>NC_143252.1:114452100-115702100 GCF_984573655.1 Nuphar pumila | reverse complement strand
ATGATTGCTTATGTTATCAACTGGATTGGGGATGGGATATAATATTATGCTGCTGTTTTTGTTCAATATGACAATAATTACAAGTATTATCTTGTTATTGCCAAACGATAAATTTGCAGCATCTTAGGTTACCATACAGTTCCCAGTCCAATAACATCTTAGGTCGTTATGCCTCCAGTTCTTGGTTTATATGTAATACAAAGCTTATTTACCTTACTATCATCCAATTTGCATTTTTACTTGCAGTACGAATTTTATGTTTTTCTCTTTTGGGTGCAGTATAAGGGTGATGGCCTTATTTTTTTCATTTTACATCCAAAATCTAGTGACCATTTGATTTCCTGTTACAAATATTCATATTATATTTTGCATCTTGTTTTGAGAGTATGATTGTCTTTCAGAATTTTGGTTCAAGAACAGATACTGTCTTCTGTGGAGTTTTCGATGGTCATGGTCCTTTTGGTGATGTGGTTGCCAAAAGAGTGAGAGATTCCCTTCCACTTAAGCTGAGTTCACATTGGGAGGTTAATATTGGCAAAGATAGTTTGCGCAACAACATCAGTGTAGCAGGTAGCTTGGCATCTGAGGAGGCCTCACCCTTGTGTACTATGGATGGTGAACCGAGGTCACCCATGGAACTTGATGAGAAGGAGAAGCTTCCAGAGTTCTTTTCAACGCTTCGGGAGTCATTTCTCAAAGCCTTCAAGGTGATGGATAAGGAGTTGAAACAGCACCCAAATATTGACTGTTTCTGCAGTGGAACAACAGCTGTCACTTTGGTCAAGCAGGTACTTTTTATATGATAGAATTATCCTGGATTGCCATATAGACGCAAAGCCCAATCCTGGTTTGCTTGAACCAAGATTTTGATATATTTAAGACAAGCGATGATCTGCTCATGGAATTATGAACTTGTGACTCAAAAGGGCCTAAGCACCTCGTTGCTTCTTGTTGTCATCTCTTTTGAGTAGCATTAGATGTTAGAACCCAGTTTATAACCACTTTCCTAACATGTTGGCTCAATCCCCGAGTCATGAGTTATGCAATTTGCAATGACTTGAAAAGGCTATCTTGAGTATTTACATTCTGATATTGAGCGAAGTTTTTTTAAATCTTGGTCAGGATTCTTTCTGTTGTTGCCTTTGATCCTCTGTCTACTGGCTCTTTTTGAGATAAATTATTGTGCAAGTTTGTTGATTTGGCTTTCTATAGGGGCAAGATCTTGTAATTGGCAACATTGGTGATTCTAGGGCCATCTTGGGCACAAGGGACCAAGATGACAATCTTATTGCTGTTCAGTTAACGGTGGACCTCAAACCCAATCTTCCAAGTGGGTCTCTCTCTCTCTCTCTCTCTCTCTCTCTCTCTCTCTCTCTCTCTCTCTCTCTCTCTCTCTCCACAAGGGTTCGATAAAATTGACTGTGAACCATTTTGCAGGAGAAGCAGAGAGGATCCGCCGATGCAGAGGGCGGGTCTTCGCCCTGCATGATGAGCCAGAAGTAGCACGTGTGTGGCTTCCCCGCAATGATTCCCCTGGTTTAGCAATGGCAAGAGCATTTGGTGACTTCTGTTTAAAGGATTTTGGATTGATCTCAGTCCCTGAAGTGTCCTACCGCCGCCTGACTGAACAAGATGAGTTTATTGTGCTAGCTACGGATGGGGTGCGTTTTGTATGCTTTGACATGAAAAAAAATAAAGCATGCACATAGGAAATTTTCTAATCTTTTCCTGAATTTTGAATTGGCCAACTAACGGCAAAATCGTGTTCCATTGGTGCATTTGTATCGATAGGCAAGTGAACATGGAAAATTTTGCCTTTTCCATGTGCTTTGAAATTGTGATGGCTTTTTATATCTGTGCATGAAACTCACCTCTAAACATGCTCAACTTTGAAGTTCTTATTGCTGTCCTGGTGCTAGAAGTGTTGTATTTTCCTTATAATTTCTGACATCACAGGTGTGGGATGTCCTCTCCAACAAAGAAGTAGTGGACATAGTGGCTTCGGCACCGGCTCGTTCATCAGCTGCAAGATCCCTGGTTGAGTCTGCGGTCAGAGCATGGAGGCTTAAATATCCAACTTCCAAGATAGATGATTGTGCTGTTGTCTGTCTGTTCCTGAACACAAACTCAAAAGTTGAAGATGACACAAAACCAAAAGAACCTTCTTCGGAATCTGCAGAGATGGCCTCAAACATATGCAAGACTGATGAGGGTGATCTGCCATCAAGCCCAGTGTTTGGAAGATCTGGCACTGTTCGCAACGGCTGCGAGAATGCACTAGAATCTGGCAAACCAGATTCCCCGGCTCACCGAGGCAAGGGAAGTAAGGTGTCTGCGGCACACAAGAACCAAGGGAATCTGGCTAGAAGTCTGTCAGGGAAATGCAGTAATCGCGAGGAGGTTCCAGCGTCAAGTGATGAGTGGTCTGCATTGGAGGGCGTCACCCGGATGAACACTCTGTTGTCGCTCCCTAGATTTGTTCCAGGAGAAAACAAGGACGGGCCAGTTGATCATTGAAGTCGACTGTGATCGGAAAATGGTAAGTTTTGGCCGGAGAAATTCAATTCTATTCATATTTTTTTCCTTCGTTTTTCTTTTTCTCTGTTTATATATAGATTGGTATCCGCTTTACAGGTCTGTATTAGTTCTTCGAAGTTTGTGATGCGACCCTCCTTGCACTGTTTTATTTTGGTGGGAAGAAGGCAGGGTCTCAATTGAAAAATGTATGTAAAAAAAAAGACCTAATGATTGTTTTTATATCATATATGTTTATTTTTCCTTGAAAATGAATCCAGGTTGCTATTTATTATGTCAATGGTTGTATAGTGTAAGGGTTGGTAGGTTGTGTTTGGTGACTAATAAAAACTTTTGAGTGGACCCATCTCTCTCTCTCTCATTTAAATTTTTTTTTTGAATTTGTGAATTTTCTCACAGTCAAGCTGGGTGTAGCCCCTGGTTTTAGAACACAAAGGGTCCTAGGTTAAAGATGGTGCAGCTATGCTAATCCAGCTATTGTATTTGACCATTACATGGGAAGCTTCACCTCGGTTTTGGGAATCTGGCCCCTGTTTATTGACTCTAAAAATATTACCCACTTTGGTGGCTTATATCTTCCCAGTTGTATTGCCTACCAAGGTTGCCCATGTGAACCAACACCTTAAAAAAGGTATGGCAATAGGCCAGCTTCTGAATTGATGCCAATGCAATGTGACCAAAATTGTCCATTGCCCACAAGCGCTCCGCTCATTTGCTAGGGGTGACTTATGAACGTCGCCAAAGTTGATGGAAAGTCACAAGTTTGAAACTTACAGGTGGCATCTCTTGCTGTACTCTCCGGTGGGCAGGAGCAACCTCAAGGGTTTTACCAACCGGAGGCCAGTCAATCTGCAGCTGGTGATTCTTTATACTAAAGTTGATACTAAAGTTGGTGAACCTTACGGTTCTGATATGGATAGGGACTTTCCATGGCTGCTTCTGCATTATTTAATTTTTAGGTTTTGAATTGATGCTAGAGTCGGCCACTGTCCCACACGATGGGAAGCATGATAACTAGCTGATTCCACCGGCTGCAGAAAAAAAACATGGATATCTATGTTTTTTATGAACCTGAAAAAGTTCATAAATTTGGCTGTTTGCTTAAATTATTAGTTTTATATTGTAAGGCTGATTTGACATATTTTTTGAAATGTCTTACAATTTTTTATATTTTTGTCATGTCCAAAATCTTAAATATCTGGATTTAAAAAGATATTTTTACTCTTTGCACATGTGAACTTTTTATACATGTGAACTTTCTTTCCAATATGTGATTGTTTTTTTACCGAACATTTTTTTTCGTATATCAATATCTCTTTGATCCGACCTTGAAAACTTGTGTTTTTATAATTATTGAAAAGCTGAGATTATAACTTTCATGTTTTGAGTTAGAACCGAAAATCCCTTTAGGATTCTTATTTCTGAGTTTGAAAACTAGAATAGAAACATAATTTATAGGCTGAAACAACCAAACAATCTATTTTTATAGGACATTTCAACCCATAAAATGAAGGATTCTAAAAAAACCTAAAACAAAAAAAAAATTAGACAAAAATATATTTTCAAGAACACCTGATTCGCTGAAAAATCATGAACGGGCATTGTGATACAACCTCGATAATGTTTTTAAAACAAGAGATGAACAGGTGTGACTTTGTCTTTTCTATCTGTTCTATGATATTTTTCAGTCATTTGCTCTAAAAAACTGAAAAAAACTTCAAAAAAATAAATAAATAAATTGAAACATTAATTACTTTTTAATGCCGACAAGATTACTTTGATCTAATGAGTAGTTTGAGAGAAACGTCTTGTAGAAGTTAGATTGTTCAATATAGGCAAGGATGAGAAAGTCCGCATAAAATATATGCGAGGAACAAAATATACACATAAAATGAGAAAATTCGCATAAAAATATGCGTAAACATCCTATTAAACTCAAATCTCGAAACCTCGCAAATATTTGACTAAGTTTGCATATATCTCAAAAGTTCGCATAAAAATTGGTGTGAACATCCAGTTAAACTTAGAAAATCACATGTTTAAGAGAAAAATTACATGTATAGAAAGAATTCTACATATATTTAGGAGAAAATCTCTTGTATAGCAGGAATTTTACAAATATTTAAGAGAAAATCATATGTTTAGGAGAAATTTTGTATATATAAGAAGAAAATTGCATATACAGGAGAAACTTTACATGTATAGAAGAGAAAAATCACATATATAGAAGAAAAATTGTATATATTTATGAGAAAATCACATATATAGGAAGAAAATTACATATATTTATATATTTATGAGAAAATTGCATATGTATTTTCTACAAAACAATTTTTGTTCTCAGATTTTTATTTCTCCTAACCGACGTTGAAAGTGTTATTACAGTCATTGAAAAGCTGAGACACATGCTTATAATTTTTCTATTTTGAGTCAAAGCCAAAAACCACTCTAAAATTTCAGAAAACATCTGATTTTCAATATTGCCTACATAGAATGAGATGCATGGGATTTCATGAACTTGGTCACCTTTGGTTTTTCCAGGTTGGGGGATGGGCCCCACTGTTCCCAAGTCCATGATCAACCTGATTTTTGAGCCATTGAGAATGTGTGAACAGAATGGTTCGGACTTTAGAGATGTTCCTTATATAGAGGTTCAGTGGGCCAGTTGAGTATCGGATTCGACTGAGCGAGTTGGATGGAGAATCAGAACTCTTCATGTCTTCTTCAACCCTTAGAATCTAGGGACCATTTTGCATGTGAAGATCCTTCTGGATGACACGTGGCAACACATTAGCCGTTGGTCCCTGGGGACTACTGAGCATTATTTTGTCCTTTGAGATTGTGACTTCGTTGCTCACAAACGAGGAATGGGAGGCCACTCACTCCTTGGGTCCCACCCTATGAGATATTTTTCTTTTAAGAAATATTTTCTTACAAATTTTTATCATAGGGCCATGTTATAGGGCTGTCAATGGGTTGGGTTTGTATAGTGTACCCCACCCAAACTGAACCTAAATTTTTGGGCTTGAGCATAAAAAGTGTCGACCAGAGCCATATGCAGGTCGGGTTTGGATTATGATTTTTGCTGAGTGTCCGGCCCAATCCTGCATTTTTGCTGGGTACCCAAGTGTTTTATATGTATTTTTAGTAAAAATAAACTTTTGAAATTATATGTATCCGGGTCTGGGACTTCATTTACGTGACCCACAAAAACTAGAACACAAACCTAAATTGGATAATTTGCTATTTAGGTGGATTTGGGTACTCTGCTGGGTTGGCTACCCAACCAATTGACAGTACTAGGCCATGTTGGCATCCTTATCACTTATCCAGTGGGGAAAGGTGTCTAAGATAAAAAAAAAGAGTGCTGCTTGCAAGGAATGCTCTATAGATTTTGAACTGGTGATGCCCCCATCAACTTGGTGACATTCACAAGTTTCCCCTACCAACAAACCCTTGTGGCCTGTCATGGCACCTATTCATAACAAAAAAATAATCACACGGGAGTTTGAATGATTTTTTTTTTTTTTATAACCCGAATAAACCGCACCTGGTCATGCCATACCTACTGTCAGTGTGCCGACAGCATAAAACTCCAAAGCTAGGACCCCTGCCCCGGAGGCCTATGCTACGTGTTGGCTTACACAATGGAGCGATGCTCATGAGAATCGAACCTTGATTGCCCATCTAGCAGCCAAGGCCCCACCCCACTAAGTCAAACCCCTTTGGGGCGGAATTAGGATGAATGAATAAGATTTCTTTTTAAATAAATATGTGCACCCAAGTCTTGTTATGTTTTATCCACATTGCTTTTTGGATGGACTATAACATCAAAGGTATACTTAACAGACTATGTTTTTCGGGTTTCTGCCTGCCATTTCAGCCCTTGATATGGTTATAAAAAGGAAAATATTAGCTACACTCTAGGGTCCAAACCCGCAAGTGAAAAGTGTTTTTTTTTTCTTTGCACATCTGACCTCCAGTGTAATCTACATGTCTGGTTTAGTAGAAATCAGTGTGGGGATCCTTCAGGGATCTGCGCATAACAAAATAGAGAAAAGGGAAAGCATACCTGAGGCGGCCATCGAAGAACCGGATCCGATGGTGATGGCGCTGGTGGCTGGAATAGGGTGAGCTTCGCTCCTCAGCCGAACTGCGGCCCTCCAATGAGCGCAGGCTCTTTCATCAGTCGGTGAGTAGGATCCCTCTTCCCTCTTTAGTCGAAAAAGCTCAGAAAATGTATGTTTCCTTAACCCTTCTCTATGATTTTTCTCTGCATACTCAGTTATTCAAGGTCGCTCATGGATACCTTTTTATAGCTGTAGCAAGGAAACAGTTAGAGTAATTGTTCCCTCTCTGAATTTTCTTATGTTTATCGAAAGAGACACTAAAGGAAAAACTTACCAAATCATGGGTAACTGCCATGATGTGTGTCCTATCCCAATATTCTCCCACTTGTTTTGATGATAACCCAGTAAATTTTATGGGAATTGCTTAATGAATAGATTGGCCTTTAAAAATCTATTCTTCAGATCCTTAGTTAAATCTCTAATCCTTATGAGATTAACAACCATAATGAGAATCAATAAACTGTATGTGATCACTTTATTTATATGCATATGTCAAAAAGAGTTCAACAAGCCCATCCTCAATACATGTTCGGAATATAATTTTGCTGCTAGCCCTTCAGTAAGAGGATCAACAATCATCTCTTTGGTACCAATATTAACAATATGCACTAAATGATTCTCTGTCATTTCTTTAACAACAAAATACTTTAGCTTCATATGCTTGCATGATGTAGTACTTTTGTTGTTATTCGAAAAAGACACTACAACTTCATTATCACAGTAGACCTTCAGTGGCTTCTCGATGAAATCGATCACCTTTAACTGTGATATGAAGTTCTTCAACCATATGGCCTGCAAAGTAGTCTCTTACAATGCTATGAATTCAGCCTCCATGGTGTGAGCAATAGTGATTGTCTGCTTCCCACTCCTTCAAGAGATCGCTCCCCTAGCAAGTAAGAAGACATACCCAGTAGTAGACTTTCTACTATCAAGGCATCCTCCTAAGTCTGCATCTGAGTAGCCAACGACCTTGAGGTGATCAACTTTATGATACGTCAACATATAGTCTTTTGTCCCTTACAAATATCGTAAGACTTTCTTAGCAGCCTTCCAATGGGATATGCTTGGACTAGACTGGAATCTACCAAGCATCCCTACTGCGAAGAAAATATCTAGACGTGAACAAGTCTGCGCGTATTGCAAGCTGCCAACAACTGATGCATATGAATAAACACTCATCACTGCTTTGTCAATTTCGTTCTGTGGACAATCCTTTAGGCTCAATTTGTTACCTTTTGATATGGGTGTTGAACCAGAAAAACAATTCTTCATCCCATATCGCTTTAACACCTTATTTATGTAGGATCTTTGGGAGAAGCCTAGAAAACCTTTTGCTTTGTCTCAACAGATCTCAATGCCAAGAACATAAGCAGCCTCACCCATATCTTTTATATCAAAATATGATGCAAAAAATTGTTTTATCTCTGAAAGCAACTTTATATCGTTGGTTGCAAGCAAAATGTCATCCACATACAACATCAATATAATGAACTTACTCTCACTTTCCTTAAGGTCTATATATTGATCAATAATATTTTCTGTAAACCCAAAAGTCACAATGACTTGAAAAAAATCAATATACCACTGTCGAGAGGCATGTTTAAGTCCATATATTGATTTGTTAAGCTTGTATACCTCTTTATTCAGATCTCCATTGAGGAACATTGTTTTCACATTCATCTGATGTAAGTCATAATGAGCTACGAGGGCCAAAATTATCCTCATTGACTCCTTAGTTGAGACTAGAGAAAATGTCTCATCATAGTCAATGCCCTCCATCTGGGTAAATTCTTTAGCAACCAATCTTGTCTTATGTCTCTCTATGTCACCTTTGGAATCTCTTTTGGTCTTAAAGACTCATTTACATCTTATGGGTTTTACTTCTTTAGGTGACTCGACAAGATCCTACACTTGATTCTTCGTTATAGAGTCCAACTCTTCTTTCATGGCTTTTATCCAGTGCGAAGATTATTTGCTTTCAACAACTTTCATAAAAGTCATTGGGTCATCATCTATATCTATGAAATCACCAGGCTCCTGAAGGTACACCACATAATCAGGATATATGAAAGATTTCTTAACTCTTGTGGATGTCCAAACAGGTCGTTCTTCAGGCTCAGATTAAACTTGTTCATTCTGCATTGTCCACAATAGGTTCACTTTGGATTTGTGCATCTACAACCAGGTGGTCAACCACATCATCATTAGGGATAATAATGTGATATCTCTCGATGTTTTTCTTAATAGGTAATGAAACTGGATCCTTTATTTCTTCAAAATCAAGGTTTTAAAGTGCACTTAATCCTACTGAACCATCTTCAAGGAATTTTGCCTTATCCGTTTCAACAATCTGTGGTGAATGAGATGGGCAGTAAAACCTGTATCATTTTGATCTCTCTGGATAACCAATGAAATATTCACTGGTTGTTCTTGGATCAAAGGTTTTAATGTGGGGGTTATACAATTTAGCCTCTGCAAGACATCCCCATATGTGCATATAAGACAGTGACGGTTTTCTACCTGTCCACAACTCGTAAAGAGTTTTAGGTACAGATTTCGTAGGAACCTTATTCAAAATATGCACAGCAGTTCTTAAGGCTTCACCCCACAACTTCATGGGATGTGTTGAATAATTCAACATGACTCTAACAATTTCTTTAAGCGTATGATTTCTCCTTTCAGCTACACCATTCTGGTAGGTACTACCAGACATGGTATATTGAGGCACAATGTCTTCCTCTTTGAGAAATCATGCTAATGGTCTTTTCCTTTGCCCCATCTCAGTAAACTTATCATAATATTCACCACCTTTATCAGACCTGACTATCTTAATAACTTTATCGGTTTATTTCTCTACTTCTTTCTTAAATTCCTTAAACATCTGAAAAACATCAGATTTTTCGAAAATCAAGTAGAGATACATATACTGTGAATAGTCATCAATAAAGGTAACAAAATATTTCTCGCCTGTGTAACAGGGGGTAAACGGTCCATATACATCCGTATAGACTATCTCCAATATCTCACTACTACGTTTGACAACCTCTTTATATGTGTTTGTATGCTTAGCCTTTATGCAATCAATACACGGGTCATTGTCTGTAAAATCTAGAGATTTCAAGATCCCTTCATTTACGAGTCTCTTTATTCTCTTTTCAGATATATGACCCAACCTTCGATGCCAAAGCATGTAGGATTTATCATTAATTATGCTACGTTTATTCTCAACAAATGCGTATTCAGAAGTCAAAGACTCCTGTGTTTGGATCCTCACGTTCAATTTATATAAACCATCATAAACTGATGCAAAACCAATTTCAATAGAATTTCTATATATGAATAACTTGGAATTTTCAAATTTAAAGCAATATCCAAATTTATCCAATCTTAAAATTGAAATTAAGTTTCTACTATATGATGAAACATAAAAGACATCATGCAGATTCAAATCTATGCTTGTATCTAAAGTGATCATGTAGGTCCCAACACCCTTCACATGTGAACGCATCTTGTTCCCCGAATAGATTCTCTTCCCATGCATTGTTGGTTCCCTTCTGTTTAGGAACGACTGTAGATATTTGAAAATACGAACAATAGCACCAGAGTCAATCTACCAGCTATTTTCAGGAATTTGTAATAAATTATATTCATGAGAAACAAATGACAAATTACCTTTATTTTCCAACCACTTCTTGTACTTTATGCAATTTGCCTTCCTGTATCCCTTCTTCTTGCAAAAGAAGCACTTTATGGGAGTAGAGTCGGATTATTTTTCTTAGGATGTCTTATCCTCTACTGGCTTCTTCCTAGCATTTTTCTTGAATGCATTCTTCTTTGGTCCTACCTTGGAGCCATGAGATGTCATATGTGCACTTTACACCTCTTCTTTCAATCTCCCTTTCTCTTCAACACACTTGGACATAAGTTTATTGAATGTTCATTCACCATTATGTGTGTTGTAAGAGATTTTGAAAGGTTCATACTCAAAAGGTAAGGACGTCAGAATCAAATGCACTAGGAAAGAATCATAAATGGTCAGCTTCATGTCATTCAGCTGAGATGCTATGTTCCTCATTTCCAAAATGTGCTGACGAATATTACCCCCTCCAGAATATTTCATAGTTATAAGCTTTGACATTAAGGTACTGGCTCTGGCCTTATTTGAACACATAAATTATGCTTCAATAGCACTCATAAAATCCCTCACTGTCCTGCATTGTGGGATAGCATTGCGAATATTCTTAGTCACTTTAGATTGCAAAAGCAACAGACTAAGCATATTCGAGCACTCTCACTTCTCAAAAGCAATCTTTTGATTAGTAATACTTTGATCAGTCAAGGCAGCGGGTTCATCTATCCTTAGGGCCAGATCTAAATCCATATACCCTAATGTAAAAAGAACAGTTTCTTTCCAATCACTAAAGTTAGATCCATCAAGAAAAGGTATAGAACTTGAGTCATCTAAAATCACAGAACTAGAAACTATATAACAAAAGACATATATAAAAAAAAAAGCATATACGAGACAAAACCAGATGGAAAAAGCAATAAATAAAAGGTCCTGAATATGCTTATTTTCAGGCGAGTGTAGGGGGTCATCGGAGTCCTACTTTGATAAGAGCTCTGACACGCGTAATCACTATGCCTACCGACTATAGTTGATAAAACTGAGGCTCATATGAAGCTAGACCATCAACACATGGTACCTTTGGATACACATGTGCTATGTATCTCAACAGATTTGCCTCATTTTTCCCTACCTAAATTTCAAACACGATAAAACTATCTTTGGGTTGTTTATCATTTCATGAATCTAAGTACAACAGTAATATTGGCTAAATCTATATGATAGTACAAAAATTTGACAACATACGTGTATTTAATTACTTTGGTGACATGAATTCACTAAATTATCTAGTTATCCTTGATGCCAATGTTATATATTCATTTATGCATAAGTAATTACAAATAAATGTATGAACAATAACAAAATTCAAGCTTAAATGGGTAAAACCCTGGGTCTTCAAGAAGAAACTGGTCTGAAAGCACTCTTAACTGGTCTAAAACAGCCCCGAACTGATCATCCAAGGGTCTAAACTGGTTCTGAACCTTATGAACCGGTGTCAAGTATGAATAAAAGTTCATAAAACCCCTATAATTGTATGCCAAAATCCCTGTATCTTCTTATATTTATGAAAACAGGGTCTTAGCATCTCGAAACTGGTGAGAAACTGAAAGGAACTGGTCAAAAATGGCTCTAAATCGATCCCCAAAAAGAGCCAAATTAGTCCCTGATCTGGTTCAGGCCAAATAGTGCATGGACCCTTACTGGATCCAGGTTTGATCTAGTTATAACTTGATCTGGGTCTGACCTGGTACTAACTGAATCTGGGTCAGACCCGGTATTAACCTGATCCGGGTCTGACCCGGTTATTACTGGATTTGGGTCTGACCCGGCATGAACCAGACCCATGTCTGACCGGTACTAATCAGATTCGGGCCAGACCCAGCATTAACCGGATCCAGACCAGACTCGGCATTGACCAGATCCGAGCCAGACCCAGCATTGACTGGATCCGGGTCAGACCCAACATTGACCGGATCTGGGTCAGACCCAAACCTGGTTCAACTGATAAAAAACAAAAACAAAAACCCGAAGGTTTCTGTTTACAGAAGTCGGTGAAACCGAAAAGGGGGGTTTTCACCCTTTCTGCTTGTCGGCGACCCACACCGTCTATCGACGACCCACACTGGAGCCCCACCGGTGATGCACACGAAGCCCCACCGGTGATTCACCACTGGCAAAGCCTACCGCCTGACACAACCCAATGATTGAAAATGAAACGACGGAGTGCCCCGAATGTCGTACGTCGTTGAATGGCCCTTGACGCCGATGAATCGGTCGTCAAAGGCCACTATTTTCCCGACAACACACCTTCATGGCAACCCCCATCGCCCAACGGTAGAGGGGAAAGCCGAAAAAGGGTTTATGCTGCCCTGGATGTCGCGTGATGCCAGACGGACCACGATGCTGGTGAAGCAGCCAACGAAAGCCGCCTCTTCCCGACGACGCACCCACAATGTCCCGCCGACGATGGATGAAACAGGGAGAAGGGGTTTTAAAACCCTTATGTTGCACATTGCTGGACGAAATACTGGAGATTCGACGAAAACAGCCCCCCCCCCTTTTCGGCAACAGTCTGCGGCTGCTCCCAGTGATGGTGAAAACTCCTGCAGCCCCACGGTCACAGGTAAAAATCCGATCAGTTTTTTTTTTACTCTGTCGCCCTATGGCAACAGTCGCCGACTACCAGTGACATGGGCAACCTGCTGACGACTACCATCACCTCAACGTTGCCCCATGACAATATCGCTCTGCCAAAAAAGCTTTGTCGCCTCATGGCGACAGTCGCTGGAAAACACCAATGAGCCCGGAATGGATGCGGGTGTGGGCCTATAACCCAATGTGGGGATCCTCGAGGGATCTGCGCACAACAAAACAGAAAAAAGGGAAAGCGTACCTGAGGCGGCCATCGGAGAGCCGGATCTGATGGTGATGGCGTTGGTGGCTGGAATAGGGTGAGCTTCGCTCCTCAGTGGGACTGCGGCCCTCCAATGAGCGCAGGCTCCTTCAGTAGTCAGTGAGCAAGATCCCTCTTCCTTCTTTAGTCAAAAAAGCTTAGAAAAGGTATGTTTCCTTAACCCTTCTCTGTGATTTTTCTTTGCATGCTCAGTTATCCAGGGTCGCTCATGGATACCCTTTTATAGCTGTAGCAAGGGAACGATTAGCGTAATTGTTCTCTCTCTAAATTTCCTTATGTTTATCGGAAGGGACACTAAAGGGAAAACTTACCAAATCATGGGTAACTGCCACGTTGTGTGTCTTATCTCAACAATCAGCCCTTAGATCATGGCTTTTTGGGCATGTATGAATTTTGCAGAAGTTTTGAAAAATCAACTTACAATGTACTGAATTTTCACCAGTCAAAATATCATATTCTTATGCTGAAAAAATACTATCCAAGGATGGATTCCTATTACTTTAACCATGTTTAATACATCTATGAGGTCAGATTTGATCAACATAACCTGCCCCTATGAGTTCCAAGCTAAGAGGTTTGAAACCCAAGAATACAGCCAATGTCTGTTTGTAAGAGAGCCATGCCCATGAATGAGATTGATCAGGTCACCCCATGGTTTTCTCTTTGTTCTTAACTCCCTTCAATGGGCCTTCCATCCAACCCAAAAAAATAAAAATCCCACAAAGGAGGAGAAAAAAAATCTTAGGACATTTCTCTAAACCTCAGCTGGGTGTAAGGGACCTCAGTCCCCTCAAGGTCAATTGTCACAAGTTCAAACTTCACCCTTGAAATTTGCCTTGCGCCCGCCGGCATGAGGGTCGCCGCGACCTCGTTCAGCCTCTTAGCAACGAAAAACTTTCTTTGACACAAACCGAATGTAAAGAACCCCAACACTTGTATTATTCACGCATATAATACAATTTCTCGGGTCTGGATTCCTCTCCCTGCAATGCCCAGACTTTACATATTTAAACTATACAAGGGTCATACCCTTTCATGGCTTTGGTGCTGGGCCTTAGGCAGCTTTAGGTCGCATCCCTTCGCAACTTGGGCGTCACCTCGTCGTGCGCTACACCAACACGCTGCACAACCTTCCGCATGTTTGCCTTGCAACTGCACGTCACACCCCTTGGCAAACGCAGGCGCCTCCTCGCCGTGCATCATGCCGAAATGTCGCACTGCATCGCACCTGCCTTGCAACTGCATGTTGCGCCTGTTGGCGAACACGAGCGCCTCCTCACCGAGCACCGTGCAAAAACGCCGCACCACGTTTCGCACGCCTGCCTTGCAATCGCATGTCGTGCCCCTTGGCGAACACAGGCATCCCCTTGCTGCGCACCACATCCCACACTCACGTGTCGTGTGCCGCGCTCTCTCGACTCACGTACGTAGGTGCCTGAGAGTGTTGTCGCATGACCCACTGCAACTGAGTCATGCCTTTGCCCATTGCTAAGCCGACTTGTTGAGGGTCTGACAAGCCTTCCCCACCAGATGAATCTGACGTCCTTATCGGATTAATCTTCTTTAGGTAGGCCTGGATCAACTCCTCAAATTGCCACAGAGTAGTGTCTTTTCCCCAAGTTGCTTCCTCTATCGAGAGTCCTTTCCATTTGACTAGGAAGTAGGTCCTCCGGTTCTTCTTGCTTTGGCCCTCCACCCTTTTGTCCATAATGAACTCAGCTTGCTTCTGAAACGGTATATGTATGGTGGGTGGAGTATGTTGCAGCACCATCCGCGAGGGTTCCTTCGAGTCTTTATGGTACTCCTTGAGAAAACTAACATTGAACATTGGATGTTCCTTGATCCTTTCTGAAAGTTCTAGCCTATAAGTCGAGCGGCCAATCCGCTTGGTTACCTTGAAAAGCCCATCATACTGAGGAATAAGTCCTTTGTGTGTCGTCTTCCTTAGGATCTTTTTCCAAATTTGGGGAGTGAGTTTCAGCAATACTCTTTCCCCAACTTGGAATTCAAGTGGCAACGCCACTCGTCTGCACACTTTTTCATTTGCCTCTTTGCCCTTTCCAAGCAATCTTGTGCCTCTTCAATCCTCTCATGTTGCGTTCTTACGAACCGGTATACCGCCGGACAGTTACCCTGGTCCTTCTGCTTCACTACCTCATGAGGAGTGAAGGGTTGTTTCCCTGTTGGCAACTCGAAGGGACTCTGACCCGTCATCGAGGTCTATTGCAGATTGTAACAGAATTGAGCAATGTTCAGCAAATCCACCCAATTTTGTTGGTTGGCCAGCACGTAATGCCTAAGACATTCCTCCAATAAGGCATTAATATGTTCTGTCTAACCATTTGTATGAGGATGATTGTTTGTCAAGAAGTTGAGCGTAGAGCCCATCATCTCAAACAAGGTAGTCCAAAACTTTCCTGTGAATCGTATATCACGATCACTTACAATGTTCAGCGGCAATCCCCAATACTTCACAATATGTTTCAGAAACAATTGTGCAATAATCTTTGTTGTGCATTCCTTTAGAGTGAAAATGAACATTGCATACTTTGAAAACTTGTCCACCGCGACCATAATCGATGTAAACCCTTCCACCTTGTGTAATCCAGAGATAAAATCCATTGATATACTCTTCCATGGTCTGGTCGACGTTGGTAGGGGCTTCAGCCACCCAGCAACCTTTTTCCTCTCTGTCTTGTCTTGCTGGCATACAAGACAAGTCTTGACATATAAGTCAATGTCTTCTTCTATCCTCGACCAGTAATAACTGGACGATAGGAGAGTCATCGTGCTCTCCTGTCCAGGATGACCCGCCCAAGGGGTGTCATGTGCCTCCTTTAGTAACAACTTACGCAAGCCGCCACCGTTAGGCACATAGGGTCGCCTTCCTTTAGCATAAAGAACACCATCCTCTATCCAAAATTGCCTTGTCATACCCTCCTCCATTTGCTTCAACAAGCAGATAGTGACTGGATCTTTCTGAGTATCTTCCTTTACACTCTGCAAGATATCTCCAAATACTTGAATGAATGAAGAGACATCCACCTCAGGTTCCTCCTTGTGGCTTAAGGCATCAACAACCAAGTTTTCCTTCCCTGGCTTATACTGCAACTCAAAGTTGAACTCTGTCAAAAAGTCTTGCCATCTAGTCTGTTTAGGCGTCAACTTCTTTTGAGTCGCAAAACAACTTGTAGCAACATTGTCTGTCCGAACTATGAACTTGGAGCCCAACAAGTAGTGCCTCCATGTTTGTAGACAATGTACCATCGTCGTCATCTCTTTCTCATGAACAACATATCTCCTCTTTGTATCATTGAGTTTCTGACTTTCAAAGGCAATTGGGTGTCCCTCCTGAACCAACACCCCTCCTATTGCAAAGTCTGATGCATCAGTGTGGACTTCAAAAGCGTTTCTAAAATTCAGCAACCGAAGGATGGGTTCTGACGTTACCACCCTCTTCAACTTAGAGAATGCCTCCTAGCATTCAGCAGACCAATCCCAGGTCTTGTCTTTTCTGAGCAACTCAGTAAGCGCCATTGTCTTCTTAGAGTAACTTTTCACGAACTTACGATAATAGTTCGTAAGGCCAAGGAATGATCGTAGTTTTGAGACCTTCTTTGGTTCTGGCCAGTCTGTAATGGTTTGAATCTTCTGTGGATCCATCTTTATTGTGCCTTCTCCGATAATGTGTCCAAGGAAGTGGATTTCCTTCCTTGCAAACTCACATTTCTCCCGCTTGAGATAGAGTTCATTTCTCCCGTAGTTTGGTCAGAACCATTTTCAAGTGCATCTTATGCTTCTCAAGCGACTAGCTATAAACCATAATATCATCAAGATACACTACTAAAAACACATTGAGGTACTCTCGAAAGACATTATTCATTGGAGTGCAGAAAGTTGCAGGAGCATTTGTTAGCCCAAAAGGCATTACAAGGAACCCAAAAGATCCATATCGAGTCACACAGGTGGTCATTGGTTCATCACCCTCAACTATCCTGACTTGATAATATCCCGACCGTAGGTCCATCTTTGAGAAGTATTGTGCCTTCCCCAGGCGATCAAATAGATCTTCAACGTTAAACATCGGATACTTGTTTTTGATGGTTACCTTATTAAGAGCATGATAATCAACACACATCCGAAGGCATCCATCTTGCTTTTTCTGAAACAACACTCGTGCCTCATACGGTGCCTTGCTTGGCCTTAGAAATCCAGAATCTAACAACTGATCAAGTTGCCGCCGCATCTCAGCCAAATGTGTAGGAGGCATCTTGTAAGGCATCTCGGCTGGTGGAAGTGCCTCTGTAACCAGATCAATCAGGTGGCCAATATCTCACTTTTTTGGGAGTTTCTTTGGCAACTCATTCGGCATCACGTCTGCATAGTCCCGCAAAATGCCAACCACCTCTTCTGATTGTTCTGCACCATCCAATCTACCATCTTATATCAACGTTGCAACATAGGTAGGAAGAAATTTTCGGACTCCATCCCTAAGTTGTAGAGCTGACACCAAGCCCACAATGAGGTTTTCTTCCAAGCCCCGCACAAGGCAAGGCATCCCCATCCCTGTGATGAGGATACTCTTTAGATGTGACATGACGATGACCACATTTCTTGCAAAGAATTTCATCTCCAATATAACCTGGAAGTCGTCCAATTGCATTGCCATCAGACTGCAACCACCAACCCATTCCCCAACTTGCAGTTGGACATGAGCAATGCCACCAATCTACAATGCTTTGGTGTTAATTGCCTTCACTCGACTTTCATCCTTGGACAACGACAAGCCGAGAGTCTTCACCTCTTTCGTAGAGATGAAGTTATGGGTCGCCCCAGTATCAACCATAGCTTTTACTGGTTTCCCATTGATCTTAGCCTCCACATAGATTAGCTCATTCCACACAGTCTCTTTTCTCAACGTGTTGAGAAGTTGGAGTGGATTCACACGGGCTTGCTCTGAGGGTCCTTCCTCACCCACCAAAGCACTTAGTTTTTCCTTCTTTGGGCAATTTCGAGCAAAGTGAGGCCCTTCACAGATGTAGCAGCCATAAGCCTTCTTCCCGTCCTATCCATCTTTTTGAAGCCCCCATCTTCTTTGGGCTTTTTTTCAAACTTGTCCTTACCTTTGACTTTTTCCTTGGACCTGCCCTTGCCATCTTGGTTATTTGAACTAGAAGATGTCATCTTGTAGTCGATGAGTGCATCAGCCGCCGCTACTCCCGCTTGAAGATCTTTCACTTCCTGTCTCCTCAACTCAGTCTGAGCCCATCCCTGCAGCCCATACATGAAGTTGAAGAGTTTGTCCTCCTCAGGCATGTTCTTGATGTCCAGCATGAGCAAAGATAATTGCTTGACATATTCTCAAATAGAACCAACATACTTCAAATTTCTCAAAGCATTCCTAGCCATCCATGCCATATTGTTGGGCAGGAACTGCTCCTTCATTTCTCGAACAAGGTTCTGCCATGAGGCTATAGTTGGACGACCAATTTTCCTAGATCGAGTACGCCACCAAAGTTTGGCATACACAGTCAGGTACATACTGGTGATAACAACCTTCTCAGCATATGGTGTCTTGATGCTCTTGAAGTAATGGTCCATGCCCCACAAGAAATTTTCCAACTCTTTGGCATTACCTTGGGTTCCGGCACCTTGATCTTTCTCATATCAGTGCCTGCTGAATTGCTGAGTAGAGCCAGTTTTAAAAGGCCTACTTTGTCCCCCATGGACTTGACGTCAAGGGCAAGTCCAAGAAAAAAGGCAAAGGTAAGGGCAAGTTTGAAAAAAAGCCCAAAGAAGATGGGGGCTTCAAAAAGATGGATAAGGGTTGGAAGAAGGCTTCTGGCTGCTATATCTGTAAAGGGCCTCACTTTGCTCGAACTGCCCAAAGAAGAAAAAGCTAAGTGCTTTGGTGGGTAAGGAAGGACCCTTAGAGTAAGCCTGTGTGAATCCACTCCAACTTCTCAACACGTTAAGAAAGGAGATTGTGTGGAATGAGCTAATCTATGTGGAGGCTAAGATCAATGGGAAACCAGTAAAAGCTATGGTCGATACTAGGGCGACCCATAACTTCATTTCTGCTGAAGAGGTGAAGGCTCTCGGCTTGTCGTTGTCCAAGGATAGAAGTCGAGTGAAGGCAGATAACACCAAAGCATTGCAGATCGGTGGCATTGCTCATGTCAAACTGTAAGTTGGGGAATAGGTTGGCGGTTGCAGTCTGATAGCAATGCAATTAGATGATTTCCATGTTATATTGGGGATGGAATTCTTTGCAAGAAATGCGGTCATCGTCATGCTGCATCTAAAGAGTATCCTCATCACAGGGATAAGGATGTCTTGTCTTGTGCGGGGCTTGGAAGAAAACTTAGTTGTGGGCTTGGTGTCGGCTCTACAACTTAAGGATGGAGTCCGAAAAGGGCTTCCTACCTATGTGGCCATGTTGATAGAAGATGGTGGATTGAATGGTGCGGAACAATTAGAAGAGGTGGTCGGCATTTTGTGGGACTATGTGAACGTGATGCCATATGAGTTGCCAAAAAAGCTCCCAAAAAAGTGGGATATTGACCACCCAATCGATCTGGTTCCAGGGGCACTTCCACCAACCCAAATGCCTTATAAGATGCCTCCTCCACATTTGGCTAAGTTGCGATGGCAACTTGATCAGTTGTTAGATTCTAGATTTCTAAGGCCCAGCTCCAAAGCCATGAAAGGATGCGACCCTTGTATAGTTTAAATATGTAAAGTCTGGTAATTGCAGGAAGAGCAAGCAAGACCCAAGAAATTGTATTATATGTGTGAATAATACAAGTGTTGGGGTTCTTTACATTCGGCTTGTGTCAAAGAAAGTCTTTAGTTGCTAAGAGGTTGAACGAGGTCGCGACAACCCTCGTGTTGGCGCAAGGCAAATTTCAAGGGTGAAGTTTGAACTTGTGACAATTGGTATCAGAGCCAGGTTTTCCTGCCATATCGAATAAGACTGCAAAAAGGGTAGGAATCTTGGAGGAACGACTGGATGCATTGGGCACTTGGTTGACGATTTTGGAGACCCGAATGACTGAAATTGATGTTTGTATAAAGTCTTGGAAAAAAAGATTCGAGAAGTCTCACGGGGAGACTCCATTTCTTACTATATATCAGAATGATGTCAAGTCCATGGGGGACGAAGTAGGTCTTTTAAAACTGGCTCTACTCAGTAATTCGGTAGGCACTTAGATGAGAAAGATCAAGGTGTTGGAACCAAAGGCCTTCATGGGTATGCGTAATGCCAAAGAGATGGAAAATTTCTTGTGGGACATGGACCATTACTTCAAGAACATCAAGACACCGAATGCTAAGAAGGTTGCTATCACCAATATGTACCCGATTAAGGATGCCAAACTTTGGTGGCGTACCCGGTCTGGGAAAACTGGTCGCCCAACTATAGCCTCATGGGAAAACCTTGTTCGAGAAATGAAGGTGCAGTTCCTGCCCAACAATATATCATGGGTGGCTAGGAATGCTTTGAGAAACTTGAAGTAGGTTGGTTATGTTTGAGAATATGTCAAGCAATTCTCTTCGCTCATGCTTGACGTTAAGAACATGTCTGAGGAGGACAAACTCTTCAACTTCATGTCTGGGATGCAGGGATGGGCTCAGACTGAGTTGAGGAGATAGAGAGTGAAAGATCTCCAAGGGGCAGTAGTGGCGGCCGATGCACTCGTCGACTCCAAGATGACATCGTCTGGTTCAAAAGATCAAGATGGCAAGGGCAAGTCTGAGGAAAAAGGCAAAGGTAAAGACAAGTTTGAAAAAAAGCCCAAAGAAGATGGGGGCTTCAAAAAGATGGATAAGGGCAGGAAGAAGGCTTCTGGCTGCTACATCTGTGAAGGGCCTCACTTTGCTTGAAACTTCCCAAAGAAGGAAAAATTGTGTGCTTTGGTGGGTGAGGAAGGACCCTCAGAGCAAGCCCGTGTGAATCCACTCCAACTTCTCAACACGTTGAGAAAGAAGACTGTTTGGAATGAGTTAATCTATGTGGAGGCTAAGATCAATGGGAAACCAGTAAAAGCTATGGTCGATACTGGGGCGACCCATAACTTCATCTCTGCGAAAGAGGTGAAGACTCTCGGCTTATCGTTGTCCAAGGATGGAAGTTGAGTGAAGGCAGTTAACACCATAGCATTGCAGATCGGTGGCATTGCTCATGTCCAACTGCAAGTTGGGGAATGGGTTGGCGGTTGCAGTCTGATGGCAATGCAATTGGACGACTTCCAGGTTATATTGAGGATGGAATTCTTGGCAACAAATGTGGTCATCGTCATGCCGCTTCTAAAGAGTATCCTCATCACAGGGATTGGGATGCCTTGTCTTGTGTGGGGCTTGGAAGAAAACCTAGTTGTGGGCTTGGTGCCAGCTCTATAACTTAGGGATGGAGTCCGAAAAGGGCTTCCTACCTATGTTGCAACGTTGATAGAAGATGGTGGATTAGATGGTGCAGAACAATCAAAAGATTTGGTCGACATTTTGCGGGACTATGCGGACGTGATGTCGGATGAGTTGCCAAAGAAACTTCTAAAAAAACGGGATATTAACTACCTGATTGATCTAGTTTCAGGGGCACTTCCACCAGCCCAGATGCCTTGCAAGATGCCTCCTCCACATTTGGCTGAGTTGCGGCGGCAACTTGATCAGTTGTTAGATTCTGGATTTCTAAGGCCAAGCAAGGCATCGTATGGGGCACCAGTGTTGTTCCAGAAAAAGCAAGATGGATCCCTTCGGATGTGTGTTGATTATCATGTGCTTAACAAGGTAACCATCAAAAACAAGTATCAGGTGCCTAACGTTGAAGATCTGTTTGATCGCTTGGGGAAGGCACGATACTTCTCAAAGATGGACCTGCGGTCGGGATATTATCAAGTCAGGATAGCTGAGGGTGATGAACCAATGACCACCTGTGTGACTCGGTATGGGTCTTTTGAGTTCCTTGTAATGCCTTTTGGGCTAACAAATGCTCCTGCAACTTTCTGCACTCTAATGAACAATGTCTTTCGGGAGTACCTCGATGTGTTCGTAGTAGTATATTTTGATAACATTGTGGTTTATAGCCAGTCTCTTGAGCAGCATAAGATGCACTTGAAAATGGTTCTGACCAAACTGTGGGAGAAATGAACTCTATCTCAAGCGGGAGAAATGTGAGTTTGCAATGAAGGAAATCTACTTCTTTGGGCACATTATCGGAGAAGGCACAGTAAAGATGGATCCACAGAAGATTCAGGCCATTACGAACTAACTACAACCAAAGAAGGTCTCGGAACTACGGTCGTTCCTTGGCCTTACGAACTATTATTGTAAGTTCGTGAAGAGTTACTCTAAGAAGATGGTGGCGCTTACTGGGTTGCTCAGAAAAGACAAGACCTGGGATTGGTCTGCTGAATTCCAGGAGGCATTCACTAAGTTGAAGAGGGTGGTAACGTCAGAACCCATCCTTCGGTTGCCCGATTTTAGAAAGGCTTTTGAAGTCCACACCGATGTATCAGACTTTGCAATATGAGGGGTGCTGGTCCAAGTGGGACACCCAATTGCCTTTGAAAGTTGGAAACTCAGTGATACAGAAAGGAGGTACTTTGTTCATGAGAAAGAGATGACGACGATGGTACATTGCCTACAAACATGGAGGCACTACTTGTTGGGCTCTAAGTTCATAGTTCGAACAGACCATGTTGCTATAAGTTGTTTTGCGACTCAAAAGAAGTTGACGCCTAAACAGACTAGATGACAAGACTTTTTGGCAGAGTTCAACTTTGAGTTGCAGTATAAGTCAGGGAAGAAAAACTTGGTTGTTAATGCCTTAAGCCGCAAGGAGGAACCTGAGGTGGATGTCTCTTCATTCATTCAAGTATTTGGAGATATCTTGCAGAGTTTAAAGGAAGAAACTCAGAAAGATCCAGTCAGTATTTGCTTGTTGAAGCAAATGGAGGAGGGTGTGACATGGCGGTTTTGGATAGAGGATGGTGTTCTCTATGCTAAAGGAAGGCTACCCTATGTGCCAACGGTGGCGGCTTGTGTAAGTTGTTACTAAAGGAGGCACATGATACCCCTTGGGCAGGGCATCCCGGGTAGGAGCGCATGATGTCTCTCCTATCATCTAGTTATTACTGGCCGAGGATGGAAGAAGACATTGACTTATATGTCAAGACTTGTCTTGTATGCCAACAAGACAAGACAAAGAAGAAAAAGGTTGTTAAAGCCCCTACCAACGCCGACCAGACTATGGGAGAGTATATTGATGGATTTTATCTCCGAATTACCCAAGGTGGAAGGGTTTACATCGATTATGGTCGTGGTGGACAGGTTTTCAAAGTATGCAACGGTCATTCCTGCTCCAAAGGAATGCACAACAAAGATTACTGCATAATTGTTTCTGAAACATATTGTGAAGTATTGGGGATTGCCGTTGAACATTGTAAGTGATCGTGATGTACGATTCACAGGGATGTTTTGGACTACCTTGTTTGAGATGATGGGCTCTACGCTTAACTTCTTAACAAGCAATCATCCACAAACAGATGGTCAGACGGAACATATTAATGCCTTGTTGGAGAAATATCTTAGGCATTACGTGCTGGCCAACTAGCAAAATTGGTTGGATTTGCTGAACATTGCTCAATTTTGTTACAATCTGCAACAGACCTCGACGACAGGTCAAAGTCCCTTCAAGTTGGCAACAGGGCAGCAACCCTTCACTCCTCATGATGTAGTGAATTAGAAGGACCAGGATCATTGTTTTGTGGCATACCAGTTCGTAAGAACGCGGCATGGGAGGATAGAAGAGGCGCAGGATTGCTTGGAAAGGGCAAAGAGGCAAATGAAAAAGTGGGCAGACGGGAGGCGTTGACCACTTGAGTACCAAGTTGGGGAAAGAGTATTGCTAAAACTCACTCCATAGATTTGGAAAAAGATCCTAAGGAAGACAGCGCACAAAGGACTCATTCCTCGGTATGATGGGCCTTTCAAGGTAACTAAGCAGATTGGTCGCTCGACTTATAGGCTAGAACTTCCAGAAATGATCAAGGTACATCCAGTGTTCAATGTTAGTTTTCTTAAGGAGTACCATGAAGACTCGAAGGAACCCTCGCGGATGGTGTCACGGCGTGCTTCACCCACCATACGGATACAGTTTTAGAAGCAAACTGAGTTCATTATGGACAAAAGGGTGGAGGGCCAAAGCAAGAAGAACCGGAGGACCTGCTTCCTAGTCAAATGGAAAGGACTCCCGATAGAGGAAGCAACTTGGGAAAAAGACACTACTCTACGGCAATTTGAGGAGTTGATTCAGGCCTACCTAAAGAAGATTAACCCAACGAGGACATCAGATTCATCTGGTAGGGAAGGCTTGTCAGACCCTCAATAAGTTGGCTTAGCAATAAGCAAAGGCACAACTCGATTGCAGTGGGTTACGCGGCAACACTCTCAGACACCTACGTAGGTGAGTCGAGAGGGCGCGGCACACGACACGCGAGTACGGGATGCGACATGCGGTTGCAAGGCAAGCATGCGAAACGCAATGCGGCATTTCTGCACGGCGCGCGGCGAGGAGGCACCCGCGTTCGCCAACAGGCGCGACATGTTGCAAGGCAGGTGCAAAGCGTGGTGCAGCGTTTTTGCACGGCGCACGGCGAGGAGGCACCCGCGTTCGCCAACAGGCGCGACATGTTGCAAGGCAGGTGCAAAACGTGGTGCAGCGTTTTTGCACGGCGCACGGCGAGGAGGCACCCGCGTTCGCCAACAGGCGCGACATGCAGTTGCAAGGCAGGTGCGATGGAGTGCAGCATTTCAGCACGATGCACGGCGAGGAGGCACCTGCGTTTGCCAAGGGGCGTGACGTGCAGTTGCAAGGCAAACATGCGGAAGGCTGTGCAGCGTGTTGGTGCGGCGCGCGGGGAGATGACGCCCGCATTGCGAAGGGATGTGATCGAAAGCTACCTAAGGCCTAGCACCAAAGCCATGAAAGGGTGTGACCCTTGTATAGTTTAAATATATAAAGTATGGGCATTGCAGGGAAAGCAAGCCAGACCCGAGAAATTGTATTATATGTGTGAATAATACAAGTGTTGGGGTTCTTTATATTTGGCTTGTGTCAAAGAAAGTCTTCCGTTGCTAAGAGGCTGAACAAGGTCGCGACGACTCTCGTACCGGCGCAAGGCAAATTTCAAGGGTGAAGTTTGAACTTGTGACCACTTCAGGTGTATTTGGATGATACTGATGCTCAAGTGTACCGTTCTGAATCAGTCAAAAAATAATTAAAAAATATTATGTGTCAATCATAACATGACATGTGTTAAAACCATTAAAATAATATTAAATTTAATTTTAAGCCATTTTTATATTATTAAAAATAGCTGATTCAGGTCAGTATTGTATCAATTTTCTGATGATACAATATGTATCAGCCGATACAGGCCGATATGCATCGATATACTGACAACATTGGAGATACGTATCACACTGCTTGTGCTGCCATGTTCCTCTGAAACATCTGAATTTCTGGGAAATATTTTTCCAAAAGTCTCTCCTACTCTGCTGATTTCCCAAATACCCAAACACTGTAAAATTGGAGAAAAGCATCACGATGCTTAATCGATTTTCAAACACTGGATATGTATCGCGGTTCTGAACTACATGTATCATATGGTAATTTTAATACTCTTCTGTCTGCATGGATTTAGTCATCAAATTTTAGATCTAGCCAACTATACACATGTTTTCAAAATGGTTTACTTGCTACGTCAGGTTTAATCTTGAACGATATACAACAATATTCAATGTTCAAGATGGTGAAAATTTATGGCTCACGATTCATAAAGATGAGGGTGGTTTAAAAAATGACCCCAAAGCATGACACATGAAAATAGTAAAAACATGAACATATATAGGTTAGTTTTTTTACTTTTGTAGATCAGTTCTATGTAAATCTAGTGTATCACCATAAATTATTATGAATGCAATGAGCGCGCGCGCGTGCGCACACACATAAAACAAGCTGAGCCGAGCAACCCTTGTTTAATAGCATACCTCATATAGCAAAACGAACTCATATCGAGCAGAATATGAACCCGTTTTTCTTTTTCCGAATCCTGGGCTCGCTTGCTACGTAGCCGAGCCAACCACTGTTACGAGCAACTTGGTTCATTTACCAGCTCTATCTCCAGCTAAACCTGAAACAGCGGGGAGCTGTACTTGTGATAAAGCTTAAAACAGCTGGGAGTCTGGTTGGAAACGCTCCAGGAGGAAAAATCTAAATGGGAACAGGAGATTTGGTGGACACCGAAGTACTTCAATCAATCCCAGTTGGTTGGTAAGATACTAAAATCAGGTGCTAGGATCATGTCATTTCTGGTCTTAAATTTCATGATCTCGCAAAAAATCTATTGTTACACGAATTTTTGTAAATTTATTCATGCACATAATCTATTCATGGAATCACTAAACCACTGTTATGGTTTGTTTGAACATCCTGTAATTAACCAGCAGAGAAGTGCCCGCATTTCTGTGACTTTATTTCGGGGTCAATAATTAATCTTTGATAACGTGTGTACAAACTATCAACTTGTCTTCCATCGATCATATCTATCTGCACCAAAATGAAAAGCATGGTTATACTTGGAGGGCAGATCAGGTGAAATTACATTGTACACTTAATTTGAGTGTGCCTGACAGACCTCCATCTCTGGGGTACAGCCTTCAGCTGGAGAGCCCAACAGAAGATGGAGAGCAGATCAGGTGCAGCGTCACACTAAAGTGTGCATTGTGATTGCACCTGGTCTGCCGTTGAATAATTGAGAATCTCATTATCTATATATATACTTTGTCGCGGTTTAATCACAAGGTTCCAAGGGATCTAATTGAGGATCTCATTATCTATATACTTTGTGGCGGTTTAATCACCAGGTTTCATGTAATGCAATCCTAATGCCAACAACATTTATCCAATAATTAATGCCCTGACAAGCTTGATCATTCGTACGATTAACTTTCCACAATGCTAAGACAAACTAATGGTACTAGGGGGAGTGTCCAGATTCTGGAGCAACAGGACATCTCGAGG
Source organism: Nuphar pumila (assembly GCF_984573655.1). NCBI lineage: Eukaryota > Viridiplantae > Streptophyta > Magnoliopsida > Nymphaeales > Nymphaeaceae > Nuphar > Nuphar pumila. Next base: position 115,674,810 of record NC_143252.1, on the reverse strand, counting down.
TCCAACCACCAGAGGGTGTGCCAGTGAATTTACTAAGAGTGTGATTGAGAGGCCCATTTCACACTCGGGGTTTACCATGGAGCCCCAATGTGGCTTGATTTATAGTTGGAGGAAATAAAAAATCTCATAGTTAAAGAAAATTTTGCTTGAGGAGTTTTGATATGATAATTTTTCTAAAATGAAATTTTTTCACTTGTGGAAGTAGCATGAGAAAAATAAAATAGAAAATCTTTAAAAAAAAATGAGAGGAGGGGGTGGCGGCGATGGTGATGGTGGTGGAGCTTTTCTAGCATGGTTTTTCAAGAGGTGGGTGATGGTGGATGATGGTCGTGAGATAGATGATGATGGTAAAAAATCATCATAGGAAGGTGATGATAGTGGTGGAGCTTCTCCGACATGGTTTTTCGGTAACGATAGGTGGTAGTGGTGGTGGCGGATGGTGAAAAATCATTTTGGAAATAACTTTTTTTAGGGAAGTGGGTGATAGTGGGTGGTGGTAACATGGATGGTAGTGGTGGATTTTTTTCGTTGTAGTTTTTCAGGTGGGGACGGTGGGTGGTGATGGATGGTGAAAAATCATAAGGCATTTTTTTGGAAGATGGGTGACGGTGGATGGTGGTGGGTGGTGATGATAGTGAGATGGGAAGACACGGCTCACAAAATTTTAATGTTTCCTCTCAACAAGTGTACTTTTTAGAAAATTCTTCGAGAGAGAAATTTTCTTTGTTTAAAAGGTTAGAAAAGATAAAGGAAAATGTCAGTGGGCCAGTATAGAAAAGGTATCACTTTTTTCATTTTGTATCACTTTTTCTACGAAGCAGGTTATATGTCCCCCCCCCCCCCCCCGAACAGGGCATCTCATGCTCGGGGGTCCCAAAAAGCACCACGTATTTAACTTGTGCATCTCGTATCCACACGTTTGTCAGCATTAGGAAAGCCTGGTAATACTACAAATCGTTATTAGAAGGCCCCAAAAAAATTTGGTCTTGGGGGGCGCTGCCCCCCGAGCCCCCCGCCAGGGGCGGCCCGCCCGCCCGCTGACCGCGCAGCGGGATCCGTGCCGGGCGGGGGGGAGCCCCCGAACCCCTCTCCTGTAAGGCCAAAAACTCTAAATCAGGCTCCACAACTCATCAAGTTGAATGATGTTACCCACGCTGGGAGGAGCCCCCAAACCCCCTCCTGTAATGGCAAAAACTATGAATCAGACTCCACAACTCATCAAGTTGAACGATGCTACAGTCAATGTGCAGGTCAGTCGGTGTTTGATAGAGCAATGTAGGATCGTTTGTTGGATGTGCACAGAAGTAGAGAGAGAAGGGAGAGAGAGTGAGAGGGTTGATATTCATGGCCTTCTCCATGGGGAACTCTTTGCCTCTCTTGATTTCTTCTCTAGAGAGAGAGAGGGTTTTACAGTGTTTTACGGAAAAGGAAGAAGAAGAAGATGACAATGAAAAGTTCAAACAGACATTTTTGATGGCTCAGGTTTGTTTCGTCGGATGACCATCAGATCGCCAGCTCACCATCGTTTCGTCGGATCACCATCGACGAAACGATTAAGGTTCGTTTCGCTGTGTAGACTTTGAAGAGTCAACATCATCCTTGACTTTCTTGATGGAGGACATGTTTGTCCTTTTTTTGAACTGTTTGTTTTTTCTTTTTGAATGGCGTGCATTTTTGTCATTTTCTCAAACCGTCGCTTTATGAGAAGAATAGCAAGAAAGGGTACTTAAGTTTTTGCAACCACACTAGACTCCACTGCTAAGTGATGTCAACATACACGGGAATACGAGCCCCATGTGCATGTATATGTGGTGCTCATTCAGACCCCCAAACACAGACATGGGATTCAGTGAATCATCGGGGGAGAACATACACCACCCTCTCTTAAGTTGTGCATCCTAACTTTGTTAGTAACTCATCAAACAGTGACAAAGTAAAAAAGTACAGCTGTGTCTTGGCTTTCCTGACCACGAATAAAGCTGCATCTGTTTGGCCATGTGATGCTTTTTGGAACATTTCAATGCAAGTTTTATAAAAAGTGGCAGTTGGGGTTATTTATGCATGACTTGATTAACGAATCAATTTAATTTGAATGTCCTTTACACAATGGTTGCTATGTATGTAATGGTGCTGTCACATTGTATGCAGTGGAAAGATAGAAAAGCTATAGAAACTCGTGTCTCAATCAAATTAGTGCTGACTGATCAAGACATTGTCATTAATATTGGTTCTGATTGGAACTTATAACAGAAAGGCTCTCTCTTGCTATGTATGTGTTGGTGGAGTTGGTAGTGATCTGTGACTTTTGAGTTTTTAAAGCAACTTTGTCAAGAGCAAGGCTCGCAAAGATCACTAAGGGCAATGTTTGCTTAGACCTCTCTGAGAATTATTCACCCTAGTCTTAGAGAGAAAGATTCTCAGGAAAACCTATATTTCACATGATTGTTAACGCGAGATTTTGGTTTCCTTCCCTTTGTATGAGCAAAAAACTTTCAACGAGAAAAAAAAGACTCTAGAAGGAAGAAGAGTCCCTTGGATCAGACATTGATTCCAAATCACAAGAGGAAGAAATTATGTGCTACTTTCGAAGAGTGCATTTATTTCTCTATTCATGCTTCCAGAATTAGAAATGCTTTTATGCCTGATAGTAATTTAAAGATTTGTTTTCTTGACTCAATATTGCAACAAATTTCTGAATTTGAACATTGAATCGTTTTCTTTTTCTACTTAGGCTGGGCAGGTTTTTGTAGAGTTTTATGAAGTTTTAGGGTTAACAAATCCCAACTCGGTGCATCATCTTGTTAGCAGCTATAAAAGGTCCACTCTTGGATCAACAATTTGGAAGAAAGAAGTTCCAAACATATTGTTGGTTGCTGGTTGTTGTTTCAAAGTTTATGGGTTTCTTCAGCCAAGTATAGGTCAAGCCTAGTTATCAAGTCTAACCTTGTTTCACTTTGTATCTGTTGTTGGTACTTGATGACCTTGACTCTCTGTTGAGTGGTTATGGGCATGGAATCTAAGCTCTGCATGATTTTAGCTTGAGATAGGACACATACAATATTTGTTGCTCTTTATTGTTATACTATGTTCATTATGTGATATAGATGGGACCAAGTCTTTGCCATTGATAACCTGTTAAGCATGTTTAAGAAGATGTTTGGAGTGTGTCGAGATCCACAGTGAATTTGACAAGCGTCTGGTCAAGCTAGCATTGGCTGATTAAGCACAAAGCCGATTAGCCATTAGGCATTGATCTTAACCATGTTCATTATGTTCGTTGGCCTTTGTGTTACGACGTATCTAGCCATTTACTGATGTTGGATTATCTTAGACATTACTGATCTTAGATTCTGATCAAGCAACTTCAGATCCATTTAGCTGCACAAGAAGTTCCTCTCTCTGGTTGACCATGCTTCGTAGTTCAATTTTTGTTGAGTAATGTTGGTTCATCAAGCTGCTTCCTAAATGGTATTGCAGGAAACCTGCAATTTTGTTGTGCATTATGGGATGCTCAATGTTATTTATTGGGTACATATACATTTAGATGAGGATCGGTTTCTTAGTTGCCTTCTCTCTAATCTGTTTCCTAGTTGCAGTTTGGTTTCTTTCTCTTAAACCAATAAACGAAGGAGATGGATGCGGGAGGCATGACTGATAAGCCAATGGAATACAAGCTTATGATTGAGTCTTTCAAGTCTATGTGGGCTTCGATGCAGGGGATATCCTTCTGTACACTGCAAGATGGATTGTTCTTCATCTTGGTGGACGGTTTTGTAACCATTTATTTTTTTAATGAAATATATTGGTTGTCTAACCTCAACTTGCCTATCAAAAAAAAAACATTTAGACGAGGGGCAACTTTCATTACTTTTAACTGTAGGTAGAGCCACAGAGGGCTCATCTGCGGAGTTGATAGCTTTGCTCCCTGAAATTGATGTGGCGAAACAGAGAATTAAGTTGCATGTGATGTTTCAAGTAATTCTCAATTCTTTGTTTGATTCCTATATCTGTAGATTGATGAGATGCTTCAGTTAAATACTTTGTTTTTGTGACTAAAGTGCCATTTCATATCCCCTTTTTCTTGAGAATAGGATGTTGCTAGACTCGCTAAATTAAGTGCAAGCATAGATGATGTGTTTCAAACAAAAAGAGAATAGGATGCTGCTAGACTTAATTAAGTGCAAGCATAGATGATGTGTTTGCTAGGGGTGGTCTTCCTCATGATGCCGAGGCTTGGTGAGGTCAAATTTTTATGCAAACGTTTCAGATCAATGTACATAAGCAATGAGGCATTTCAAAGCTGTAGCATAAGTTTATTGCCCTTCAGGTTACAGAGGTAACATTTTTCAGGAAACACTTGAACTGTTTGGAGGATAGATGTGAAGCATGGTTCAACAACGCTTATCTGATGCCACATCAAATCGCAAGGTAGTAATATCCTTTAGTTTTGCAGCTTGTTTCCAGACTTTATAGTTTCTCTTGCTAGCCTGAACAAGTCTGACATCTAAGACTGAAGTGCCGGCTTCCGATAGTCGAGAGGGAGGTGTGGAGGATTCAATGGAGACAGGAGAGCTAGCACAAGAGACAAGGGTTGTCAAGACATCGATCAGGAGTTCTTCCTGGCATTGTTGAGAACCCTGAAGGATTGCATTGATATGGGCTCTTTAGAGCCAAGAGGTCCTTGTGGACTGTAAGGTGGAATGCTCTCTGGCATTTTCCTTCATACGACAACCGCAGGAGGCAACAATTAGATTCAACACACGCTCCAATGGGTCAAGAGGGTGGAACGTCGAAGGAAAGAATTCTCTATGGGACATTAGCGAAGGGAATAAGAGAAGTAAAAACCTAGTTAGCTTAAAGAACATTAAAGAGTTTCTAACAACAAGCATTGGCAGGGACGAAGTGCAGTCGATCAGGTTATACAAAGATATATCAAACAAGTTGTCCAAATGTTTGAGAAATGGAGTGCTTGACTACTGGGAGATAGAAGACTTCCTAAAATCTTTCAATGTCCAGAAGCTCCTGGATCTTGGCGTTCAAATCAGTGACTCCCCCGTTCAGCTACCGCCGGGAAACAGTGTGAAAGTATCGTATCATTACTTGTATGGGTCACGTCCAAAATAAGATAGGTACAGTATCGTAATATAAAAATCATTAATTATTAATAAAAATTCTCAAAATTTCTAAAAAATTATGAAAAATCAAGAAAAATTAGCAAATTCTTTTCAAAGATCATTACACATGAAACAACTAATTGCACAAAATACAACTACACGATCACATATGAAATATTTATGTATCCATGAGCGGCATAAGACTTCTTAACCAAGTTTTTTAAAAAATATACCATCAATCATTATCATCATTATCTTATTTGAACAAATAATGTTTTTTATTTTAATCAACTTTCTTGAGTAAAAAAATGGTGAAAATACACTTTTACTTTGACAAAGTGCAAAAGATTTTTTTATCTTAATTCACTTTCTTGAGTGAAAAAATAGTGAAAATGCACTTTTACTTGAACAAAGTGTAGAAGCCCTCTTTCTTGCATGGATCCCCGAATCACTTTCACAAGTCTTAGGGTGTGTGGATACTTTTCTAATGAATTCTACGCCCATGAAGGAGTCAGCCCTCAAAAGGTCTTTATAACCCAAAAAGCCAAAAAGATGATTCAATACTTTTTAAAGTACATTGATATTGTTTTACATGATATCGTACGATACATATATGATATGAGTATGTATCGTATCAATATTCTTTATAGTAACAATATGTATCGAATGATACGTACAACATTGGTGTGCACAACAAATGTACTTTTTGAAGAAAGCTCAAAAGCTCTCTCCCTTGCGCATGAATCGATCACAAAATCGCTCTCACAAGTCTTAGGGTGTGGATACCTCTCTAATGGATTCTACACAAATGAAGGAGTCAACTCTCAAAAGGTCTTTAAAACCCAAAAAAACAAAAAGATGATTCACACTTTTTTAAAAAGGTCGATACTATATCGTATAATACATATATGATATGTACTCGTTTCATGATACGAGTGTGTATCATATTGACATTGCTTATAGTAACGATACATGCAACATTGATAGTATTTTGGAAGAGAGAATACCACAAAAAATAAAATGGAAGCAATTATCAAAGGTGCATTGGATGCAAAACGGGGACAAAAACACCAAATTTGTTCATTTATATGCATCATCTCGAAGGAGTAAAAACTTTCATCCACCAATGCATATTGGGGGGCACACTTATAAGGGAGAGGATATCGTTGCGGGGGCTACAAGGTACCTTCAAAATATTTTTTTATTTCATTTGGTTTATGATTCTTTTGATTTGCATGAGCTCTTTAGATGAGAGAGCGAGAGCATTGTTGAATGGGCCTTTGTGATGGATGAAATAAAGTAAAGGCCTTTGCCAAATTGTATAGAAATACACACATACCGAAAAGGTGAGGGGAGTGACTTATGGTTCTTGTACCCAAATAACATGGAGCAAATGACATTAATGAGTTTAAACCAATTTCTTTGTTGGCACTCCACTCAAAGTAGTAACAAAAAGTGTTGTTCGTGCACCTAAAGCAAGTCATTTATCAAGTGGTTAGGCCTTCACAATGTGCTTTTGTTCCAAAACGAAGAATGGGTGAAGGGTGTTTGCTAGCACATGAAGCTATGCATACGATGCATAGCTCCAATTAGAAGACACTCATGCTTAAATTGGACCTCACGAAGGCCTTTTACCCGCCTTTTTGAGTCATCATCAATTTCAATGTGTAAATGGTTGGCAAGGGCTTTTCTTGAGGCCTAAGAAAGGGCTTAGCAAAGGAGACCCAATATTTCCTCTGCTGTTTTATCCTAGCAATGGTGAGATTGAGTTACTGGTTTCAATTACAGAAAGTTCATAAATTTGGTTATGTGAACTTAGTCTATATATGCAAATTTAGTAGAATATTTGTAATGTTACGATAGATTTTAATTATAAGAAAATTGTGAATTTAGTTATGCGAACTTCATACTATATAATATAATTTAGTGAAATATTTGCGATGTTACAATAGGTTTCAATTACAAAAAGTTTACAATTTAGTCATGCAAACTTAGTACTATCAGTATGCAAATTTAATAAAATATTTGTAATGTTACGAAAGGTTTAAGTTGCATGAAGTTTGCAAATTTGGTCATGCGAATATCCTGAGGTCCGCAAAAGAACATGTGAATCTACCTTTTAGTGAGAGTTTGTGATACTCTGACGACATAATAATATATCACGCAAACTTCAAGAGATTCGCTTGTACAAAGGGTAAAAAGGTCTTAAAGAAGTTGAACATTTGCAAATTTGGACATGGGGGCTGATTTCAAAAATTTTATGACATTTCGAAAAACATATCATTTTTGCCATACAGTATTGTCATTTTTCATATATATATATATATATATATATATATATATAAGATTAAGTAGTTCGAGAGTTAGAATGACGTTTATGTGTGCAATGAATATTCGTTTTGATTCATATCATTCTTTAAAAAATGGCTTATGGTTTTTATGTTAATCAACGTTGACTAAATTTTAATATTATTTTCTTACGTTCGTCATTTTATCAAGGGAATTTGTCAAAAATGCACCTAAAGTTTAATTTCACATTAGTACAGAGTACGCTTAAGATTTGGATGATGTTAAAAACACAACTTAGTTTATTCTCGATTAGTTAAAAACATACTTCCATGAATTCAACCTAGTTCCACCAAAATCCTAATCAGATCAATCATCACACTCGACAAAACATTAAAAACCCAGAAACCCAGCATCAACCGCTGCCAGATCCAAAGGACCAATGGCTGAAGTAGAGACGAATATCCGAACAAGGTTGCCGAATCAATGAAATTGTTCATGTTTATTCCAACTGATGAAGTTTAACCCGATCCAAGCCAGCGTAGTTGCTATGGCAAAGATCACCTGGCTGACTTCAGATTTCACTTGGCTGGGGACATGAGGATTGGGCGTACCCATGTGGAGTTGGAAAAAATGATGGTTGTGTGCTGGTTTGATGTTATTTGTAAGCACATTTGATCTTCCACCTCTCTTTTTATCTGTTTATGCTCTGTGACTTTTGGTCACTGTAATCTATTTCACTCGTGATGTTCAACACTTCAACGAATGATTTTTTCTTCAAAAAATAAACTGATAAAGAAAGTTGTCTATTACATAGGGACAAGTAATTCATAAACAACCAAATACAGAATTATACTATGTTGGGCTCCGTTAAAAGTTTAGGTAATCCTCTGTTTGGGTACAGCAACGAGGATTCATGGGATTCCCATTGGTCTCTGCTCTTTTGGTAAGGGAGATCAGAGGAGCAACATAAAATCTGGAATTCAACTCCATCCCTGTGATGATGCTGTGAGATCCGCTTCCAGGGAGACAACCCTTCTTATCGCCCCTCCGATATCCCTCCCAACACCGAGCTCCCAAACAGAGGCTTTTACAAGCTCTGAATCCAGGATCTCAATTTGGTGAGACTTTTTCCCCAGGCAGAACCAGTCTCTGATCATGTAGCTCAAATGACAATTTAAAACTACATACATCCATGTTCAGCAAAGATTACAGGAGAAATTCTTGATGGTGCAGCAAACCTTTCACCAAATTACGCCATCTCAATAAATTTACATGCAAAACATCTCCGTCGAACATCATTTATGCACCAGAGAAAAAAAACCCAACCATGGGAAATATTAGCAAAAAAAAACAAATAACATATTATATGAAACAACAAAAAGAGAAAAACAAGAATATATTTCTTTCACCTCAGTGCATTTTGTTTTTTCATTTTCATTCTATCAGCCCAGACCTACTTTATTAGAAGAAGCTGTGCATGTCATCATTCTTTGAATGGTAAACCTCTGGTTCCTAACATGGAATAAGGAGTTGCAAAGCAGGTTGTCATAGATATCCAACTCCCTTCAGCTCTGAACTGCCAATCTCTGAAGATGCTCAAAGAATACTTGCAAGCTTACGTCATCTGTAAAGATAAAATCAGAACCAGGAGCAACTTCATGGGCCGAGTTGTATGTTGCCGAAGGGTTCAGCTTAGCCAGTAGGAAGCGTGCCTGTAAGAAGGAAAGCCCCCATCAATGCTATTCAAGCCTATAATATTAATTAACAGGGTAAATTGGGGAAAGAGAACAGACCTGTGAACCATGCTGATCACAAACAACCAGCCTTGGGACTGGAAACCGATCCTTGATGATCAAATGAGCATCATCTTGTGGAGCCTGCAACAGCTGCGCAAATGCCTGCAGAAAATATGATTTAGTGTTTAGTGAGAAGCTTAGCATCACCTTCAACCTGCGAAATGCACCTGGAGTTCCACTTCAAACTGGTTACCACGTATAAAGAAAGAAGAAAACGTCCTAGATTATAGTAAAGAAAGTTCTACAAACAAGGAGCATATATGATGGGCGTGCATCAAAATTTAAGGACAGGGGAACACCTTGCTGGTGTAACAGTTATCTGCAAGTACATGTTGATAATGCAATATAATAGAACGTGGTAAATGGATCACAAAACATCAACTCAGCCCATGTTACTTGCATCAACTTGCCCATTATATTAAAGTCAGAGAAGGGTCAAGCAGGTCATGTGGCCAGATCCTGAAATGACTGGTCCTTCCACATCAGTTACATGATCAAAAGAACAGCCATAGAAATATCTCTCCTCAATGCTTTCAAAGTAATTACAAGATACATTACAAATTTATCCAAATTCTTCAAACACGGTATGGAACAATAATATATAGAAGCATTCACTACTGTAGGAGCCATCAGGAAATCTCCAAAACCAGTCAAGGGATTCTACTTGAAAAGGAGGTGTAGTTCACAAGGGAAAGAGGAAAATGGATAGCGAGAGTTGGATTCGGAAAGACAGATTCAGCCACTAGCTTAACTGACTTACCGAGAACTCAAAAAGGAAGGTTTCTTCTCTGGCCCAACACAACAAGACTCAACATATGAGATTAAGGGTGCAGATGCATGCTGCAGCATGAAACAAAGTCGCTGCTTCTGCAGGCTGCACCATGCTACACACACTCGATTCATTTTCCAAGTAGAAAGGCAATCACCCTTGGTCACTCAATAGACACTGCAGAATCACATGGCTAAACTTAAAAAAGAGGTGTAACAGGGGTGGTATAGGGAAAGTTCACACCAAAGTCTTCTGCAAGCCATCAAAAAGACATGAGAGATCAATTTCACCTCCCAATTCTACTTCAAAAGGAGATGTTCACAAGGAATACAACACTAAGACTCAACATACGAGGTTGACGGAGCAGATGTGTGCTACAGACATGCATGAAAGAAAGTGGCTGCCTCGGAAGGCTGCACCATGCTATACACATACATTGGATTCACTTTCCATGGGGGAAAGCAATCACCCTTAAGTGTGTAACGCGGAAGGGCAGTCGGCACCCCAATCCGCATGGAGTGTCCTTCCACGGTAAAGAAATCGGCCCCCCCACCCCCACGGGAATGGTTTCCGTAGAAATAGGGGGGTGGCCATTATTTTGGGGTTGCTTTTCTGCAAGGAAACACTTGGCAGCATTTGCATAGCCATGGTGGGGACCACAGAAACACTTCGTGCTTTGTGCATTTCCGCGGAAACCCCAGTGTTTCGGTGGCACACAAACTGGCCCTTAGTCACTCAATAGACACTGCAGAATCATATGGTTAAACTTAAAAAAGACGGGGGGTGGATGGGGAAAGTACACATCAAATTCTTCAGCAAGCCATCAAAAAGACACGAGAGATCAATTTCACCTCCCATAGTGGAAGAGAAGTGCCTAAATATCACAACATTGTTGATGCTGAAAGTTAGCAGGAATTGAGAGAAGCTTTAAAAATAACCTGATGCTCAGGCTGATTATGATAACCCATGTTTCGCCACTGAGAAATCGTCATTCCATGGAAGACAACTATGCTGAAATATGCATCTAGAAGAAGTATGCGGTCTGCTGCAATAGAAGCTACATCCAGTAATGCTGGTGCAGGTGGTGAGTTAAAGGAATATGCAATTAAGGAAGGTTGGATCATAACCACAGAGTTGGTAACATTTTCTCGATTTAGTAGCATACGAAAGTATGCAGTCTCATCTGGACTATTATTAAAAACCTGCAAATGTATACATAGGTTATATAAACAGTGTGCATGGTGAAATAAACATGATATATAAGCTGTAAATGATACAGAAATTCACCTGAACAAATTGAGATCGCCTGAGATTAAACATGAATTGTGGAAATATAGAGAAGCTTGGATTTAAATTGAATGAAGCAGGATCATCTTTCCGATAATCACCAAATCTGGAACATAATCGAATAAGGGAACGATCCAACCACCTGGTTGCTTCAAACTCTTCCTGATCATAAAAGGATAATTAATAGAGAGAGCGAGAGAGGCAAATGACATGACATCCAACAACTTCACAGAAAAATGATAAAGAAAAATCTCCAACTCATGCCAATAAACATCATTAAAACATGATACAGATAATAGGGTTTTATCAACATAATACACATGTAAATTGACAGTATCAATACAAAATACTAAATTAAGGTGCAGAACTAGAAGTCAAAATTCATTTGTACAATTATATGAATCATCTAACCAACCATCGTTGTGCAAAGTACAACAATCTTCTAATCAAGCATCACTGACACTTGCTCTGAAGGTAATGTAATTGCAAAATACAAATTGCCCTAACCACTTCTTTCAATCTCTTTAGTACTCTGCATCTATCTCAAGGGAAGATGCACTTTTTAAACACCCTTGGCAAATCCTGCTTGCACGATATGGAAACTCCATTGTTCACATTTTTAAGAAGAGAGAAGTACAATCTTGCCTCTCTTTATTGAGTATTCCATTTGTAGAACCACTTCTGAATGTTCCGGGGAAGCTGCCACATTTCTCTTCCCTCAACTCTCAAGAAGTTGCCACATCCCACTGCATGTATCTCTTACTGTCTAAGTGTAAGTGCACAGGACATGACGAGAGTCCACACATGTCAGCTAGGCCTCCTATCAGATGACACAAATATCATCATCTAAAGATGGTTTTCATTTATAAGCATACAGATTGGTTTTTATGACTGAACTGTTCTGGCCCCAGTCAACATCTTGTCTTCATGTACTAAGAGGCCTTTCTCACTGTGACAAGAGGAAGGTGGCTACTTTGGTCATTCCTTGCTCAGTTCCGATAACATTTTCAGGAAGAGTCGAGATAAGTGCACTGGATCCTTTCAGGTACCAGGCTCAAGAGTAAATCCATTCAAAAGTAATTCAAATTTCATATATATATATATATATATATATTCAGCAATTTCCTCTCTTTTCTAACTGTGATAAAGCTGGCAGCCTAGAAGGCCAATCGAGCCTAAGCAAGTGTCAGCCTCCTTCGCATCCGTAGTCATTGAACACTATATGCAGTTGGCCCATTATTGCAGAAGTCAAGGCCACCTTTCCTCCCACACCCTAATCAGGAAGATATAGCCCATTTTAAGGTTGGTATTGTCCCCCATAAGAAATTCTAAGGACTGTGGATCATCCAAGAAATCAGTTTCCCAAAGCTTCACATGATGAAGCCGTCAGTTCAATGTCCAGATTTACATCGCCTGTTTGCAAATTGCAATAGTTTTTTCCCTTGAACATTATTTGCAATTTCAACACAAGAGGCCTACATGATACCGATATCAAGATGTTGCTAACTGCTTTGCTGCTTGCTTTGCAACAGGCATAGTCACTAATATATATATATATATAAAACAAATTAACAAGCAACATCTCAACAACACAAATCCCTCCTACTGAAACACTGAGAACTTTTTCCATCCTCAACCATGCTCATGTATTGAATCAAAACGACTTTCCACAGACTGACAAATGAAGGAAAGAATTTGCCACCACAACATCATAAAAACAGCACATCAAAATCCAATTAACGATGTATACTTAATTGGCTCCCCATGTAGCGTTGCATTGACAGAGTTTATGGATGACATTAAGAAATGCTTGCTCGCAAAACACAATTTTCATGTGTTGCTATTTATGACAAATCTTCAATTTACTGAGTACAATGGAACAATTGGTATTACATGCATATATTACAAAGTCTCATCATAGGCCAATCATGACAGTTTGGTATGTTATGTGCATGAATGCATAGATGAAGAGGTCAAGGATTATGAACTTTTCTACAAAGTTAAGAGAGTGCACCCGACTTGCTAAAGCATGAGGCAACATCTTTAGGGAAACTTTAGGACAAGTGCACATGGAGAAAGAATATGGCCAATACAGACACTGTACCAAGTTAACACTGAATCTGACATATGAACAGCTCATGGAGCCGGCAAACTTGTTGCTTGGCTCTACCTGGAAACTTCCATGACTCATGACTCTGACAAGCCAACTGATCAACTTACAACTCATGTAATGTCATCTGTCCTCATAGAGTTTAAAAGAACAAAAGAAAATAAATAAATAAAACTAAGATGAGCTTTTCTGGTGCGAGTGTATAGAGAAGAGGAATTTCACATCCTGTTGATATGTTCTGTGTGATAGAGATGAAGAATCAACAACGCATCTCTTGCAGCCATCGTCTCAATAAAGCCTGGCCATATTGAGACTTTAGCAGATGATGAATATCTTCCGTTAGACATTCTTGAGCACCTTGGATTAAAAAGAAAGGAAAAAACTGGTGCATGATACGGTGTTACTGGCCATTCCTAGACTGCAGGCACATGCAGAAAGAATGAAATATCAGGTTATTCAGAAGCCAACAAGAACACCTGATGGTTATATATGGTCATCTTAAGTCCCAAAGACCACTTGCAAGAAAAAATGGAAAGGAATGGACTTAAATGGATTTGAAGGAAAGGATTGGAATCTCACCCAACTCTAATCCCTGATCGATACAAATTTTCCTCAATTTTTTTTCACTCTTTGTTTCCTTTATTTTGTTTATGTTTTTGTACAGGGGACATCCTGTCACTGTCATGTACTTATTCTTTTGAAATCAAAGTTTTTCCCTTAAAAAAAAAGTATATTGACTGTCTGTGTGAAGGCATGGCTCTCCACGGTCCATCAAATTGCACATTAAGCATGTTTGGAGTCTGAAAGACCATGACAACAAATTTAATATGATTTAGAAAACTAGACAGCATTATAGCTAATCAGTAAATCTAATACAAAGTCCACACAGGCAGTACAGAGTTTGCAATTGCAAAAGTACCACCCTTTCATAGCCAGTCAGGACATAAACTTAGAATCAACAGTCTGCCATAGCACATGACTACATTTAAATGCACCAAGTCTGCTCTAAATATAATTTCTTGAAACTTATATTTATAGAAATAAGTAGCTCAATACTTTCTCTCTTGCCAAGTCAAATTGTTCAGATCTCAACCATAGTCACCTGTATTATTCAAGGTATTTCTCGGCGAGGGTTTTTTTTAGAGATTTTCAAAATGTGATTTTCTCAAGAAAATCTCGGAAGCTTTAAATTTTGAAAAAAAAATATAAATAATAATAAGAAAGATAGGAAAATAATAGGTTTTCTATTTTTCTTGCAAAAAAATATAAAGAAACAATTTTTAAAAGTTTTAAAATACAAAGGAAACCAAAAGAATAGAAAACCTGAACTTAATATATATATATATATATATATAATAAGAAATTTTAAAAAACACACAAATATCGTGATAATATTGCAATGTTTTCATTTTGGTGATATTTTGAAAATATAGTGATATTTTGCCAATATTATCGGCCAAGCTGAAAACCATGATAATATCGCAATATTTTCAAAACATCGGTGACTATGGTTTCAACTTACCATGTTCAGCAGGGTTAAGACTAATTACACATTCAGGTTGGAAAATCTTTATATTGATTTCATGAAGATAAATTGAGACAAGGACATTAATCCCTGACTGATAAGAATCGTCCCTTTGGCCAGGGACACTTCTGGTCCTGAACTTTAATGTTCAATCCTTCTAAAAAGGTTCCTTGTAATTCATCATCTTCAGCCTACAAGAGCATGAAGTTAACTCCTCTCCAAGTAACAGGAACTTAAAACATGGGTGTGATATAGAGAAGCAGCTTTCAGTTTTACCAGACACAGACACCTAGGCATATAAAATGATTTTGTGTAGTGACTTAAGTGTTGGCTAAGCCAAGATTCAACATGGCTTGACTTAGACAAATCTATGAGCAAAGCCATTTCTATTTTCAGGTACACAACATTTTTGTGATGTTTCTTACCACTGCTAACATTGGCTTGGCTCTGATCCAGTTGTATTGAATCAAACTGGATTCCATGTGGTTGGGTCTTGCTTCTAGATTGAGATGACATGGTCTGCAAATGGGGAACAGCCCCAAACTGGACCACTAGTGGTTAATTCTTGATTATTTGGTTGAGACCACAAGGCTAGGCCATGGTTTTAAGTTGCAAGTGAGCTTTACCTATTGATCCTGTGTAACAAGTTCATTAAGGATTTGCCACACTGAAGTAGGCTATATAATACAGCATGACTTAGTAAGTCATAGTTGTTGACCAGCTCCTCCATTGAGCCATGCATATATGGCCAGAATGAGAAACCTACAAAAAGAAACATAATAGATATTATTGAACACTACATTTCATGTCAATCATTTTAAGAAAAAATCTCCCTTTATTTATAACAATTTCCTCACTGACAAGTAGAAATCACCACGTCAATGTAACAACATTAAGTCCAGCACTCGAATGACTTCCAAAGAGAAGATCATAATATATATATATATATATATATATATATATATATATATATATTAAAGCTGCAAACACAATGTTCCTTTTCCCCAAAACATCATATAAGATTGGTGGAAGGATAAACTTGTGGTTTTTCAAGGGGAAGCTAATACTCTAGAAACTAAAATATGGGTAATCATTCTTTTAATAAACCATCATTCATGTAAAGTTATTTGAGAAGGAATATGTTGTCAAACGACTCAAACCACAGATTGAATATGGTAAAAGCCCAAGATTGTTGTGAAGATATTGCAGAATTGATCAAATAATGAATATAAAGGTAAATGAAGATTATTAAAAAGAGAAAACTGTCTTCATTGATCAACAAATCCCTAACATTTCACGGGTAACCGATATTCAAAACAAAATGCCCTATCTAAATAAAACCCTAAAAAGAATTAGATCAATTTAATGGAAAAATTGATCCATATATTTCATTAGCATATTGTTAGCATCTAAAATTCTCCTATAAAACTCCACAATCTGTCACTATCCAAATGAACAATCTTCAAACCATGAGTAGATGCTTCCAATGTATATCTATGATAAATGGATGTAACTTCCAGACATTGCAGCTGCTTGAAAACATTAAAGTGCATTCAGAATATTTATGCTAGTGGATTGAACCTAAATCCATATTGGCCAAGGTGGAGCTACCTTATGATCCACCCATCATGTTTGAACCCACCAGGCAAGTTAAAGAGAATGAAGCCAAGAATCACAAGAAGCTTGCAAAATCAACAGTGGGATTTTTCATAATGGTAAAAGGTGGCTGGTATTTCTGGTTTACCTCCATTTCCATTTTTAATGATACTAATCTTGCCATAACAACAGCAGCAGTCTCCTGGTCAAATCCTTCAACCAATTCCTGCATATTTGCTATCACTTCAAGTAAGAGATTCAACATAAATAAGCTTGCTATAAAGCTGAAACAGACCAACAAAAATGAAGAACAATAGAAATAGTTTTGAGCTTATAATGTATTTTAATATTTATAATTTGTTTAAAAACCTTTATATAGAAAATGCATATCCAATTTCCAAAATTCTTAAATGAGTTAATGAACCATGAGGGCAGTAAATACATGAAATACACGAAAGCAACTCATACAATGAACCAGACAACAAATTCTGTTTACAAGGGAAAAACCTGAAACAATAGCTAAACTTCTTGTCTGCAACAATGAGGGAATGGCTTTCTAGAGGTTTGTCATAACCCATAGCAAAGCCAGCTCACATCATCCAGAAAAAGCTTTTGTCAAATAAAGCAACTGCAGAAATTTATCCACCTTGAATTGATTACAGATGGAGGGCTTCATCATTGAATCTCATGCTAACAGAAAGGAATTATAAAAAGAAATTGCAGTTTTTAGTTTGTTTGTTTCTTGTTCATGGTTCCCTATTTTTCACTTTGTGGTACACAGTCAATAGTTGCATCCATGGTTCTTGTTTGTCTCTATCATTTTCCTTAACAGAATCCTATTTTGGTTCTGACTTCCATTTTTGTGAAATAGACGAAAAAAAGACTGCTATTAATGTCCAAAATTTAGGATTTAATGTGCCAAATCATGGAATCTCTGTATGAAAACTATCTGAAAATCTGTGACAAATTTGAAAGAATGAATTCTATTTGTGCACACATAGGTTGAAGTGTGAAAAACAATGAAGGTCAAAATAGGAAGCACAAACAGGTTCATCCCATCAGACCCATCCTATAAAGGTGAAAAAATTTATAGTTAAAACAAGGTGCAATCTATGTCACACGGACTCGGCTAAGGAGGTGCCGCACCCGAGTCGACACGCCCCGACACGGGTGCGGACTCGGGTGCAGCTTAGGACTCGGCCCGGACTCGGTCAACGAGTCCAGGCCGAGTCCGTCCACATTTTGGACTTGGTCAACTTTGACCGAGTCCAAAAATGTCCATTTCGACTTTTAAAGTACATTTTGGATCTGGGTCGGGTCGGGTCCGGACCCAACCCAAATCCAATTTTCTTTTGCAGCCGAACCCTAAAAGGGGTTTATCGATAGGGGGAGGGGCTTACCCTCTTGATTTTGCTTCTCCCCTTCAGTGCCTGCAGCTTTCTCCTACACCCACGTCGGCGATCCAGACTCCGGCGACGGTACGCACAGGCAGCCACCGTCTCCCCCTCTGTCAACAGGTATGTCGATCAACCCTCCCTCTGCTCGCAGCCTCCCTTGCACCCTCTGCTCGCAGAAGAGGGGTTCGGCCCCTCTCTGTACCTCCTATTCACATAGGAGGGGCTTGGCCCCTCCTCGTTTCGCTTATGCCAGGCAGGCCCCTTCCCCCGTACCCTCTGCTCGCAGAAGAGGGGCTCGCCCCCCCTCCCTGCACCCTCTGCTCGCAGAAGAGGGGCTCGGCCCCTCCCTGTACGTCTGATTCATAGAGGAGGGGCTCAGCCCCTCCTCGTTTCCCTTTTATTGCAGGGGTAAGAAGTAGGAGTGGGGGAAGGAGGGGGCTCGGCTGACAGGCCGAGCCTCTCCTCGTTTTCCTTTTGTTCGGCAGGGGTAAGAAGGAGTGGGGGAAGGAGGGGGCTCGACTGACAAGTTGAGCCTTGCCACGCCGGTCAGAAGGGTAACGAGGGGCCGAGCCCCTCTTTTGTGAATCGAAGGCAAAGGGAGGGGTTGAGCTCCTCGTTTTCCTTTTGAGCCCCTCCCTTTGCCTTCGATTCACAGAAGAGGGGCTCGGCCCCTCGTTTCCCTTCTGTCCGACGTGGCAAGGCTCGGCTTGTCAGCCGAGCCCCCTCCTTCCCCCACTCCTTCTTACCCCTGCCGAACAAAAGGAAAACGAGGAGGGGCTCGGCCCCTCCTCGTTTCCCCTGCTGCCTTTGGCTTTTTTACAAGGGTGAAGCCCCTGACACGGATAAGGTTCAGCAGGGGCTTGCCCTGCCCCTCTTTTTTTGTGTTAGATAGGGGGTAGCTCCTATTACTATTATTTTGAAATTTGAAGTGTTTATTAACTTTATTTTATTTACTTATTTTCTTTTCAGATTTCACTTTTCAGATATAATGGCGAGTTCTAGTGGTAGTGTCAATACATTTGGTTCAAGTTCTAACCCTGAATTAGAAGTTTCTCAACCACTTTGGAGGCTTGTGACAAAAGGGGTAAAAGCTACTAGTGGTGGTGGTGGGAATGTGCAGTTTCATTGTAATCTATGTAAGACTGTTTTCACAGGTTCTTATACGCGTGTGAAAGCACATCTTTTGCATATTCGTGGTCAAGGAATTAGGGCATGTTCTGGGGTTGACAAAGACATGTTAAAGCAATTAAAAAAAGAACAAGAGGAAGTTGAAAAGAAGAAAATTGCAGAGATGAGAAGCGATTCGATTAATTTGTTTTTTCCTACTGCTAGTGATATACAAGAAGAGCTTTTAAAGAAAAGAAAGATGGAAAGCAAAAAATCAATACAAGCATCATTCAAAAACATGGCAAGAGCAGAAATTGATAAAAAGATTGGTCGATTCTTTTACTCAAGCTCAATTTCTTTTAATGTAGCTAGAAGTCCATACTGGAAAGATATGATTACATCTTTGGCTAATTGCAATTTGAGTAGTTATGTGCCTCCTAGTTCAGAAAAACTAAGAACAGTCATTCTTGCAGAGGAAAAAAATAGAATTGAAGACTTGTTAGAGAATCAAAAATTTGCATGGAAACGACATGGAGTGTCGATTGTTTCTGATGGGTGGACTGATATACAAAAGCGACCACTGATAAACTTAATTGCTTACTCACTTAATGGGCCAATCTTTTTTAAGACGGTTGATGCATCTGGAGAGTATAAAGATGTTGAATATTTAAAGAGATTATTTGTCGAAGTGATAAAAGAAGTGGGTGAAGAAAGTGTGGTGCAAATCATTACTGACAATGCTCCAGTTTGCAGTCGTGCAGGAATGAATTTGGCAAGTGAAGATACATATTCACATATTTTTTGGACTCCTTGTGCAGCACACAGTTTAAATTTGGCACTTAAGAGTATATGTAATCCATCAAAAGATGATGCACATGAAATGTGCTTATGGATTGAGGAAATAGAACATGATGTTCGAAATATTAGAAATTTTGTTGTAAACCATCATCATGCCCTTTCTATATTTAATAGGCATTCTGATCTCAAGTTACTGAAAGTTGCTGAAACTCGTTTTGCTTCTCTCATTGTTGTGATAAAAAGAATTAATTAAGCAACTCAAGAATGCATTGATGATGATGGTGGCTGATCAAGATTGGGATTTTTTTCGTACTGAAGATGATGTCAAGGCTCAAGCTATCAAAAAATGCATCTGTGATGATTTTTGGTGGGATAAAATTACAGATTTTGTTGAATTTACAAAGCCTATTTGGGAAATGTTGAGAGAAGTTGACAGAGATGTACCCATGCTTTATAGAATTTATGAAATGTGGGACAATATGATTGAAAAAGTTTAAAGTATCATTTTTAAACATGAGAAGAAAGATATTGCACTTGATGATTCAGAATTTTACAATCATGTACATTCAGTTTTAGTGAGAAGATGGGATAAAAGCAATACAACTTTGCATTGCATGGCACACACTCTCAATCCAAAATACTACGCGAAAAAATGGTTGACAACAGGTGTTGTTCGTGTTTCTCCAAATAAAGATCTTGAGATATCAAGAAATAGAATGATATATTTGGGAAGACTTTTTAATGATCCTCACATGTTTAAGGTTATAAATAGTGAGTTTGGCAAGTTTTCTAATGGGAGATTTGATTCTTTAGCAGCACTTGTGGCAAGGGACGAGGAAGATCTCCTTAATTGGTGGGCAACATATGGATCAGAGACACCAAATCTGCAACGTCTTGCAATGAAGTTGTTATCCCAACCTGCTACATCATCTTGTTGTGAAAGAAATTGAAGTACATATGCTCAAATTCACAATATTAAAAGAAACAAACTCACTAGTAAAAGTGCAGAGGATTTGGTTTATGTTCACTCAAATCTACGATTAATTTCTCGCCGCACCAAAGAAGAGTATAGGTACTTTTTTCTTGTATTCAAAGTTTGTATTTAAATATTTGCATTCAAAGTTTTAAGTTAGATACTAATATAGTCATTTTTTGATGCAGTTGTGGACCATCCAAAAATTGGGATATAAATCCAGAAGATTTTGACTTGGAGGGAGAACATAATTTACATACTCTCAACATGGACTACATCGATTCTGTTCTTCCCTCTAATTCAGACGATGAGGCAGATTTATGATAAGTTTTGTTGTTTATCACACTCACAAGCTTTTTTATGTGTTATATTTTGGTAAGTTTGTGTTGTTAAGAATTACTTTTTTATTTTTGCTTTAAAATTTACAATCTTTATGTATTAATTTATTGTTATATATATAATTATATATATTTAAAATATATATATTTATAATATATATTTTTTAATATATATATATATAGCCGAGTCCCCGTATCCAAATTTTTTGGAATTGCGCCGCAACCGCACCCACACCCGCACCCATGTGACATAGGGTGCAATTAGAGCATCATTTTGGATTCACTACAGAAAAATAAACCTTCAAAAAAGAAATGAAACAACAATGATGAGTACATTGCCTTAACTTGTGAGGCATGAGCAGAATATATTAAAACAAGTTCATTCATTCTAAACTAAAGCATACAAATTCTAAACACAAATTATAAGCATGTAAAGCTTTTCAAGCCATTAAAGAACGTTTACCAAGAATGCACAGACAACTTCAAAAACAAAGCATCTGATGTGCTATATGTACAAGCCCGTCATAAAGCATCAAGTTGAGCACATATAATCAAGAACTCTCATGACTTACCTCTGTACTAGTAGAACCATCCACCCATTTTCTTGTGATAGTTGTTACACGAAGTCTCATTTGTCCTTCAGGATTCTGGTAACTGAAATAAAACAACATAGAATTTAAAACAGGTATAACATTAGCAAAGCAAATTCATACAGACTAAGAAAACAAAATATAAGCAGAATAGAAGTATCATACGTCGCCAGAAACTGAATATACAGCTGCTGGTTTGTACCCGGTGCTGCAGCATTTGCCTTCTCACTTGGTGAAACGTCAAAGAAAACTGTCAAACAAGTTCTTTTATCAAGTCCACACATCTTCCATGATGTTGTATTTCCTTGCCCAATGACAACATCAGCACAAAATGAGCCTTTCTGCAAAATTTGATGCAGTTAATAACAAAGATCCTATGAGAAGCATTTCAATCAATTAACATCTATGACATCAAGGACCATTATCAACTAAAATATGTGAGAATTTGATAATAGCACCTTTTCCAAGGACGTGCAAGGCCCTATAATTCCCTGAATTTTAATATCCTTTGAGCAATATATATCAAGAGTCCCACTGCATTAAAAAGAAGAGCCACACAGTGATGAGGAGAATAAAATTTACATAAAGAATAAATGTCCAAAATCATAAGATAAATGTCATGCAATTTAATGCTTAACTTGCACTCCAAAAGATAAACGGAGCTAAATGCGACAAATAGTATAAACTAGGTAGCATAATAAATGCTATGGAGCACATGGCATGTGGAGCAATAAATTTTAAATACATCCAGACAGACTGAACTTGTAAACCAGTGTTGTGAAAAGTGTTGAGGCGTAGCGAGGCGCTCCACCAAAAACCGAGGCGAGGCGTAAAGCGTAAGCCTCAAAAAAAAATTTTGAAAACTTTAAAAAATTTATAAAAAAAATATCTAAAAATACAAATAAATAAAGAAATGCTTTATTGATGAAATAACAACCAATAAGAAATAGAAAATCTCAAATAAGTACTAAAAATATGAGATTAACATATAAAGGTAACTAAAAACTGATTACATAACTGGAAAATATATGAGATTAACAAAAAAAAGTTAAAATATACTAAGAAACTGATTACATATCTGAAATAATTGGAAAATATATGACATTAACCTACAAAAGTTAAAATATGTGAGATTATTCAATGAAACTGATTACATAACTGAAATAACTGGAAATACATGAGATTAAGGTTTTCTCGACATAAATCTCACAGAATTTCACATTGACTATAGGGATTTTCTCAACCAAAAATCTCAGCAGTAATTTATGTTATAGCAGGGATTTCTCAACAAAAAATCTCAACAGAAATATACTTTAAACAATAGAGACTTTTTCAAGGCAAATCTCAACAGAAACACACGTTGACAGTAGAGATTTTCTCAACCAAAATCCCAGCAACAATCATGTTAACCATAGGGATTTATATCCACAGAAATTCCAGCAGAGATACACTTTATCGATAATGAATTTATCAACAGAAATTCTAGCAACATAACTTTTATAGCAAACATCTATATATTGTGTTATGATTAAAACCAACACCCACAAATAAAATAAAGATAAAACTACTGTACATATATATATATATTCAGTTTTACAAAGGACATCAAGCTGCTGAAATCAAAACTAGCATTAACCCTAACTACTGGGGTTTTTGACAAGCCATCCAAACTGTATGAAAAAGAAAAATACAAACAGCATTAGCACTAAGATGTTGGGTTTTATGAAAAAAAATCCAACTGAATAAGAATCAAGATGTTGTAAATTTAACAACATTAACGTTAACATGCTAGGATTTATAAAATAAATAATACAAAAAATTCAACTGCAAATAGTTCAAGCTGTTGAAATCAAAATCATCATCAACTACTGGGTTCATAAGAAATAATTCAAATTACTGTAAATCAAAATCAATGTCAGCTGTTGGGCTGTATGAAAAGAAATTAATTCCAATGGAGCATGATAAACGAAGCAGCCAACATTTCATTTACAAGAACAGTACCAATAATTACTCATAAAAACTAAAGAAATGCAAATCCCTAGGGGCCATAACCAGTTTCAAGAAGATTATGCCTCAGAAATCTTGTTGTAAAAAAAATGTGCCTTGAGGCAGAGAGGGCCGCGCCTCAAAGCAAGGCGTGCCTTTTGCACCTCAAGGAGCGTTTTTTATAACACTGTTATAAACAGCAACAGAGATGTCAGAGAACAAAAACAATTAAATGAAAGCAGTATCAGAAAGGCACTCAACCAGCACACAGATAATGAGCCAACGATGTAAAACATACAGGAGATATTCCATTAAGCATATGAGAAATGAACCAAAAGCATTATCACCTAAAGAAGCATGAAATATCAAAAAAAAAAAGTTAGTAAACATTATGATGTCATCATAATCAAGCACTATCCCACATCTACAAAGGGTCTGCTTTTCTGTTTCACCATTCATTCCTTCTAGACTCCATAAATAAAAAATTTGTTTCTCCACAAACTCTCATATCTATACTCAGTCTTTCCTCCACGTTATAATTAGTTTTCCTGTTTCTCTAAGGCTCTGTTTGGGAGCCGTAGTTGGGAGCGGTGACGAGGGATTCACCAAATCCCAAGTGTCTCCGTTAATTGGAGTTACCGTTTTCGGAGGGGAGCCGGAAATGGGAGCGGTGTTGGGAGGGGAGATGGTGTTAT
The DNA here is from genome assembly GCF_984573655.1 of Nuphar pumila. Lineage (NCBI taxonomy): Eukaryota > Viridiplantae > Streptophyta > Magnoliopsida > Nymphaeales > Nymphaeaceae > Nuphar > Nuphar pumila. Next base: position 115,650,440 of record NC_143252.1, on the reverse strand, counting down.
AAATGGGTGGATTTCAAAAATGTCCTCATGAGGATGTTGTTGCCAAATCCACCAATTTCATCACCACTGTCAGCACTGCTCCCAACAACAGCTACCAAACAGAGCCTAACTTGAATCACACCAAAAGCTTAATTAGTTTTCATCCAAAACCATTTGTGACTGCTTTTTTCCTTTTACCTTTACTGGTGTAACTCCTACAGATCCTCTAGCATATCCAGCTCATGTGCATCTCAGCCACATGCACTCTTTCTGTCCTTAGTCACCAAATGTTGAGCATCACATAACAGTTCAGTTATAATACAGCCTTGAAGAAAAACCTTTTTGATAGCAAAGAACCAATGGTGTGCTTATATTTCATCTATGTCACAGGGACTCGGCAAACCGGGTGCCGCACCCGCGTCGACGCAACGCAACTTGGGTGCAGCACCCGGTGCAGTCAACCCGACCCTGGGTGCGTTGACTGCACCCAGGGTCATTTGTGTCCAATTTTTATATTAAAAAAAAATATATAAAAACTCTGAATCAGGCTCCACAACTCATCAGCTCGACCCCTCCCCTGCACAAATTATATATATATATATATATATATATATATATATATATATATATATATATATATATATATATATATATATATATATATATATATTCTTTTTCTTTTTCTTTTTCTTTTTGCCGCACCCCCGCACCCAAGTTTTTTGAAAGTGCCGCACCCCCGCACCCCGCACCCATGTGACAGTATTTCATCCATCAGCAACAATCTCACTAGCTCACTATCTTGTCTCCACCTCATCTTTGGATAATACATTATGATTTTTGTTTTCTCTTTGTTTTAAAATTTTAATTATTTATCTTTTAATTTATGCAATTTCAGTGATGACACAATATCAGAGAACGAATCCACAGACAATATTGTACACATATAAGCAAGGCTGTGAAATTCGTATTCGTATGTAACCCATACTGAAAATGTTAGAAATAAGTGCCCTATCATAACATATCATAAAAAACAAATCTTTTCATAAAGAATTCAACAAATAAAAAAGAAATCCAAAAAATCATAATGTAAGAAGCAATGCTACTAATTACAGAACAAAACCAAAACATGACATAACAAGTAATAATCAACCAAATAATATATCGACCACCCAAAAATCCAGTTAATAAGCTATTAATGGCATTCATGCATCATGACTAATAAGGGAAATGCACATCAGTCACAAGATTCACAAAACAACATATGTTACATAATCATATAAGAAAATTAAAGTGTTTAAGACTTAAAGATTTAATGGTTTACAACCAAGTTTTTCCAAATTCAATCAAAAAAATATAAATCATCATTTCCTTTTTCTTCTAAATCGCCCTCCTACTCCTCGTCATCAACAATATATTGATTATTTTCATTGTTTTTACCTCAATGCCTCAAAGAATGGATGAAAATTGTGCAGATCAGCCTTCCTTCACCTCAATTACTAGAATTTTACCTTCCATTTACACCAAAAGATCCCAGACTGAAGAAGCCTAGAAGGCTCCAAAATCCCAACCCTAAGATTTCACACCCAAAGAGAGGAAATGGCTTAGGGTATTTTTGGGATAAAAAATGAACCTAATAACTGAAAAAGGTCAGCTAAAACTCGGCCCTCTTTAAAAAATTGTCAAATAAGATACTATACCTGTATTATAAGATAGATACTGTATGAGGATGCATTGTAAGATATGCAACTGTACCATATACACAAGATACAGGGCCTATACATCTCTGGAACTAGTTTTATGGGTGTATTACAGCTGTTTTCTCAAAAAAAGTGTTGTATCATAACCTATCATATAATACTTACCACTTATACAAGATAGTATATAAGTCTATGGTCATCGATTTCTGCATACAGTCAATGCATATGTACATAAAAGAAAACCTCATATGTACATAAAAGAAAACCTTTTATGGGAATAAAGCTTTCATTTTCCTTTCTCCTTCTGCTTAATTCCTTAGCACTTCAGGATGCCTGACCCCTTATGGAACTTTTGACCAATTTCAGATAGCCCATAAAGTTGTTTAACTTTGATTCCGTATGATTTATCTATTAAAACTTTTGACTTGCCGTTCTTTTAACAAGAAAATCATTAGAATACCCTTGAGAAATAAAAAGTTATATGTGGCCTAAATAACCATTTCAAACATCATTTAGCTATTTCCTTTGCCATCATTAGATTGAAGCTAACTCCAATGAGAGTATAAATGTCCCCCTTTTTCCTTGTTGACTATGAGCCACAATCTCCATAATGTTGAAAGAATGAGAATTGCCATAAATTTCATTCTATCTAGTTACAATAGAACTTAACCCGCTCTCTTAAAAGCCATTAAATCTTTCAAGAATTCTCACTATATCTGTTCAAGAAACTGCTGCTGTCACTTAATCATTACATTGAAGGTAACTCAAACAAGAAAAACTGAAAAAGGTAAGTAGAATAGTCTCTCCCCGTAGTTACCAAAAGCTTCTTGCTACATGGGGAAGCTCGCTTCGGAAGCAGAAAATTCCCCGCTTCCTAGAAAGAAGGGGAATCTTTGGGAAACCCACTTCCAGAATATGGGAAACTAGACTCCTTTAGTGGGAAGCCCACTTCCTCCTTGTTTCCGAAATCGATTCTCTTTAGCTTCCTTAATGTTTCCCTCTTGCTTTTTGTCAATTCCCACTTACTTTCCCATACTTTCTAAGTTTTCCATATTAAAAAATATAATAAAAAGTTTACATATTTGTTTTATATGATTTTATACTTGTGTTAATGTCATTTTTTATTTGCCTCTCCCGTGCTTCATATTGCTTTCTACATGTTCTCTTTTCATTTTCATGCACTTGAATAACCGCTTCACAACCATATCTCGCTTCCCACTTCATACTACTTTTTTTAGCACTCACTTCCCTGATTCCGCTTCTCGTATCCATTTCTTTTCCTGGTTAGTCTTCCCTACTTTCATATTCTCTTGTAAGTCCAAAATATTAAGAATTTCAACATGCAATAAGCAAAATAGAGAAAATTGCACACGAAATGAAGGATTTTATAGACAATGTTAGACAGGCAATTTTACAGAAAGACTCACTTAAAGGAAAGCCCAAGAGATTGTTCACCATCTTCAAATATACGCTTGAAAGAATCTTTAAATACAGGATGGCCAAAACTTTCAGCAAGAACAACAAGACCACCAGTTCTTTCAACAGCCACTTTCATTTCTGCAACCCCAACCTGGAAAAGGAAAGAGAAAGAATCTCATTCTAAACAATCAGCCTCACAAATTTCATATGGCACAAAATGTTTTGATCAATCACAGAGCATTCAGCATAATGAGAAGACAAAAGAAATAATGTAATCTGAGTGAAGACATTTATAATGTTGTTACTGAATAGAAAAAAAGATTAACAAAACAGTGTTTGTGCACATGTGTGCATCTGCATCTGTAATATTTATTTAAATCCCAAAGAAATCCATGCCCAAACTTTTTGCTGATTTAGTAAATATATGTTAAAGTGTATAAGGATCACTTAAGTTTCTCACCATTCCAAACCACATATAGGATGTCAATGCCAGTGTAAAAGAAACCAAAGGTCACATTTAGTCAGAACGGAAAAATCAATTCCCAAGTTTCCCCCAAGAGTAGTACACCCAAGTACCCCTTTTGAAATCAGTAAGATGATGCCATGCATAAATTCATACAACAGTAACTTTTGTTTCTTCAAAGGCGGGTTGTTGTTAAACAAGGGATTGAACATACATTCACATATAGCATGTATTATACAAATATGTGCATGCATATGCTTGTGTATGGCCTAAGACAAATGGATGGCTGCGTATACTGATGCATTATATTATAAACATCATATCTACAGGTATACAAACTAATAACAAGGTTATGGACCATCAAAAATCATTTTCCTGCAGAAATAGAACAAAGTGGCAACTCAAACCTGATCAAGTGCAGAAGCAAAAATATCTAATACATGCCCTTGGCTAACCAACTGCTTGGCAAGATTATCATAAAACTTGACAGCTTTGTGGAAGTGTGGCGCTGCATCCTTATCTAGGTCTTTATGGGAACGCACTGGCTCTGATAGATCTTTAGACACTATCTGCAAACATTATCATGATAAGCATCAATATGCTCATTAGTATAACCTTAATAGTTATCAGAGACTGTAAATTGCAATCAGCAAATCATTAGATAGAGTGCAAAGATATTTCATTCAGTTTTTCCAAGTTTAAGGAAAGGCTAAAAAACCTAGTCCAAACAAAGTGCCGAGACGAGCAAAACTAACTGTTGACCAATAAGTCAAAGAAAATCACAATTCAGTTCAGGGTTTTTAGACGAAAAAAAAACTTTAGACACTAAAATTATGAATTTCTTTGAAAAAAGTAGATGCCATTTCCACAGTACTGCTGAAATCCTATAAATAAATATCAGTACAAGTAGTGAAATTGTCTAATTGAAATACATCCAAGGCTTTTCTCCTAGCAATGACCTAAGTTGTGAGCTTTGTCTCCTCTGAAAAGAAATTTTATTTCAAGACTTCCAAGGTAATTGTCAACAATCGATTCCATAAGAGGAATACCTACCACAAGGCTTTTCTTTTTTAAAAGGAATGGTGGGTGAATATTTTGCAAGATTGACTCTTAAACATTCTCTAATCCACAAAAACAGATCTTTCCATCACAGCTACAATGCAATCAACTGAATTTCCAATTCACCACAACAAAAAAGTTCACATTGGTTAATAAAGAAATCAAGCTCATGAAAACAGATAGATTCTGTTAGTTCTAGTGTCACCACGAATTAGGATTAGGTCTTTTCTTTGAGATCGGCAGGCAAGATGTAATGACACAAACAAGAACTCTGTATGAAGCCATATCCTACCCACTGAATCTCTTTGATGTTCTTTTTTCCAACAGTAATTTGCATTGGATAATCTTACGCAACTCAAAATTGAGAGAAATACATTCTGCTGAATACATCCTCACATGAGGGCATCTACAGTTTTACATTTTAAGATAGAATGACCCCCTTATCAATCTCGTTCACAAGAACCCATGGAGTTTTGAGTTTCCACCAAGAATATAAGGACTGCTAAACAAACCAAGCTGCATGTGACTTGGCTCAATTTGGCTCACATGAAACTCATCTGGGCATGCCAAATAGACTTGGAAAACCAAGCCACATGTTGCTCATGTGGTATAAATGAGCCAAGCATGAACAAAGGGTGTTCAGCTTGGTAGGATCATCAAGGTAAGTATGTATGTTACCTATGCAGCATTTGCGACAATAATAGCATGCTACATCAACTGTTGGGACAGTATTCTTGTATCCAACAGGTAGTGAATTTGATTCTTACTGTCAAAACATTATATATATATATATATATATATATATATATATTCTAAATAAGTTCTTGATCTTGCTCATGGAAGGCTTTCATATGGGCAATAAAACCGTGGATAAGCATTGAAGCCAAGAGAAATTAATTGCCTCGAGGTCTCCTTGGCTGAAGAAGATGATGAAAATGAAGAAAACCCAGAACCAACTTATGTCTTAATTTGAAAAAGCATTATATACGTCATCTAACTCAACTCCCAATGCTTTGGATTTCGTATCTTGAAGGATCGCATTGTACGTGTAGCTTGATATAAGCGCACTGCCCATGAGTTTTCCAAAGAATGCTTCATAAGACCATTTAGATCCTAATATTTTTGCAATTATTTCATAAGCAGGAAAGACAGTGCATGGCGATGGAGAACTCCATATCATACTTCCAATAAGATTCCATATTACATATTTCAAACTGTAAGCCAGAATGAATACCAACAACAACAGCATTACAAACAAAACATACAAAAATGGAAATAAAAAGAATACCACTAAGACGATCTAAATAATAGCAAGCGCAAATCATGATATAATCTTACAGTTCCAGGCCCTTCCGTGCACGGACCACCGACCAACGTAATGATTCGAGCGCCAGTTCCCTGCACGCATCCACCAAGCAGACCCGCCGCAACGCTGAGCGCCATGCCTGTGCAACGCAACGCTCTGTTGCTTGGTTGCACCGGCCATTGATCTCTCTGTAACTCGTCCAAAAGCTACACCAAAACCAACAAAAAACCACACAATCAAATGACAATCGACTACACCACCAGAGATCATTCCATACCCAACCCGTAATTCTCAACAATTTGAACAATAGTTTCGCAATTCGATCAAACAAAAGACCTAGATCCAAACAATTCTGCAACTAAAAAAGGGTTAATACCAAAAAGAAATAAGGGCAAAAGACTCACCGAATTCAGCGTGTACTCACAATCCGCGGCGGAGAGGAGGAATCTCCCGGCGATCCCAGCGGCTGGACTCATCCCATTGGCAACAGCCGGCCTGCCGGTGGCAGCGACCTTCTGGAACCCGGCCGCCCTCTGCCCGGACAGCCCCAGCTGATCCAAGATCTGCTCCTTGGAGATCTCCTTCGTCCCCCTGAAAACATACGTCTTGAACAGATCCGGGAACCCCAGCTCGTGGACGTGCACCTGAGTGCCGAACGTGATCAGCCCCACGAGGGCGTTCTCCGGGATCAGGCCGAGCGCCTGCCGGAGTGCCGACTTGACGAATCCGAGCTCCTCCTCGATGACGCAGATGTCGAGGACGAAGAGGAAGACGGGGGGAGGGGTGGGAACGGCGTCGCTGCGGCCGGCGGAGAGCGCGTACTCGATGGTGGTGTACTGGGGGTAGAGCTCAGCGGGGACGTTGGTCTCGCCGATCATGGAGTAGTGGTGGGGGAAGGCGTTGCGCTGCATGCAGAAGGGGCAGACCCAGAATTTGGCGGCGAAGTCGACGGGGGAGTGGGGGTTGAGGATGCAGGCGCACGACTTGCAGCGCAGAGGGTGGTAGGGGAGGACGGGAACGTCCGGGGAGGGGCGGATCGGGGAGTAGACGCAGGCGATGGGGACGACGCACTTGCTCGCCTCCACCTTCGTTCGCGGCCACGCGTTCCATGTCATACGAACGCCGTCGGGGCCGTCTGCATCCACCATCTCCGCCATTTTTCTTTCCTTCCGATTCCGATTCCTCCCCAATTGGCCGTCGGATCAATCGATCGATCGGTTGGTGGGGAAGACGACGAGACGAGGACGAGGATGACGATGGGGTGGAAGGAAGAGGGAGGGTCTCTCTCTCTCTCTCTCTCTCTCTCTCTCTCTCTCTCTCTCTCTCTCTCTCTTTGATGGGTTGCAGCTTCCTTCCTCTCTCTCTCTCTCTCTCTCTCTCTCTCTCTCTCTCTCTCTCTTTTGGTTTTGGTTTTCTGTATTGTTTGAGGTGAAAATGGGAAATACAGAGGAAAAGTTAGGGGAAAGGGAAATAAATTTGGTAAGTTTTAAATGGTTTTTACAGGAAGGTGCTTTCGTAGAGTTTTTTTTTTTTTTTGGGGGGGGGGGGGCATAGAGAGGGTCGCTGATACGACGGATATCCGACCCGACCGAATCCGACTTTGGATTCAGATTCGGATGCAGACTTGCATAGAGCCCAAACCGCATCCAAGTGGTAGTTACCTGTTTTTACATCCAAGTCTGAATCTGATTAGGCTAGATTCGATAAGGTCGGGTTCAGCAATGCCTAGGTCCAGACCCAAGTTTGACCCATTTACATCCCGGTGATCCAGGTCCTCTACGGCTCTCCTATCTATGTTTTTTTAAGGCCACTAGGGTTGTGACTGGGTCGGGTCTTACTGGAAGAGATCAGATATTGACTCTATCGTATTATGTATGAACCTAATTAGATATGACTGAAATCTGAATTGCTAAATTGGACTCAATAAGGTGTAAGGAGTAGCCTGAGTCTGACACAATATCCTATTTAACTAAAAACTTTTTATTTTGTTTGGGGGTTTTTCTTTATTTTGTTTGTGGTTTTTCTTAGGTGAAGATGTTTCGTTTCGATCTAGGTTTTTCTTTGTTTGGGGGTTTTTCTTAGGTGAAGATGTTTAGTTTTGATCTAGGTTTTTCTTTGTTTGGGGGGGGGTCTTAGGTCTATTTTGTTTGGAGGTTTTTCTTTATTTGGGGCTTTATTTTGTTTGGGGGTTTTGATCTCTGTCTGTGTTTTTCTTTTTAGAGCTTGTTTCTGTGTTGCAGCATTATTTTCATAAAAATTAGAATATGTATGGAATGATCTATATACTATCTGCCACTTCTGTTGCTGAACCATCACTCTGTTTCGGAGAGATTGCACTCTGGTCACCATGTACATTTTTTATTTTTATTTTTATTGAATACTGTGTACTCTTTTGGTAGTTTTGTTTTTTAATTCCTTAGTACTCGGCAACTTTTTTGGTTTTGTTTTTGTCCTTGTTGATCTATTATTAATCGATTTTTTAATCCAAACTATTTTCCAAAAAAAAAAACTTAATCTGTCTGTGTGGATTTGAAGCTAATTGTTTTGAATCTATCTAAATATATACTTTTTTAAATTAAAAAAAAAGAAAAAAAATTATCTAAGTTATTCAATTTGAATCAAGCCAAGGCCTAATACAGTTGAACCAGGCTTGAGTCTGTGAAACCAGAAGTGGTCGATTCTATTTGATTTAACATTGGTTAGTATTGTTTTGTGAAACCAAAACTTGTTTTTTAACCCTTTTAAAGCCTAAATTGGTCAATTGTAATTAAGTTTGGCCCAATATTTAGAGAAAAAAAACCACATATTTAGCCATTAGGTCAACGAGTAACATCACTAACATTCAATTTTTGAACTTAGCATGGTCAACCCTAAGGGCTGGTATTTGTAGACATGAATTTTCAACTAGTCTGGCAATGTCTTGAACATGATTTTAATTTAAATATAGTTTCTCTTCTGATCATGAAACTGAGTACCACTTGTCTTTTTCTTTTGCTGCATCTATTAATTTTTTCCATTCAACTACAATGGGTATGGAGGAGGTTCATATGCTATAATAAGAATTTAAATCTAGCCTTGTTTGGTCTAGGAGATGTCAAGTGGATTATCGTTAATTAGTTGCATTTTGATACTGACATTCTTAATCTATTTTTTTATACTAATTACTTGGAAGGTAAATTCCTGGAACTTGCTACTACCATATTGCCAATATTTAATTTGTGTATTAGGCTATGGACAATGAGAATAATCAAGAACTAGTGCTTGTGAAAAAGGCATACTGGGATGACCGCACACACAAAATTTTTGTTGAAATCTGTCTAGAAGAGGTTCATAAAGGCAATAAATCAAGAACACACTTGACTAAGGCAACTTAGGTGACCGTGGAAAAAAAATTGTTGAATCAACTCACCTTGCTTACACGTCCAAGCAGTTAAAGAACCATTGAGATAATGTGAAAAATGATTGAAAAGCGTAGACATACCTTTCTAAACAAACTGGGTTAGGTTGGGACCACATCCGACGTACATACACTACATTGGCTGAATTTTGGGTTGAGTTTGCAAAGGTAAACTTGAAACATATTTTTTTGTATGAAAAAGTCTTGAATTTTGGGCTGATTTGTTGTATATACATGTTTTATGTTTTGCAAAAGTTTAAAGATGGAGATAAATTTTGGTTAAGAGGACTTGAATTTCCTAATGAATGTGATGTTCTCTTTGAGGGAACCACTACTATGGGTGAAGATATCTTGACCTTATCTGAAGTTCTTTCTCCAAGAGTAAAGGTTCCTACTACTAAATGCAACACTCATGCAAGTATAGGATTAGATGAGCTTGAGGAGGAGGAGGTTGCCGACGCTGCTACTCCTACCAATAGCGTGCTACGTACATGATATTGTAGGGAGTCAATAGAGGTATCAAATTTAGATAATACTGATAACAACACGTCGTAGGAGGAGGTCTAGTGCAAATCAGCTGATTAAGAGGTTTGACAAAATGTTTGAGGCGATCAATGATAGACGAAGTAATACAAAGTTCAGTTTTATAAGTCAAGCAATCGAGCTTCTAGAGAGGATGGAGGGTTTGGAGAGACACAGTGCTCTTCACATATTTGGTTATAGACTTCTTAATAACAATGAGAAAGTCGAAGTATTCCTGGCACTTCAAAGTGATGAAAGTAGGCTTGTATGGTTAAAAGATGGATATAACAATCGTTGACACATTAATTCATGGGCTTGTAATAACTTTGATATTTTGATACTTTTATGGTTTGTGTTTATTATAACTTTGACACTTTGATACTTTGATTTGTGGCTCTTCACGATCATTGATTTATGGGCATGTAATCGCTTTGATACCTTTATGGTCTCTTCTATCATATTATCTTATGGTTTGTGTATGTTTAGCTATGTGGTTGCAAGAGCATTGATATCTATCTTTTATCTGCTTTATGGATATTTAATAATCATATTATATGAGTATGCGTTTATCTTTCATGTGAATGGACTTATGGTATTAATTGTAGTAGGTGATTATGGACTCATTTGAGGAAACATAAGATGATGAGAGGTTTGAAGAAGATTTGTTAGTATTTTCATAAATGGGTTGTCTTATCATATTTTTTGAATTATATGATACAAGAGCTTGTGCATAACTCGTTCTTTCGTGGTATCCATCACATGCATCATATACTCGGAGGCCACTGGAGACTTGCTTATGATACCATTTGCATGAGAAAGCATGTCCTCAAGAGACTCTGCAATTATTTTTGAGACAATGACTTATTGCGTGATAGCTGATAAGTCAGGGTGGAGGAACAAGTGTTTATATTCCTCATCACTATAGGTCACAATAAGAGGAACAAAATGGTGCAACACATGTTGAGTCATTCAGAGAAAACCATTAGTAGGCACTTTACTAATGTGTTGAATGCAATAATGACTTTAGCTAGGAATATGATCGTCCCACCAACATTCGAGGAGACACCTGGTTATATTTCTAGGTCAACAAAATATATGTTGTATTTTCAAGTATATTTCCGTTCTTATTTTATAATTTATATATGATTGTCTCACTATAATTTGATCTAACAGTTGTAGTTTATTTGTGTGTATTTCACATATTTTAGAATTATGTTGAAGCACTGAATGGTACACACTTGCATGTCATTATACCAGTGTATAAGCAGGTTTCATACATAGGACGAAAAGGGATATGAACCCAAAATGTTCTTGCAACATGTGATTTTAACATGAATTTTACATTTGTGCAAGCTGGGTGGGAAGGAAGGGCAAATGATTCTCGAGTTTTGAATAATGTAGTCAATACTCAAAAATATAGATTTCCTAAGTCTCCTCTTAGTAAGAAGTTTTGTCTTATAAGTATACAAATATACCTAATTTGTCATATATTAATGTGCAATTATAATATATAATTGCTTGTATTTTATAGAAAAATATTATGTTGTTGACTCTAGGTATGCCAACAAGCTCGAATTTTTAGCACCATATAAAGGGGTTATATATCATCTCCAAGACTATCGAAGACAAACCCCAAGCAAAAAAAAATATCTATAATCACCTACATTTCTCCTTGCAGAATATCACAGAATGTACTTGTGGGGTGTGAAAGAACCGTTTTTCAATTCTATGACAAATGACTTCTTTCTCATATCTCAAGCAGGTACAAAGTGTCATTGAAACTATAGCAATCCATAATTTCATTAGAAAGACTGACTAAAGAGACTTGTGGTTCAACCAGTGCGAGAATGATGAGGTCGTACCCAACATGGATGAGGATCTAGACCAGGACATAAGAGAGGTCCAAGTAGATGTGTCCCCAATGAAGAAATTGGAGATACATAATATTTGAGAAGCAATTGCAGATGAGATTGCTCGTGACAAGAGAATTGCTTGAATTGTCTTTCCTGTTTTATTTTTTTTATTTGTTTGTCTTATGGTTTATTTTGTTTATGAACATGTAATAACTTTTATGGAGCTATCTTCCTTGGCTTATTGATGAACTGATTATAGAGCTATACTGTTAATTTTGTTGTATCTTATCCTTTTCTTATAAACATTGTGTGTATTATATAGTATGTAAAGCAAAATGAAACATGAAAGAATAGATTTTTGTTATTGTGATGCACGATCACGTTTGAATACAAAAAAAAAGGATCACATCAGGGTGTACAATTTTATGGGTGTGGACCATGGTGCAAAAATGAGTGTTACCCAAAATGTAAGTCTATTGAGCTGGTGGATGATAGTAGAGAAAGTAGTAGTTATATTTCATCCACTACTTCTAACATGGGGAGCCAACATGCGCATACGTTGGAATCCCTTAAGTCAAGAGTGGAGTTGTTGGAAGAAAAAGTAGACAAACTATATATGGAGAGGGCGGAGATGACTAGTGGAAAAATACCAAAGTTGAAGAAATGTCGTAGGATCTCTATTTATCTCACACTTCTCATCATATTTTTTATCTAGTTATATTAGATATATGTATTTGTAGGAACTGTATTTGATATGGATCAATGTCAGAACCTTCCTTGTCTATGTCATGATCGATAGTCCTTTTTTTATAGTAAACAGTCTGTATTTGCTTCTTATACAATGCTTATCAATAGTGAATTTACTCCATACTCATCTTGCAACATTGAAGCATTTGTATTTGTAGGATTGCATTTGTATTAGTTATATCTTCTCATGTCATATCTTATTATGAACTGCTATAAAATTTAAAAAAAATAAAGTAACTTCACCATTGGCATGTTGATCAATGCCAGTCCCCAACCTGGAAAAAGGAGGGGAAACTATTTGTAGGATTGTATTTGTATTGAAGCATTTGCCTTCTACTTTTTTGGTTCTCATCTTGCATGATTATGTGTGCCTTATCCTTTTTTCTCTTTGATGGTTTTTAAGTGTTCTTTTAATTTTTTCACTTCTTATTGGATTTGTCACCCATTCAAGTATTCATAAACCAACATATTTCTGAGTGATGATTGACTTAACTCTGGTCTGCAATATATTTTGTTGTTGAATTCCTAAAGGTTGCTTTTATGTCCATTCCCTATAGGCAGGTTTTGATCCTGTTAAAGATACATCTACTAACATATATTTCAATTTAATAGTTATTTCTGTATCTGGACTAAACTAATCACAAATTAAAGTTTACATAAGTATGTAGAGAAGAAGAAAATTCCTGTAAACTTTACTATAATAGTGGATTTGCATTACGATGTATGACTGCAAGCTACATGTAGATAAACTTTACTATAATAGAATTTTGACCGATAGCAAAATTTTAATATGGCCTTAAGTTTTTTCACATATTTGCAGCAAAGCCAAGGACATTAATAGGTGCAGTCTTCATGAAAATGCTTTCAGGTCACTTGTCAAGCTTATTTTAGCTTTAATTTATGTTTTCATTATAGATGCCTGATATAGCATGCTATCAGAAATTAGAAAGGTGGTAGATATCCTACTCACTTGGACATCTTCTTGTTGTATGTTTTCAGAGGATGAATGGGCATTCAACTTGCTTTATTGTATTCCTTTTTGTGGTTATGGATGCACTATGGCTGGTGAAGAATGCATCATACATGGATTTCAAAGTAATATATGTATTTGTGTGTGTGTGTGTGAGAGAGAGAGAGAGAGGTTGGCTTGATGTTGAGAACTGATCATGATTCTGAACACACAAAATGTTTTGAAGTCAACTCATGTTCAGTCAGAGAGGGAGTTTTTATTGGAGGATGTATATCGGATTGAGGATATGTCATCATATAGATATCTTGATTATGATGGCCTATTTGGATAGAGTGGTGCAATGATCATGCATATATTTTACATTTTATTCATCTTATTTTATGCATGATCCAGTAGAAAATCATTTTAAAAACCTAGTTTTATCGTTAGTTTTGAGAAACCGCATTGAAATAGAAATTATCAGAAAATCATGTATTTCAAAGTTTGCCCTGCGTTTTTAGTGTTTTTATTAGTTTTAGAATGTTCTTAATTATAGTTTAGTTAGATTAGGTTGTAATTAGCTAATTTTAATTAGTTTATAAAGTTTTGATTTTTAGAAAAACATGTTTTTCATAAGAGACCCCTTTTTAAAAATTATCAAAAATCTTTAGACTCTTTTTTTAAAAGTTTATTTAACTTAATTAATTTATTATAAATAGGATTTTTCCAACAAGAGGGGATGTTTTTTTCTCTTGAGAAAATGCCCCCTTTGCTCCCTCTCTCTCTCCCTTGTTTTCGATTCTTGCTGATTTCTCCCCCTCTCTTCTTCTTTTTCTCTTTTCTTGTCATCCAATCCCTTTTTTGCAACCTTTCTTTTTGTCAGAGAGGCGTGCGTTCAACTGAGATTAACCATCTTCTCTTCTCATCCAATCCGTCGAAAGTGAATCGTTAGGTTTGCTTCTTTCTTCCTCGTTTCACGTAGTTTTAGGTTCTCATCCAATTGGGATTAGTTTAGTTTATTTTCTTGCATCTAAAAAATAAAACAAATATATTTTGTTTTGATATAGGTTAGTTGTTTTCTTGATTTAAGCATTGAATAATCTTGATTTAGGTAGATCTTTAGTTTAACATTGGTTTTTTTTAGCGTTTCTTGATTCTTGATTAGTTTTAGGTTAGATCTAGTTTAGAATAGCGTGTTTCATATTTTTTTTTATTTCAATGCTTTTTAGATCAATTAAATAGCATTTTTTTATTTAGCCGATATGCCTTCTTTTATCAAGTTATCGTTTTTTGTTAGAATAGCTTAGAATAATTTTTTGTTGTTTTCTTTTATCAGTTAGTCTTTTAATTCCAGAAAGTTTCCATTCATTCATTAGATTAAACAATAGATGTGTTATTTCCAGAATTTACATTTTTAATTAAATCAAGTAGCTTAGTTGTTTCATTGTTTCTTGATTAATTTAGTGGTTAGGCTAAATAGCTTAGATAGCTTAGGTTAATTGCATTGTGTTACAGATTTGATGTTAAATAGATTAGCTGAGTAGAATAGGTTGATTGATAAATAATACTTGTTAGTTAGTTAGAGTTTTCTTTTTTTTTACAACATGAATTTGTGCATCGTCGGTTAGGTAAGTGCTACATTTTCCTATTTTTAGGATAGATAGTTTCATTCCATATTTATGTTTAGCTTAGAATCATGTCCAACAACGTGTTAAATTGGTTGTTTTGATAGTCAATAACTTGTTATAGATAAAATAGATTTGATGAAACACGTTTTTCTGTTTTAACTATCATTTTTGTCTTTTAGTGGGTTAACATTAGTTGAATTAAATCCTAGCAGATACAACTTAAGTCCAATCCTTCTCATTAGTTAGTAGCAGTTTAATTTAGGCTAGTTTTATTTGAATCATGCTATTAGATTAGTAGTTGTTTTATTTATTCTGAAAACCATGATAAATTAGTTGATAAATATTAGCCGATTCTTGCATTTAGATTTCATTCAATTAACTCAAGTTGTTAACATAGATAGTTTCGTTAAGTAGTTTTTTTCAATTTTGTTTAGAATACTTATTAATTAACTTTAGTTAGTTTATATCAATAGCAATTTACGCTATGTACTTTGGGTAGTTGTCTTATTTATCATGCATATTTAGTTAAATTAGGATAGCCATTTTTGCTTTTATGATTTCATTTGATTTTTTTTAGCATAGCTTAGGTTAATTTTATATTTCAGTTTTATTTATTAGTTCTGAAAAATCATGCAGCATAGAGTTCATGATAGTTTAGTTAATTTGTCATTAGTTGCTTTCTTGAATTAGTTTGTTGCAAGTTAGTTTTTGACTAGTTAGTTAGGTTGTTTTGCTATTTTGTCTTTTAGTGTTAGTTGTTAGTAGTTTGTTCATAGTTAGTTACTTGTTTTTAGTTAGTTGAATCTTGTTTTTGCTGAATTTTTTAGTCATTAGTTATTAATTTATTGTTTAGTTTTCTTCGTACTGCTGTGTTTTATGTTTTTGATTTTTGCAGGAAAGTGATTGGACGTGCGGTGTTCCCCTTTTTGTATCCCCGAAGTGCCCTCTGAGATCACTAAAAGGTCCCCTCAAAAGGCCCTTCAGGCCTCTGAGAGCCTCTTGGGGAGCCCTCAAAAGATAAGAAAGAGCATAAACAAGTAAAGAAATAAGAAAATCAAAGCTCAAGGAAAAGACACAAGACTTGAAGCACTGAAGACTTTTCTTTTATTTTTAGATTAGGCTTTTATTTTATTTTATTCATTTAATTGGGGTTTGTAATAAGGCCATTTATTTATTTGTTAAAGTCTTCCGCAGAGGACTGGACTCTCTTCTTATTTACTCAATTAATTGATTTTTCTTTTTGGCAATAAAGAGTAGTTGAATTGTGTGCTTGAATACAAAGTATTTCTCGTTCCCTGAGTTCGACCCAGACTCCACCACTAATGTGAGCCAGTTTTTATTATTTGATGCACGGTTTGCATAAATGTTTTTATTGAAAAATTATTTTTAAAATGCTTTATTGAAGAAGTTGCATCAAATTTTTGGCGTTGTTGCCGAGGAATGGTGATTAATACGAGTATTCACTTTATTGCCATTATTTGTTCTCGTTTTACTCAGGTTGTTAGTTTACTTTTTGTTCTTTACTTAGGACTGTTTAGTTTACTTTCTATGTTGCTTATTTAGGATTGTTTAGTTTCTTTTCATTATTTAGGTTTAGAACCACGTGTTTGCACACCTTAGATACCAGTGTACCTTTTTTGCACGGCCCACCTATTAGGATACCCTTAGAGGTGACTGCGCACGATTGTTATTGTGCTCATAGTTTGTTTTTCATATAATATTTGTTTGGGTGCAAGGGCATGGTGCTTGTTTACTGCTTTTTAGTTACTTTTATTTTATCTGCTTTGTGGTTGGTTGTGGTTTGGCCGCTTTGCACGTTAGATAGTTAGAAAACCTGTGTCTTAGGATGGTTGCTGCACCAGTCTACACTGAGGTGCATGCAAGGGCGACGCTCGCTTGACCTCGAGCTTGCAGAGATAATCAAGGATCCTGAGTCCCTTATTAGGAGAGCCCATCAATCCGGCCCCTTGGCCCAGGATCAACAGTTGACCCATCCTCTTAAGGAGTACTTTACTCCCAATGCTTACACTCTGGCTTCCTGCATGGTGAGACCCGCTGTAGGAGCACCGCAGTTTGAGATTAAGGCCAACATAATCCAGATGCTTTCATCTTTCTATGGCCTAAACAACGAAGACCCCTACCGTCATCTCGATGAGTTCTTCGAGATTTGCTCTATAGTGCAAATCAATAATTTTAGGGATGACGCGTTGAGGTTGACGTTGTTCTCATTCTCTCTCAAGAACAAAGCTAAGCACTGGTTGAAGGCCTTCGATATTGTTCAGATTATCACTTGGGAACACATGCAGCATGAGTTTCTCAAAAAGTATTTCTCAATTGGTAAGATGAACCAGTTTTGTAAATCCATTAGCAATTTCTCTCAGATTGAGGGAAAACAGTTACATGAGACCACAGAGAGGATGAAATATCTTCTCCGAAAGTTCCCCCACCACCAGGTGCCCTGTTGGCAACTAGTGCAGTACTTTTACGATGGCCTGACTGAGAAGGACAGGCAAATGGTTGACTCTTCGTATGGGGGCACGTTCATGTTCAAGAGCGAGGATGAGGCATGGACATTATTCGATACATTGAGAAAAAATGCTATGCACCATGCCATGTCCTCGCGACTTGATAGAACCATACTTGTTCCTAGTGGTCCTAAGAAGGAAGGAATTTTTGAAGTTGGGTTCAGACATGATTTGTAAATCAAAGTAGACCAGTTGACCAGGAAAGTAGATCAATTACTGGCCAACCCAGCTTCGTTAAATTAGGTTGGAAAAGTGTGTGAGGTATGCGCTAGTTCTACACTATTTGTTTTTTAGTATCTGGCAGCACCACTATATCCTGAATTCATTCAGGAGCAAGTGAATGTTATCCAAGGTTTCGTTAGACCGGTGCACGATCCTTATGCACTCACCTATAACTTAAGATGGTGAAATCATCTCAACTTTGCATGGAGAAATCCACAAGAGCTACCCCACATGCCTCTCCAGACACAACACAGACAAGGTAACCTTTCACAAGGTTACCGAAGTCTCACATTTCTACAGGCCCACCTCCAGCTTAGCTTGCCTTCTCCTCAGGACTCCATATCGAGCCCATCTTTTTAGGAGAAGTTGCTCGAGACCTTTTCTGACATTAAGGTCAATCTCAGTTCCCACACGCAGTCGATAGCGAAGCTAGAGACCCAGATGCGACAGTTGGTTGAGGCCTTGAGTAGGCGAAATGAGGAAAGCCTCCCGAGTCAATATGTCGTCAACCCGAAGGGTAAGAAACCCATGCACTACGACCTGCACCTCATAGAGTCTCACCAAGAGCAGGTCAACTCCGTTATGACCCTTCAGAGTGGGAAGGCATTCCACCCTACTCAGGAGTCGACCGGTGAGCCCACTGCCACACCTACTGACCAACCGATCTCCTCCACCAAGCCTAAGGAGAACGGGCATGGTCCACGGTCTGTGTCTTCTACGTATATTCCCAGAGCTCCTTTTCCTGAAGCCTTGGCCAAACCGCATGATTTTGGCAAGTAGGGGGCACGCATCTACAGAATGCTTAACATGTTCCAGATTCATATAAACATTCTTCTACTTTATGCCATCCAACAGGTGCTTGCCTATGCAGAGTTCCTCAAAGAACTTTATATGCAGAAGAGAAAACCGAGATCGTTGCCCAAGATGATCTTTTTGACTGAGTAGGTGAGCTTCATGTTTTGGCACCAAGCCCCACCTAAGCTCAAAGATCTTGGGGCACCGATTATCTCATGTGTTATAGGGACATGACTATCGAGCATGCATTACTCGATCTTGGGGCAAGCATGAATATTTTATCGGGTTCCCTATATAACACTTTTGGGATTGGAGATTTAAAGCTCACGATAACTGTTTTGCAGTTGGCTGATAGGTCTACCAAGCATCCACGAGGAATCTTGGAAGATGTGTTAGTCAATGTCGAGGACTTTTACTTTCTTGTCGATTTTCTTGTTCTAAACATGGAGGGCACCAATATCGCTCGCCAGATCCCTATCATTCTGGGCAAACCATTCTTGGCCACTGCCCATGCTCGTATCGATTGTTATACTGCGGAGATGGAGTTTTTTTTTTTTGCAACAAGCATGTACGATTACATATCTTTGATGTTGCCACGAGAGCTATAGGAAATAATGAATGCTTTCATGTGACAGACGTTACAGAGAAGCAATCTGATCCACAGTTGGATACATGTCTTGCTCGTCATTTGGTTTATGGCTCTCCATCTTTTGAGAATAGTCGCTATGGGGAGACTAATCTCGGTCTTCATGTCAGTCTAGAGAGTCATCATAAGGTACATAGGGGTAGAGTTGGAGGCAACATAGTGCACAGTGTCACAGATGACACCATTTTCCTTAGAGCCCCTGATTGAGCATGACTTTACGTCCATTAATCTCATGGATGATGAAGGGTCTCTAGAGATCCGTCTGGCTGAGGATGTAAAACCTAGCGCTTTATGGGAGGCAACCCATATTTGTGATGTACTATTAGTAGTCTTAGTAATTTTCTATTTTTAGTTAGTTTTCTACTTTCGTGAGCATGAATGATAGAGCATGTATGCATTACATTTTTGAAATATATTTATGAGTTGCAAACTGTGAGGCAGATAGAACATCTACAGAGTCATTCACATACCGTATCAAGTAAGGTTCCACAGTGTGGATCAGGTGACTTTTACTCCTTTTCCTCTATTAATTTTCATTCTCATATGCATTCACTCAGTTTCATACATGCATGGGAGAGTGTCACTGATGACAGTGTCATTCAAGCATGGAGGAGGGTGCAATTTGCACACCCAGATT
Source organism: Nuphar pumila (assembly GCF_984573655.1). NCBI lineage: Eukaryota > Viridiplantae > Streptophyta > Magnoliopsida > Nymphaeales > Nymphaeaceae > Nuphar > Nuphar pumila. Next base: position 115,630,596 of record NC_143252.1, on the reverse strand, counting down.
TTTTTATCTTTGTACTTGCACTTTTGATGACAACTCATAAAAATTTGGGCTTTTAAGGAATGAGTTTGATCTTATATGAATGATTTACATAATCTAATGTTTTCAGAGAATTTTTAAGCCCTACAAAAAAAAAATTGTTGTCACTGATCTAGAAACACATGGTTATTTATGTGGATTTCAAAGAAATGATTATAGATGCATGTTAGAGTTTATTTTAAATCATAAGTATGAATATGCACCGATTTATTTTTGAAAAACTAAGCAAATGAACAACATTGAAAATAAGAGCTCAAAAGTGAAAAAGCGCATACGTTTAGTTGTTTGATATCTTCATATTTCTTATTAGTTGGGCTCAGACACAAGTTGAAGTGTTTAATTCTCATGTCGAAAAGGATAACGAAGGAAATCACTTCTTCGTCTAAGTTGATATCTATGGCCTATTTTGGTTTGAGTAAGTAGAGCCTGATGGGTGTTTATACCTGGTGCCCTAAAGCTATCTGGTTTGAGAGCTACTGGCCCGAAAGCTCGTTACATAAACTTTATAGAGAGCCTAATAGATGTTGACATTGTATACTACAAGAAGTAAATTATACATAAAACTTTGAAAATTGAAGGTCTAGTGACTTGAGCAATTAATTCTGAGGGATACTTAGTATTTGTTGTCCTAAGGTTGTCTGGCCTGAGAGTCACTGACCCAAAGCTTGTTACACGAGTCATGAAAACTGGAAATTTGATATAGTGCTCAACAAAAAAAAAGTATAAAAAATTGAAAATCAAGAAAAAGAGCGTAAAAGAAAAAGTTCATTGCTTAGAAGTAAATATTGAAAAAACTTGTGCAGAAAACATATGAGTGAGGATAAGTAAATAATGACATGTATATATTTGATTTTCTGAGAATAAAGCATAAATAATTATGATATTTAGAAAAGTAAAAGAAAAGAGTTTATTCTGTGGTGGCCTGTAAAAGACTAATTATGTTTTGAAAATGTAATGGCATGAAATATTTGTGAAAACAAAATCCTTAGTTGCCTAATGCGTATTGAAGTTGAATTTTATGCATACATGACAGAGATGTTTGTGGATAGCATCACTGCAAATTCTCACGAGACCTTACTCGTCTACTGGGGTAACCCAGGGGTTGAAAGAGCTTGTTGCATACGCTAAATGCAATTATGATTCCTACAAAAGTCAATTATGATTCCTAAATATATATATATAGCTGCTTGTCACTTTTCTAGTTTTCCAATCTACTTTTTGGGTTGTTTTTTACAAATATGTCCTTAAAGATGTGTTCAACATGATCATTTCGCTAGGAAACATCACTTGAATCATGTTTTTAATAAAAAACATGATTTTTTAAGCCTTCAATATTAATGTAAATTTTGGACCATTGATTTTTAAAACTTATAAAAACCTATCTGCGTATCAAAATCCGATGATACAAGAGTCGATTATCATAAAATCAAGCATGTAGAACATATTTGTATGGTCGTATTTAAGAAAAATATGAAAATCCTTTGAAAGACTAATAGGCTAGCAATCACGGGAAGAGCTAAGAATTTAAGCTAGGTTGGGCACAAATGCATAGTGACTCAGGAATCAACTCGTCCACTAGTGACTCGTGACACGATGGGTCAACTTGGTGACTCATCCAGTTGCATCTAGTCATTTATTAACAAAAAATCAAAGTACCGAATAGTTAAACTGGTATCTTTAACTATAGATTAGATAACATAGTTCAGGTAAGCAGTCTAACAACATCCATAGAACATAATCTAACTTGGGTTTTGCTTCCAACATTCATAAATTTATTCAAACACATTTTAACATATTCATCAAACATTCAAATATGTAACTTCATAACTTGCCTATCAATTCATTTAAAATTATAAATATATTTTTAGCTCATAAATTCCTTCAAACATTTAAAGTTTAAACACAAACTTATATCATTCAAACATAAATGTAAATTTCTTCTATTAACATTTAAACTCACACGTAAATTCATTAAAACACATTTCTAATTTCCCATCAAACATTCAAACATATAACTTCATAACTTATCCATCAATTCATTCAAAAACATAAATGTACTCTTTGCTCATAAATTCCTTCAAACATTCAAAGTTCAAACACAAATTCTTTCTAATATTTAAACACAAATGTAAATTCATTCAAACATATTTTACATATAACTTCATAACATGCTCACCAATTCATTCAAAATTATAAATTTATTTCCTGCTCATAAATTCCTTCAAACATTGAAAGTTCAAAAACAAACTTATATCATTCAAGCACAAAGTCATTCATTCAAAGAAAGTACCTTCCATGAATAATACAGTGTGACTAAGCTCAAGCTTCGATCTTGAAATGCATTAATCAAGACATGACAAAGAAACACAAAAATCCTGCAAATAAATAGCAATTTAATTAGTTATTCTTTTAAAAAATCTATAAAGGATATCATAAATGTTATAAATAATTAAAAGAGTACAAGCCACTCAAAACAAGGAGAAATATAAAACATATTTAGTAAATTTTATGTCTTTCATCAATTTATCTTTATGATAAAGCCAATAAATGAAAATACAAACCTAATAAACAAAAAATAATAAAACTAATAGAAAACTGGAATATACTAACATGTTTTAAAAAAAGATCAAATAGTCACTCTAATGAATACCTTTATAATTGGCCTTGTTGATTTTTTATATTTTAAAAATCATTTATAATTGATTTATTGCTAATGGTGTCAAATATGTCATTCTCGATATAAGTAACCAAAGCATCATTTACTCATTAATCTCTCATTCGAGTACGCAATCAAATCTTGATAATATTCATAGTTGAAAATATCGTCTTAACATTTGTTGTTGCAATTGGTAAAGTCAAAGCTAACGTGATAAGCAAATAAACCAGAGAAAACACATTATGCTTTTCAGTATTTAGCATCATTTCTGCAAGCTCAGTTAAGCATTTTAAATTTTCATTTTGCATCTCACATCAATGATATATGTTTGTAGTTGATTGTCAAGCATTAATAACTCTAATATAGAGAATACCCTAGGATAACATTTAGAAAATTTTATCAACTTTTTTTTGTCAAATGAACAAAATAAATTTCTTTGACTAAAAAATGTTACAAAAAGAAGTATCTATGTATTTACTTCTGTAAAATGGTTGTTCAACTCTTTAAGTTGTATATTAATAACTATATAAAAGAATTCAACATGATAGCAACATAGTAATATCTTCAACCCTACATCTTGATCGCTCTTGAGGTTTATATAAATTAGTCATTTTAGGAATGACAATATCATATTCTCTACAGAAAATAGAGATTCTATCCAAGAGGGAATCTCATCCCTTATCTCTCATTTCTTGAAGTTGTTCCTTTGATACTGCAACTAAACTCATAGCATTGACAATATCTTGATCTTTTTGCTGAAGTGCTTGTGAAAGCTTATAAGTGATTCTCAAAATATCACACATCAAATGTAAACAAAATACAAAATCAAAGTTTTGCAAAATACCTAATATGGTAAGTGCCTTCCTCCTTTTTTTTGAACTTAAAGTTCCTTCGATAACTTTTAATACTTCAATCAGAGTATAATACATACTGATTAAATTGATCAATACACCATAATGAGAGCTTAAATGTGTATCACCAGGTTATCTGAGAGTCTTCTTTTGATTTAATTCCTTCGTCCAGTTTCAATTTCACCCAACTCAATTGCTTGGACAATTTGAATCACTTGTGCCTCTCAAAGACGATCAAGTCATTTGCATGAGGCTAAGAAAACATTTGATACACTAAAAACTACATAGAAAAAATGAGTCAATTTGCTAGTGATTTCTTGTAAAAGTAACCAATGCTAATTATAGTTATTGTGCAAAACAATGAATATAAACAACTGATTCATTTTCTCTCAATATGAGTGTCTTGAGCCCATAAAACTCTCCTCACATATTACTTGTTTCATTGTAACCTTATTCACGTAATCTTACTATGCTTAGCTCATGTTTAGAGAATACTTCATCAACTATAGTTTTAAGAGAAACAACACTTGCGTCATGAACACATACAAGCTCTAAAATTCGCTTGACTACTTGACATTGTTGATTAACAAATCACAAAAAAATAATCATTTGTTTTTTAACTGATATATCTCAATATACATCAATTAAAATAGAAAATAATACATCTCCAAGTTTCTTAAAAATGACATTTGTTGTTTCTACAGCAGCAACTCTCACATCCTTTTGTATGTCATGTGATATTAACTTGAGATTTTTAGAGCATTTTGCAATATAACATTTTTTATATCATCATTAATATATGCAAAAACCTTCAACCACTTAAGAAAGTTTTCTCTATCAACAGATTCTTCAGATTCATGGCCATGAAATGGCAATCCTTGCCTCAATAAATATTTGATCATGATAATTGTTGCATTGAGGTTAACCTCGTATTCATTTCTTTGACAATTTGATTGCTTATAAACACTATTTGAGTGTGTTGTGCTTGCTTCATAAGGTTTTCACACTTCTTTCATGCAACATTATGATTACTGCCAAAAGCTTCAATATGTACATCAAACTTCTTATTCTCTTTCCAATTATCAAACCCTTGAGAAATAAATGTTTCTTCACTTTCTTGATCTCCTCAATATGAATTGAAAATGCATCAATACAAGCAAAATATGGCAGCTTTGGATTAGATACTCTAACCAACTTTTATATTCATCGAACCAAGCACTGTTAAACCATTTTAATTTATCTCCAAACTTATTTTGTGAAAATTTGTGCTAAAATGGTTGACACGAATCTCTACCAAGATACTTCCTACGAACATTATCTTGTTAATTAGGATGATAATTAGAAATAAGAATATGAAGTCTTGGATCTACAAGTAATTTGTTTTTCACGTGATTTTTCCTCGTCACGTCTTATGTATTCTTTAATTAAAAAAGATTGTTGAGAAATGGGCTTTCTTATGACGAATTTATTCATCCCTATAAGAATAAAAGTAACAACTATTTATCATTAATTACACACGATATAATAAAAAAATATTAATATGTATTTTTATATTAATATAATTAAATGAAACTATTTGATTATTTCTCTATTCAAATCACTAACCAACCAAAGTTTTTCACATAACTTCATAAAAAATCATATACTAATGATTACTAACAAGTAACAAGTATTTAAAATTTTATTATTCTATGTTCTAACCAAAGTCAAGTATTAAAAAAGAAAAATATATGACACCCTAAAAGCATAATCTAAATTCATTTCATTTAAAAAAATATAAATTTGAAACCCTAATTAATAAGTGAATGAGAACTGAATTAATTAAAGTAAATAAAACCTAAAACCTAAATTAAATATTTGTCTTATCATAAAACAAAAAAACAACTACATGTTAATTAAAAAATAAAACTAAAACCAAAATTAAATATTTATCTTATTTAAAAATAAAATAAAACTCTAAATGCTATTAAAAAAATACAAAGAATTCTAAAACCTAATTAAATATTCATGATATTAAAAAAACTAAATAAAAACCTCAATCTTAGCTAACATCCTTTATAGTTTTCATACATAGACTAATTGAAACAAAAAATAATAAGACTCGCATATTTAAAATAATTCAAGCATGTGGATAATGTATAATGTTGATTAAAAAACTATAAAATATCTAATTAATATACATCCCATTAAAAATATAAATTCTAATTGAGAGAAAAAACACAAAAGCCCTAAACCTAAATGATAATTGAAAACTAAATTCTTACATCATCAATTATGCACTTGTGTTATTCAAGCATGTAAAATCATGTTTAATGTTAATTAAAAAATACAAAAATGCTTAAATTAAATATTCATCTTATTTAAAAACAAAATAAAACTCTAAATGCTATTAAAAATATAAAAAACTCTAAAACCTAATTAAATATTCATGTTATTTAAAAAAATAAAATGAAAAGCTTAATCCTAGCGAACATTTATAATTCTCATACATAAACTAATTGAATAAAAAAATAACAAAAACCCCAAATTTCTAACTAAAATCAAGCATGTGGATCATGTACAATATTGATTTAAAAAATACAAAAATAAATAATTAATATTCATTTAGTTAAAAACCTAAATGATAATTGAAAAAACACAAAAAAATGTTAAACATAAATGTTAATCAAAACCTTAATTCTTACATAATCAATTACACATTTATGCCCTAAACACAAGAGATAGTAGACCCCGTGTGCACACTACGACAGCGACATATACAATGCACTGGATGGTTATGCCACTATGGGGTCGAGCCGTTGGGAGGAGGGGCTGCACAGAAACTCAAAAAGTTGAGAGTGAGAGAGAGAGGTATGTGATCGACTTGCAGTTGTGGGTCAGTGGCATATGGGAATGCGGGCAAGGGCAGAGCCATTGAGGGTGAGAGAGAGGAGTCCAGTGCCCACAGGTGGTGTCGCGGACATGCGGCAGAGTTGTGAAAGGAGAAAGAGAGAAAGAGAGAGGTTGGGAGAGTGGGGGGCGACTATAGGGTAAAAGTAGGGGTGAAGCCGTGGAAAGAGGGCAACCACCACAGGTGGGGTTGCATTGAAAGCAACGACCAAAAGCTGATAGGGTTGCACCCTCGCTGGAAGGGGCAAAGTTGCAGAGGGAGGGATGCAGGCCCACAACCCAAGTCGCGGAAAGGGTGGAGCTGCATAAATTATTATTATTATTATTATTATTATTATTATTATTATTATTATTATTATTATTATTATTATTATTATTATTGGGGCCTCTTCCTAGCTACCTGGATGTGGGGTCACAATGGAGAGGGCAGAACTGCAGAGGGCCAGAGAGAGAGAGAGATTAGGAAAACTGGGAAAGCAAAAGGGAAGGGGGCCGACCATATCGGTGTCAGGTGGGCACTAGGCTTATATTTATGAGGGTCAGGATGGGCACTACAAATCAATACCCCCTTGGGGGGTTTCAGCAGGCCAAGGTGGGCACGTGCCCACCCTCCGCTTAAAGTGCCTTCTCCTCTTCTAGAAGTAGGCTAGAAAAGTGGTAAGCAACTACCACCTATCTCTCTCTCTCTCTCTCTCTCTCTCTCTCCCTCTCCCTCTCTCTCTCTCTCTCTCTCTCTCTCTCTCTCTATATATATATATATATATATATATATATATATATATATATATATATATATAGAGAGAGAGAGAGAGAGAGAGAGAGAGAGATGGAAACCTACAAAATGAGCACCATGCTAAATAGAACATGTTATTGAATTTTCAATGTTTTTTCAAAACTTTGTCAAAACTTATGTGATCTATGTGCTCATTTTATATGAATCACTTCATGGAGCATTTGATTATGATGCATGGATTGGGTTTTTTGAGGTTTAAAAAATTAAAGGCCTATAATTTTCATAAATTTTTAAGATTTCAAATACCATTTTTTTCATCCAAAATACATGATCCAAGTATCGATTTCTAGTAAATCAATCATGTTGAACACATCTATGGGGTCAGAATTTAGAAAAAGTAACCAAAATTTAATATTGTGATTCATTTAGCATGGTGCCTATTTTGTAGGTTTCTGTTTCCATATATATATATATATATATATATATATATATATATATATATATATATATATATATATATATATAGAGAGAGAGAGAGAGAGAGAGAGAGATCGGAGTGTGTCTCATCTTTTTTTTTGTGCATTTTGAGCTTTTTGGCAGTGGTCTTGACAGCCACTAAAGCGTTGGGCGAAAAACATGCCTTTACCGGCGGCTCAAAAACACCACTAAAAGCTCTTTTTTTCAATTTAATGACGTTCCACCGCTACTTGCATGATCAGTGGTGGAAGTGTTTGATGATACACTTATATATATATACATATATATAGTAATGCGCTCCTCCTGCCCACCTTCACGTTCTGCCCCCTCATCGTTTTTGGGTTTTTTTCTCACATCTAACAACATAGATGTGACCTATAGGTTTTGTTTAGTGGGAACCAGCTTTTGGTTCACCAGAATCTATCCAGTATACATGCTTTTTTGGTGATCCAAAATCAATGGCTATGATGGTACAAGTTTTTCCCGGCTCATAAAAATCATGTTTTTTCGTTAAAAAAACATGATCCAAGAGTCAATTTTCACTAAATCGAGCATGTTAAACTCATCTAACGATTCAGATCTATCATAAAATACTTCAAAACTATGAGGCAGAAAAAAAAATGGGCCTAATATGTTCAATTCTGATATATATGGGTAATACATCCGTGTTAAATGAACACGGTACTAAATGAAACCTGCTATTAGATTTTTGGGGGTTTTTAAAAATTTTGACTGCACAGATGTGATCTATATGTTTGTTTTTATAGGAATCGGTTACTAGAGTATTTAATTTCAATGCATAGATATGTTCTTATAAGGTTTCAAAAATCAATGGCCTATTATTTTTTATAAAATTTCAAGGCTTTAAATACCTTTTTTTCATAAAAAAAATGCATGATCTAAGTTTCTATTTCTAGTAAATCAATCATGTTGAACAAATTTATGGGGGTTAAAATTGGAAAAAACACTGAAAATTCAATAGCATGTCGTGTTCATTTAGCATGTATATATTGGGAATCTGGAATATGTAAACTAGCATGCACCAAGATTTTCATAGTTTTTTTTTGCAAATTTAACCCTGCAGATGCATTCGGTGTGGTCCATTTGCTTGAAATCGACTATTGGATCATCGTAATTGGATAAAAAAAATGTGATTTTTTATGCTTGAATATTTACAAAAAATTTGAAGCTATTGATTTTCAAGCCTTAAAAGATATGTCTTATATATTGTAATGATAATCCAAGAGTCTGTTTCTATAAAACCAAACATTTAGATTTCATTTTTACGGTGAAATTTTAGAAAAAATATATAAAAATCTTTGTGCATACGGGTTTACATATTTTGTTGGTTTACATATTTCAGTTATATATATATATATATATATATAGAGAGAGAGAGAGAGTAATGGGTAGGTGCGAAATGATATGTGCTAAATGAGGTTGTTAAGGGTTTTAAATTTTATTTTTAAATTATGTCCTTACAGATGTGATCAACTCTTGAAGTGTTCGATTCCAACACATGGGTGGGTTTTTATAAGGTTAAAAAAAATCAGTGGTCCAAAATCTTTGTAAAATTTTTAGGCTCCAAATATCATTTTTTTCATTGAAAGCACAAGATCCAGGTGTGGATTTCTCGTAAATCGACCATGACCGACACATTTATGCGGTCAAAACTGCGAAAAAAACAACAAAAGAGCAGAAAAAAAAACCATTTAACACGTATCAAATTTGCACCTATCCATTACTCTCTCTCTTTATATATATATATCGCAAAACATAATTTTGTGGCTTTATCAGGGCTATTTGCACACGGCTCTCTCTTTTCCGCTCTATCCCACCCTGAAGAACTGCTCCTTCCTACGAGAAGGAGCTTTTTTCTCTTTCTAATTTTGATGGTTTGATCATGTGTCTCCAAATGAGAAGAGAAGCCCTAAAGTAACCATCCAAACACCTTCCCATCTTGAATATATTGAGACCCACGCCTGGAAGGCACCTTAAGAAGGGGCGCCAAACACGTCCATAGATTCAAATGCAAAAACTAATGTCTCGATCATGTTGAGCACGTTCTATTAGTATTTTAATTTATTAAAATCAACTACAACATGATGTTTTTTAGACATTTTTTTACCATCCTCATCTTTATATGATTGTGAACAGCCGAGTCATCGAAATCTAAAAAATTAAATCTTATGGCATATTCAAGATAATTACATCCGTAGTAAATAGATCGTGTTAATCACAACTATCATTAGATTAAACATTTGATATTCCAATAAAGATGTGCACCACCGTATGGGACCGGCAGCTCATGAAAAAATCTTGTTTACTCACCCATAGGGGTGTCAACGGTAGGATTTTTCCCGATATCTGACTGAATCCCGCTTTATTTAGTTGGATTTGGTAAGTCAAAACCGTATGTGATTATAACCAGGTTTGGATATGGTTTTGAATATTTTGCTACAAAATTCAATATTTCAATTTGATGGATATTCAAACCCAATTACATGTGAAAAATGGATTCAGTATGAGCTTTTGTCCATCTGAATCTGAATCCAAATCCTAAAAAATTTGGTCAATATTTGATTAGGCCCAAATTCAAATAATTCACATTGTCACTCACCCTAAGGAACCAACATGTGTCCTCTCTGTTATGTTTTATTAATTATATAAAAACTTGAAAAAAAAAGTCATAGCCAACTTACCTAAATATCCAACAATAAAATTTTAGTTCTGCATCTCTCTATGAATTTTACCCTCTGGAATAAGCTTTTGTTATATTTAGTAGTGATAAAAACATAAACCAAAACAGGCTCGCTTGTTGTGGTGCTGCCATAAAACATAACACTTTAGAGAACTAAAAGAAAGCTGAGGAGAATTTAGAAAAGATGTCATTATATCTCATGACATTTTTGTGATATTATAACAATTTTATCGTGATTTTTTATACTTTGTAATTTGAGAAAATGCAACTATTTTTTAATTATGAATATGCTAAGCTTTTCATGATATGTTTTCCAGAAAATTAGGAAAGCTCAATTGTGGCGAAAATTCCCCTTGATAGGGAAACCCAGATAATGAAATTGGCGACTATATTATATTACATGTGACAACAGAAACTTATTTTCAAAATCAAAGGTGTAACCACGCATGTTTGGAAGCAAGAAAAAAAATCTCATAGAAAAAGAAAATTTTGCTTATGAGACATTTTGAGAACTTTTATTTATGAAAAACGTTCTCTTGTTTGTGTGATATGAAAAAATCAGGCTGGAAAAATGTCGGTGTTTTGATTAAGGTGAGCGCTTCCCTCAAACTGAATTTTTTTTTACAGTAAAATTTTCTCCATCCATAAGAGCCATAAAATTTTACTGTCAAAACCAGGGCAAAATATAAACATTTTTCTTTATATTTTTTTCTATAGTTTGAAACAAATGGAAAACTTGTCACTTTTCCTATACTTGTATTTTCCTGTAATTTTCAGTGCCAAAATAAGAAAAGAAATTATTGCAAGACAGAATTGTTATATTTTAAGTCTGAGCCCTCCAATGTTCAAAGGTGAACGGTGTTTTTTTTTAATTCCAACGCTACCTTTGTCCATGAGGAGGCAAAATTGCTTGATTTTCAGATTCACTCTGTCGAATAAATGACAAAGAAACTGGACACTGAACTGTATAACTATTTCTGGGGATCAAACCTGTTTGGATGTGGAACTGTCAAGCTTGAAATAATCAGGTTTGTATTGGACAAATAGGGAGAGCTCTTACCACATCCTGACCCGCTGGAATTCTAGTCCTGATTGGATCTTATTTTACTTATAATTGGATCTTATCCATGTCTGGATTTAGCCAGGTTTCAACGGTCAGTTTCTACTAAACCAGACATGTAAATCACATTTGGAGGGCCATATGTTCAAATAACAAAAAGAGTTTTCACCAAGGGGTTCCTTACCCAGGAGTGGTAGCAAACATCACCCTTCCAGCATGAAGAACGCTTTTGCACGTAATCAACCGACAATGTATAACAGTAAGAATTGATAAATGAATTTTGCATTGGCATGCTGTGGTACATCCTTTGGTGCTTCATGGTTGTACAAAATCTACACCTGAAAATTATAGCTGAAGAATCCACCACTTAGGGCCCCTAGTCTTTCGTTTAAAGTCTTCTGAAGTAATGAGCTTTGCCCCAGTTGAATTCATTTCTTCTAACAAATTTTCTGCAATCTTCAAATTTCCAGACTTCTTTAGAACACTTATCAATGATTGATATAAGTAAACAGAAAGCCGGATTCCCCTTCGTTTCATCTCGTCAAAAAGCTCCAGTGCCTTCTCCACCTGTCCGAGTCGACCAAGACCATCAATAAGTGCCGTAAAAGTAAGCAGATCAGGCTCAATTCCATTGCTGATCATTTCCTTGATGAGAATCTGGCATGAATCTAATCTTCCCTTTTTACGGAAGCTATTGATCAAGGTATTGTATGTAATGATATCAGGAAGAAGCCCAGCATCCTTCATGGAAGCAAACTCACATTGCATTTTCTGCAACTGACCAGATTTTCCAAATATTGCTAGGATAGTATTATATGTAATTTTGTCAGGCCTGCATTTTGAATCTGGATTCTTCATGTCCTCGAATATCAGCAGCGCTTTGTCGGCCTGTCCTGTTTCAGCAAAACCAAGTATGGTCCTGTTCAGAACAGTGGCACCTCCAGGGAATGTTAGTTCAGCAAGATATCTACCAAATCCGTGAATTGCTTCTGAATCGGTCACCTTTAGGAATGATTTTGCAAGGGCAGAATATGATGTTGAATCAGGATAATGGGAACTTAATAGATCTCTAAAGATGAGGGGTGAAAGAATGAAATTGTTTGAACGTGCAGCTACCGACAACAGGAGATTATATGCATTCAAGCTTATGTCAATTTGTTTCTGATGGAGGTTTCTGCAAAACTGAACAGCATCTGACAACCTGCCTGACTTGCAGAGCTCCTCAATATAAACCATAAACTCTCTCTGAGTAGAAACTGTGTTACCTTCATTTATAGAAGGTATTTGTTTAAAGTCCCTGTCTTGTAAGTCTTGTTCACAGGTAGAAGCACTTGGTGACACTGATCCACGTTCAGCATCAGACACTGAGTCGTATAAAACGGCTGTTAACAAGAAAACTTGTCGAACCTCAAACTTCATACACAGGATAGTGTTCTGCAAAATAGTTAAAAACAAATCCTTAACTTTCAAATATTAACATTTTACACAAGATATCAAACAATTGAACCAAAGAAAGGGATAAGTTAAGCTCACATGAAGCATACAATTGTAGAGGGGATGCAGAGGGGATAAGTCATTCATAATTTCAGAAATGGTAGTTCGACAACAGTGAACTCCACCTAAGCCAGCTTGCAGTTTGCCTAGAGTAAAAAACCATTTCTTTCTACTATGTTACTAGTATCATTAATTTATAATTACAATCAAGTGATTAAATATATTATGAATTTTATAGCATTGCCAACACACACATCAACTGCATCACAAATGCCACCCATATGCATAGGCACAACCAAGTCTAAAACTCATTTGTGAAAACAAGTGAACAAACTGATAGAAAGTTAGAAAAAGTCAAGCTCTGGAATGCTTATGGTTGAACTAAATCATCAAGCTTCTGGTGCTTAAGTATCACAAATAGGGAGGAAGAAAGAGCACAACTTTTAAGCTTTTCATCTTAGTCAGCATTGAAACAAGAAATAGAGAGTACTCTCATGCTCTCTGCCGTTTGAGAGAAATGTTGTCACCAAAACACTGCATTGGAAACAAAGTTGGCAGCCCCAACACCACATTTCAAAACCATTTGCAAGAGGACATTTTTGGCAACTCCGTCCTTAACACCGCATTTTGGCGAAACCATATTCTAGCAACATACGGAAATGGTGCTTGCATCTCAATGCAAGGGTCCCAAACACAGAGCCTAAATGTTGTTCACAGAGCAAGAGGCAAAAATGTAATCTTGATTATTATGTAAAACTTAGTCATCATCAATAACACACAGATTAATATGCTTCCCAGGGGGGCATAATTGGCCACATCTCATAACTTTCATAGCCATCATAAAAAAACAAACAGATTAACATACTTACAAAGGCCATAATCGGCCACATCTCATAATTTTCACTGAGGTCCCATGAGAGACTAGTGTAAGAAATGAAAATTGAAGGAAGAGATGTTAACCAGCCCAAGAGTTGAGAGTGCGGACAACTTCTTGAAAGAATATCTTCCCCAAATAACATTTTTAAAGCATGCGCGTCCCTTACATATATCGAATCCTGCAGAGGAACATAAGAAGGTAAAATTAGTATCAAATAGTTTCAAAGGTGAGGATAGCAGTGTATTATTATTTGGCAAAATAACTTACAAAAAAGCATAGTTGAGTAGAAACCACACCTAATTTTCCATCATCATTGATGAAGACCTGTCTCACGAAAAAACATGAAATTATAATAAATGCCAGAACCAAGAAACTAAATTAAGACGATAAAAAAACCAGGAATTTCACCCGGCATAGATAGAAACTTGACCTAAGAAAATTTAGGGTTCCAAGAACCAGAAAAGGAAGACGTCTGATCTATTACACCATGAGACAATGGTTTTAGAAAGAAAGCGAATTAGGGTTTCGGGGATAGCAATTACGGGAACGAGAACAAAATCGAGATCGACCACGATAGAATGAGAAATGGAATGAAGAAATAGGGAGAGGAAGGGAATCGTACCTTGCTTGTTCTGGATCGTAGCCTTGACGCTGTCGATGGTGTCGCGGATCTGGAGCTCGAGGGTTTATCGTCTTCCCCGTTAGGGTTTTTCATGAAGAACAGGATTTCTTCTTTCTTTTAGGAACAGCTACTATCATTTAAAGGAACTGTTTTTTGGCGGTTCCAATATCATCGCATTTTTTTTGTTCCTTCAGTAGAGTAGAGCAGCGGCACATTTGATTTGGAGTCCGGATCGGGTGCAATATGATTGCACAAAAATTTGTGCATTAAGCACCCCCCATCACCCTCCATCAGGTCTTGGGTCCCACACCTGACAGCACTGTCCCCAAGATGGAGAGTGATTATGTGCTTGATGCACAAATATTTGTGCAATCATATTGCACCTGATCTTTTCACTTTGATTTGATACGATGAAAGGCGTGTTTAGGTTTGTAACCGGGCTGGGGTTCATTTTCAATCAAGTTTAAAAATTAAAATGGAAAAAAAAAAATCGAACCCAACCCAATTTGATTCAGGTCTGGATCCGAATTCAGCTCTTACTAAAATTATGCACATGTGCAATTAACGGGTTTTGGTAAAAGTTGGATCAGATATAAATTGGTCGGGTTTTCAATGGTACCTTTTAACTAATTGGGTGTAAAACTTGGACCCAACACAAATTATGGACTTGTATGGGTGGTGATGTTTTCAAGTATAAATCTGCAATGTTATCAATATCGGTGCGTATACGCATCGTATCAGCAGAATTTCGATAAGCTGCAGGCCTGAAATCGGCTATTTTTTAATAAATTTTAAAAAATACCTAAAAATATTTGTTTAATATTATTTTGAAATTTATTTTAATAGTTTTACAACATGTCACGTTATGATTGATAAAGTAATGTTTTTTTATTATTTTTGTGCCAATACAGAAAGATTCAGCTGAGTATCGGTATCGATACAGCTGAATCGGTGGCCCAACGATTCAGGGTCCATACCGATACTGATAACATCGGTTGCATAAAAAATTTGTTTTACAGTCTCATACAATAAACAGCTTCTTATCCAGTTAAGCAATTGACTGAAATTGATGACATTTTTTTTATTGTTTTTGAGGGAAGACCCCTCCATGGTTGACCCATACATTGGCAGGCGTAAGCGTTTGATTGGTAAAACCTTTACACCTCGTTTGTTTCATGCAATTACATGGGAAAGGGTTGAGCTGACAGCTTTGATGTAATCATTTCATACAATGAATGAAACAAACATCATATTATCATGGTGAGAAAGTGTCTTGCTAACATAAGTGGACCTCAGATTTTTCCACCACCAATTAATTTTTACATGTAAATCCATTTATATCTCCTCCTATGAAAACATATGGGTTGAGCTGAGAGTACCTTTTAAAATCAGTGATCATTCTCATATAAAGCGCTTCCTTTACATGAGAATGAAACAAACCAGTGTGGGCAAGGAACACCCATCTTCCCTTCGTTCCATCAACTTGGTGACATCCACAAGCCACTCCTACCAGATAAGCAGAGCCCTTGTGGGGCTTTTGGATTATCATGTTGTCAATCACTTGCAGCAAATTTTTATTTTATTTTTGCATTATATGGTTGCAAATTCACCTAATTTTTGATTGACAGATTTTCCATTAAGCTTGAGGTAACTGTAAGCCGGTTTGTGTACGTCTCATTGTGGTGGTAGGAACTGTCAATGCACGTCTCCTTGTGGTGGGACGTTGCAGGTTCAAACCCCAGTGGTAGTGGTACATTGAATAACTGGTGGGGGTCTGGCTAACCCCAGCTTGCCTTTCAAAAAAAAAAGAAAAACTGTAAGCCGGTTTGTACCGGTAAGATGCCCTAGCATGCATTCATTGTTGAATTGAAACTAACGGCACATTTGCTTGACCCTTTGTAAGATTTCTCATATCATTTTCTAATAACTCTTTTGAGGGTGATTTATCAAACGAGACTGATTTATCATGAAAATTTTCCTTGCCAAGAAAATCCCAATATTGAGTCTTTCGTCTTTGTTGTTGACAGGTAATATATAATATGGCACACACACACACACACACACACACACACACACACACAGCGGCATACAACATGCACATCTTGACAAGCAAAGCATTGTTTCTTGTAAACATATCGATACATATCAGCAGGATTACTAAAATTCAGGAAGCCTTCATAATGAACCTTTTAAAATTTTGAAGTTCACATTTTGAATTCACTTACATACTTCATTGTGTAAGAAATACAGTGCTATTTCTCGTAATTTTCACAAAGCATTACTTCATTATAAGCAATGAAAATTAACCTGTAGTGGTTGGATCAAAGTGTGCAACCAACAGTCCTTCAGTTCATCAGGTTCAAATCAGATCAGCTTCGGGAGCTCACCAGAGTTAATGGTGGCGATAGAGAAGAAGTGCCCAATGTCCTGTTAGAGATATTTACCTAAAGTACAGGAGCTTCTCACAGAATTTGGCTGATCCTAGAGTTCTTCTGAGTCATTGGTTTTTTATGACTATTGTAAATGGATTGCCTTTAGCAACTCTGCAGAAGGTATCCTTCAACTACTCTCACCAAAGGTTCCAAATTTCTCACCCAAGAAGGGGTATTTTCTCCCATCCAAACTAATTTCCTTCTGCGAGAGTCCAATGTGTGTGTAGACATGATCCATCATATCATCGTGACATTTTACAACCTGTTTTCTTTTTTCCTTAAAAATGTATCCCCTAGAATTCATGGATTAGCTAAAACAACTGGCTGTTCTGCTCATGAAGTTTGTGGATTTTTTTTTTCTTTTTTCTCAGGTAAAAGACTGGCCATGGAGACAGCAATTTTTTATTGAGCGACAAAAGAACAAAACGAATCAACGGTGTCAATTGATAAAATTTAATGAATCAAATGAAGAGGTGTGATAATTAGGAGTATCAAAGAGAATCCAAACGAATGGAGTTTACAGGCTAAAGAAATGTTATGGGCACCGACAGAATAAACAGCTCCGCTCTTAGAGTCCTTCACTTTGATGCTTGTTGAGCCTGAAAAGAAAAATTTTGTTTACTGTAAAAAATATATATGAAACAATGAAAGTGACAAAAGGAAGGTTAGTAGCATAACTAGATTGGAAACAAACGTAGCCACAAATATCGCCGAGAATTTCAATTTCTTGCAAAAAATGCAACCACATATTTTTCCCGTTTTATACATGATATTTTAAAAATATCACTTAAATTCAATTCTGGCGTTTAAAATGTGTTTTTTTAATAAAACAATATAATAATGCTATGCACTTTTGCAGCAAATCGGTAAGCTTTTGAACCCCCAACTGCTTAGCTTAAAGTCCTGTCGTTGAAAGTTGTATCGTCTACACTCTCTCATAAGTGTCACATTCACATCTTTAAAGCATTTTACCAAAATATCCTCATGTCTCACAACTTTTGACTGATGGTGAGTATATGATGGGTTAAAGGCTCATTAAATGACTAAACTGTCCTCATTAAATAGCAATGTCATTCATGTCCTTTATCCTGACTTGCAATCCCTCTTTTATATGACGAAACTGTCCCTTATGTTGATAGAATAATGTGTTTTTTCATTTTATGTTCTTTCGATTTATTTATTTTTATATTTTTCTTTTTTAATTTACCTAGATTTTTTCAAGAAAAACAATTTTTTTCAAATCTCCTGAGATTTTCCCTTACCAAGAAATATCCGAGAACGATATTTGTGACTATGAAAGTAATCAAAACCAAGAACGGGGCCCATGATATAGATATACAATCAATGACTTTTATAAGAGGATATCCATTCCTACATATCCTACTGAAAAATTCTGCATTTCTCATGAGCTGCTTAGATGATCACCTCATATCTATGTTACTTGGACACCGACATGAGCGTCACTGTCGGACAAGGGTAAGAAGTGTCGAGCATGGTATCTTCAAAAACTAGACATGAGAAGCTTAGACCCTTGGACACACACACACACATATATATATATATATATATAACATTAAATTAGTTGTGTTTAACATTAGATGTATTCTAGGAGTGGCAATCGGGTCGGGTTGGCGGGTCGACACGACGGGTTGGCGGGTCGGCATACCTCAACACGAACCCGACCCGTTTATTAAACGGGTCGGCTGTGGCAAACACGAACCCGTCCCATTTATTAAATGGGTAACCCGACACAACACGGTTAACCCGTTTAATAAACGGGTCGGGTCGGGTAAACGGGTTGTTGGGTCAGTTTCGGGTAAGCGGGTAAACTGGTTGGCGGGCATCTCCGAAGCCGCAAAGCAGTCACTGAAGAGGAAGGGGCTCCACTTCCCACCCTGACGGAAGCCCGAGTACAAGTGCCAAATGGCTCTCCCCCTACGAGCGGACGAAGTCGAGCCAGGGCAAAGAGGAGAAGAAGGCCGCCACCACCATCTCTGTGAAACCCTCTGGCCTCTCTACCACCAAATTTTTTGACGAGTTCGAGTTGCGCTTTAGCGACAATCTCGACCAGGAAAAGGACGCCACCGATGGTGGTGGTCAAATGAGGGTGGTGGTGACGGAGTGGATGCCGTCGGCGATCAAGCCGAAGAGTGCCCACAAGGAAGGCAAGATCGTCGCCGGATTAGCCTTCGTTCTCCGGGAGAAACCCTAAATCCCTAATCAAGTATTCAAAAGAAAAAAGGACCCAAAGATAAATGGATAAAAGGGTTGGCGGGTCGGGTTCGGGTAAACGGGTTGACCCGCCCGCCTAACCCATTTATTAAACGGGTCAGACGGGTTGGCAGGTTGGCATACCCCTAACACGAACCCGACCCGTTTAATAAACGGGTTAGGCAGGTCGACCTGTTTACGACACGAACCCGTTTAAGCCGAACCTGAACCCGCCTAAGAAGCGGGTTGGCGGGTCGTGTCAGAAATTGCCACCCCTAATGTATTCAACCTTATTAAATGATTAAAATACCTTTGAAAGAATGGTATTTTTTAAAATGCATTGTTAATTTTTTAGGCATTATAGGTCTTTTGAACTTGAAGGGAATTGAAAAGTCAAACGCCTTTTCCATAACCGTAACTTTACAAAGCTATCAAAATTACCTTTTTGACCTCAAAAAGTAACCTTGCATTTTAAAAAAATATCATTATTTTAAGGGTGATTTAGACATTTTCATAAGGTTGAATTCATTTAATGTTAAACACAACTAGTTTAATGTTAAATTAACCTCATATATATAGTCTCACTGATATCGGTGATATTTTGAAAGTATCGCTTTAATACCAGCTATTTCAAGGTAGCCAATATTAAAGGTAATATCTCATGATATTTTTGAAATATAGTGATATTTTTGCAAAAATCTTACTTTTTATATATTCTTAGCCCAAATGTTATATTTTTTGGTTTCTTTTTGTATTTTAAAAGCTTTTCAAAGTTATTTCCTTCCATTTTTCCAAGAATACCTATTATTTTATTATATTTCTTATTATTTTTCATATTTTTAAAACTCCCAAAATATTCTCAAGATTTTCCTGAGATTTTCCAACTTTTGAAAATCTCTCCGAGAAATTACCTTGAACGATATAGGTGACTATGATATATGTATAAGAAAAATGAAAAGAAAAAACAATATAAAAGAAATATCAAATCAACTATGAAATGTATATTCACATTTTCATTGAATTTCTATCATTGATGATTTATATGAAATATGAACATGTCTTAAATAACTTCCTCTCCAAGACACCTAAAAGTTTCCTAAACTAGATACTTTATATCCAAGACATTTAAAAGTGTCCTAAATTGACATGAAGTGTCCAAGACACTGGTCACTATATGTCCAACACACCTAAAAAGTGTCCTAAATTGGGCACTTTGTGTTGAAAGCACTAGATACTTCGTGTC
The DNA here is from genome assembly GCF_984573655.1 of Nuphar pumila. NCBI lineage: Eukaryota > Viridiplantae > Streptophyta > Magnoliopsida > Nymphaeales > Nymphaeaceae > Nuphar > Nuphar pumila. The sequence goes on along the minus strand of NC_143252.1, from coordinate 115,610,314 downwards.
CTGAATTGGACACTTTGTATCTAAGTGACATCAAAAGGTCACATGTCCATGGCATGTCCAGTTGTGTCCAACACCAACACCTTGAGTGTCTAGAAGTGTCTATGTAACATCCTTTGCACAAGCTGATGCCCAGCATAGGCCTGGGGACAAGGGTGCTAGCCTCAGAGTTTTACACCTCGGGGATCATGACCGTAAGTATGCCAGGCTGAGCCACCATGACCAGGTCTTCAAACCCAGACAGTTTCTTCGGGTAATAAATGAAAACGAAAGTATCTATGTAACAGCCCCAATACAAAGCCAAATGCTCCCGTTCTCCAATACCCCCACCCCCCGTAACAAATAATCGTCTACATTTCAATAAGATGATCAACCAAAGAAAAAAATCTGAAAATGCCAGTGATGCTCATATATACAGGACAAATTACTCACAATTATAATTAGTCCATCCGATGGCTTGGTTCTCAAGATCGTAAAACACCAATTTATTGGACAAAACCAAATCTGCATGAACAATGTAAAAGAAGTAAAATATTCTGAGATGATACAAAAAGCAACCCGGCATTATAGAAAAGTTATGCATGGCCCAGCATGAGTCCATACCAGTCCAGTCATGCCTCGCTTGGGCTCTTCTAAACTAGATGAGACCAGGTTCTTATAAACTGTATTATGATGGGAGGAAAGATACTTGTAAAAGCTTATGTCATAAATATACTTTCCATGATTTTTTTACCAATTCTTAAGTTTCATGATAACACAGTTATATCAGACTCCTAGATACATGCAATATACAAGTATATGACAATGTAACACGTGTTAAGAAAATCCATGAAGACATAGAAATGGAGCACTACACATTTCTACATGCATATGCACAGGTTCACAAACACAATAATTTAATATACACAAGTTAACATGTCAAAATAAGACCCGATTTATGCAATATTAGGTTTACCAACCATCAAGCAGAGTTGCATGTCTATCACAACAAGCCTCTGCCAATACTGCTGCTAAGCAGGACCAGAAAGGAATCAAATAGCACTAGATGTTGATCTGCCTATTTATTTTGTTTCTTTCTTCTCGGCAGATCATGCCTTGCAAGGAAGTCAATAAACCATCCTATAAAATGACACAAGGAAACAAGTATTACTTCTCTCTCACATACAAAGATAAAGTATAGAGGCTATTGTATGGTGATCCTTGCTTTATCATTTTCCTTTTTGTATATGCATTTTTTTATTGCTTCATCTACTTATCAATAATACTGCACACACGTCTTTACTTGATTGCTTCCTACAAATGAATATCCTCACCCTTTTGTCTCTCTGTGTTAAAAATCTTCAGAGGTCACTATCATCTTATTGTGCACATCTGGCTAATCAGCTATAGTGCTAAGTACAGAAAGACTACTTTCTTCAGTGGAATGATGACACCAACCTAATAGGTACTCCATTTTGAGTCTGTTTTGGACCCAATTAAGTCACAACCCATTTAGGATGATTTCTTTTGTATATTATTTGGTAAATTGGTAAATAGTGTGGATGGTATAAACACAAACACTTTCATAGATCAAGTCCCACATCTCAAACAAATAGTTTAGTTCTTGATGATATCTCTAAAAATATCTCATGTGTACTTGTTTTGAACTAATTTAAATCAATTATAGGTCCAATTTAAGGTTTTCAATTAGGTTAAACAAATCACAAACTCTTGAAACCTGTAATGATTGTGGCTAGTTTTATAGAAGATTAATTAGGATTTTTTAACCACTAAGGACCAAAAGTTTACATAATAGGTTATGGGGTTATGTAAATCTTGGGTCATTGAGTTCCTGATGGCCTTATGGCCAACATTTGATAATTTTAGGATTGCTATCTTCAAATAACTTGGTTTCCTACTCGAGCCTAGGTTTTGGCTAAATTTCTTACTGAAGAGACTAAGCTAAATTTCTGGGAGCTAAGTCTACAGAGAACACTGGGAAATGTAACAGCCAAGCATTCACTTGGACCAAGTGGATCACAATATCAGCAGACAGCTATGTGACATGGACACGCCCAAAAGGATACGGGATACCATTTTTTTGTAGTTCCATTAGAAATAACATACAAGGAGACAAGATTGTTAAAATATATGGATGTTATATGTGTGTGTGTGTGTGTGTGTGTGTGTGTGTGTGTGTGTGTGTGTGTGTGTGTGTGTGTGTGTGTGTGTGTGTGTCTTTTGTAATGCCCACTAGGGGCAATTTGGTTTTTTCATCTAATTGTAAATAGATGTCCATTCGGGACATTTTTGTATTTTTATTTTTTTGTTTTTCTTATGTTCTTTTTTATTAATTAAAGGGGTAAAAGGGGATTCCCTTAAGAGTCGTTGGGACTCTCCCCAATGGTCACATTTGTGACCATTGAGGAGCTCCCAACGACTCTTTTGGGAGCTCCCCTTGGCCCCTCTTGAGGTGTATATAAAGGGGACTTTCCTCCTTCTCTCAATAATGATTTTTCAAGTATTTCAATAATAGTTCTATTATTATTTCAAGTTATTTCTTCTCCCTTTTGTGTGTTTGGTGTTTTCCCTTTGTGGCATATTGTATCTTGTTCATTAGAGACATTGCACTTATGTGATTGTGCCTTCTTGTAGTCACATTGTGACATTGCTTTTGGCACTTGTATTTCATTATATGGTATCAGAGCCCCTAGGTGTTTGAACACTCTTGGGACTTCTTTTTTTTGTGTTTAAGTGTTATTAAGCTTTACACTCTTGCTCTTCTTCAACTATTCCGAAGTGGCCGACAAAGATGCAAAGATTGACCTCTCATTCAAATTGAAGATGACCAATTATAGAATGTGGGCGGCCACTATGAAAAACAACCTCAAAGGAAAGAAACTTTGGAGATATATATGTGGAACTGTTCCGGAACCATGATTAAAGCTCACCAAGAAGGAAGGGAATGAAGAAAAAGCTTTGAGTGGTGAGAAAAAAGCCAAAGTTATTGAAGAATACCAATCCAAAGTTGATGATGTAATGAAATGGTGGTCTTCAACAAATGCACAAATAACTCACAAACAAGTGTCTATTGGAGACACTACAAGCATGACCCTTGAAAGGGTATAAAAGGAAGAACACTTGAAAAATAAATAATACTTTATTCATGAACAAAATGCTTAAGAAGCATGGTACATTACATTGAAGGGGTTCACCCCTATATATACAAAAAAGTGGAAGAGAGAGGAGAGCTCATTTTGAGCTCTCCAAAAGAGACGTTGGATTCCAACGTCTCTTAATATAGCTGTTGGACTACAGTCCAACAGCATTTATTATTATAGCTGTTGGACTATAGTCCAACAGTATTTATTATAGCTGTTGGACTACAGTCCAACAACTATTTGCACAATCAAGTTCCAACAGGAACTTGACTGGATCAAATATCTAGTTTCTATTGAACTAGATGCTAAAAAAGAAAATAAAGAAAAATAAAAAAATAAAATAATAAAAGAAAATATAATAATATTAAATAATATATATTACAATTTACATTTTAACACTCCCCCTCAAACTTACGGTACAATGAGCGAAAGTTTGTCTAAGAGGAAGTGAAATCTGGGAGCAGCGAGAGGCTTGGTGAAGAAGTCTGCTAATTGATATTCTGATGTAACATATGGCAGATCAATGGTTCCATGTAAGTATTCCTCTCTGACATAGTGACAGTCCATCTCAATGTGTTTAGTACGCTCATGGAATGTCTGGTTGCTTGCAATGTAGATCGCACTTTTGTTGTCACAACACATCTTTGAAGCTTGTGTTGCTTTAGCTCCCATATCCGCTAGCAATCGTCTGAGCCAAACAACCTCCATAGTGGTGGTTGCCATGGCTCTGTATTCAGCTTCGGTGGAGGAAAGAGAGACTTTTTGCTGCTTCTTGCACCTCCACGAAATTAAGGTTTCACCTAGGAACACACAAAAACCAGTAGTTGAGTGTCTATTATTGGGATCACCTCCCCAGTCAGCATCAGTATATGCAATTAAATTTAATGAAGATGAAGCAGACAAGAAGAGTCCTCGTGAAAGAGAGGATTTTAAGTATCTAATAATACGCAAAATCGCTCCCATGTGCACGGAGGTGGGAGCATGCTGAAACTGACTGACTGTATGAACCGCATGAGTTATATCTGGCCTAGTAATGGAAAGATAAGAAAGAGCTCCAACAAGCTGTCTATAAGGAGTATGATCATCAAGAAGTTCTCCATCATCAATTTTCATTTTAACATTGACAACTTCTGGAGTGTCTACTTTCTTATCATCTGTAATGCCAGACCTGGAAACGATATCAAGAGCAAATTTAGATTGAGATATCAAATACCCCCGAGGGGAATAAGCAACTTCAATGCCTAAAAAATATCTTAATAAACCTAAGTCAGTCATTTTAAAGTGAGTTTTAAGAAGAGATTTGATATTTGCAACTCCCTGTTTGTCGCCTCCAGTGATGATCATATCGTCCACATAGAGAAGAAGAATAATGATGCCTGCATCAGATTTCTTAACAAACAAAGCAGTGTCAGTTAAACAAGGTTGAAAACCAATATCAAGCATAACATGACTAAATCGGTCATACCAGGCTTTTGGAGCCTGTTTAAGACCATAAAGAGTTTTTTCTAGACGAAGAGCTTTACCCTTAGGGATACTAATACCAGGTGGGGCTTCCATGTATACTTCTTCAACGAGATTCTCATTCAGGAAAGCATTTTTGACATCTAATTGAAAGATAGGCCATGTTCTAATGGAGGCCAAGGCTATTAAAGTTCTAACAGTGGTCATACGGGCCACAGGAGCAAATGTTTCTTCATAATCGATGCCATACTCTTGGGCATATCCTTTTGCTACTAAACGGGCCTTATATCTTTCCAGGGTCCCATCACTTTTGGTTTTGACTTTGTATACCCACCTACAACCTATAGGTTTCTTACTCGGAGGAATATCTTGTATCGTCCAAGTATTGGCCTTTTCTAGTGCATCCAATTCTATTTTCATGGCTTCTATCCATTCTATATGATTTTTTGCTTGAGAATAGGATGATGGTTCAACATATGATTGTATTAATGCAATGGCGGCCCTATACGTGGGTGAAAAAGATTCATAAGACACAAATTTTTCTGGAGGTTTAGAGATTCTAGACGTTCTTCTAGGTGAGACTTCAGAGTATTTTTGTAATGCACATGGAAGATTTTGCTCTCTACGTCTTGAATATTGTAGACTAACATCCCTATGGATTTGCTCTTCATTATCATCATTTTCAACAACAATAGGACTTTGATCATTGTCAAGGTCACATCCAACATCACATTCATTGGATTTTGAAGTTGGATCAATTAAAAACGAGTATTCAGTGACATCCTTGGATTTTTCAAATTCAAAGAAGCTTTCTTTTTCCAAAAAAGATACATTTCTTGACACATATAATTTGTCATTTTGAAAATCGAAACACCTGTAGCTTTTTTTATTATCAGCATATTCTAAAAAGGCACATGGGATTGCACGAGAGAGTTTGTCATTTCTGTTGGTGAAAACAAAATATTTGCATCCAAAGACTCTTAATCTAGAATAATCTGGAATTAAATTAACAAGTTTTTCTATTGGAGTTGTATTCTTTAATGAGGAAGATGGCATCCTATTAATGAGGTAGGTGGCAGTTAGGACCGCTTCAGCCCAAAAACTTTTTGGAACTTGATTTGCAATTAGCAATGTCCTAGTAGTTTCCATAATGTGTCGATGTTTGCGTTCGGCTCAGAGTTACCGGAAGCGCCTAGGCAAAAGGGGAAGCGCGCTTCGGAAGCGCGAAACGTCGCGCTTCCGAAGCGTGAGGGGAAGCGTCCCCCTTTTTGGGGAAGCGCGCTTCCCTTTTATTGGAAGCGCGTCCCCTTTTTATGGGAAACGTGCTTCCCATAAATGGGAAGCGTGCTTCCCCCACGTTTCCCCCACGCTTCCCCCTCGCTTCCCCCTCGCTTCCCCTTTTTTTCATTTTTTTCGCTTCCCCTCGCTTCCGGTTCGCTTCCTAGGTCGTTTCCGAGACGGTTCGGAATTTTCTTGTAAGTGGTCTCACGCTTCCCCGCTTCCTAAATTTTTGAAAGTGCCTCGCTTCCCGTATCGCTTCCCGCTCCCGCTTCCTCGACTGGTAACTCTGGTTCGGCTAGGCCATTCTGTTGTGGAGTGTGTGGACATGATCTTTGATGTGTAATACCATGTAAATTGAGATAGTCTTTGAATTCGTTGGACATAAATTCTCCCCCTGAATCAGTGCGAAAAACAGAAATATCATTTTGAAACTTATTTTTAACCATTTTATGAAATATTTGGAAGTTAGCAAAGACATCAGATTTATATTTAAGAAAATAAATCCAAGTATGTCTAGAAAAGTCATCAACAAAAATGACATAATATGTATAACCACCTTTGGAAATAACTGGTGCGGGGCCCCAAACATCCGAATGTATTAACTCAAGTGGTCGTGAGGAAACAAAAGTTCTACTAAGAAATGGTAACCTTTTCATTTTGCCAAGAATGCAGTCTTTACAAGAAAAATTTTCAGAATTACAAAATTTTTCCAAACTTGGAAAATATTGAATTTTAGACATATGAGGATGGCCAAGCCTTTTGTGCCATAAATCCAATTCTAATTTCTGAATATTATAACAAAATGCATTCTTGGGTAATTCCAAAAAGTCCATGTAATAAAGTCCTCCTTCTCTATGGCCTTCCCCAATCAGCTTCCCTGACTGGCGATCCTGTACCCAACAACCATGAGAAGAGAAGGAGATATTACATCCATAATCAGATATTTGCGAGACAGATAAGAGATTCAAATTAAGTTTAGGGATATATCTAACTTCTGGGATAAAAAATCTTTTGGATTTTTGAAGATTTTCAAAACATCCTATTCCTTTTACTTCAAGAGATGTGTCATCGGCTGTAAAAACCTTTGACACACTTGAGTTATTTTTAAGACATTCAGATAGACTATTAACATTTGGGGTCATATGAAAAGAAGCACCAGAATCTAAAAGCCAAGGAAAGTTACCTGGACCGGAGAAAGATGCAATTGCCGCTCCAGTTGAGGAGGATACCCCTTTGAGAAGAGGTTGAAGGATTTCCATCAGTTGAGCCATAGACACAGGTGCATCTTGATCTTTTGACTCAGATTCAACAGATGCAACTCTTTTTTTCTTCTCTTCTTTTTAACTTTGGACATTGAGGCCTATAGTGCCCCGGTTCATGACAATGATGACAAATAATTTTTCTTTTATCAAAGTCGCCGTTTTGCCTTCCAAAATGAGGCGGCTTGTAAGTACGAGTATGATTCCCTGGTCTAGATACAGCTAAAACGGAGTCATCATCAACTTTTGGAGTACTTTTTCTAAGTCTATTTTCCTCCATAGTGAGCTCTTCTATAGTATCAACAATAGAAGGAATTTTTCCACGATGTAAAAGGGCCGATTTGGTGGATTCAAACTCCGGCCTTGGACCATTCACAAATTGATAGAAATGTTCCATATCGAGTTGCTTTTGGCGAAGCTCGATGTCTTCGACACAATGCCATTTGGGCTCAAGAAGAGCCAACTCTTCCCAAAGTTCGGACAACTCATTATAATATTCTCGAATAGTTTTATCTTTTTGAGTCATTGTCCGAACTTTATCTTGTAAATTGCATACATGTGCAATATCTTTAAGGGAATACATGTTTTTGAGGTATTCCCAAGCCTTATCGGCATGCTCAAACTTAGTTAGACTAGAGCATTTTTTAATGTATATGCTATTGATGAGCCATGACATAATTTTTGCATGCCCTATCCTCCATTCTTTCCATTTCTTTTCATAAGTGGCTAACGCCTTACTCTTCTCTTCTTCCGTTAGAGGAACCTCTTTATCACCCTCTTTCTTGGTAAGAGATAGTTTAGGTTCCAAATCGGAACCATCCACTATACCCCATAAACCTTTTCCCCAAATGTGGTGCTTCATAATCGAAGCCCACATTACATAGTTAGTATCATTTAGCTTCATAGGAATGATGGTGATCTTATCATTGTCATCCATCTTTTACAAGGGTAAGAGAAGAATAAATAAGAGGAGAGAGAGAGAAAAATAAAAAGAAAAGAAAAAGAGTAGACAAAGGAATAAGAGAGGATACAAAACCAAAATTTTTTGTAGCACAAGTTCGCCTTTCTTCAAACAAATCTTCTTGAGCCAAGAACAAGGTGATGAAACACCTTTTGTAAATGTGGCATGGAAATCGAGGCGGAAGCACTTCAAGATCTAAGGATTTCGTAGCTCTGATACCATGTAATGAAATGGTGGTCTTCAACAAATGCACAAATAACTCACAAACAAGTGTCTATTGGAGACACTACAAGCATGACCCTTGAAAGGGTATAAAAGGAAGAACACTTGAAAAATAAATAATAATTTATTCATGAACAAAATGCTTAAGAAGCATGGTACATTACATTGAAGGGGTTCACCCCTATATATACAAAAAAGTGGAAGAGAGAGGAGAGTTCATTTTGAGCTCTCCAAAAGAGACGTTGGATTCCAACGTCTCTTAATATAGCTGTTGGACTACAGTCCATCAGCATTTATTATTATAGCTGTTGGACTATAGTCCAACAATATTTATTATAGCTGTTGGACTACAGTCCAACAGCTATTTGCACTGACTGAATCAAATATCTAGTTTCTATTGAACTAGATGCTAAAAAAGAAAATAAAGAAAAATAGAAAAAGAAAATAATAAAAGAAAATATAATAATATTAAATAATATATATATATATATTACAGTTTACATTTTAACAGATGATTAGGAAAGTGAGCATGCCAAGATATCAGTATAGTTTATGAATAATGTGGAACTCTAGATTTGTGCTAATTTAGCCAAATTTAAGAAAGCAAATGAAGCATAGTTCTTCATGAAAGGTATGTACACTCAAAAAGATCTTGCTAAACTTTTTTTTTACAAGAAAAAGTAAGAGGAACCAAGCAAGAGGATATGACTATTATAGTACTTTATCTCTTCTATGGGATGAGCTTAGTCTCCTTGAACCACAATGGAAAGGAAGTGCTATTGTGATGAGGCAAGAGCAAATGGAGAGAGAAAGATTTTTTCAATTCATTCATGGGCTTCATCCCAAATTTGAACAACTAAGAGGATCCCTTCTTCATAGGGCTTCTACTCCTCTTAGTGAAATTCTTGTCGACTTATGCCAAGAAGAAACTCGCTTGACTCTTAAAAAAGACTTTGATGAGGTTTATGTGGTATTTGATGTAACACCCCGAAATTTTAACCCAAACTTTTGAGAATTTTTTTTTTATATATAACAGCGGAAACAATCATTTCATTGGGTTAAGCATTCAGGCGCATTACAGGAGTAATCAAAGCAATAATATTTATTTTATTCCAAATAGATAATGACATCAGAGTTCCAAATAACATGAATTCTAATAAATTGAAATTTAATCTGAGACATTCCGATAATACAATAAATCAATATCTCGATCAATGCCTTATCCCGCAGTCGCTCATAAACTCTATTCTTCACCTGAAAAATAGTAAATTTATAGGAATTAGACTACAACTGTCTAAGTAGGAAATACTATAGTTTTTCTTGCAGATATATCATGTATCAAGTGTGTGATGTGGGTGCCGTGTGTGATTTCCAGCATATACGAGAATAAGTAAAGGATCCACACTGTGACAACAACAGTTTATAAAAACTAACTAATTGGTCAAAGCATTAGCAGAATTTAAATATCTCATAGTCACAGATTTCATTGCATGCTAAAAGTAAATGACCACATTTCAAAAGTAACTATTTATGTATAAAATTGCAAACTTGTCACTACTTATTCAAATATAATACCTAAGATGCTTTAAGTTAATGTTTTTCTTTAATTATCCCGCGGGTACACACGAGCCAAGGCAACCGTAACAGAAGAGAACATTCGGGGGGTTCATTATTCATTGGTGTTTTATTAACCCGAATATTCTAACTAAAATTGTAAATCTTAAGAGAGCGGTCAGTGACCGAGAGAACCTCCCAAAGGCCCAAAACCAAAACAGGATGCATCCTTAACTTTTGCAGAACTACAAAGAGCTACCACCTAGGACATATTGGTAGTCTGAGTCTCCTAACTCCGAGAACTGGGACCAACGAGTCATTGCCGCTCGAAGCAATAAACACATGTCCCCGGAGTTGTGTACCACCTACCCTCTCTAAGATAAGCCCGAATCTGAGTGGGTTGCCCACTTATTAATTTGTATTTCCCATTGTGTCAAGGTTTTCCCTGATTTGAACCCAGTACTCAAAGACACTGGAGTTCCCCAAAACTTTGAATCATACCACATTAGGAGTAGATCCTCAATCATTCATACCTTAAATAGGTATGTTAATCAACCTTTATTCATTTAATTGTGTAGACCCACCCAGAGTGCTCTGGTACCTTTAAACCATCAAGCACGAATGCCCTGGTACCTTTAAACCAGTCAGGCAAGAATATTAACTTTTGCATTCTCTTGGATATTAATGGTATAAGCTCAGGGCCCCCAATCGGGACTCCTGAATCCCCTGCTTGGCATCTTAAGTGCCAACAACATCCGACCTGCAGGCTCGGACATGAAATCTTTATTTGATAAATTCAAGTAACTCTTCCAATTAAATCACGAAAGATTAATTACAGAGTTTTCATGCTAAAAGAAATTTCATCGGCCAACATATTATTATTACCCAATCTCGGGCATAACACTTTATATGAATAGTATTCATATAACACTAAAAGGTACAACAAGAGTATGCCATAAACTGAGTAGGTGTGTGTAATGCAGTAATGTGCAAGAATCACCAACCGGTTATGTCAATCACAAGAATTCAGTTATTTCCCCTTTACTGCCCAGATCATTTGTGCCTTTGTTGGCATTTGATAATTTCAGAAAGTATGTATTGTGCTAGGCCATTGAACTTTAGAAAAATATGCACCTTAACATGAAATGGAACATTAGAGGATAAGCAACTCAATAGGCATTTTAACATAAGTAAATGTGCAGCTTAATCATAACCTTCCATAAAGTATGCACTTCGAATATCAGAATTTATGCAGTTTAATATGCACTTGAACCCAAGCCACTATGCAGCTCAATATGCATTTATCATCAGAGAATGTACAGTTTAAGAAAGTGCAGACCATTCACATGGTAATAAACCCATTTTGATCTTAGAGGGTATTTATAATTAACTACTTAATACAGAAGTGTTTGTTTTAACTCCTTAACTTTTAACAGGCAACCATTATCTTAAAACAACTTTTGGAATGGTTGAAATGAACATCTATGTCCAAACGCATATCAAATGGAAACAATGAACGAAACCTCCATAACCATGTTTTTAAGAGCATCCAGGACTGGTTATCCAATCCTATCCTAAATGTATATGCTAAGCTCTTTTGGTTGCTGCCTCATATTGGAAAGCATAAACTATCTGTCAAACAAGATACAAAGAACTAGGCACCCACAACGTACAGTGACATAACTGACAAAGTAAAGGAAGGTGGAGAGAAGAGATCTCCACTGGATAATCACAAACAGATGCATAAAATCCACCCTTATAGGTAGGAGTGAAGAGTTAATTCTAATCAACTGTACTCCATGATTTTGCTTTTCTAAAGTTCAGAAAGTAGTTCAACCCATCATAAGTGAACTAGCCTTGTGTGTGTACATGGGTGCATTTGGAGTCAGATTATCTTCAAGAATCAGAAGTTGTTAAAATTTCCCTATTGAGCTCAAAACAACTAATCTATTCAAAATAGCGCAATGCAAAGACAGAAGATCGAAGGTTAACAAATCAATGAGCACCAGGAAACATCCATAAAGTACAAACACCAGGAAACACCCTTAATCGGGTGAGAGAAAAAATGAGAATAAATGTTAGGATATAACCACTTACAATCGACATACTGGATTAATAAAATAGCAAAAGGAATCTGAATCGTCATTTAGCAACAAAGCCCTAATAGTTATGCGAATAACATTCATGATGCATCTAATGCAGGTGATGCACAGAGATTAGAGTATGTGCTGGTTGCATACTGGTGCACAGAGGCAAAAAAAGGACCACTATTCGATCCCTAATTCATCAGCAACGTGAAAAAGAGGGATTTCAGTGTATCATTGCATCTTTGAACAAAGCATTAGGCAAAATCGTAGAACCCTACGGTTACCGATTCCCAAACAACCAAGGTAACTTGGATCATGGCAATGAACTCAACGCAGGATCAGAAACAACTGCACCTTAGTTGTATGAGCAAAAAGAAAACAAATATTAAGTCAGATTATAAATCCCACTGATCAATTCAAATCTAAATGGAAATGCCTATTGTACCAAAAAAGAATAAAAGGAAAACACTGTATACAGGACCATAGAAGAAAGGAATGAGTTTCGAATCTGGCAAATACATGAAATCTGTCATAAACCATAATACAAAAATCTGATTTCCTGTGTGTTTGCATCCCACCGCGTTCTACCAATACAGATTAGGCAAATCGGTGGTTCAATACTATCTTTTTAAAACAAAAAAATCTAATCTGATGCAGGGCAGGACCCGATTGGGTCCATCGTGCCACCCGATCCGCCACAAAGAGCATATGGAGGACCCCGCGTGTATGACTCACCTGCAGGGACAGAGCCACGACGCAGGGAAGTACCCCTGCGCACCTACGCCAGGTGTGGTGGAGTTCGCACGCCCCAGAACCAGCCGCAGATAGAGGCTGACCCGGATCATGGGTCGGATCCAAATCTGGATCCGCGACCCGGGTCTAGTAAATAGCCTTTAAAAGGCCCTTCCTAGGGTTGCGTGGAGGCAGAGAAGATTGAAAACTCCAGCCGTCTTTTGCCTTCTTGCAGTTTTTTCCTATTTTCTTTCTGCCTACTGTTTTCCTTTACATTCTTTACTGCTTATTGAATTTCCCATTGCTTATTGAAACATTTGTTGAGTTTAATAAAGAAGTTCAGCCACACTGATTCACGGTGGGCCATTGTTTCACTCCTCCTCCAACGTGGCTGCATCAAAGTGGTATCAGAGCGCAGGCGTTCCACCTTCATCAGCGGTATGGCTCTTGAGGCGAGAACCGATCCGGTACAAGGCGAAGCGCGTGAGGAGGCGAGCAGCGAAGATCCAATGCTGCGTGTCATGGAGGTGTTGACGAAAATACAGGTGAATATGTTGCGCATGAGTCGGGATGTCGCCGGCCTATCAAAAATGGTGGATGGGATGGACAATCGTTTGACGACACTCGAGTCACGCAAGGGGTCGTGCGCAGTACCAGAGGCAGGCTTCGCTGATGGCGCGTCTGCAAAACTGAGCCCCCAGGGTGCCGAGTCATCTCAGCCGACATCCCTACAACAAGGACCGGCCTTCCCAGCAGCTCCAGCGTCCATGCATGGCCCGGACATCTCTCAGCAACATCAGGGGATCTCGGCGAACAACGATTCCCTGGTAAGAGTACCCCACTCCCGACAACAAGTAACTGCGCCTGTATCGCAGGTGGACCCGAGCCTGCAGGGCCCCAGCGGTACGCTGGGTCCACCTGCAGGCCAGGGTTCGTGGCCAGGCATAACAGCGATTGCGCAGAAGGTCAGCCCGAGCCTGCAGGGCCCCAGCGTTGCGCTGGGTCCACCTGCAGGCCCGGGATCGTGGCAGGGTTTTGCTCGGACTGTGTCGCAGAGTGAGTTGAGTCGGCAGGGGCCCAGCGTCACGCTGGACCCTACTGCCGGCCCGGTCATATCAGCCCGGCTTGGGAGGGACTTACCTTTCGCCCCCGACCCCACACGGGGAGGCTCTGTAGTCGCATCCCTACGAGCTGGAGTTGGCGAACCCTTGTTGATTGGGCCAGATCCAAGAGAAACCAATCTAGTTGTTGATGTAATCGGACCCAGGCCTGTTTCGCTGGGACCAACCATTGGGTCTCAGGGAACGGGTTTGGGTCTAGACACCCTCTACCCAGCCTACCTAGTTGGTTCCGGTTCGCGGGCAGCCCCGAACCAGAACCAACCCATTAATTCCGACCCTGAAAATATACCCCAGGCCGACCATAACCCATATCGGACCCGGACGGAGCTTCAGTTTGGATTTGAGCCGGGTCAAAACCAGACTCATCATCTTATGGATCGGGGATCGAGTTCAAACCAAGCTTATTATCCCCACAACGCGAACCCCGATCCAGCCCATCCCTATCTGGGTCCGACGAGTAGTGTAGGAATGGGCCCGATCCACATCCCATCGGGCGAGTCAACCCATCCATATACCCACCAAGCCCCATACCCATACCCATACCCATACCCAAACCCAAACCCACCTGTTTACCCAACCCTGACCCAGAACCCAACACAACATCCGGCCCAACACCATACTCCTAACCCACAACCATATTATACCAATTCTACCCGCTAGGAACCAGAACCTCACCCGAACCCTTCCCCCTACATTGGACTTCCCGTCATTCCAGTACCGCAATACCGGCCGCAGATGGTGCCCGCCCACGGGCAAACCAGACCGAGGCAATGTCAGCAGGAATCGGCGCGCCCTGACCGCCGACCCCCCATCGGGAGAGTTCAAGTGTTCGACAACACCAGCATCCCGGCAAGCAATACCGCCCTACGGACAATGAAGCAGCATGGGACAACGACATTTTCTGGAACGAGCATCCTGCAGGAATGGTGGAGCCGCGACAACAGAGAGCACCAGACCACTCCTCCACTTATGGCGTGAAACTGGATCTTCCGGAGTTTGCGGGGTGATTCGACGCGGAACAGTTTTTCGACTGGTCTTATGCAGTGCAGTTCTTCTTCGACTATCACACAGTCGCTGAACATCGTCGTGTCTCGCTAGCATCTACGCGATTGAGAGGCCTAGCACAGACATGGTGGGTGGAGCTACAACGATCGAGGGAGCGGCAGGGATTAGAGCGCGTACAGTCGTGGGAGGAAATGCAAAGACTGATGCAGTCAAAGTTCGTGCCTTCGGATCACGCCGAGCGAGCCTACAAGGAATACCTGACCCTGCGCCAAGGTTCCCGAACTGTAGCAGAGTACACCGCGGAGTTCCATCGTCTTTCCCTGCGTGTGCAGATCGAGGAAACAGCTCGTCAGCAGGTCACGAGGTACATTTCGGGTCTCCGCCCTGCTATCTCTGACGATTTTAGTTGTGTCACAGTGGAGACATTAGATCAAGCCAGCAGTTATGCCATGAACATCGAGGACAAGCTGAAGCGGAGGCAGGAATATCGGACGACCCGTAGTGAGCCCACCAGTCGACCCAAGCCGAGTTTCCCAACCAGGGGAGCAAGCTCTCCTAGTGATTCAAAGCCTAGAACAGACCTTAGCAAACCTGACCAGTCAAGCCCAGCTTTCTACACCCGGTCCAAAGCCAAACCTAGTGAGTCGACCCTTCGTTGTTTTAGGTGTCAAGAGTTAGGACATGTCACGTCCAAGTGTCCTACCGCGAGCAGGAACACCCATCTTGTTGAAGGAATTGTCGAGTCCGCAAGTGAGAGTGATATTGATGACAATTCATTAGTTGAAGTTGAGGATGAGAGGGGAGTTATAGAGTTCGACGGCAACGTCGAAAGTTTGTTGTCCATCCGTCATGTGTTGACCACACCACGAGAATCGGCCCCATCTAAATGGCTAAGGAATAACATTTTTAGGACCTGGTGCAACTGTGAGGGGCACGCTTGTGATGTCATCATTGACACCGGAGCATGTGAGAACATGGTGTCTGAGAGTGTGGTGTCTACCTTGAAACTCAACACCGAAAAGTTGTCCCAACCCTATAAGATGGCCTGGTTCAAGAAAGGCAACGAGGTTCCCATCACTCAGCGATGCCTAGTCCGGTTTTCCATGAGGGAACACTACCACAATGAGGTGTGGTGTGATGTAGCCCCTATGCACGCGTGTCACATTCTTTTGGGACGTCCCTGGCAGTTCGATCGCCAGACAACTCACGATGGCCGCAAGAACACATACTCTTTTGTCTTTAATGGCCATAGGATAGTCCTTCTACCTATCAAGGAGACTGGTTTCCCCACTGTGGACAAACCTGAGCGAGTTCCCCGAATCGCAGGTCTCTCGTACCGGCTCTTCCTGAACCATTGTCAGGAAGATGGCTATTGTTATGCCCTAGTGGCAAAGCCAGTGATGAGTTCGTCAGTGTCTATTCCCGCGGACGTTGCCCCTCTTCTAGAGGAGTTCCGCGACATTATGCCGGATGAACTACCTGATGGATTACCTTCGGCAAGGGTAGTTCAGCATGCCATTGACTTTGTGCCAGGGTCGAGTCTACCCAACCTTCCCGCATATCGCATGAACCCCACTGAGCATATTGAGTTATTAAGACAGGTTCAGCAATTGCTGCAAAAGGGTTTCATTCGCGAAAGTGTTAGTCCTTGTGCCGTTCCCGCCTTACTTACCCCTAAGAAAGATGGGTCTATGCGCATGTGTGTCGATAGTCGTGCGATCAATCGCATCACAGTCAAATACCGTTTTCCCATCCCTCGTTTGGATGATATGTTTGATATGTTATCTGGTGCCTCCATTTTCTCTAAAATAGATCTCAAAAGCGAGTATCACCAGATTCGTATACGAGAAGGGGACGAGTGGAAAACGGCATTCAAGACACGTGATGGATTGTACGAGTGGTTAGTCATGCCGTTTGGGTTATCTAATGCCCCAAGTACCTTCATGAACATGATGACCCAAGTCTTGCGTCCGTGTATTGAAAAGTTTGTTGTCGTCTACTTTGACGACATCTTGGTCTATAGTTCATCATTGTCCGATCATTTGAGTCACCTGCGTCAAGTCTTAGATATTTTGAGAAAGGAAAAATTGTATGCCAATGCTAAAAAGTGTGAGTTTATGACGTCCAGTGTCGTGTTCTTAGGGTTTATTGTGTCATCTGATGGCGTCAAGGCCGACCCCGCAAAAGTCCGCGCGATTGTCGATTGGCCTACCCCAAAGACTATAGGAGAGATCCGTAGTTTCCACGGGTTAGCCACTTTTTATCGACGTTTCGTGAGAAATTTTAGTACCCTTATGGCCCCCATCACGGAGTGCCTAAAAGGTACTAGCTTTCATTGGACGCCCGCGGCTGGCAAAGCCTTTACGATCATCAAAGAAAAAATGACCAGTGCTCCTGTCTTAGCTCTCCCAGATTTTGGTGCAGTCCTTGAGGTTGAATGTGATGCCTCCAAAGTGGGGATTGGCGCTGTCTTGAGTCAGAATCGTAGGCCCGTTGCCTTCTTTAGTGAGAAGCTGACTCAGGCCAGGTGCCAATACTCCACTTACGATGTTGAGTTCTATGCCGTTGTACAAGCCCTTCGTTATTGGAGACATTATCTCATCTATAAGAAATTTGTCTTGTACACGGACCATGAGGCTTTGAAGTATCTAAACAGTTAAAAGAAGTTGAGTGCTCGTCATGCCAAGTGGGTCAGCTTCTTGCAAGAGTACACCTTTTTGCTTCGGCATCAATCTGGTACCCTGAACAAGGTGACTGACGCTCTTAGTAGGAAGAACAGTCTTCTCATGACTATGTCAGTGCAGGTCATTGGTTTTGAACACTGCAAAGAGTTATACCCCACGGACCCTGATTTTCACAAAGTCTGGGAAGGGTGCATCTCTTCAGATCGCACCCTCGACCCCCGTTTTTGTATTCATAATGGTTACCTCTTCCGTGGTAACCAATTATGTGTGCTCAATTTCTCCCTTAGACTTCAGTTGATTTCTGAATTACATGAAGGAGGGTTAGCAGGGCATTTCGGGCATGATAAGACGTTCGCTCTCTTAGATGAACGATACTTTTGGCCCAAAATGCGCAAAGATGTTGTCAAGTTCATCCAAGGTTGTCATGTGTGTCAAGTGTCCAAAGGTCATCGTCAGAATAGTGGTTTGTATACTCCGTTACCCATTCCTGAACGGCCGTGGGAGCACGTATCCATGGATTTTATCGTGGGCCTTCCCCGCACACCACGTCGTTTTGATTCCATTCTAGTAGTTGTTGACCGGTTCTCCAAAATGGCTATCTTTGTCCCATGTAAGCGCACCACCGATGCCTCTTTAGTCGCCTCATATTATTTCAAGGACGTTGCCTGTTTCCATGGTCTCCCTCACACAATCACTTCTGATCGCGACACGCGTTTTATGAGCCACTTTTGGAAATCGTTATGGGCCCTGTTGAAGACTAAGCTTCAGTTCAGTAGTGCATATCACCCCAGACCGATGGCCAAACCGAAGTTGTGAACCGCACCTTAGGAAATTTGTTACGGAGCCTAGTGGGCGAAAATGTCAAAACTTGGGATCTCGTATTGCCCCAAGCCGAGTTCGCCTATAACAACTCCATTAACCGTTCTACTGGTAAATCTCCGTTCCAGGTAGTGTATGGTCAGTCTCCCACCCATGTCGTTGATCTAGCCCCTGTGTCAGCTCTCTCAGCTCCAGCTCCGAATGCCTTCGATGCCGTCGAATATATGCGTGACATTCACAGACAAGTCCGGGCCAAACTTGTTGAAAGCTATGAGACCTACAAAGCTTTCGTAGATCAGGGTCGTCGTGATGTCCATTTCGAGGTCGGTCAACTTGTCTGGGTGTATCTGCGTCCAGAGCGTTTTCCTGTAGGCACCTATAGCAAATTAAGTCCTAAGAAGTATGGCCCTTTTAGGATCCTTCAGCGATTAGGTTCGAATGCTTACCTCCTTGAGCTGCCCGATGATTGGCATATTTCCCCTATTTTCAACGTGGCTGATCTATATGCTTACTGTGGCAACAACAAGTCGACAGAGCCGACTTCTTCCCAACCAGGGGAGAATGATGCAGGGCAGGACCTGATTGGGTCCATCGTGCCACCCGATCCGCCACAAAGAGCAGATGGAGGACCCCGCGTGTATGACTCACCTGCAGGGACAGAGCCACGACGCAGGGAGGTACCCCTGTGCACCTACGCCAGGCGTGGTGGAGTTTGCACGCCCCAGAACCAGCCGCAGATAGAGGCTGACCCAGATCGTGGGTCGGATCCAAATCTGGATCCGTGACCCGGGTCCAGTAAATAGCCTTTAAAAGGCCCTTCCTAGGGTTGCGTGGAGGCAGAGAAGATTGAAAACTCCAGCCGTCTTTTGCCTTCTTGCAGTTTTTTCCTATTTTCTTTCTGCCTACTGTTTTCCTTTACATTCTTTACTGCTTATTGAATTTCCCATTGCTTATTGAAACATTTGTTGAGTTTAATAAAGAAGTTCAGCCACACCGATTCACGGTGGGCCATTGTTTCACTCCTCCTCCAACGCGGCTGCATCATAATCCCTAATCGGTGTATATGTGTGCAGAACCAATATTCTGCTATTGTTCTTAGACCTTCATTAATAATGAATAAAGTTGTTTTGGTTTGGAAAATGGTGGTGTAAGCTCCTTTGTAGTTGTAGATGTGGTTGTTGTAAAACCCCGGGTCTCTGGGATTGTTTTAAAAAAAAAATCACTTTTCAATAGGGATGAGTTGGGGTCGTTACATATATGTATATCTTTTGTAATGCCTACTAGGGAAAATTTGATCTTTTCATCTAATTATAAATAGACATGTCCATTAGGGACATTTTTATATTTTTACTTTTTTGTTTTTCTTATTTTTTTTATTAATCAAAGGGGTACAAGGGGATTCCCTTAAGAGTCGTTGGGACTCTCCCCAACGGTGTGACCGTTGGGGAGCTCCCCTTGGCCCCTCTTGAGGTGTATATAAAGGGGACTTCTCCCCTTCTCTCAATAATGCTTTTTCAAGCATTTTAATAATAGTTTCATTATTATTTCAAGTTCTCTCTTCTCCCTTGTGTGTGTTTGGTGTTTGCCCTTTGTGGCATATTGTATCTTGTCCATTAGAGACATTGTACTTATGGGATTGTAACTTCTTGTAGTCACTTTGTGACATTGTTTTTGGCACTTGTATTTCATTACAAAGATATGAGCGTAAGTTGAAATGTCTCTGTGACATAGGCAAGGGGTTTCTCGTATGATGATACGAGTGAAATGAGGTGCAAACACTGAAAGGAATTAAGGCACAAGAAGTTCATTTGTCCCCACTTAAGGAGAAAAAAGTTTGGAACATCAATAGTGAACACATCCACTGACAGCAATATTGAGAGAGTTGCACCTTCAAATCACAGAGCATCCACATCAAGTGCAGCTTAATCGTCCTACACTACAACAGATGCTTAGATACAAGAACAAATACAACAGCTTCTTTGCTAGCTTGTTGCTTCCTTATGCTATCCTTCTTCTCTCAATATTGCAATGCAAGTAATCCCACATTTTTGTTCAAGTTGGTTGATAAATTGAGGAGCATCCTATCACATGAATACTGATGAAGCTATCTTAATGGTAATGTGTCTTTCCTTAATGGTGGTTTTGTACAGCATCGGCAGTCAAAAAAGAAGACTAGGACTAAGCATAGGAGAAGACATCTATACTACCTTGACTCATTGGACTTGGGATTGCAAGTATCAAACTTAGGATTTATCTCAAAGACTTAATCACTACCCTCTTTAACTTTCCCTTTCTCACTTTCAACTTGAAATACATATCCAGAAGATATTGGATCTAATCCATCAAGATGACCCACAGGATTGTGTCCTTATATAAAGGGCACAAGTCATTTCTTTTATGCTAAGAAGTTCACCGAGCCAAGTCTTTTTAGGATTAGCTGGGATACAAATGAGGAGTTAAAGAGTAAAGTTGTCATGATTATATTTGAAAGGATCTTTTAGACTCGAATTGATCCAGAAATCTAAAGTTTGATAGAGAGAAAGGCCTTTCAACATTATATCCAAGAGTTGTGATCTAAAGTACATGATGTCAAAATACAGAGGTTATGGAAATGTTAAAATGTAAACCCACTTGGACACTGGTAGCAACAAATAAACATTTGATGAGTGATGAACTCTTATAACCTCTCTAGAAATTTGTATACACATTTGCATATTGTTTTTTCTATAAACCAAGCCTCACAATCTATTTGTGCACAACAAAACACACTTTTTAGTATATAAAGAGGACACTTAAAACCCTCCTCCTCCTCTCACCCCCCCCCCCAAAAAAAAAAAAAAGGTTGTGGCTTATGCAAATGCAGATTGTGCTGGTGAGCTAGCCACGTGAAGATCTATGAAAGATACTACATATACTTAGACCCTCATCTGGCTTCCTGAGATAACAGTAAGTAGTGCACAATTGTGAGACTAAGTACCAATGCAAAGTATAGATCTATGGTTTCCACCAGTATAGAGATTTGTTGGCTGAGATGCTTACTACCTTGGGACAAAGTTTCACTCAATTGACAACCAAAGTGCCATTGTAATTTCAATCAATCCAGTCAACACAGCAAAACAGTAGAACTAAATAAACACTTTGTCTGCTAAAAGGTCCAAAGTCACGAGTTGGAGACCAAATTTATATTCGGTGAACATCAAGTTGCAAACTTATTTATTAAGACACTGTCTGCATGATGTCATTGGGAAATGAAGACCAAGATGCACATGCCTATTAACCATGCACAGCTTGAGGGATGATGTTAGACATATACATTTTAATTATATGCACACATCGGAAGTTTATTGTAATCTTGTAGAATAACTGCACTTGTATAGATATTTTCTAAACAAGCATACTCCTAGAATTCTACCGGAACTATAGTAGCTGAGCTTCAAGGATTCAAGATGTCTTGCACTCACCCTAAGGCTGCTGCCTCTCTCTCTCTCTCTCTCTCTCTCTCTCTCTCTCTATATATATATATATATATATATATATATATATATATATATATATATATTCCTCACTTCCTCTCTTATATATTCCCTCTCATGTCCATGATGTGTTGACATCCAAAGCTCTCTAAAGAAGGGCAGAAGGGAGCAAAATCTCAAACTCCAGGATATTTGATCCACGACTAGTGATCTTCAAAAACAACAGAAAGGCACAAAATAAAGAAAGACGAACAGGAACTAACATACTAACCAGCAAAAAATAAAACATACCAAAAAATAATAATACCCTCGACAAACCTGATTAAAAGAAAAAGGAAAAAGGTGGTTGCAACATCAAATGTGACTAGGAGATGAAGAGTGCAAGTATAACACCCATAACACATAAAACTATACAAAGACCAAGAATCATACAGTGGAAGGCAACAAATTTGAAGCATAAAAGCATAATTCGAAACTATGAATTGTCTCCCTGTCCAGCAAGAAGAGGTCTTATCAAATCATACCTCCCAATACACTCCAATGTTTGGCCTCTGTACCCTGAGCCCCACTGTTTTGAAAACCAATACACCATTCTAAATCCTGCACATTAAACAACCAGGATAAAATTCAGCTGGAATAGAAAGAAAAGTGTATAGAAACAGCTAATAACATCAAAGCAAACCTTCAGCAGGTTTTTGTCATACAATTGCAACAACATGGATAATCATCACCTCTGGTTTTATAGCAGACAAATGGATGCCAGATGGGTATAATAAAAATCACCCAAGTGTTCTTGCAACCTCTTCCAACCAAGAAGAAAGTGAAAGTGTTAATGTCGTTTCAAGGCCGGGGAACAATTTGAGATCCTACAAACCTCCCCACTTCAAAAATCAAAACCAAGGAGCAAGTGGTCAAGAAGGAAAAAGAGATTATAGCAAGCTTGTGTGTCACTTTTGTAAGGAACCGGGGCACATCAAACCGGTTGCCCAAAATGGAAAAAGTTGCTAACTATGGCTACCACATCTCAACCTCAAAAGGAAAAATATTTATCATCTTCAAATGGAATTCTCTCCTTACAACAAATTGTGGAAGCACTTCAACCTCTTCTGTAATAATCAGAAAAAAAATTTGGATCCGGACCCGGATCCGACCCAGGTAAATTAGTCGGCTGCGTGCTTTTAAAAGCACGCAGCGACGAAGGGGGGAGGTTCTCGAAACCTCCTTCCCCCTCTCGTCTCTCGTTCTCTCTCCCTGACTCGGCTCTGCACTCTCTGTCGCTGGAGACCTCCCTCCGACGCCGCCGTTGCTGCCACCTGCGACCTCCCTCCACCGTCGCCGCTGCCGGCCATCTCCTTCCCTCTCTCTCCTGCGAAGGCGTCGGCGACCCACCACCATCGCCTTCCGCTCCGGCGACCCCAGGTACGCTTCCACCTCCCCTCTTTTCTTTTCCTTCCGCCTCCTCTTCTTCTTCTCCGTGAGAGATCGACTGACAGGGGGGCAGAGCCCCCTGCCGCCGCCTCTCATCGGCAGGGGGGTTACCCCCTGCCTTTCTCAGGATCGGCCGACAGGGGGCTGAGCCCCCTGTCGTCGGCAGGGGGACTCCCTTTAGCCTCTCTCTCTTTGGGTCGACTGACAGGGGGGCACAGCCCCCTGTCGTCGCCATTCGCCGGCAGGGGGCTTCGCTCCCCCTGTCCCTCTTGTTTCGCCGGCAGGGAGCGGAGCTCCCTGTGTCGACCCATCTTTTCGACAGGGGTTTTTGCCCCCCTGCCTTTTTGTGGATTTTTCGGCAGGGGCGGAGCCCTTGCCTCTTCGTGGTTCTTCCGGCAGAGGAGGGGCTCACCCCCCCTCCTCTTTGTCCCCTTTGTTCCCTTTGTTCGTCAGGGGAGGGGCACGACCCCTCCCTGCTTCTGTTACGTCAGGGGAGGGGTCGAGCCCCTCCTCCCTGCTCCTTGCTCCCTATCATGGCAGGGGAGGGGTTGAGCCCCCTCCCTGCTTCGTGTTATGACAGGGGAGGGGCTGAGCCCCCTCCCTGCTCTTTGTGTTGACAGGGGAGGGGGTCGAGCCCCTCGCTGCTCCTTGTTACGGCAGGGGAGGGGGCCGAGCCCTCCCTGTGCCGCTTTTCTCGTTAGGCAGGGGCATCGCCCCTGCCTTCGCTGTTTTTCAGCAGGCCGGGGCAAGCCCCCCTCGCCTCGCTTTTCCCTGGCATCAGGCGGGCCTCCGTTCGTTGTTGACAGGCAGGGGCTTTTTCCCTACCTCTCTTCTACTTTGTCAGGCAGGGGCGCAACCCTGCCTGCACTCGCTTTTTGAGGGCAGGGGTGCAACCCCCTGCCTCCTCGGAGTTCGCTGACAGCAAGTCAGCAGGGGCTCGTAGCCCCTGCCCCTGTTTCTTGCGCTTATAGCAGGTGCGCAGGTGCACGATGCCCCTGCCTCTGCTTCCCTTACGTCAGGACGGCGATAGTGCCCCTGACTTTCTATTTTGGTGGTAGCTTGCTAAGATCGTTATTTTTGCAGCTCGTGTGACGGATCTTGCTCCCGCTCACCGCTTACACTCGCAGACGCCAGCAAGCTTGCAACTTCCAAAGGTAGGGGAAGATTGCACAGAAGACTTGAACAATTGAATTAAGTTCAATTAACTAAAAAAAGACCATTAAATAAATATATATATAGAAATATATATATATATATATATATATATTTATACGAGTACGCATTTAACTCGAGGACGCGGTTTCGCGATCCTTGTCCTTTACTTTGTCGTTGTGCATCGCGCAAAGGTTTGGCGTTGTACTCCTGTTTACGGTCTTTACTTGCCGTTGCGCGTTGTGCCAAGGGTTTGCGTTGCACTTTTGCTTACCGCCTTTACTTTGTCGTCGCGCTTTGCGCCTAGGAGCAAAAGGCGCTTGCTTTTGCATATGTGTTGGTATTGCCTTGCTATTGCAGATGACGTGCAGGTTCTTGCTATTTGCGTATGCCTTAAAGGCATCCACGTGGAGGATGCAAGGGGCATTTACCACTCTCCCTCTTGCGACAAGAGTTCAGTCGGGAGCGAGCGACACATCCTCGTCTAAGGAGAGGGATACCTCGCAAGGATCTTGGCTCTTCGTGTGCGCAGTCCTGCAGAGTCGACTTGAGATTTTAGGGAGTTGCGCAAAAGCATCAAAGACTGCTCCAAATCGAAGTATCGGGAAGGATGTGACTGGCTGGTTCTGCTCGCCTTCTTGGCTTATATCGGGTGATCCCGAATTGAGGGTTCGAGCGAATTTCTTAGCGGGTGTTCTGTTGAGAAACCTGTGTCCCGTCTATCGAGGCCGGTATCGAGTCATGCGAGACATGTAGATACCCCGATAGCGGATGTGATTTGAGATAATCACATGCATAATGTTGGCACAAGGTACTGCTGTTTCAAAAGATAAAGTAAAGTTGATAAACTTTACATCTTTGTGAAACACTCTTGTTGAGGCTTCTATTGAGGAACTATACCCCCTTCATCCTAGAGTACTTGTAGTCGTGCACGACACGTCTAGTACTGTGATGATCGGATGAGACGGTCGTGCGACCTCGAACAACGCTAAATGCAAAATGCTGTAATCACATAAATGGCCTCACATTCGCCTTCACAGGCAAGATGCTCGAGTGGTTTAAAGACCACAGCATAGAATGAGTCGTTAGTTTAGCAACCCCTAACGTACCTATTCGCTTCTATGTGTCTGTCAAGGGAGAGGACAGAGCAGTACAAACTCCAATGGACAGGTTGTTAACAACCACCCTACGGGCATTTGATCCGGCCTCCCCAGTCATTGGAGTTAGGGGAAAGGGGCTACATTAGTTAGCTCAACACTTCTGCAGAAGTTGGATGCATCCGTGGCACAGCCTCCTTTGGGGAATCCTCTCTCGACTCAAGTCATTCTTTTGGAGCGAACTCAACTAGCTATTCGGGTTATTGAAAATACATAGAATAACAGACGCCCGAACTAGTCTCAGTTGGTTCTACGTTTTGCCTGTGTGTACCCGCAGGTTCGTAATTATTGAAACATAAAGTCTGTTCACACTGGTCGTTGGGTCGTGAGATTCGCTTGCTTGCTCGGTAGTTCAGTATGCTACTCGTTGAGCTGTGCACGCCTGTCAAGGCGTTACTCTAGTTGGTTAAACTGCTTACGCAGTTCTTTGCGGAGTAATAAGGAGCTTCTCATACTAGTTAAATGCTTATAATAATAGCATTATGCCGGTTGCTACATATTAGCATGTGACTTGCTTTATTCCTTGGTCGAACTGTTTGGTGCTTATTGTAGCGTAGCACTTGTTGGCTTGCATCTCTTATGATTGATGTGATTGCATACAGCTCGTAATCTACGAACTGGTGGCAACTAGGATTGATGTGGCCGCTTGTCTTATAAGTTGCTTACATATTGTGATATAACTGCTGCCGTATGATTGCTTATGAATGGCTTGTGATGCAATGGTTTATGCCTTACGATTAATTTAATTATTTGTTGATGGACTGAGCCATTTGATGGTAATTGTATGTTTTACGAGCATTGTTATGAGTGCTCGTCTTATTCAGTTGTTTTGTTTGGCTGACGGGTAGAGTTAGTTACTCTTCGCCCATAGAATCAACTGGATTGCCATATCTACGTGTTCTTATGTGTCGTTTATGCATGCTTTGAGGTCCTATTTGAGGATTGTAATGTTCCTCGTGGCAAGAACACGATGCGTAGGATTATATGCTTCTATGTGAAGTGATACGATGTATAGCGCTGATATACATGCTTGTGCCCATATTGTGGCTACTGACCCCGAGGCGGTCAATGGTTCGGAGTACTCGATTATTGATGCATGTATCACCGAGTAGGGTGTCTGTTAAGGACCGGATCTTCAAAGGATTATCTGCGAGGGCGTGTATAATCAAGATCAAGTATCCGACTAGAGTGGTAGATTCTCTGTGAGGATGTACACTGTCCACGAACGGGTAGCCGTAAGGACGGTGAACTCCTGTGAGGAAGTGTATGGTCCAAGACCTAGGGCGGAATTCCTTGTGAGGTTATACATTTCCCAGACCAGGTGATCCGGCGTTGATCTTATTGTTTGTATTAGTGGCTATCGACCCTGAAAGCGGTCATTTGTGTTGATGCGTGTATCACAATGATTTTCATTGGATATGGCATTTGTTGGGGACCGACGTCCCAAAGGTTTCGCTGTGGGGGTATGTATTATCCAGATCAGGTGACCCGACTAGAGTGGTAGAATCTCTGTGAGGATGTACACTGTCCACGAACGGGTAACCGCGAAGACGGTGAACTCCTATGAGGAAGTGTATGGTCCAAGATCAGGTATACCCTCTAGGACGGTAATTCCTTGTCAGGTCGTATATCTCTCGGATCGAACGATCCGACGTGGATCTTATGTTTTTGCATACCATAAAAAGTTATGGTGAGCTGTGATGATCTTCTGAGTTTGGTTGTGATAGCCAACTATGAATTCATAGTTTCGGCTTTCTGTTTTAGCATGATTACATGCATGACCCAGGTGTGAGAATCAGATCGTTAGCGATTTGAGTTAGTGATCATGTTTTGGACCTTCTACGGAAGGGTGAGCTTTTCTGAGAGAGTATAACGCCTTAGTGAGTCATAACCGGTGACTGTTGGCCACGTAAGGCCTTGAGAGATGGGAATAGATTAAGGTTATTCAGGACAAAGCGTTTGTTAGAAGTCGTGAGAGCGACAAACGATATCCTGATACTGATTCAGTGCAGAGATCTCGTTCTAGGAACGAGAACAAGTTAGTTGCGTGGTGGGTCACAGCCTACGATCAATTAAATCGTATGTTGCGTTTGTCAGTTGCACTGCTTACTTGTTTGAACTGCTTACTGTTTGCACTACTTACTCGCTTGCACTACTTATTCGCTTGCACTACTTATGCATTTGCACTGCTTACGCGTTCGCACTATTCACCTGCTTGCATTGCTTACCTGTTTAACTGCATATCTGCTTTAAACTGCGTAACCTACTGAATTAAATGTACTTAATTCAGTTTCTTGTAGTCTCTCTTGTGCACCTACTAGTTTTTCGCGAAACTAACCCATTCTATGGGTACAGGTATTGATTAGGTACTCTACGGGCGATGGCGCGATTGCAAGATGGCTTCAAGACTTCTTCTTCTTCCTGCTCTTAGCTTGCATCCTGGACGCTTGGGTTTGTATCGGATTTCCCTTAGGATATCCGAATCTTGTGAATTTTGGGTTCTTTTAGCTAACGTGCCCAAAGTGTTCAGCTTGCCTTATGATTTACCAAAAGAAAAATCTTTTGCTGATTTCATAAACAAACTCTAAAGGAAAGAGATATTTCTAGTCTCTTGCTTGTTTTCTGAAAAGGTTCGCAAGTTTGAAATTTGGGGCATTACATCTTCTCAAATGGGCAATCTCCGGAGCCGCAATGTCAACTTCTTTGCCTCTCGGTAAGACTTTTTGGTTCTTAGATTCGGGTGCTTCGTTTTATGTCCCCAAGTATTTGTTCTTTTTTCAAATACTCAAACAATTTCTCTCCATCCTTTGTTTCAACTGCAGATGGAACTTCTCTTGAAGTTAAAGGAATTGGAAATTTTGAAAAACAAGGTTTCTTTATCCTAAAAATTCGATCTATACCAAAACTAAACTTAAATTTGCTTTCGGTCTCTCAACTCTCGGACCATGGGTGTAATATAAAATTTTCATCTAATAAATGTTGGATACAAGATCGTCGGTCCGGAAGGTTGATTGGGGAAGGCTCTAGGAAGGGAGATCTATACTATGTTGATTCCCTTTAAATTCCAAAGAACACTTTTTGTAATGTTGTCCAACATAAAGATATTAATGTATGACACAAAAGGCTTGGACATCCCAATATTGTAAAAATTTCTTATTTACCTTTTGTTAAACATCTATGTAAAAGTGATTTCACTTGTAATGATTGTACTCTTGGAAAAATGAAAAAATTACCCTTTTATCAAAGATCTATGTTTACAACAAGACCATTTGAAATTGTTCATTCGAATGTATGGGGACCAGCACCCATTTTATCAAAAGGGGGATTTGCATATTATGTGATTTTTGTTGACGACTACACTCGATATTGTTGGATTTTTTTTTCAAGCACAAACATGAAGTTTTTACGACATTCAAAACCTATCATATGATGATTAAAAACCAATTTAATGAAAACTTAAAAATCTTTAGAATTGACTCTGGGGGAGAATATCTTTCAAATGAATTAAAAAATTATCTTGAAAGTCATGGTATTCTCCATCAAAGATCTTGTCTGAAAACTCCTTAACAAAATAGATTAGCCGAAAGAAAATACAGACATACCATTGAGACCACTCAAACCCTTCTTATTTCACAAAACATTTCAAAAGGTTTTTGGGCCGAAGCAACTCTAACATCTGTCTATCTTATAAATCAGCTACCATTCAAAAATTTGAACAAAAACTCTCCTTTCGAAATGTTGTATACGAAAGAACCTAACTATAGTAGGTTGAGAATTTTCGGATGCAAATGTTTTGTTCTTACAGACAAGAACGACAAGCTTTCACCTAAAGCTATTACATGTACTTTCCTTGGATATTATGAAACTCAAAAAGGGTTTCGATGTTATGATATTAAAAATGACAAATTATATGTATCCAGAAATGTGAGTTTTCTGAAGAATGTCAATGATTTTGAAAGATGTGAGCCTTATAAGGAAAATATGGATTATTCTTTTTTATTTGAGCTGTTAGCTAGAAATGATGATAGTGAAGATGAATTCACTCATAATAATTCTAGTGACAATGAAGATGAGGAAAATATCTCCTCCCATCCATCTACCTATCAACACAGTGATCAAGGAACATCTAGAGATTCTATCACATATGTTCATAGAGACAAAAACAGTTTTAAAAGTGCAATAAAAAAATACAATGAATCTAGTGGAACTATCTCGACAAATAAAGAACACCCATGAAGAACCGAGAGAAATAGAAAGGTCCCTTCTAGGTTCATCTCTTACGATTTATTTACACCTAAACATAGGGCTTGCCTCAGCGCCATTCTATTTTGGTGAGCTTGAGTTGAGGCTCGGGAATTATGCCCATCACATATCCCAAAGCTTCTTTCCCTTGAGGTTGTTCTCCATATCAAAGGCCCACATGATGTAGTTGGTGCCATTGAGTTTGAAGGAGAGATCAATTTTGTGGTCATGCTCCATTTTGAATGAGAAAGAGGAAGAAAAAATTGTGGGACATGCTACAATTTGCATAGGACACAATCAATATCGTGTCTGATAAGGTCAATGTGTACGACACAATGTATGACACAGCTGACATGGTATTAGACACAGTTGACATAGTGTCTGACACACTTGGCACAGTAACGAACATGCTTAACACGATGACCGACACACCTAAAACAGTGGCTTGACATGCCGAACACGATGTCTGACATGTTTGACACAGTGTTCTACATGATAAAAGTAGATGCCTATAAATATAGCTTTTAAAAATTTTGATGTACAATATATACCAAACGTAATTATATAAATATATGTACGACTGTGGTCCCAAATCCTAATTTTGGAAATTTTTTGTATCGTATCAAGTGTATCTGCATCGTTTCCCATACTCGCATTCACATCCATGTGAAATAGCCCCTAAAGCATGTGAGTACTACTCACTATATGAGTCAACAACTACTGTTACATGATGGCCTTTATGATGGCTCGACTGTAATGAAACAAGGTACAATGGAACAATAGTGAAACAAACACAATGCCAACAAAGGGCTTTAATAAACTCACTTGGTCACTAATGGACCAAATACAATCTCAAGAGAGATAAAAATACCAAAACAGCACAAGAGGCATACAAGCCTATAAGATGGGAAAAAACTCTAGAGAAAACCCTCAAATGCTTCTTAAAGCATTGAGGAATAACAAGAGAGTGAGGCTCTATTTATAGAGCCTCACTCCAACACATGGGAGGCAGTCCAGCTCTTTGGACTGCCTTCCAACAGTCATTATTATGACTGTTGGGTGGCAGTCCAACGTCTAGTTGGACTACTGCCCAACAGTCATATTTTGACTGTTGTGCCCAACAGTCAAAATATGACTGTTGTGCTTGAACTGTATGGCAGTTTATTTATTACAATGCTAAATTACATTTCAGTCCTTAGTGGACTGTACTATATGATAAAAGACAAAAATACCCTTATCGGGTATTTGAATACAATTTTATTTTTAACACTCCTCAAACTTATGGGGAAATCACCGAAAGTTTGCTAAGAAGATACAAAAATTGAGGTAGTGGAAGAGCTTTGGTGAAGAAGTCTACAATCTAAAATTCGGACTGGACATATGGCAACGTAATGGTCCCCTTCAAATATTCTTCGCTAACATAGTGACAATCCATCTCAATGTGTTTTTTTCGTTCGTGAAATGTGTGATTGATGGCTATATATATGGAACTTTTATTATCACAGCATAACTTTGAAGGTTCTGAGACATCAACACCCATATCGGAAAGTAGTGCTCTCATCCACACAACTTCAGTGGTTGTGGTAGCCATTGCCCTGTACTCAGCTTCCATAGAGGATAAAGACACTTTCTGTTGTTTTTTGCATCGCCAAGAAATGAGAGAATCACCTAAAAACACACAAAAGCCAGTAGTTGTGTAAAAACCAAAAAAAAAAATCGCTAATAAATTTCGTTTATATTACGAAACATTACGAAATATGCAATTTGGTCCTCGGATCCGTTACCGTTACCGGATCCATAAAAGAATACGTAAATAACCCACAATGGGGTATTAAAATTATACTTATAATATTTAAATAAATAATTAATAGTATTTATAAGAAAAAAATAAATAAACTTTAGTATATAGGGTCGGACCCATAGTTGGATCCACGGATCCAACTGAGGATCCGTCACTCGTAGGCGAAATCGGGTCCATTATTAAAATGGACCCAGCGTCGCGGGTCACGGGTTTGGACCCGGACCCGATTTCATTTATAAAGGGGGGGCGTAAAACAGAATCGTGCTTAGGGCACGATTCTTGTTTTCAAGAATCTGAAACAGAAGGGGGAGGGGGGGGAGGGGTTACGCAGGGCGTAACCGACCCCGCACCTCTCGGTAGAGGAGGGGCTTGGGGCCGATAAAGGGGGAGTGGAGAGGGGGTTCTTGCCCTCTTCACTCGATCTCTCTCTTCCCCCGTCTCTCTCTCTCTGTGTCAGTGTACGCACGTCGATCCGGTCGCCGGCAAAGCTCCAGCCATCCACAACCAGCAAGGGGCTTCGTTTGTCACAGCCGTGAGTGGAGCTTTGGCCACCAGCCACCACCGAAGGCCGCGGCTAACAGCAGCTCGATACTCCCGCCATGGCAGCCTCCGATCGCCGAAAAAGCTTCAAAAAGGTATGGGTCTTCTTGGAATCGAGGTGAGGGATCGAACATGGGTTCGATTCCATGCGTGGGTTTAGGGAGAGGTCCCACGAAAAATCGGTAGTTGGGGATTTTCGTGAATCCCACTTTGGAAAACCCCAAATCTTTGATTTGGGGGTTTCGGTTGGCATGAATATAGGAGTGGGAGCAGGTTATGAGGGTTAATGTAAACCCCAAATCAATAGAAATTGAGGGATTCGACTGCTTTGATCAAAATAAAATAAAAATTTGGGTGTGTGTGTGGGGGGGGGGGGGGCGGGGGGGGGGGGGGGGGGCGGGGGGGGGGGGGGGGGTCTTTATTTGGAATGTGTTTGGTTACATAATGTGTATTACGTGCATTGTACAGTATGAACCGTTATGCAGTTTTCGGACATACCTAGTTGGATTTGGGTTATGAACCCGACATGGCTGACCCGAGTGTGTTGTTTGCATTTTTTTGTAAAAATACAAATATTAGATGCTCTTAAAACAATATGGGTTACGCTCAGGTTTGCTATTAGTTGAACCATGTGCAATCAATTTCTTTGATATCAATCCAAAGTGTTGCTGTGTATATTTTTGTTAATGAACTGTAAGTCATTTTATGTATAGAATTTCTTTTACAGTGTTCATTTGACTACAGTAGTCTTGATCAATGGTTTTATACTAAGTGGCATTATTTATGTTAAATTTTGGTTTAGACATGTTGTGTGTGTTAAATCCACAGGGGCTGATTTATGTTAAATTTTGGTTTAGGCATGCTGTGTTCTATGGACATGATTGAGTTTCATCAGTCTGTGTTCTGAAAGTTTATGTTGAATTGAGTTTTGGTCTGAGAATGTGCAATTTGATGAATTGAAGTAAAATGAGTTGTTCTAAAGTAGCTCAAGCTGGTTCTTGAGTATGGTTTAAGCTCAAAATTTTGTAAGATGCAGCGTGGAAGTATTGAACCATAACTTGAAAATTTTAGTTGTCTAATAGTGTCCGTTATACACTGTTCAGGAAGGATGGACACATAAAATCTGGAAGTGTTATGCGTGAGGTGTCTTGCCTTGTTGTCTCTAGTTGACCATTATGTTCCTGTTTAGAATTTCATGTGTTATTTAAAGGCTTGCGTATTGGTTTGCTACGAAAGTCTATGAGTACCCTTGACTAATATGAATTAGTTTTAAATGAAAACATGTTCCAGAATTTATAAGTATTGTGTATGATTTAAATTCTGGTATGCATAAAGGAAAATCTTGAAACCTACACACACCTATCCATGTGTCAAGAACAGGTTGAAATGTTATTTCTAAGAAGATTATATAATTGTTATGGTTATGATTATGGTACCCATGAGTGTGAGCATGATTCAGTTATTAGTAATTCTTCTTGAACATGTACACTTGATTAATACGTGAAATGGTGTATGTACACTCACACACTTAAAAAAAATCATGGATTGGTTAATACTCGTATGTGATGTAGGTAACACACACATAGTGCTAATGACATGCGTATGTTTGGATTTATATTTGCACGAACATACATGCATTTGACACTTTGGTTTAGTGTATGAATAAATACTACTTGGGTTTTATTGTGTGATGCATCGATGGCCTAAATGGACCATCATCGGCCAGGAGAGCTGTGGGTTTGGTTTGCTTTCAAGTATGTTTTAACTGCATCACTTGAATCACACAAGATGGTTTGGCACATTACTACATTGTTCTAGTTGCTTATACGGGCTGGAGTTCCGTAAGGGTCCCCGCAAGGGAGGATGCGGGTTTTTACTTTACTTTTGCATATGGTGTTGCAAACTTAAAGAAATTAACTTTAATAAAAATATAATGAATAAGAACAGTGTAATATACATTCTGGGATATCTCATCTGGAGTATGAGAATCTTAGATATTCGGTCTTGGGGAGACTGTAAGGATACAAAAACTCTGTGTGCTGTAATTTGGTCCCCTGAACCCGATATTGAGGTTCTTTCTCCTGGCCACGGTTTTAGGGAGAGTCCGTCACTTTACCCGGGAGTGGTGTGTTTGACACAGTTGTTGTTTATGGTACCAAGGAAGTGGCACTTGTGGGCGTGGGGTGTCCTTTGTGTCTCCGACATTAGATGTGGAGGTCTAATGTTCCGAAGGTGATTCGGTCGAGGGCTAAGTTGGAACCCAGTAATAAAATACAAATTGTGTGTTAAGCTACCCTGGGAACCTACTTGACCTTGGGGATTGTACCCGTTTGGTGTATCCACGGGCAACGGTAATTAAAAAGAGGAACTTAAAGTTGCGTGCATTTAATAGGGCATGCATATGAAAAGATGAAACTTAAATGAAAGATAAGAGAAGAAATCATGCATTGCACATAATCATGCATTTTCCTGTTATGCATTAAATCATGCATGTTTGAATCATTCTCTATATCATGACATGTTTTGGTGGTAGCATATGATTTACTTATTGAAATCATGCTAAAAGGTTTGGTTATTTAGTTCTTGATATATGGTACTGCTTTACTGTTCTTGACTGGTGAGCATATGTAATTGTTGGTAGGTATGGATATTTGAATGCTGCAAATTTTATATCTGCACTCACTCAAATCATTACATGAAATCTTATCCATGTTCTTTGTCTCACCTGGTTTTCTTTAGAAGTAGTTGTGCTCAAAATTTCGGTTTTGACACCCTACTTTGTTGGTTTTTCATAGGACATGGTGAACAGTGAGGCTGAACTGACTACTGGGGATGGATGAGAGTCATACTTACGCTTGTCAGTTTCAGCAGGGGACAGAGTGGCTCTATTTTTGCTTCTTTTAGTTCTTTTTACTTTCTGCAGTTGATTACTTCACTTTTGAGTTGTGTATGAGACTCTTATTGGTTCATTAATAAAAGAGTTTTAGTTGGTTCTTATGGATGATGATTGCAACTTCGTTTGTGGTGGTTGGGCTATCCAATGGAAATTGGAACTGTGAGGACCCCGAATCTCTGGGAAAGCTTCCGCATTGAAAAAAAAAATATATTTCGCATTTTAAAAGGGTATGGATTGGGGTCGTTACAAGTTGAGTGACGGTTATTGGGATCTCCTCCCCAGTCAGAATCAGTGTAAGAAATAAGACTTAAAGATGAGGAAGAGGATAAGAATAGTCATTTATATATAGTTTTCTTGATATATCGAACTATTCTTAATACTGCACTCATGTGGATGGTTGTGGGCGCATGTTGAAATTGACTTGCAGAATGTACAGCATGCGCAATATCTGGCCTTGTAATGGACAGGTACATCAACGATCCAATAAGTTGTCGATAAGGGGTTGGATCATCTAATAATACTCCATCTTCAGCTCGCATTTTTGCATTTATTACTTCAGGAGTATCAACATATTTTGTGTCTGTGATTCCTAAACGCTCAACAATATCAGCTGCAAACTTGATTTGAGATAAAATATATCCTCTTGGTGAGTAGGCTACTTCAATTCCTAAAAAGTATCTCAAAAAACCAAGATCAGTCATATCAAAAGACTTTTTAAGTAAAATTTTAATATCTTTAATTTCCTTTTGATCATTCTCTGTGATGATCATATCAACAACATACAAAAGAAGAATGGTCAATGAGGTACTTGTAGATCTCACAAAAAGAGCAGTGTCAGTGTAACAAGATTTAAATCCAAGTTTTAATATCGTACCACTGAACCGATCATATCATGCTTTAGGAGCTTGTTTAAGCCCGTATAGGGCTTTTTGAAGATGAAGGACCATGCCTTTTTCAATAGACAGACCAGAGGGAGGATCCATATATACTTCTTCATTTAAGTTTCCATTCAAGAATGCATTTTTAACATCTAACTGGTATATCGGCCATTTTCGAATGGATGCTATAGCAACTAGAGTTCTAACTGTAGTCATACGAGCTACTGGGGCAAAGGTTTCTTCATAATCTATACCATATTCTTGAGAATATCCTTTTGCAACAAGTCTTGCTTTATATCTCTCAAGAGACCCGTCACTTTTTGTTTAATTTTAAACACCCATCTACACCCTATTGTCTTTTTTCTAATAGGAAGAGGTTGAATTGTCCAAGTGTAAGCCTTGTGTAATGCATCTAATTCAATTTTCATGGCTTCAACCCATTCATTTATATTTTTGGCCTCGTTATAGTTGGATGGTTCATGATAGGAATGAATAGCTAGAAGACATGCCATGTAGTTTGGTAAGAAGGATTCATATGAGACAAACCTACTTGGAGGCCTATGTGTTCGTTCTGACCTTCTAACCCTAGTTTCTTCAATATTTGTTAATTGATTAAATCTGTCAAGGGCACATGGATGCTCCCCAGTATTTCGTCTAGAGTATTGAAGAAGATCTTGAGATGGTTCACTACTTGAGTCATTAATAGACTCGAAGATTTTAATATCATTACTAATACCTTTATTGGGTAACAAATCAAATAAGAAAGCATACTCGGATTCTTCCTTAGGAACTTCAAAATCAAATCCACTGTCATTTTCTAAAAAGGTAACATTTCTAGAAACATAGAGTTTATCATTTGTTTTATCATAACACCGATATCCTTTTTTATTATCTGCATAACCAAGAAAGACACATTTTATGGCTTTAGGAGAGAGTTTGCTATATTTTTCAAGAAGCACGAAGCATTTACAACCAAATACCCTTAGCCTTTTTAAATCAGGAGAAATTTTAAAGAGTTTTTCAATAGGAGACTTGTTTTCCAAAGTTTGAGAATGCATTTTATTTATTAGATAGACTGCGGTTAGGGCAGCTTCAGCCCAAAATTGCTTTGGGATTTCTTTTGAAATAAGTAGGGTTCTAGTAGTTTCAATGATATGACGATGTTTTCTTTCAGAAATCTCATTTTGTTGAGGTGTCCTAGGGCATGATTTTTGATGCACAATTCCATGATTTTTTAGATATAATTGAAATTCATTTGAAAGAAACTCTCCCCCAGAGTCGGAGCGGAAGACTTTAATATTTGTTTTAAATTGATTTTTAACTAGATTTGAAAGTTTTTAAAACATGAAAAAACTTCGGATTTGAGTTTTAGAAAGTAAATCCAAGTATGTCTACTAAAATCATCTATAAATGTAACATAGTACGAATAACCACCTTTTGACATAACAAGGGCGGGACCCCACACATATGAATGCACTAATTCAAAAAATTTATGTGTCACAGAGGTTCTAGACCCAAAAGGTATCATTTTCATTTTTCCAAGTATATAATCTTTACATATAAAATTTTTATCTTTACAAAATTTTTCCAAAAATGGAAAAAGAGATCATTTGGATATACTTGGGTGTCCTAATCTTTTATGCCAAAGATCTATATTAATGTCTTTGACATGATTACAAAACGAGTATTTTGGTAAACACAGGAAATCCATGTAGTAAAGGTCTCCTCGTCTATGGCCTTGCCCAATCAGCTTCCCTGACTGGAGATCCTGTACCCAACACGCCTTAGATGAGAAGAATACTTTACAACCATAGTCAGCAATTTGAGAGACCGAAAAAAGATTTAAATTCAGTTTGGGAATGACTCTCACTTTTGGAACAAAGAATTTTTTTGAAATATCATCAAGGTTTCCTAAGCTTTTGACTTTTAAAGAGGTACCATCGGCAGTTGACACACATGAGAAATATGATTTAGTGCAATCGGATAATAAAGATTCATTATGAGTCATGTGGAAAGAAGCACCTGAGTCTAGAATCCAAGAGGTCTTACCTTGAGGAGACGAGGAAGAGATGGCAGCTCCGGATGTAGAAGGTGCAACCTTAAGAAGTTGTGAGACGGCTTCTGCTATTTGAGCAAGATTTAATTCATTGAAGCTGCCCCCTTTTCTTGATTCTTGAGGTTCTTCACTTAAGGTGGCCACCTTTTTAAATTTGGGACATTCCGGTCTTATATGTCCGGGTTCCTTACAATGATGACAAATAATTTTTCCTTTGTATCCTCCTCCATTATGTCCTTCCCCATTGAACTTATTCTCAAAGTGAGGTGGTTTATATGTTTTCACAAAATTTTCGGGCATTGCCATGGCAAGGACCTCATCATTAGACTTGTGCATTCCAAGTCTTGTCTCTTCTTGACAAATTTGAGCAAGGGCCTCACTTATAGAAGGAGAAGTGGTCCTATGAAGTAAGGAAGATCTTACTTGCTCAAATTCCGGTCGAAGGCCATAAAGAAAGGAGAAAAGATTTTCTCTTTCGATTTGGGTCCTTCTCATATCAATAGCCGAACCTTCCCATTTTGGTTCCAACATGGCTAATTCATCCCAAATAGGAGATAAAATACCGTAAAAATATCTTACACTTTTATCTCCTTGTTTTGAATTGCGTACCTTGTCTTGGAGATAATAAAGTCTAGCCATATCCTTTTGGATAAAGGTACTTCTTAGAAAGCTTCATGCGTCACATGCCTTCTTGAATTTGATGATATTAGTGGCAATCTTGAACTCCATGGTATTCATAAACCATGAGAGTATTTGTGCATTGCTTGCCTCCCAATCTTCCAATTTATTTTGGAATTCTTCCAAGGCTTTTTCTTTTTCTTCTTCGGACAAAGCTTTGACTTGATCTCCTTTTCTTCTAGCCAATTTGAGTTGTGGTTCACTAGTAGAACCACTAACAAAACCCCACAATTTTTTTCCCTTGATATGATTCTCCATAGCCGTCGCCCACATCAAGTAGTTGTTTTCATTGAATTTGTAGGTGATGACGGTGGCGGACTCTCTTTCTCCCATAATGAATACTTAGAGTTTAAAATAGAGGAGATAGGGAATGATCAATGATCGAAGAACACTTCCTTCACGAGATTCTCCTTCTTTCAAGAGCCTAGCTCTGATACCATGTAATAAAACAAGGTACAATGGAACAATAGTGAAACAAACACAATGCCAACAAAGGGCTTTAATAAACTCACTTGGTCACTAATGGACCAATACAATCTCAAGAGAGATAAAAATACCAAAACAGCACAAGAGGCATACAAGCCTATAAGATGGGAAAAAACTCTAGAGAAAACCCTCAAATGCTTCTTAAAGCATTGAGGAATAACAAGGGAGTGAGGCTCTATTTATAGAGCCTCACTCCAACACATGGGAGGCAGTCCAGCTCTTTGGACTGCCTTCCAACAGTCATTATTATGACTGTTGGGTGGCAGTCCAACGTCTAGTTGGACTGCTGCCCAACAGTCATATTTTGACTGTTGTGCTTGAACTGTATGGCAGTTTATTTATTACAATGCTAAATTACATTTCAGTCCTTAGTGGACTGTACTATATGATAAAAGACAAAAATACCCTTATCGGGTATTTGAATACAATTTTATTTTTAACATCGACATTAAAAATGTCTTCTATAGGAAGTGAAGAATAAGTGGATGACTTCACCTTGAAATGACTCATTTGCATAATTGGATGGCTCAACTTCTTATGGGTTTTCTGGACTCAAAAAGAAACCAGAACTCTTATGAAATTCATCACTTGCTACTAAATCTTTGCAAGATTCAAAAAACTCTACCATGCCCTTTGTACTTCCACAACAAGACTAGCCGTTATCTTATTCTATTTATAAAACAATGTCATCACATCACCTGGAATTATAGCCTTGTCAAAGAAAAGACTTCAAGAAACAATCAGAAATAGGAACTGCCAATGTTTTCCAATAGAAAGCACAAGATTGTCTTTGTGATCACATATTAAATAGATCGCCTTCCAATGATTTAACCTAGCTTTTATCGTCTCCATGCTTGACACCACCTATCTTCTACACACAACTAGCCATTTCATGCTTGTACTTTTTATTCATGCTATCGGAGTTGCATAAATTGATCATACAGAGCTATATTATTTTTCTTCATTACCTCTTCATTGGAGATTGGAGTACATATTAATTTAGATTTTGGAGGAGCAGCCAATGCTTGGTA
Source organism: Nuphar pumila (assembly GCF_984573655.1). Classification (NCBI taxonomy): domain Eukaryota; kingdom Viridiplantae; phylum Streptophyta; class Magnoliopsida; order Nymphaeales; family Nymphaeaceae; genus Nuphar; species Nuphar pumila. Next base: position 115,570,173 of record NC_143252.1, on the reverse strand, counting down.
TTCAACTTAGGCATAGTGAACAACTTTATGTACAGGAAAACATAACAGAATGACTAGAGATTGGCTGTGAGGCTGTGAAATGTGGAAGAGAACTCATTCCTAAGCAAAGGACAGAATGTCTCTTCATCCATATTACTGATTATCACATAATGCACAATCGACAAATAGTAGCAATGAGTAAATGAAAAGTGAGAGATAACAATACTTACACCTAACTGATAAAGATACTCGTGTGGATAAACCTTCAGGTGGACAGAATTTTCAAAATAAAAAGTAACATATGGAAAGGTATCATCCACACTGCCAATAAAAGAACCACTTGTTAGAACAATAGTTTATGTCCTAGCTACATCAATTTTCAATTGGAAAGGAACATCCAAAGTTTCATCCATAGAAGAAACAAGATCAAAATTAAATAAACACCCAGCAACAATTGAAGAAAAAAAAAGACACCATAATACAGTATGGTCAAATTATTTGTTGCAGCATGAGTATAGTAAAAGGTTCCACCACATAAAAACACCAAAACCATAGAAATAAATGAAAAACAAGGATGTTGGTAAAAGTTTCTGCCTCGTTTTTGTATTTTAAGTTGCACAAGGGCCGTGGTATGATTATTCTCTCACATATATCTTTATGATTCTGGGCCTCTAACTAATGAGATAAATATTGAACTTTACATGGTATGCAAGAAAAGTTCATAACAATATATCATCAATAATGCACAGGTTCATAAAGCCCAAAAAAGTAAATGCATGACACCTTAACACTGTAAGAAAGAAACCATGTTAAAAGTCCATCCACAGTTGCAGCCTTTAAAGAGTTCAATCATGAGGACATTCTCTGGGAAATAAAAAGTCTGAGACAGTGAGATAGATATTATGAGAAGGAGCAAAAGAGTGTGTCAAGCCCTCAAGACATTATGTGAGACAGATTGTGTCAATATATTATTATCGTACAGCTGTAACTGTCGAATTGGATGGGTACTAAATCTAACACTGTTATATTAACCATACAGGACGCTATCTGAGAGATAAGTGCAGCAGTATCGCAGACGTGCAGATGGAAGACAAAAAGATTCTATATCAATTGATTTAGGTTCTTGTCTTCTCAATGGTGATGATCTCCAACATCATTATGCAGCCAAAATAGTTAGGTGCTGCCTATGTGCCTTGGTGATACCAAAGTGTCATAAAGAAACCAAAATAATGGTCAATTCTTAATAAAAGAATAGCATATTATAAATTATGTGTTATATATATATAAAGAATGTTTTATAATTTTATTACTAATTGGCCCCCAAGGAGTCCAACCAATGCCCTATCCTTTGGTTGGCTAGACACCACATGGTGATTGATTCACCCAGGGCCGGCTGGCCTCTTTGATATTTGAGGCCACCGCCTAGGGCCTCAAATGAAAAAAATCCAACCAATGCCCTATCCTTTGGTTGGCTAGACACCACATGGTGATTGATTCACCCAGGGCCGGCTGGCCTCTTTGATATTTGAGGCCACCGCCTAGGGCCTCAAATGAAAAAAATTATAACGCTTATATTTCACATGCTGAGGGCCTCCAATGAAACATGGCACATGCATGTGCCTCATGCTGAGGGCCTCCAATGAAAAAAAATATGGAGAAATATGGGCCTCCAACGAAATATGCCTAGGGCCTCAACTTCTCTTGAGCCGCCCCTGGATTCACCTAGGTCACCTAATTCTCCTTCACATTAAAAAAAATAAAAAAAGGTCACCAAGCTACATAGAAATAGAATCAAGAAACCAGCAGTTCTTTAAAACATATTTTACCTTCCAGTGAAATGAAAGCAACTTGCACCCTGATATGTAAAATACTGTACACGTGGCCCATAGGACATAATCTATGAAATAGCACTAGAAGTAAGCAATTATCCAATACAAAACAACAGCTAGATGAACAGCCTCAGCAAGTTCTCACAGCGTTCATTAAAGGATTAAAAATTTGCTCAGCAATATACGCCAAGGTTGTCCCACTGTCTATGATTGTCTCCAGTCTATCTTGAGCTGTAGAGTCAAACATATTTGAAGGAAGTCGCAGCATGACTCCACCAACATCAACTGCTTTCATGTATACATTGTAATGAGACCTATGAGAAAAATCAATCAGTTATGATCTATGTCACAAATATCTCCAATGTTTTGAAAATATCACAATCTTGGCATGATGCTTTTAGACACCTACACAATGCCAGAAACAAAATAGCACTTATTTTGAAAATATCATCAAATTAATCTGATATTTATTTGAACAAACTAGTTTTTTCACCTTCTACATTTTATTATATAATTTAAATTATTGATTTTTATTTTAAAAATTTAAATGTATTACACATTTATTCAATTTGATTACTCATGTTTATTTCAAAGCATTACTTTTTTGAGGATCTAGATTAATCATTCCTCTCATGCAACCATCCATTGGTATTATCCATATGAAAGCCAGTTTTTCTTATGGGTGATTTAACCAAATATATGCCAATCACAAAACACCTTTTTTATTGATACACTTTTACGTTGTAACAGTCTCAAGGTCATCTCATGTTCTTATGCTTGAACACTATTTTGTGCTTGATTACTATCAGAAGTACTAATAGTATTACTATTAGCATCCTCATCAGTGGCAAAAACAGTTCAAATTATCACATGTTGATATTTCTTAAATGAATTTATGTTCATTTGTAGAAAAAATGTATCCAAGCTCATTAAAAATGCAAATCAAGATCCAATGAGAGAACAATCCAATATAAACATCATGTTTTAGATGAATGCCACTAATGAGGGAAAAGTTTCAATATAAACATCATGGATTAGATGAATGTCACTTATACCCAAAATAACAATTTACTATTTATGTTTCTCAATACATTAGCAACAAGTAACATACTGGTTGGGTACCAAAGGGGTTGTCTTTACAAGGGGTTCCACCACATTTCCAATAGTGAATATTCCACCACCATTAATCCCATCCAAACAGTGGGCAAACATTTTCTTGACTTTTCCCGCAGAAGCTAATTGAGAAATCACAGAAGTATCTGATTGACCAAAACCAATGATCCCATCTACTGCCTGCCTACTTAAATCAAGTTGCCCAGTTTGATCAACGGTACACCTGTATAAATGACACAAAAATCTCTTACTGATTCAAGAGTTTATGAAAAAAAGTAGTAGGATCAAGTAAATGAAAGGAAATATAGGATTGCCAGTCCATATGAATGACTAGCAAACTCGGTTAACATATCATCCAATGTATACAGAAAACGTGATGGATTATTATCTATTGCTTCCAGCAGTAAAGTAATCAAAAAACAACTCACCCAGCTCGTTATAACCAACAGTTACAGTTCATCTATGGTTGGCAAGTGAGGAGAGTGCGGCATCAAACAAAAATATGAGCTAACTTCAAATATGGTTGCCAAGATGGGAACTTAATGTGAGAAAATAAGAAGAAAACCAGACAGTTCCAAAGAAGAAATGATGAAATGCATCACAATCTCAAGGAAGCATTTGGAAGGACAAGCATATAGGAACCATCACAAAAAGGAGGGAAAATAAACATGCTTGTTAAAGATGCTACATAAGTTTTCCCTTTGAGAAGCATCTTCTTGGCACCTAGAAGCATGTATATTTATCACATAGACACTTAAGCAATAAAAAGAAAAAATATCATATAGATTTGACCAGCTCCTACAAATTCAAAACACCTAAAGCCATATGCACACAGATTTTTGAGTCAAATTTTCATTCAAAAGATATGCTACTTGAGGATCAAGAAAACAAATAAACATCATATAAAAAAAAACACAGAACAACAAACTGGTGAAACTTTCAATTCATGGGTACATCTCGCAATGGGCCTAAGATTCAAGGATCACAAATCCTTGGTTTTCTGGCCTGAGACACACCTCCGCTCTCTCCTCCCACTTCCCTCTTCGTTTGGACTACAAAACTATGGATTTCAGGAATCTTAGGGATCTCAGATCCAGGGATATGAGATCCAGCTTTTACTTAACAATCACATCTGGCATGGGCCCAAGCGAGATCCCCCTTGACACGAGATCCTTGGAATCTTTGGGACAATCACACACCCCCTTAGAATGTCAAGGAATCATGAGCATACCAATCCAAGTAATGCAGTCACTAGATCGATTGGTACATCCTAGCTTAGTTATCTTGTGAACAATCTTTTTAAATACATATGTTATGGTTGTAATGAAATGGAGCAAATGTAAAGAGAGGTCACTTATGGACTTGCAATAACACAATCAATCAAGAAAAATACTTGATTGATCAAGCCACACCACCCACACAAGGGTCAAAATATTCTTGTATTGCATAGAAATGCTCTATAGAAGCATAGAAAATACATGGGCCTTAGAGGCTTATTTATAATACAAGGAACCACAAGGAAAGGCTGCTCCCAAGGGTCACATTTGTGACGTTTCCAACAGCTAGTTGGAGCTGCCCAATCACTTTATCAAAAGTAAAAAAGGTACAAAAAAATAATAAAACAAAAGGCATAGTCAGCCCCTAATGGGCTGACGCCTATTACAACTGAAATGATCGGAATACCCCTGAAGGGTGTGTGTATATATATATATATATTAACACCCCCCTCAAACTCATGGTGTAACAACCGAGAGTTTGCCAAGTAAGAAGTGAAATCTAGGTGACAGGAGCGCTTTAGTGAAGAAATGTCAGTTGATACTCAGATGAAACGTAAGGCAACGTGATGGTTTTCCTCAGGAATTCTTCACGAACATAATCGCAATCCATTTCAATGTGTTTTGTCCTCTCATAGAATGTATGATTACTTGCAATGTATACAACGCTCTTGTTGTTACAACATAATCTTGAGGGTTCTGCAAATGTGAACTCCCAAATCCTCTAATAATTGTCTTAACCATACTAACTCAGACATAGTTGTTGTCATGGCACGGTACTCTGCTTCAATGGAAGAGAGGGACGTCTTCTGTTGCTTCTTGTATCGCCATGAAATTAGAGAATCACCTACAATAACAGAGAAACCAGTGGTTGAGTGTCTAGAATTCACATTCCCCTCAGTCAAAATCAGAATATGTAATAACTTCTAACGAGCAAGAGAATGACATAAATAATCCAAAATTAATAGAATTTTTAATATATCTAATCATTCTCATTACAACACTCATATGTACTGTAGTGGGAGCATGCTAAAATTGACTAACAGAATAAATAGCATGAGAAATATCAGGAAGAGTAATAGAGAGATAAGACAAAGATCCAATCATTCGTCTATATGGAGTTGGATCCTTCAGAGGTTCTCTATCATCTTTCTTCATTTTTGCATTTATAACCTCTAGAGTATCAACTCGTTTTTCATCTGAGAGTCTTGACCGTTCTATGATCTTTGTTGCTTACTTAGTCTGCAACAAAAAATAACCATAAGGTGAGTAAGCCACTTCTATTCCAAGAAAGTATCGTAACAAACCAAGATCTATCATATCAAAGTTATCTTTGAGCACATCTTTGATATGATTAATTCTTTGCTTGTCACCTCCTGTGATAATCATATTATCAACGTAAAGAAGTAATATTATCATTCCTGCATTAGAAGACTTAACAAACAATGCAGTGTCAGTATAACAAGATTTTGTTAAAATGTAAACGACACATATATAATAATATTATTATTATAATATTATTATATATTTTTGTATTTATACTTTTAAATTTTTTATAATTTTTCTTTTTATTTTTGGTATCTAGTTCTATTAGAACTAGATACATCTAGTTTGGTCAAGTTCCAGTTGGAACTTGACCAACTTTCTAGCTGTTGGAACTAGTCCAACGGCTAGAATTCTAGCAGTTGGAAGAATGGTTGCCAGTTGAGGAAGCGGGAGTGGGAAGCGATACGGGAAGCGGGAGCGGGAAGCGAGGCACTTTCAAAATTTTAGGAAGCGGGGAAGCGTGGGACCACTTAGGAGCGATTCGAGAAGTGTCTCGGAAGCGACCTAGGAAGCGTCTCGGAAGCGACCTAGGAAGCGTCTCGGAAGCAAGGGGGAAGCGAAAAAAATAAAAATAAAAAATAAAAAATACAAAAAATTTAAAAAAAAACAGGGGAAGCGAGGGGGAAGCGAGGGGGAAGCGTGGGGGAAGCGAGGGGGAAGCGAGGGGGAAGCGTGGGGGAAGCGTGATGGGAAGCGCGCTTCCCATTAAAGGGAAGCGCGTCCCCCATTAAAGGGAAACGCGTCCCTCATTAAAGGGAAACGCGCTTCCCAAAAAAGGGGGACGCTTCCCCCCACGCTTCGGAAGCGCGACGTTCCGCGCTTCCGAAGCGCGCTTCCCCTTTTAGCTAGGCGCTTCCGGTAACCCTGGTTGGAAGTTCCAACAGCTAGAAAGGGAGAGCTCCTTATGAGCTCTCCTTACTCTTGTATAAATAGGGGTGCATCCCCTTGTGTAAATCATTCCTCTAAATGCTTTTTAAGCATTTTTCTCTCATAAATAAAGTGTTATTTATTTTTATGTTTTTTCGTTTATACCCTTTTATGGGTTTTGTCTAAAGTATCTTTTAGATACTTCCTTTCGAGTAGATTCAAGTACATTCGTGGAGCCTACCATTTCATTACATGGTATCAAAGCTACGGAACTCTTAGATCTTGAAAAACTTCTGCCTCGATTTTTGTGCCTCTTGTGTAAAGGTGTGTTATTACCTTGTTCTTACAAAAAGTGTTTCGTCACTTGCAAAGGAGTGTTTCATCACTTGCCAAAAGAGTGTTTTATCACTCTTCTATCGACTACAAGAGGATCCATTTGGAGAAAAGAACTTGAGCAAAAACATTGTATTGTATCCGTTTTTCTCTATTTTCCTTTTTTTTTCTTCTCCTTACTATCTTCTTCACACCCTTGTAAACGATGGATGACCATGACAAGGTCACCAACATACCCATGAAGTTGAATGATAGTAATTATGTGACATGGGCTTCAATTATGAAGCACCACATATGAGAAAAAGGCTTATGGGGAATAGTGGATGGTTCTGATTCGAAACTTAAACTATCTCTCACCAAAAAAAGAGGGTGATAAGGAAGTCCCTCTAACGGAAGAGAAGACTAAGGCTCTGGCCTCTTATGAAAAGAAATGGAAAGAGTGGAGGATGGGGCATGCAAAGATAATGTCATGACTTATTAATAGCATAGACATTAAAAAATGTTCTAGCCTCGCTAAATTTGAACATGCCGATAAGGCATCGGAATACGTCAAAAATATGTATTCCCTTAAAGATATTGCCCATGTGTGCAATCTTCAAGAAAAAGTTTGGACATTAACTGAAAATGACAAAACTATTCATGAATATTATAATGAGTTGTTCGAACTTTGGAAAGAGTTGGCTATTCTAGAGCCAAAATGGCATTGCGCCGAAGATATCGAGCTTCGTCAAAAACAACTCGATATGGAACACTTTTACCAATTTGTGAATGGATTAAGGCCAGAATTTGAATCCACCAAATCGGTTCTACTTCATTGTGGTAAAATCCCTACTATTGTGGATACTATTGAAGAACTAACTATGGAGGAAAATCGTCTTAGAAAGAGTACTCCAAAAGTTGATGATGATTCAGTTCTAGCTGTGTCTAGAACAGGGAATCATACTTGCACTTATAGACCGCCTCATTTTAGGAGACGAAGTGGTGAGTTTGACAAAAGAAAAGTTATTTGTCACCACTGTCATGAACCGGGACACTATAGGCCTCAATGTCTGAAGCTAAAAAGGAGAGACGAAAAGAGGGTAGCATCTGTTGAAACCAAGCCAAAAGATCAAGATGCACCTGTTTCCATGGCTCAACTGATGGAGATTCTTCAACCTCTTCTAAAAGGGGTATCCACTTCGACTGAAGCCTCAACTGGAGCGGCAGTTGCATCTGTATCCGGTCCAGGTAACTTCCCTTGGCTCTTAGATTTTGGTGCTTCATTTCATATGATCCCAAATGCTAAATGTTTATCTGAATGTCTTAAAAATAACTTAAGTATATCAAAAGTCTTTACAGCAGATGGAACATCTCTTGAAATAAAAGGAATAGGATGCTTTGAAAGTTTTCAAAAATCCAAAAACTTTTGTATTCCAGAAGTTAGATATATCCCAAAATTAAATTTGAACCTTTTATTTGTTTCACAAATTTCTGATTATGGATGTAATATATCCTTCGCTTCTGATGGTTGCTGGATACAGGATCGTCAGTCAGGGAAGCTGATTGGGGAAGGTCATAGAGAAGGAGGACTATATTACATGGACTTTTTGGAACTACCAAAGAATGTATTTTATTTAAATGTTTAGAAATTAGAAACAGAATTATGGCACAAAAGACTTGGCCATCCTCATATATCAAAAATCCAATACTTCCCAAGTTTGAAAAAATTTTGTAAATCTAAAAATTTTACTTGTAAAGACTGCATTCTTGGTAAAATGAAAAGATTACATTTTTCTAGTAGAACCTTTGTCTTTACAAAACCTCTTGAGTTAATACATTCGAACGTTTGGGGACATGCACCAGTTATCTCTAAAGGTGGTTATGCGTATTATGTCATCTTTGTTGATGAATTTTCTAGACACACTTGGATTTATTTTCTTAAACATAAATCTGAAGTTTTTGCTCACTTTCAAATATTTCATGAAATGGTCACAAACAAATTTCAAAGAAATGTTTTCATTTTTCGCATTGATTCATGGGGAGAATTTCTGTCTGGAGAATTTAAAAACCATCTTAATTTATATGGCATTACTCATCAACAATCATGCCCACACACCCCTCAACAAAATGGTCTTGCGGGTTCCGCAAGCATCACCACATTATGGAAACACTCGGACTTTGTTAATTGCAAGTCAAGTTCCAAAAGGTTTTTGGGCTGAAGCCGCTCTAACTGCCACGTATCTCATCAATAGAATGTCATTTTCTTCATTAAAAAATATATCTCCAATTGAAAAACTTTATGATTTAGCTCAGACTACTCTAGATTAAGAGTTTTTTGTTGCAAATGTTTTGTATTTACAAACAAAAATGATAAATTCTCCCCTCGTGCAATCCCATGTGCCTTTTTAGGATATGCTGAAAATCAAAAAGGTTACAGGTGCTATGATCTTCAAAATGACAAATTATATGTATCAAGAAAAGTGTCTTTTCTAGAAAAAGAAAGTTCTTTTGAAAGTGAAAAATCCAAAGATATTACTGAATATTCCTTTTTAATCGATTTAACTTCAAAATTCAATGCAGAGGATTTTGAATATAACTTTGACAATGATCAAAGTCCTATTATTTTTTAAAATGATAGCAAAGAACAAACCAGTAGGGATGTTGGTCTGCAATATTCAAGACGAAGAGTTGGAGAGCAACACCCACCATGTGCATTAGAAAGGTTTTCTGAAGTTCTCCCTCGTAGGACTTCTAGAATTTCTCGACCCCCCAAAAAAATTGTCTCTTACGAATCTTTTTCACCCTCATATAGGGCAGCCCTTGCATTAATCCAATCTTATGTTGAACCTTCCTCCTATTCTGAAGCCAAAAACCATGAAGAATGGGTTGAAGCTATGAAAATAGAATCGGATGCATTAGAGAAGGCCAACACTTGGTCCATTCAAGACCTTTCTCTCGAAAAGAAACCTATAGGCTGTAGATGGGTCTATAAAGTCAAAACCAAAAGTGATGGGACCCTAGAAAGATATAAGGCACGACTCGTAGCCAAAGGTTATGCTCAAGAGTATGGCATTGACTACGAAGAAACCTTTGCCCCTGTGGCCCGTATGACCATTGTTAGAACTTTAATTGCTTTGGCTTCTATAAAAAAATGGCATATATTTCAAATGAATGTCAAAACTGCTTTCTTAAATGGGAATCTTGTTGAAAAAGTCTACATGGAAGCTTCGCCTGGTATTAGTATTCCTAAGGGTAAAACACTTCGTCTTGAGAAGGCCATTTATGGCCTCAAACAAGCACCAAAAGCCTGGTATGACAGATTTAGTTATGTTATGACTGATATTGGATTTCATTCTTGTTTGACTGACATTGTCTTGTTTATTAAGCAATCTTATGTAGGTATCATCATCCTTCTTCTTTATGTGGATAATATGATCATCACTAGAGACGACAAACAGGGAGTTACCAATATCAAAACTCTTCTTAAAACTCATTTTGAAATGTCTGATTTAGGATTATTGAGATACTTTTTAGGAATAGAAGTTGCTTATTCCCCTCGTGGGTATTTGATATCTCAATCTAAATTTGCTTGTGATATTGTTTCCAGGTCTGGCATTACAGATGATAAAAAGGTGGACACTCCAGAAGTGGTAATTGTTAAAATGAAAATTGATGATGGAGAGCGTCTTGATGATCCCACTATATTCAGACAACTTGTTGGAGCACTTTCCTATCTCTCCATCACTCGGCCAGACATAGCACATGATGTACACACAGCTAGCCAATTTCAACATGCTCCCACTTCTGTTCACATGGGAGCGGTTTTATATATTATTAGATATTTAAAGAGTTCTCTCTCATGAGGACTCTTCTTGTCTGCATTGTCATCATTAGATTTAATTGCTTATACTAATGCTGACTGGGGAGGTGATCCTAATAATAGGCACTCAACCACTGGTTTCTGTGAATTTTTAGGTGAATCGCTAATATCATAGAGGTGCAAGAAGCAGCAGAAGGTTTCTCTTTCCTCCACTGAAACTGAATATAAAGTCATGACAACCACCACAATGGAAGTTGTTTGGCTCAGGCGACTGCTCGCTGATATGGGAGCTGAAGCAACACAAGCCTCGTGAATGTGTTGTGACAACAAGAGTGCAATCTACATCGCAAGCAATCGGACTTTCCATGAGCGCACCAAACACATTGAGATGGATTGTCACTATGTCAGAGAAGAGTACTTGCATGGAACCATTGATCTGCCATATGTGACGTCAGAATACCAATTAGCAGACTTCTTCACCAAGCCTCTCGCGGCTCCCAGATTTCACTTCCTCTTAGACAAACTTTCGCTCATTGTACTGTAAGTTCAAGGGGGAGTGTTAAAATGTAAACAACACATATATAATAATATTATTATTATAATAATATTATTATATATTTTTGTATTTATACTTTTTAATTTTTTTGTAATTTTTCTTTTTGTATTTATACATCTAATTTGATCAAGTTTCAGTTGGAACTTGACCAACTTTCTAGCTGTTGGAACTAGTCCAACGGCTAGAATTCTAGCTATTGGAAGTTCCAACAGCTAGAAAGGGAGAGCTCCTTATGAGCTCTCCTTAATACTCTTGTATAAATAAGGGTGTATCCCCTTGTGTAAATCATTCCTCTAAATGCTTTTTAAGCATTTTGCTCTCATAAATAAAGTGTTATTTATTTTTATGCCTTTTCATTTATACCCTTTTATGGGTCTTGTGACTTGTCTAAAGTATCTTTTAGATACTTCCTTTCGAGTAGATTCAAGTGCATTCGTGGAGCCTACCATTTCATTACAGATTTAAAATGAAGTTGTGTCATCATACTATTGAACCTATCATACCAAACTTTGGGGGCTTGTTTTAAACCATACAAAGCTTTTCGTAATCGAAGTATTTTTTTATGTGTTAAACTTAACCCTGGCAGAGGATCCATGTAAACTTCTTCATTGAGATTATCATTCAAAAAGGCATTTTTTACATCTATTTGAAAGATTAGCAATTTTTTAATTAATGTTATAGAAATAAGGGTTCTAACAGTGGTCATTCGAGCGACTGGAGCAAATGTCTCGTCATAGTCCATACCATATTCTTGACTGTATCTCTTGAATACTAGCCTAGCTTTATATCTTTCTAATATTCATCCCATTTAGTTTTTATCTTGTAGACCCATTTACATCCTATATTTTTTCTTCCTTTAGGTAATGTTTGAATTTCCCAAGTTTTTGCCTTTTCTAAAGCTTCTAATTCATTATTCATCGCCTTAATCCATTCTTAATGATTTTTAGCATCATGGTAGGATGTTGGTTTTATGTATGAGTGTATAGCCATTAGACACGATCTATACCTAGCTTCAAAAGAATTATAAGATACAAATCTACTAGGAGCTTTTGAAATTCTCATGAGTTTTTTAATACTAGAAGAATCTACGTCTTGATTTTGGGAATATCTTTCTAAAGCACATGGTGGATGGTCTTCGGTACGTCGAGTATAAGTTTGTATTTCATTATGAGATAGATCTATATCATCAAAACCCTCATTCACATTCACATGTGTATCATAAGTGTCCTCGTTGTCACTCTCATGTAGATCATGAATGTTTTCACATCTTTCATGTTCATTGAAAATGTCAAAAAGAAATAAATATCACAATTGTCTTGGATTTTCTCTTTGTCAAACCCATTTTCGTTTTCAAGAAAAATAACATTTCTTAAAACATATAATTTGTTTATTTTAGTGACATAACATCTATATCCCTTTTGATTTTCGACGTAGCCTAAAAAACACAAGAAATTATTTTTGGGAAAAGTTTGTCATTTTTATTGGTAAGGACAAAACATTTACAACCAAACACTCTTAATCTTTTATAATCGGGAGATGTTTTAAATAATTTTTCAATAGAAAAGATGTTTTCAATGTTTTTTTAAGGCATTCTATTTATCAAATAAACTATTGTAAGGGCGGCTTCAACCCAAAACATTTTTAGAACATTTCTTGATATAAGAATTGTTCTAGTAGTCTCAACAATATGTCTATGCTTCCTTTCGGCTAGTCCATTTTATTCAGGAATATAAGGAAAAGATTTTTTATGGATAATCTCATGTAGGTCAAGATAATTTTTGAACTCTTTTGACACAAATTTTCCCCCGGAATCGGTTCTAAAGATTTGAATATTGGTTTTAAATTGAGTCTTTGTATAACAATAAATTTTTTTAAAACAATCAAATACTTCAGATTTTTGTTTGAGAAAAATATCCAAGAGTGTATACTATAATTATCCACAAATACCACATAATAAGATACACCTCATTTGGATACAACCAGAGTCGGTCCCCATACATCCGAATGTACTAACTCAAATAGATTTTTAGATATAAAATGTCTTGGCCCAAAGGGTAAAGACTTCATTTTACCAAGGATGCAATCTTTACAAACAAAATCACTTTCTTTATAACTTAAAAGAAATGGAAACAAGTGTAATTTGGACACACTAGGATGTCCTAGTCTTTTGTGTCCATTTTTTATATCTTTCTTTTCCACAAAATTACAAAAAATATGTTTTTATAACTTAAGATTGTTCATAACATAGAGTGTAATGAAATGGTGGTCTTCCACGAATGCACTTGAATCACTCAAAAGAAGTGTCTAAAAGACACTTTAGACAAGACCCACAAAAGGGTATAAATAGAATAACATAAAAAGAAATAATAAAACTTTATTAATAACAAGAAAATGCTTAACAAGCATTGAGAGTATTTTTACATGAGGGGATGCACCCCTATTTATACAAGTGAGAAGGGGTTAGAGGAGAGCTCTTAGGGAGCTCTCCTTGTAGTCGTTGGACCTAGTCCAACGACTATGCATATGGTCAAGTTACAATTGGAACTTGACCAATAGTTATTATCTAGATCCATAAGAACTAGATAATAAATAAATAAAAAAATGAAAGAAAAATTAAAAATTATATTTACAAAAATATATATATATTAATAATATATAAATACATAATTATTATATATATGTATTTTACATTTTAACACTCCCCCTCAAACTTATGGTACAATGAGCGAAAGTTTGTCTAAGAGGAAGTGAAATCTGGGAGCCACGAGAGGTTCGGTGAAGAAGTCTGCTAACTGATATTCTGATGTGACATATGGAAGATCAATGGTTCCATGTAAGTATTCCTCTCTGACATAGTGACAATCTATCTCGATGTGTTTGGTGCGCTAATGAAAAGTCTGGTTGCTTGCAATGTAGATTGCACTCTTGTTGTCACAACACATTCGTGAGGCTTGTGTTGCTTCAGCTCCCATGTCAGCAAGCAACCGCCTGAGCCAAACAACTTCCATTGTGGTGGTTGCTATGGCTCTATATTCAGCTTCAGTGGAGGGAAGAGAGACTTTTTGTTGCTTCTTCACCTCCACAATATTAGAAATTCACCTAAAAATACACAGAAACCAGTGATTAAGTGTCTATTATTAGGATCACCTCCCCAATCAGCATCAGTATAAGCAATTAAATCTAAAAATGATGATGCAGACAAGAAGAGGTCTCGTGAGAGAGAACACCTTAAATATCTAATAATACGTAAAACAGTTTTCATGTGAACAGAAGTGGGAGCATGCTGAAATTGACTAGTTGTGCGTAGAGCATGTGCTATGTCTGACCTAGTGATAGAGAGATAGGAAAGTGCTCCAACAAGCTGTCTGAACGGAGTAGGATCATCAAGAAGCTCTCCATCATCAATTTTCATTTTAACATTAACCACTTATGGAGTGTCCACTTTCTTATCGTCTGTAATGTCAGACCTGAAAACAATATCAAAAGCAAATTTAGATTAAGATATCAAATACCCACGAGAGGAATAAGCAACTTCAATTCCTAAAAAATATCTTAATAATCCTAAGTCAAACATTTAAAAATGAGTTTTAAGAAGAGTTTTAATATCAGCAACTCCCTATTTGTCGCCTCCGATGATGATCATATCATCCACATAAAGAAGAAGAATGATGATACCGGCATCAGATTTCTTAATAAACAAAACAGTGTGAGCCAAACAAGAGTGAAATCCAATATCAATCATAACATGACTAAATCTGTCGTACCAGGCTTTTGGTGCCTGTTTAAGGCCATAAAAGGCCTTCTCAAGACTAAGAGTTTTACCCTTAGGAATACTAACACCAGGCGGGGCGTCCATATAAACTTCTTCCACGAGACTTTCATTAAAAAAGGCATTTTTGGTATCCATTTGAAATATAGGTCATTTTCTAATAAAAGCCAAGGCAATTACAGTTCTAACAGTGGTCATATGGGCAATGGGCCACATGGGCAAAGGTTTCTTCATAGTCAATGCCATATTATTGAGCATAACCTTTGGTCCCATCACTTTTAGTTCTGATTTTATAGACCCGCTGACAGCCTATTGGTTTCTTTCCTAGAAGAATGTCTTGAATAGACTATGTGTTGGTCTTTTCTAATGCATCCAGTTCTGTTTTCATAGCTTTAATCCATTCTATATGATTTTTTGCCTCAGAATAGGACGAGGGTTCAACATAAGATTGTATTAATGCAATAGTTGCCCTATACGTGGGTGAAAAAGATTCGTAAGATACAAATTTTCTCGGGGGTCTAGAGATTCTAGAAGTCCTTCTGGGGGGAACTTTAGAATACTTTTCTAATGCATATGGAGGGTTTTGCTCGTTGTCTCTTCGTCTTGAATATTGTAGACCAACATCCCTGTAGGTTTGGTCTTCGTTATCAATATTATTGTCAAAGGTAATAGAACTTTGATTATTGTCAAAGTTACACTCAAAATCCCATTCACTAGATTTTGAAGTTAAATCAATTAAAAAGGAATATTCAGTAATATCCTTGGATTTTTCACTTTCAAAAGCATTTTTTTTCCTAAAAAAGATACATTTCTTGATACATATAATTTTTCATTTTGAAGATCAAAGCACTTGTAGCCGTTTTTATTTTCAGTATATCCTAAAAAGGCACATGAGATTGCACGAGGAGGAAATTTATTATTTTTGTTTGTAAATACAAAACATTTGCAGCCAAAGACTCTTAATCTAGAATAATCAGGAGATAAATTGAGAAGTTTTTCTATTAGAGATATATTCCTTAATGAGGAAGATGGCATTCTATTAATGAGATAGGTGGCAGTTAAAGCAGCCTCAGCCCAAAACCTTTTTGAAATGTGATTTGCAATTAGTAAGGTCCTAGTAGTTTCCATAATATGTCGATGCTTACGTTCGACAAGACCATTCTGTTATGGAGTGTGTGGGCATCATCGTTGATGTGTAATGCCATATAGATTAAGATGGTGTTTGAATTCTTTAGACATAAATTCCCCCCATGAATCAGTGCGAAAAGTGGAAATATTACTTTGAAATTTGTTTGCAACCAACCATCTTATGAAACATTTGAAAGTGAGTAAAAACTTTGAATTTATGTTTAAGAAAATAAATCCAAGTGTGTCTAGAAAAATCATCAACAAATATGACATAATACGCATAACCGCCTTTAAAGATAAATGGTGCAAGTCCCCAAACATCCGAATGTATTAACTCAAGAGGTTTTGTAGAGACAAAAGTTCTATTAGAAAAAGGTAATCTTTTCATTTTATCAAGAATGCAGTCTTTACAAGAAAAACTTTCAGAATTTTAAAATTTTCTCAAATTTGGAAAGTATTGAATTTTAGACATACGATGATGGCCAAGTCTTTTATGCCATAACTTTGTTTCTAATCTCTGAACATTTAAGCAAAATACATTCTTGGGTAATTCCAAAAAGTCCATGTAATATAGTCATCCTTCTCTTTGGCCTTTTCCAATCAGCTTCCCTGATTGGCGATTTTGTATCCAACAACCATTAGAAGAGAAGGAGATATTACATCCATAATCAGATATTTTTGACACAGATAAGAGATTCAAATTTAGTTTAGGAACATATCTAACCTCTGGAATACAAAAAAAATTGGATTTTTGAAAACTTTCAAAACATCCTACTCCTTTTAATTCAAGAGATGTTTCATCAGCTCTAAAAACCTTTGATATACTTGAGTTGTTTTTAATGTATTTGGATATACTTTTGTCATTTAGGATCATGTGAAACGAGGCACTAGAATCTAAAAGTCAAGGGAAGTTACCTGGACCGGAAACAGATGCGACTGTCGCTCCAGTTAAGGCTTCAGTTGAAGAGGATACCCCTTTGAGAAGAGGTTGAAGAATCTCCATTAGTTGAGCCATAGATATAGGTGCATCCTGATCTTTTAGCTCAGTTTTAACAAATGCAGCCCTCTTTTCGTCTCTTCTTTTTAATTTTGGACATTGAGGCCTATAATGCCCCGGTTCATAACAATGATGACAAATAACTTTTCTTTTGTCAAACTCACCACTCTGTCTTTCAAAATGAGGCGACGTATAAGTGCGAGTATGATTTCCTGGTCTAGACACTGCTAAAACAGAATCATCATCAACTTTTGGAGTACTCTTTCTGAGTCGATTTTGCTCCATAGTAAGTTCTTCAATAGTATCCATAATAGTAGGAATTTGTGGATTCAAATTTTGGCCTTAAACCGTTCACAAATTGGTAAAAGTATTTCACATCGAGTTGCTTTTGGCGAAACTCGATATCCTCGGCATAATGTCATTTTGGCTCTAAAAGAGCCAATTCTTCCCAAAGTTCGGACAACTCATTGTAATATTCACAAATGGATTTGTCTTTTTGAGTCATTCTCAGAACTTTTTCTTGTAGATTGCACACATGAGCAATATCTTTAAGAGAATACATATTTTTAAGATATTCCCATGCCTTATTGGCATGTTTAAATTTAGTGAGGCTAGAGCATTTTTTAATGTCTACGCTATTAATAAGCCATTTTTGCATGCCCCATCCTCCACTCTTTCCATTTCTTTTCATATGAGGCTAAAGCCTTGATCTTCTCCTCTTTCGTTAGAGGAACTTCTTTATCACATTCTTTCTTGATAAGAGATAGTTTAGGTTTTGAATCGAAACCATCCACTATTCCCCGTAAACCTTTTCCCCATATGTGGTGCTTCATAATTGAAGCTCACATTACATAATTAGTATCTGTAATATCGTGCTTTTTCACACTTAGCAAATTATGATTTCTCGAAAATTTAGCTAAGTTTGAGAGAAAAATCGATTGGACCCGTTATTTAGACCGATGTTTTTGAGTCTGGGCTTGGCTCCGGTCCCATCGACAAGGTCGTAACGAGCCAATCAAAGCGAGATAAAAAGTTTTAATTTTGACCTTTAAATTCAAGCAAAAATCGAGCGAAAATTGAGTTATTTTCGAGCGAAATTCGGAATTCGATATTCGTGTAATATGTCGTCGGATGCGTCTCAGAATTCTGAGTGCAATGATATTTTAATTTTTTTAATTTGAGTTTCGTTTGGCCCGAAAATCGTATTTTTTTAAAAATTGAGCAGTTTGTCGAACTGGATCCGAAGTGAATCGGATTGGATCCAATGCATATGATCCGAATTATTATGGATTTGGATATTATTTAAGACCTACTTTAATCTGGGTTAATCCAGATTTTTTACCCAATTTCGTTTTGGATATGGATTTGGATTTTTAGATCCGGATCCAAATCCATGTCCAAAAACAATTTAGCTTTAAATGCAGTTTAAAACTTTAAAATAAAGTTAGTTAGGGTTAAAAAGACTCATAGAGTAATTAAACTAACTTTGGAAATTCGAAATTTATTTAATTAATTGTTAATTAATTATTAATTAATTTTATTAATTTCAAAAATACAGTTTAGGGCTGAGTAGGACTCCTTATTCTTACTTAAGAGAGGTTATGAGAGTTTTAAAAGAATTGGTAAGTTAAAAATAAATAAATATACCAAATGTGGAAAAAAAGTCATGGGAAGTTTCTAAAAATTTGGAAACTAGGGGAGAGTTCTCATATTGAGAACTCTCCATCCCTTTTAGAAAGGGCTGGAGAAGGGGGAACGTCACCCCCTCTCCCTCACTTTATAAAAAAAAAGGAAAGGGGAAAAGAAAGAGAAGAGAGAAAAGAAGAGAAAGAGAGGAGGAAGAAGGAGATCTCCTCATCAACAACTGTTCGGTGCTTGCAACCATTCTTTTTTGTCTTTCTTTCGATCTTCGGTTAAGGTACGGGTTTCCCTTTTGAATTCGAATGAGAAAAGGAGCACAAATTCGTTTTTATGCAATAGTTTAGTGAATCCAATGGGAAGAGGGTAAATTTTAATAGTCACCCTAATGATCCATGGTTGAAATTAACGTTTTTTTTGTTTGAACACTTTTTCAAAATAAAACCGCATATGAGTGTAATTGCATCCCTCTTCCCTATGTTCTGTAAAGTTTTCAATGTTGTGATTGATGTATCACATCGTCTTGACTCCAAATTCTAAAAAAAAAAACTAGATAAAGAAGCTTAGATATTCTCATATTTTCTTGTGTCTCAAATTTGAACACATATATTCAACTTATTAATCTTCCAAATACGTGTAAGTTTCAAGGAATAAAAGATGTAGGTCTCTTTTAAATTCTTATATTTTTATTATGTTTTTGTATGAACTTTATATCATTTGCATAAAAACTATCGGGCATGGCACTGATATATATATATATATATATATATATATATATATATATATATATATATTGCTAAGGTGTTGTTTTTGAATAACAGCAAGGACAAGAAGAGTGTTTTGTTAATCTGATGATACTTGGAAAAGTGTCTAACGAGATACATGCCCAACACAATGTGTCTCTGGTTTTACCACTGCATTGGTTACCCACATGGTCAGGGTCTTGTGTCAAGCTGAAGGCTCAGGATCGAATTTTGCTGGAACATGGGGGTTGTCGTTACTTTAACATGGTTGGGGCGTGTAAGGCTGGGTGGGTTTGTCTTTGGGTTTTCACAGTTCTTGTTGTTTGCTTGTAATGCACTGCTCCTGTGGTATGTAACTTTTTCTATAAGACATGGTCATGTTGGTCTGATGACTGTTACGAAGGAATACTTGGTTTTCTCCTTTGCAAAAAAAAAAAGAGGTTAATATGAGTGTGGTGTATCTTAATTTCAAATTTCTGTTAAGTGGAAAAAAAAAAAGAAAACAGCAGGCTTATGTAGCCTGGCTTGGGTCTGCAAACCCCCCCCCCCAGTCGGCTACCATCTTTTGGATGGACAGCTGGGTGTTATACCCTGCTGAGCACAGCGGATGCAGCCTGCCCTGTTAAGTAGGATATGCAGCAGTTGTTGCACCTGTTTAGGTGCAGCAGGCTGGGTTCAGCCGAACCTGTAACTGTAAAAATATCTCCAATAAGATACTAAGATCAAGACCTTAATATTCTTGACAATAAACCCGCCACGAATGCACAATAAGAACACTTTAGAACACTTGTGCACAAAAGCACAACTCACAAATAACCCACAAATGCGCAAAGGCATAAAAATAATGGAATCAATTTATTGAGTACTTGGGCTTTGACTCAAAGCCATGAAGGAATACAAAGGGGAGAGCCCCTATTTATAACCACACAAAAGGAGCCGTGGAGGGGCTCCACTCATAGACGTTGGAGCCCCTCCAACGGTCACAAATGTGACCGTTGGAGGGGGCCAACGTCTATTTGAGTGGGCCCCCCAAGGTACCTTTAGGTACAAAAATAAAAGAAATAAAAATAAAAGAAAAAGAAAACTAAAAATAAATTACAAACACATTCATAAAGTGAATGTGCGTAAAAAAGAGGAAAAGACTAAACTACTTCTACGGCTAAACAAATAGAAATATATATTTTATATATATAATAAGTAGATACATGTACATATATATTAATATATGTATATGTATTACCATATATATATATATATATAAAATATATATATTCCATTATATGATTATGTACATAATTTAACACCCCCCCCCCCTCAAACTTAGGGCAGGATGACCGAGAGTTTGCTAAGAAGGAAGTTGAAACGCGGAGCACACAAGGCTTTAGTGAAGAAATCCGCCAACTGATACTCGGACGTGACATATGGAAGGGCAAATCACTCTTTAAGAGTGATTCCAAGAGCCAAGAACACAAACACTAAAAGTGTATACAAAAACCCACAAAAGGGAAAAATGACCAAAAGTTAGTTGGATATTATTGAAGAAGGAAAAAGAGGGTGAACAACCCTTACAATACAAGAGGAAAACCTCTTCTATTTATAGAGGAGGGAGCAATGAAGAAGGGACCACAAGGGGCTCCCATGTAGTCGTTGGGAGCCCCAATGGTCATAAATATGACTCTTGGGGCCCCAACGACTACATGAGTGGGGCCCTTGTGGTCTTACAAAAAGGTAAAAATAAAAAAGAAAAAAGAAAAGGAAAAAAGAAAAAGAGAAGAAAAAAAAATTAGAAAAAGGAAAAAGGGGTTACGTGGGGATTTTACCCAAATACCCCTATCAGGTATTTTGAGAATCAAAAAAGAAAAAAACTGTATATATATATACATATATGTATATATATATATACGTATGTATATATATAAGTATATGTATATATATATTTATATATACATAATTTAACATGTTTCGCATGTACATAAGTGCCTGAATGTTCACTCGCTCAAATTAAGTTAATTCATGAATAAAAGCATATTTGTGGTTTGGTCACCTGAAAGCACATACACATGAATAGTGAACACATGCATATGATTGCTATATTTCATGCACATTGTTAATTGGTTAAATTGGTATATATGGATGTACATTTAGAAAGTACGTGATTTGTTTTATATGTGGCCCAGTGTTATGGTTTTTGCATATGGTGCATCGATGATCAAAATGAATCATCGTGGGCTGGGTGGGCCTCGAGTTGTGGTTTGCTCATTTATTTATTTTAAATGCATCACAAAAATCACATTTATTTTTATTGCATTATTCTATTGTTTCCATGGGTGAGAGTCCCGTGATGGCTCTCGCAGGGATAGATGCAAGTTGTTGCCTTTGTATGCATGCTGAATTGCAAATTAAAGAAATAGGATGATAATAATCTAATATAAAAAAAATAAAATAACAGTGTAATGTACTTTCTAGAGTGTCTCGACAGGAGTACGGACTCTTAGAGTTGCGGTTTTGGGGGACCACGAGGATACAAAAACTTTGTGCGATTTATTTATTATCCCTGAACCCGATATTGAGGTTCTTTCTCCTGGCCACAGTTTTAGGGAGAGTCCGCCACTTTGCCTGGGGGTGGTGTGTAGATACAGCTGTTGTTTTGGTATACCAAGAAAGTGGCGCCAGTAGATGCTGATTTTCATGGTGTCTCCGACATTAGAGGTTGATTTCTAATATTCTGATGGATTATGTTATTTCCTGATATCGGTCGAGGGTTGAGTTTGGAACCTAATAATAAAATATAAATTATGTGTTAAGCTACCCTAGGAACCTAACTTGACCTCAGAGATTTTATATGTTTGGTATATCCGCGAGCAATGGTAATTAAAAAGAGAAACTTAAATTGTATGAATTTAATAGGGACGTGCATATGAAAAGAAAATTCTAATAAGAGGTAATAATTTACTCATGCATTGCACTTAAGTCATGCATATTCCTGTTATGCATTAGATCATGCATGTTTACTTGTTCCCTTAAATGTTACATGTTGGTGGTGCATGTTGTTTGATTCCTAATGCATGTTAAATGTCTTGGTTACTTAAATTGTGATCTCTGACATTTATTAATGTTCTCTCATGCTTAGTAATTGTTCCATATTGCATGGATGCTTAAATTGAATTATGTAAATGTCATAATTGTATTTCTCTAAAATATTGCATGAATTTTTGTTTTTATTCTTTTGCTCATTTGTTTCATTAGAGGTACTTGTACTCAGAATTTCGGTTCTGACACCCCTACTTCTGTGGTTTTTCGCAGCCGCAGAGGATCAGTGAAGCGACTAGCTTCTGAGAGAGCTACGAGTATCACACTTTTGCTAGACAGTTCACAGAGGGATAGCATGACTCAGTTTTTCCTTATTTACTTTTATGTCATTTAAATAACTCTGATATGTCTCTTTCAATTATTGTTTAAACACTCTTTCTTTCTTAATTAATAAATAATAAGTTGTTATGGTTTGAGGTGATAAATGTAAGATCCCTTGTGGTTGGTTGAGTTATCCAATGGTAAGTGAAACTGTAAAGGCCCCAGGTCTCTGAGAATGTTTCCGCAATGGTTAAAAAAAAATCTGCATTTTCAAGGGGTATGAGTTGGGGTCATTACAGTATCATTTAACTTCATGGGTATCATAGTGATCTTATCATTGTCATCCATCTTTGTGAAGAAATTAGGAGAAGAAAAAGAAAGAGAGTAAAGAGAAGAGAAGAGAGAGAGAATACAATACTATTTTGTAGCTCAAGTCCTCCTTTCTTTAAACGAATCTTCTTGTAGCCGAAAATGAAGTGATAAAACACTATTTGCCAAGTGATGAAACACTTTTTGCAAGAATAAGGTGATAACACACCTTTGCAAGTGAAGCACAGACATCGAGGCAAAAGCTTTTCAAGATCTAAAAATTCCCTCGCTTTGATACCATGTAATGAAATAATGGTCTTCCATGAATGCATTTGAATCACTCAAAAGAAGTGTCTAAAAGACACTTTAGACAAGACCCACAAAAGGGTATAAATGGAATAACATAAAAAGAAATAATAAAACTTTATTAATAACAAGAAAATGCACAAAAAGCATTGAGAGTATTTTTACATTAGGGGATGCACCCCTATTTATACAAGTGAGAAGGGGTTAGAGGAGAGCTCTTAAGCAGCTCTCCTTGTAGCCATTGGACTAGGTCAAACGACTATGCATACTTGACCAATAGTTATTATCTAGTTCCATGAGAAATAGATAATAAATAAATAAAAAGAAAATGAAAGAAAAAAATTAAAAATTATATTTACAAAAATATATATAATAATAATATATAAATATATTATTATATATATATATATATGTATTTTACATTTTAACATAGAGATCTCCTCTTCTATGGCATCGCCCAATCGGCATCCCATACTGGAGATCTTGTATTAAACAATCATTAGATGGAAACAAAACTTTACATCCATGATCCGCAATTTGAAAAATAGATATAAGATTTAAATTCAATTTTGGTACTACTCTAATATTTGATATAAAGAAAGTTTGTTTTTTTTAAAAACCCCAAAAACTTTTAATTTTTAAGGAAGTTTCATCGGCGGTTGAAACATAAGAGTTATTTGGGTTAGTATGACATTTGAATAATATGAACTCATTTGGAGTCATATAGAAAGAGGCACCGAAGTCAAGGATCCAAGAAGTCTTATCAGGGTCACCACTTATGGATACGACCACCCCCGAGAAGGAAGAAGCTTGATTTTTGAACATTGGTTGTAGCGCCTCCATTAGTTGCGCCAAATACAATGAGCCGATGCATTTGGTGTCGTCTACACCATTTTTTTCAAAGGATGGTCCCACCAAAGCAACCCTTTTGTCATGTCTTTGATCTTCTTTCCTTCTTTTGGGGCAAAATGGCTTGATGTGTCTCGGTTCATAACAATGGTAACATATGATTTTGCCACCCTTCTTGTATTCATGATCACTTCTTTTATCGCTTTAACTTCTTCCATAGTCATTGGAATTTCTTTCATTTTTATTTTTTACAAAGTGAGGAGGTTTATAACTCCTAATATGGTTTTCGGGCTTTGACTTAGCAAGCACGAATTCTTCATCCTTTGAGGTGGATGGTTTTTCAGCCTATTTTCTTCCATAGTTAACTCTTCAAGAATTTCAACTATGATAAGTACACCTCCTCTATGAAGGAGGGCCGACTCGGTCCCTTCAAATTCAGGTTTAATCCCATTAACAAATTGGTATAAATGTTTTGTTTTAATTTGTTTTTCATGAAGTTCTACATCTTGGGGGCAATGCCATTTTGGCTCAAGAAGAGTCAATTCATCCCAAAGAAGAGAGAGTGCATTGTAATATTCTCTAATGCTCATCTCTCCTTAGGTCATAGTTCTCACTTTGTTTTGCACATTATATATGTGAGCAATATCCTTGAGACTATACATATCTTTAAGATATTTTCATGCATCACTAGCGAAATCAAATTTTGTTAAGCTAGAGCACTTGTGGATGTCCACACTATTAATGAGTCATCCGATTGTCTTGGAATGACACATCCTCCACTCTTTCCATTTCTTTTCATAATCGGAGATGACCTTAGACATTTCTTCTCTTGAAGAGCTACTTCATTTCCATTCTCAATTTTGATAAGAATGAATTTAGGCGCTCTTTCGGTATCATCAACCAAACCCCATAGACCCTTTTCCCATATTTTGTTCTTCGCTATGGATGCCCACATCACATAGTTCGTATCATTGAGTCACACGGGAATGAAGACGATCACTTCTCTTTCATTCTCCATGTTTTACAATAAGGAGAGGAAAGAGAGAGAGGAAGATAACACAAGATTTGTTGAGGAGCTCTTCGATATTGCGCTTCACGATGCAACGATCCACGAACCGATACTCTACCAAGCTCATGATCCTCCTCTTGATATTATCCGAATGAATAATACCTCAAGAGCACCAAAGTTTCGATACCATGTAATGAAATGGAGCAAATATAAAGAGGCGTCACTTATGGACTTGCAAGAACACAATCAATCAAGAAAAATACTTGATTGATCAAACCACACCAACCACACAAGGGTCAAAATATTCTTGTATTGCATAGAAATGCTCTATAGAAGCATAGAAAATACATGGTCCTTAGAGGCCTATTTATAATACAAAGAGTCACAAGGGAGCAGCCCAACTAGCTGTTGGGCTGCTCCCAACGGTCACATTTGTGACCGTTTCCAACAGCTAGTTGGAGCTGCCCAATCACTTTATCAAAAGTAAAAAAGGTACAAAAAAATAATAAAACAAAAAACATAGTCAGCCCCTAATGGGCTGACGCCTATTACAACTAAAATGACAGGAATACCCTTGAGGGGTATTCCGGTTTTATATATATATATATATATATATATATATTAACAATGGTTTTTCTTTTGGGGGATACACAAGTTGGGGTTAGGCAGACCTCCTACCAGTTATACAACAATTCATATACCCGAGGGTATCGAAGTTGTGACGACATAACACTTGGTGAACAAAGCCCTCATGGGTAATATATATGTTATGGTTGACAAGAGTCCTAAGCAACCATTAAACAACAATGCCTGATCATCTCAGGGTTTTCCTTTGCGACTCTTTCTTTCAAACATAACAGTTCAGTCATATTATAATTGATTATATTTTCCTGATAAGTACAATGCATGTCTATGACATAATTCAACACCAATTTAACACAAGATCAGATAAAGTATCAAGATTATAACTTAGAAGAAAAAATAAAATATCAACTGCCTTATTTTCATTATATGACCTGGCAGGGGATTCAAAGAAACCATATTCCTAGTACACACAAGTATTTTTACATTGCTAGATCATATTTAATTGATGAATTCTATAAGAAAACTTACCCAAACACCACACTTGCATTGACAGGGCTTGTTTGGAAATTGCCAGTTACTTGATTGTACTGTATGAAATCCTCTACAAAGTAGCCCGTACTTGTGCTACCATCCCCATATCGCAAATAGTATTCGCAAGGGTGAGTAGGAGTGCAGCCCGAAACTTGGCCCCTATAAAGCAGTGAACAAAAATCATCCTTACACGAAACCAAAGACCCAGTGCTGGAACCGCTTGGATCATAAAGAGTCAACTCCAACTGTACCAAAAGCATGCTCTAGTGAACTTCAGAACCCAACAGTCAAAGAGCAACCATAAACTAAACTGAAACCCCAACAACATCACACACACAAAAGTTTCGACATGGGCAGACAAATTTGGGTTACAGTCAACACAACATATGTCATTCTGCAAATATTGTTACTGTTCTATAATTCACCACAAGACTACCATCCTTCATTTATCTAAACAAATAATAGCAATGTATTTTCCAAACATGACCAGACCAACACTATAATCATGAAACAGAAAGGAAGTAGCACATCAGCATGCAAACTCATAACGTAAGATCGACCACGACGAACATCGTGAGGTTATCATGACTCGAAGCTCGGTTGCAACAACAAATATTTTGAGGATGGGCATTGAAAGTGCAGAATAATGTAACGTAGATAAAAGTTCCAGGAACAAACAATTAAAAAGAATTGCTTCCAATTATTTGAAAGCAAAAGAAGACATTCCGAAGACAGAAATCGAAATAAAATACCCCAAGACCGCTCTTCTTCGGACAATCCTGACACTGGATGCAATTCACCCAAAGTTGATCGCTTCCTGTATCAACTTGCACATAGTGATGAGTCGGCGGATTGCCAAGCCAGATTTGAGTATAATACAGCCTAGCACCAACAAAGAACGATCAGACAAAACCAAAAATCCAACGAATCAAACCCACCATTTAAAGAAACTGCAAAGAAACCGACACTAAAACGACTTGAATCTCAAAAAACTTAATCTACAACAAAATTCTCTTACCCAGATCAAACGCAGGATTCAGAGATACGGTGAAAAACAAGCGACGAACCATTCCACGAGAAAGAAACTCAAGAATGTGAAAAAAGAAAAACAAACTACAATTCGCAGTCGAATGAAGCAGAAGGACGGAAACGATCCGAAAAGAAGAAACGCGAAACCAGACTCACCCGGTCTGAGTAGCAAGGCCAATGCCGCCCAAGGGAATATCGACGTCCCCGAGCATCCGGCCGTGTCTGTGGCCATCGTGCGCCTTCAACTGACCGAATTGGCTTCTCAGTCCCGCGAATTTGCTCCTGACTGTGAGAACTCCATTGGCGGAACCCAAAGGAAAGCAACTAAGAACAAAGGAGAGTCCGAAGGCGACGAAGAACAGGATTTTCTGGGAACCCATGGAAGCAAGAACCCAGCACGGGGAAGAAGAAGAAGAAGAAGATGATGATGATGTAAGAGCCGAGGAGAACGTGGGCTGGTTGTGCAGGGAGAGACCGCGTGGGACGCAGCCTCTCAGAGAAAGAGAGGATGCCTCATGCAGTTTCCTAGTTTATAAAGGGGAGAAAAAAAGCGCGTTGGGAATGGCTGAGGACTTTTCGCATTGGCTGTCTTTTTTTCGGGTAACGGAAAAACCGCTAATGACTAAAAAATACACGCGACAAGCCGGGTATCGGATCCGAATGAAATATGACACCAAATTTATTTATTTGCCCTTCATATTTTTTAGTTATTCCCACGCCTCAACGGCATCAGTGGTCCAAAGTGCACAAAGAGCCGCTAGCTCGGGCATTGGCTTGGGCTTTGGCTTTGGCTTGGGCTTGGGCTTGGGCTCGGTTCTATTGAGCACTGTTTGGACCAATGTTGTCGGTATCGGTGTGTATCGGATCATACTCACCGTATCAGCAGAAAAATCGATAGGCTTCATGCCTAAATAGGTTTTTTTTAATAAATATAAAAATACTAAAAATTTAATTATTTTAAATTTTTTCAATGGTTTTAACGTGTCATGTTATGTGTCACAAGCCTATTTCTTCAGTAAGTCAGTGTGACGCGACTGTTCTTTCTTACCACCGCAAGCTTTTCAGTCGCTCACTTGCAACTAATTTGTCACAAACATAAAATATTTCGCAAACCCATAATACGTCAAACTACCTAATCTGAGCCTAACTGCCAAAGGCCACAGACTAGCACTTTTTCATGTGCTTAATCATTTTCATTGGCCCTACATACCACCTTTTGTGGTGGCTGCCTAACAGAATCTGATCAAGTGCATTTTCAAATGCGTATTCTATATAGTCCATGTCACTTAATGCATAGTTGTTTCATATCAACTATCGCTTTCAAAAAGAGTACAAACTTACCTTAGCCTTGCATGTCACGGAGCGTATTGTGACTCCATGCGCACGCTACAACAAAACTTTGCCACTTAAGGAACAAGATCTTGCGGCTCCCAATCTGAATACCAGTTGATAATTGAACATCATAACAAAGAGCACCACTCATACTCATTCATCGGTGTTTAGGCATTCTCTCGCCTAGCCCCGAGTCACCATACTCGTTTGAAACAACCTAATGTGATTCTTGGAAAAAATAGCCCTAACCCACACGCACCTCGATGCATCTAACTCCTACGTGTGTGACACTCTTGCAAACTGAGAATTTCTTAACCAAATCTCTAAAGGCAACATCCTCAGATCCGCTAGCACTGCTTAACCAAACAACGCTCTACATTTGTGCCATCATACAATGATGAATTAACGATGATATTGTTGCTTATCACGTGTCGTGCTACCACCGCATATTACTGATCAAGTCAACGTACATCGTGTGTTCCTATACTTAATGCATTTTCCACTCAGTAGAGTTTCACACTGCAACTTGCCCTATTTTAAAAGTTTGGTCTAAGACATTCTCCTCCGCCCAAACCATTAACGTCATCGACAATGTTGGTGCATGTAAAAACACAGCCTTAACAGATATGCCATTTTTTCTTTGTATTTATCTTTGGTTTAGTCTTTCTTCAATCTACTTAACTTGTTATGACTTTCATCCACCATCAAAGCAACCTTTAACACGCCAAGTCTCATTCTATAACGTGACTCCGATCACTTAGACAACGGTCTTATTCTTTATCAACATCGAGCATTATTTGCTCATGAGACCACAGTGTAGTCTCATACACAAGCTGGTCATCTTCGTCTGCATGACAAACTTGTCATCTTGAAGCTCATGGTTGGGGTGCCTTTCAACTCTAGTAAGGGAAATTCCAATCCCT
The DNA here is from genome assembly GCF_984573655.1 of Nuphar pumila. Lineage (NCBI taxonomy): Eukaryota > Viridiplantae > Streptophyta > Magnoliopsida > Nymphaeales > Nymphaeaceae > Nuphar > Nuphar pumila. The sequence goes on along the minus strand of NC_143252.1, from coordinate 115,540,598 downwards.
TCACAGTTCTCACAAAGAAGAACGACTACCAATGCATGCCGCTGAGATATCAACACTCTTAAGGCACCAACTTGCAGTTTTTCAATAGTCCAAACTAGTTCTCAAGTGGGAGATGCATACTTACGTAACACCCGAAAGTGGTTCTTCAAAGTGTTTTCTTGGGCACTCGTCCTGACAAGGGCACCTTGACCCAACACTGCGACTTTCATCCAAAGTCAGCACGTTGTAACTCTCTTCCGAAGTCAACAAAATGTTTCCTTAGGAACCAAACCGACGAACCACGAATAATAAATTTTTTCGCACATGCAGTCCACGTAGGAACTGTCAACTCAAAGGAATAAAACAATGTGCATTTTGCTCAACATGGGTACTCTGCTAACCCACAATCTTGGGAGAGAATGTAGAAATTTAGTTGAGTCCTCTATACCCAAAGGTGCAAATTCATTCATCCGAATTCAATGTACATTCTCTGCATGCACAAGACAAACATCGCGCTCCACCTGTGAGCCTAACATACAACTAGTAGAAATCTTTGGATTATCTACGTTCTCTTAGCCAACTAAACAATAACCTTGCACTTCTGCTTACCATGGTCAAGATGTCTCATACCATCCTGCCAACATCTTGCTTTCATGCTCGGTTAACAACACTTCAGCTGCACAAATTTTTTTGTAACCAAGATAAATCACCTTTGTCATCTTCAGTGTCACACACAATAAACAACAAGGTCTGCGTGAATCTTTTTGTTCTGATGCCAATTTGTCACGAGCATATTTTTTTAATAAGCCAGTGTGGCGCAACCATTCTTCCTTACCGCTATAAGCCTTTTTGTAACGACCCCAACTCATACCTTTGAAAAATGCGAAATATTTTTTTTTCTAAGAGTTGTGGAAAACTTCCCAGAGACCTTGGGTCCTTACAATTCCAATTTCAGTTGGATAACCACACACCACAAATCAACTTACATTTATCATTCATAACCAACCAACTGAACTATTTTATTAATGAATCAATAAAAGTCATATTTAATGTCAAAAGTGAAATATTGAATTGCAGGAAATAAGAAGAACTAAAAGAAAACATAAATAGAGCCACTCTGTCCGTAAGTGAAGCCGTCTGAAACAAATGTGGCCCTCGTATCCCCTCAGAAGCGAGTTCATCTCACTGATCACCTGAGTCTGGAAAAAACCAATAAAATAAGAGGGTCAGAAATCCGAGGAATTCTGTGTACAGGTTTCCCTAATGAATCAAATAAGAAAAAGAACATAAATAAGATCCATGTAATATTTTAGGAGAATACAATTATAACCAAATTATAAGACAATTAACCAGTTATGCAACAATAAGATAAACATTAAGCATGAGGGAACACTAAGTGAGTAACAGTGACTATAATTTAATCAATAAAGGCATTTGAATGCAAGGGAGACCAGCATCATGCAATGATCAATATATAACAACCAAGTGAACAGGTAAACATGCATGAACTAATGCAGAGCAAGAATATGCATGATTTATGTATAATGCATGAACCCACATTATCTTTCATTTAAGCTCCCCTCTTTCCATATGCATGTCCTATTAAATGCACACAATCTTTAAGTTCCTCTTTTTAATTTACCATCGCCCGCGGATACACCAAACGGGTACAGTCCCCGAGGTCAAGTAGGGTTCCCGGGGTAGCTTAACACACAATTTGTATTTTATTACCGGGTTCCACACTTAGCCCTCGACCGATATCAGGAAACAACACCATCCATCGGAACCTTGGAAAACAACATCCAAAGTTGGGGACACCAGGGAAAACAGCACCCACTGGCGCCACTTTCTTGGTATACCAAAACAAACTCACAGTTGTGACTAACACACCACTCCCGGGTAAAGTGGTGGATTCTCCCTAAAACCGTGGCCAGGAGAAGAACCTCAATATCGGGTTCAGGGGCAACAAGATGCACACAGAGTTTTTGTATCCTCACGGTTTCCCCTAAACCGCAATATTCAAGATTCCCACGCTAAAGCAGGGACATCAAGGAGAAAGTGAATTACACTATTATTTACTTTCTTTTATCTGGTTATTAATTCATTTCTTTTACATTTGCAAATTTACATGCAAAATTAATAACATAAGCTTGCACATCAGCATGCTAAGCTTTTCACGGGACCACAACCCGTGACAACATAAAACAGTGCAGTAAAACAATAATATCACATTGGATTTGTTGCAATGCATCAAAATAATTAAAACGGAGAACAACTAGTTCTCGAGGCTCACCCAGCCCCTGATGATCCCATTTGATCATCACTTCAATGACAAGCAAAAATCATAAAGAGTATGCCACTTATGCATTCTTTTCACATGGTTTTCAATGCATATTCATGTATGCAAATTGTGCATGAAACAATAATTCCATAAGCATAAGCATAAATTCACGCACCCACATTAAATGCAAGTTTTTTCTCAATACAGGTATTCATGTTATACATGCTTTCATTTTATGCATCTATTCAGGTCATATGCATGCTTTCAATTACGTGAACACTCATGCAATGTTCTACATATAATCACATCAATTCCATGCAAACTCATGCATAAAAAGGAAACCAATCTTATCTCAAAACTTTAACTTAACATGAAACATTCACTTAAAGCATTAGAAACAACTTATACCATGGCAAACAGAAAACAATTACATAACTAACTAAATCATGGCAGCACCCATAAATGTTTATGTTCCACTAATTACGTAGGGTATACCTAATAAGCTTTACATGACCATGTGTTTTATCACCTTATAAACAGGTGTGGCTATTAAAAAAAAAATCAATTGGGTGATTAAACCTAAGTATATATACATAGGAGAATTTACATCAGTAGTGTCAAAAGCATCTTCTAAACCTAGCAAGTTTTTTTTGTTGGTATTCTTTCAACAATCTCCTTTAGAGAAAACTATTTATGCCTGCCTATGCAAATAGCATATATGCACCGCATTTTAGAAGCATCTAAGGTTTATATATATATATATATATATATATATATATATATATATATATATATATATATATATATATATATATATATATATATATATATATTGAATCCGAAATCGGGTGCTAGAAGACCCATCAGCAGGACATGGGATGCAAATTTTGAAGTCACTATCTCACATAAGAATAACCCAAACATGCATTTTAATACACTATTCTATCTGAATCCAAAAGAAAACATGATTTCTAACTTAATCCTAGCATTAAATCTTGCTGAAAAGTTATTTAAAAATGTTAACACATTAGGTTGGCTGCTTGTTATACCTATGTAACTACCTGTATATACCTGTACATAGGCAGCAACACATATATATGAATATATGTAAAAACCTGCTCAAATATACCTAACTTCAAGAAATTTCACCTCTTCTCCTTGGCTTTACTAGAATATTACATAGAATGCGAATCTATGCTCCCTTTTCCTATTCAAATCAAAGGAGAGACCCGTACCTTTGAATCAGTGCTAGGTGGCGGCTGAAACTGCTTGCCGTGAGAGAAAGGGGGTCGTTGATGGCCCTGTTGGCTGGGAACAACAGCTAGGGCTGGCGTCGGTGGTTGCCGCACCCAGGGGAAAGAACAGGAGAAGGGCTGATGGTGGTTGCAGCGTTCCGGCGACCTTCACCTCCCCACTGCACGCCCACACGAGAGAGAGAGAGAGAGACGAGGGAAGAGAGAAATGAGGGAGACGAGGGAAGAGACCCCCTCTCCACTCCCTTTTATCGGTAGATTCCCCCCCCCCCCCCCCCCCCCTTTCCAGCCGAGATGGGTGGGGATCGGTTACGCCAACCTCCCCCCCCCTTCCTTCCTTTCCCCCTTTAGAAAGGGCAGGAATCGTGCCCTAGGCACGATTCTTGCTCTTTCCCTCTTTTAAAACAAAAGCAGCCCGATATAGGGTTTTAAAAACCCTATCGGGTTATGGATCCGGGTCGGGTCCGACCCGGGTCCAAAAGCTTTCCTTACTTTTAAATTAACTTTTATTATTATTTTTTTTTCGTTACCTACCTGCTGCAGGGGACGCGACCCGGGTCCGAACCCGGGACCCGGTGCATGCTCATCTGATTATTAGGGTCCATAAGTTTGGACCCGCAACCCATTGCGAAGTGGATCCATAGGCTGGGTCCAAATGGATCCAACTATGGATCCCTTGCATATTTTTATTAATCTTTTTATTGATTTATTAAATTACACACACACATATATATATATATATATATATTTCAAATATGATATAATTTACATATGGATCCTTTATGGATCTTGGATCCAAAATATGGATCCCACGCCCATCTTTAGAAAAATACCTATTAATTTCAGATAAATGTAAACAATTAATGACAAAAATTCGAGGTTATTACACTTTTAGTTGCTCACTTGCAACTAATTTGTCACAGGCATAGAATGCTTCGCAAACCTGTGATGCGTCAAACTGCCCAATCTAACCAACTTAACGGCCAAAGGCCGTGCACCAATACTTTTTCCATGTACTGAATCATTCTCATTGACCCTACACACCACCTTGTGTGTAGCTGCATAGCGGAAGCTGATCAAACACATTTTCAAATATGTATTATGTACAGTTCATGTCACTTAGTGCATAATCGTCATATACCAGTTATCACTTCCGAAAATGGCACAAACTTGCTTTAGCCTTGCGTACCATAGAGCGTATTGCAACTATATCCGCACGATACAACAAAACCTCGTCACTGAAGGAACAAGATCGTGCATTCCCAGTCCAAAGACCAGTTGATAATTAAACGCAATAGCAAAAAGCACCACCAAGACTCATTCGTTGGTGCCTAGGCATTCTCTCGCCTAGCCTCGAGTTACTATACTCGGTTGAAACCACCTAAGGTGATTCCTGGAGAAAATAGCCCTAACCCACACGCACCTTCGTGCGTTCAACCGCTACGCATGGGACACTCCTGCAAGTCGAGAGGTCCTTAACCAAATTTCTAAAGGCAACATCTTCTAATCCGCTGACACTACTTAACCAAACAACGCTTCATGTCTGTGCCAGCATACAACGATGCACTAACGATGATATTGTTGCCTATTGTGTGCCATGCTACCACGGCACGTCACCGATCAAGCCAGCACACACCGCGCATTCCTACATTCGATGTATTTTTCATTCAACAGAGCTTCACATTGAAACTTGCCCTATTCTGAAAGTTCGGTCCGAGACATTATGATTGATATATTTTTACTTTTTCTTTGGTCAATAAAGAATGATTCACTTTAGTATTATTTTTTTTTGGCTTGTATTGAGATCATAAATAGGCCATTTAAAATACTTTTAAATCACTAAAGGTTAATAATTAAAAGACAAAAATAAACATAATTCATGACAAGTATGCCATTAGTTAAAGTAAAGAATTTGCAAGTAAAATAATAAAAAACAGTAACTCATTCTTTACTTTCAAACTTTTTTCAAATAAAACTTGATTTCATTTTTATAAAATAAAATTGCAAAACAAATACTAAAAAAAAATAGAAAAACAAACTCTAACCTATATACAATGCATCAACTTAAACATTAAAAGTATTAAGATAAATAAAAAAACACTTATGATAAAAAATAAACATAATTTAACAATATTTTTTTTGGAAGGAAGGACGATGGGGGTGTTACCCTGAAGATCTAATTTATCGATAAGTTTAGTATAAACATATAGAGAATTTTTCAAATACCCTCCCTATTGTTTTGCTCTAATTCATGTGCACATCAAAACTTCGAGACTTTGCAAAATTCACTCCAAAGTTTTTACTTAGGTTAATTAATTTTTCATATTCATAAACTAATGTTGGGTTGTTTTTTGCTTTACACATACTCATGTTTTGAAGTTATCATTTTACTCAAACTCATGAGATGGAATTACTAGTTTACCCTATTTTAAAAGTTTGAACAACATTTGACCACGAGGATGTCAATAAAATGGATTTGATGTAAATGTTCGACTATAAAAAACGAGAGCCCTAAGTAGAAAGAATAATTCAGAGTTTATGAAAATAGTTAGTTTTTTGTTAAGTTTATAAAAATGATATATATATATATATTGTTTTTTGATTTTTTTCTCATATTTTTAGCTTTTTTTAGATATAATTGCAGTTGATAGATTTTCTCATAAATCGAGACCCTCAGTTTACATCATTGAGCCATCTTATTTATTACCAATTTTGAATACGAACAAATCCATTATGGTTTGGGTTCGGGTCATACCTGACGCATTGACACCCCCCCAATATGCCAACTATATAGTCTTCTATACCAACAAGTGTTGGTTGACCTAAATAAAAATTAAATGGGTGCTCTCACAAAGGGACTAAATTGTAAATTTGCTTTGGCAAATAGGACACGAAGGCACATTTTTTTTAATTACGTAATTGGTTAGAAAATAGTGTTAATAAATTAATATAATAATGTATTTAAATATATTTTAAAATATTAAAAAAATGTAAAGTTACGCTTATACGTGTCACAACGTCCGCATGTCGTGTCTCCTATGCTTCAGAGCTCGTACATGTGTATTTCTGTGACATGGTCACCCGATTTAGCTTTGAGTATAAGGGTGTCAATGGGTCGGGTTTGACTTGAACCCGACCCATACCAAAACCTATAGGGTCAGGGTTTGGTGATAAATAAGAAATACCAATTAGAATTCGGGTTGGACCCAAAGGATCTGAATTAATATATGAATCCAATTATGATTTTATGAAATTTTAGACCGGGCCTGACCTAGGTTTCGATTAAGATTTACAAATTTTCAATATAAAAATGATAAAAAATATTATTTTATCAGGTATGGTATGTAGGGGTGGCAATCGTGTTGAGTTGGCGGGTCGACCTGACGGGTTGGCGGGTCGACCCGATGGGTTGGCGGGTCAGCATACCTCAACCCGAACCTGACCCATTTATTAAACGGGTCAGCTGTGGCAAGCACGAACCCGGCCCGTTTAATAAACGGGTAACCCGACACAACCCGCCAACCCATTTAATAAATGGGTTGGGTCGGGTAAACAGGTTCTCGGGTTCACGGGTTGACCCACCCGCATAACCCGTTTATTAAACGGGTCAGGCGGGTTGGCATACCCCTAACACGAACCCGACCCGTTTAATAAACGGGTTAGACGGGTCAACCCGTTTATTAAACAGGTTCATTTTTTCCAAACCCGAACCCGCCTAAGAGGCGGGTTGGCCGGTAGTGTTAGGTTTTGCCACCCCTAATGGTATGGGTATGGTTCATGTAATCCTTATAGGATTTGGTTATAGTTTCTCATATAATGGGATTAAACCTGAGTCCGGTACCATCATCTCAAATAAAGTTCTGGTTTAGTTTCACCTGAGTCTGAACCAAACCGATCGGTTGACGCCCTTAATATGAAAAGATCGGCTGCAATATGATTGCAATAATATTTATGCATTAAGCACCTGATCACCCTCCATCTTGATAGGTGTGGGTCGCAAGACCTGATGAAGGGTGATGGGAGTGCTTAATGCACGAGTTTTTGTGCAATCACATTGCACCCGATCCGGACTCACCCTTAATTGAGTCAGTGGAAACACAGAAAGGGCGAGTCAGTGGTGGAAGTACAGATTCCAAAGGGTCGCATCCAGTGGAATCCTGATCCAATCACAAAGCAATTAGATACTTTTGGGAATATAACGCAACATGGAGTGCATATTTGTCATTTCATCAACCCAAGATGCGCCGTCCGCTCTCTTCCAAAAGTTCGGAATCGTTGGAAAAAGGGCCAAAATCTCATCCTGTTCGTTGATTGGTCCACTTCAGCCCGAGAGTGGTGTGTGTGACCCTTTCTCCTTTGCCCCCCTGCGTTGCAATTCCCCTCAAAACAAACACCAACGGATTTCCCGATATCTCTCACCCTTTCCTTCCTCTCTTCAATCAATCATTCTCTCCTTAACGTGAAAAGATCAGGTGCAATATAATTGCACAAATATTTTTGCATTAATCACATGATCACCCTCCATCTTTGGGAACAGGCCTGTCAATTGTGAGGCCCAAATTTTGTGCCATGTTATTGCACAAGATCCGGACTCCTTCTTAACTGCCCCTCTCTCTCTGACGGGAGGGCGAAGAAAGGACAAAGGACGCGCCTCCTTCTTCTTCTTCTTCTTGCTGTTGGTTCAGTGATGGCGACGTCGTCTTCGATCCCTGCGGCATCGGCCACTCCGGTCGCCACCAAAACGTCGCAGCTCGGAGCTCAGTGCCAGGTCTTTCACTCGAATCTCTCGTTCCGGTACTCGCTGAAGCCGAATCTCGCCGTCTCTGCCTCATCTCCTTCTTCTCAGGTGAGATGAGAAGCCGGTTTTCTTTTCTAGGGCAGCTGGAATGCTTCCGTTTTGCCCTTTGTTTCGTTTGTTGAGTTCCGAACTTACGATTACTTCTTCAGGGGTTTGCATGCGGTGCGAATTTATGTTGGTTTTTGGGGTTTTCTCTCGAAAAAAGAGAGCTTCATTTTCCGGATCAGGGAATTTTAGGAGTATGAGAGTGTAGAGAGTTTGTAGATTTGATATCGAATTGATGGACGCTTTTGTTGTGCATTTTCGTATCGAATTGGTGAGTGCTACACGAACTAATGGAGAATCACCAAAAAAATGAGCGTTAAATGGCGGCAACCTGATGGATTGGAAGGGTCCCATTCCTGTTGAAACTACATGAAGTTTGTTTTTTTCTTTCCTTTGGTGGCATGGAGTTACTGAATCCTGTTTAGCTCCATGTGTAAGCGAAACATTTATTGGGTACAAGGATAGTGAAGTAGTTAACTTTCAGTTCACTTTGACCACTAAGCCAGTGAAAGGAAACAAGAACATATAGGACCCTTTTGGCTTGGAACCATATTTTTGAATCGTTGAACTAAATGCTGTTTCAATCGACATAGGAATAGCACAGGACTGGTGGTACTCTTTTAGATTTTTCTTTTGCCTTTCTTTCTTATTCAATCTTGTGAAAAGGAAACCCACACGTCTGGGAAGAGAACACACTCACTCACAGGAACATACAATGTAACGTGGTTCGGTCGGGCCTGACCTACGTCCACATGAACCCTCACACACACTCTCTCTATTTCACACAGAGAAGAGGGGAGCCTGATTCATTTATTAGGCACCAAAAGTACAACCATGATTATGTAGGGCTCTACAAATTTACCTTGGAGTTCTTACTGGTTTGGCTACAATTAAGAGAAGTCCTTGGAGAGAAATTCTCAACGTTGGGAGGAGTCCTTGCAAAAGGTGTCTCCTTATTGTAGGAGATTGGGAGAAGTGTTGGACTCCTTGGATCCCTTGGACTCCTCTTGAAGTGGCACAGAACTTGGAGCAGGATCTGGAACACCTTGGACACCCATCTTAACACGCCCCCTCAAGCCAACCTCCATGAGGTTGCGCTTGTCTCTGAAGTGACTGAATTTAGGTCATGATAAAGGCTTTGTTAGAATGTCAGCAACTTGATCTTGAGAAGAGATGAATTGAACATCAACTTTACCTTTAGACACCTTTTCTCGAATGAAGTGGTAATCAATCTCAATACGTTTGGTGCGAGCATGAAACACAAGATTGGCAGCCAAATATGTGGTCCCCAAATTGTTGCACCATAGAGTATGGATTTCACCAGGAACAATTTCGAACTCAGACAATAACTGTTTTAACCAAGCAAGCTCATAGACGGCTCCTGCAACTGCTTTGTGTTGTGCTTCTATACTAGACCTGGCTACAATATGCTGTTTGGTTGAGCGTCATGATAGCAGATTGGTTTCCATAAAGGTCAAATAACCACTTCTAGACTTACGATCGTCTGGACATTCTACCCAGTCAACATCAGAATAAGTTGACAAGCGAAGTAAACGAGACTTCTTGATCTGAAGACCCAAACTTAAGGTTCCTTTAAGATATCTCAGGATTCTTTTGACATGGACCTAATGATCCTGATTCAATTCATGCATAAACTATTGAGCTTTGTTGATTGAAAATGCTATATCAGGTCTGGTGAACATCACATACTATAGAGCCCCAACGATGTTTGATATTGAGTGGCGTCTTCTAATAGTGTTCTCCCATGTATGGAGAGAACAACATTTGGTGCAGCTAGAGTGACCATAGGTTTACAATCTGTCATACTTGTTATGAGCAAGAAATCCAAGATATATTTTCTCTGGCATAGCACGATTCGTGCGGGCACCTCTATTCCAAGAAAATAGTGTAGAGGACTCAGGTCTTTATTAGAGAAGTCACAAGCAAAGTCTTGAATAATATGTTTAACATTATCATATGAATTCCTTGTGATAATAATGTCATCAACATATATCAGGACAAACACATGAAAACCACTGTTGTGACAGACTAAAAGCGATGTACTAGCCTTGGACTCTTTCAAACCATGTATGGGGAGCCTGTTTTAACCCATAGAGAGCTCAATTAAGCTTACACACAAAATTAAGATTATTTTTGTCTTCAAAGCTTGGTAGTTGACTCATGTAGACTTCTTCTTTTAGGATACCATGGAGGAATGCATTATTTATTTCTAACTGATGGACAAGCCAACCCAAATTAACTGCAATCGATAATACCATGATACCATCCTGACTGATGTGAGTTTGATAACGGGACTAAACATTTCAAAATAGTCAACTCCCTCTTGTTGGCTATACCCCTTGGTGACTTGGTGTGCCTTATACCTGATGATGCTTCCGTCAGCGTGCTTCTTAATCTTATAGATCCACTTACACCCAACAAGATTAATAGCTTTATCTGGCGGGACAAGGGTCCAGGTGTGGTTTTGATAAAAGGCCTTGACTTCTTCTTCCATAGCTTGCCGCCATTTAGGTTCGACGATAGCTTGGCTGAAGGAATATGGTTCTTGTTCTTATAGACCCACTTCACTTAAGAGAACAATGAGATATTTGGACCCAAAAAATAACCTTAGTTTTAATGTTCCATCTTGGGATCTAGTAACCATATGATGGGTTCTGGTGGGTGTTTGATTAGCAAGATCAACAACAAGGTTCAATCTTGAGAACAAAGATTTGTTCAGCACGCCAAGCTCATTGGACTTGCTTGATTGGCTAAGACAAGTAGGAGTTGGGACTTCGGGTTCATTTTCAGGTTCAGGAAGGGACTGATAGGACATATCAAGTGGTGTGGAGGATGGCACAATTTCATGGGGAACCACAGGACTAGGTAGGAGTACAGAGTTAGGTAGGAGGATTGGGTCTAAGGAGTGACTTTTTACAGTAGAGACAGACAAGGTAGGATTCTTGGGTGAATTAGGTTTCTGACTGCAGACCCAGTTTGACACTTCTTAAAATTTCACAGGCTCTTTTATTTCAGCATAAAGAAATTTTCCTTTATAAAAAATGATATGTCGAGATAAAGGTTTTCTTGGTAATTGGATCAGAACATACATATCCTTTATAGTTAGAACCATATCTTAAAAAAGCGTAGGGCTTAGATCTTGGGTCAAGCTTGGACTTGGTGTAGGGAACCAGATAGTGATAACATGTGCACCCAAAACATTGTAGATGCTCATAATTGGGTACACGTTTGAGCAAGCACTCCTATGGAGACTTTTGGTCAAGATTTAGAGTAGGGAGCCGGTTGATAAGATATATGACGGTTCTGGAGGCGTCTACCCAAAATTTATGGTCCAACGACGCATAAAACAATGTGTTGACCCTCTTTCAACTATATACATGTGTTTTCTCTCTACTACACAGTTTTGTTCAGGGGTATGAGGACAAGGTCCCCAATGTTTGATGCCACAATCATTAAGGAAACTTGTGAACTCTTTGCTAACAGATTCTCTACCACCATCACTATGAAATATCTTGATTTGACTACTAATTTGCTTTTCAACAATATTTTTCAAATTTAGGAAACAAAGAAAAGCATATGATTTCTTTACCAACGTAAATAGCCATAAAAATTTTGAAAAATCATCGGCAAGCAACAGATAAAATATATACCCTTCATGAGATTGTTTTGATGCAGGTCCCCAAAGATATGCATGAACCAGCTCTAGAGAAGCCTGAGCGGATGACTCCGCTTTAGTAAAAGGTAAATTGTGAGTTTTGCTAATAGCACAAAGCAAACATAATACAAAATCATTATTTATAAATAAAATAGATTTATTTATTTTTAGTTTTTCCAAAACCTTGAGGCCAGGATGCCCCATCCGACAATGTCAAAATTCATCAAAAAACCTAAACTTATTATTATTAACTTTAGCAAAATTGACTTTAGGGGCCCGGTTCTCTTTTCCATATTGCTTATTTGGCCAAGAGTAAAGTCCTCCCTTACTCGGTTCTTTTAGGAGAGTAGTTTCGCTTCGTAAATCCTTCGCACAAAATCCATTAGCATTGAATTGAAACAAACAATGATTTTCTCTCGTAAACTTAGCTACTAACAAGTGATTTCGCTTAATGGAAGTCACATGTAGGACATCTTTCAGTATAAAAGTTCTCTTTTCATGTTTTAAATGGAGATTACCTGTATTGCATATTAGGAAACTACGAGCCACTCCCAATGAACCTTGATATTTGTTTTTGCTGGTTATGCCTTGGTCTTTCAATGTGACATGATGTGTGGCCCCTATATTCGGATACTACACTGAATCTTGCATACTATTGAGTTCCATGGTGGCAAAGGCTTTCGGAATATCATAGCACATGTGGGCTACATGATTACGACATTCACAAAATTGACAAATTACTTGTCCCTTTTTCTGAGGGGGACGAGACTGAGATTGATCACCCTGATGATCTCTATTAAAATTTTGAAAGTTTTCAAAAAATCATCCAACACCTCCTCTTGAGCAACTTCTACCTCTACCTTGCCCATCACCTCTCGCACGCCCTCTTTGGGAAAAGAAAGCAATGGTGGATGTTCTCCTTGAGGCGGTTGTTTATTTATCATTTGCAACATCTTCTCTTGGTTTAATAATAATTTATAAATTTTCACAAAGTTGGCTAAGGACTCACAAGTGAAAATAAAAGTAACAATGCTCTCATAGTGTAAAACCTATAAAATTTGGATATTATTCAACAACTACGCCTTCATCCCAAAACAATTGGGGTCAGCGATAAATTTGGATATTATTAATAAATAAATAAATAATCTTTATCTTCAAGTTAGAAATGTGTTTCTATCGTTTAAATCTCATTTATTGGTGTTTAAATGCTCAATTACTCATTTCTGGCTAACAAGGGTAAAATTGGTATTTTAAAAACTATTTTAGATATTTAATACAACAACAAAAACAACTACGCCTTCATCCCAAAACAATTGGGGTCAGCGATATGAACCAAAAAAGAAAATCATTCTGGGTCTTCCACATGAATCCTTCTCCTCCAATCATTTCTATCCAATGCCATGTCCTCGGTGAGGTTCAAAGCATTCATATCCTTTCCTATCATCTCCATCCATGTCTTCCTAGGCCTACCCCGACCTCTTTTAACTAATATATTTTCCCATTTCTCCATCCTTCTAACTGGAGCATCATGATGCCTTCGCCGAATATGTCCAAACCACAGTAAACGATTCTCTCTCATCCTATTTTCAATGGGTGCAACGCCTACCTTCTTACGTATCTCCTCGTTCCGAATCTTATCTTGTATTGTATTTCCACAAATCCATCTAAGCATACGCATCTCAGCTACACTCATTTTTTGAATATGATGTCTCTTGGCAACCCAACATTCCGTACCATATAGTAAAGCGGGCTTAATAGCCATCTTATAAAACTTTTCCTTCAACCGCAATGGCATTCTACGATCGCACAACACTCCAGTTGCACTTTTCCATTTTATCGACCCAATCTTTATCCTATGATTTACATCTCCATCAATTTCTCTATACTTTTGAATGATAGATCCCAAATATTTGAAACAATCATCCACCGGTATTTCTTGCTCACCAAGCTTCACTACACTCCCATCACTACTTCGTTGCTTACTAAACCGACATTCCATATATTCTGTCTTACTCTTACTCAACTTAAAACCTCTTGCTTCCAATGTCTGTCTCCATAATTCTAACTTAACATTAACCCCAGCTCTAGACTCATCAATCAAAACAATATCATCAGCAAACAACATACACCACGACACATTTTCTTGAATTGATCTCGTAAGCTCATCCATCACTATAGCAAATAGGAAAGGGCTTAAAGCAGATCCTTGATGTAACCCAACCGTTATAGGAAAATTGGTTATCACCCCTCCATAAGTGCGGACATTGGTTACTACTCCTTCATACATATATTTAATTATACTAATAGACTTGAGAGAAACACCTTTCTTCATAATTGTCCACCAGAGAACGTCTCTAGGTACTCTATCGTATGCCTTTTCCAAATCAATAAAAACCATATGCAAATCTTTGTTCCTCTCTCTATTTCTCTCAATAAGTTGTCTAAGAAGATGTATAGCTTCCATAGTTGATCTTTCAGGCATAAAACCAAATTGATTCTCCGCTATCATGACAACCTTCCTCAACCTAGACTCAATCACCCTCTCCTAACGTTTCATAGTATGACTCATGAGTTTTATACCACGATAGTTTGTGCAATCTTGTATATACCCTTATTCTTATATAGAGGCACCAAAGTACTCTTCCTCCACTCATTAGGCATCTTATTTGTCCTCCAAATCTTGTTAAAAAGATTTGTTAAGCATTCTAAACCTTTCTCTCCAAAGCATTTCCAAGCCTCGATAGGTATACCATATGGGCCAACTGCCCTTCTTGATTTCATTTTCTTCAAAGCCTCTGCAATTTCTTTCTTTTGAATCTTGCGCATGAAGTCACGATTCATCTTATGAAAAGGAATGGAGAAGTCTCCAAAATCCTGAGCATGACTTCCATTGAATAGCTTATCAAAATAATATTTCCATCTCTCCTTAATCTCCTCATCTTTGACTAAAACCCTTTGCGTTTCATCTTTGATACATCTAACCATACCAGATCCCTCGATTTCCTATCTCTCATCTTTGCAAGCCTATAAATATCCTTCTCGCCCTCTTTGGTATCCAACTTGTCATCAACCTCCTTATATACCTTATCATTCGCGTTTCAAACTACTTTTTTAGCTTCCTTCTTTGTTATCATATACTTCTCCAAATTCTCATTATCACATCTGGGTCTGACCGGCCTGCACCAATCCAGCCGAGTGGCTGGATTGGGCTTGGCAGGGCCAAGCTTGCCCAGCCAAGTCACTCGGCTGGGCTGCCAGGCTGCCCAGCTGCCGCCCACCCTGATACAAACCATATATATATATTTAAATCTTTGTCATATGTACATGCATGAACAAATTTTAAAATAAAATTCAGGTACTCATATGCATACAGAGCCAAACTCAATCATCCATGTACTAAACAAATTTATCATCAAGAAACATATGTATGCTGCTTTTTACATTCAAGAATTTACATAAATCCAAAAGAGCACATTTAACATGGAACACACATCAATATATCTTGTTCAAACATGAGCATAAATCAAGAACGAAATTTCTGTATATCAAACAATAAGCATGCACAAAAAATTTCTTTTTAACTGTATGTAGATCGCATCAAGTTTATTTTCTTTTTTCAAAACCTTAGAACGCTAGATCTGGACCAGATTTAACATTCGGTATATATTGAACCACATCTTTATAAATAACCTATTCATTTTGTATTGGATGACAATCCCATAGATCATCACTTTAGTATTCATTATGCATTGAATATAAACTTTAGAAATTACAGGTTCATCATGCATTGAATAAGAACTTTATAAATCACCCTACAGCATATCCGGGCCAGATCTGCGTATGGCAGTCATGGCCGATGTGTTTCAAAGCCGCACCATGTGTGTGTGTTAGAATGGTACAGATCGACCTACACTACATGTGGCCGATCTGTCTATTTATAAAAGTGGATAAATCTGCATACAAATTCAAATATCCACTTTTTTTTTTTCCAGATTTTTACTTTTATAAGAGGGAAATCAATAACATGATATATTCATACCCAACACTATCAAGGGAGAATGAATCAGATTTTTCTTTATATTTCAACTAACATACTTTGTGAAATCCGATTCACATTTTCTTTTTCCCATTTGAGAAGAGAGAAGGGCCCGTACCTTTTTCCGAGATATGAAAAGAACCCCACGTGCTTCTTCCCACGTCTTCCTCCCTTCTTCTTCCTCTTCTTTCCACGTCTCTCTCTCTCTCTCTTTCCCTCTCTTTCTTCCCTTTTTTTTTTCTTTTTATTGAGGAAGCTCTAGAGGCGCTCTAGGGTTTTCCCATATGGTGGGATGGAGATAGAGTCCCACTCTATCTCCAAATCCCACCTTCCCTATTTCTCCTCAACCTCTTTTGTTAACTTTTTTTGAAACCTTTTTATTACTTTCCTTCTTTCACTAATTTCTCTTCTTTACCCCTTTTACTTACCTTTTTCTCTCATTCCATGGTTAGGGTAGATTCTTCTCAAGATTAACCATAAGGTAAGTTTTGAAATTCGGAATTAATACTCATTAAATAATAAATTAATTATTTATGACTTATTTATTACTAAATAACCCTCTAGAAGCTTCTAGAGGGTATCTTATCCCTCTGGGGGCCTTTTAAACTTTAATTTAATATAAAAATGAATTTACATTTATATCTTTGTTGGTTATGGGTTTGGATTTAGATCCATATCTAAGATCCAAATTCATATCCAAACCCCATTTGGATCATGGGCTGGATCAAATCCTAATTAATATGGGTCTTGGATAGAGTCCAGATCCATGTTAATTTGAATAAAAAACATTGGATCCAGCTCGATCCAAATCCAGACCCGGCCCGTCGAGGCGGTCCCTTTAAAAAAAATGATTTTTCTGGCCAACCATAGCTCGGATTGGGAAAAGTAAAATATCATTGGACTCGGAATTTTGAGATGCATCCAACAACACATACTTTGAATTTTGCTTCCGAAATTCGCCCGAATTTAACCCGAATTTTGCTCAAAATTCACATGAATTTAAAGGTAAAAATTAAAACTTTTTTGTACCTTTTAATTGGTTTATTTAGACCTTATCGATGAGACCTGGGCTGATTCCAAACTTAAAGAACATAGGCCTATTATCGAGGTTTACCCAAATTTTCTTCAATACTTTGCCAAATTTTCAAAAAACTCAAATTAAACTAAGTGTTAGAATACATGATATTACAACTTTATCAAACTTTAGCAAGTGTGACCCCGTTTTACGGGGGACAGGTAATGCAGGTAAAGGATGATGACTAGTTGGAGCAAAGGACTGGTCGAGTTGCATCTTTGAGGGTCTACTCTTACCTTGCGATCTTGGTAGACATGATATTTTCGTTTTAAGTACTTGATCATGTAGATACTGAACTATTGTTTTTTATACTCTGATTTGAAATGAAACTAAAACTCTTCATATTTCAGTCTTATATTGTACGTGGTTTGAAATGTGTATATCCCATATATTTTGATTTGATTGTTATCTTTAGTGTAACCCCGCCTAAAGTCTTAACCATTTTTGAAAGTCGTTTCCGCATTATAAGATCTGATTTACTTATACTTATAAAAAAAAATTGGTCTCAAAATTTCAATATTTGAACAATAATTAAGGTCAAAATTTTGGGGACATTACACAGTCTCTTGAGAGAACGTTCAATGTGTAGTGAACCAAATTTTCCTCGGAAACAAGTTCACTAACAAAACACAGAATCCACAAGAAATTTTATATGGTTTAGATACTCTACCATACCTATCTCCACCTTTTTGGCATCCTGGAGGTCCTTTAATTGCAAGATTCAGATACTAGATTGGGATGAGTAGGAGCGTTCCAACGTGATCCATGCTTCATGGGCAGATGAAATACGAATAATTTATCCCAGAATCAGTAACAATAGTACAAATCCAACTTAGGGCCAACTGATCAGCCTGTTTTCACACCATGTATTCTGGATTTTACTTCATCTCTTCTCCCTCTCTAAATATACTGGCGTGGACCAAGGAAGGATCCATCGACATACTTGATGAGATCTTGAGAAAACATAATGCACTCTATTTGCAATCTCCATAACAGGTAGTTGTGTCTATCGAGTTTGATTGATACCAATAAGGAGAAGGTAGTGCACTGGTTAGCCAAATTAGGCATGAGGGATGAGAGTTTTAATGAAGACGAGGTTGAACTGGATGCCATGAAAGTCACAAACAGGTAAGGGAGGGTTTCGATCACAGAGATACACAAAGGGCATTAGGCTCTGATACCATGAAAAGGAAACCCGCACTTCTGGGAAGAGAACACACTCACTCACAGGAACACACAATGTAACATGGTTCGGTCAGCCTTGACCTACGTCCACGATGAACCCTCACACTCTCTATTTCACATAGCAAGGAAGGGAGCTTGATTAATTTATATAGGCACCAAAAGTACAACCATAATTATGGACTCTATAATTTCCAATCACCTTGGAGTCTTTATTGGTTTGGATACAATTGAGAGAAGTCCTTCTTGGAGAGGAATTCTCAACCAGGGTTTCCGGTAGTGCCCATAGACATGGGAAAGTGTGCTTCCCCGAAATGCATTTCGGAAGTGCGAAACGCGGCGCTTCCGAAACGTTAGGGGAAACACCCTTTTTAAATGGAAAGCGAGCTTCCACCCTTTTTAAATGGGAAGCGAGCTTCCCAATAATCGGAATCGTGCTTCCTCAAATTGGGAAATGAGCTTCCCATTATTGGGAAGCGAGCTTCTCTTTTGATGAAAATGATTCCCAACTATGGGAATCGTGTTTCCTTACTTTGGGAATCGTGTTTCCTTGTATTTTGGGGCTCAAACATTTTTTCCTTACATAATTGTTTTTTACCAAAAAAAAGTTAATTTTTTTTGAAAGGGCAAAATTGTCCTTCATGGAAATTTTTTGTTAAAAGGCAAGGAGAAGGAAAGGGGGACGGTTTTTCGAGTTTTAGGGTTTGTGAGTGGTCTCTCTCATTTTCCGGCAACTTCGACATTACTTTGGTGACTCCAATGATCTCCAACCCCAGCAACCATGGATTTTATGAAATTTTTCTGAAACATGAATTTGAAATATTTCTTCATTCTTTGTTCCTCTGAAGATCTATACATGTCCGCAATGTTTCCTCTTCATAAATGTTTCATGTGAGGTCATGTGTGTGTTTATGCTTTATGCATGTGCTTTTTTATGTATCCATTTTCTACAGAAAATTTGCTTAAAGCTCATCTTTATCTTGCAGGGTTCCCACCAGCATCGATCAGCTATTGTGAAGTCACAGTTGAATGAGGTGATCTGCTGCTGCTGCTAACCATATAGGGTTTTGATGGTGAAATTGACTGATTTTTGCTCTTGCAAGGTTTCTGTTGATGGATCTCTCAATGCATCGGTCCCTTCTCGAAACAAATCAGAAGTGCCCAAACCTGAAGAGAAGGATATATCATCAGCAAAGCAGAGTGATTCAGCTTCACCCATCTCAGACTCATCAATAACCCAGTTTATGGCTGAAGTAACAAGCCTTGTCAAGTATAAACATCATTGCTTTGACTTGTTTTAACATTTTGGATGGACCTTGAGTTTTCTCAATCTTCCCCAACTGTTAGATTGTTAATGAGGAGGAAGATGAACTAAGATCAACACTGTGCACTTGTTTGATGTTTTATGTCAGTCACTTCTTTTGATATTAGATGTGAATTTCTGATAAAGTACAAGCATCTGTGTTTCCTATTTTTTCTTCCTTTTTTTCTGAAGAATCTCTAGGATGGTTGAAAACTCAACTAAGGAGGCAATGCCATTGTTGAGGAGGAAGATGAACTAAGATCAACAACTGCACTTTTCTGATGTTTTATGTCAATCACTTCTTTTGATATTAGATGTGAATTTCTGATAAAGTACAAGCATCTGTGTTTCCTATTTTTTCTTCCTTTTCTTCTGAAGAATCTCTAGGATGGTTGAAAACTCAACTAAGGAGGCAATGCCATGTTTTTAGGCTGGTTGACTCCAGAGATATTGTGGAGCTGCAGTTAAAGCAACTTGACTGTGAGCTTATTATCAGAAAAAAGGAAGCTTTGCCTCAGCCACCATCTCCAGATCCAGTGGTTATGATGCAGCCACCATCCTCGCAGTCTGTGGCTCCATCTCAGTTGCCTCCTGCACCAGTGGCTACCCCAGCTCCTGTCCGCTCAGCACCTGCCCTTCCACCTCCTGCTGCCAAGTCAGGCCACTCATCTCATCCACCACTGAAATGCCCAATGGCTGGAACATTTTACCGTAGCCAAGGACCTGGGGAGCCACCATTTGTGAAGGTGGCTTCATCTGACTTCTTTCTATATGTTTGTTTATGTTTGTGTGTAGCTTTATCTGTTTTTATGGAGGTATTTGTTTTCTGTAGGTTGGAGATAAGGTTAAGAAAGGACAGGTTCTATGCATCATTGAAGCAATGAAACTGATGAATGAGATTGAAGTAAGCTCTACAACCTAATTCTACTGCTTTTCATAATTGCATTTTAGCTTTAGATTTCATTCTTCATCGAACAAAATATTCATTTGAAGTCCTAAGCTATTTTCCAGAGATAGGTGTAATATCCATTATGCCTTTTGGAATCTTCAGTGTAAGTTTATCATAATTTGGTTGCATGAATGATTTTATTCCATATTGAGTAGACAGTTTTTAGAATGAGCCTTATTGACTTCACCATTATATTTGAGTTAGAAGTATTTGTACATGGAAGAAGACTTTGAGTTGATGACGTGGCTAAACAAAAATAACTAAATCTATTTATATGATCAGGTTGTTCTATTAGGATTGCTTCCATTTTATTTTATTTTATTTTTTTCTTTTTAATGCCAAACTAGCAGATGACCCTCAATAGGATTCATAATGTAAGAACACACTTTAAACATTTATTAAGTTTGCACTTTGCAGCAACACATTTTTTTTCTTTTGTTATGAATAATGTGAAAGTACCTTAGATGGAGCAATGCTTGACTGAGATAACATCAGAATTTACTATTTGATAGCATTTGCTGGCATCTAAGATAGCAGATGAACTTACTGGGCATCAGGTATTGTGCTAGTATGATCTAATACCCGCTGATAAGAAAAGACAAGATGATTGACAGGCATGCTTCATCGGTGAAAAGAAAGAGCATCTTGTATATGAGGAATAAGGATATGTTGGGGCATAAGGAGTAGCAACTCCAATTCCTGTAAGTAGGGGTAGCCATCGGACCCGGTCCATATCAGGTCGGGCTCGGGCTTTAAAATGCAGCCCAGGCCTGAATGAACTCAGGCTGAGCCTTTAATCAGGTCCGATTTGGGCTGAGCCCATGTATTTTATACATGGGCCCTGACAGGCCTGGCTCGAACCTGACCCGAGCCCGATTATAACTGACTCGGACCAGGCTCAGGACAGGATGTGGGTCGGTCCCTAATCGGGACGGTCCAGCCCGATGGCCACCCCTTACCTGTAACAACAGGAAGCCAAATTGACTTGGCCAGCTCTCTCTCTCTCTCTCTCTCTCTCTTTGACACACACATGCACAAACTTACTAGCTTGGTTATGCTTTAACTGACCTTGTGCATTATTTGCACTTTATGCCTGTGCATGGTGTAATCAGAATGATCTGATGAAACACTGTTAATGGATAACATATTTCCAGTGCTTCAATTTTCTTTGCAGGGCAGGGTCTTTTTAAATTCTAATGGACAGGAGAATCTGACAAGGGGAGAAAGTACAAGAAGTCAGAACTAACTGCTAGTTTTCATGGCCTTTCTGTGGATGTTGGCACATTCACCACAAATATATATCCATAACAAATTATAAAATGTCATGGCAATTTCATGGTATTAATTGTCATTGCCAGGGCATTTTCAGTAATGTTTTAAAGAATACATGGCAAATTTATTACCTATTCTTTTGAAATGCATGATGTCTTTTTATGTGTTCTCTTCATAAAATTATTAAAATGCTCATAGTGGTCACAACTAATCCGTGAAACACCATGTTTTTAAATTTGCTAAGATGTAATTTTGTGGTGAACTTATTAATGTTTACAAAAGGCTGTAGATCTTTACAACTTCTCTTGCATACGTACATATATTCATGTGTGTGCGTGTGTGACAATGCACAACCATTTGTGCATTTTAAAATCATGCACAAATGGTTTTGAGACAAAATATACCCTTCAAAGTGGCTGTTTTGCAATTTTTGTATTAGGTTTTTTTGTCATTCTCTAAATTATATTATTTAATGGTCTCAGTGGCCCACCAACCCTTCATTAAAAATACTGCACCTTTCCCTAAATTTCCTCTATTGTCATTCTCTACCCATTTCTCACCTTTGTTGCTATCCACCGGAAAGTCACCAGAAATCTCATCCATATGAATACCAGCCAATGTCCGGTAACATTTTTGTTGGGTTTGTGGTGAGTTGGAATGCATCAAGGATGAGAGAGAACTATTGATCACAGCCCATGAGCTGTATACCAGGCCTGAGGAAAGTGATCCACACCCAATACACAGCACCCAGCAAATGCATGAGAACCAAAACAAGCTTAAGAGCCACTAATATGTCAAAACAAAGTGGCTGTTTTGGCATCCTTGGTGGTGACAAAAAGCTCCATTCTCTGGCCTTACAGACCTATTCTGAGAGAGAGAGAGAGAGAGAGAGAGAGAGAGAGAGAGATGCTGGATGTCAACAGGTCCTTACCACAGATTGGATTTCCGGTGGATAGTAGAAAAGGTGATGGATGAGGGAGTATGTGGGGTTTTTAAGCAAGGATAGATTGGTCATTAAGTGTTAGCATTAAACAATATGATTTTAAGAAAATGACAAAAAAAATCCAATACAAAAATTACAAAACAGTCACTTTGAAGGGTATATCCTGTCCCAAAACTATTTGTGCATGATTTTAAAATGCACAAATGGTTGTGCATTGTGACATTTCCCTTATATATATGAGGTAATTTCTTGGGATATTGTAGGACTATATAAATATCAATATTTTGATAATTAAAAATAAAATATAAAAATAATGCAGCAAAATCAGGATAATGTATTTTAGTAACATATTTTTCGTAAAAACATGAATAGTAAAAAAAGGTATAACATAGAAACCGTATTTAAAACATGGAAAAATAAGAAAAACCAAAAAATATTATGAAAAATAGTGATAATATTGTGATATTCGTGAAAGGATTATGATAATTCCTTATTTTGTGTTACATGCAAAATATCGGCAATATTTGCGACTATGATACATATAGGCATAGTCCATGTGATACTTTTACAGGTAATATTTACTTATGCATATTTGAAAATAATGTATGCCTCTTTGTGGGTTGGCATCTCTTTTGTTTCTGAAGGTTCTTGCTGGAGATGGGTGAATAAAAGCTGGTGGTATATGAGCTGATATGAAACATTGTCTGCTTTGCATATACATTTTGTGATTTACATTTTGATAATGTGTTGTACCTGTGAACCATTGGCTTGATTTAAGCCTTGAAATGGTGCTTTTCATCTTGTAGTTGACATATGCTATGTGTGTCTTGTTTTTTTCTTATAACGATGTTATACAAATCAACTTCTAACTATCTGCTTGCAATATGTTATGATGCTTACTGAATATTATATCTGGGGGTTATTGATTTCATTATGGAGTCAATATTATGCCCATGTGTCTCTTGCTTTCAAATTTTCAATCTTGTAGTTGACATATGCTATATGTGTCTCTTGTTTTTTTGTCATAACAATGTTATAAAAATCAACTTCTACCCACTTGCAATATGCTATGATGTTTACTGTATATTATATCTGGGAGTTATTGGTTTGACTATGGAGTCAATATTATGCCCATGAGTTATTGTGTTGATTTTTGAGCGTCAATGGTGCTTACATTGTACTGAGATGTGCATGCATTTGTGCAACTTGGATTGCTTGTCTTAGATTTCAATGGGTGAAAGAGAAAACAAATATCTGGATTGTTGTGTCTTTATCAGTCAATTGTACTGGAGAATTTTGAGTATAGCTGCAAATGGTGTTGGGCATAGCTTAACATTGCTGCTCAACTTAAGGCTCGGTTGGGTCTGATTATCTCATCTTTCAAACCTCCTAGAAAAAAGGAACTCATCCCTCAAAGGTTAAATGACTGAATCATAGTTGAGTACATGTGAGTTGCTTATTTTATCTTGGATCCCCAACTATGAAAAAAAGCTAGTGCAGTTTAGCACATTCTTGCAAGTACCAGATTAGTTTAAATTCATGCCAATGAATACAGTTTTAAAGTTCTGAAATTTCTAGTCTTTAGTAGGATATCAGCTGATTATGTTAACATACTTTTTATTGCTAGTGAAGGCATTGTGCATTTCACATGATTATGTGTAACAAGAAATTGCCTACAGGCTGCCTACAATTTGAGCATAAAATGCCTTCACATTCCATAATTTCATTTTTTTATGATGTTGCAAATGTGCATAAAAAAATTGTCAACATTTTAGAGCTTTTTTGTGAAGAAATTATGTCTACTATGCCATTTATTGTAGTGTTATTGACGACAGATGATCCATTGGTCTTTTTATGGTTGAAATATTGTCAAACAACGATTTTATAGTATCAATAGGTATCCATGGTGTCCATTGTAGAGAATGTTATGGTACTGAGACAACCGTTTTTCCATACATTTCTCTTGGTCATAGATGATGAAAAGGCTTATGCTATTTATATCTACATTGAGCTATCTAGATTTCTGAATTGTGTATTTTAAATGTGGCATGTTTGTCGTGAAATAAAACTTGATTTGAGGCATTTTGCTTGTTCTTCATGGATGAAGAATTCAAACTACTATGTGAGTGTTAAAGACTTCCCGCCATGATTGTCACAATTAATAAGACATTGGCAGAATGTGTTTGAAAAGCATGTGGATTGTGTGCAAAAATGCATGAGAGAGAGAGAGAGAGAGAGAGAGAGAGAGAGAGAGAGAGAGAGAGAGAGAGAGAGAGAGGAGCCCACTATGGTGTTGAAATAGCATGTCATATCATGTGCATAATGCAAAAATTATCTGTAGTTTTTGGTGGTTAAACTGACTGAATTTCAAGGCTAGTACATCATTTTATAATACTGCCTTTTACTTTTTCTTTACGAGTATGACAGTTAAATTGCAACATTCTTGTTTAGTAGTGCCACCTAACATTCAGAAATTGACCTTTTGAGACACCTGAAAAATGTAATTTGTAATTGGGCAGGCTGATCAGTCAGGAACAATAGTTGAGGTCCTTGTGGATGATGGCAAGACAGTGAGCGTGGACACGGTAAAGCTCCGTTTCCTTGTTCGATACTTCTCTTCTATGCTAAAATTCGTTCTTGACTCATGAACTCCTACTTGCAGCCTTTATTCGTGATTGAGCCATGAAGCTGTGACATCGATCTGCTGAATGGGAACAGATTTTGTTGGTAATCTGTACTTTGAACCACAGACTTTACAGGATAGTAGCATTCTCTGTGGTTGTGTGTGTGTGTTGAGGGGCGTTCTAGAGGTAGAGGTGGAAATGAAAGGATCTACTTTGAGGCAAATTAGTTACTAATTGGAAGAGGATATTTTCTAATCTCAACTTTCATGACCGTTCCAAGATTCTTTTGTTTTTTCTTTTTTGAGGAAAACAAGAATTCATCCTAAAAGGAGTCGTACTGTGGTGGCTTCAGATTTGTCATGAATCATGATTGTCAGTGCCACCCTGTTTGAAATTTTACTGCGTGAATCCAGCTTCAAGGGTACTGATGGCCTGAATTGGGCTGAACTGGATTCAAGTGTATCAGAGATCCAATAACATTGGACCTGATGAAACTCATCAAGATTCACAGTTTGAGGATGATCTGTTTTGATCAAAGCTGATTCTTGATGGTGCCAGTTTCTTGCAACATCATGCTATATACCAATCTATACGTTATACTTGGCTAAACATTTTTGCTGGTTGATTATTATAATCTAACATTGATTTTTGTAATGTGGGATACTTTTGCCATGTTCTCTGATGTATCTACTTGGTCAAACTTCTTGGAGAAAAAAAGAAACAAAAGTCTAGGGTAAAAGCTCCTGTCGAAACAAATTGTATAGTGCATACCTGCCAAACAGAACACAGCAACACGAGAGAGATACATCAGAACCTACCCCCCCCCCCCCCCCCCCCCCTCTCAGTTTGATGCAGCTCTCTCTAAACTCGCCTAGCTGCACCACCATTCTCACACTGCTGAGCAGAGCCATCCATTGATATTGAAGATCTTGGCTACCCTTTTCCACATCCACGCAGCTGCGATGCAGGCATGGCAACACACACTCATTCCCTATGTCATCCCCCATCCTCATACCCCTCTGAATCTTAATGATGCGAGTCGTTTTGGATCAAATCTGACTTCATAGACCAAATTCATTTATTAAGAATCTATACTTGGATCGTACTTTATTTTGATAAAAAAAATTAAATCACAAAATTTTGCATTTCCCCAACCGTTGATTTTTGAATTACCAAACAGTCCTGCAAACAAGTCGGATTTTGGTGATTCAAGTGTTGATCTTCACTAAATGAATGTTGCACATCACATCTATGGAGTCCCATTTGAACAAAACAACTTTCATCGATGAAATCCCAAAGCGGGGTATGAAGTCCCATTTGGACCAGGTGCAGATTATAAATGGTAATATTGGATCCAGGGAAAAACCAAGCTATTTATAAATAAAAAAGAAATGGTTCATATGTTGATCCTTTTCTGAATTAGGTCCATCTTTCAATGTCGATGGAATTTGGAACTGGTTCCGGGTTTGGTCTGAAACTTGGAGCACATACATCATTGCTCCAAGAAACAACACTTGCATCGGTAGGTAAACAGGTTGGACTTTGTTTGGGTTTTACTCTAGCCTGTTGAGGACGGTAATTAGGTTGGTTTAATTAGGGATAAGGTCGGGTTTGTTGTACCCATTTTTGAAATGGATAAAAAAATAGACCCAAACCCTAAAGGATTTGATTCAGTTCATATCCGTGTCTACGTATCACTGAATTATAGACCTTCGGTGGACAACAAATTGAGTTTTAAACAGACCTATTGTTTAATCGAGACTACCCGATTCGGTTTCACAATGGTTTAGTTTGAACTTGGTATAGCAGGCGTATAAATTCGAGTTTTAAACCTAACATTTTTAATTGGATTGGATATTATGATCCATTAATAGCACTATATAAAAGTAAACTGGAAACACTTAAAGTTTAAGATGTTATAGAAGTCCACTATTCTAAGGCATGCGAAAATTCAGAGGTGAAAAGACATGGCTTACAATGGGTTTGACAAACTTGCCTGAGCGCATTGATGGGTCAGTCCAAGTTCAGGTCATATATGAGAAGGGTTTGAGTGCGAACTAGCTTTGGGTTTAAAGCTGGCTAAAAAAATTGCATAACACCTGAGGGGTTAGCACAGTTGGAACAGGCTTCAGCTGTCAGACGGGCACTCAGGGTTTGATTCTCGTGGGCGTTTATCCCATTTGGAGTCGAGGGGTGCGTCCTCTTGGGTGTTTTCCCCATCTGTATGGGAAAAAAAAGTTTCATAAAATGCAAAAATGAGACATGTACTATATTTTTCTTACCAAAAAAATAACTTATTTATCATATGGTTCCATCCTGGAAAGCACTGGACCCAATGTTGTGAAAAGCGTTGAGGCGTAGCGAGGCGCTCTACCAAAAACTGAGGGGAGGCGTAAAGCATAAGCCTCAATTTTTTTTTTGAAAACTATAAAAAAAAACTATAAAAAATATCTAAAAATATAAATAAAAAAATGCTTTATTGATGAAACAACAACCAATAAGAAATAGAAAATCTCAAATAAATACTAAAAAATATGAGATTAACATGTAAAATTAACTGAGAAACTGATTATATAACTAAGAAAATGATTTTATAACTAAAAAACTGATTATATAACTGAAAAACTAAGAAAACTAATTATATGATTGAGAATTTAAAAAACTCTAAAAAAGTAACTAAAAAAATGACTTCTTCTTGTTCTTCTTGCCACGCTTTAGCCCGCAGAGGGCCTTGCCTCAAGGCGAGACATGCCTTTTGGGCCTCAAGGTGCACTTTTAACAACACTGACCAGACCATTTTTTTCAAACTTTTCTGGCATAGCTGCAAGGGTGAGCTATGTGCGATGGTGTCAGAATTTCACTCTAATTCCAAGCTCCTTAAGGAGCTCAACCGTTCGGACTTCATTTTAATCCCCAAAGACAGAGGCACGGAGGACAATGGGAGATTTCGTCCAATCTTACGGCTTGGTGCTCCCTATAAGCTTATACCCAAACTCCTGGCCAACCATCTAAAACTTGCCTCATCCCCTCTCTATATCCCAATTTCGGTATGCTTTTCTACCGGGCCGGTGGGTACATGACTGTGGGTTGTTAGCCAATGAAATTGTGCATTCTCTTAAAGCCCTCCCTAGTAATTAAGCAAATCACTGAAGAATGGGAAATCAAGCAGAAAAGGTTGGTCCTTTGTACCAATTTGGTTCTAGACTTTATAAAAATTTTTGATTTCTGCCAATTCTCTCTAGTTGGAAGAGATAGTAACCAATTTGTTGATAGCCTTGCAAGTCTGGCTTACATTATTAAAATGGGACAACATGGGTTATGGATTTCTTTCAATTGAGCGGCTAGAGAGGTCAACACGTAGTAAGAAAGAAAAAGCAGGTTCAAAAGAGGTGACTATCAAGGACCAAAGGATAAGACACCATGATTCTATGACATCAAAAATTTATTGGATAATATGACATTTCTTGAGAATGGCTCTTGTGAGGATTTTCTAAGGATATTACCTTCTAGGTTAGGTCCTATACAAGAAAGGGTATAGCTGAGAGCTCGTTAGATATCTGGATAAAGAGGAGAATTAGAAAGTTTTGTAAGAATATCATGATGAAATTTGTGGAGGTCACATAGGTATCTAGATGGTAGTCAAAAGAATTCTCAGGTCAAGATACTATTGGCTCACCATGGATTGCTACCAATATGTCAAGAAGTCTGAA
The DNA here is from genome assembly GCF_984573655.1 of Nuphar pumila. NCBI lineage: Eukaryota > Viridiplantae > Streptophyta > Magnoliopsida > Nymphaeales > Nymphaeaceae > Nuphar > Nuphar pumila. The sequence continues at coordinate 115,511,472 of NC_143252.1, read as the reverse complement.
AAGTGTAAAATTCATGGTTATGTCATTCATGCACTTTCATCAGTTGCATCTTTATGATCATTTTTCATGTGAGCATATGATGCCATAGGTCTCATTTATCCTCATGCTTCCAATGGGTATTGTCGCATTCTTGTCGCCACTGAGTACTACTAAGTGGGTTAAAGTTGTTTCTCTAGCTAAAGTCGAGGGTCAGCATGTGGCATCATTGATTCATTCGTTTTGGTAGACCCAAGGATATTTTGAGCGATAATGGTTCTCACTTTAAGAATGAAAAGGTGAGGAAGACATACAAGAACTTTGGACCTTTGGTATATCTCAGCATAAGTTATCCCTATACAAGACCATCATTCACATAATTGAGAGAACTATAGAAACCGATCATAACTGACATGAGAAGTTGCATAATGCATTGTTGGCATATTATACTACCATTTGTGCCTCTACCAACTTCACTCCATTTAAGTAGTGCATGAGACCCAAATCATTTTGCCCCTACAAGTGCAATTACCTTCCCTGAGGATTGTTGCAACCTTAGAAATGCCCTTAAAAGCCCAACAAAAACTTTGGTTGGCTGAGCTAAATCTCATGGATGAGAAAAAACTCCTGACAACTGAGCATGCAAAGAGGCATAGAAGGAAAATTGAGCGACATTATACTAAGAGAGATCTTTCCAAGTCAACGATTTGGTCCTACATCGCATCCAAGCTCGCGCACCTTGGGAAAGTGGCACTCTAGCTGGAAATGATCATATGTTGTCAAGCTAACCTTACTTGGGAACTCTTATAGGCTCATTAATGCCAATGGAGTTGAGTCACCCAATCCAGTAAATGCTTCTCATTTTAAAAAATATTTGTTTTACTGGATCCATTTTAGAAAATGCCTCATTGTTGTATAATCACGATGTCTTTCAAAAAGGTTGAATATGAATGGCCATGGAGATTGAAATATAAATTGATGGATCATCTTTGAAAAAAAGAAATGGTGGTGAAGACCAAATTATCTCACACATTGTGTCCTAATTAAAGGGCCGAAGGGATGAATAATGGGGATCCTTAGCCAAGTGTCCTAAGTTAGTGATTGTAAGACCATACAAGACTTACTTAGGTGAACAACTCTATAAGGTAAAGCTAAAGCTAAAGTCACCTTCTGCTTGACCTTGCACTTTTAGTTCCTTTGGTTGGTCTACGGAAATTCCTAGTCACTAGCCTTAGGTGAACCTTATCAGTAGTCGAACAAAATGAAAAGTGAAAAGAGCTATATATGGAAGGTGAGGAAAAACCTTGTCACAAAAAGTTATTGACAATGGTTTTAAAAGGTGAAAACAGCCAAAAGTAGAGGGGCATAAAGAGCAAAAAAATGGGTCACACGTGAGAAGAAAAGAGGGGAAATTATGTAAACAAAATTGTTAAAGTGAGGAAGCAGGGATGTTTATTGGTTGGGGAAAGTCATAAAAGATAAATTGACTTAGGATGAACCTGGACTTATCTTCAATAATCTCGTTTTGTAGGGGTATCAAGATGAACCTAAGGTACTTTTCTTATTTGGCAGCAGATAGAGTTTTGATGTGGGAGCATAGCAACACACAGTCCGGGCTCAAGAGATCCATTTGTATCTAGCTCTAGTTTGGGGTTTTTATTTGAGTTCTATTTATATTTGGATACTTTTAATGTAATGGATCCATCTTATATCCAAAATAGATTTAGGGTTTCTTGTGTTTCCCTATAAATTCTCATAAGGATTTCTCAAGGAGTAGAGTTGGTATCTAAGATTTGTTAAATTCTAAGTTTATTTGGTTTATTCCCTGTTTCAGTTAATTTTCAATAATTTCTCTTTATTTCTTGCTATTTTCAGATTTCTCTTGTTTCCCCCAAATAATTCATAGTTGGTTAGATTTTTTTGTAAATCAACCATCTAGTTTACATCAATTGGTATTAGAGTCAAAATCCTAATTGTATTACGATGCCAAAAAGTGTACACAAAGAAAACATGAAAGAAATCGAGCATGAACACCAAGATGTGTCACTGGAGTTGTTGACGAACATGACATCATTAGCAAAGATCTTCTTTTGCATGTCCATATAAAGGATGGTAAACGAGGCAAACGATGAACTTCGGGCATGAATGACAATAATGGAATGAAAACTTGATGGTTTCGAGCAACGTCTATAGACGTAGTCAGAGTACAACCTGAGGAGCGACATCAAGAACCAAAATCTAGCAAGTGATTAAACAACTTCAACGTCGGTTGGGTCATATCTTTTAGATCCCAATAGCAACAAGGACGTTTCTAAGGACCCACTACTAGCGATGCATGATTCGAAGGTGACTTTGTAATCATCCATCATGCCCTTATTACATGCTCCAGTAACTTACTGGCCCATCCATGCCTCCCTCTTTTCTTCTCACACTAGAGGACCAAAAGGAAGGTCTCCTTGTCGGTCATGCTCCTACCAATGCGACACACACACCTTTCTATCGAATCTAAAATCACAGAAATCAGAGTTGCACTGTCCGATCCACGAATCTAAAATCACAGAAATCAGAGTTGCACTGTCCGATCCACGGATGCGAGTCTGGACCAATGGGATTGGTCTTTAACAAACTGACTGGACTCGGCAGGCAGTCAGATCGAGAGGGGTTTCGAGCCCTTTGACGAAGGAGTTTCAGAAAACTCCGAACAGATGATGTGAAGGTCAAGTCAAGACCTTTCTAGAATGCTAGAGTTTGATTTTTTTGAATAATTCTATTGGTTTCTATGAATTTTTGAAACCTAGATAATCTAAGTTCTGACAGATATAAAGTGAGAAACAATATTCGAATCATGCAACAGACCAACGTTGAGTTTCAGGCATTCAAACGATCGAATCAAGCAAAACTCAAAACAACAACAAGAACTAGCATGATGTTGGCTAATCAAAGCCATTTTCAGATTTCAAAAACAAATCACAAATTTTCAAGATAATCAGAAACACAAAAACCGATTCGGAAAAATATGTGAGGATTTTTAACCACAATTTTTTTCTACAAACTCAGAAAAGAACATTATTTTAGAGCAACTTCAACGATGATTCAACAAAGACCTTGAACACGAAAGTTGTAGACCCATGTCTTAACTTTTCAAAGATTCAAACCACTCAAGATTTCATGCAGTAGACAGACAAATATCAAATAAACACGGAACACTATTCATAAGTGTTCTATACAGGACATGACATAAATAGGTTCTGTCCGTCCGAGACTTGAGAGAAAATTTTGAGGACTCAGATGAATGAATCATGTAAAGGCTTCAACAACAATATTGTTAGTCAGCATCTTATCTTTCTAGCAAGCTAAACAAGTCAAAAATTGGACAATATGGTCAATTTACTGAGGTCTTATCTGACAACCCGAGTGCAGAGCAACGTGTTTCTCAATAGAAACAAAGTTTGAACAAACCATAACTTGTAGAAATAAAAAACGAGATTTGAGACCATCCACTAACATAAAAACATCAATCATTTTCATTCAACAACTAGCATTACAAGTTCATGTACGAGGAATAACCATAAACAACAATGAAGATAGCAAATCTCAAAGAAACTCAAAACAAATGGGAACAAAGTTATCTGATTGCAGCCAAAGGAAAAGGCCAGTAGCCTCCACCATGAATTCTCAAAACACCAGAAAGACACAAGCTTCCACCGATTCTTCACCAGCCAAAAAAATGTTCGCAGCAACCAAGAACCAAAGCCACCTTCACCACCAAGGTCGATTTCTACTTCAGAGAGACTTCCACCATCAAAATTTGATTTTTTTCAAAGAGGAGCAAAAAATGGCCTCTAGCTGGTCACCCCCCTCCCCCCGCTTTAACATGCTTGGGGAAGGGGCCTCAATAAAGGGAGAGAGCCCTTCCCCAAGCTAGGCTCTTCCCCATGTTTGACCTCTCCAAAAATAGCCTTAAGGTCTTAATGAAGCTCAACAACTAGCTTGACTTTGGGAGTCAAAGCTAGTTTCAAATGAGGACTATAAGGGTCTATATCAAGTGGTGTCAACTAGGGGGGCTCTTGGGTATGGATCTTGGTCCAAATCTACATACACTGCCAATTAATTGTACCCTACACAAAAATGCATTAAAATATGATGCGATTAAAAATAAAAACTACCCGAATACCCTATACACCCTCTAGTGCCACAAAAGGATCCTACAGAGCAACAGAACTATCCAGATCCAAAGAATTCAGCACCTAAAAAAAATACATAAAATAAATACTAAAGACAAAAATGTCTAAAAGATGATTCCATGTGGAATGCCATGGAACCAAAACATCTAGCAAAGGAAAATGCTGTCGGCTAAATTGCAGATCCACTAGGACAAGGGACGTTCTGCGAGCGGGTGGATTGCCTCGGGTAACAATGCCCGAATCGGGTCTAGAGAGTTGGATTGGGATCCAACTCTGCTTTTGAGCTCTGCATCACCACACCTGTTGGTGTTACCCATAGGTGGGCTCTCCCATGAAGGGGGAACCGAGAGAACCAGTTCCATTAAGCGGTTATCCCAGAAACCCAAGTCTCAGGAGGAAAAATAACCTGTGAACCTAGTTTCTACAGGTTTGGAACTAATTCTTACCCAAAATTCACCAATAATTTATGTTTTGAGCCAAAGTCCAACCCAAAACCTATCGATTATAGTTTGTGGGAATCCTGTTCAGTATATTGATCCACCAAGGTGGGTCCCACATTCTCATTTTGGCCACTTGTGATCTAAAACCATTCAAAGTTAACCCATTTGAACCCAAATGCGGATCTAACACTACAAGGATGAGGGTCAATAACAATGTTTTTTTCTCATCGCTATTGGCCTATAACAGTGAGAATTCTCGTTGATAAGTCGCCGTAAAGAAATGACCTTTGTTGACCAATAACGATGACATTTATAGGTTGCCATTAAAAGTGACCCAACAACAACAAGATTACTTGCCAAAACTAGGAACACTAATAGTGGTGAGGTAGCCTATAACGACGAGATCTTTGGCTCACCGTTATAGGCTACCTACAAGTTATAACACTCTTATGTCACCGTTATAGCCTATAGTGGCGAGCATTAAGTCATCGTTATAGGGTATAACAGGGAGAATTAACATGTTATAGGCTAGCTATAATGGCGAGAAAGAGATCTCACCTATAACAGCGAGACATGAATGCCACTGTTATGGGTTATAAACTTGCAAATTAAAAACTATCAATTAGTTTAAAAAAAAATTATATTCAAATACATACACTTCAACAAAAAACTTCAAATATACTAAAATTAACAACTGAAACATATATTCAACAAGAACAACATCACACTTCAAACATTCAACTTCAAACATACATCCCCAAACATTCAACACACTTCAAATTATTGACATACACTTCAAACACACATTCAACAAAAATTTCAAATACACTTCAAAAAACAAACATACACTTAAAAAATATGAACATTCCTGTATCCTCTCTAAGCTTACAACAAACACACTTCAAATATAAATCTCTTACACTCAATTTCATCCTCTATAATCCTGCAACAAATATATATAGTTCTAATATTCATATAAATCAAAATTTAATTGTAGCAAAGAGCCTATAAATCAAAACATATACACTTCTCATATAAGTAAAGAGTTTAAAAATATTAATTCTAGGATAAGGGATTCTATCTTTGCACTGAGAAGAATCTGCATTTGCTAATTTTGTAGTAAGAAACAAAACAAATATTAATAGGAATGCCAATAATAGCATTTTTAATTATAATAAAAAATGAATTAATATTTACCTGAGGCCGTTGTGGATGGCTCTAGAGCTACAGTGGTATGTGGTGTGTGGGGGATTACCTCTTCCTCCCTTGAAGTATCACCCACCTATGATCTGAAGTCGATCCCGACTAGGTATTCACCTTGGTTGGGAGGTGGTGAACCGATCCTCAAAGAAGAAGAATGCCCACATTCTCGTTGTGAATATATCGATATTTGTAGCAAACAATATTAGATCAGACTACATTGTACATAAATGAATAATACAAGAATATTCACTATCAAGCAAGAACAATATTGAATTTGATATATATTACAAAGAATCGATTGACAGATTACAGATATATCAACTAAACAACAACAACAAGATCATGAAGTTAAGATAGTACACAATTATGAAATATAAACAATGATCATATACATTTTTGAACTCATTTTCAAGAGGGTAAAAGAACACGAAAGCAGAAAATAGAGTATTAACACATGCACTTACATTACACTTCTTTTGTAATCGTAGATGTTTTGTCAACTCTTTAATAGGTAAATATTCAATTGCACTTATATCAATTTTTGGGTCTAGCCATGAATCTTTCAACTAATTAGGACTTTCTGCAACATAGGTTTTTCCTTCTCTGCTTGTGATGAAGACATGTTGCAGTGTTTACGAATCTCAAAACAACACAGGTGACCTACTAAGGCCCACATATCAAAAAATCAACTAAATTCATCCAAGAGTAACAAATTACAAAAATTCTAAACTAAGTTCAATCCCCGTTCAAAACATAAACATATAGGCACATAAGCATTTATTTCAAAAAATATATTTAAGAACCTAATCACATAGGCACATAAATATTCATTTCAAAAAATATATTAAGTGTGCATGCATTACTAGTTTACTACCCATAGTTGACAGGATTGTTTGAAGTGAGAATTTACTCTAGATGCTATCTAAATTACACTAAAAAATTATCTCACATGCGGTATTTGTGAATTTCAATTATTTTTCTATTTTCACTCTAAACATTCAAATAGTTATTATTATCAACATAAAATCCATCATCAAATTCTTAACGGTGGCATATCCAAGATGCACCATGATGTTGAAGTAATAAAAATGTTCAGCTTAATATTGCTCAAGTAAAGCATCTAAAATCAACACATCACAATTTTTTACCATGGGGGAATGGACAAAAGAGAGCATTGGTACCGAGAACCTAAGATCTTGCAATGTAACGCATGTATTTAAACCAATGACTGCCTAAGAGAAAAGCTGTTGAATGCTAATAAATCTACAGCAGGATAAGATAACACTGATCTAATTATGGAGTATAAACTGATATCCAACTCTGGGTCATTGATCTCTTATGAGAATACATTAGAATCAACATGCATACCGATTGACCAATGGATGTTGTTCTTCTATGACGATATGATCCCAGATAGCAAACTTCGTAGCTGTTAAAAACTTAAAAGACACCATGTTCGTCATTCATGGAAAAGTATGTGCACAAAGATGCATGATTCCCTAATTCATAAATTATGACTGGTCAAATCATCCATGTTAATCGTCTATTGACATTAATCAGGCTCATTGGATAAGTCAGACTAGATTCATTCCATTATCCCACTGGACACAAACAAAGATTCTCAAGAGGAAGCCCAATGAATTCGACTAAGTTATTTTGAGAAGAATTGTATCTTAAGTTATTAACTAGGAAGGAAAACCAACAAATAGACTAGAAGATGACCCCCACAAGGCATGTGGTTCCATATCAAATTGGAAGTCCTACAATATCATTTCTTCCACCAAACCCAAACACTAGCAACAAAACCATCCCAATTTTAACATATCATGATTTTAACATATGCCGCTCCTGATCTTATGGATCCTATGCGCTAGACTACTTTGAAAGGAACTATTTTTTTTCAAGGCTATGTTTGGGATCCTTGCAATGGGATGAAAACATGGTTTGAGTGTGTTGCCAAAATGACATTTTGCCAATGTGACATTGCTGAAACAATGTGTTGGGACTCGTGTTGCACCCTTCACGTGAGAATTGATGTTTTTGGCAACTCCATCTCTCATGACATCACACATTGGCATAATGATACTTTGGCAGCACACTGAAAACGTGTTTTCATCCCATTGCAAGGCTCCCAAACATAACATTTATGGAGGTAAGAGATCATTACTTAGGGCAAAATAGCAAGATTTTAAACAAGAATTGTAAAGCATAACCATGTTTATGGAAAGGATTTTACTTAATGGTCCAATTGGTAAATGGAATATAAATAAAAAGTGCTAGGTGGGGATCAATCTTTTATTTGGTGCATGCATCAAAGAGAATTCCTTGAATGGGGTAGACAAACATTGCCTTTTTCTAGAAGTCTTCATCACATAACACAAGGTATTGCCACTATTGATAACCCCTCACAAATGCCTTTAAAATTGATGGCCTCGTGTTCTATTCTTAGTCCCCCCTTATTGACCAATTCCAACACATAGAAACTGCCATAAAAAAGGGCACCTATCTAGACCACCTTGCCATAAGTTAAAAAAAACAAGGAGAAATGAGTATGACATGAACTATACCCAAATGTCATTATAGACTAAGGTTTTGGAACTTATTTATTGGAATATGTTGCTTCATTAGATTGAAAGGCATAAGTCGGCCATTAAATAGTTTGCTTGGTTAAACAATGCAACCTTCATGAATGGTTGACAAAAAAACCTTTTGTGCTATCTAAAGCTTACGAAGAGATTTGTGATCCTTGTCCTATAAAAGGATCCTTCTTGATGGTAAAGAAAAAGAAAAAGCATCCTAAAAACCTCACGTGCCTCAATTTTCTGTATTCACTATAGAACTTTCTGTGGCACAGGGATCTCCCTATCTTACAAGCTAAGTTTTGAATCTATAAGACAACCTTGAATTTAAATGGAAATAGAAACTCCAGAGGAGATTTTATTAACTGATAGTAATCAAGAAGATTAGATCAATATTTATTAACCCAAAATGTCGCAGATCAGGAGCGGCATGTGAGCCTAGCATATAGGATCCATAAGATAAGTGATATTTTGAAAACTATTTTTGAAAAAACTCACCGCTTGAAAAAAACATGCAATCACTACATGTGACATTAAAAGAACATATCATTTATGAGTGCCGAAACCCTAGAAAATCAAAGAGAGATGTCGGAACCCTAAAAAATTGAGAAAGAGAAAGAAAGAGCATGAACCGGAGAAATACAAAGGGGAAGAACTCAATTCTGGCCCTCTCCACCCAAACATGAAAAAAAGAGCAGGAATCGGGAGGTGGTCGTTGACAGTGAGATCAATAGCAGCAAGTTTTTTTAGCCTTAAAAGAGTCACTGCTATTGACCCTCATTCTTGTAGTGTAAACATGCTTGTACCCATTTGCACTAGTTTACTACCTAAAGAGTATGCAAAGTACCCATTTGACCTAGGAGGAACCAATTTTGATATGATCTGTCTTAATTGGATCCGAACACATTTACAATGGACCCTTTCTACTTTAGATCATATATTACAAGAAGATCCATTTGCAGTTGTTTTGCACCACTCACTAGGGAGCAACATGGTTCAAATGTTCCTTCTATTTGGATTGTCTTTAAAATGGATCTTGCTACTATCAAAATTTTTAGATCAGTGATTAATGGATCCACACTTGTTGAAGATTGCATCACTTTTGTGGTTCTTAAAAGTTGAGAGGAATTGGAAGTGTAACAACCCCAAAGTGATCCTTGAAAAAAGTGAATTATTTTTTAAAACATTTGCGAAAAACCTTTCAAAGACTAGGGGCACATTACAAAATAAATATGTACAACCCATCAACCATTTCAAACATAGAATAAATTTAAAACATGAACTAAATTTCATTTACTTAATCGAATAATGTCAATAAAGTTTCAAAATCAAATCTAGCTAAACAATGTACGTCAAAAACTGGGCCACTAGACCATAATTTGTGTATCCTCCAACCAGTCCCTTCATCACGAAGCTGCAGTACCTAAAAAATATTTTTAAAAATTGGGTAAAAACCAAAGTTCTCATACGCGACCTTCTAGATTTCCAACAGTAAAGAAATAACATAAAGTAAATCAAGCATAAGTTTAAGAGGATTCACAAGCAGCATATCATTAGAACAAACTTACCATTTAAGCAGTACAAACAAGCAAATAAAAATTTCATGCTAAATTAAACATTTAACCATGCATGAATTGGTGCAAAAAACATGAATATCTTTTAAGTTCATTATTCAATATTTTTTGTTGCATGCATGTATCTACTTAATGCACATCTGATTTTTAATGTCCACTTGTTTAACAATTCGCAGATACTCAAAATAGGCAAAACTTTTCAAGGTTCAAGGCAACTCTTAGTACTATCTAATCACATAATTTATATTTTAAATTACTTGATTCCATAATTGTTCCCCAACCGATATCAGAAATCCACACCATTAATCAGAATATTAAGAATTTACACCTAATGCAAGGACATCAAGAAAATTCACATCCATTGATGTCACTTTCTTGGTATACTAATTACTATAGCTGAGTTAAAAACACCACCCTCAGGCAAAGTAGTTGAAAGTTTCCTACACCCATGGCTAGAAACATGAACCACACATCTGGTTTTTGGAAACAAAAAATGCATATAGTGTTTAGTATTCTCATGGTCTCCCATGACCGTCATTCAAGGTTCTCACCCTTTCAGAGGGATACCAGAAAATAAAAGTACTTTTTTACAATCTGAATTAATTCAAAGTTCCTCACACAAGAAGAGTTATGCAAATCTACATGCAATAACAATTTCGGGCCCTTGCCTTGCCATATCAACAATGTAACTATTTCAAAACCAAAATTTTCAATCTTTGCAATACAAATTACAATTTAACATTTCATGAGAAACACATGCTCGTGGCTTCAAAAGGCTCATCAGTGATTCAGACATTACCACAATCATATAGCATCACAAGATTTTTCAGTGAACATGAAACACACAAATAATCAAATTTTCATGTTCATAACATAATTCATGGTACAAGCACAAAAATTTGTTGAATGCATATTTAACCATGTGTAAAAGTCTTACCATATTGTCAAAAAAGTCAAAACAGTTAAAAATTCACAGCTGAATAACTATCCATGATAAATTTCTACTCAGAAATCTATCAAGATCACAAACACAGGTATATATATATATTTCTATTGTATGTGTTGTCAAAATTACAAACAGTTATATATACATATATATATATATATATATATATATATATGTGTGTGTGTGTGTGTGTGTGTGTGTGTTCTATGCTGCAAATCTGTTCAATAACGCATACAACATATATATGTATATTTTCTGTGTTGTAAATCTGTTCAAGAATGCAGACAACACACACACACACACACACACACACACACACATATATATATATATATACATATATTATGCTGCAAATCTGTCTCAAGAATGCAAAAAAATACATATTTGATTCATTCAAAAAATCACAAGCATGCAAAAAGTTACATTAAAGTATCAAGAATTCAGAAAAATACATATTCTAGCATATAGAAAATTGCAGACTTCTATTCCTAATCAAGAACACAAAAATCACATAATATGCAAACAAAAAAATAAAAAAATTAGCATGTTTGGGGATGCAAAAAATCACAGACTTGTTTTCTTATTCGAGAACACATAAATTGCATACATATGCATGCAGAAAATAAAGAAAATTGCATGCTCAAGATCGCAAAAATTGCAGTCTTGTTTTCTTATTCAAGAACACATATATCACATCCTATATATGCAAAAAATAAAGAAAAACAACATGCAAAAAATTACATGCATGTTTATGAATGTAGAAAATCAGGTTCAAGCATCAAAATACATATTCTATACAACAACAACAACAACAACAACTACACCTTCATCACAAAACAATTGGGGTTGGCGATATGAACCAAAAAAGAAAATCATTCTGGGTCTTCCACATGAATCCTTCTCCTCCAATCATTTCTATCCAATGCCATGTCCTCGGTGAGGTTCAAAGCATTCATATCATTTCCTATCACCTCCATCCATGTCTTCCTAGACCTACCCCGACCTCTTTTAATTAATATATTTTCCCATTTCTCCATTCTTCTAACTGGAGCATCATTAGGCCTTCACCGAATATGTCCAAACCACCGTAAATGATTCTCTCTCATCTTATTTTCAATGGGTGCAACGCCTACTTTCTTACGTATCTCCTCGTTCCGAATCTTATCTTTTATTGTATTTCCACACATCCATCTCAGCATACGCATCTCAGCTACACTCATTTTTTGAATATGATGTCTCTTGGCAGCCCAACATTCCGTACCATATAGTAAAGTGGGCCTAATAGTCGTCCTATAAAACTTTCCCTTCAACCGCAATGACATTCTACGATCGCACAACACTCCAGTTGCACTTTTCCATTTCATCCACCCAACCTTTATCCTATGATTTACATCTCCATCAATTTCTCCATACTTTTGAATGATAGATCCCAAATATTTGAAACAATCATCCACCGGTATTTCTTGCTCACCAAGCTTCACTACACTCCCATCACTACTTCGTTGCTTACAAAACCGACATTCCATGTATTTTGTTTTACTCTTACTCAACTTAAAACCTCTTGCTTCCAATGTCTGTCTCCATAATTCTAACTTAGCATTAACCCCAGCTCTAGACTCATCAATCAAAACAATATCATCAGCAAACAACATACACCACGACACATTTTCTTGAATTGATCTCGTAAGCTCATCCATCACTATAGCAAATAGGAAAGGGCTTAAAGTAGATCCTTGATGTAACCCAACCGTTATAGGAAAATTGGTTGTCACCCCTCCACAAGTGCGGACATTGGTTACTACTCCTTCATACATATCCTTAATTATACTAATGTACTTGAGTGACACACCTTTCTTCATCATTGTCCACCAGAGAACGTCCCTAGGTACTCTATCATATGCCTTCTCCAAATCAATAAAAACCATATATAAATCTTTGTTCCTCTCTCTATTTCTCTCAATAAGTTGTCTAATAAGATGTATAGCTTCCATAGTTGATCTTCCAGGCATAAAACCAAATTGATTTTCCGATATCATGACAACCTTCCTCAACCTAGACTCAATCACCCTCTCCCAAAGTTTCATAGTATGACTCATGAGTTTTATACCACGATAGTTTGTGCAATCTTGTATATCACCCTTATTCTTATATAGAGACACTAAAGTACTTTTCCTTCACACATTAGGCATCTTATTTGTCCGCCAAATCTTGTTAAAAAGATTTGTCAACCATTCTAAACCTTTCTCTCCCAAGCATTTCCAAGCCTCGATAGGTATACCATCTGAGCCAACTGCCCTTCTTGATTTCATTTTCTTCAAAGCCTCTGCAATTTCTTTCTTTTGAATCTTGCGCATGAAGTGACGATTCATCTCATGAAAAGGAATGGAGAAGTCTTCAAGATCTTGAGCATGACTTTCATTAAATAGCTTATCAAAATAATCTTTCCATCTCTCCTTAATCTCCTCATCTTTCACTAAAACCCTTTGCATTTCATCTTTGATACATCTAACCATACCCAGATCCCTCGATTTCCTATCTCTCATCTTTGCAAGCCTATAAATATCATTCTTGCCCTCTTTGGTATCCAACTTGTCATAAACCACCTTATATACCTTATCCCTCGCGTTCCGAACTACTTTTTTAGCTTCCTTCTTTGCTATCATATACTTCTCCAAATTCTCATTATCACGACTCTTACTTAGATTTCTATAACACTCTCTTTTAACCTTAATAGCTAAATACATATTCTATACATGCAGGAAATCACAAGTATTTTTAGGAACACAGAAAATCAGATTCAAGCATCAAGAACGTTGAAAATACCTATTCTATACATGCAAAAAATTACAATCATATTTGGAATACAGAAAATCAGATTCAAGCATCAAGAACGTTGAAAATACCTATTCTATACATGCAAAAAATTACAATCTTATTTGGAATGTAGAAAATCAGATTCAAGCATCAAGAACACTGAAAGTACATATTTTATACATGCAAAAATTCACAGATTCAATTTTCTTTTAGAGCTATGAGATTTAAGCCATGCTAAACCCTCGTTATATCAAATAAAAATAAGAACTCATAGTTTTTTATGCAAATACGCAAAAAATAGAAGAAGGTGACGCTCCTCTCTCTCACTTTCCTCCTCTCTCTCTCTTTTCTCTCTTTTTTTCTTCTCTCTCTTTCTCTCCTTTACGTTTTTGGGAGAGAGAGGCTTAGCCTCCCTTATAACACAAGAGGGGCTCATCTTTAGGAGGTGACACCCTCCCCTAATTGTTTTGCGATAAAGTTCTATTAAACATAGAACTCTTCTCTAACTTATTTTATTTTATTATTATATATATATATACTTATATATATATATATTCCTTTTAGTTAAAGTTTTAAATTCTTCTTTATTTTAAAAACTTATGGATGGACTATGGGGTTTGGCTGGACCCATGACCCATTTGGATTTCAGCCCTTATATATATATACATATATTCATAGGTATTAGTCAATATAGATCCTGGACCATATCCAGATTCATATTGACGTCGACCCCTATATATATATATTGGTGTAAGTTTTATAAAATAAAATTTTAAAATAATATTTTTGATGAAAATGGTTTATGTAAGTCAAACACCAAATAATAAAAATCGGTTCACACTAATAGTGAAGTCCAGGTCAAACTCAGGGAACGAAAAAATATTTTGTATTTCACAGAAAAGTTAAACTACTCTTTATTGCCTTAAAAATAAAAATTAATTAACTAAATAAATGAGAGTGCGTCTTCCTGCAGAGAGCTTAAACAAATAAAAATAAAGTGCCTTATTACAAACCCAAATTGAATTGAAATGAAATAAAAGCCTAAACTAAACAGAAAAGAAAAGGTCTTTAGTGCTTTGAGCTTCTAGTCCCTTCTTTGTTGAGTTTCATTTTTTTTGTTGTTGAGGGCTCTTTGAGAGCCTAAAAGGCCTTTTGAGGAGACCTTTTGCGGATCTCAAAGGGTTATTTGGAGATACTTTTGAGGGCTCACCGCACGTCTGAATGCTTGCAATAATCAAAAGCTGAAACACAAAACAAAACACAAAAATTCACATAAATTTAATGTTAGTTTCAACTAAAAATCACAAAAACATGAATTAAACTAACATGAAATAACTACACAAAAAGCCAAAATAGTAAAACTAACTATTTAACTAACATGAACTAATATAAAAATGACTAACTAAAAGACGGATTAACAAAACATACTAGCTAATTAACAAGACAACTTATAAAACAAACTAACCATGATGGTGAATCAAATAAATGTAACATGTATCACAATCATCAATTGAAATAACTAATTCTAAGTAAACCGATAACACATTATTGAATGAATTAATACTTAACAACCTTGAATTGAGAAAAACGTGACTAAACAATTCACCACACCAAAAGACAAGAAAGCAAAGTAACATGTAACTATCTCCCTAACGCTAGATCAAGGAAAAAAATTACCTACTGCCAAATAATCTAAACAATGAACTAAAAAAAAGAAGACAGTCTATTCCTAACTACCGAAAGGGTTAGCAAAGAAATGTCAAATTTCTACACTAAAAACAAAACTTAAATCAAATTTTATCAAGTCACTAACGCTGTTGGATCAAGTAATGCAGGCTGAAAGGACGGACTTGAGTTAATCATGTTGGAACTAGTTACACGATGCAAGGCTGAACACTAGAACATTAACTAATGAGCAAAATCTAAATGTAAATAAGCAAATTTTCAGAATCAAACATGCTATACATATGCTAAATCTAACAACTAACCCACAAAATAAAAGATTCATCGGACATAGCCATTTGAGCAAGACATGCAGGATCAGATCTAATAGTGTCAATCACGCTGAGTGCGTGATTGATGACTCTGGTAAAGTGCAGGTCCAGATTTACATCTTTTGGGAATACACAACGCTGATCAATATGCTAATACCAGATACAACTGATGTGAAACGAAAACCTCGTTGGTTCTTTAAATCTTGGTTGGAGATTAACGACATTCGTGTGATATGCAAATCACACTAGTTTCCTAATATCCAAAGACCGAATCAGGCCTAACACTATAGCGCCCATGAAAGTGAATCAGTTATTCTGCGTTTTATGAAGAAAACTAAAACCAAACACAAATATAATATTAGATTGAACCAAACATCGAAAACTACTGTACGCTACTTATGCCTAAACTACTGTGCATGAACGACTAAATATGAAAAAAATAGGGTGCACATGAATAAACTACTCTCTAATATGCTGTATGCAATAATGATGCAAATATATATATATATATATTTGTTTTATTTTTATGTAATGAATGAAACAAAACAAACTTAAATTAACTGTAAATCCAATAGAGAGAAGGGAGAGAAGAAGCAAACCTCACGATCTACCTTCGACGGAGGGGTTGAGAAGAAAAAGCGACTTTTCCACTTGTTGTAGACACCTTTCTGACGAAAGAGGGACGAGGACACCGGGAAAGATCGGGGCTAGAAGAAAAGAAGAGAGGAAGAAACCTGTATAAAAGAAGAGGGAAAGAAGATGGAAGAGAGAGGTAGAGGGGGCATCAACTTCAAAAAGGAAAAAACGTGTGATCATGCTGAAAAAACACTGTTTATATTAAAAATATTAGGTTTACACAATTTTTATGGAAGTCCGGATAGTTTTTAAAAATTCTAAAAAAGGCTTCTCTAGAAAGCGTGTTTTTCGAAAAGTAAAACTTCTAAACTAACTAAAATTAATTAATTACTCCTAATCTAATTAAACTACAAGTTAGAAAAAATCCTTAACTAAACAAAACACTAAAAAACACAAGGTAAGCTTTGAAATGTGCAAATTTCCTGTATTTTTTATTTTAAAATAATTTTTTAAAACTAACGATAAAAATGAGTTTTTAATACGATTTTTCTATGAATCATGCATAAGATAGTATGAATAAAATATAAAAATATATGCATGATTATCTCTCTCTCTCTATATATATATATAGATCTCGTCAATGGGTGTTGGACCATACCTAAACCCATATTACGTCAATCTATATACATTAATGTATATATATATATATAATATTTTGAATTTTATACATAAAAATATAATTATTAAATAAAAATCATATTATTTTTAAAATTTAAAACAAAGGTAAAATTATGAGATATTACAGGAAGAAGCATAAGTAGGATTCCGACTTGATGACAAGTCATTTCCAACTCGAGAAGAATGATGTAGGAGTGAACCGACAAGCAGTCCCGGCCCAAGAGATTGATTTGGATATAATTCCACTTTAGAGTTTTTATGTGAGTTCTATTTTATATTTGGATATTTTTAATGTAATGAGTTTATCTCATATCTAATACAAATATAGGGTTTCTTGTGTTTTCCAATAAATACTCCTTAGAGGGATTCCTCGAGGAGTAGAGTTATTTGGTTTATTCTCAATTTCAGTTAACTTTCAATCATTTTCTTTTCTTTTTTACTATTTTCATATTTATGTCATTTTTTTTTTAAAATAATTTGTAGTTGATTAGATTTTCTTATAAATCGGTCATTCGATTTACATCAAGTTTGAGCCCTTCTCAAAACCCAAAATGGCAGTCTAGTAGCCCTATGGAAGATTAACCGAGTTCTTTCTTGTGACTAATTGCCTTCAGGTTTCTCTTTAGGAACATAACACAACACACGCGGTGCACATTTCCTTGGGAGGCTCACTCACTCAGTTTTCATGATTGCTCGTTCGTCTCTTAGGCCCCTCCCTCCCTCCCGTGTCACAAATCACAAACATACGTTCTCTCCCGTGCATTCACAGGAGTGAGACGAACAAAAACCATGATATGTCATATCAAGTCAAAATCATGTGTGCATCAAAGCGCTGATCTCCCTCCTTCCCCAACTCTGTGGCATGTTAAATAGGACCTTGAGCTATTGTGCCTACGTCAACAATGCTGATATCACTGTAATCAAGTAAGGGTTTTGTGGGGCATTCTTTTCAGGAATTCCTCAAAAACAGGGCATTCCTCCTTTCTGGAATTGGATGAGTGAGTTGATCTGCCTCTCTCCTCCTTGGCAAAAGCCTCAACTCCTTGACAACACCTTTTGAGCTTGTCTCACTCATGTTTCTTCTTCTGCAAACAAAAATTCTAAAATGAAAGCACCAGTGTCTTGACAATATTTGTCCATAAAGTGGGTCTAAGAGCATACAGGGGTATGATTTTAATCATCATTATCCTAAATTTTAAAAACCTACATTCCAACCAAAATCTCAAAAAGGGATGATTTACCTCGTGAGCAACCTCCAATCGAAGGTGCTCAATCTCAGCCTTTGATGTGCCATTCCCATCCTCAAAAGCACAACTAACTGGGGGAAAGCTTTATGCAAGAGAAAGGGCCATCACTCAACAGAGTTTTCAAGGAAAAGGAAAGCAACTTGGAATCACTTTACTACTAATGACATGGTTGGTTCATTGTAACAAATTTCAGCAACAATTTGAAAATAGAATAATTTTAATTGCGATATTATTGCACTAGTAGTATTTTTATAGTTTTAATATTTTTTATTGTATTATTATATATTTCGTGTATATTTTTAAAATTTATACTTACCCATATCTTTTCGAGAAAAAAATAAATTCTTCAAAACCATACCCGAGAAAATACCAGAACCATGATTTGTGACTATGGTTTGGTTTGTGGAATTTAAAGACCATATATGAAACATAAAATTTTATCCTGTGAACCATACAAAATATAAGGGTAATGTTTGCTGCCCTAGTGGATAAGGAAGCCCCTAATAAAAAAATATAATATTTTTATTTTCATTTTGTTACATTTGACCCTTCTAATGTATATGTCAGATTTTACAAGAGTTGAAAAATCAACGGCTTGCAATGTACCAAATTTTCAAACCTCAAAAAACATGTTTTATATAAAAAAAACTACAAAATCAAGAGTGTTTTTTTTTTTCGAGATATGAATCAAGAGTTGATTCTTACTATTTTTGACCATGTTGAACGTATCCATGAGGTCAGATTTCGTCAAAACTCCCTCCCTCCCTCCATGAGTTCTAAGGGGTTCTTACCTGGGTATCAAATGCTATCCCCACAATATATGGAATCCATATCCTTTAAAAACTTAAGAATTCTACTTCCAATTTTTCCCATTTTTTTTTGTGAAATATGGATGCTCTTAGGGATGGCAGTGGACCTGGGGAAAGTGGGGCCCCGCCCCGTTTGGACCGGGGATGAAGGGTATGAAACCGGGATGGAGGCGGGGACGAAGGTTAAAATCCATCCCCATCGGGGGTGGAGGCGGGGATGGACGTGCACTTTTCCCCGCCCCGCCTCATCCCCGTTTGAACCGGGGATGGAGGACATGAAATGGGGATGAAGGCGGGGTGGAGGATAAAATCTTGAGGCGGGGCGGGGGTGAAGACCCCGCCCCGCCCCGCCCCACTGCCATCCCTAGATGCTCTGCACAAAAAAGCCTCAAATTCCACATAATCTCTTCCCAGTTTCTTGAACCAACGTGAAGGTGAAGTTCAATTTGGCAATTCGGTTCCTGTTTACTTATAAGGAAAGTTTAGATTCTGATAATAAATTGCCAAATCTTTTGGGAGGGAGACACGCCCTGAATCTTTTCTTACACAGTTTAATGTAAAAAAAAAAAAATCTAAATGCCCTCTAAGTTATGTAGGTCAGGTGTGAAATTCCACTTTCCTAGCCAACGCAAACTGGAACCCCAGTGCTTGGTATTTCTGTGGGTTGAGTGCATTTGGACCCGACCCATTGACAACTTCCCTCCTCATAGGGATTAAACGAGTCATACTTGGGTCGAATCTAAGCATTACAGAGTCCGACCTAACCAGATTTGGAGTTGGATGGTATCAGATAAAGCTGAAACGGAATCAAACTCGGTTAAAATCCAATACCTACACATAATCGGATTTGGATTTCAGTAGGATTCAGATTGGGATTCAAATGCAAAACCTGATACCTAGTTCCGATCCGAATTTGACTAACGAATCCAACTAATATTGTCAGATGTCAGATTACATCCGACCCGTTGACACAGGGCAAAATGGTCTTTTTAGAGGAGGCAAAAGAAATACTTGAAGGATACTTTCGTAATTTAGCAGTCAATTTTTTCCTACCGTGGGTTACGAGTGTCTGATTTGATTTGAGAGAGAGAGGGAGAGACTCAGAGAGAGAAAGTAAGAGGAGGGAGAGAGTTAACCCTATTCTCTCTCTCCAACCCTTCATCCGCAAACAAATACCCTCTCCCTCTCTACAACCCTTCTTCTCCCGCTGCCTCCTTTTCTGCTTTGCTTCTCTTCTTGCCTTTGCCGACCCTTTTCATCAAAAGCTTTTTTTAAATTTTATCCCCACCCTGAATCTTTCTCTCTCTCTCTACCCATTGTTCCCATTGATCTTCAATCATCTTTCTTGCTTCATTGTTTCTTTTTCATTCCTTTTTGGTCTTTTTGGGCTTGTTTTTTATTATGTGGTGTAATTTTCTCTGTTAGTTAAGGTTGGGGTTAGGGTTAGGGTTAGGGTTCCTTTCATGGATCTCCCTGACCTCGTCCTCATTCTTCAAGGGACGCTTAGCCCGAATCCCCAAGAGCGAGTAGCCGCTGAGGAGAGCCTCAATCAAGTGAGTAAAGAGTATTTTTCTTTTTCCTCTGTGTGATTGATCAGAATTTGCTTGTCACGAATTCAATTTTTGGTTTTTTCTCGTCTGTATTGGTTTGCTCTAGTTTCTTTATGAAGTTTTTCTTGTGTGGCAACTGGAATTCGGGATTGAATTTTTGTTATTCTGATCGAATTAAAGTGGTTGTCATCTTTTATGATGATTTGAATTGGTGTTTGGATTGATCACAATGGCCTTGATCTTTTTCGTGTTTGGTATTCAAATTCATGTTGCCTTGTTGCCGTTCTTGATTCATAATGCAATTTTTGGTGTATGTATGGATATTTCTGACTGTTGGGAGTGTGATGCTTGTGAGTTCCACATGTCAGAATTACATGTTTTGCTTGTGGATTGTTGTTCTCTCTCTCTCTCTCACACACACACACACACATACTTTCTCTCTTGTATTAGCGATTGGGATTTGCTCTCTCATTTATTTAGGGGAGATTCTGCTTCATAAGAGTTTTATTCTAGTTCCTGAATCTGAATTTCTGTCAGTGTCTTTCCTTTTATTATTTCTCTTTAATGTTAGTTTCACGAAATTTCCTCTAGTGATATTTTCTGTTGCTTGTGGGTTTCAAATAAAAGAAAGCATTTGCTGAAATGAAAATCATTAGCTACTTTTATGACCATGAACTACACACACATGTACGTCTGCATGTGGGTGCTCTGGCGCACCTACATTGTACTTCTTTTGGAAAATGTAACTTGCTTTCTTTTGGGGATGTTGAATGTAGTTTCAGTATACACCACAGCATTTGGTCCGATTATTACAGATAATTCTGGATGCAAATTGTGATTTAGCTGTACGCCAAGTTGGCAGTATTCATTTCAAGAACTTTATAGCTAAAAATTGGATGCCTCAAGAGCCTGGTTTGATTTTTCTTTCACGGTGGTTCTATTTCCAATCTTTTACTTGTTCCCCGATAAGCTTGTATTCACTGTTTTCAGTTTTGTAGGTAATCAACAGAAACTATCGCCAGCTGATAAAAACATTGTCAGAGAGAACCTGCCTGCACTTGTTGCACAAGTTCCTGTCTTGATTAGGTAACCGACTTGACCTTACCTGAATGGAATTTGTGTGATGGCTTCTGATTCTTAATGGTGACCCTGTGCTGAGTTTCTTTGTTTGGAAAGTTTTAGTACTTCTTTGTATATATATATATGTATGTATGTGTGTATGTATCCAGTGATGAACTTTTTTTTGCTCATATACTAAGTTATTGTCATGTGTTCATTGTTTTCCTTTTTAAGTCAACTTGATTGACATATGGGGCTTTAATCTTGGGCTAGATGCATTTTTATTGAGGTTAAGTGGGACTTTTCCTGTCAAGATGTCATCCATAGATGGATCCATGGTGTAGCAGGCATGGCAGTGGGGTCTAGATGATTCCCTTTACATTACTTTCAGAGATTTGCTAACTCTTATGGGGACTTAGTTGTTACATTGTCAGCCATATAATTACGTAAATGCTAATTCATGCCCTCTATTTTATGAATCTGTTTATAAACATCTTAACTTTTGTTTTTTCTTTTTTTGGAAAATCCTAGGCTTGATACTCATTGGTCGCATATGTCAAACATTGTACTTACTATTACGGAAATGAGTTACCATGGCATTGACAGCCTTTAATTGTAACACCCCAAAATCCCGTACTTGTAACTTTTTAGGAAAAATTTGAAAGCTTTGTAATCAATCCATTTTCAGAGTTTAAAATGGCAGTTCAGCAGAAAAGAGTGTTTGAAATAACAAGTCAGTGGACCTTTTGACCGCATTACAAGCGAACTTTCCTTTACACAATAGTTTTGTATTTTTATATAAGCATTGAAATCACATGGATTCAAAACAAGGTTTTTGATAATTAAAGTTTATACAAAAGAGGAATTTCAAAAGAAACCCTTATGCAAAATTTCAAAACGTGCTTAAGAATGAAACGTCAGAGAAAAAGTGAGATCGAGATATCACATCATCGCACTATCGCCTATCGTACCAACTTAATCATCACCTATACCCCATAAAATGGGTTAGACTTGTAAAAATCAGGTAGGTGCATAGATATCAAAATTTAGAATAAGACTAACATATGCGTTGTTCATTTCTTTACATGTAATTCAAAATAAGTAAAATGAGCATGATAATCTTGTTTCGATATTAACTGTGAGGGTATGCACAGTAGAAACGTAGAAACAACTGAGATTGTTCGGAGGTTTGTTATTCTATGTATTTTGATACCCCGGACAACTAGCTGAGTCCGCTTCTAAGGGGATAACCAATGACCGAGAGAGAATTCCCTAGAGGCATACATGGCAAGGGATGCATTCGAACTTCTGCAGAAGCCATTGAGATCTACCACATAAGATAATTTTTTGATAGCCCCATCCCCTAACTTCGATAACCGGGGATACCAAGTCATTGCTATTCGAGGAATGTAGTTGTTAACAACTTGTCCATCAGAGTTTTTGTACCATCCCATCCTCTCTCTTGACGGAACTAAAGAGATGAATGGGTATGTCAGGTTCTATTTTAACTGACATTCCATTCTACATGCTCTGGTATTTCAAACCAAATCATGCATCTTACCTGTTAATGCGATTATCATAATTTATGTGATTTTTTTTTTATCATCATGCATTTTCACGTTACGAGGTTACCATAAACCTCCTGTCTAATCATCGTACTACTAACATGCCATGCATGTCTGATAGTACCACTACGATGAGAGGGATATCGGTTTCTTGGAAAGAAACCCCAACATTTTTTAAAAATTTCAAAGTCCTGTGCTTTAGACCAGAGAATATCCGAGCCATTTCGGATACCAAAGAGAAGGACCAAACGCACGTACCACCTAGGGCTACGTAATTGAAGCCTTTTCGTTATGCAGGTTTGGGAAAAAAACTCAGTTGCGAAAATGCAAAAGCCAAATACTTGTTTTGCTTTTCGAGACAACGAATAATATGAGCCTGAAATCTCGCATGTAAAATCCTTTTAAAAATAGAGACTTGGCAAGAATGCACAAATCTGCGTCTTTAAATACATGCAAGCATAATATAAAGTAGGCAGGAGTACACAAAACTACGTACTTTATAAAATTATATATATATATATATATAAAATATATATTTATTAAAGCATAAGCCTGTGCACGTTACAACGCGGTGACAAAGTAAATGACATAAAGCAAGGTCTGAAGTGCAAAACAACACATCGAGCTAAATAAATTGTGTAAGCGATGCATAATATACAAAACAATACATCGGCTAAATAAATTGCGTAAGCGCTGCACGATATACGAAACCGTACATCGGCTAAATAAACTGCGTAAGCCATGCACAATGTACAAAACTGTACATCGGCTAAATAAATTGCGTAAATGATGCGCGATGTACGAAACCATACATCGGCTAAATAAATTGTATGAGCAGTAGCCTGTGCACATTACAACGCGACGACAAAGTAAATGACATAATTTAAATGGACAAAAATACGCAAACTGCGTTTTTGAGTTAACACACACACACGCACACACACACACACATATATATACGTATAAGTTAAAAGTATTTCGTCATTTATCCTCGTATTCAACTTTTCCCTATCTCAAAGATGATTTGACTCATTGGCAATTTCGAGCATAGGTTCTTAAATGCTTGTGCCTTGGTAAGCGTGTCTTGTCCGTTGCACCAATGTGGTGCGCTAAAAGATATTTTATCGTGCTGCAAAAAAAAATGATGCAACAAACTTAATTTAACAGAATAAGCGACGTTTGTGTCGCAAGGGTCAAACCCGAACCCAGTTTGAGCCGATTGGATCGAGCCGGGCTCAATAGAAGTCGATCTCAGCTTGACGGCACCTGACCAAGCAGATTGGGCCGACCGATTCACAAAGTGAAGTCGAGTCAAACACTTGGTGCACACGAGTTGGCTAGGGTTATGGGGCTGACTCGGGCTGCGCTCGGTGTTAACCGAACTTGCTCGGCTCGACCATGCTCGAGACAACAACAATACTACGAGCTGCTGCTGTTCGAGCGCAGCTAAAAAAAAAGAACGGATTCGACAGTGGCTGTCGTGGCCAACGATCAGCATCGACATAAAGGGGGAAAATGAGGGAACAAGTGCAGTGGCACCTGTTTTCCGACCAAACATGCAGGAAAGGAGGGACATCGGGTTCAACCATTATGTCGAGCCAACTTTGGCCCCCGAACAAAATAGGGCCGAGCCTAGGCTTGGTTCAAACTGAGCTCGACTCGGTAGGAAGGTCCAGGCAAGAGCAGGAGGGCGGTGCCCTCCTGCCAGTGGAAACGGGAGAGAGAGAAAAAGGAGAGGGTGCTCGACACCCTCTCACCTGGCGAGCCAGAGCCACCGTCGCTGGTGGCTCTAGGTTGCCAACGAGAAAAAGTACAGGGAGGTGGGTGGCGACTTTAGTCGCCCCACTTGGTCGGCACCCAAAGGCTACTGCTATCCTCAGAGAGAGAGAGAGAGAGAGAGAGAGAGAGAGAGAGAGAGAGAGAGAGAGAGAGAGAGAGACTCTTGTAAACCAAAGAGAGACGGGAGTGGGAGGGTGGAGTGATGGCAACACTACCTCCCTATTAAAAAAATAGAGAAGGGAGGGAGAGGGTAGACCACCCTCTTGTTCTGTTGGACAAATACAACAGAGAGAGGATGAGCTAGGTGGCTCGATGGTGGTCAGGCCAAGCGACACCCACAAGAGAGAGAGAGAGAGAGAGAGAGAGAGAGAGAGAGAGAGAGAGAGAGAGAGAGAGAGTTCAGGTACTTACAGTGAGAGATGGAAGGAGGTGGTTCCACCGAGCGAAAAATCCCGACGAGGAGAGGGAGCTTCGACAGTGATGTCGGGAGGGCTCCAGCGAGGGGTAAGAACGAGCCCATGCTTTTGATTGCATGATGGTCTTTAATCAAGTTACACAGATATTCATTGACCAAGTCATTGGGGTTATGGCTTGCTGGTTGCACAATGGCCATATCAAGGGGTAAGGAAAGCTGTTAGGGAAATCAATGACTATTGTCTTGACCTAATACTGTTTTCTGGTCTTGTCAAGCCACTGCGACTGGTGTTGGGACTAGACTGAGTCAAAAGTAGACTGGTGATGTCATTTGTTTGTGTTAAAAATGTAATATCGCGTATTTTTCTACTTAGTCATTTCATGAGATTTTTAAAATTTTGGCTAAGTCTGTGAGAAAAATCGTGTGAGGCTCGATTTTTAGACTGATGTCTTTTAGTCCGGGCTTGACCCAGGTTCCATCGACAAGGTCGTAATGAGCCAATCAAAGCGAGATAAAGAGTTTTATTTTTTACCTTTAAATTCAAGCGAAATTTGGGTTATTTTCGGGCAAAATTTGGAATTTGAATTTGATATTTGTATAATATTCTAAGTAACAGGGACTCGGCAAAGCAGGTGCCGCACCCGCGTCGACGCGATGCAGGTGCGCGTGCAGGTGCGGCACCAGGTGCAGTCAACACAGCCGCACCCATGGTCGTTTTCGTCCACATTTCGGATGTTAAAAAAAAATCCGATGAAAAGGAGTGATTAGGGCAATTTTTTTTTTGCCCAAATCACTCCTTTCCTCTCTTCTCCCACGCAGCTCAGCTCGAGCCCTCTCCTCCCGACGCCACCTCCTAAGCTCCTCCTCTCCCTCGTCGCAGGTATGTCCCTCTGGCTCTCTGCTTGTGTCGGCAGGGGAGGGGCCGAGTGTAACGCCCCAAAATTTCGAACCTTATAAATTCCTTGAAATAGTTGGAAAATACCTTTTCTTTACAGAGTTTATTTCTAAATCAGCGGAAACGATTTCTTTTAAAAGAAAAAGGACGAGTTTGACAACCTTGGGCACGTTAGCGAGAAAAACAAAGATTTACCATGGACGATCTGCAATAATACTTAGGAAACCATTCATTCTATTTGGAGAGAGTATCAAGTTTGTACAAAATTTGGGTTTCCTCAAGGGAAAACCGTATCAAAAACCAAAAATGTCAAGGAGAAGCACTACGAGCAGAAACAGTGGATCCTTAAATCATCTCGCAGTCGCGCCATCGCCTGATGCACCTAATCGTCACCTGTGCCCATGAAATGGGTTAGTTTTGCGAAAAACTAGCAGGAGAGTACAAAGACAGAAAGAACTAAATTAGGCATAGATAATTTATGCAGCAGGTAGTAACGAGCGAACTAAGCAGATAGACTGGAGGAATAAGCTAAGTACAACAAACTGAAAAGGTGTGCATGCTCAATTTAGTTATTACTTGATAACCGGCCATGCGGGTACATACATGGCACGTGAGTCGAAACAGTCGAGTCCAAACCGAGTGTTCATTATGTTAAGTATTTTAATATACCTCGGTTGTCTGACTGAATCCTATTCCTATGGAGACGACCGATGGTCGAGAGAGTAAGTCCCCAAGGCCTGATAGGGATGCATCCAACTTCTGCAAAAGTATTAGGCTAACTTATGTAGCCCCTATCCCTCCCCCTATCCTCCGATGACTGGGGAAAAACGAGTATTTTGCCATTTTTGAAAGCCATAAATGGACTGTCCATCGGAGTTGGTACCCTTCGTCCTCTCTCTTGACGAAGCAAGGTTGAATTGAGCGCGACGGGGTTTCTTAGCCGTTGCCTCATTCTTCATGCTCTGGTCCATTAGACCGAAACGAGCATCTTGCCTATGAAGGCGATCCCACTCTTATATGTGTTTTCAACAACCTGCACTAAGCATTAATCGAGGTCATAAGACTCTCTCATCCAATCGTCGTAGTACTAACATGTCTCGCATGTTTTAGAAGTACGCTTACGAGAAAAGGGATACAGGTCCTTAATAGGAGCCTCGGGAGTGTGTTTCGCAAAGATATAATGTTTTTTTAAAATCTATTTTAACATATCAAACATTTCGAAACCAACACAATCTTGCCAACATAAGGCATGCGATTTTCTCGAATCTGACATCCGATGATGCAGTGTCTGGGTGCTATGTAAGTCACGACACTGGTTTTGGTAAATGAGTTTCACAAAAGAACCTATCACCCAACAACTTGGTCTTGCTCCAGATCAAGGGTTTTCCCAAAACGTATCGGGTGAAAAGAGGAATAGGTATTCCTCTCGAATACTCTGAGTCTATGGCAAGGAAAAGAAACAAAAGATAATAATGCGAAAAGGAAGTGCCTGGGCGCGAAGCGCGACGGCAAACAGGAACTGCGAAAGCAAGGGACAAGGATCGCGAAACCGCGTCCTTGAATCAAAAGACAGTAAATAGTAATTATGAAAGCAAAAGCCTGGGCGCAAAGCGCGACGGCAACATAAACAGAAAGTGCGTAAGCAAAGGACAAGGACCGCGAAACCGCGTTCTTGAATTAAAAGACAATAAGCAGTAAATACGAAAGTAAAAAGCCTGGGCGCAAAGCGCGACGGCAAACTGAAATGCGAAAGCAAAGGACAAGGATCGCGAAACCGCGTCCTTGATTTAAAAGTGTACTTATATACATATAAGTATATAAATATATCATTAAGTCCTTTCGATTATCAATTATTTAAGCTTGATTTAATTATTTAAGTCCTTGTGCAACTTCTCCTACCTTGGAGTATTGCGAGAATGAAGCCGTCTACGAATGTAAGTGATCGTCGGTTTAGTTCGCGGGGCGCGAACGGGCTCCGTTGCGTAACACTGCAAAAGTACGTAGTTTAGCATGTATAAAATGAAGATAGGTAGGGAGAAAGCTCGGTTTCTCCGCAACTCAATGCAGGGGTCATCGGCCCCTACCGTTACGAAAGAGAACGGGGTAGGGTCCAATGACCCATGCCACTAAAAGGAGATGGGTGCAGGGGCCATCGGGGCCCTTGCTGGGTTTCTAAAAGGAGGGGCAGGAGCCTTCGGCTCCTGCCAGCCTTCTTAAAAGAAAGGGGCAGGGGCCGATGGCCCCTGCCAAAGGAACGAGTAGGGAGGAGGGAGCGCAGGGGCCAAAGGCCCCCCTGCGGCTCAAAAGGAGAGGAGGTAGGGGAGTGCAGGGGCCAAAGGCCCCTGCCGTGCCCTTGCTCGACAGAAAAGAGACAGGGGCCTCTGGCCCCTGTCGGTTTAAAAGAGGGGCAGGGGCCAAATGGCCCCTGCTTGGTTTCCGAGGGGTGGGGCAGGAGCCTTCGGCTCCTGCCCCCCCTCTCTTAAGGGGAAGGGTAGGGGCCATCGGTCCCTACGTGGAAAGGGAAGGGCAGGGGCCATGGCCCCTGCCGGAAAATTAAAAGGGCAGGGGGCTCCGCCCCCTGCCTGCTAAGAAGAGGAAAGCAAGGTTGGCGGAGCCCCCTTGCTTGTCAAAAAAGAGGAAGGCAAGGGGGCGAAGCCCCTTGCCTGTCGAGATAAGAGGAAGGCAAGGGGGCGGAGCCCCTTGCCTGTCGTGAAAAAAAAAGGAGGAAGGCTCGGCAGGGGCCGCCGGCCACCTGCCGGCCTTCCGGCGAATCAGGGGGAGGAAAGAGGGGGGAAAAGGAGGGGGCTACCTGGGCTGCCGTGAAGGGGGGTTCGCCGGAGAGGGTGGCGCCGTGAAGAGGGGGGGGGGGGGGGTTGTCCTGCGTCGGCAAAAAGGGAGAGGGAGATGGAGTCGGGGGAAGAGAGAGCAGAGGGGAGAGAGACGAGAGATGAGAGAGTCGGGGGGGGGGGGGTCGGGGGAGGCTCGTAGGCCCTCCCCTCTCCCCTCTCGTCTTTTAATAGGGAGGGGGCGCACACAGGGCTCGCCCCCTGTGTCGCCGGAGGCTCCCCTCCCCCTGTGGGCTGCCAGTCCCCTCGAAAAGGGTTTTCGAGGGGCTGGCACAGGTTGGATCCGGGTCGGGTCTGGACCCGACCCGGGTCCGATCTTAATTTTTTTTTAAACTGGTTTTACATCCAACCCTCCTTAAAATAATTTCGTCCTCGGAATTAAATTGAACTTAACGATCAAGGTACAAGTCAGTGTATTTCTCCTTAATAGCAGAGTCAGGCTCCCAAGTACATTCCTCTATTCCATGGTGCTTCCAACGCAACTTTACAAGAGATATAGTCTTAGATCGAAGCACTTGATCTCGACGATCAACGATCCCGACTGGTCTTTCCTCAAAAGACAAATCCTTCTGAATGTCTACATCATCATAATGGATGATGTGTGATGGGTCGTGAACGTATTTCCGAAGCATGGATACGTGAAAACCGTTATGTATCTAAGCGTACTGAGGAGGTAAAGCCACACGATAAGCTGCTTCACCAATCCGTTCTAGGATCTCGAACGGTCCGACAAATCTAGGGCTTAGCTTTCCCTTTTTCCCAAAACGAAAAACGCTCTTTGTGGGAGATACCTTAACAAAAACCATATCTCCTATCGAGAAGGTGAGCTCTCGACGACGACGATCTGCGTAACTTTTCTGCCGACTCTGTGCAGTACAGAGTCGCTCTCGAATCATTTGCACCTGCTGAGTGTAGTGTTGTAGCACTACAGGAGATTCCATCCTTCGCTCGCCAACCTCGTCCCAGTAGAGGGGCGAACGACAGGGCTTTCCATACAAGGCCTCGTAAGGGGCCATCCCGATGCTAGCGTGGTAACTGTTGTTGTACGCGAATTCGGCCAGACTGGTATGAGAATTCCATTCTCCCTTCCAGTCCATCATGCACGCACGCAGCATGTCCTCCAAAGTCTGAATTGTGCGTTCAGACTGTCCGTCAGTCTGAGGGTGAAATGCGGTACTAAACTTTAAATTCGTACCCAACGCGATTTGAAGTTGTCCCCAAAACCTCGAGGTAAACCTCGGATCACGATCGGAGATGATAGATACCGGAACACCGTGCAACCTCACAATCTCACGAATGTAGAGATCCGCCAAACTGTCTAAGGACTGACTAATACGGATAGGAAGGAAATGAGCCGATTTGGTGAGTCGATCAACGATCACCCAAATCGCATCGTTCTTTCTTCGTGTTCTTGGCAAACCGACGATAAAGTCCATAGTGATGTCTTCCCACTTCCATTGTGGGATCTCCATTTGTTGCATCACTCCGCCAGGTCGTTGATGCTCGATCTTAATCTGCTGGCAAGTCAAACACTTAGAGATGTATTCGGCCACGTCTCGCTTCATTCCGCTCCACCAATATCTGCGCTGCAAGTCTTTGAACATTTTCGTGCCTCCCGGGTGAATCGTATATTTGGATTTATGGGCCTCTACGAGAATTTCGTCTCTCAAAACGGGATCATTTGGGACCCAAAGACGATTTTTGAGCCAAATGCTTCCATCGTCCTTAAGTCGGAAAGGAGTATCGGTCTGTTGTGTACGAGCCTTCAACTTCTCGTACTGCGCATCAGTCGTTTGCCCAGCAAGGATCTTGGCTAACAGCTCAGGTTGAGCTATCAGATTAGAAAGACTGATAGAATTTGATAAGACTGCAAACGGTTTCCAGGAAACCAAATCCTCAATCAACTTCCAACCAACGTATAAAAGGTTGACGGAAATGCTAGAAGCCTTACGGCTGAGAGCATCAGCTACCACGTTCGCCTTTCCTGGATGGTAGGAAAGGGTGAAATCGTAATCCTTGAGAAATTCTAGCTACCGTCGTTGCCTCATATTAAGCTCCTTCTGTGAAAACAAGTACTTGAGGCTCTTATGATCCGTAAAAGCCTCGAATTGTTCTCCGTACAAGTAGTGTCGCCAAATCTTTAATGCGAAAACCACAGCCGCTAATTCCAAGTCATGAGTCGGATAATTCTTCTCATGAATCTTAAGTTGACGCGATGCATAGGCGATTACCTTACCATTCTGCATTAGGACGCAGCCCAAGCCTGTCCCGGAAGCGTCAGTATAAATTACGAAGCCGCCTTGTCCCGAAGGCAAGGCTAAGATAGGAGCGGTAGTAAGTCGTTCCTTCAGCAACTGAAAACTGTTTTCGCACGAATCGTCCCACACGAACTTAGCCTCCTTCTTTAGCAGCTTTGTCATAGGCAGAGAGATTTTGGAAAAGTCTTGGATAAATCTTCGATAATATCCAGCTAATCCAAGGAAACTTCTGATGTCACGAACATTCCTCGGTTGCTGCCAGCTTAGTACGGCCTCCACCTTTGCAGGATCTACGGATACGCCTTTCTCGGATATAACATGTCCCAAAAACATAACCTCCTTGAGCCAAAACTCGCTTTTAGAGAATTTAGCAAACAAACGCTCCTTCCGCAAGGTTTCCAAAATGATGATCAGGTGTTCGCGATGTTGATCTCAGGTCTCTGAGTACACCAGGATGTCATCAATGAACACGATGACGAAGGTGTCTAAAAAGGGTTTAAACACACGGTTCATGAGGTCCATGAAGGCTGCAGGAGCGTTGGTGAGTCCGAAAGGCACGACAGTAAACTCGAAATGCCCATACCTGGTTCGAAAAGCCGTCTTGGAGATGTCATCTCCCTTAATTCTAAGTTGATGGTATCCTGACCTAAGGTCGATCTTTGAGAAAATCTTGGCATTCCGCAGTTGATCGAACAGATCTTCGATACGCGGTAACGGATATTTATTCTTTATCGTGGCCTGGTTGAGCATTCGATAGTCGATGCACAACCGCAATGATCCATCTTTCTTTTTAACGAATAAAACAGGAGCTCCCCAAGGCGAGACACTGGGGCGAATGAATCCTAGATCCATCAATTCCTGTAGCTGCTTCTTGAGTTCCTCGAGCTCGGCTGGCGCCATACGGTATGGAGCTTTAGAAATTGGCGCAGTACCTGGTAGCAACTTGATGTTGAATTCAACCTCTCGTGGTGGGGGAAGTCCTGGCAGCTCCTCTGGGAAGATGTCTGGAAAATCCCGAACCACCTCCAGATCTCTAATCGAAACTAGTGTCGGTTCGGACTGGACGACACTGACTAAAAAGGCAGTGCATCCCCTTCTCAGGTAATGTTGTGCCTTTAGCGAAGAAATCATCTTGCTTGCACGGACCGCCTTCACGAACTTGAATTCCACCTTAGGCATCCCTGGTGGAGATAATACAATTTTGCTTTCATGGCAAAAGATCTTGGCATGGTACTTGTGCAGCCAATCCATGCCTAGGATGACGTCAAATTCGGTCATATCTAGAAGGATAGTGCAGGCCGGATAATGTCGATCTGCCAAGACTACGTCCAAAGCTGGCACATAGTTCGCACAAATAGTGCTCTTCCCAATCGGGTTATAGACGTTGAGAGCATTATCTAACGAACTTACAGGTACGTGCAAGAGTTCAACAAATTTTACAGAAACAAAAGAATGAGTGGCACCGCAATCAAAGAGTACGAAAGCTGCTTGGTTAGCAATCAAGATGGTACCTTACACAAGCTCGCCTTTGGTCAGCTGTTCGACCGTGGCAGTGTAAACGCGTCCTGGTGCTTTCTTCTGGCCGCTGGACTGTGGTTGCTGCGCCTGGTAAGAAAGTTGCTGTTGTTGTTGTTGCGGCGGTGGTCGGGGGAGCAGAGGTGCTCCATTATTCCTTCTGAGGTCGTCAGCCGCCTTCTTGCGGCACTCGCGTGCAAAGTGGCTCATCTTGCCACAGTACAGGCATCCACCTGTAAGAAGAGGGCGTGCTTGCCCGGGGTGAGGTCGTCCGCATTTGGGGCAGACATCGCCCGCCTGCTGCCGGGCGGGAGGGTTGCCCTGAGGACGCTGACGTTTGGAAGGAGGATATGGCTTTCTTCCACCTTCCTTGTTTACGAAAAAGGGCGGTCGCTTGGTTTGACCGCCAGAGGGATATTTCTTTTGATCGTTACCCGCAACGGGTGGCTTCTTGCTTTGGGTGCTCTTGGAGCGTTCCAAATCCTCAGTCAGGAGAGTAGCTGCAGCAACAGCTGCGGAGAGAGTTGATGGCATGCTGTTTAGGACCCTTGGTCGGAGTCCTTCCTTTAATCTGCGGATGAATTTACCCGCCCGCTCCCGATCATCTGCAAATAAGTTGGGGCAATGACGCTCCAACTCCTGGAACCTGGAGATGTAGTCCACCAGACTTGACGAGCCTTGGCAAAGTTCCAAGAACTCAACCTTTTTCCTCTCCCTAGCATGAGGAGGAAAATAGTTCTCCAAGAAAGCCTTCTTGAAAGCCTCCCAAGGAATAAACGAGTCTGTCTGGAACAGTATGTTCCGAGTCGTGTCCCACCAATGGCGGGCGGCACCCAAAAGTCTGAAAGTACCATAAAGGGTCTTCTTGTCTTCTGGGACTGTCAAAACTTGGAAAACTCGTTCTATTTTCAAAATCCAGTTTTCAGCTGCATCGGGGTCGGGCTTGCCTGCGAAGGTTGGAGGATCGAGCTTTAAGAACTTTTCATATGATACTGTCGCAGGGTGGCTTGGTTCTGGGGTAGGTACTTGGCTGTGCGCTTGATTTCGCATGGCGCTAGCCAATGCGCTCAAGGAATCCATGATGAATCCCCGTTGATCTGACCATTCGTCAGATGAACCTTCGTTCGACCCTCGAACCATCCTTAAAATACCCAGATGATACATAAGTCAATACTTGAAAGAGAAGAGTAATATCAAAAAGTTTATCATATTTCCGAGTAATAGAGATTACAAAAGCCCAGCAGTGCTGGTATAGGAGGGCACTTACAAAAAGTTAAAAAAACTGTCCACGGTACAAAAACCAACGAGTTTATATCCTTTAGGGATGATGAGAGTACTTCCTCAAGTACTCTCTTGCGATACCCGTGCGCCTTAACCCGCGTAGAGGGGGAAAATGATGCAAATCCTCATTCGGGACTCCTTGCCCGTGAAGAGGAGTAGTAGGGGAGTAATGTGGTGAGGCATCCGGTGCATAGGGTGGCGAAGCCAGAGTGTACACCGGAGAATCCGGTATGTACAGCGGTGGAGCTGGTGTGTATACCGGGGAATCCGATATGTATAGCGGTGAAGCCGGAGTGTTTACCGGAGTATCCGATATATACTGTGGCGAGTCTGGGGATGGTGTGTAAATTGGTGAGTTGGGGGAAGGCATATGAGTGGGTGGAGCGATGTCCTGAGCACTCTCTAGGGGTAATATTTGTCCATCACATGATGGTGTGTCATAAGTACCCTGGACAGAGGATGCTGTGTCTTCTAGATCTTGTGCCGCAGTCCCCCTTCTATCGTATGCTTCCCTGAGTTGACAATTATCCATCGTATGTCCTTCTTCGCCGCAAAAATTGCATCTCATCTGGGCTTGCCAGGGGGATTCTGCTTCAGAGGATTCCCGAGAAGTGTGTCGATTAATTAAAACATGATTTGGCACACGACTTCCTTCCCGAAAGTGCACTGCTGCCCATGTCGCGGCTAGCGGTGCCTGCTAGGTATCCGGAAGCGTAAAGCCCCAAGAATCCGCAAAAGTGGGAGGGGGCGGCCCGCTGGTCCAATGATCTGAACCGATAGAAGAACGCTCAAGTCTTCCTACCACAGAGCTTCTACCCCTCACAGAACGACAACGCGTTCTTCTTGCGCCCCTTCTGCGTCCCAATCTTTCACCATCCGGAGGGTTCATTTTCTTTGGACAAGAAAAATCCCAAATACTCATGTAAGGTATACTCTAGTCTAATAGTATAGAAAAAGAGAAATTAAATTACTTACGGCGCGATGCGGATGCTCGATGACCAAGAATCACTGTTTCGACCTGCTCTGATACCAAGTTGTAACGCCCCAAAATTTCGAACCTTATAAATTCCTTGAAATAGTTGGAAAATACCTTTTCTTTACAGAGTTTATTTCTAAATCAGCGGAAACGATTTCTTTTAAAAGAAAAAGGACGGGTTTGACAACCTTGGGCACGTTAGCGAGAAAAACAAAGATTTACCATGGACGATCTGCAATAATACTTAGGAAACCATTCATTCTATTTGGAGAGAGTATCAAGTTTGTACAAAATTTGGGTTTCCTCAAGGGAAAACCGTATCAAAAACCAAAAATGTCAATGAGAAGCACTACGAGCAGAAACAGTGGATCCTTAAATCATCTCGCAGTCGCGCCATCGCCTGATGCACCTAATCGTCACCTGTGCCCATGAAATGGGTTAGTTTTGCGAAAAACTAGCAGGAGAGTACAAAGACAGAAAGAACTAAATTAGGCATAGATAATTTATACAGCAGGTAGTAACGAGCGAACTAAGCAGATAGACTGGAGGAATAAACTAAGTACAACAAACTGAAAAGGTGTGCATGCTCAATTTAGTTATTACTTGATAACCGGCCATGCGGGTACATACATGACACGTGAGTCGAAACAGTCGAGTCCAAACCGAGTGTTCATTATGTTAAGTATTTTAATATACTTCGGTTGTCTGACTGAATCCTATTCCTATGGAGACGACCGATGGTCGAGAGAGTAAGTCCCCAAGGCCTGATAGGGATGCATCCAACTTCTGCAGAAGTGTTAGGCTAACTTATGTAGCCCCTATCCCTCCCCCTATCCTCCGATGACTGGGGAAAAACGGGTCTTTTGCCCTTTTTGAAAGCCATAAATGGACTGTCCATCGGAGTTGGTACCCTTCGTCCTCTCTCTTGACGAAGCAAGGTTGAATTGAGCGCGACGGGGTTTCTTAGCCGTTGCCTCATTCTTCATGCTCTGGTCCATTAGACCGAAACGAGCATCTTGCCTATGAAGGCGATCCCACTCTTATATGTGTTTTCAACAACCTGCACTAAGCATTAATCGAGGTCATAAGACTCTCTCATCCAATCGTCGTAGTACTAACATGTCTCGCATGTTTTAGAAGTACGCTTACGAGAAAAGGGATACAGGTCCTTAATAGGAGCCTCGGGAGTGTGTTTCACAAAGATATAATGTTTTTTTAAAATCTATTTTAACATATCAAACATTTCGAAACCAACACAATCTTGCCAACATAAGGCATGTGATTTTCTCGAATCTGACATCCGATGACGCAGTGTCTGGGTGCTATGTAAGTCACGACACTGGTTTTGGTAAATGGGTTTCACAAAAGAACCTATCACCCAACAACTTGGTCTTGCTCTAGATCAAGGGTTTTCCCAAAACGTATCGGGTGAAAAGAGGAATAGGTATTCCTCTCGAATACTCTGAGTCTATGGCAAGGAAAAGAAACAAAAGATAATAATGCGAAAAGGAAGTGCCTGGGCGCGAAGCGCGACGGCAAACAGGAACTGCGAAAGCAAGGGACAAGGATCGCGAAACCGCGTCCTTGAATCAAAAGACAGTAAATAGTAACTATGAAAGCAAAAGCCTGGGCGCAAAGCGCGACGACAACATAAACAGAAAGTGCGTAAGCAAAGGACAAGGACCGCGAAACCGCGTCCTTGAATTAAAAGACAATAAGTAGTAAATACGAAAGTAAAAAGCCTGGGCGCAAAGCGCGACGGCAAACTGAAATGCGAAAGCAAAGGACAAGGATCGCGAAACCGCGTCCTTGATTTAAAAGTGTACTTATATACATATAAGTATATAAATATATCATTAAGTCCTTTCGATTATCAATTATTTAAGCTTCATTTAATTATTTAAGTCCTTGTGCAACTTCTCCTACCTTGGAGTATTGCGAGAATGAAGTCGTCTACGAACGTAGGTGATCGTCGGTTTAGTTCGCGGGGCGCGAACGGGCTCCGTTGCGTAACACTGCAAAAGTACGTAGTTTAGCATGTATAAAATGAAGATAGGTAGGGAGAAAGCTCAGTTTCTCCACAACTCATTACAGGGGTCATCGGCCCCTACCGTTACGAAAGAGAACGGGGTAGGGTCCAATGACCCATGCCACTAAAAGGAGATGGGTGCAGGGGCCATCGGGGCCCTTGCTGGGTTTTTAAAAGGAGGGGCAGGAGCCTTCGGCTCCTGCCAGCCTTCTTAAAAGAAAGGGGCAGGGGCCGATGGCCCCTGCCAAAGGAACGAGTAGGGAGGAGGGAGCGCAGGGGCCAAAGGCCCCCCTGCGGCTCAAAAGGAGAGGAGGTAGGGGAGTGCAGGGGCCAAAGGCCCCTGCCGCGCCCTTGCTCGACAGAAAAGAGACAGGGGCCTCTGGCCCCTGTCGGTTTAAAAGAGGGGCAGGGGCCAAATGGCCCCTGCTTGGTTTCCGAGGGGTGGGGCAGGAGCCTTCGGCTCCTGCCCCCCCTCTCTTAAGGGGAAGGGTAGGGGCCATCGGCCCCTACGTGGAAAGGGAAGGGCAGGGGCCATGGCCCCTGCCGGAAAATTAAAAGGGCAAGCAAGGGGGGCGGAGCCCCCTTGCTTGTCAAAAAAAGAGGAAGGCAAGGGGGCGGAGCCCCTTGCCTGTCGAGATAAGAGGATGGCAAGGGTGCAGAGCCCCTTGCCTGTCGTGAAAAAAAAAGGAGGAAGGCTCGGCAGGGGCCGCCGGCCACCTGCCGGCCTTCTGACGAATCAGGGGGAGGAAAAAGGGGAAAAAAGAGCGGGGAAAAGGAGGGGGCTACCTGGGCTGCCGTGAAGGGGGGTTCGCCGGAGAGGGTGGCGCCGTGAAGAGGGGGGGGGGGGGGGTTGTCCTGCGTCGGCAAAAAGGGAGAGAGAGATGGAGTCGGGGGAAGAGAGAGCAGAGGGGAGAGAGACGAGAGATGAGAGAGAGAGTCGGGGGGGGGGGGGGGGGTCGGGGGAGGCTCGTAGGCCCTCCCCTCTCCCCTCTCGTCTTTTAATAGGGAGGGGGCGCACACAGGGCTCGCCCCCTGTGTCGCCGGAGGCTCCCCTCCCCCTGTGGGCTGCCAGTCCCCTCGAAAAGGGTTTTCGAGGGGCTGGCACAGGTTGGATCCGGGTAGAGTCTGGACCCGACCCGGGTCCGATCTTAATTTTTTTTTAACTGGTTTTACACCGAGCCCCCCCTGTGCCCTTTCTTTCTCTTGTTGGGTCGACAGGGGAGGGGCCGAGCCCCCCCTGCTCCCTCTGATTTTGGCAGGGGAGGTGTCGAGCCCCCCCTCTCTCGCTTTTTTGTTGGGTTGGCAGGGGTGGGGCCGAGCCCCCCCTACACCCTTTGTTTTCGACAGGGGAGGGGCTGTGCCCCCCCCTCTTGCTCTCTTGTTGGGTCGGCAGGGGAGAGGCCGAGCCCCCCCTCTCGCTCTCTTGTTGGGTCGGCAGGGGAGGGACCGAGCCCCTCCCCCCTCTCGCTCTCTTGTTGGGTCGGCATGGGAGGGTCTGAGCCCCCCCCCCCCCCCTGCTCCCTCTGTTTTTGGCAGGGGAGGGGCCGAGCCCCCCCCTCTCGCTCTCTTGTTGGGTCTGCAGGGGAGGGGCTGAGCCCCTCCCTATTTTCGGCAGGGAAGGGGCCGAGCCCCCCACCCTGCTCTTTTTGATTTCAGGGAAGAGACTGAGCCCCCTGTCTCGCTCTCTTGTTGGTTCGGCAGGGGAGGGGTTGAGCCCCTCCCTGCTCCCTCTGTTTTCGGCAGGGGAGGGGCTCGGGAGAGGAGAGGAGTGATTTTCAAAATAAGATCGGCATTGACATCTCGCTCACCAACATCTCAATAATGTCAAGTTGGGTGGTTCGAAAATCGCTTGTCTGAAGAAACTCCGTTGTTTCTTCACATGGAATTCACAGATTCTTACAAACAAACCGGCCCTTGTTGCTTCTCCCCCGATTCGTGCTTCCTCGCTATCGCTGTCGACTATCGGCTAGTTATCCGAGATGTTCTCTCTCTCAAGGTACCCTTTTTCCCTCTTCAAACACTGTTTTCTTCAACAAATTGGAACTCATCATTGCTGATTTGTTGCTTATGTGCATATACACGATTACCCAAATCACCATGTTAGCATTTTTGACACTTTAATCTTGATGACAGTGTGAAGTTTTTTTTTTCTTTCTTTTGGGCTCCCCTTGCTAGAACCAAGTGATCGTGTATATGGTTTTATAGTTTTCGAGATTGCTTTTAATATTTGTGTAAACCTTGTAAGCACCAGAAGGTAAGAAACAGGGCAAGTGAGATTTTATAGATACCCGCCAGAGTTATTTGGGGTAATTCCACTATTGGTTTGATGCTGTTTTGTTTCTTATATTATTGTTTTTTGGGACTTGGATTTGATGGTTGTTGCAATTTGAAAGAGATATATAGATGTGGAAAAGAGCAATATGCGTAAAAATCCGGTAAAATTCACGTCTCACTAAAAGAACATAGACCAATAACCTGCTTTCATTACATCACAAGACATATTGCATTGTCTGTAAGGAAGATTTCAACTGCATGCATGATAAATGATATTATGACAATGTTAACTATTAAATGTTAAACTGTTAAAACTTCAAAATTATATATATATATATATATAAATTTATTTATTTTTTGTATTTTTGCCCCTGTTGCACCCTCGCACTCGGTTTTTTTGGAAGTGCTGCATCCCCGCACCCGCACCCGCACCTATGTGACATAGATAATATGTCGTTGGATGCGTCTCTGAATTCTGAGAGCAACGATATTTTACTTTCCTGAATTCGAGTTTCGGTTGGCCTGAAAATCACGTTTTTCTGAAAATTGAGCAGTTTATTGAACTGAATCCGCAGCTGGATCGGATGGGATCCAAGGCATATGATCCGAATTATTATGGATTTGGATCTTATTTAAGACATACTTAAATATGGATTTAATCCAGATCTTGATCCATTTTCGTTTTGGGTATGGGTTTGAAGATTTGGAATCTGGATCCAAATCCAGGCCCCATGATTTTTTAGCTTTAAATTGAATATAAAGCTTTAATTTGGGGTTTAATAAGGTTAGAGAGCCTTTTGGGTTAATTTGGCTATTTTTGAAAGTTTTTAAATAATTTTTAATTAATTAATTAATTAATGTTAATTCCCAATTTTATTTTAGGGCTGAGTAGGACTCCTTAAAAGAATCCTTATTCTTTACTTAAGAGAGAGTTTTAAATGAATTGGAAAGTTAAAAAAATAAAAAGTCAACAAAAGGAGTTGGAAAATTTTTGGTAACAAGAGAGAGTGTTCCAAAATTTTTGGAAACCCTCTCTCTCCAGCCCTTTTAGGGGGAACGTCACCCCCTCTCCCTCACTTTATAAAAGAAAAAAAGGAAAGGGGAAAAGAAAGAGAGAAAAGAGAAAGAAAGAAGGGAGAGAGAGAGAGAGAGAGGGGAAGAGAGGAAGGAGGAAGAAAAAGAAGAAGAAGAGGGGGAGCCTTCTTCTCTAACAGCCCTCTTTTCCACCATCATCTTTCATTTTTCTCCACATTTTACAAAGGTACGAGTTTCTCTTTTGATTTCGAATAAGAAAGGGAGCATAAATTCGTATCCCATGCAATATTTTGGCAAAGCTAAGGAGAAAGTGTAAAATTTGAATGGTTGTTCTAAGATCCATGGTTAAAACGAATGGACTTCTTTTCATCTCTTTTGAAATCTGTGTTGGAAATACATATATGTGAGTATATATACATATATATATATAAGTATATATGTACGGTGAAAGTGTTATTCAATTTATTTCTGAGTATGTGAGTTCATGTTAAAATGAAAATCATATGCTAAACAAACTTGTGTTACTATATATATTCTTTGATCATATAAAAATCTAATAGAACACATAAATCAATCGGTCATTTTAGAGTGACCATATACAAATCATTGGATTTGGAATCCAAACCAGCACTGGTCATGAGGCTCGTTGTGCTTAATCTGATGCCTTTGAAATGTTCAAAAGTGGCCAGGCACAGGATTGGTCTATGTCACGAATTCTGAAACAGATCCCCCACATTCTGGTATAATCTGAGCCCATGATTTGAAATGTAATTCTTTAAAAAAAATGCATTTTTCAAAGGGTATGAGTTGAGTTCGTTATAGGTTTGGTATCAAAGCAACCACAAAATCTTACACTTTTATCATCTTTTTAGCATGGAGTTTTTAAATTTTGGTAAGTGAGCCCTGTCCTGAAGCGTCAGCAAGTCGTGCCTCGTGCTCCAAAGCAGTCTCCTTCACTGGTAAGGCTATTTAATACTTTTATTTAAGTATGTGAATTTCGTGTGCTTAATTGCATTCATAGTTTAATTTTCTTTTGGTGTGAATTAAAAATCTTGATTTGATAATATGAATGAAATTGTTCGGGATCAATCTTAAGGGGGTCGGATCGATAAGAGCTTAATCTTTTACAAATTTTTTTTTGCATGTGTAGACGTATAGACGCAGGGGTGCTTCGACCTCTTCTGGTGCTCCCGCCAACTGACAGGAATAGATGGACTTCATGATGAATGCCCTCCACACCCTAACAGAGATAATGATGGTGCAGGCGGCGCAGACGGCTCATGCAGCACATGCAACCACCTGCATCCATCCTCCCAAAGTTGTCCCAAACCCCGATGGGGCTTCTTACGAGCGATTCCTGAACCTGGATCCACCAACTTTTTCAGGAAAGGCTGGCCTAGAGGCTGCCGAGAGCTGGGTTGAGGAGACTGAGCGAGCGTTTGACGTCCTACCAGTCCCCCAGTATAGGAAGACCACATTTGACACGTACCGTTTGAAGGGCGATGCCAAGAAGTGGTGGGACACCCTGCGAAGGGTGAAGTTCGCCAACATGAACGTGATTCCATGGGAGGTGTTCAGGGAGGAGTTTCTAGATGCTTACTTTCCCTCTTACGCCGAGGAGCAGATGCAACAGAGGTTCCTTGACTTGACTCAGGGGAATATGAGTTTGGTGGACTACACCACTAGATTCTGGAGTCTTGAGAGGTACTGCTCGAACCTCTTCAAGAATGAGAAGGCGAGGGTGATGAAGTATGTACGCGGGCTAAAGGATGGACTCCGATTACGAGTGTTGGGAGGCCGACCCATTACACTGGCGGAGGCGATTGAGACTGCGGCGGTCCTGAACGAGAAACGAAAAAGGTTCAGGAGCGACTCGCAGAAGAAGGGCAACAACAGAGCTAGTTCGACTGGTGGTGCAAGGAAGAACCCACCTGCAAGTGGGAAGGAGCAGGGAGGCAAGAGGCAGCGGACCCAGGGGAAACGTCAGCAGGGACAACCTCAGCCGGGGAAGGCTCAATCAGTGTGTCGCAGGTGCAACAAAAGCCATCCTTCGGGTTTTTGCCCGATGTTTAAGGGAGTTTGTTTCCAGTGCCAATAGCCTCGACACAATACTCCCTATTGTTCGAACAAGCCAACGGCTCAGGGGAGACAACAACAGCAACCGCCGCAGCAATAACAACAGAGGTTTCATGAGCATCAGTGTGTGCGAATGACCAACGGGAGAGTCTATGCCGTTACGGCTACCACATAGGGAGATCAGACTAATCTGATCGAATGTATCTTCTTAGCTGTCGATCATTATACACGTGAAATATTTGATTCTGGCGCTACCCACAATTGTTTGACATGTTCTAAATTCGAGGACAAAATTCTTTTAATGGAGTAGGAATGTAATATCACGTATTTTCGTACTTAGTCACTTCATGAGATTTTCGAAAATTTGGCCAAGTTTGAGAGAAAAATCGTTTGAGACTCCATTTTTAGACTGATGTCTTTGAATCCGGGCATGGCCCGGGTTCCATCAACAAGGTCGTAACGAGCCAATCAAAGCGAGATAAAGAGTTTTATTGGCGACCTTTAAATTTGAGTGAAATGCGAGCGAAATTTAGGTTATTTTTGAGTGAAATTCAGAATTTGATATTCGTATAATATGTCGTTGGCTGCATCTCGGAATTCTGAGAGCAACGACATTTTACTTTCCTGAATCCGAGTTTCGGTTGGCCCGAAAATCGCGCTTTTCTAAAATTTGAGCAATTTATCGATCTGGATCCGAAGTTGGATCGGATGGGATCCAAGGCATATGATCCGAATTATTATGGTTTTGGATCTTATTTAAGACCTACTTAAATCAGAATTTAATTCAGATCTTGATCTATTTTTGTTTTGGGTATGGGTTTGGATTTTGAAATCCGGATTCAAATCCAAGCCCCATGATTTTCCGCTTTAAATTGAATATAAAGCTTTAATTTGGGGTTTAATAAGGTTAGGGAGCCTTCTGGGTTAATTTGGCTATTTTTGGAAGTTTTAAATATTTTTAATTAATTAATATTTAATAAATAAATAAATAAATAAATAATGTTAATTCCAAATTTTATTTTAGGGCTGAGTAGGACTCCTTAAAAGAATCCTTATTCTTACTTAAGAGAGAGTTTTAAATGAATTGTAAAGTTAACAAAAATAAAAAGTCAACAAAAAGGAGTTGGAAAATTTTTGGTAACAAGAGAGAGTGTTCCAAAATTTTTGGAAACCTTCTCTCTCCAGCCCTTTTAGAAAGGGCTGGAGAAGGGGGAACCTCACCCCCTCTCCCTCACTTTATAAAAGAAAAAAAAAGGAAAGGGGAAAAGAAAGAGAGAAGAGAAAGAAAGAAGGGAGAGAGAGAGAGAGGGAAAGGGAGGAAGGAGGAAGAAGAAGAAGAGGGGGAGCTTTCTTCCCCAACAGCCCTCTTTTCCATCATCATCTTTCATTTTTCTCCAGATTTTACAAAGGTACGAGTTTCTCTTTTGATTTCGAATAAGAAAGGGAGCATAGATTCGTATCCCATGCAATATTTTGGCAAAACCAAGGAGAAAGCATAAAATCTGAATGTTTGTTCTAAGATCCATGTTTAAAACGAATGGATTTCTTTTCATCTCTTTCGAAATCCTTGTTGGAAATACATATATGTGAGTATGTATATATATATATACATGGTGGAAGTGTTATTCAATTTATTTCTGAGTATGTTCAAGTTCATGTTAAAATGAAAATCATGTGCTAAACAAACTTGTGTTTATATATATATATATATATATATATATTCTTTGATCATATAAAAATCTAATAGAACACATAAATCAATTGGTCATTTTAAAGTGACCATATACAAATCATTGGATTTGGAATCCAAACCAGCCCTGGTCGTGGGGCTGGTTGTGCTTAATCCGATGCCTTTGAAATGTTCAAAAGTGGCCTGGCACAGGATTAGGCTATGTCACGAATTCTGAAACAGACCCCCCACATTCTGGTATAATCTGAGCCCATGATTTGAAATGTAATTCTTAAAAAAAAATCTGCATTTTTCAAGGGGTATGAGTTGGGGTCGATACAAAAAATAATAATTTTCATATAATTTTTCCTCCACCAGGCCTCACAAAATGCAAACACGTGGAGTCTTTTGCACTATGCATCATGCAATCACACATACACACACCTGCACATACGCGGACACACAATAAGTTAATGATATTTCGTGACTGGTTCAGAAAGTAGTG
Source organism: Nuphar pumila (assembly GCF_984573655.1). NCBI lineage: Eukaryota > Viridiplantae > Streptophyta > Magnoliopsida > Nymphaeales > Nymphaeaceae > Nuphar > Nuphar pumila. The sequence goes on along the minus strand of NC_143252.1, from coordinate 115,466,725 downwards.
TAACTTCTGTTAAATGTCATCAGTGATGTCAGGTTCTGATCCAGTAAGGTTTCAGAGTCTGATGCAGTCCCTAGACTTTCAGTACCAGGCACGTGCAAGTGGGATTGTTCAGCATGCTGAACAGAGGAAATCTGAGATAGAGAAGGCGAAACTGGAGAAATCAAACAGGTCATGATGCGCTTGCAACTGTAAAATTTTGTATTGTTTGCCTTCTTGCTGGTCGGGTTGTTTCTGGTGGAGAAATAGAGATGAGTTGGATACCTCAAAAAGGTCTGTTCGTTCGACTGCTAGGGTGGTCACCCAGTCATAGTGGGTTGAAGATGGAGGACCCAAATGGATCAGATATCAGTCTTGAAGTCCCTAAACCGTCAAAGGAGAAAAGGTGCAGAGTAAAGATTGATCTATCATGTGGTGGTTGTGGTATTGCGGTGCAGTGACTGTCACAGGCTTAAAAAGTTCTCAGGCAGAGCAGTCAGTATTTGGTGTCTGTTTTGCTGCAGGTGTGCAGATTCTCTATGTAGATGTAGTCAACATGGTCTTTTATATTCATTTTTTCCCCTTTTGTTCCATTCTAAAATTTTGTCTACCTATTAGCTGGCCTATTCATTGTGGTTTAATCCAGTGGAATCTCTCCATTGGTTGACTTTCAATTATTGCAGAATCAGGGTTCAAGTTGTAGGAGATGTTCATAATATTGGGCTGGAAATATCGGAGTGTATTCTATATTTTTTTTCCTAAAGAGGGAAGCTTGGGTTACATCATCTTTTGTCATGGCAATGAGAGCTAAGGATTTGAGGCTAGTTCTTTTTGTAACTTATTCTTTTTCATTTTTCCTTTTGCTGGTGGTCTTGTAGAATTGCTTCTGATAATATTTGAACTTATTTGAATTAATAAGAGATCATCTTTCCTACCTCTGTGTGGGTTTGGGGGGGGTGCACACACGCTTGTCTGTGAGATCACATGCACGCAAGTGTGCATACATATGGGTGTTCTGAGTAATCTTTAGTCAGCTGTAATTTTCTTTTCACCATCTACGGAGAGATCTTTGTTCCAGTGAAACATCAGAGTTTCCGCTGCACGTTACTGACTTCTTGAATTCGGATGGCTCAAGATTTGGTTCGAAGATTTTATGCCTGGTATTGATTTTTTTGTTAGACAAGATTTTGCTCGATAGGCTTGTTCATGGTGAGTGCAAGGTGGATTAGTCATGCTCTTGGATTGCCATTAATTCAGGAAAAGTGTTGGTATGAAGTATCTTCTCAGTGCCGTTGATCATGTTCATTTATACTGTATCAGATGATCATGTGCCACCACCACTGTTGCAATTATTTGATCTCTTTCTATTTGCTATTGGTGATGGTTTGTGCATGTGAAATTGATCGAGCATGTTTAGGAAAACTTGATTGTGATGATGATGCAGTCCGTCTCTCACCATTTTCTATGTGGAACATGATTGTGGTGATGCTGTTGGAACTGATTCTGATTTTACTACTGTCACTGTATTCGGTGGGAAGGAATGACCAATTTAAGCTTTCCACTGTGGAATGGGTTTTGTTTATGTGATCTTCCGGACAAAACCCTGATAATTGTGATCAAAGAAGTTTCTTAATCTTCATAAAATGTATCTACCTTGCCTTTACAGATTTCTGATTCATCTGCCTGTTAATTGTTTTCACGTATTTCAGACAGGCTGTCAAGTCATGGGATGAGGCCAACCTTGCTAGCTGGTTTACTGCATATGCATTACTATGAACCGTTGGGCTATAGTGTTGATGGCATTTGTTTATATTATTAACATGTAAATGAATCGATTCAGGGCAGAATAGGCTCTCGACCAAAAGTTGGCTGATTTTTTAAAGTACCCGAACCAGCCCTGTTTCATTTTGTTATGGGGAAAATATTATCTGAATCGGCCTATTCAAATTTGATTCTGATAGATTTTTCTAACATTGGTTGATCGTGCTGGAGCCAATCCCTTATATGTCACTCCTGTGGGTGCCTCTGTTCACGACAAATACATGCTTATGGCAGAGGTTATCCAGCTTCTGAACTTCAGCATCAATGGCTATCTGCAAAATCCGGCCTTCCAACTTGAAGTTGCATTTTACGTTTGAGAAACCAGTCACATTTTGCAAAGCCACGTTACCAATCTCAGTATAAGATTTTCATTTTTCAAATATCTGCTGGTGATCTAATCAAGAGGGTTCGATTTACTTGGACAGGATGAACCATTGTTCCTAAGGTTGCTAGTAGCACCCTTGAGAAAAAAGAGAAAAAAAAGGAAATTATGGCTAATAGTGCTATCAACTTTACATAAGTGAACTTTAAATTACTGTCAGTTATCAAATGCCGATTCATGAAAAATCTTTGCACCACGTGCCATGAAAAATGCGATTTGGTTGGGAATTAATGTTTTTTTTTTACTTTAATTCCATGAACCACTAATCTGGGCATTTGTTATTTTAAGGAATCGATTGAACCCTTAACTTCTTGTAAGGAAATGATCATTCTAATGTACTTTGATGCATATTTTGTTATTTTTTTTCTTGGTAGCTCTTGTTTAGTAGGAAATTAAACACCATAGATTCCTCCTTGCCGCTGTCAAATGCAAGATGATAAAGAGACTAAAGATTCTTTACTATACATGCAACAACACATGATTCGACTTGATTAGGGGAAGCATACTTGATTTTACTTTAATGTATTTAACCTGTAATTTAGGCATTTTCTATTTCTAAGGTACTAATAGTACCCTTAATTTGTGAGAATGAAAAATCTCACCACCATAAGTGCTGTGCAAAATAAATTGATCCACTTCTTATACACTTTGCTAGTATCATGGGGTGTCTGTCTACAGACGCTTATACAGAATGCTGGATCATGTTGAAATGTTATTAACATCGTGGAGTGCAATTCACAATTGTTGCAACTTTTTTTTTCCCTTTTATTACTCCGGGATAAGGATGTCAAGGGGTCATATTTGGATGGAAAAAGATAAAACCGAATCGGATCCTACCTATTCGGATTCAGAGTTGGATGGAAAAAGTTAAAACTAAATCTAGATCTGACTAGCTTAAAAGCTGATATTTACACTTAGTTTGGGTTTTAGTCATATTCTGATTTTAATTGGATTCAGGTCGGGTTTCAATGAAAAACTTAATACTGAACCTGAATCTGGATTTGGCTGCCAACGGATTCAGATTCGGATTCAGGTCGGATGCCATTGACATCCCTACTGTAGGAAAACACTGGCTTGGGAGACTTCTTGTGCTGGAAAGTCCTACTGAGCTATGGTTGCATTGAGGCTGCCCCTTCGCCTGCTAGGGAACTGTTTCAACTTATCCAATTTGCAACACAGATCGCCATATATTTATGGATCTCCTTGAGGATCAATTATTGAAAAGAGGTTCACAGGGTATCTTGCCAATGCCATACTATATATGTGAATTTAGTACGGTATTTGTGAAGTTATGCAGGTTTTAAGAGGTTCACAAATTTGGTTATGCAAACTTTACGAGGTTTGCAAAAAAATATGTGAATCTACATTTTAGTGAGAGTTTGCAAAACTAGAAGGGCGTACCGATATATTACACAAATTTCAAGAGATTCACTCGAGAGAAGGGAGGTCTTAAAAAAGTCAAACATTTGTGAATTTGAACATGGGGCAGATTTAAAAAATAGTAGGGCACTTCGAGAAATGTGTCATTTTTACTACAGTCATTTTCCGAATTAAGAATTCTACCTATGAGAGAGAGAGAGAGAGAGAGAGAGAGAGAGAGAGAGAGAGAGAGAGAGAGAGCTGTTTACATGGGATCTTATGGGAGACAGAAATTAGGAACCCGATCATTAATTATATGGGCGGGTCTGGGTTGACCCTGACCTGACCAGTTGACAGCCCTAGTTGATCTGTATGTGGGTGTACACGGGTAGGTGACCCATTCACAAGGACAAGCCATTTTCTAGTAACATATAAAATTGGGGCATATGCCCTAAACAAATCAGGATCCAGTATAGGCTCTCTTCACCCAAGTCCAAATGCGACTCTCAATGCAATTACACCAACCCAAGTCCAACCTGTTTACATTCCTAGGGTTCGAAGTCAAGAGCAAACATGGCTAAACCATCTGTGCTGCACCACCCATCTTGGCCTTGCTACTGGTCCCATAAGAATGTCATACCTCAGTGCTAGCCTCAACTGGGCATGTAAACAGTTTAGATTCAGGTCAGAAATCCAACAGAATCTGAATACGTTCAGTCAGATTCGGTATCAGAATTGGTATTTTGATTAATACTTGGATCTGTATTGATATAGGGCATAACAGCCAAATCCGGATTTGAATATGAACCGAGTCTGAATCCATCATATATCCAAGTTCAAATACGTCTAAATGTTACATCCAATTAGCTGTTTAAGTGAGTCGGATCTGGATCCAGATTTAGCTTTCCAGGCCCCTGCCAACCCGTTGATCACCGTGGGTGGTCCCACACAGCATCACCCCCACTTCTATCCCTCTTCTCAATACCAAACAAAAAGGCCCTACAAGACCATCATACTTGGAACAAGTGACTGCATTTTTTTTTTTGGGATCGTGCTGGCTCAGCCTGCCATACCTAGGTCGTCGTGCCGGCATCATAAAACTCCGAGGCTAGGACCCCTGCCCTTGGGGCGTTGGCTTGCGCAGAGGGGGTGAAACCCATGAAAACAGAAAGACATTGGGATTGACATTTTCCAAGTGATAAAAATATCAAGATGCCATTGATAATTATTTATATCATGATTCCATTGTTAAATGCTTACAATTGTAAGGTCCCTCTCTAAGCCCAAAACTCATTAACAATTGTCAACAAGAACCTGTCTGACATAGGCCTGACTTAGGCAACATGGCGAAGCCTCTAGAACTGAGCCCAATGCAGAGTTTGGCTGCATCTTTTGGGGCCAATTACAGTGCCAACATTTCTATCAAACATAATCTTTCAAGGATTACATAAAAAAACTCTTGTTGACCTTGTAAAAACTACTATTTAATCTGATCCCTAAACCTCATTTATTTCAAAGAGAACAAAAAAAGGAATTACAAAAGTATCTTCTCTTGTCATGAAAATGTTATCTTCATTATTTTAATGAAATTTGAAAACATCTGGTTTTGCACTCCAATAGTCAACAGCCTGTCCATTCTTGATTGTATATTTTTTCACCAGCACACAGTATATATACACATAAGAGCATTTTTATATGAAATAAATTAAATAAAAAGGCAAGTACATGTTTTTAGGCAAATTACAATAACAACAGGTTGCTGCTGCAGTAGACAAAGCAGGTGAACTTGCTAATTCAAATGGACATGAGAGAGAGAGAGAGAGAGAGAGAGAGAGAGAGAGAGAGAGAGAGAGAGAGAGAGAGAGAGAGAGAGAGCTACATCATTTACTAAGAAAACTCCAAAACCAACCTAACAGCAAGCCAAATAAGTGCATCACTTCTTCAAAACAAGTGAAGCAGAGTCATCTCTTCTCCTTTTAGATATAAGCATGTGCCGTCTATAACTATTCTGGAAATTCTGCATATGTAAGGGGTGATGCTCTGTTCATGTGAGGCCGACCTAACTCTTTCCACTCATCTTCTTTCTTTTTTTATTAGGCCACACCCATGGGGGGTACCAATTTCATTGACAAATTATGAAAGTGGAAGCTAACATTAATATCATCCACTTCATTACTGCAGCATCTCTCTCTCTCTCTCTCTCCAACCAAAATATTATGTGGACCTGGGCCTAGCCAAAATCAGTTAAAACTGGCTGCCCTGAAAAATAGCTTTATATGTAGGTAAGTTGGTCCTTGCATCAAACCTTGAACCAAGCAATTGGTGTTCTTTTTTTTTCCTTGAGGTAAAAACCAATTGACATTTTCCTAGGGATTCCATTAAACAGTGTTTACAAGAATGACACCAGTGGAACCCACAACACTCAAGAGTATTCAACCTGTTGGTTGTACCATTTATGGCGATAGGACTGCAGCTTTAGGCATTTTGGGGTCCAACTTATATTCCAATAAGCCCTGAGCATACTCTAAACAATGAAGAGGGGTGAATGGGTCGGATCCTGGCTAGAACCAAAGAATTTCAGGTTCTAGCAGGTCTAGTGTACTGTAAACAGGCTTTCACATAGTTTGATCTTGTCTGAGTTCTGGTCGACATCAGTGGATCAGATCCAACCAAGACATGTAAACTCTCCTTTTTAGCAATAATTGATAGGCCTTCACCATTTGTATTTATTAATCATTCTGACCACTTAAAAAAATGACAATAGTTGTATCTATGAACCTGCAGATTTCTTTATAATTGCTTATTTACTCAAAAGCTTGCTTTGAATCGAATTCATTTATCTTAAAATCTCAAATTTTCTATCGCAAAATTTTCGTGCGATATTGATTTGCTATTCTCCTTAAAAATTCATCCAAACATTAATTGCACTGCATCTAATCATACATGTTTTCTAATTAAGCGATAACCAATACATCTGTAAGTTCAAACTAAGCACAAACACCTATCCCTATGCTTTTTAAAACAGTTTAAGACCTAATTAGACTTCTTTCAAGGCATTCAAGTTGAAGGATGTCATGAGTTCGATACCCGGGGCATGCGTCCCTCCCTGATTAGCAAGAGGGGCTGCCAAGTGAATCGTTCTGAATCAGCCAAAAAGTTAAAAAATAAAAAATATTACTTGTCAATCAAAACTTGACATGCGTTAAAGCTATTAAAATAATAATTTTAAGTATTTTTATATTTATTAAAAAATAGCCGATTCAGGGTGAAGCGTATCGGCCGATACTCACCGATGACAACAACATTGGGTTTAACAGCTTGGAGGTAGATCATACGGCAGAGCGTCAATCTCCCCTAGTCCCCACCACCTGAACCAGGGTTTCTCCTCAATAAAAAAAAAAAAAAAACACAGTAAGGTTCGTGGGTGATTGGTTTCGGATCTGGATCTGGATCCGGATCGATGAAATTGACAGCCTTAGAATTTGAAGAAGAATAGAAAATTAGTGGTCCAAGGTTGGACAGCTACAGTTTTGAACTTGTACTGTGGGCTGAGGGGTACAAAGTTTTTTTTTGTTGACAGCCAATCTCCCACTGGGGACAGCCCACATGACTGCATTGCTGTGTGCCATGTTGTGCAGTCAAGGCCAGCTAAGCTACTGTACGCAAGAGAATCCAAAGTTTGAAGACAAAGCCTGGTGAAGGGTAAGCACGTGTGTGTGGTGCCCCCATTTAAGCTAAAGAAGAGCAAGTCTACACGTGTGCCACTACAAGACTCACCTCGCACGTGCTCATCTAGGTTCCCATAGGTGAAGGCCACCTGTGTGATGAATATTGGCATTTTCTTAAAATTTTTTTGTAAAAATACGATATTTTACCCTAGTCAATAAAAGCATAAATTTTCGTGGAAAACATTTTTGGAATTATTTTGCTGTTTTTAGTTCATTTTGTTGGTGATGCTTTGCCAATAAAAGCATGGATTTTTTTTTTAAATTCAATATCTCACGAGTAAAAGTTAGTGGTATTTCTCATTTTAAACTTTTGTCACTATACTAATCAATTACACAAATATACTGGCAGGAAAATTTCAGAGAGTGAAAATCTCACAATATTTTGAAATTTTGGCTTTATATATATATATAAAACAATCTTGGAAGCATATTGACACATATAAAAGATAAAAATATTATATTACAAAATTGTTACAATGATTGTTATTACACGATGTCTTGAAAATATCATGTCTTTTGGTATTATATTGTATTTAAAGAAAAAGGTGATATTTTCGAAATATCTACAATATCTGTGACATAGTTGCTTTTAGTGGGTCGGATACTAACGTGGGTCCAATGCGATTACAAGGTTCATCTAGCGGGTCTGATGATGTGATCAAGCAGGTTGGGTAGGATAGGCTCCGCTTGACGTTGCTTTTAGATCAACGTAACATAGTTTGTTTTTTTGCTAAGGATTGGATCATGGATTGTGTTTTTCAGACGTCAAAACACAATGTTTGAGTCAACAAGTTTTAGTATATTACCACCGGGGTGGTCACCTGAATGGCCAGTAGGGTGGTTGTGAAGGCGTTGAGTTGAAGATGCTCGATCAAACCCCGTTGGTGCATGGGTGCAGAGTCGGACCTGTCAAGAGGCCAATGAGACTTGGGCCTTAGGGCCCCTGGGCCAAAAAAAATTTTAGGAGCTCATTTTTAATAAGGATTTCATTTTCAATAGGGGCCCCAAAAAATTGAAGGCATTGCCCTCGAACTCCCCCGAACTCCTACTATTAATAAGGGGCCTATTTTTAATAGGGGCTCAAAAAATTTCGAGGCCCTACCCCCGAACTCCTATTATTAATAGGGGGGCCATTTTTTCCCTCCGCCTCATGCCCCCATAAAACATAGGTACGGCCCTGCATGGGTGTATCCATAGTTTTTAGAGGTGGGCCACGTAATGCAAGATAGTCATGGGGTCCCACCCAAGGGTTTTCAGCAAGAGTTCTTCCTTGTAAAAAAGAAAAAAGAGTTTTAATATATTGTGGGCTGTTGAATTTTTGTAGCTCTTAAAAAACCTACTTACCTATCACAAACACATGATTCAAAGCTCGTTCCCTACTAGCCATGTAGATCACATCTCTAGAGTTTGAACTTTGATCTACAAAAAAAAAAGGGTACTAAAAAAGTGTTTTTTAGACCTTAGTTGCATACCTTCGTTAGTACCAGATGTTTACCTTATATATTTCTTTGAAAATAAAGTAGCTATTGGCAAAATTGAAAAGGGGAAAAAATGAAAAAATAAACTATAGGCTACAAATGGTACGGAATATGTTAAAGAAATGCATTGTCTGACAATGTAACATAAAAAAGCAAACCAATTGAACACATGATTCCATTAGCTTACATAACTTGATTAGAAAGCAATCCAAATTGAACACATGATTCCATTTAGCTTACATATAGCTTAATTGCATCATTCCCCATAAGCAAATTTCTTGTAAAATTTTTAATTATTGTTAATAGTATTTCAATGAATTTGCATTTTAAATATTAGGATATTTAAAAATAGTTTTCCATGAATTAATTGTGTCCTTTTATCCTGCTTCTTAAAAATTTTGAAATTTGTGCATCGGACCTAAATTGCATGTGGGGCCATACCCGTATCCTCGTGACATGGATTCTAATGCACTTTTTTTGTTTGTTTGTTATGCAAGCTTTAATTTAACTAATTGAGTGGGCTCCCCATTACCATTTTATGAAAAACAGAAAAAGAAAGCCAAAGAAATGAAGAGAAAACATAAAAGAAACAGTGATCAGTGATGTGAGCTAACGAGGCTAAGGGTTTTAATGGGTCGGGTTGAACCAGGACCTGACCCGTACCAAACCCTATGGGGTCAGGGTTTTGTAATAAAAGAGGAGGCTGGGTTAGAATCCTAGTCGTATCCCAGGGGTCCTATTAGTATATGAATCCAGGCATGGTTTTTAAAATTTTATACCAGACCTGGGTCCGACTCAACTCCTTATTAAGATCCGTGATTTTTTCAATATAAAAAAGTGTAAAAAATATTATTTTACCGCGTCTGGACTGGCTCTGGTTCATGTAATCCTCATAGAACCTAGGTATGGTTTTCCTTGTGGTAGACCCGATTGGACCCAGGTCCGGATCTGATACCAACTCCTGAAAGTCAGATCTGGGCTTGGACCTACCTGGGTCTTAACCAGATCCCACCCATTGACACCCCTAAATGAGGCCGCGTAGGAACTCCAAGCGTGGGAACAAACATTGTAGTGATTGAAGTGGAAAATCTTCAATATCTGCATCAATGCATTCCCCCACTGCTTTAAAGTGGCTAGAAAGCATTGGAATTTGTGGCGTTGAAGGGTCGGATCTGACCTAGATCGGGATGGGTCTTGACCCGGATTAGAATTTGAAGTGTTGTTATCTGGTCTGTGTCAAATAACAAAAACCAAACCCGGTAAAATATTTGATTTTTTTACATATTTTAACTGAAACTCTTTTTGGATCTTAATTGGAAACTGTATCAGACTGGGTCCAATTGATACTTGGGTCTTTCAGGTCCAACATCGTTGGATAGTCAGACCTGATGCACTAAGACTAAACCTTGGTCATATCGGATCGTATCCAGCTCAACTTCTTTGGGTTTAACGATAAGCTTCAACAATTATTTGAGGGAAATTTTAAGATACCCACCCCAAACGTTTAGGCTTAATTTACCAGTGCACTAAACATTTCAGACTTTGCTAAACTTCTTGGGTTAAACTAAAAGTTACCATTTTACTCCCGTAACTATGAAAATAAAATTATTAATTTACCCTTACTCTAAAAGGACGAGCAAAGTAAGTTTGACTAGGGGTGGCAATCGGGTCGGGTTGGCGGGTCAGCATACCTCAACACGAACCCGACCCATTTATTAAACGGGTAACCCGACATGACCCGGTTAACCCGTTTAATAAACGAGTTGGGTCGGGTAAACGGGTTGATGGGTTAGCGGGTTGGCGGGCGGGTCGGGTCGGGTAAACGGGTTGGTGGGTCAGGTTCGGGTAAACGGGTTGACCTGCCCGCCTAACCCGTTTATTAAATGGGTCAGGCATACCCCTAACACGAACCCGACCCGTTTAATAAACGGGTTAGGCGGGTCGACCCGTTTATGACATGAACCCGTTTAAGCCAAACCTGAACCCGCATAAGAGGCGGGTTGGCATACCCCTAACACGAACCCGACCCGTTTAATAAACGGGTTAGGCAGGTCAACCCGTTTATGACATGAACCCGTTTAAGCCAAACCCGAACCCGCCTAAGAGGCGGGTTGGCGGATCATGTGAGGTTTTGCCACCCCTAAGTTTGACACCTGTAATAATACTTGAAACACTGACCTTAGTATGGACAACAACTCTAGCCACTAGACCATCAAGCGTATTGTTGAATATTTTTCAAAACAAATTCATATATTTATATTGTGATAAGCCAATCCACCCAATAATTACTCAACCCACTATAATACAATTGGGTCCGCTTGGTTCCTCAATAGTTGATCCAATAAATATCTAAACACAAACTAAATGCATCTTCATTTGACCCAAAAGTGGACGTGGTTATATATAGTTGACAAAAGTTTTACTAATTCAAGAATCAATATCAATTAGCCAACTATGCGAGTTTTAAGATTTTCATTTAGATATGATAACCTAGTCTACTTAATTTTGAGCATGTATAGATTTTGGAAAAGTGATAGCTGCTAACACTTTTTAGCCTATCATGAGTAAATAGGAGTTTTAGGTTGTTTTTTACAAATCTGACCTCGCAGATGTGTTCAGCATGGTTGATTTGTTAGAAAATGACACTTGAATCATGTATTTTAATAAAAAAAAAATTTAAGTATTAATTATTTTTTAAAATTGTAGACAGTTGATTTTTAAATCTTATAAAAACCTAACTACGTATCATAATCTAAAGATTCATGAGTTTATTCTTATAAAATTAAGCATGATGTATAATCATATTTAGTGGGTTGAGTAATTGTTGGGTTGATTGACTTATCACAATATAAATATTAGATTTTTTTTATCTTCTGCCAATTTATTGGATAATTCTTTCTGGTTAGAGCTTGGATATGAATTTAGAGTGGCCTAGCCTAAATTTAAGTTAGTTTTTTATCAGATAGCCTAAATTTAAGTTTGCTTTTTTATCGGATAGCCTAAATTGAAGCTTGCTTTTTATCAGATGGCAAAACTAATCCAACTTCAAGATAGTATGAAGTTAAACCTATTAATACACACTATTCTTTAAAAAGACGCAGAGGTGGCCTAACTGATAACTTTCACAGTCTAAATTTCTAGCCAGGAACTCGGACCTAACCTGGACCCTTGTTTGCATGTAGCAAGATATGAAAGCCACCAATGGTCCAGCTGATTCCAAAAGGGTCAATATCTACTGAATTTGATCGGTTTCAACTATTGTAAACAATCAAATCCTCAGACCCGATTGGTTACCTCAGAATCAAACCTGTACAGAAGGTGGTATCCCATGTGGTAATCGGGGTCCTGTGCCAAGCTGAAGGCCCAGGATCGAATCCCTCTGCCACATGGGGCTTAAGAGATATCTGGTAGGTGTCTGACTAACCCCAGCTTGCCTTTCAAGAAAAAATGCCTCTGTCTCTCTCTCTCTCTCTCTCAAAGTGTATTATCATGTATAGGGGTGTCAAAGGGTTGGGTTTGGTTTGGTTCTGACCCATGTGGTATCAGACTTAGACTCAGTTTTCGGATATGGTTTCCGGTCTGGACTCAAATTTAATAAAAAAAAGCATACCCAAAGCTGCAAAGAACTACATGAACCAGACCCGGACCCTACCTGGTAAAACTATATATTTTTATCATTTTTACATTGAAAAATTATGAGTTTTAATCGGAACTCAGGTCGGGTCTGAGTCTGGTATCAAATTTCACAAACTATACCCGGATTTATGTATTAATCGGACCTTCGGGTCTGAATTCGGATTTTATTATTTATTACCATACTGGAACCCTATAGGGTGTGGTTCGGGTCGGGTTCGAGTAAATCAGGCCCGTTGACACCCCTAATCATGTATGTGCTGTGGGTCTCCACGCATGATGCCAAAGACAAAACCGTAATTATCAACCGCCCCACCAATTCACATGCTTCTCTCTTGTCCTCGCCTCAATTACGCAAATGTGAAAACACACGAACCCATTCTCACCTCCCATTGGCATTCCCTCCCCAAAACAAAAACTTCTTCAGGCTCTGATCTAACCACCTTCCCCATTCCATTCAAACCTCTCCATTTCTCATTTCACCCCTCTTTCCCCCTTTGTCCCCTCCCCCAATTATTTTTTATTATTACTCTCTCTCTCTCTCTCTCTCTACAGTCCCCCCATCTTCCCTTCATTACCTTCACTCCTTTCTCCCAAAATCCCATCTTTCCTTCTTTTCCTACCTCCCACCTGTGACAAACCCCACAAAAATGCCTCCTTTCTCTTCTTCACCCATAATTCTTCTCACCCTTCTCCTCATCCTCCTGGCCACCCATCTCTCAACCTCCCAGAATGACCCACAACCCAATACCATTTATGATGTCCTGAAGATGAATGGTTTGCCAATTGGGCTGTTACCCAAAGGGGTCAGCAATTTCATTGTGGATGACCTGGGAAACTTTGAGGCCCATCTTGATCAACCCTGCAATGCAAAGTTTGAGAACCAAGTGCATTATGAGAAGAAAATATCTGGCAACTTGAGCTATGGGCAGATGGGAGCTGTCTCTGGGATCTCTGCCCAGGAGCTGTTCATGTGGTTCCCTGTGAAGGGCATAAAGGTTGATGTTCCCAGCTCTGGTCTGATCTATTTTGATGTGGGTGTCATCTACAAGCAGTTCTCATTGTCTCTCTTTGAGTCACCTCCTGAATGCAAGGCTGTGGATCATCTCAATGCCCCTGATCTCTATCAGGGAAAGAGAATTGCTGATGTTGTCCTGAAGGTATATAAAGATTCTCCTTTTCCCTTCTTTTTGTGGATTTTCCTTGATGATCTTGTTGCAGATGTGGTGGTTCTAATTTTGCTCTTTTCTAAAATGCAATTGCTTTGATCGGATTTTTTTCCTGTATTAGATCATCACTCATGTATTCTATTTTAAAATGTTTGTTTTGATGCCTACTGAAAAGTTTTTGGAGTACTAATTCATGCATCATTTTGATTGGATTTGTATTACTTTTTCATCATGGTTTTAGGAGTTTGATCTCTTTAATGGAATCCTTCTGATTGTGTATATACAGTTATATACAATTGATGGAAGGTCATCATCTGTATCTCTTAATCCCAAATTTCTGGTTCACTTAATGGATTAGAATTTTTCTTTTTGTGTTTATTTGCTATTTTTGCCACTGATTATCAATAAATATTTGTGTTTAATACTTCATTTATGGCGTTATTTTTGTTTACTAATTGTGGGTAATTGAAATCATTCAACTTTCTAGCACCCATAGTAATCCATCACCGGTACCACCATGCTTGGGAGTATCATTGGATTGTGAATATCTTTGTTACCGGTTGTCTGGTTTCATCCTCGTTGTAACCTTTTTATTCCAAAAGTTAATTCTTTTCCAGTTTACATTATATAGTGGAAGTTGAGTATTGAAGCCTCATTTTTTTTATCCCTGGGATTTCAGTGTCTCTAGCATTTATGTTAGTTGGTCCTTGTGTGGTACTTTTTCAATTTCTTCTGAAGGGTGATGTAGTTGTATTCCCTCATCTGTATAATTCTTTCAATATGCTGAAAAGTCCAAAACTTGTTATTTTGTTACAGTGCAAAATGGGGAAACTCCGCTATGAATGTGATCAGGACATGGTCGCTCTATGAATGCATGAATTGTCCACTCAGCCAGTTACGATTCAGCAAGTTATAAATATGGGTTGCTCTTACCATTAAGACAGTCTCAGAAAGTCTGGTTTAGCAGATAGTATGCCTCCACATTATGCTTGGATTAGAATACGGGCTAGTTGGGATTACTGTCCGCGAGAGCATGAATTTTTGACAGGATGAGGATGATGTTTGCTGCATGTATGGATAGACAGAAAGGAGGAAGAGAAGGAAACATGATGTACAATTGAATTATATCAAGGCGATTTGAGCTGGTTAGTTTTCCAAGGTATCACTTTCAGGTTTTGATCATTATAGTACTATGTGAATTGGAATTTTGATTTGTGAAATATGGAGTTGAGTCATTTGTGTCGTGTTCTTTGGTTTGAGCCATAAAAGCTTCTGGTGCAGTGAATGCCAAGCTAATTAAACTTCAGTGCCATAACCTTTGATTTGTTTGTACAATCACATGTATTTAGATGAATAATGAGTATCGAAACACTTGTGGGGAAAACTAACATCTGTCTTTTGTCACTTGGTCATGTGTTTTAGTTTCTTTGTCATCTCCAAGACTTTTCATGACAGATCTAGTATTAAATTGATTTCAGTCATGTTATCATGCTCTCAGCCTTCTATAAGCTTTGCTTTTAAACAGATGATGATCTGCAAGTGGTTGCTGTATATGTTTCAAATTCCATTTGCTCGAATGAAAACTGTAAGGTTGGATTCTGCTTTGCAAATGTGGCACAAGTTTTGTTCAAGATCAGATGATGCTGCCTCAGTGTTTCAGGAGGTGCAACTTGATTCATTGGCGCATAATAGAGACTTGGAGCATGAACTTTTAAAACCGACTAAGCCTGATTAAGCCCGTGGATATTCTGACTTGATGGCATTAGTTGGTTCTGTTGTGACCCACCTAGCTGTTATATCCAACTCAAGATTGGCTCTTGAATTTACTGATGTTCTAAAACCTTGATTTAAATGGCTTTATGACCCGAGATACATAATCTAACCATAGGAAAGTCCCCATGCACATATCATTGCTGCTTGCAATGACACCATACCTGCATTGCCAGCATAGCGATCAAACATCTTAAAATACCAATTATTTTACTGTGAAATTTCTCATTCTCACAAAGTTTTTTGGTTTTTCTTCAGGTTCTCATTTAGAAATCTCAGCAATATTATTAAATTGTGAAACAGAAGAGAATAAAATGATAAAATCATGGTTAAAAATTAAAGACTGCACACAAAGAAAAATAAAAAAGGTGACATCTGATATTTGAAAATGTGATGGTGTTATCACATTTTTAAATCTAAGAACAGCATTAAAATTTTCAAATGAAAGGCATGTATCATTTTCTGTCTTTTTGAAAAGATATTTGCCATTATGATTGGCAGCAAGTCTCCCTAAAAATGTTCTTCAGTTCACGATACGATATGAGATTGTGAGAAAATTACAAAAGATGAATATTTCACCTGGATGGACAAAGCTCTGATATGCTTGTAACATTGATTAGTTTTTGTGCCTCACTGAGAATTATCATGCATGTGCAGTACTTACGCAGAGTAACCACGAACTTTGAGGATGTATGGTGAAACCTGAACTGCTCCTCTACTGAGTGACGACTTGTTTTCAGAATGGGGTATCATTTTGAGCTGTTATTGATGGCTGGTGAATGGTTGCAGGATACTGTAACTGCATTAAGTTTTTGTGGAGAGAACTGCCGCATGATGAAGATGAGCTAAAGCAGTGGTGTGTTCATATAAAATAGAACCAGAAATTACCTGAAATTGGAAGGACTGTGTTGCTGTGGATTGAGCTAGTTCCTAAATGATTTTAGGAATGAACCTTTTGATGCTAAGACGTGAAAGTCCATTCAGCAAGTCATGTATCAGATTCGGTTTTGCATTTGACATACTCGAGTTTGACACGGTTGAATGGGGCTCCAATTGCTGTTTTTTTTTATAGCTGGGCGTCAACTTTATACGCACCAGAAGGTACAATTAGTTGACCTGTGCCCTGTTCATGGTGTCTGTTAGCGTGAAAATCCAGGTCACCCCTGCCCATCAATGTGTACATCCAGTTTCGACCTTGCAGCAAAAGATGCGCAACCTAGGTTTTGAACTTGTGATGCCCCTTTAAG
Source organism: Nuphar pumila (assembly GCF_984573655.1). NCBI lineage: Eukaryota > Viridiplantae > Streptophyta > Magnoliopsida > Nymphaeales > Nymphaeaceae > Nuphar > Nuphar pumila. Next base: position 115,450,162 of record NC_143252.1, on the reverse strand, counting down.
TGAGGATGCCAGGATCCACCCTCTAGCCAGATGATCAGATCCTCATGTGTGCACAACTTTTTTTAGTGCATATGGCCAAGCTCTGAAACTGTGGTGTAACGCAGTTTCTATAGAATGAACCGTTAAGGGGATGATGTTTGCTACTTTCTTGGGTTTCAAACCTTCTAGTCAAAAACTCTAATTTTTTTGATGTTTGATCCAGTAAAAATCATTCCTTGGATCATGTTTTTCTGACGTGTATATTAGATTTTTTGGAGTTGAAAAATCAGCAGTGTACATTGTACTGGATTCTCAACCATCAAAACATCATATCTTTATGCTGAAAAAATACGATCTAATGTCGATTTCTACTATTTTGGCCGTGCTAAACACGTCCAGCGGATCATATTTGGTCAAAACAACATCCTCTTATGGGTTTCATTTACGGGATTTTTACATTACAAATGTCGATTTCTACTATTTTGACCATGCTAAACACATTCATGGGATCATATCTGGTCATAACATCCTCCTATGAGTTTCAACTAAGGGGTTTGGAACCCATGAGAGCAACCAACATTTTCTGGTTTGTACGCCTTAAAACCTGTTTAAAAACCTTTTCCGGTTAACTTGGTTTCCAGTAGAGAAACTGAAATGCAAGTGGGCTACATGATTAGTGTCAGGAACTTCATTGAAATGGAGAAGAGGGTAAGGACTAGAACAGACTTTGTCGGTGGTATGGGGGGGGGGGGGGTGTGTGTTCGGTAGGCAAAATAATGTCAGTGATATGTATTGGTCTTCGATAATTGTTAGCAAAAGACAATGGTTGAAATATCATTCCACCGAATTCAATGATGGGGGTTGCTTGGTAGGAGAGGATATGCCTATGAACATGCACACGTGCACATGCATGCGCGGGTGCAAGATTGCACCTCTCTCTCTCTCTCTCTCGGATTCGGTTAGAATTTAAGATTATTGAATCCGAACCTAATTGGATTTTTGCATAACAGGATTAGGAAGGACGAGGCTAAATCCGAGTCCTGATCCACTAATTGGATCCAATTGCATGTACTTGGATTTGGATCTTTGTCAGCTTGAATATAATTCTCTATAATAAATGTGGATCTATTATTAATCAGATCTTTCATTTCCGAATCTGACAAATTGATCCGGATTCAGTCAGATAACTGACCTGAATCCAAACCAGTTATATCACACACACACACCCTGATCACACATGTGGAGCATCCGATCTTCACAGTCTGGCTATTGAGGCTCTTCTTTGGATAATCCAAGGAAATCCCTCCTCACCAACCACACATTGGCTGGCCTTCAGTTTGTAAAACCCTTGAGAACCTCCCTGTCCACTCAAAAGTACACCCAGCTTCGACCTTGCCGCAAGGAACTAGAAATGATATTGTGGTTGTTTGGATTGGAAGTAAAACAAACCTCTATCCCTCTTACCCCTTGAATTTAATGCAAATGTTAGCATCCGTGTGCCTTCTTTCTCTGTCTTTGACTACGTAGAATCTGAATTTCCACCTTTTTAAGATACTAATGGAATTCCTGATGTTAATGAAAATAGTTGCAAATGTCTTTTTTACGATGAGTAATCTTTGCTGAAGCTAAGAAAAAACCCCAGATGGGGCCCACGACCACCCTGTCTTACGTGGCCCACCACCACACACCCGTGCACCAGCGGGGTTTGATCCGGCGTCTTCAACTCAATACCTTCACAACCACTCCTTTGGCGAAAATGTCAACAACCACACTTAACGCTTTAGAGAGCCTACAAGGGCTTTGCTCATGTACTAGCGGCCATTCTTGAATATAACCAAGTTGACGGAACGTCATAAGTGAAGCTGTTTTTTTTCTCTAATTATCCAACGAAATATTTTTCAGCTCTATTTCTTGAGAAAATGGTTCGTTTTTACTCTTAATTACATATTTTCCTACTTTTTTAACTTATCAATATTTTGTCAATAAAAATACAAGAAAAACAAAAGAAAAAAAAAGTTTAATTTCTCACAAGAACTTGACTGCTGTTATTTCGTTATTTTAAACTCTTTTCTCGTTTCGTGAAAAAAGGCAGTAGGTGGTACAGTGGCACCATTCTGTTCTGCGTGATTTGTGGGTAATGACCCTTCCTGGAGCACTCTCATCCCACAAAAGGACCAGATCTCGTAGGGGTGAAACCTGTAAGAATCAGTTTGAATCTATGTATAACTGAATCAGGCCAAACAAAGTCTAGTATTATATGGAATCAGACTCTGCAAACACCATACAAACCATGATCCCGTAGCTCTTATTACAGTTATTGGATTTATATAGATTCATGGTTCATATTTTTGTCAGATTTTCTGACCTGTGTTTGGATCACTGAAACATCATCGCTGGTGGGTGATATCTCATCACTCCCACACTTTTCTGTATGACATTGTCGACGTACTCACTTTGAATGAAATTATTTCTTTCAAAAAATATTTGTCAGATTCAGTCTGCGGAACCCGTGTTAGAGAAAGGGAACCACTAGATTGATATCCATACGCAAAGATTTTATCCTAAGCGTTCCAAAAGATACAATGTAGATGGTTTTATAGCACCTCCATACGAAGGAAAATATTTTTTTTTGCTCTCAGAAACAACGTTGTTTTAAACCTGGATCCAACTTTCTATCGTATCCAAAATTGACTTGAGTTGGATTCGCATCTTTCGTCCGCGTTTTAATGTACATGAGTTCCATAAAACTGGATGGCAAGAGACATGTAATGAACACAGTTTCAACTTGTGTAACCGGGGAGATGGCACTCAGAACATCAACAGTCATTTTTTTATGCTCAACTCTGATGCCAAGCCTACTGACCAAGTGTCCGAGATTGGTTGTCAAAAGTAAAACTGCCCCTTAAAAACGCTTTAGCTCCAACTCTTCTGATCCTTTTTTAACATTCAATTTTGTTTTTCAGGGAGGCGGGGCTGGGTGGTCGTGTCCTCAACTCAACTCAACTCAGAGTTTTACCTCACAGAAAGGCAGGGCCATTAAGTGACCCAGTTCTTGGTGAGGGTTTTCATTCATCATAAAAAAAAATGAAAATATTGGTACTTTACTACAAATTTGACATGTTTTCCCAAATGCCCCACAAATTTTAAATTTCGCCCGATGTCTAATTTTGTGTGTTTCTAATTTTTAAGGCCTTTTTTTATGAATGTCTCAATTTATGTGCATTGCATCATAACGCTCGCTCATCTCGCTAAATCTCACTAAAAACAAAATTTCCATGATATTTTTGTAGAAATCATGAATTTCACACAAATAGCATGAATATCACGACATTGCTTGCAAAAATATGTTGTAAATTTCGTCAAGAGTTTCACATTGGTGGTTGCAAAAGTCTTCCTTTCGATGCAAAATTCATAGACTTTCGCATGTTGTTGACTTATAACGATGCAAAATTCATAGACTTTCGCATGTTGTTGACTTATAACAATGCAAATTTTTATTTTAGCATGCAAATTTATGTGTATATATAGGTGATTAGATTGCGAATTTTTGTCAAGAGTTTCACATTAGTAATTACGAAAGTCTACTTTCGATGCAGAATTCATAAAAAGTTGTGGTATTCATAGACTTTCGCATGCTATTGACTTTAAGCGATGCAAGATTTTGTTTAGCGTACAAATTTATGTGTATATATAGCCCATTAGAGTGCAAATTTCATTAAAAGTTTCAGGTTGGTGGTTGTGAAGTTCTTGAAATGTTTATGAAATTTCTAATTTTTTTTCAGAGTGAGAATTCCACAAGCATTAAAAACGATATTTTCGTACGAGTATAGTATAAAAACAAAACTAGGGTTTAACAGAAACTAAGGTTTTTATGGTCTTCAACCAGTAAAAAATTATGATCATTTTTCTAGGGCCAAGCATTAGTGGTGAGAAGATCGATGATACTTTATTGACGAAAAATCATCGACAATGGGTTTTCCTGCAAGCACATCTTATGATATGAGTGTAATAGGAAACAAAAAGTCTACAAATTATTGGTGAGTGCTACAGTGGATCATCTTAAAACTCATTGTCATCATAGAGAACAAGAACAATGATGATGTATAATTGATGGAGGTATGTGGCTTTAATGAATTGTGATAGCCAGATAGATGTGTTAGACTATAATGATGTAGAATCAATGATATACTATGTTTTATCTCCATCAACACATAGTCGACGTATCTCATAGTCAGTGTTCAATTACATAGTGTGGGTGGTATAGAAAAAAGTAGGAGAACAATACAGAGTGTAGAATCAATAATGACATATTGTGCTTTCTCTCCATAAAAGATGTGGTGATATGCAACATTCTTGAGGCCCAAGAGATAGATGTACCTCTGCACATACTTTGTTTCATTCTCATCAAAATGCAGTGAAAAACAATATTCTTGTAAAAGAATATAATGAATGTAGTGTATCAGCGACTTCATTTTGTGAAAGAATGGAATGAATACAATATGTAATATCGCGTATTTTTACACTTAGTTAAATTTGAGATTTTAAAAATTTGACTAAGTATAGAAGAAAAATCAGTAAAATCTCGATTTTAGGCCGATGTTTTTGAGTTTATGCTTGGCCCAGGTCTCATTGATAAGGTTGAGACGAGTCAATCGAAACATGAGGAAAATTTTTATTTTCAACCTTTAAATTCAAGCAAAATTTGGGTTATTTTTAGGCAAAATTCTAGTTATATATCGTTGGATGCGTCTTAAAATTCTGAGCGTAACAATATTTTACTTTTCTAGATTCAGGCTACGATTGGCCTGAAAATGACATTTTTTTTTAAAAGAGAGTTTGTCAGTTTGAATCCAAATTTAGATCAGACTAGATCCAATGAATTTGACCTAAATTAATATGGATCTGGACTCTATACAAGACCCATATTAATCTTGATTTGATCCGGCCCTAAACCCATTTGGATCTTTGAAGATGAATTTGGATCTTAGATTTGGATCCATATCCAAATATCCATGCCCAACGAATTTCCAACTTTAAATTCATTAGATACATTTAAATTTAATTTAATTAATGTTAAGAAGTCTCCCAAGTTAATATGGCAACTTTTGGAAGCTTTTGAAAATTTATTTATTATTCAATATTAAATAATTAATTATTTAATTTAATTTAGTTCCAAAATTTTATTTATGGTATTTGTTTAGGACTCTTAGTAGAGTCCTTAAACACTTGTGAAGAACTAAGAAGGCTTTAGAAAGTTTATTTAAATTAAAATTTTGAAAAGTCAACTTTAGAATGTCAATTTTTTTGAAACTCTCGAGAGAAGAGAGTCCATTGGGGATGCACTTTCTTCTCTAGCCCATCTAGAAGGGCGGGGGGGGGGGGGGGGGGCATCACCCCCTCTTTGTATATATAAACTTCAAAAAAAAAGAGAAGGAAAAAGGGAGAAAGAGAGAGAGAGAGAGAGAGAGAGAGAGAGAGAGAATATAGGGAAAAAGGGAAGAAGGGAAGAAGGAAGAAGAATGGGCTTTCTTCTTCGATCTCCAATGTTTCCACCATCAAATTCATATTTTTTTTATCTACACGTATGGTATGGATTTTCTCTCTTGATTCAAGTGAGAAATTGAATATAGATTGATTTTTTATGCAATATTTTTAGTAGAAATCCATGAAAATAGAGTGAATCTGGATATTTACTCTAAAATATATGGTTGAGGATTTATGAATCCTCTTTATTGGATGTATTTTTATTTTTATATGTCTTGTCAAAAATAAATTTTTGTATATGTTTATTTTTATAATAAAACAAAATTATTGTGTATGATAAAAGCTTCGTATTGAGTGTGTGATCTATGGTAAAAATCGATTTTCTTGTTTTGGGGTTTGTCTTTGGGAAAATACACATATAAATATTTATATTTGTAAATGTATTGTCATGAATCCCTAAACTGAGACAGATTTGCCATGCTCGAGGCACGTGCGAATCTGGCCCAGATTTATTGCACTCAAAGCCTTTAAAACATTTTTTTTTGTAAAAAAAAAGAAAATAAAAAGAGTATGCTTAGATGCAGGGTTCATGGTAAGATAATACATGATGGTTCTATATGAAAAAAGATTATGCAGATGCATGTAGTTTTGTAACTATTATGTTATGTGTGTTTACCAAAAAGATAATATTGAGTTGCATGCATATTTAAACATGAATCTATGCATATCTAAATAAAATAATTGCTTCCACATACAGTCTCTGATATGCTCTCATATTATACATATATAGTTGGTTTTGGCTTGAAATCATAGTTATTCATACTTATATGAGAACTAGTTGCATATGTTTGAATATGAATTTGTCTTTCTATGCTTACTAAAACTTTGATTTGGATGTTCAGTCATGTAGCGTGGTTTCATTTTCTATTGTTGGCGTCCTACTGGGCAGCACTGGCAAATCGGCCAGGCCTACCAAGCCGCAGAAGCCCAGTTGAGCCCACTCGATTGGGCAGGTGCTAAAAAAACTTTTTGTTTAGCTTGCTGGGCTGACTGGCAGCCCAGTCGAGTGGCACTTGGCTGCCTGTCAGGCCCTGGCAGGGTGCCCACAAGCCCGGTCTGGGTTTGTGCTATGGCTGCCAGGCCCAGCCAACTGAGTCGGCTGGGCTGAAGCTGAGCCCTAGTCAATTGGGTGCCGAAAAAAAAATCTTTGTATTATTGCTTAGTGTTTCAAATTTTGTTCAATGTGTTTGGATTGATTAAGACATCCTATGAATGAAATTGTTCTCATGCTTAATTGTTATGACATGCTTATTCAACGTGTTAGATGTCTCATGTGCTTATTAGAAATTAATGTGTGTTTCACATGTACATTATTGCATAAATGCCCATATGTTCTAATAACTCATGAGTGTAAGGATGTATTTGGCATGGTCACATAAGCACATGCACATGAATAGTAAACACATGCTTATAAAGGTTGTGTTCTATGTACATCACTAAACTTGCATATATGAATGTGCATACATGAGATATATGTGTTTTGCATGTAAATGATTGCATGAGTGTTTGCATGTTTGATTGAAATGATTCATGAATGAAAGCATGCATTTAACATGAATATGTAAATTTATGCACGTGCTTATGAATATTATTGTTTCATGTATATTATTAAAATTGGCATAAATGAATGCGCATTGAGAAGCATTTGAAAAAAATGCATAGTGACATGTTATTGATGATTTTTGCATATGAATGCATTGATTATCAAAATGGATCATCATAGGTCATGCTATCCTTGAGCATGTATTGATCTTTGTTTGAGATGTTGTTATGCGTTGCAAAAATCAAATGTGATATTATTATTCTAATTGCATTGTTTTATATTGTCACGGGTTGTGGTCCCGTGAAGAGCCTCACATGTGGATAAGCAAACTTGTGTTATTAATTCTGCATGTGGAATTACAAATTAAAGAAGATAGATGAATAACCAAATAAAAAAAATTAAAAGAACAGTGTAATCTACGTTTCCTTGATGTTCCTTCTAAAAGTATGAGAATCTTAGACATTGTGGTTTTGAGGAACCGTGAGAATACTAAAACTTCATGTGCGTTGTTGTTACCTCTGAACCTGATATTGAGGTTCTTCTCTTAGCCACAATTTTAGAAAGAATCTGTCACTTTACTTGAGGGTGGTGTGCAGATACAACTGTTATTTTGGTATACCAAGAAAGTGGTATTGGTGGATTTGGATGTCCCTAGTGTCCCGACATTAGATTTGAATGTATAATATTCTGAAGGTTATTTCGATCAGTGGCTAAGTTTAAAACCCAGTAATAAAATAAAAATTGTGTGGTAAGCTACAACTGAAAACCTAACTTGACCTTGAAAAATTTTACCTGTTTGGAGTATACGCGGGCAATGATAATAAAAAGAAGAACTTAAATTGTGTGAATTTAATAGGAACATGCCTATGAAAAGAAAACTCTAATAAAAGATAATAATTTATTCATGCATATGCATAAAAATCATGCATATTTCTGTTATGCATTAGATCAGGCATATTTACTTGTTTTCTTAATTGTTATATATTGGTGAATGCATGATGTTTGTTCTCTAATGCATGTTAAATATTTGTGTTGCTTAATTTATTGTCCCTCATGCTTAATAATTATTCTCTATTGCATGAATAGTCAATTGAGTTATGAAATTATTATAATTGCATCTCTTTAAAATATTGTATGAATCTTATTTATTTATTTTATTAGAGGGATTTATATACATTTTTTTTTTACTTTTGACACCGCTACTTTTGTGTTTTTGCAGCCTCAGAGGCCCAGTAAGGTGACTTGCTTTCGAGAGGGTTACGAGAGAACCACACGACTACTTGGTAAATTCTTTTGGATAGCGTGACTTCTTTCTGCTTTATTTACATTTTATTTTTGCTTATGTCTTAGACTATGCACTTTAATAAATAAAGTTTGGTTTGGTTTGAAAGATGAGTATAAGATCCCTTGTAGTTGTAGATGTGTTGTAACCGTAAAGGCCTCGGGTTTATGGGAATGTTTTCGCACTTAAAAAAAATTAAACATTTTTTCAGGGGTACGAGTTGGAGTCGTTACATAATGTATTACCATTTATTCATTTTGTGAAAGAATGACATGAACACAATGTATGAGTGACTTTATTTTGTAAAAGAATAGAATGAATGCAATTTATGAACAACTCTATTTTGTGAAAGAATGAAATGAATGCAATGTATGAGCAAGTTCATGTTTACAAAAGGATGAGAAATGTGCACGTATACATGCAAGTTTCCTTCAAAATAAACAATTTTTTTCTTTATATGCAAAATTTTATAGAAATATGAGAAATTCACACATATACAAAACATGTGAATTTCTTCCTAAATATGCAAATTTTCAACTAAGTATACAAATTTATTATAAAATTTACATGTAAGCAAAATTCCTCGTTATGAGCAAAATTTGTTATGCAAATTCGCACATATAGTAAATTTTCTATGCAAATTCCCATGTATATATGTGAATTTTCTATTTATATGCAAAATTTCATCAAATATATGATATTTTTTGCTTTAAATTTTACTGTTATAGAATAGATATGTATGTTTAATAATTTAATGATACATACAAACATAACTTTTGAAATTTATAAATAAAATTCATCAACAAACATAACAAAAATACAAATTTTGTCAACCTAACATGCAAAATTACAACTAAGTTTTAAAATATAACCATGAATGAACTTTACATCAAAATGACATCCAAGTTTTTGTTCAATCTGTCAAAATTACATCCACATAACCATTAATGTATACTCTTCATGATTGTTCAGAACTCAACTAACTTCTCTTTGCCATTCAGCCCCTCATCGTTCGATACCCTCTCTTCCTTTCCCTCAACCATCTCTTTGGCCCACTGAAAAAGGACTTTCTTCTTCTTACATTTATATAATTTCATCATATATTTCCTTTAAATAGATACATTATTCTGAAAAAGAGATTATTAGTAAACAACTAACAATAACTTATATAAAAACAAAACAAAACATATAACATACCTGAGCAAAATTTAATTATGTTCTTCATCTCTTAACCTTAGGTCATTTTAGTTTACACCCTACTTTTAGTTGATTCACAAGATTAAAGGTCAGAAAAGCAATATATGAGACATTATCCACCATCGAAAATAATGGATATGTACTATATGCAATTTCATACGATAGTGAAGAACTTGTCGCCATGGCCTGCATTCTCAGGACTTGGTATTGTATCAAACACATGCAACTTGGCGACTCGATGACTCAGGTGAGTTAAGGTTTTTTATTTAATTCATTAAAAATGTGTAATACATATTTTTAAAGTACAAGAAATTTTAAATTAATATGAGTATGATTTGTTACATATAATAATACACATAACTTAAAAAATTATGGTGACAAATATTGGCAATATTTTCAATATATCACAAAAAATATATATGTTAGTTCATTATTTTAAACTGTATAATGATATGATATTTGTTAAAAATGTGTAATACATATTTTTATAGGACAAGAAAATTTAAATTAATATATGAGTGTGATTTATTACATATACTAATACACAACTTAAAAAATCATGGTGACAAATATTGGCAATACTTTCAATATATCACACAAAAAATAAAAATATGTTAGTTCATTATTTTAAATTGTACAATGACATGATATTTGTCAAATATAATGCTATCATGATATTTTAACAAAAAGTAAGCATTGTCGTACATTACGGTTATTTTGTCTTTCAACATAACTAGGAACTGCATATTAATTTTCTGCATTATTGTACATTGAATATCATTCAAATTTTTTTCATTCAAAACTATACATTGAATATCGTAGTTCTTTGGAGAGAAGTTTTTCAGAAGTCTGCCATAAAATGAGGTGTTGGACTCCTGCACAGAAAATGAACATAAGTTGCAAAACGATTACAACAATTTTACTTTAATTTTCTGAGGGATCGATTTTCATCTCCAATTACAAGCAACCTTATCCATGTTCAAAAGCCTCACACAAACAGAAACCTCAAAATGATAGTAATAATGGTATTGGATGTCACATAGATATTGGTAATGTAACGTCCCAAAATTTTAACTTGTGTTTTCGAAAACTTTGACGAAAAACCTTTCAAAGATTTAAGTTTTTACTTTTAAAATCGACAACAAAAGCAATTTAGAAAGGAGCACAAGTTACCAAATTATGAGTACGTTAGCAATAAAATCATCATTTCATATGAAACAACTATTTAAAGGAAGTGAGAAAATAAAATAATAGATTATTAATAAAATTTACAGTTTATTATAAAATGAGCATTTTCCCACTATCCAATAATCTAAAGAAAAACTCAAAACTTAGAGACAAGACGCCAACATAAAGAAAAAAAATCTTGAGCCATGTTGCATCGCGTCATCGGCCGCCTGTGAATTCCTACCAATCACCTGACAGATCACGCTCTGCACCCCGAGCTGTCAATCGTTTACACTCGCAAACGCCAGCAAGCTTGCAACTCTCCAAGGTAGGGGAAGATTGCACAGAGGACTTGGACAATTGAATTGAGTTCAATTAACTAAAAAGGACAATTAAATAAATATATATATAAATATATATTTATACGAGTACGCATTTAACTCAAGAATGCGGTTTGGCGATCCTTGTCATTTACTTTCTGTCAAGTCTTTACCTTGTCGTCGCGCTTTGCGCCCAGGCTCTTGCTTTTGCAAATGTTTTGTTACTGCCTTGCTATTGCAAATGATGCTCAGGTTTTCGCTCATTGCACGTGCTATAAAGGCATCCTCGTGGATGATGCAAAGGCATTTACCTCTCTCTCTCTCTTGCGACAAGAGTTGAGTCGAGAGCTTGGCGATACATCCTCGTCTAAGGAGAGAGATATCTCACAAGGATCCTCGCTCTTCGAGTACGCAGTCCTGCAAAGTAGACTTGAGATTTTAGGGAGTTGCGCAAAAGCATCAAAGACTGCCTAAATCAAAGTATTTGGAAGAACGTGTTTTGGTTGGTTTTTTTCGTCTATTCGACATATCTCGGGTAACCCCGAATTGGAACTTGAGTGAACTTCTAAGTGGGGGTACCCGTATTCCATCTATCGAGGCCGATATCGAGTCATGCGAGGCATGTAGATACCCCGATAGCAGATGAGATTCGAGAAAATCATGTGCCAGATGTTGGCACAAGCACAAGCAGTTGGTTGTTTCAAAAGATAAAGAATGTCAAAAGTAAAGTTTGAGAAACATTACATCTTTGTGAAACACTTTTGTTGAGATTTCTATTGAGAAACTATACCCCTTTCATCCTAGAGTACTTGTAGTCGTGCACTACATGCTAGTACTGCGATGATCTGATGAGACGGTCGTAGGACCTCGAATGGTGCTAAATGCACAATGTTGTAATCACATAAAATGGTGATTGATCGCCTTCACAGGCTAGATGCTCGAGTGGTTGAAAGACCACAGCATAGAATGGGTCGTTAATCAAGCAACACCTAACGCACTCATTCACTTCTTGTTGTCTGTCAAAGGAGAGGACAGAGTGGTACAAAAACTCCAATGGACAAGTTGTTAACAACCACCCTACGGGCAAAGATCCGGCCTCCGCAGTCATTGGAGTGAGGGAAAAAGGGCTACAAAATTTAGCTCAACACTTCTGCAGAAGTTGGATGCATCAGTGGCACTGCTTACCTGCCTTTGGGGAATTCTCTCTCAGCTGAAAGTCGTCCCCTTAGGAGTAGACTCAACTAGCTATTCGGGTTATTGAAAATACATAGAATAACACACCCAAACTAGTCTCAGATGTTTCTACGTTTTGGTTGCACGTACCCGCAGACAGTAATATCGAAACATAAGTTTGTTCACACTGGTTGATGAGTCATAAGACTTTCGTGTGTTTTGGATACATATTTTTTGTCAAGTAAAAGCTTATCGATGAAATTACGTATGACTTTGTGTGTCCCCGAGATTCTTATGATTATGATGCTTATGTTAGCATATACGTGGATGACATGTCACATCGACAAATGATTAGTTTAGACTATTTAGGTGAATAATACATCACGCCTACATAGTTTTATTGCAAAGAATTGTGTTATGATTGCCTAAGTGAATATAGCATACCTGTATAACATGATTGATAAGTATCTTGAATTTGATTGAAATGTCTTGAAGATATGTGCGTGAGTTACACGCTAGAAAGGTTAAATGTAATGTGCTTTGAGATACAAATTGTGAATGCATATGATGATGCAATGATCTGAATTGTCTTACATGCATATATAACTTGAATCATGTGAATTTAGCGAACTACGTAGGAGTTACATATATTGATGTTTAGTCGATTCATATTATGTAATATGCGTGTTCTCATGTGTATAGAACTCATGCTTTGTTTATGCATGCTTCGAGGTCTTATTTGAGGAATGCAATGTTCCTGACGACAATGATATAATGCGTAGTATTATATGCTTCTGTATGATGTGATTGAAATGTCACGTGATAAGAAATGTTGAAAGTATGCGATAAATGTTCATGGTTCATGAAACCTTATTAGAGGAATGTGTGATCTTGTGATTTTGTTTTACCATGTAAAGTGATTCGATGCATATTGCTGGTATACATGCTTGTGCCCAGATTGGTGGCTACTGACCCCAAGAGCGGTCAATTGTTCAAAGCAGTCAATTGTATTAATGTATGTATCACTAAGTATGATATTTGTTGAGGACCTGATCTCCAAAGGTTTATCTGCGAGGGCATATATGATCAAGACCAGGTAACCGGCTAGAGTGGTAGATTCTCTGTGAAGATGTACACTGTCTATGAGCGGGTAGCCGCAAAGGCAGTGAACTCCTGTGAAGAAGTGTATGGTCCAAGACCAAGTATACCATCTAGGGCAGTAATTCCTTATGAGGTTGTACATTTCCAAGATTTGGTAACCGGCTAGAGTGGTAGATTCTCTGTGAGGAGGTACACTGTCCACGAGCGGGTAGCCGCAAAGACGGTGAACTTCTGTGAGGAAGTGTATGGTCAAAGACCAGGTATACCATCTAGGGTGGTAATTCCTTGTGAGGTCATACATTTTTCCGGACCTAGCGATCCGATGTGAAACTTGTGATTTTGATTACTATAAAAAGTTATGGTGAGCTGTGATGATCTTCTAAGAATGATTGAGATAGTCAGTTATAAATCTATAGTTTTGGCTTTCTGTTTTAGCATGATTACATGCTGAACTCAGATGTGTGAATCAGATCTTATTGATTTTAGATCATGTTTTGGACATTCTATGGAAGGGTGGGCTTTTCTAAGAAAGTATGACACCTTAAGTGAGTCATAGCAGGTGACAGTTGACCGTGTAAGGCCTAGAGCGATGAGAATAAATTAAGGTTGTTCAGGACAAAGAGTTTGCTAGAAATAGTGAGAGCGACAAACAATGTCCTGATAATGATTAAATGTAGAGACCTTGTTCAAGGAACGAAAACAAGCTTGTTGCGTGGTAGTTCACAACTTACGATCAAATGAATCGTCGTGTTGCATTTGACAATTGCACTACTTACTTGTTTTGAACTGCTTACTTGTTTTGCACTGCTTACCTGTTTAACTGCATATATGCTTTAAACTGCTTAGCATACTGAATTAAATGTACTTAATTCAGTTTCTTGTAGTCTCTCTTGTACACCTACAAGTTTTTTTTGCGAAACTAACTAATTCTATAGGTACAGGTGATGTTTAGGTACACCACAGGCGATGGCGTGATTGCAAGATGGCTTCAAGATTTCATTTTTCCTGCTCTTAGCTCGCGTCCTGAACGTTTTTGGGTTTTGTAAGGGATATTCCTTGGGCTATTTGAATTTTGTACTATTTGAAAATTTCTTTTAATGAAAGTGGTTTTTCCAAGTGTTTCGCAAGTAACATGGATTGTGCGTTTTGGTTCTTTTAGCTAACGTGCCCAAGGTTGTTAGCTTGCCTTTCTAAATTCCACAAAAGAATAGTCTTCCGCTGATTTCATAAACAAACTCTGAAATGAAAGAAATTTTTTCTAGTCTCTTTCCTGTTTTCTGAAAGGTTCGCAAGTTTGAAATTTTGGGGCGTTACAAGCATAAACACCTGTCACACAAATAACTATGTTGTTGCCACATATATAAAAGGAAAGATAATTACCTGGTTCTCTTTGGCACCAAGTCAATACACCTTCATAACAAAAACAGATGAATCCCACAATTAAGTAAAATCATTAAATAATGAAAAGCAAAGAAAGTTCCGTTCTCAATCTATGGGAGTTCATAAGAGCCAGAGTTTCATCTTCAGAGAATATTTTCATATTGTCAAAAGGGTGTAAGTGTAAATTAACACCTACCCAATCTTAAAACATATAATATATTTTCTAATACAATGAATGGATGTTATTTTGACCTAATCTTCTCAGTCATCTCTGTCAACTCTTCATTTTCTGATACAAGGGTATCCATCAACTTGAAACACTAGATATACAATTCAAGCCCAGTTCTCAATAGAATAAATCCTAGAAATCCATTGGACATGAGCCTTAAATTAGACTTTTGAGTCCATAGACTTGCATCAAAGGTTGAATCCAAATTGCCACAGAAGAAAAGAGGGGAAAAGGACAGCCACTGACGAATTATTTTTGGCACCTCATTATTCAGCTCTCCAATCTGTCAACTCATGACGAGGGACACGTATTGTAGATACTTGTTCCTCTGCTTCAGTATCATTAACAACAACACGGCATCTTGGGAAGCCACAATAACAAGCAAGTTGTTGATCAATTGAAAAGAATCTATGAAAGCAAATTGGGAAAGCAATCAACCAGTTTATCAGCAAAAATTAAAATAAAACACTTGCTCAGTAAAGATAACCTATAATCATATGTCAACTCTTCCCACTGATTAATGTCCCGCTTTGCAATTATGACTATATGGTCATCACCAGAAACACTTGTCACTCTTGAATAGCAATTAGGCTGCACAGTATAGAACAAAAGAAATTGATGGAAGACCCAACTTAGTTAGCAATACAAACCAATAAAACATAAAACTGTACATAAGCTGACAATGGCATTAGGCTGATGATATAGGTCCTTCCATGCAGCTCCTGGAAATTGGTCATAAACAATGAAATCTTTCATGCACATTCAACTTGAATTATAGTCAACCAATATGTAGCATGTTTAACTATAGGTTAACCACTGACATTAATAAAGCAAATGACAAGTTTGCATCATAATGGCTTGCATGAAACACCATTGTATAATTTAAAACTAGTTCATACTTCACACCATTAAGGAATTAGAGCATTTTGTTAGATATTTGGATCCATTTATACTGGTTGGTCTGCATCAGTTTATGGGATCAAATCCCATTTGATTTAATTATGTACAGGTGTTTAGGTTTTCCTAAGTATTTAGGCATTTTTGCATTCTTTTTATTTGTAATTACGGGATGTTTATAGGGATATTTTTTGCATTTTATATTTTTTAACCATTAATCTATTTATCAAGGAAAAATGTGTTGATCCTCTCAGTCCCTTCCATCATTGATTCCCTCTCCTTCTCCCAAATAGAGTCTCTTCACGGCTACAAATTGGTTTGATTTGAACTCTATGCAGTTAAAAAGCACTAGTAGGCAGTAGACCTCTAAAAGCATTAATTGGGGCATAGCCATCACCGAAAGAACAAAAAATCAAGAAAAGCAAATAGTTGAAAAGTACATACAAATTTATCATGCTAAACACACATAGCCAATGAGGTCTAGACTTGCAACAAGAGATCCACTACATTCACTCAAGTGGAAAATGAAAAAGAGAAAGTTAACACAACTCAAGTTAATGTTAAATAATGTAACATAATTTAATATGTAATCTCATATTATAGTTTACTTTTAAGTTTAGTTAGGATTAGGTTAGTTTATTTAACTAGGTTAGGTTTTTTTTTCTTTCTTAATTTATTTTTGGACTTATTTGGCTTTATGCTTTTTTGACCAAAGTCAAAAAGCATAAAGTTGGACTCCCAACAGCTCTATTTAGAGCCGTTGGGAGCCCAACACTCCCTCATTCCCTCTCTCCCTTGTATTATAAATATGGGGTGTTACCCCCTTGTAACTTAACACTTTTGTAAAGCCCCCTTTTGGGACCCAAGATATTGAAGTTGATATTTTTTTATGTTTGTGCATTTGTATCCGTGCCTTTGTGCACTCGTGAGAGTTCTCCTTTTATGCCTTTGTGCACACTTTGTGTTTCTAGTATTGTGTTTATACACAAAATCTCTTTTTATAGAGATTTTCACATGGTATCAGAGCAAGGTTGCTTGGGAAGGAAAATCTTGTGATTCTTCACAATATCGAGTGACTCGAAAAACGTGCTTTCAATTTTTTCAAGATTGGCGTGAAGACTTCTCTTCATCAAATAGTTTAGAAGATTACTACAAGAGTTAAAATCTCTTTGTGGCACACATTTTTCTCCTTCATCTTATCTCTCTAATGGGTGAAAAAGACTCTCATTTCTCTCTTGACTTTAAGCTCAATGGTTTCAATTATCATGTATGGGCCGGAAATATGGAAGCTCATATTAAAGGAAATGGGCTTTGGGAATATGTTCAAGGTTCCATAACGGAACCCGAACAAAAAATTACAATGGTTGAAAGAGGAGAAATCAAAATTCTTAAAGGAGAAAAAAGACAAAAGGCTCTTGAAGAATATTCAAAAAAACATGAGGAATGAGAAATAAGAAACTTCAAGATCCTATCTTGGATCTTCTCATCCGTTGAAACCAAGATCAATGCCAACATCATCAAATTCAAAAAAGCCTCTGAAGCTTGGCATTATCTTGAGAAGATGTATACTTCACGAGACTTATCTCACAAGTACTATCTTCAAAAGAGGGCCTTGACCCTACAACAAAATGAGATGTCTATTCGTGAGTACTTTGTCGAATTATCCTCTATTTGGGATGAACTTGTCATGCTTGAGCCCAAGTGGAGTGGCGAAGCTATTGAACTTAGATACAAGCAATTAGAGGAAGATCACTTCTTTAACTTTCTAAATGGTCTTCGACCCGAATTTGAACAAATTCGGTCCTCTCTTCTATCTTCTTTCACATCTCCTTCCATCAAAGATGTTATTACCAAGTTAAGTGGAGAGGAAACTCGTATGGGCATTAGCAAGCAAAATCTAAGTGTTCTTCTAATGCCCACAAATCAAGATGAATGTGATGGAGCTAATGTTGTGTCTAGGCCCGGCAACAACTTGAGGACATATAAAGTACCTCCTCACTTTAAAAACCAAAATCAAGGATACAATGGTGCTCAAGGCGGAAGAAGGGACAATAGTACAATTGTGTGTCACTTTTGCAAGGAACCCGGTCACATCAAATCGGTTTGTCCTAAATGAAAGAAACTACTTGCAATGGCAACCACATCTCAACCACAAAAAGATGAATCTACAAGTGGAGCTCTCTCTTTAAATCAAATTATGGAAGTTCTTCAACCTCTTCTTAAGGGAGCTATTTCTGGTGTCGTTGTATCCACTCCTTCTCCTCCAGGAAAAATTTCTTGGCTTTTAGATTCGGGTGCATCTTTTCATATGTCTCCAAACATTTCTTCTTTTTCTGAATATTCTAAAAGTTTGTCACCATCTTTTGTTTCAACCGTAGATGGCACTTCTCTTGAAATTAAGGGGATTGGAAACTTTGAAACTCAAAATTTCTTTATTCCCAAAAATAGATTTATACCTAAATTGAATTTGAACTTACTTTCCGTGTAACGCTCCAAAATTTCGACTTGTGATTTCGAAAACCTTATCGAAAAACCTTTCAAAGATTTAAAGTTTTAACTTTTAAAAAACGACAGCGGAAGATATTTAGAAAGGAGCACAAGTCAACAATCCTGGGTACGTTAGCTGAAAATCATCATTCACATGTACAACAACTTAAATGAATTGAAGAAATAAGACAATAGATTAAAAATCTGCAGTTTATTACAAAATGAGCATTTTGTTCCAAAGTTCAATAAATTTAAAGAAAACTCCAAAAAGACTCAGAGCCAAGCCGCCAGCAGAAAGAAGATAAATCTTGATCCATATTGCACCACGCTATCGGCCGCCAGTGAAGTCCTACTCCTCACCTGCCCATGAAATGGGTCAGTTTCATAACAAACCAGTAGGTGCATGAACAGATAAGTAGAATGAAAATAAAACAGGACATTCATGAGATAAGCAGTTATGATATTTAAGCAATTAATACAATTGTAGTCTATTCTAACAAATATAATATGTGCAAAGAGCTGTTAGTTGAAGCAGTGTAAGTCTCAGTCATCTACAACTATTCATGAAGATATTCTTTAAGTTCTGATATTAACTGGCCTGTGGGTACGCACATACGCGAAACGTAGAAATAGCCGAGACCGATCTGGGGATTTATTATGTCAGGTGTTTTCATTAACCCGGATGACTGACTGAGTCCGCTCCTAAGGGGACGGTCAGTGACCAAGAGAGTAAATCCCCAAAGGCATTTGTGGCCCATGGATGCATCCAACTTCTGCAGAAGTGCCTGGGAGTTACCACCTAGGATAATTTATGGTAATCCCAATTTCCCTAACTCCGATGACTGGGAAAACCGAGTCTTTTGCCCGTGGGGTGATTGTTAACAACCTGTCCATCGTAGTCTTTGTACCATCCATCCTCTCCCTTGATGAACCGTGAAGATCGGATGGGTACGACGGGGGTTTATTAACCGCCGCCCCATCCTACGTGCTCTGGTCCATTAGACACACTCAAGCATCTTGCCTGTGAAAACGAATGGTCACCATTTATGTGATCTCAGCATTGTGCTAATTGCACTCATCGAGGTTGCTACAACCTCATCCTCCAACCATCGTAACCCACATGGGACGTACTTGTCCAAAAGTACGATTGTACCTCCCTAGAGGTACGACTACGATAAGAGGGCAACATATAAAGTTTTATGATTCTTTTGGTTCATAAATGACATGTATTTCTCTTTTGAGAAATTTGGCCTGTGGAGACCAACATTAACTCATCTATATAAAGTGTTGAGTTCCTAATTCAAGGTTCTCCATGACCTCTCGTCAAATTTATACCATACCTGCCTTAAGGTTTGGTTATAATAGTAATTGCAGTGGTTTTCTTTCCAGAAATGAGTCTATTCACAAAGTCTACCTTAAGTATGCAGTTTCTAAAGAATAAGCATGTCGAACAAACAATCATGAGTTAAGTAATCCTACACGTAAACAGGTATGTCAATTAAACTACTTGATTCTTTCTAGAATGAGTCTAACCACATAATTTACATTAAGCATGCAATTTCAAAAGAATCAAAATGAGTAAACTCTGACCAGCCAATACTTTTTCAGATAAGCAGGTATGTAAAATAACTATTCTATCTCAGAAGTCTTATTTTATTTTGTTCATACAAACTTTTCGTGGGACTTTCCCCTACCTCGGGATGTCGTGCAGCTGCGTGCGTCTACGCGTGTAGATGATACGAGGCTCAGGCCGCAGAGCCAGAGCGGGGTTCGATGCGAAGTCTGCAAAAGTGTTACGTTACTTATCATGCGGAGAAATAGAGAAACAGGCCTGCCGATAGAAAAAGAGAGAGGCAGCAGGGGTGTGCCCCTGCTGGCCGAAATCAGAAAAAAATGACAAGGGGCAAGCCCTTGCCTGCAGACAGCCGCGGGGTGACAGGGGTTGAGCCCTCTGTCAAAAACACCGAGGCGGCAGGGGGGGGGGGGGGGGGTGTCATCCCCTGCCGAACACAACGAAGCGGCAGGGGCTGAGCCCCTGTCGACAACGACAAAGTGGCAGGGGCTGAGCCCCTGCCGACAACGTCCAAGTGGCATGGGCTGCCAGCAGCATTAAAGTGGCAGGGGCTGAGCCCCTGCCGGCAACATAAAGTGGCAGGGGTTGAGCCCCTGCCAGCAACGTTAAAGTGGCAGGGCCTCGGCCCCCTGCACGGCGAATAAGAAATGGCAGGGGTCTCAGCCCCTGCTTGGCACAAAAAGAATGGTAAGGGCCTTGGCCCTTACCTGACGAAAATGGGGAAATGGCAAGGGCCCCAGCCCCTGCCTGTCGAAAATGGGGAATGGCAAGGGCCCCAGCCCCTGCCTGACGAATTAAGGGACGGCAGGGGCCCCGGCCAGAAGCACCTACAAATGGCAGGGGCCTCGACCCCTGCCTGGCAAAATCACGGAGCCGCAGGGGGGGGGGGGGGGGGGTTGTCCGGCCCCCTGCGTGCCGAGGATCAAGAGCAGTAGGGGGGTATTCCCTGCCCTCCCAGAGGCCAAGAGGCGGCAGGGGCGAGCCCCTGCCTACCGGAGATCGAAAGGCGACAGGGGCTAAGCCCTGCCAGAGAGAGAGAGAGTTCGGGACGGGGGTGACAGGGGGCAGCCGACCTCCTGTCGGATTCCCTATCACCCCCAGAGGTGAGGGAGTGTCGCAGGGGCCATTGGTCCCCTGCCGGCACTCCGGCGCACCCCCAGAGGGAAGAGGGGGCGACAGGGGCCTTGCAGGCCACCTGTCAGCCCTCCGATGAGTACCGGAGAGGCGGGAGGGCACGACAGGGGCCGTGCGCCGCCTGTCGGCCTCTCGGCGAGGTGACAGAGAGGGGGGTGAGGAAGAGAAGAGGCAGGAGAAGAGGGCGGCGTACCTGGGAGGCGGTGGCCGGCGGCAGCGGCGGGGCGCAGTGACGGCAGCAGCAGCGAGCGCAGAGAAGGAGGAGGCGACACAGAGGGGGCGAAGGGTTGTGCCTCCCTTTGCCCTCCCGCAGAGCTTTTAAAAGCTCCAGGGAGGCGATGAAAGGGGAAACCTCGGTGGGTTTCCCTAATCCATCCGAAAACGAAGGGGGAGAAAGGGGGGGGGGGGGGTCACAGCGCTCGGGATCCCGAGTCGGGTTATTTTAAACCCCTAAAAAAATAAAGGGCTCGGGTCGGGTCCGGACCCGACCCGACCCGGGTCCGGACCCGACCCGACCCGGGTCCAAAACAATAATAAATTTTTTTTTAACGAATTGCGGGCTTTACATTCCGGCTCTCAACTCTCGGACCTTGGATGTGACATTCAATTTTCATCTAATAAGCGTTTAATACAGGATCACCAGTCCGGGAAGTTGATTGGGGAAGGCTTTAGGAAGGGAGACTTGTACTATGTGGATTCTCTCCAAATCCCTAAAACCTCTTTTTGTAATGTGGCCCAAAATAAAGACAACTGTTTGGCACAAAAGACTTGGTCATCCAAGTTATCATATTTGCATTTTATTAAAAATCTTTGTAAAAGTATTTTTTCTTGTAATGATTATATTCTTGGAAAAATGAGAAGTATGCCTTTTGAACAAAGATCTATGTTTACCACAAAACCTTTTGAAATTGTTCATTCGGATGTTTGGGGACCGACACCTTTCATATCCAAGGGAGGCTTTGCCTATTATGTGATTTTTGTGGATGATTTTTCTCGATATTGTTGGATATATTTCCTTAAACATAAGCACGAAGTGTTTTCATGTTTTAAATCATATCATATGATAATTAAGAATCAATTTAATAGTAATTTAAAGATTTTTATGAACGATTTCGGAGGCGAATATCTTTTCAATGAATTTAAGAAATATCTTGAAGACTATGGTATTGTCCATCAAAGATCGTGTCCTAAGACACCACAACAAAATGAGTTAGCTGAAAGGAAACATAGGCATATCATTGAAACCACTAGACCCCTTCTTATTTCCCAAAGTATTCCAAAAAAAATTTGGGCCGAAGCGGCTCTTGCTTCAGTTTATCTTATTAATTGTCTTTCATCCAAAAATTTAGATAAAATCTCTCATTTCGAAACTCTATATGAAAAATAACCCGATTATAATATATTAAGAGTTTTTGGTTGTAAGTACTTTGTCCTTATAGATAAGAATGATAATCTCTCACCTAAAGTCATTCATTGTGCTTTTCTTGGCTACTCCGAAACCCAAAAAGGGTTTCGATGTTATGATACTAAAAATGATAAGTTATATGTCTCAAGAAATATAACATTTTTAGAAAATGATAGTGGTTTTGAAAAGAATGAATCTCATTTAGAAAATGCTGACTATTCCTTTATCTTTGATCTTTTATCTAAAGATGATTATATCTCTAGTGATGATGAATCAACATATAACAATGACAATGAAGTGGTTGAAATCAACAATAACTCTAACCCTACTACCTCTGAAGAATAAAATATAACTAGAGACCCTATCACCTATACTCATAGAGATAGACGCACCTTTAGAAATGCTATTGAGCAATATAGTAAACCTAGTGAATCTATCCCCCCACATGATTCAAACCCTAGAAGAACCGAGAGAACTAGAAGAACTCCCTCTAGATTTGTATCTTTTGATTCTTTCTCTCATAAATATATGGCTTGCTTAAGTGTCATTCACTCATATTTTGAACCAAATTTTTTTTAAGATGTCAAACGATGTATTGAATGGAGAGAAGCCATGGAGAATGAACTCAAAGCGCTTAGGAAAGCCAACACTTTGAAATTTCAAACGCTTCCCAGTGAAAATAAAACCATAGGATGTCGATGGGTGTTCAAAGTCAAAACCAAGAGTGATGGATCTCTTGAGAGGTATAAAGTTCGTCTTGTAGCTAAAGGGTATAGTCAAGAATACGGGATTGACTATGAAGAAACATTTGCTCCAGTAGCTCGTATGGTTACAGTCAGATGTCGCATCACCATTGCTTCCATTAGAAAATGGAATATTTACCAAATAGATGTCAAAATGCCTTTCTAAATGGTGATCTTAATGAAGAAGTCAACATGGATGCTCCACCTGGTATGAAAATTCCTAAAAATAAAGTTCTTCGTCTTCGTAAAGCTCTTTATGGCTTGAAACAAGCTCTCAAGGCTTGGCACGATAGGTTTAACAATGTAATGACTGAAAATGGTTTTACTTCATACTATACTGACACTGCATTGTTTGTTAAGAAATCTGATGCAGGGATTGTTATATTACTGTTATATGTTGATGATATGCTAATAACAGGTGATGATGTCAAAGAAATCAAGAGCATTAAATCTATCCTGACTTCAAGATTTGAAATGTCAGACTTAAGATTTCTGACATATTTTTTGGGAATTGAGGTTGCTCATTCTCACAGAAGCTATTTTTTGTCTCAAACTAAACTTGCTTGTGAGATTCTTGACAAATCAGGAATCACAGATGACAAGGTTTGTAAAACTTCTGAAATATTAGGTTCAAAGATGAAGATTGATGATGGGATTCTGCTAAAAGATCTCACACCTTACCGGCAACTGGTTGGATCTTTAACGTATCTCAGCATTACGAGGCCTGATATTTCTCATGCAGTACATGTTGCTAGTCAGTTTCAACATGCACCACCTACAGTTTATATGAGTGACATTCTCTGCATCATCAGATACATAAAAGGTACAGTAAACAATGGGGTATTTCTATCTTCTTCTTCTTAATTGAATTTAATTGCTTATACTGACTCTGATTGAGGAGGTGACCCAAATAACTGTCACTCCACCACTGATTTTTGTATTTTTTAGGGGAATCTTTAATTTCTTGGAGATGCAAGAAACAACATAAGGTCTCACCTTCATCCACAAAAGCCAAATATAGAGTCATGGCATCTACTACCATGGAGATTGTTTGGATTCGCAATTTGCTGGAAGATATGAATATTCAAGTTCAAGGGCCCACAAAACTATATTGTGATAATAAAAGTGCAATTTACATTGCTAAAAATCACACATTTCATGAGTGCACGAAGCACATTGAGATGGACTGCCACAATGTTCGTGAAAAATACTTAAGAAGAACCATAGACCTTCCATATATTATAACAGAATACCAACTAGCAGACTTCTTCACCAAAGCGATGTGCTTTCCAAGATTTAACTTCTTTCGTGGCAAACTTTTGGTTATGTCACCCTAAGTTTGAGGGGGGGTGTTAAATAATGTAACATAATTTAATATGTAATCTCATAGTTTTAGTTTACTTTTAAGTTTAGTTAGGATTAGGTTAGTTTATTTAATTAGGTTAGGTTTCTTTTTTTTAGTTTATTTTTGGACTTATTTGGCTTTATGCTTTTTTGACCAAAGTCAAAAAGCATAAAGTAGAGAGAGCTGTTGGACTCCCAACAACTCTATTTAGGGAGCCCAACACTCCCTCATTCCCTCTATCCCTTGTATTATAAATAATGGGTGTTACCCCCTTGTAACTTACACTTTTGTAAAGCCCCCTTTTGGGACCCAAGATATTGAAGTTGATATTTTTTTTACGTTTGTGCATTTGTATCCGTGCCTTTGTGCACTTGTGAGAGTTCTCCTTTTATGCCTTTGTGCACACTTTGTGTTTCTAGTATTGTGTTTATACACAAAATCTCTTTTTATAGTGATTTTCACAGTTAACAGCCCTAATATTGGATACAAGTTAATGCACCTGATGAACTCAAAGCATGAATGCATGAAGAATTTAAAATAGTATCTATAAAATTCTGGACACAGTTAATGCACATGACATCTAATCAACTAAGAATATAAGTCCAATTGGAGGTCCAAGAGGGATCCAACTCAAATAAAAAGATTTGCACGTACATAGTGGATTTACTTCCTTCAGATCTAAGAGTAGGCCACGTTCATGATCCAGACCGGATCAATCTCACAAGAACCAAATACTATTCAGGATCTAACATAGCCATTTTCTAGGGTCTGACACTAATACTTGATATCTGACCTTGATCTGAGTCCAAATTTTCAGATCCAAGGCAGATCAATATCTGGATGAGATCCACAGCGCCCAAAACGAGATCTGAGCAGAAACCAGCAAAATTTTGGTTCCCGATTAAATCCCCTCCCCACATACCAAAGTGAATAGAAAGAAAAATCTGGCGCCAAAGAGAAGTGATATTACTAGAACAGACATTTTTCTTCACAACGATAAGATTTTGGTCTATAATTGGACCCCAAGTAGATTTGAGAACTCAATGCATAAACAACCAGCTCAAAACCTTGACAAAAATTTGTGTGCATGTGTGGACATTAATATTGCTCAAACTTCAAGTAAGCTTCATCTCCAATACTTACTTCACAAGAATGATTTATTAAATGAGCAAGGCTCCCTGCCTTTGTAGCATCAATAACCAGTTTATCATCTATTCTGAACATGTATGTCCCAGCACCCTGCACAGAAAAAAGTTTTTTAATATTAGCAACAAAAGTATTCAATAAGCCCGAGAAGATACTGTAATGAAAGCAAGAGAAATACAAAAGAGCCACCAAGGGCATACAAAGATCAAAAAGAGAGTGCACAATCTTAAGTCCACAAAGGGACAAAACACAAGCCAATCAACGGCAAATACATAAGATCACAAGAGCCACCAATGGTCATATACAAAAGAACACACAACATGAAAAATAATAGATCTTTATTGAGTTAGAATGCTTAGAAAAGCATTAAAGAAAATAGGGACAAGAGGTCCCTTTTTATATACAATATAGGAGGGCCAAGGGAGCCCCAATATAGTCATTGGGAGCTCCCAACAGCTATAAATATAGCCGTTGGGGAGCCCCAATGATTCTATGGTCTAAAAGAAAAAAAAGCTCCTAGATAACAGTAAAAAGACAAAAATAAATAACAAAAAGTCAAATCTGCCCCTAATGGGCAGGACCGATTACAAGTGTACAAAATGAACAAAATACCCCTAAAGAGCATAACCTATTACAAATCAATAATCATGATATATATATATATATATATATATATATATATATATATCATAGTCACCGATATCGATGATATTTTGAAAATATGGTGATATTATCGGGTATTTCAAGGTAGCTGATAATATCGGGAATATATCACGATATTTTCAAAATATCGCCAGTCATAAAATATCATGATAATTTTTGAGATTTTTTTTAATTTTAAATTTGCATTTCCTATTTTTTTGTTTCTTTTATATTTTAAAACCTTTAAAACATGTTTGTTTATATTTTTGAAAGAAAAATAATGCAAACTTTATTATTTTCTTAGCTTTTCTGTTGTTATCTATATAGTTTTTATTTTTTTAACTCTCGAGATTTTTCCAAGATTTATCAACTTTTGAAAATTTCTTCAAGAAATACCCTCGCTGAGAAATTACCTTTAACGATACAGGTGATTATGATATATATAACATATCTATATATCTTAACACTCCCTCTCAAACTTACGGTATGATTACTGGAAGCATTGGTAATCTTCAACAAATGCCTTCATCGGTTATCTCCATCTTCATGATATGACGTATCGCAAAAATTACTTTCTCAACCCATATCATCTTTAAGAACATGCAGAGAGAACAAAACAAAGGTTTCAACTACACAATGGAAAATTAACTAACTAAATAGTTTTAAGAGAAAATGAAAAAGAGTTTTAACATGACGAAAGGTAAGAATAGTTATAGAATATATGTATATAGTTTCAAAACAAAAATATATTTTGAAGAACATCACAAATTAAAGTAGATGGATATTATATATATATATATATGGAGAGAGGATGGTTAAGTACACCAACAAAACAAAAAAGTACCATATGTATAAAATAAACTAAACAATTTTAAAAGTGAGTATCACAAAAATAACTGTAATCAACAATTTTATCTTTGTCCTTTTGTGGACTTATGAATGTTCACTATTTTTTTTATCCTTGTATTCTCTTGGTGGCTCTTTTGCATTTCTCTTGCTTTCATTACATGGTATCAGAGCCAAGGATATGACCATCTTAGTATTTGGCTTTTAATGATGATTTCAGGATTCTTGGATCATGGAGATAAGGGAATCTTAATCCAATACATATTTAAAATCATTGTTTATTTTTTCTTTTATTGCCTATCTCATTCATTTTGTATAAGAAAGCATTTGCTTATTTTTTTTAAAAAGAAAATTATTAAAAATTGTTTATTTATTGTTCCTTCGAAATCTTTTTGAAACATTCTTTGTTTCTTGGTTGATCATAAGCACATGATTGAGCTCTTTTGCATGTCTATGTTTTCTTATTTTTTCAAAATTTATTGTTTTTATCCTTATCTTGGACTTAGTTGAACTCATATTGGTATTGTTTTTCAATCTTGTTAAATAGTTTAAAATGATTTGAAATCTCTTTTTTTTATTTTGTATAATGGTTTTGTGTGTCATTCACATGTGATCTTATGAGATCTTGCTTAACTTATGTTTGAATTTTCTTTGACATGCACTTATGTGAAACTTAGATACTTTATTATTTGAGAAGTAATAAGATTATGTGTGGTTGGTTCTTAGTAATCATGAGTATCTTGTTATTTTTGTAAATTCGAGTTTGTATACATGATTTTTCCCTATTGATATATGATATTTGTGCACTTGAGATTGTCTTATATTTTACATACACATTAATGAATGAGTTTGTGCATAAGTTTTTTAACATGTTTTCTTCATGCATGACTTGTTCCTTACGGGGAATTATGCATTCATTCTTGTAGAATTTATGAACTCTTCTATGACGTTTATGAATGCATTTTAATGTGCTTTTTAAATATTATTAAAAAATTTATCATAGGCTCTCTTGTTGGCCCTTTAGTGGCCCTTGAAATCGTGGCATTTGTGCCTTGTGATTGTGTTATTTCTTGTCTTATGGCTCTTTAGAGAACATTATCTTACATGTTCTTTACATCATGTTGTCTCATTGGGGATTTAAGTATTATGCCTCCTACATACTTTATTGATCAATAAAATATTATTTTTATATTGTGTGTGCCTTCTTTGGTGTGTGCCCTTAGTGGCATTTGTGAGTGTGCCCTTTATGCTTGTCCACTTTGGATTCTTTGGTAGACATTTGCTTGTATCTTGTGCATTTATTGCATGGACTTACTAAACTTATTTGAGGATTCAAAACTCTTGTTATTTGACATGATTTGAAACTTTATTGTCAAATCAGTTCTTGTTTCCTTCATGATTTGAAAGAGATTTACAAGGTTTTCCTATTCCCTCTTTGTTTTGAAGTAGTTCATCATTTTGTAATTTGATGCATCCATTATTTTGTTCAGCCTTTTCAAGGTGAGTTGTGTGCACCTCATTGTTGTTGAGCCATAGATGTTTATTTGTTGAGGTGAGTAGTGTGCACCTCATTGTTTTGTCGATTTAGATTGCAGGTTTATGAGAGTGGTGTTGGTACTCAGTTTGGCTCTAACTGACGATTGTTTGATCTTTGGTTTTATGAGTGTATTGTATCACTCATTTGCTTATTTGGCCCTTGTTATTACTATGTTGGATGCTTGTTTTTTATCTTTACCTGTGATGGCTAAACTATTATTTTCTTGTAACCATGTTTGTCCTTGTGGCTTAAATCTCATAATATTGCAACATTTAATGCTTTTGCCTTGATTTGAACATTGTTTTCAAATTTTCTTGCTTATTGACATCAGTTTGTTTTCATTACAATATTTTTACCTCTTTTGTTTTCTCCACTCTTTCCATTTATTTGAGTGAATTTCCTTTGGATAAGAGATTTTGTTTATCAGTTTTACAACCATGTGTGTGATGAGTTATGTGCACCCGTTGTAGTTGATAGTATTGTTTATAGTATTACAACCATTTGTGAGGTGAGGTGTGTGTTTTGTTGTCAAAGGTGACGCCTAGGCGCAGTCCCACCAACTGGGACTACCTGGCAGTGGAGCTGATATTTTTATTTTTATTCAACCCTGGGTATAAAAAGGGGATAGGCATCCAGACAAGGTCTCTTGGACGGTTCATAACATATATATTTTGTGTTTATGGGTTTCATTTATATATATATATATATAATCTTTTGATTGTTTCTGAGTTATGTTTTGTGAGTTATATTTCTAGTTGACTTTTTTTTCATAGTTCACAATTCACATGCACCCACACACGCAACTGCTGATGCACGCATATATGTTTGTTTCTTGTGTAAATGTATATAATTCTATATATTAACATATCATAAGCATATATTAGAATATTTTGTATTTCGGTTATATTATATATATAATATAACTATATATATACACACACATCTATGTATGTAATTCATATATAATCTGTTTGATTGTTTCTGTTTCTGGGTATATGTGTGTGTGTGTAATTTATATATAATATGTTTTTTATCCTTTTCACAATTCACACTCAAACTCACACTTAGTTGCTGATGCACACACACAGAAAAAGTGGTAGTTGCGCAACCCTTAGATGCACAGCTACTGTAATATCCGAAAATTTCTAAGTTATTTTTCTATAATATTGTGAAATTCTTGAATTCTGTGCCAATATAGAATCCTAATTTCTTTAAAAAATGAATGTTTGAGTATATTTGTAAGGCTTAAGGGGTTTAATTATGTTAAGCTGTAGTAAATATAAACCCTACACATTTTGGATATTACAGGAAATTCTAAGTAATGTCTAATTGAAAACGTTTCTCTTAAAAAGAAAAAAATTGATTTTTTTCTTTAAGTAAATTTATTTAAATAATGTGAATTAACAAAAGTAGATTGTAAAGATATACATATTAGTATGCTTAATAAGTTGGAATTAATTGATACTTAATGTCTTTACATTTTTACATGATGTGTGGTTATATAAAACAAAAACATTTTTTTATTGGAATTTATGATTATCTAATTATAGTTTAATAAAATAGATTTTTTGTTATAAATTAAACCCATTTTATTAGTTTAGTAGGAGCCCATAGGTGGGCCGTCCCATCCTATGTGGCATCTTACTTCAAATTTTATTTTGAAAATAAAGAAATGGTGAAATTCAAGCTTATTTAAAACTTGAAAAGTCAAAGTGGAGATCAAGGGCTCCAAATGACTTTCCTTGTGTTGATCAAGGGCCGGAATTAATTCCAGACCATTACCTAACTCAAGAGGGGTTATAAAACCCTCTCATAGCTTACGCCCTCTTCATTTGGGCTGAAAAATTTTGTTTAGAGTTTCTCTCTCCCCTAAAAACCCTCTTCTCTCTCTCCTCTCTTTCTCTTCCCTTTTCCCTTTTTTTTTAGGGTTTCTTTTGATTCTTGAGTGCAATATCCAGACTTCAAGGGGTGTGTGAAGGTCATCTAAGGTCTCCATCTTGCTGGAAGAAGGAGCTGATCGGTGGGATCGAGCAAAAAGATCCATCAAACCATCAAGAAACACGTTTTTTCAACAAAAGGTAGGGTTTCTATGCTTTTCTTGCAAGAACGAAGTTCTTGGCATGGATTTTGATGATTTTTCATAAGTATAGATCATGATCAAACCCTCCTAACCATGGGTTTGACTCAGATCTAATGATATATGGCAAAAACACGTTTTTCCCTAAAGAAAACCCCTTTTGAAATCGGGTTTTTCATAAAAATCGATTTCTCGAAAAGTAAATTTGTAAACATAGCTAGTATTCGATTTATGCCATGATTTTTATGCAAATGTTGACTTGGGTTATAGAATATGATTTGTTCCATCTACTGTGAATATTTTAGATTTTTATGAATTTTATTTCATGTATTTTGCTTATTTCTTTTGAATTTTCTTGGGATTCGGGTGACTCGGTTTTATTCACCCGAATACAAATCTCGAAATTTCCAGGTTTTCAACTTGACCTCCGTTCAGTAAAATGGTTTTTTCTCCCTCGTCCGGAGAAGTTTTGACAAACGGATTGTTGCGTTGGAAAGTTAACGCAATTTCGCATCTACTGTAAAAATTTGAGCTTTGTTCATGGACCGAGCACGTTCCTGTGACAGTCGAAACAAAAACTGATAGGTCTATAGTAAAACCTTCATAACTCCCTCATACGGAGGAATTTTTATGAACGGTTTGCGGCTATGGATAGCTAACAAGATTTCCTAACAAGATTTCCTATATACTGTAAAAATTTCAGCTCTGTTCATGGAGCCAAAAAAATTTTGTGAGCTCTGTACCAATTGGGCAGAGTTAAGAAATCGATAAATTTAGGGCAAATTTATAGACCAAGGTTCGACAGATGCATAGTTTATATGTTTTTATGTGATTTCTTAATTGAATTAGTATGCAATATGTGAATAATTATCCAGGTTTGATCTTATGCAAATTTTATATGATTATGACAGAGATTGTTAATAAAAGTCTACACAGTTAAGGTCAAGGATCTAAGGATCCAATGAATGCAAGTTTATGTTTTGATTCTGAAAATATGTGGGTTACATGCATGCTTACTTATCATAATGATATGATTGCTTTATTGATGAGGATGTTCATATACATGTTTCTTATTGTATTTGCCTTGTACAAGTGTCATAAGGTGTATAAAGTTCATATACATGTTTATTATTGTATTTTCTCTGCACATGTGTCATATGGTGTATAAAAAATGAGTAAGATATTCTTACCTCGCATGTGCCCAAGTTTATGTTACAAGTGTATTAAGCAAATCTTTTCAATGCTTTATAAAAATGCATTCATGATTATAAAGTAGTTTCAGTTAATGTTGCATGAAAAGTAAGACTGTAATCAAGTAATCATGTGACATTAAAACCCAAGATACTTGTTGGGAGAGTAGCAAATGATATAAAACTTCGTGGGGCAAGTCTGTTACGAGCACGGAAGGTTGCTCCTCCCCTCCCACGATTTTAGGGGGAAAACCTCTGCATTAGACTGCAGCGTAGAGGTTATAGTACTCATGAGGAAAAAACTGATGCATCAGGTTGAAAGGTGTTGGGAATCTCTCTCGTATTAACGTCCCTCACCCCGTCTTAGTGAATGGACCTGGCCAGGCTAAAATCACCCCTGTATGTAAAACATGTTCTGTGTCATGGTCCTGATCTGAGAATGTCTGCCTGCGTCGTATCAGCAGGGCTAAGAAGTGATAACTTAAATGGTGTGTGCATTAATTTGGCATCGCATGCATCATCTAATTAAGAAAATATAATTAAAGATAAGAAAATATGCATGCATTGAAGGGCTTCTGCATATGGTAAGTCATGCATATTATCTGTTCATGCATTTTGTATTTTGAAGGTATGGATTAATGTTTTTCAGTTAAATGTGAAAATTCTAAACATGCATGATTAGTTGTATGATTGTTTAAGTTAAATTAAATGTTAAACCATGAAATCTCTATTGAAATCTTTGTCTTGTAATTCTGTCTTACAAGTTTAGCATATTTCACTCTACTGAGACATGTTTTGTCTGACCCTATATGGTTTAATATTTTTCAGGTAACGAGTAGGTACTTACGTGCGAAGGCGGAAGGTTGTGATGGGGACTGAGCCTATCTTTCCTTTGATTCATGGATTCTGAACTCTAATTTTATTTTAATTTAATTTAAGGACAAATGTGATTAATTTTGTATATTGTGGAACTTTGATTTTATTTCATGCATGGTTAATTAGTTGTTAAATTTTAAATTCCACAATTATATGGTTGCAAGCGTTCATATACAGTAGCATGACAAGTTTTGTACCCAATGTGTTTTTCCGTTGTTAACTGCTAAAAGATTTAAATGTATTTCAAAAAAAAAAATTCCACCATTTTTCGGGTTACAAAAATTGAGGTGTTACAGATACAGTGGAATGATAGCCGTCCATCACAAGGTGTGAATTTACACATTTTTTGCCCTTTAGCGGCGGTTTACGACCGCCGATAAATGACTGCGTAAGGACGCAGACATCATTACTAAAATTGTATTTAGCAGTGGTTGAAAACTACTGTTAAAGGGGCAAAAATGCACAAACATGCATTTTTGCCCCTTTTTCGTGTTTTTTCGATTATGATTGTCCATCATGCCCTGTGATGGACATGCATCCCGTTGGTAGCTGCACACCTAAGGGTTGCACAGCTACCACTCACTCTATACATTCTTCATGTAAATATATAATTATATATATGTTAACATATTATAATATAAAAGCGCATATAATCATGTATATATATATATATTGTATAGTTTACATATTTGTTTTTCACATATATATTATCTTATATTTTTTGTGGCTTACTCCTTTTAATTTAGCGAATTTTTATTTTTTTGTTTATAGCAATGGAAGGGGATTCTTTTGCAAGTGCTAAGAGGTCTACTCCATGTTCGACATTTCCAAAATTGGAAGATGATATGCATAACTTAAAGCAAAAATCTAATAATCCAGTATGGATAAGGACAAAAATGATTTGAATTTTGTGGCATGCGCTAAATGTAAAACAACTTATAAAGGAGACATACATAATCATGCATCATCTACTTGAGATTGAAAGCGATCTGAAGGCTTGTGATAAAACAACACCAGAAATAAAAAAATACTTTATGAGTACATGGAAGAATCAAAGAGGGATAAAAAAAAAGGGTCCAGTTAATATATATATATATATATGAAGAGAGATATGAATACATGTTCTCAGCTTAAGATTCTAGTGGACCTGTAATTTCGTAGATGGAGGGCCAACCGAGTAGTACCTTTGGCTTAAACCACCACAAACAAAAGGACCTATGGATTTATACTTTCGAGGTGATTTAGAAAAAGGAAGGCAAGGAAACAATAGTAGACTGAAACAAACAACACCAGAGAATTGCTTCAAGAAAGAAGAAAGATATGTAATGTGTGAATACATTGGTAGGTGGTTTTATGAAGCGGGAATACCTTTTCATACAAGTTGCCTTCATTTAGGCCAATTTAGACTTGGGATGAAGCCTCCATCATACCACGGGTTGCGAAAACCAATTTTGGCAAAAGGAAAAACAATTAACACCAGGACAAATGGTTTACAATCTCAAAGTTTTCATCAGATAACGAATTTTGCTCACCCATGACTACCCCTATATGCAAAAAATTAACCAACAAAACCTTCCTAGAGATGTTTTCTTCAGAAAGTAAGATCCCAAATCCACCATGATTCCAATTCAATCATTATCTTTAATAGTTTGTCGAAGATGCAATAGTGAAGAATGACTTCAACAGTACTAAGAAGCTTCAGACTTGACCATGTCAAGGGCTAGGGCAACAATCCTTCGACAATCCTAAACTAAGTCTCTAAACAGTTAGGCAGCAATGAACTCAGAGAACAACCAACAAGAACACCAAACTACATAAAAGCCTCAGAAGGCTTCAACAATGGCCCTCCTACGACCATCGTCTGTCCATACATGATGGACATCCCATTTCTGGCACAACAATAAATATGAAATCCCCAGGAACATAGCAGCTCTTGAAACAAAAATTACCCACACACCTTTGTCTATAGTCTGTAGTTTGTACACATTTTGAGAACCGTCTCTAACAAAGAGACTCAAGCCTAAGATCATATTTAACATGAGAAACATAATATGGTACTGCTTTGGTGCAAACCTGCCACCACCACTCATACGGGAACAGATGATATTCCCTAAGATTCGAATTTCAAGTTTGTTTTCAGGAATGGTGTGATAATGAGCCAATCAACAAAAAGAGGGCCATTTTATCTAACTGAATCCTTCATAGGAAGCCCCTATACAACTTTTGTAGATTTATCTACTCATTTTTATTTTTACTACTTGTTTTTTCCTTGTATGTAAAAATGTTTATTGATAAAATTCCATGCATTTCATTGATAATGTGTGTGTGTGTGTATATATATATATGTGTGTGTGTGTGTGTGTGTTTTAAAGATTGTTATATGGTTCCTTGTACTTAAACCCATTCTTGGTTGTGTGAGTGAATTCTAATGGGTTGTGATTTATGAGATTGCTCTCATTCATTATTATGTGCATTAAAAATATTGTATATATATGTTTCGTATTGATTATCTTGTTCACATTGTTGTATGCATAAATTTAATTAACTCCTCTTTTTCTTGAGGGATCTTTTTTTTGAAATGTTACACTTTATATGCATGTTTTTAGTATAAATTGATGATTTGTTTTATTTGGAGTGTTTTTCTAAAAATTTAAGATATTATTAATACATGATTGTTTATCTCTTCTTGATATTAATACATGATTATTAAATTCTCTTATGATCAATATTTATGTTTTCTTGAAAATATGTTGATTTGGGTTTATGATTGTGTAAAATTGATTTCATAAAAGTTTCTCTTTGAGGTATGATCCTCTTATCTTTCTTAATGATTGTCTAAAAATTATTGCTACTTTGAAAAAATCTACTTGAGTGTTATTTTTGTTCAAAACATATATTTGTTTTGAACTTCATAACTATTTGGTTAGAATGCCTCCTTTTGTGTAGTTGAAACCTTTGTTTTGTTCTCTTTACAGATTCTTAAAGATGTGATGGATTGAGAAAGGAATATCTTATGTGCATCACGAAGATGAAGATAGCCGATGAAGGCTTTTAGGGATGATCACCAATGATGATATTTAAAGGCTTGTATTTGCAAAAATATGTCATAAAGATGAAGATTTTCATTAAAGACACTTGAAGACTTGGATCCTTCCCATTGATTCCTTTTTGTATTTTCAAACTTTCGGTATATCACACCTTAAGTTTGAGGGGGAGTATTAAGTTGTATGTATATATATATTTCTATGTATACATGTGCTTTTGTATGTATTCACACACACACACACACACACACACACACATATATATATATATATATATATATATATATATATATATATATATATATTTTATATTGATGTAATAGGTAAATACTCATTAGGGTATTTTGGTTATTTTAATCTTTATTTTGTTCTTTTTATCCTTTTTTGTTTTTATAGGGACTATTTGGTCTTTGACCAAATAGAGCTGTTGGGTTCTTTTTGGACTAGTCGACATAGAGTTGACTAGTCAATAGAGTTGTTGGAACTGTCCAACAACTATATTTATACTACTTGTGTATAAATAGGGGTGAACTCCCTTCTTGTTCTTTAATTCTTCTTTTAAGCATTCATGCTCAATAAAATATATATATTTTATGTTGTATTTCTCTTTTAAATTCTTTGTTGTCTTGAATGCACTTAGTGCAAGTGCCTTTGTGCTATTGTATTGTCCCTTAGTTGGACTTGTATCTGTAAAACCCGTAATTTTTAAGGATTATTAATAAATAAAGAACTCATTTTTTTATCTCCAAATTAGAAATGTGTTTCTACCTTTTGAATTTTATTTATTTATTTATTACATATTCATTTGTTCATTCAAATCAATTAGAAATGTGTTTCTAGCTTTTGAATTTTATTTATTTATTTATTACATATTCATTTATTCATTCAAACCAATCAAGGTATAATTTGCATTTATAGAACTATTTTGGGCTATAAATCACTATTTATATATATATATATATATTATATTTAAATATATTTTTTATAGAGTTTGAAAATTATTGGAGTGTATTTGTGTGTTATTTGGCTCTTGGTAATAATTTATAAAATAATTTGCTATTTTTGGCTAATCTTGTTATAATTAGCATTTTTTTGAGTTTTGGCATTTGCGATCGCACACGAAAGGTTCGTTGTATTGCTTGGGTAGCGGTCTTTGCGGACTTCAAAACTCTTCGGTCTTTTGAGTTTTGATTCATTGTTCTTCACATTATTAAGGTAATATATTTTAACTAAACTTATAGAGAGCATGTTTAGGCACTAATTGTGTAAGCATGATGTTGCACTGAATATATAAATGAATTGCAAATACAAGTTATGCTCACACACTTCACTTAGTTGTTGATATCTAGGACTCTTGTGAGTGTAGTTCGGAGATCATGCTTGTTATGATTATAGTTAGCGGAATATGGAGTGTGTTTGCTACAGGTACACCTGTGTGTGGGTTTGAATGCTTGTGCACTTATGAATGTATAATATATACGCAATGCGTGCCATTATACTTTGGTTTGCGCATACTATGTTGTTTTGTGTGTTTGTATGAATTTGATACATCATGTATATATAACTACTATGAATATGTATAAGTCGTGTTTGATGCATATTGTGGATGTTATATATATTGTTTTGTCATATGATGGACTTATTTATTCTTGTATAGAAGAATGCATGCGAAGGATATAAATTGTTTTGATTTGTATGACTTGTTTACTTGAGAAATATATGTGCATGATGTACGGTAGGACGGTCAATGGGATTTTGACAACCCTTACACAATTATATCTAAGGTGCTATATCGATTCATGTGATGAAAAATTTATCGTGTGCAAATCTCGAACTACGTAGGAATTATGTATGTTGAGGTTTAGTTACTTTGTATTATGAAATATGCATGTTCACGTATGCATGCATAAAACTCATGTTTTTTTTACGCATGCTTCGAGGTTCAATTTACGAAGTGCAATGTTCTTTGTGGTAATGATATGATGTGTAGGATAATATGCTTATGTATGATATGATTTAAATGTCACGTGAAATGAAATTATGAATGCATGTGATAAATGTTTAAGTTCAATAGTGAACTTTGGTTCATGAAGTCTTATTGGTTAAATGTGTGATTTTAGAATTTTAATGCTATGATGTGATGCTTTGATTGTATACATGCTTATGCCTGTGTTGATGGCTATCGACCTTGATAGCAGTCAATTGTATTGATGCATGCATCACAATAATTTTCACTGGATATGGTGCCCGTTGAGAAACTATTATCAAAGGATTCTCTTTGAGGGTGTGCATGACCAGATCAGGTAATCCGGCTAGAGAGGTAAGTCTCTGTGAGGGAGTGCATTGTCCAAGAGCGGGTAGCCCGCGAAGACGGTATATTCATGTGAGGAAGTGCATTGTCCAAAACCAGGCAGACCGTCTAGGACGTTAACTCTTTGTGAGGTTGTACATTTCCAGACCAGGTGATCCGGCGTGGATTTTGTAAATCTTTATTATGAATAAATTAAATGTTATGATGAATTATGATGATCTTTTGAGTTGATTAAGATCGCTAGTTATGAATCTATAGATTTGGCTTTTTTATTATAGCATGATTATATATTGAACTCAGATATGATAATCAGATCCTTGTTGATTTTAGATCTTGATATGAGGTTATGATTGTGACGCTTATGTTAGCGTATAGGTAAATGACACATCACACTTACAAATGACTAGTTTTGACATATTAGGTGAATGATACATCACGCCTACATAGTTTTATTGCAAATGATTGCATTATGATTGTCTGAGTAAATATATCACCTATGTATCATGATTGATGTGTATCATGAATATCTAACTAAATTGCTTATAAGGTATGTGTGTGTGTTTAACGTTGGAATGGTCAAATGTGATTTGACTTATTGTTTATAAGAATTATGAATGTATATGAAAATGATACAATGATTTGAATGTCTTATATATATATATATATATATATATATATATATATGATGACTTGTATGACTTGAATGCATATAGATTATGCTTTAATAGAATATTAAGTGATGAAATATTTTTAAATGCTTTATGTTTGAATGCTTGAAATGAATGACTCATAGGACGGTGTTCCCTTGTCTATCACTTGACGATGAATGAATAATATATCTTAACCTTTAAATGCTTGATATGTTTTCTTTAAGTTTGAGTTTGAGTTTAAGTTGCTTTACCAGACTTTAGTGAGTCCAACTCCGTTTTATGGGGGACAGGTAATGCAGGTAAAGTATGATGAGTAGTTAGAGTGAATGGTTGGTCGAGCTGCATCCTCGAGGGTCCACTCTTACCTTGCGATCTTGGTATTCATGATCTTTTCATTTTAAGTATTTGATCATGTAAAGACTAAAGTATTGTTTTCATACTCTGGTTTGAAATGAAATTAAAACTCTTCATATTTCAGTCTTATATTGTACATGGTTTGAAATGTGTATATCCCATACATTTTGATTTGATTGTTATCTTTAGTGTAACCGCGCCCAAAGTCTTAACCGTTTTTAAAAATCGTTTCCACATTATAAGATTTGATTTACTTATACTTATAAAAAAAATTGGTCTCGAAATTTCAATATTTGAACTATAATTAAGGTTAAAATTTTTGGGGCGTTACAATTGGTATTAGAGCTGTTTGGTAACAGTGGCCACGAGATGCGAGTAAGACGACCGTCGCAAGTAAGGTATTCGTTTTTAAAGCATGTAGATGCACATATATGAAAGGTGTCAATATTAAATGTGAAAGACCTGTATGATTTGTAATGTTTGAAATGTTGTTGATGTTAACTTAAAAATATGAATAAAACTCATATTTATTTTGTGATCTTTTCTTTGCCAGATGGTTTGAGTAAGAAGGGTCAATGACCTAATGAATACTCTCACTTGTTTAAATGATTGTATAAATTTCGAGGATGAAATTTCTTTTAAGGGGGGTAGAATGTAAAACCCATAATTTTTAAGGATTATTAATAAATAAAGAACTCTTTTTTTTATCTCCAAATTAGAAATGTGTTTCTAGCTTTTGAATTTCATTTATTTATTTATTACATATTCATTTGTTCATTTAAGCCAATCAGAGTATAATTTGCATTTATAGAACTACTTTGAGTTATAAATCACTATTTATATATATATATTATATTTAAATATATTTTTGATAGAGTTTACAACCTATTGGAATGTATTTGTGTGCTATTTGGCTCTTGGTAATGATTTATAGGGTAATTTGCTATTTTTGACTAATCTTGTTATAATTGACATTTTTTCAGTTTTGGCATTTGCGATCGCACACGAAGGGTTTGTTGTATTGCTTGGGTAGCGGTCTTTGCGGACTTCGAAACTCCTCGGTCTTTTGAGTTTTGATTCATTGTTCTTCACATTATTAAGGTAAGATACCTTAACTGAACTTATAGAGAGCATGTTTAGGCACTAATTGTGTAAGCATGATGTTGCACTGAATTGCAAATACAAGTTATGCTCACACACTTCACTTAGTTGTGGATATCTAGGACTCTTGTGATTGTAGTTCGAAGATCATGTTTGTCATGATTGTAATTAGCGGAATATGGAGTGCGTTTGCTATAGGTACACCTGTGTGTGGGTTTGAATGCTTGTGCACTTATGAATGTATAATATGTACGCAAGTTGTTCGAAAGCTTTGTAATAATTCGTTTATCAGAGTTTTTAAATAGTAATTCAGAAGAAAATAGTGTTTGAAATAGCAAGTCAATGGACCTTGAGCGCATTACAGCACAAATTTTCTTTCGCAACAGATTTGAAACTCGGTACATTTAATAAACCAAATAGATTATGAAATGCACTTTATAATAATTTAAGACTTGTACAAAGAAAGTTTTCTAGAAAGCCTTTATACAAAATTATAAAATTATTCTCAGAAGCACAACGTCAGGGAAAGAGTCTCATCTTGATTTCATCACGCCATCATGCAATCGCAGTCCGTACAAACCTAATCATGACATGTGCCCATAAAATGGGTCAGTTTCACGAAACCGGTAGGTGCACAAGTGAGACAATGTAGAACAGGATTAAGTACTTACATTTAATTCTATTATGCTTAGCAGTTTAAACAAATGAATAACTACTACTAGCATCAATCGTTAATCAGCGCAAGAAAAATGCTAAAACTAGTATTTAACAATTAATCAGTGCAGGAGAAAAGCTACAATTAGCATTAACAGTTAATCAGCGCACACAAAATGTTACAACTAGCATTAACAGTTAATCAGTGCGCAGCCAACAAAGTGAACCGTATAACTTTTGTTTCGATATTAGCTGGCATGCGGGTACGCACAAGGCACGAATCATAAAAACAATAGAGACTAGTTCAGGAGTCTATTATGCGATGTCTTTTCAATACCCCGAATAGCTAGCTGAGTTTGTTCCTAATAAGACGGTCAATGACCGAGAGAATTCCCCAAAGGCCACTTGTTCCAAAGGATGCATCCAACTTCTGCAGAAGTGTTGAACTAACTTTTGCAACCTCTTTCCCCTAACTCCGATGACTAGGGAAGCAGGATCTTGTTAAAATATAGCTTGCGTATGGATCTGGATCCAGATCCATACGCATGGTATGTTAATGAAACACATGTTGTATATTTCTCATTAATGGCATCCTTGTAATTGTATATCTGCTTCATATATATAAAGGTTAGGGCTTGGAGGTCGAGCTATTGAATGCCGCCCCAGCCATTCTCTCTCTCTCTCTTTCTCTCTCTCTCTCTCTCTCTCTCTCTCTCTCTCTCTCTCTCTCTGGTTTATAAAACAAAGTATAAGCCTGAAGGAAGCATTGACAAATATAAGGCACGACTTGTTGCTCGAGGATTCACACAACAATATGGTGAAGCCTACGATGAAACTTTTAGTCCGGTAGTCAAAATGGGTACTATTAGTGTCATCATATCCCTAGCAGTTGATCGAGGTTGGAGCCTTAGCCAGATGGATGTTAAAAATGTATTTTTGCATGGAACTTTAAAGGAAGAAGTGTATATGGAGCAACCTCCTAGTTATGCCGAGAAGGATCCTACTGCCTGGGTGTGCAAACTAAAGAAATCTCTGTATGGGTTGAAACAAGTGTCCCGTTCCTGGTTTGAAAGTTTCTCTATGCAAATTCAGAATTATGGTCTTAGAAGATGCTCTCTGGATCACTCACTCTTTATTTACCAAAAGGCAGACATTGTTGTACTTCTTCTTATATATGTTGATGACATTGTGATCACTGGGAGTTCAGATAATCATGTGCAAGACGTGAAGCAAGTTTTAATGAAAACTTTCAAAATGAAAGATTTAGGGGAGTTGAGGTACTTTCTTGGTGT
This sequence comes from Nuphar pumila, assembly GCF_984573655.1. Taxonomy (NCBI): domain Eukaryota; kingdom Viridiplantae; phylum Streptophyta; class Magnoliopsida; order Nymphaeales; family Nymphaeaceae; genus Nuphar; species Nuphar pumila. Next base: position 115,407,943 of record NC_143252.1, on the reverse strand, counting down.
GAAAGTTGACAGACAACAAGACACATTGACACTCATGCAACAAAAATACACTCTTGACCTTCTGGAAAGAGTCGGGATGACGAATTGCAAACCAGTCAGTACTCCTAGTGTATTACATCAAAGGCTGAGCTCTGAAGATGGTCATCTTTGTGTCAACCCTACAATGTATAGAAGTTTCGTGAGAATGTTACAGTACTTGACCTTTACCAAACCTGATATAGTTTATGTTGTCAATCAGGTATCCCAGTTTATGCATGCTCCAACGGAGGATCATATGGAAGTTGTGAAGCGCATTCTACGCTATTTAAAAGAAACTATAGGAGACAGACTTGTTTATCGCAAGAACGATAATTTGCATAGAGGACATGAACTCATCACTTATACAGACGCAGATTGGGCAGGGGATCCAGATGAGAGACGATCTGTCTCTGGATATTGTGTATATATTGGACACAATTTAGTATCCTGGAGCAACAGAAAACAAAAGGCAGTGGCACGATCGAGTACAGAGGTTGAATACAGATCGATGGCTGCAGGCACGGCAGAAGCCACATGGATTAGACACTTATTGAGTGATCTTGGAGAGACAATTATTTGATCTTTTCTTCTATGTGACAATCAAAGCGCAATAAACATTGCATGTAATCCTATCTAGCATAGCAGAACGAAGCACATTGAGATTGATCAATATTTCATACGGCAGAAAGTCGAGATGAAGGAGATAGAACTACGTCATGTTCGAACATAAGATCAAGTGGCAGACTTGTTTACCAAGGGGTTAACAGGACGTCAATTTTGGCTATTGAAGAGCAAGTTGTACATGATCCAAAATCACGTACAACTTGAGGGAGGGTGTTAAAATATAGCTTGCGTATGGATCTGGATCCAGATCCATACGCATGGTATGTTAATGAAACACATGTTGTATATTTCTCATTAATGGCATCCTTGTAATATCTCTGATATTACAAGGATAGTTGTATATCTGCTTCATATATATAAAGGTTAGGGCTTGGAGGTCGAGCTATTGAATGTCGCCCCAGCCATTATCTCTCTCTTTCTTCCTCTCTCCCTGTTTCCTGTAGATGTTGTACCAGATATCAAATCTGATAGATCTTTGCCCGTGGGGTGGTTGTTAACAACATGTTCATTGGAGTTTTTGTACTGATCCATTCTCTTCCTTGACAGAAACAAAAGGCAAATGGATGTGTCAAGCGTTGCTTAACTGACGACCCATTCTAGATGCTCTGGTCTTTCAACCATTCGAGCATCTTGCCTGTAAAGGTGATCTATCACCATTTTGTGATTTCAAACACGTGTCATTGCACGCTCGAGGTAAACATAGACCTCTCATCCTACTCATCGTAGTACGCAATGTACCCGTTTAAAAGTACAACCACGATAAAAGGGGTCAACTTACTGCGAGGGTGAAAACACTACCATTATGTAATTTCAACATTGTGCTAGCAGCACGATTTGAGAACGCATGATCATCTTATCCAATCATCGTAGTACTAACATGTCGTACATGTTAAAAAGTACAGCTATGATGAGAGGGGTACAGGTTTCACATAAAGAAACCTCAGCTTTAACATGTAAAAGAAACGATGAAATCATTTTAATTTACATTTAACATGCTCTGTTTCTTTAAACCAACACGAGCATCTTGCCTGTAATAGCAAAACATCACTATGTAACCAATTTCTACAAAGTGCCCTTTTCGAGGTTACACGAACCTCTCATCCAATCATCGTAGTATAAACATGTCATGCATGTCTAAAAGTATGGCTATGATGAAAGAGGGAATTGGTTTCTGAGAAGAAACTCCAACTAAATGCAACAAATATTTAGTTTGACTTGACATGCTCAAGTCCTTTAAACCACTTGAACAACATTGTGCACTTTGCACAGTATGAAATCGCCACGAATCTCTTATCTAATTTATTGTAATATCAGCATGTTGCGTATATCTTGCGATACTATTTAAAGATACAGGTTTCTCAACAGAAACCCCGCCCAAACTCATACTCATGCCCCTAATCGGGGTTATCCGAGTTGTATCGGAAACATAAAGAGAGTTAGCAAAAACACTACTCCCAAATACGTCGATTTGGGAGACTTGGATGTTATTTCTCAATCAAAGAGGCTCTCAAACTTTACTTTGCAAAACTGTATATTTGGAAAACTGAACTTATGAATAGCGATCCTTTTATTAAGAATTTTAGCACTCACACACAAATCCACGTCTTTTGAAGAATAGCATAATTAGAGTATGTTGAACCACATATCTTATTTTGAACATGATTTATCTTTCAAATCGTGAGTACAACACTGTGCAACTCGAACGAGGCGAGATCGCCACAGATCTCTTATTCGTTTATCACAGTATTCGTATGTTGCACATACCTCGCGATACTGGTCTTGATAAACGGAGATAAGAGTTTTTCAAAAGAACTATCACATAACACAAGTTTGTGTCCCTCATCGGGATCATCTGAGTTATATCGAATACACGAAATCGAAGTTATAAAGCATATCTCCCAAATACTCTTATTCGGGAAACTGGGTTGCAATCTTGCATCAACGACTTTCAAAACCTGCTTAACAAGGCCACACATTTAGAAACACAGATTCACTTTAGGAATTCCTTTTTTAAACAAAAATGCATAAGTGCGACTCGTGTCGTTTTTAAACAAATAAGCGAAATAGGTTACGCTCCAGACTATACTTAAGCAAGTGCAAGTGCTAGTCAGCAGGGAAAAACTGTTAAAATATATGTAATATATATATTTATATATATATATATATATTTTTATCATACACTACCCGATAAGGGGTAGTTCTGTAAACTCGCCCATTAGGGGCATTTTAGTCTTTTTCTTTTTCTTCTATTTTTCCTTTTTCTTTTTCTCTTTTCCTTATTTCTTTTTTCTGTTTTTTTATTGTACTTTTTGTGCATTTAATGCACAGCCATTGGGGGGCCCAACAAAGAGTCGTTGGGCCCCCAACGATCACAATTGTGATCGTTGGGAGCCCAACGACTCCTTGTTGGGACTCCCAATGGTCCCTCTCTCTTGCTTTTATCTAACTCTCCCTCACTCCTCTCTTGCCTATAAATAAGTGGGGTCTCCCCTTTGTAATGTGTGGCTTCTTCAAACCCTTTAGTGTCTTTATAAGATTTCATGCTTTCTAGCCATTATTGGCTTTTGTGTATGTCCTCTTTTGGATTTGTTCTTTGATTTCTATGTGTGAATGTCCATTGTAGGACATACATTTCTTTTCCGCATATTTCGTTACATGGTATCAGAGCCTTGGTTGTGCTCTTGATTCATATATAGCTAGTTGTCTTGTTTTATTTCTCTCTTGGCTTGTCCTTCATTCTTGATTATAGGATGGAAGGAGAACAAAAGATTGATCTCTCCTTCAAGCTTAATGGTACTAACTACATGATGTGGGCCGCCGCCATGGAGAACAACCTCAAAGGTAAAAAGCTTTGGGGATATGTTATGGGCACCATTAGGGAACCTCAACTTCAACTTACAAAAATAGATGGTAATCAAGAAAAAGCTCTAGAAGGAAATGCTCGCATGAAAGCTATTGAAGATCACCAATCTAAGGTAGAAGATTGGGAAAGTAAGCATGCAAAAATTCTTGCATGGTTCATGAACAACGTGGAGCTAAAGATTTGCGCCAACATTGCTAAATTCCGCCTAGCAAATGAAGCATGGTTCTTTATGAAAGGTATGTATACCCAAAAAAGACCTTGCTCGTCAATTCTTTATCCAAGAAAAAATTCGTACCATTAAGCAAGGTGAAATGAGTGTAAGAGATTACTATAGCACTCTTGGACCTTTATGGGATGAGCTATCCCTTCTTGAACCCAAATGGTTATCTAGTGAAGATGTGGAGATGCGAAGAGAACAAATGGAAAAAGAACACTTTTTCCAATTTTTACATGGGCTTAGGCCCGAATATGAACAAGTTAGGCCCTCCCTTCTTCATAGGTCAAAACCGCTTCCATTGGAAGATGCCATAGCCGAAATATGCCAAGAAGAAACACGTCTTGACATGATTAAAGGAGGAGATGAAGTTCTTGCCGTGTCTAAACCCGGCAATCATATGAAAGCATATAAGCCTCCACACTTTGGGAGGCAAAACAACTATAATGGCAATTATAGGAAAGTCATTTGCCATCATTGTCAAGAACCGGGTCATATAAGACCTAATTGTCCAAAGATAAATGATCCTCCTAATAGGTTTGTTTCCTATGAGTCACTAACACCTAAATATAGGGCATGCCTAATTGCATTACACTCTTATCATGAACCATCACACTATAATGAAGCCAAAAACATTCCTCAATGGGTTGAGGCCATGAAACTAGAACTTAGTGCCCTTGAAAAGGCTAAAACTTGGGAAATAACTTCATTACCCACTGGGAAGAAGTCTATTGGATGTAGATGGGTCTTCAAGATTAAAACTAAAAGTGATGGGTCATTAGAACGTTATAAAGCTAGGTTGGTAGCCAAAGGATATGCTCAAGAGTACGGAATAGACTATGAAGAAACCTTCGCTCCCGTAGCTAGAATGACTAATGTTAGGACTCTTATTGCGGTTGCATCTGTTAAAAAATAGCCTATCTATCAATTGGATGTTAAGAACGCATTTCTTAATGGCGAACTAAGTGAAGAGGTCTATATGGATCCTCCACCAGGAGTATCTATTGGAGAAAACAAAATTCTTAAATTAAAAAAGGCTCTATATGGGTTAAAACAAGCTCCAAAGGCTTGGCATGACAGATTTAGCAATGTAATGACTAGCTTAAATTTTCGTTCATGTTATACTGACACTGCGTTATTTGTGAAAAGTGCAGGGTCTTCTGTAGTTATTCTACTACTATATGTTGATGATATGATCATCACTGGAAGTGATGAACAAGGAATCCATGATATTAAGAAAATTTTAAAAGAAAATTTTTAAATGTCTGCCCTTGGTTTCTTAAGATATTTTCTAGGTATTGAAGTTGCATATTCTCCCCGAGGATATACTCTCAGATGAAACTTGCTGCTGACATTTGCTCCAAGTCTGGAATTTCGGATGATAAGAAGACAGAAACCCCTGAGGTTATCAATGCAAAGCTAAGGCTGGAAGATAGGACACTTCTCGAGAACCCCACTCCCTACCGTCAACTCGTTGGGTCTCTGACATACTTATCCATCACTCGGCCAGATATAGCTCATGCAGTTCACTCCGTCAGTCAGTTTCAACATGCACCTACAACTGTGCACATAAGTGCAGTCTTAAGGATTGTCAGATATATTAAAAACATCATAACTAAGGGAGTTTTTCTTTCCTCTTCATCATCCCTTGATTTAATTGCTTATACAGATGTTGATTGAGGAGGAAATCCCAATGATAGAGTCTCAACTACTGGTTTTTGTGTTTTCTTAGGTGACTCTATGATTTCTTGGAGATGCAAGAAGCAGCATAAAGTATCATTATCCTCAACTAAAGCAGAATATCGTGCAATGGCCACTACAACCATGGAGCTTGTGTGGCTTAGAAGTCTCCTTTGTGATATGGGCATCGTCATTTCAAATCCTTCGAAGATGTGTTGTGATAACAAGAGTGCTATCTATATTGCAAGCAACCACACCTTCCATGAGCGTACTAAACACATTGAGATGGATTGCCACTATGTTCGAGATGAATACCTAAAAGGAACCATAGCACTGCCCTACGTCACATCCGAGTACCAGTTGGCGGATTTCTTCACCAAAGCTCTTCCTGCTCCTCGCTTCATGTTTCTTCTCAACAAGCTTTCCGTTGTATCCCCGTAAAGCTTGAGGGAGGGTGTTAAAATATATGTAATATATATATTTATATATATATATATATAAATATATTTATCATACACTACCCGATAAGGGGTAGTTCTGTAAACTCGCCCATTAGGGGCATTTTAGTATTTTTTTTCTTCTATTTTTCCTTTTTCTTTTTCTTCTATTTTTCCTTTTTCTTTTTCTCTTTTCCTTATTTCTTTTTTCTGTTTTTTTATTGTACTTTTTGTGCATTTAATGCACAGCCATTGGGGGCCCCAACAAAGAGTCGTTGGGCCCCCAACGATCACAATTGTGACCGTTGGGAGCCCAACGACTCCTTGTTGGGACTCCCAATGGTCCCTCTCTCTTGCTTTTCTCTAACTCTCCCTCACTCCTCTCTTGCCTATAAATAAGTGGGGTCTCCCCCTTTGTAATGTGTGGCTTCTTCAAGCCCTTTAGTGCCTTTATAAGATTTCATGCTTTCTAGCCATTATTGGCTTTTGTGTATGTCCTTTTTTGGACTTGTTCTTTGATTTCTATATGTGAATGTCCATTGTAGGACATACATTTCTTTTCCGCATATTTCGTTACAAAAACATGGTTGTGCACAATGCAGTGTGACAGCAGGATGCAAGAAAACCTTAAAGTGCGAAGACGTGCATTAAGCGCAAGAGTGTGTAACCTTGGTCAAATAGACGTATCAGGAATTGAAAACGTAAGCAAGGCTCGTTACTAGCCTTGATGAACGAGATACGGGTTTCTCAACAGAACCCTTGTCAAGAAGTTCGTTCGAGCCCTAATTCAGGGTTACTCGAGATGTGTCGGATGCACGAACTAAAATAGACAAGCACCCCCTTTCAAAATACGTAGATTTGGGTAGTCTTTGATGTTTTAGCGTAACTCCCAAGGATCCTTGCTAGGGATCTCTCTCCTTAGTCGATGATGTATCGTTTAAGCCCCCGACTCATCTCTTATCGTAAGAAGGAGAGTGGTCAATGCATGTGGATACTCCACGATGATGCATCTAATAGTGCATGCGATGAGCGAAATCATGAGTGTCATGTGCAATGGCAAGGCAGTAACGACACATTTGCAAAAGCAGAAGCATGGGCGCAAAGCGCGACGACAAAGTAAAGACTGAAAGCAAGAATGCATAAGCAAAGCCTAAGCACAATGCGCGGCGGCAAAGGAAAGACTGAAAGCAGGAATGCGTAAGCAAAGCCTAGGCGTAATGCGCGACGACAAAGGTAATTGACATAAAAGCAATGCTTGATCTGCAAAATTACATATCAAGCTAAATAAATGCGTAAAACAAGAAAGCTTGTACACTAAAGCGCGACGACAAAGTAAATGACAAAATGGAAAGGACAAGAATCGCAAAATTGCGTCCTTGAGTTAAAAAGCATAGTTCTATAAATAAATATATATATATATATATTTAATTGCTTTAATTTCTATTTTTAAATGTTTTAGCTTAGTTCAGTTCATCCAAAGTCCATTGCGCAACTTTCCCCTACCTTGAGGGTTTTGAGGTTGTGCTTGCCTTCGTGCGTATGTAACGAAGGGCTCGGGCTGTGGGGGCGAGCGAGATTCGTCGTGCGAGCTGCAAAAGAGTAAAGCATAAATATATGAAACCAACTTGAGAGATAAAGCAGGGAGAGGCAGGTGAGTTCGGCAGTCAAACCGGGCCCAACCATGCCTGCAACGGCCAAAGATGAAGGGTGGGCTCGGCTGATGAGCCGAACCCGACCCCGGGCCCTAACAAGAGCAGGGAGACTGGGGGGAGGGCTCAGCCCCCTTCCTTGCGAAAAAGAGAAACAGGGAGGGGGTTGAGCCCCTCCCTCGTAACCAATACCACAAGGAGACAGGGAGGGAGCTATGCCCCCTCCCTCGTAACCTGTACTTAATGCAGACGGCAGGGGGGACGAAGAAGAAGAAGACAGCAGAGGGGAGTTAGGGGTTACCTGAAACAGCCGCGAAAGGGGGCCACTGTTGTGGAGGAGGGTGGTCACCGGTGTGGGGTTGTCAAGGAAGGTGGCTCTCCAGCAATCGAGGTGCGTAGAGGGGGAATCGAGCGGGAGGACAGAGAGAGGCAGTCGGGGTCGCTCAGGGAGACACCGGCGCATGCGGTCCGGCGAACCGAGGAAAAAGGCAGGGGAGAGAGTGAGTATCAGGGAGAGATAAGAGAGCTACGGGAGAGAGGGGGTGTCGAGGTTGGGGAGAGAGAAGAGGCAGCAAGGGAGGGTTTCTCGAATGAGAAACCCTACCCCCCCACCCACCCTGCGTGCTTTAAATAGGCACAGGGGGGGCTTACCAGGTTTGGATCCGGATCCGACCCGGGTCCATCTTTTTTTTGTGTGTGTGGGTTTTTACACATTCATTTATTACAGAGCTACAAAAGATGAAACTTAGATAGAAGCAATGGTAGAAACATAGAAGAAATGGGGGTCCAGTATTCTAATCAAGCTAGGAGACAGCAACAAGTCCATAACATCATAACATTGAAGGATGAAAATGTAACACAAAGTACAAAACAAACAAAGATCATAAGAAGATTTTTAAGGTTGGATTAGTTTTAAAAAGGTACAAGGAGAAATATAGTCTAGATCGTAGAGAAACTGTTAGTCCAGATGAAAAGATTGTAAGAGCAATAACTGTGTTATCAATTGCAATGACTTGTGACTGATCTTTGAATTTTTGGACAGTGGGATAAGGAAAAAAAGTATGCATCTTCCTAAGAAAGAAAGTTTAAGGGTCATAATAGTGTCTCCTTCTCGTTGCCTCTTATTCTTTCTTCATATCAGATTTTTTTACAAACATATTCAGTTGCCATCAAACAAACTTGAAGTTTTCTAGATCTCCTTTAAGAATATAACATGGAAAAGCATGACGCAAGAGTATAAATTTATTCAACATTGAGAGAGGCAAACTGACTGGCATGCAGTCACAACTAGAACATTCAGCATCAAGAGAGACATACTGACTGATCAGCTATCACCTACATAATTTGTCCAGTGAAATGCACAATCATGCATGTATGCATGCTGGCCACATGCGCGTCTTTTTGCATTGTACACATATATGTATACAACACACACAAACACTTGGGCATTTGATTATAAGATTGACCACCAATTTTTGCAGGAAAATACAGAAAAAGATATACAGTATCAAGAAAATTCAAAAAAAGGTAAATAGCATCAAGAGTAATGCCAAAAGACTATCAGCATTCTACAAGCTCCAATTGACATATGTGTCAAAGTGTGCTTACAACAGAAAATTATTATGAAATACTGACCCATAATTTTAGCCCATATAACATCTCCATGCTCAAGTTCTTCATTCTCATAAACGCTGGCGGCTAACATGATCAAGTCATCATCATCCAGGTCTCTTTCTGGGCCCCAACATTTCAAGTTGTTTTGCCTCATTTCTTCTTTAGAAAGATGAAATTTTACCTTCTCTCCATAAAGAGAAGCCCATTCATCATCACCATCTTCATATCTGATCTTAAAGAAGTAACAAGAGGAAGAGTACTACTCGTGCATTTCAATGTCTTTCTGATGCTAAATAATGTGCAATTGTTTCTCAGAATAAAAACTTGGAGACATCCCATCTGGGCAAAGATTCTACAGACAAAACAAATCTTAAATCTCATAAACAAAAACGATTCTATAAAATAATTTGAAAATTTCAAGAAAGGAATTATTTGCAGTACAATTTATCTCAATAACTTGCGCGGTACAAATCAAATTTAATGGAAATGAAGAAAATGGATCGTACATGGTGTTCTCGTTTGTCTGGATCATACTGTATGATTGATCCAACATACCAATCATTGTCTAATGGCCAGAAAACCTGCATTTTTCAATTTCACGCACAAAAGTCCATTGATGACACCTCCACAAAATTTTCAATCAAAACATAAAAACAATATGATATTAAAATATGTTGACCATCACCAATGTCTGAAACAGAAAAAGTGGTCATTTTTTTTTAGTCAGGTTTACTTGCCTTGCATTTGGATCCCGTTAACATCTTTGGATCAACATTTTCCAAATTCAACCTGCACACAGGAAAATATATTTTATAAGTGCAGATCAAAATTATTCTTTCTGTACCGCTGACATAAAAATAAGAAACACCGCTTTTATTGGAGAATGTTATTTAAGATGGTTTGGACGTGTCGCAAAGGCATGATACGAGTGGAAGAAATAAGGAGAAGAGGAAGACAGTTGAAGGCAGTGGAAAGTGACATGGAGGATTGTAAGGTGTCTGAAGTAGTAGGATAATGCTTCTTGATGATGATGATGATGGTGGTGGTGGTGGTGGCAGCGGTGGTGATGATGATGATGGTCATGGTGATTTGATGCTGATGATGATGATGGCTTCTGAAGCTCATGCTAATAAAAGAACAATCGAAACTGTACTCTCAATTTGAGCTAACATGCAGTATCACGATAATCACTCCATTGTTATCCCAATAAATTATCCAAATATTCTGGCAAGATGCATTGAATGCAAAAGCTACCAGGTATGCACCATTTCGAAGCTATAATAGTAATCGAGATGAAGATACTTACCGAACCCACTTCTTTACAGAAGAAGTCCGCGAGTGCTTCAACACGTCCACCCTGTATCGGCTGCTTACGCCCCAGAGATTCTTGAAAGAATTCAGACCAACCCTCACTTTCCTTTCTCGTCTTTCCCGCTTTCTGCTCCAGCCAAATTCCAGGAAATGCTTTTTATCGACCCCAAGATTGTGAAGCTCGTACTTAAACGCCCGGTCCCGGCCTTTCTTGTTACGCTCATCCTTCGAATGCCGCGCATCCGTCTCCCCGACTCCACCCACCGTCTGACCCACCAACGAATCAAATAAAGAGAGTTTGGCAGGCGCACCGGAAGACGACCGGGGCCGCTTACTCCTCCTGCAGTAAACCTGGAGAACCGGAGGCCGTGGCGCCATCTCCGGCGCATTGCTGGGATCCGATTCAAGCCTCTCCAGGAACTTCCTGGCTTTGATCTTCCTCGACATTGCGGCCGGAGCACCGCCGGCGTGCGCGCAGCTCGATGAATTGGTGTAAATGCGATCGATGTGGACGTACCTCTTCGGAGTGCCGTTCCCACTCTCCTCTTCCACTTCCATAACCTTCGGAGACGGCAATTAGGAGAAAAAGACGATCAATAGCTTGAAATTCGCCCCTTGCTCCTTCGTTCTAGGGTTTCTCTCCCTCTCCAAATTTTTAGGATGAGAGTCTCATCGGGAGAGAAAAAGAGAATGCCCGCCCTAGAGTTCGGAGAATTTGCAGCGCCTACGAAAGAGGTGTTTTGGAGGGAGGCCTCTGTGTATAAATAGCCCGTTTCCCGCCGTTACCCGAATTGACTCGGTTTATCGACTAGGACGATTCGAAGTTGATTCGTATCCGTTATTTTCTCCTTAGTCCTTGAGAATGTGGACTGGGTTTGCATCGGAGAACCAAGTTTTAGTCTAAAATGGGCAGGCCCCACTAGCCCCGTGGTTGGAGTTATCAAGTGAATCGGGCTTGGTTTTGTATGACCAACTAAATTAATTAATATTTGCGGTGAACCAGTAACCGTTTAGGTAGCGTTTGGACCAAAACCCAGTTTGTTCATTGTTTGTAAAATGAGATCATCCCTGTTTTTATTTCAAAACTTGGCTTATCGAGCAAGGAGGGAGGGGTCCCTCTCCAGTCCACCACCCCTTCCACACTCACCTTTCAAAACTTGACACTTTCCTATGCCAGGTCATTTATGGTCAAAAATTGATCGAGATGGTGCCAATTGATCGACGTGACACTACCCTAACTATTTTTTGAACGGTAAATGAATTCTTTTTCGATGAAGAACAATTGGCAATCATTGATGTAGAGACATCTCAGTTGTTTGTGCAACTACGTAACAAAAGACTTAATGATTATGAACAATTTTAATGGCTACTAACAGAGTCAATCGATTGAGATATCGATAAAAGGTTTAATGATCTTCAACACTGTCCTGAATTTTTTAAAGATAATGTGATCAAGAATAACTATAAAGCAAAATCCACAAAGAGCTACAATAGTAGTCATTATGATATGCACAAGAAAAAACTTACAAACTATGATTTATTTCTCTTGAAATATCCATTGCATAAAAGTGTGGGGAGCATCATTATTTCAAGTGAAGAAGTATCAAAGTGATCATACATGTAGTGGATCATTAGGCAACTTGGTAGTAAAAAAGTCTTTTAAATAGATTTCAGGTACTATTCATGGATGCTTGCACGATAACTTGAAAATGACTTAAAGAGAAATCATAAATGACATTAGTTGTGAGGAAGGTGTAGAGGTTACGTACAAACAAGTATGGTATGGATGATAATTGACTAGGGTGGCATTATATAGTTCATTCAAAGAGTCCAGATTTCTTTTCACATATTGTCATCATTTGATTATGACTAACCAAGGATCGACAACATACATTGAGATCGATAGGCGATATTTATGTACCTGTTTGTATCATTTCGTGCATGCATTGATGGGTTTTTTAAATAATGTCATCTACTTACATGAGTATATTATTGTTGGCCCATGATATTGATCATTGCAGTTAGATATTTCTGATTGCATTGACAGTTGTGGTTAAGGAGTCGAACGACTCATGGGTGTGGTTCTTGGTGCATGTAAAGTTAAAATACCCAGAGCTAAAGCATAATTGTTATTTTATATAGGCACATAGGGCTACAATATGTTGTTCCCCACACGTGACTTACATGTCATATTGGGTATTGCGTAACGTACTTGACGGAAAACTTTAAAAATAAATTTGGGATACCACTTTAGTGCACTTTAGTGGAGTGCAACCAAAGCAATCACAAGACAAAAGTGCAATTATTCTATTAAAAAGATTCATAAGGAAAGTGAAGACGCATAAAAGTATGTTACTATACATGTAAAAGTATATTAGTTGTTTGCTAATGATATTTTTTTCATAATGATGTAACAAACAATAAGAATCATATAAACTCATTTTATAAGAAAATGAAAAACGATGCAGAGAAGAAGGCAAAAAAGCATAAAGAACCACAACATAAAACATAATGTAGCAATGTCATGACGGAGGATTTGGAGCTGTGGGCAAATATAGGGATTATAAGTTGATTAATATTGTAATTTATGAAATATCAAACTTTAAATATGTAAATTATGAGTTTAAATTTATGTTTTAAATATTTCATATTTAACTAGGCCAAAACCAGGTTTAATGTTCTGGGAATTTTGAATGTTTAAAAAAGATATATGCAAAACATAAAAAATTAGCATATTTAAGTTAAAATTACATATATTTGTTGAAAAAATCCTAATTTATTTTATGTTGGCAAAACTTTTTTACAGTGTTTCCCGTTCGTGCAATTCTTTGTTGTGAAACATTTAGGTTAAAACCATATATCTTGTGTTGAAATTGCATATTAGAAAAAATATTTTGTGTTGTTTTGCAAAAGTCTCAAATTTCTTTTGTTTACGTATATTCATCATTGCTCGTAAAATAAATTTGCAAATTTGCATAATTGCATATCGGTTGTTGACATCAATTAAGAGAAAAATCACATTTTATTTGTTGCAAAAGTTCTCAATTCACAATACTTTTTCATGTGTTCCCCGTCCTCGCAACTCTTTGTTGAAAAACATTTAAGTTAAAACCGCATCTCTTTTTGTGCAAGTCCCAAATTTCTTTTTGTTCACATATGTTCGTCATTGTTCACGAAACTCACGTCTTTGTGTCAGTGAAAACATTAATTGCAACAAAAATGCCCAATTTACTCAGGCTTTAAAAGATATCATAACGCATGTTTTTTGAAAGGCTTTATTGTTCTGAAACACGAGGGTACTTTAGTAATTTAACATGATGCACATTGTCACTAAATACAACAAATAACTAGTTATCAGATTTGAGTTATAGGTTCGGGTTTTGTTGGGTCAAAAACTGAAACCCCAAACCCCCATCTATATAATCTATGGAGTTTAATTTTACTAAAAATACAAATATAACATTTGGTTCAAACAGGATAGAGTCAGATATCCAACAAAATCATAACTCAAACCCGACTTGCACATTACTTGGGTCGGGTTCAATAATATTCAGGTTGGCATCTTTTATGCCCATACCCAGGAATTCGGGTTGAGTCGAGTCAGAATACCCAATACAAACCGAACCCATTGACCTATTCCTGGTTGGCTATTTAGTTTGAATTCAAAATGTAACTTCATAAATTTATGTTACTCAAACCTATTCCACAAGACACCAACTTGGCCGTGTCCCTGGTGATATGAACCGAACACGAGCTGACACAACCCGGACACATACTTGCATTATTTTATTGATCATAAGCAGTATCCAGCATATAAGCTACAGAGTTTCCTGAACTTTGCTAGCTAATATGCATAACAGAGCATGCACGACCACAGTGGATCATAATAGCAGAAGACCAGCACAAATTCAGTAACTGTATCTTGTCATGTTCACCAAAGCACTGAGTCACGTTGTATCGGTCAAAAAATTATTTGTTCCAAAAATAGCAGAGTGCGCTGAGAGAGAGAGAGAGAGAGAGAGAGAGAGATCATCCTTCACTTTGTCTGGTCCCTAACACTGGGATGTCCTCAAACCTCTTCTGCAAATGGAAAAGTGAGCTCGTGTGAGTTTAGCTCAAGAAAGAAAAATGTTAAAAAAGAGGCAAACAGAAATATACTGGAGCAAACAATACACGAATGACACTGAACACAACATGAGGATAGCACAACCCATGGTTACCAGGAAATGAAATGGATACTAGAAGCGATGCATGAAGCTGAAGCTAAGAAACAAGTGTTAGAAAGTAGTATGAATCAGGAAGCGAGATATAGTTATGAAGCAATTATGCAAGTGCATAAAAAATAAAAAGGAAACACAAAAAGCAATATGAAGCACGAACAGCAGTAAATAATAAACACAAATATAAAACAATATTAAAACCAACACCCTAGCTTGTTATACAAGAATATATATTTTTAATATGAAAAACATAGGAAGTGAGGGGACAGCGAGTAGGAAGTGACAAGAAGCGAGAGGAAAACATTAAGTGAAAGGGAATTGATTTGAGAAACGAAGAGGAAACGGGTCTCCCACTAAAGGGAATAAAGTTTTCCATGTTCTGGAAGTGGATTTCCCAAAGCTTTCCCTCCTTTCGAGGAAGCGAGGAGTTTCCCGCTTCCAAAGCAAGTTTTCAGAAAAGAGAGTTCCCCAATAAAGCAAGAAGCTTCCGGTGACTATGGTACAACCACCGGTTTAAAGGGAATGACACTTACATATACTTGGTCAGGCTCAACCACGAATTCCATATGAGCCTTATTATGCAATCGATGCCAGGACCAATTTCACATATGCACAGTACAGGATCATTTCTCAACAAAGAAAATGATCACTACAAAATCAGGACAACAGTATCTTTTGGCGACCTCCATTGAGGGAACACTTTGTGTGGAATGTCAAAGCATCAACAATGAGGCAATTGATGTAAAACTACACTAACAAGAACAGGGGCGAAGGAACAGAGTATGTCTCACAACTGACCTAGTTTGTTGTTCTAGTTCCACCATTGAAGGCACACGTTGTGGTTTGTCATGCCAGACCAACAACCCTACTAGTTATGTTTCGAAGCAAATTTAAGCTCATTCAAGTAACTACCTAAGCTTTATTTAGCATGTGTTAAAGGTCAGACTGAATGCGATACAACCTAATGAAAACTAGTTATAAATTTCATGCGATAAATAACCTGGAAAATAAAATAACAAATGGAACAGTTCAAGAAATACCACAACTGTTCGGCTCAGATAAATTCCACAACTTTTGCATGAAACTTGCTACATCTTCCAAATAGAAGGCTGAATGTGGTACAACCCTACCAGTTATATTAGAAGCAAATTTATGCTCATTCAGGTAACTAGCTAAGCTTTATTTAGCGTGTGTTAAAGGTCAGACTAATGTGGTACAACTTAATGAAAACTAGTTATAAATTTCATGTGATATAACCTGGAAAATAAAAACAAAAATGACAAATGGAGCAGTTGAAGAAGCACCGCAATTGTTTGGTTCGGATAAATTCCAAAACTTTTGCATGAAACCCATCTTTGCTACATCTGCCAAATAGAAGGCTGAGTAGCTAACCTCCAACTTTCTTCAGAATAATGGCCTCAGCAAATGTGGCAATTCAAAATTCCCAAGCAAAAGAAGACAAAACAGACAGAAGACAATGATAGGAGAAGCCTGTGTTCCAAAGGTCAAGATTGGGTGGCATTCCAAGTTGCTTTATAAATTATTTCCTTACAAGAGAAAGAAAGTCATAGATAGGCTGCTGCGCAAGCCAAGGTTGCAAGAGCACCGGCAATCCAGGTTGTAAGAAAAGGAAGAAGAACCAAGAAGCATGGCAGGAAATAGAAGTAAAGTCTCCAATCACTGAAAAACAAAGAGCACAAGCTAATAGAATACACATGGAATATAAAGAATTTTTATATGCTTTTCTGACTGCACAATAAAATTGGTATAATGTAAAAAGTCTATGAGATACAAAGATGAAAACCAGCATGAATGTCTTAAATTCAAGCAACAATCATTATTTATTAGTACCAAAGTAGCAAAAAACAGATAACTTTTGCATAAAAAGCTATAAACTTAGCAAAAAACAGAATTTTCGCATAAAAATTTATAAACTATACACATAAATACATAAGTGCGTACATGTTCTTGCGATGAAAAGAAAACTTTTGGAACACTTTTTGGCTTATTCTTTTCAAGGAGTCACCCAAAAGACCTTTGAGTTTTATAAAAATAAATCCATCTTTTTTCATTTTAAAGAAATTATAGAAAATGAGTCAATAGTGATCTCTTAAACCCAATAAAAGTAGGGTTTTGTTCCCTTCCCATGGAATCACAATTTCCTTGTGGAAGTGTGCTTTAAAAGCTACATTTGAGAAGGCACCAGAGGGAGTTGGAGAGTTGGAAAGTGCATTCCTTGAATTGACAAATACCTCTTAAAGCAGGCATTGCCAATTCTGTTTAACAAAAGAGAAGCCTAAGCTACCTCTTATACAAAAAAAAACATAGAGAGACTTTAACCCAACTTTATCACAAATCCTCAACTTCGAATTCAACTGTCAGCTCCCATAAAGACAATTTCCATGTCAAAAGCATGCCTCCCAGGAAATAGTAAGGAAGCTTTGAATGACCTAGCTTCCAGTTTCCAAAGCAGCATCACAATAAGCAAGCTTCAAGATATCTAAGACCTAACTGCCACCACGCTTGAAACTATTCTTCTAGAAGAAAACCATCAATTACGGCTGGATTTTGAAAAGGGCCAATTTAACTCCAAGGGTACAGGTGAGGGATGAATAACAGCAAGATAATCAAAGAGAAACATACAATTTGGAATAATGAGAGTGAGGAAACAGAAAATATGCCAAGCAACTATCAGCAAAAGATTGCAAAGTAAGAGATCATGTAGAACAAAAAGGTGAAAGATATGACCATAGCATTTATCAGGCTATTGTTAACATAAGGAATTTAAGTAGAAATTTTCAGTAATTATGCACAAAAGAGAAAAAATGTGCACAAGTTTGATTCAATTCTGTACTGAAAGAACCCTTGCATACAAAGAAAAACCTACAATTTTCTTTCTTCGAAGAGTATGCCAAATAAATCCACATCAAACCCATAAGATTGAATAATAGCCAAACCGTCAGGCCACAAGCAATTTCATGAAGATCTTAAAATACTTTTCATTCAAGACCCTTGCATCAGAAACTAAGTGTTCTATAAATGTGTCATTATGGCCAAACATGGAAGATAGTTCCTGAATTTTGTACACATTTAATGCCAAAATCTTCTCCTAGTTGCAGTAATTTTGTCAAAAAAAAAAAATGAAAACACAGATCCAAGGGTTTCATACTGGTTTTGTTCACTAAAAGTAATAAACATCATAAAAATGATAACAATAACATGAATCATCATTACCATCATCAAGTCTTAGCCCAACTACATGGAGTTAGCTCTATGAGTCCTGTTCTCCATACCTTGCTCTCTAATTTACATTCCTTCTCACATACATCTTTTGAGTCTTTAGTCTTTATCAATCTTTCCTTTTTCTTAATATCATGTCTTGCTAAATGCTAACCTTTCTGATCAATGCTATGACAATTCTTCATATAACATGGCTACCTAACCGACTCCCGTTATTGTCAATTTCTTTCTCATTGGTACAACTCATAAGCATCTTTAATTAATTTATTTGTAATATTTTTATTCAAATATACCCCTTTAACATACATATTTCTGCAACATGAACTCTTGCTTACATACTCCACAAGCTTGTGCTTGTCTCTACATCGTCCAGCCAAGTTGTCATACAAGTGATATCTTAATTGAATACACCATCTTGTTGTATAATAAAGCCTAAGTATCAAATTTCTTTGCATTAGTATATTGCAAAGTATTCTATCTTCAACATCTATTACCGTCAACAGCCTTTACACTAAAAAAATGCACTCTTCTGAGGCATTCATCAAAATTCTAGCCTCATGCAGATTTTTTTATTTTGACTGATAAGTGTTATATCATCTACAAAGCACGCAATAAAGCATCTCATCTTCAATAAAGAATGCCACTTAATCTTTATGGACTAAAAGTTGATCTTCAACCTTAATTTGATTGTCATTTGCATGTAGTTTGATTGTCATTTGCATGTAGTTTTCACAGTAATTTCAGACCCAACATACACATATTGAATAACAATATATCTATGGGATCCCTTTCTTCCATTAATATATATACATATATAGTAGTGATGCAAAAATGCTAAATGGTTTCTTTGGCTTTTCCGGTGCTTTTTTCTTTCATGATTCCGACCCCATAATGTGTTTGGCATGGTCGATTTACTACTAATCGACATGTGGATCATGTGTTTTCAATGAAAAACAACGATATTTGGATCCAGAGGCAGAGCCAGAAATCCAAATTAGGGTGGGCACAATCGTGTGCGTGCAGCAATATTTTGAAAATATCGCGAGAAATACCGATATTTTAAGGTAGCCGATATTAAAGGTAATATCTCGCGATATTTTCAAAATATCGCAAGACAAAATATCGCGATATTATCACAATAATAACATGATATTTTGGGGGAAAAACACTTTTTTTTTAAGTTTTCATTTCCTATTTTTTTGTTTCTTTTATATTTTAAAACCTTAAAAACATGTTTCTTTATATTTTTGGAAGAAAAACAATGCAAAAAATATTATTTTCTTAGCTGTTTTGTTATTATTTATATTTTTTTCAATTTTTAAACTCCTAAGATATTCCCGAGATTTATCAACTTTTGAAAATCTCTATGAGAATTAACGATAAAGTGACTATGATATATATATATATATATATATATATATATATATATATATAGAGAGAGAGAGAGAGAGAGGCACAACATTCAGGTCCGGGTGGGTACTGCCTACCTTGACCCTGAACGCCTTATTGGGGAATTTGGGGATTTCAGGGTCAGGGTGGGCACTAGCCCACCCTGGCCAGTATGTGGCTCCGCCACTGTTTGGGGGCTCAAGAATTTACAAAGACTTTAGACCTTTGATTTTTCGAACCTTATAAAAACCCACCGATGTGTCGGAATCAAACGCTCCACGAGTTGAACCCTATAAAATCAAGTATTTAGATCACATCTGTACAGTCAGATTTTAAAAATGAAATAAAAAAAACACGAAAAACACATTTAGCATATTTTTAGTTGATTTAGGCTTTGTTATCAACTTTCTCAGAATCAACCAAACAAATCTCAGTTCCTTTTAAAGTTGCTCTTTAACATGAAGCGAGATTAGCTTTCAGAAACCTATGTTGTTCTACTGCTTTTCCAAAAACTTCATAACATGATTCGGAAGTTCCACACAATGATGGTTAGCAGAACTGTATATATCCTCTGATATTGCATATAGGAACCAAAATTTTCTTCCAACAATTGAAAGTTTTTCAGCTTGGACATATATTGCTGAATATTTTCATGAACCACCATTTTGTTTCTATCTTGCCTACTGAAACCCAAAATTTTATATCATTATACCTTATGCCCACCCTATTTTCTTGATATTTACTGTTGTGATTTCAACCTCAACAAGACAGTCTATCCATCATTTCCTAATTACTAATCAGGCTTTCTTTGGTCTACTTCATTCCTTCATCTATATTTAACAAGTTATATTATATTTAACCAAGAATCTTCCATCTTCATTTAAGTACGCATTACATGGTCTAGACTTTTTGTGTTTTTCTCTAGTCTTACTTTGTTTTACACCTTTTATTTTTAAATGAGTATATAACCTGTCATATGCACTTTTTTCTTTTTTTTTTGCCCCCCTTGTATGTTTCTAAATATTGTCATGTTTTTTGTTGTTGCAATTTTTTAACACATACCTTTTTTCCTTGACAGATTTTTTTTTTCACTCCACTACCAAGTCTGCTTCGTATATATGACCCTTTCCTTTGCATATATTTTTATATTCTCTAACCACATTTGTCACACAATAGAGAGATGAATGATTAAAATACATATTGCTTTGGTGGCTACATTCTCAATCTATTTGATAACTCAATTCAGAAATCAAGACCTGTTGGTAGAACGGTTCCTACTTAGTGTCAAGCATTTAGAAAATAAACAGATAGTTTCTAAGAATATTGGATGCAAACCTCCTAATAGTGGTCTTATCAACATACATATATAATATATACAAAGCTTCCCGTTATCTTGTTGTTCATCGTGAACTACAATTTATGAAACCTATAAATGCTGCCGGAAAATAAAAAGCCACCATTTCAAAAAGCTTTCAGCTCAACCTCAGCCACAAACATCCCCTCAATGAGCTCAACGCCTCATGGAATTTTGATATCATTGCATCTAAAATACATGCATAACATAGATCACAATGCTAGCCCCATATAAAGGGCCAACTTTCTACAACTAATAACTTTACAAATATAAGAATATACATAGGTGCGTACACAATTACATAGACATACATGTGTGTGTGAATTATGTATGTTTGAAAGTATGACACACTTCCAATAGCTACAGGTACAACATTCTTAAAAGAATATTCATGATTTTCACCAGCATGCAGAACATATGCATGGAGAGAGAGAGAGAGTACCCCAACATTGTTGTATTCCCACAACTTGTGGACTCCATAGTCCACAGCCTGCACGAGGGGAAACAATGTAAATTAGCCATGCATGTTCTGCAGGTAAAAACTAAAACAAGCATTCTGCAAGTAGGCAAAAACTGTAGTTTGCCATTGGTACAAGGATATATGACTAGCATAACCCACATACTGTTAATTGATTTTATAAGTCAATGTTAGGGCAATACGTATATGGAAGGAAAACAGAATTTACGTATACAGATGCATTTACAAATGCAATCAATAATTATACAGCACAATGTACAGCAATGAATCAAGACCTACGCTTAATAACAACTGAAAAATAGAAATAAAGGATAAAGTGAAAGTTTTCTGACACATAGGCAGTAGAATCAAAATGTGGATTTCACAGAAGAAAATAAAAAACTGGGGGCAAATTAAACCATGTATAATTGTATAAATAGGATGACCATATTTGTATTCATGAGGTTAAAAATCAACAACAATATGGCTTCCTTTGAGAGAACGAGTATTCAACAGAAATTAAGCATTATCCTAACAAACATATAGATGAGTAAGATCAAACATATGAAGGTGATATGCATAAATGTGAACAAAATGTTAGAGCAGTGACTATTACCTTTGTTGCCCTTTATTTAGGGTGTGTTTGCATTTACATTTGACTGGGGAAATGTGACTTCATAATGGCGTGGTGTGAATTCACATGTCCAAATGGGAAAGCGAAAATAAGTGGACTCCACTTGTTTTCAAGAATTAAAATTATCATCAATATGGATGGTAATCTGATGGCCCTTTTTGGGGAATCAGAGAAAATCATAGAACTCAAATCCTCAAGAAACACACCCCAACAACAGTAATGTGAGGCTCAAAGAGAATCCTCAATCCTGAGAATTCTTCCAGACGTATCCAAACACACCCTCATGTTATGAATGGAATCTCATATCTTCTATTGGTATAATCACGGTGGCTCTTGTCAAAACATTGAAACAGAATGCTATCTTTACAGCAGGACACTTTTAGAGATTACTGCGTGCACCACATACGAAGAATGTGACTAATGACCATTTTCCATGTTTTGGTAAGAGGCAGCTACTTTTGCAGTGAAACGTTTCGGGTAGCTCTTGGCAATCCAGGTAGTGTATCATACGATCTACGTTACACCCTGAAACTAATTTGAGGAGTATATTGTACTGAACTCCTTGGTTTGAAGTCTCACATCAGATGATACTTTACAATTTCCAACCATGTTCACCAAGACCCCTCCAAAAAACCTTCTTGACAAGGAAACTACCAACAGGATTTGTTCCTACTTTATGACCTAAAATCTGACATATTGGAATTAGAAAAGGCAGCACATAACAATTAGAAAATTAAAAAAAAGGGGGGAATTGCAAAGACTTGAACTTCACGTTTAGCAATAAGAATATTTAAAAGAGAAGTTGTGATTTGGTTTCCAAGTTGTCCAATGAACTTTTTATTTGATCTGTCAAACAGAACCCATCATGAAGATGTTGGAAATGCTTTCCCAATTATTCCAGCTATGCAAAGAATAAAAGATAGAAGAAAAATAAAAACATTTATAAAATTCAATTTAAAAAATAGACCCCCCAAAAAACAAATACAAGGGGACGAATGAGGTAGCTGGATGACGAGGTCGCACTACCATAACCGAGGGGTCTCAGGATCGAATCCCATGTAGGTCAACGTGTGAAACTGCAAGACATCTCCGATTTATCCATCAGGTAGCTCGGACGCAACCGCTTATCCATAAAGCTGAAATAATCCAAGAAAAAAAATGCCATCCATCCCCAACAACAAAAGTTCCCAACTTATCCGGACTTCTGGATAAGTGGGTGCATCCAAACATCCCCTTACAGCGAAAACTGAGAAAAGAAGAATTTAACCTTCCGAAACGGAAAAGGAAACCGATACAAAACTAAAATATTTTTCAGAAAATACAAAAACTAAAATAAGAACCCCACACACAGCAAAATCGAAACCGTCTGATCAAATCCATCAAACCACGAACCTTGAGTGAGAGAGAGAGAGAGATTACCCGTTCGCCGAAGAAGGCGCCGGCGACGATGAAGGTGACGTAGACGGAGTTCCGGCGCATGAGGAGCCGATAGATCCCCTCGTACAAACCCATCGTCTCTAGGGAAAGGAGAGACTGAGGCAACCCAACCGAATATCCTAGGATTTCTCTTCTCCTTCCGAAGAGCGGGTTGAGAAATTGCTGGTTCACCTCTGAATGATGAAGTTGGAATTTTTTTCCTCAGCACCCTTTTTGCAGGGAGAGACGATCCCTCGTGCAATTTGCGTTCGTAAAATACGAAAATTACTTTCATGTCGCTACGTGTTTTTTTAAAGGCAAGCTGGGGGTTGGGCAGACCCACCAGTTAAACTGTAACATGGAGTTTTGAACCCTCGCCGAAACTAGGAAAACCCAGGGTGGAGCTCCACGATCACCGTGCCTTATATGGTCCACCTACGAAAGTTATGGACATACCCGTGGGTCAGTGGGGTTTGACCCGGTGTCTTCAACTCAACACTCTCACAACCACCCTGCTGCCCACGTGGGCAATCCCCACGGTAGTCAACATTGCGTCGTTATTGGAACAGTGAAATTGGTGATTAGTAGGCTGAAGTAAAAAAAATGAATCCCTATAATATCAGAATTAGAAAATATAAGAACCGTCATATGCTGGGCATTTTCAACTTTTCTTTTTCAAATCGAACCATATAAATGTGTTCGGAATGACAAATTTGCTACGAATCAACTGCTGAATTTTGTATTTTGGATGAAAAATGTGATTTTTGAAACCTTGAATATTTGTGAAGATTATAAGCTGTTGACTTTAAAGCCTTAAAAATTATTGGTGATGCATCATAATCAGATGATTAAGAGCTGGCCCATATAAAATCAAACAGGTAGGTTACAATTGTATTGTTAGATTTAAGAGTTAATAACAAAAAACCCATTAAAAATCACAGTTCAAATGGTAGCTCTCATATATTAGTAACTCGAATATAAGTATATATAAATTTATATTTGCTACAGTTGATTGTAACTCGGATATAAGTATGTCCTTGAATTTGGTTGTTTATATCTTGTGTATCTTGCATTATAAAAATGACTATATAACATTTGTATAAGTTTTAAGTTTTTTTTACATTGTCAATAACTTATTCCATTTTATTTTTTGTAATTTTATTTCGATAGCTTATATTGTGTCTCCTTTTCACACGTCTTATTCTTTATTTTATTAATGTAAAAAAATTATTTATTTATTTATTATAAAGAGATTGATATCGAAGTAACACTTACATCAACACATACTAAACAAACATAGCACACATTAGGTACTAGGTGATCTGACCTACTATGGAAGCTGGAAGATGCTTGACATGTGGATAGATAGGAAACCTCCTCTATGGCCAAAAGTATAAGTGTCTAACATATTTCTAAAAAGTATAGTATAAGTAAGCAGAAGCCAATAAATCTGCATTCAAATAAGAAACAACAAACACCTACAATGATATTAAAAATAGTTGTCATTACTACATAAAAGGTTGACAAAGTAGTGGCTAAAATCTTGTCTCTTATCCCAAAAGCATATAAAGAAGAAGATTCATGAGTACAGTCACTAGTCACTGATGAAGAAGTTAAATGAGCCATATAATTCATCTAATAAAAATAACATGAAAGAAAATGTCATCTATTATAGTTTTTATATATTCAATTAATACAACTACCTACAATAACTACTATGAAAACCAATAAACTACAATAACCTTAGTACCTCTATTGAATGTTTGTTCATAGTTAACCCCAACTCTATTACACTAATTGAAAATTGAATGTGTGCATAAGCAAACATAAATATAAAAAACTAGCAACATAAAACCATTAAATATTAAATAAAAACTAACAAAAAACATAAATTGTCTACAACACTAACAAATATATATTTATGAAAAACCCTAAGCATAGTCAACCTTAAAAAAAAATTTCAATGTCAAATATTAAATAAAACATAGACAAACATACATAAATCATTCACAACAACAATCAAACACAAATAAAAGACTATTAATTATATACATATATCTACAAAAAAACTTAAAATACAACTATATATATATGTGAAACTCACCTTTTGACCTAATCAGAAGACATGAAAGTTAAAAAAAAAATATCGCAACCTCGTTGAAATGCTGCAAAATGAATTTTGCAAGAATCATCATAAATGAGAGCAAGAAAAGTGCTATAATTCTAAAGAGAAAAGGGTTAAAGTTATAATGAAAAACAAATAGTAAAAAAAAAATACAAAGACTTTATATATGAATCAAAAAGCATGTGAAAGTAAGAATATTTGCAATACATTTGCCGACATACGTCAAAAGTATTTAGTTAAAAGAGATCCACACTTTTATGGACATTCACAAACATGATTTGCAAAAGTCTTATTACATTTGCAAATATATGTCAAAAAATATAGTTAATGAAGATCCGCACAGTTTGAAGACATTCACGTAAATTATTTGTGAAGAGCATGGCATATTTAGGAATGTACATTAAGAGTGTTTAGTTACAAGAAGTTTGCAAATTTTGAACATTCACAAACATAATTTTTGAAGCAATACTTGCAAACATACTTTGTAAAAAAAAGATAAAAGTTATTCACGCAGTTTGAAGACATTTGCACAAATTATTTGTGAAGATCCTGCTATATTGGAGGTGTTCAGTTAAAAGAGACTCCAAACATTTTTGGGAACACACAAATATGATCGTACGTCAGAAGCATTTAGCTAAGTTCACATATTTTGAGTGACAATTTACATTTTTTTTTGCTACGATCGTACCACATTTGTAAAAGGCCAGAAATGTCGTACAATGTCAAGAATAAGAGGGAGATTTCCACAAATTAAAGGCATTTAAAAAAAAATGCACCACTTTACAAGGACATTATGATCAATTTTCGTATGTTTAAAACAAAATTGAGGAAACTCTCCATTAGGCAGGAAGGACCTCAAGGGTTTTTCCAACCAGAGGGAGGCAAGCCAATGTGTCATAAGTGATTTGGTGGGGGGAGGGTTGGTTCCCTTGGATTATCCAAAAAATAAAATAAAAACATTGAAAAATTCATTTCAAAGATGTGAAATCCTTGACGTCAACTTGCAAAGATAGCTTACATCAAATCAATCTCATTCATCCCCTATGTCATCCTTACCTTCGTACCCCTCCTTGGGATTTCATTGATCACGTTGTTTTGAACAAATCGGACTCTGTGAGCTCTAATTCATTTAGTGAAAATCAGCATATAAATTGCCCAAATCTGACTTGTCTGTTGGATTTTTTTGGTGATTAAAAAATCTAACGGTTGACAAAACACAATTTTATGATTTAAAAATCATAATTTTCATAAAAATATGATCAAAGGGTCGATTCTTATTAAATTGACCATGCCAAATCCATCTATAAAGTTAGATTTTGATCAAAACAACCTGTAGCATAAACATAATATTTAAAAGGGGTATGAAGACGGTGGATGACATAGAGGGCGACTGGAACCCAGCTCAGCTTACATACATATACCATGGCCAAGCATCTCCACTTAAACAAAGTAAATGATTGTGTGTGTGTGTGTGTGTGTGTGTGTGAGAGAGAGAGAGAGAGAGAGAGAGAGAGAGAGAGAGAGAGAGAGATTCATATTCACACCTACATCCTCATGACCAAGATAGGTATCAAAGAGAGTACATTTGATATTGTTTAAAGATGATTCATGCCTACTTAACTCCAACCACATACTTGAGGTACTGAAGCTTATCGTTCACATCCTTGAGATCAGGGGATTCCCCAAAAGAAGATGCTGGCTCTACTCCGGTGAAGACGTAGAGCGCCCTGAGCTCCTCTAGGAAGGATGCCTGCAAAGCCTCCTTGTACCCAACAATTACCCGCAAGGCCTCAATCTCCTTCCATATTCTGTCCTCCTCATAGACTTCATGCTGAAGAAAAGATATCAACGTAAAGCAGTGAAAACAAATCACAAAACATACACAACACTAATTTTTTTCTGTGATGATCCAAGGGGAAAACCGCCAAATCACTGACCGCACATTGGCTGGCCTCCTGTTGGTAAAACCCTTGAGTGCACCCCCCCCCCCGGCCACTGGGATTGACCGAGGGATGCCAACAAGACATACATACAGCAATAATTTGTACAAATCACAAAGAAATGCACATAATTCAACATAACACCAGCTGGTTTAGACAAGGACCCAGTCTGGTTATGCACAAACAAGGAAACCTTGCAACTACCTCGGTAAAGTTTGGTTTCAGTTACATGCACAATCATTGAAAATGGGAATTGCAGTTTAATCTCAGTGCACACGGATGTTCACATATTTCTGGTGCATACGATAGAGTTCCATTCTCTCTCTCTCATAAGTAAAGCTTTGGTGCTAATGAATGGAGGTAAGAACCAGTGATCGAGACAGAGCATTTTACAACGTACTGGAGCTACACAAGCTACACAAAACACAGAAAACCGCATAGCGATTTTTTGACAGAGAAAATCACACTGATTTTTTGTGTAACACAGAAAATAGCTGCGTACTTTGTAAAGTACTCAGGCCTGATCAGTAGATCTGCTCTATAATGAAGATAAAGACCTATTGACACCTTTTCATATCCTTTCATATTTTTTTGTAGATCAGACCTTATGGATGTGATCCACAATGTTTGGTTAGTAAAAAATGGATGTTGAATCATGTGATAATGACAAGTAGGATTTTCAAAGGCTTCAGAAATTAACCACCTACAATGTAACAAAGTTTTGCGACTCAAAAAATCATATTTTTACTTTGAAAATTTAATCACAATCCAAATCCCAAGGCCTGACCCTTAGTCCACAAACCATGCCGAACACACCCACGTGGTCAGATTGAGCCGAGCCGATACAACTTGCACCTAAGATTTCCAGCTCAATAGTTCTGTATCTTCATTAGCATCAGTTTTTCCTGGTGCAACAGACTAAGGTGATGCATGTGTTCTCCTTGTCACTGTTTTCTTATTCTTATATATATATATATATATATATATATATATATATATATATATATATATATATATATATATAGAGAGAGAGAGAGAGAGAGAGAGAGAGAGGTGGTAGTTGCTAACCACCAGCTAACCGAGTTTTTGAAGAGGGGTTTTTCATGTTTTCCTTAAATCCGACCCTACAGATGTGTTCAACATGGTCAATTTACTAGGGAATGACACTTAAATCATGTTTTTTTGATAGAAAAACATGATTTTTAAGCCTTGAATATTTATGCAAACCTTAGACCGTCGATTTTTAAACCTTATAAAAACATACCTGCGTATCGGAATCAGATGATCCAAGAGGTGATTCCTATAAAATCAAGCATGTAAAACACATTTGTATGGTTAGATTTAAGAAAAACATGGAAAAAACCTTTCAAAAGTCCGGTTACCTGGTGGTTAGCTAGAAAAGTGGTTATCCTTCTCTCTCTCTCAATCTTATATATATATATATATATATAAGAAGAACAGTTACAGGGAGAACACATGCATCACCTTAGTCTATTGCACCAGGAAAAACTGAAAAGACAGCATTTATTAGCAAGAAAACCAACTTGAAAAACATGAATAACACTATGTTCAAAAGGTAACAGTACAATTCACAAAAAATAAAGAAATTCTGCAAGAAAAAGCAAAAAAAAAAAACTCTTATGCTAGTGTGGATTGGCATGCTGAAAGGGATAATATAACTAAAATCATTACCTCATCCGCCCTATCTGTGCTCATGTCATTCCTTTCCACAGGAACCTCTACTGTAAGTGAGGAATAGATTGACGCTGGAGTCACTGCCGTGTCAGTCAAATCTTCAAAGGATGAAGCAGGTGGAGCTGAATAACCTGCCGTGCCAGGTGAAGATGCAGGTTCATCCTCATGGGTCATGCCCAATGAAAGGGGCAGCTGTGAATCTTCATCAGGAAAATTCCTTCCTGCCATCTGCTCAACAATTTCCATTTCCCAGCTCAAACTTTTTCCTTCACTATCAGTTGTTTCCTGCTCAGTCTCCTCATCCACTCTCCCTGACTCTTTAGCACCTCTCTTATCAAACACTTCCGCCCTTCCTTCCTCTGCTACTCTGTCAGCTGCCATTCCAGCTGCCTCTTCAATATTGATTTCTTGGATAACTTTGGGATTCCCTTTGACTGACTGAAACATTTCATCATCTACAGATTCAATATCAACCCTTTCTTTGTCATTTTTGCTTTTGATCTCCCTCTCCATTTCTCCTGGCACATATTCTAATCTATCATTTTCATCAGTATTAGCTTCAAATCTTTGGATCATACGGTCCATGTAATTACCGCTTTGTCCGGCCAAAAGCCGAGGTCTCCTAATTAACAACAATTTCATGACCTTTCCTGTACAAGCATATCCCATGAACACAAGACCAAAAGGAACAGAAGCCACGAACCCCAGAGTGGAGAAAACAACCAGAGGAGGAATCACAAATGGTGCAGATGATACAACTGCACCCATTATCATGACCTTTTTCCCCCAATCCCATATCCTTTGCAACATCCTGTTAATCTGTCACTGCCCCAAGATATGTCAACTCCCTGGTCATATCAACTGCTTCCATTAAACATATGAAAGACCTGCCACTCCCTGGTCATATCAACTGCTTAAAACTAGATCATCTTTAAATCAGATATTGTTGAAAGGAGGACTACCAAGTTGCATTTTGAACTTTAAAATATTCCTTCATATGGTTAGATTAGGATTCTAAAACTGGGATACTAAAAAATCATGGGATTCTAACCAACCTTGCACGGTGGCAATATTTGGATTTTTTAGAATCCCAGATGTTTGTGGAATCCCATTTCTATAGCTAAAATCAGGATTCTTCACATCCCATGTTTCAAGAGGAATTTCAAGAACCTACAATTTCCCAAGTCAAATGCAGCTCTAGCAGAAGGATGCATGTTTTATATATAAGTTTTTTAAGTTTTGAAGGTTTTTTTTTAGAATTGAACACTTTTGAACCCGTCACATAAGTGTGGGTGCAGGTGCAATACGGGTGCTTTGAGGATGCAAAAGCGCCCATGTTACACGGGTTTGTGTGTGTGTATGTAAGATTTTGATGAACAGGACATACTGTTTGTGGCTATGTACCAAGATTTTGCCTAAATTTAAGATATAAATACTGGTTGCCAATTATTTGATCAAACGTCTAAACAGAAATTTATGTGATGAGTACAAAAAAGCCATTTATTGTGCATCATTTTAAATCTCTGTGTGTAATATCTGAATGCAGGTGCAATACGGGTGCTTTGAGGATGCAAAAGTGCCCATGTTACACGGGTTTGTGTGTGTATGCAAGATTTTTATGAATAGGACATACTGTTTGTGGCTATGTACCAAGATTTTGCCTAAATTTAAGATATAAATACTGGTTGCCAATTATTTGATCAAACGTCTAAACAGAAATTTATGTGATGAGTACAAAAAAGCCATTTATTGTGCATCATTTTAAATCTATGTGTAATATCTGAATGCTTTCTTCAAAATACTCATTCCATTTTTATATGAAATCCTTTGTGTATTGATGGGTTAAAAATTCATAACAAAATGCCATTAGTTTGAAGTTTTGAACATGTGATATGCTGCTACAAAAAAAAAGTAGAATTACGAGTATTTTGCAGAGTAGCAACCATATAGAATCATCTAATATTTCTACAAAACAAAAACCAATATGTATGTTGAAAGATCTAACATACGACGTAAAGAGTGCTGCCAACTTATTCAATAGGTCTTTAGATTGTTAGTGGATGAAAAAACACTAGTCTTAAATACTAAATCTCAATTTTCTTTGTTAGTATGCAGAATTGCTGATAAAGAATTGCTGAAAGAAAAAACTAAATTTTCTTCATTAGCATGCCAAATGAAGAATTGCAGGAAAAAAATAACTGATGACTATTACTTGTTATAGAGAAACAGAGGGATCAGAAAAATAAATTATGAACTTTTCCAAACTATTGCTGGGTTTTCTAGAAAACCTTAAGGGCACAGTCAAAAAAGAGATTATTAAAATTCTAAGATTTCTGAGTAAATTTAAAATATTTACCAAAACGAAGGACTATTAGAATTAAAGGTCCTGTGAGTTCTAGGATTTTGTGAATCCTAGAATCTCATAATCCCCTTCTTAAAATCCTACATCCAACATACACCAGGAGTAACACTGCACTTCTTTTTTCATGTGCAAAACATTCAAGTGAATATTGTTAAAATATATATATATATATATATATATACTATTTCTTTTGTTACCTTTTGTAATGCCCACGAGGGGCAATTTAGTCTTTTTCTATTATGTAAATAGACATGTCCAGTAGGAACTTTTTTTGCCCTTTTTATTTTTTCTTTTCCTTTTTTATTTTGTCATTTATGAAGGGGGCAAGAGGGTCCAACCCATAGAGTCGTTGGAACCCTCCCCAACAGTCACAAAATGTGACCATTGGGGAGCTCCCAATGACTCTATCGGAGCCCCCCTTGGTCCCATAAAGTGTATAAAAGGGGCCTTTTGTCCCCATCTCTCTTCAATGTTTTTCATAGCATTTCAATACATTATTTTTTATTTCAAGCTCTCTCTCTCTCGCATTGTGTGTGTTTGGTGCCTAGCCCTTTGTTATTGTATTTTGCCCATTAGTGGCTTCTTGTTTTTGTGCTAGTGCATTCGTTGTAGTCACTTTGTGACATTATTATTTGCACTAGTACTTCATTACATGATATGAGAAACCCTAGGTGATTGAGCACTCTTGGGACTTTCATTTATTTTTATTTTTGTGTGCTTGTATTTTGCACACTCATTGTTATCCTCTTTCCTTCCTCTCTTCTATAATGGCCAACAAAGAAAAGATTGATCTCTCATTTAAATTGAATGGGACTAACTATAGGATGTGGGCTGCCGCTATGGAAAACAACCTCAAAGGTAAGAAACTTTGGGGATTTATATGTAATACAGTTTCGGAACCTCATCTAAAGCTCACCAAGAAGAAAGAAAATGAGGAAAAAACCTTGGATGAAGAAGAAAAGGCAAAGGCCATTAATAAATATAAATCTAAAGTTAAGATTGAGAAAGTAATCATGCCAAAATATTGGCATGATTCATGAACAATGTAGAGCTCAAAAATTGTTCTAACCTAACCAAATTCAAGAAGGCAAATGAAGCATGGTTCTTCATGAAAGGTATCTACACTCAAAGAGATCTTATCCAAAAGAAGGTGAGAGCAACCAAGCAAGGAGATATAAGTATTAGAGACTACTATAACACTCTATCTCCTCTATGAGATGAACTTGCTCTCCTTGAAACTCAATGGAAAGGAAATGCTATTGCTATGAGGCAAGAACAAATGAAAAGAGGTAAATTCTTTCAATTTATTCATAGGCTTAGGCTCGAATTTGAACAACTACGAGGATCCCTATTTCATATGGCTTCAACTCCTCTTAGTGAAATTCTTGCCGACCTATGCCAAGAAGAAACGTGCTTGGCTTTAAATGCGGTATATAAAAAAGAATATTGATGAAGTAAATGCGGTATATAAACCGGGTAATAATACAAGGACATATAAGCCTCCTCATTTTTTTTAAAAATAACAACAATAGTGGTGGAAGAAAATTTGTGTGTCATCATTGTAATGAATTGGGGCATCTTAGACCCGATTGTTCTAAGAGAAAAGTGGCTTCCGTTTGAGAGAACTCAAGCAACTCAAATGGAGATTAAAAAATGGATGGAGATATCAAGGACTCCATTGCACAACTTGCGGAAGCATTTTAACAATTTGTGAGGAACAACTTTTCCACACTTTCTACTTTTGGTGCTGTGCTTTCATCAACTCCCGGTATGTCTTCTTGGATTTTTTATTCGGGTGCTTCATTTCATATGACTCTAAATGGATCACTTTTAAACAAACCAAGCACTAATTCTTTCAAATTTTTTGTTTCTACAGCTGATGGTACATCTTTGGATATCAAGGGAATATGAACTCTTGAAACCAATTTAACCAATAACAAAAAATTCTTTGTTCCAAAAATTAGAATTATTTCAAAACTTAATTTCAACCTTTTTCGGTTTCTCAAATATCCGATTTTGGTTGCAGTGTCTCTTTTTCATCTTCAAATTGTTATGTGCAGGAACTCTAGTTCGGGAAGCGGATTGGGCAAAGCCATAGAAGAGAAAACCTATACTATATGATTTTTTTGTCATTACCATCTAAGTCTTTTTGCAATCATGTTCAAACAAAAGATGTTGCCACTTGGCACAAAAGACTTGGTCATCCTAGTCTCTCTAAGATGTATCTCTTTCCTATTTTTCAGAAATTTTATAATGAAAGGGAATTTACATGCAATGATTGAATCCTTGAAAAAATGCATTCGTTCTATTTTGAACATAGCAACTTCGTTTTGAAAAGACCCTTTAAGTTAGTACATTCGAATGTATGGGGACTGACACCCATCGTATCTAAAGGAGGATATTCATATTATGTTGTCTTTATTAATGATTTCACTAGATATACTTGGGTTTACTTTCTAAAAAACAAATCCGATGTTTTTTCTACTTTTAAAGAATTCCTTATTCTTATTCAAAATATTAGACTCCAGAGGGGAATACATGTCAAAAGAATTTCAAAATTTTCTTAAACAAATTGACATTATTCATCAAAGATCTTGCCCCAAAACTCCACAACAAAATAACCTTGCCGAAAGAAAGCATAAACATCTTATTGAAATCACAAGAACTCTTTTCAACTCTAAAAATATTCCAACTTTTTTTTGGGGCCAAAGCCGCTCTTTTCGCAACATATCTTATAAATAGGATGCCATCATCATCTTTAAAAAATGTTTTCCCCTTTGAAAATTTGTTTAAAATATTTCTGGATTTCAAAAGATTAAGAATCTTTTGTTGTAAATGCTTTGTTCTCTTTCAAGAACAAGACAAACTCTCACCAAAGGCCCTTAAATGTGCTTTTATTGGTTATTGTGAAAATAAAAAAGGATATAGGTCTTGTGATGTTAAAAACATTAAACTTTATGTTTCAAGAAATGTGACTTTTCTTGAAGATCAAAATAGATTTGAACATCAAAAACCCAAGGAAGATGTTGATTATTCTTTTTTATTTGACTTACTGCTTAGAGATGACTTTAAAAAATCTAATGATACAATTTGGGATAGTAAGATTGTTTGTGATAACCATTCTCATCAAAGCGATGATTCTCCCAGTGAGAATCCTAATGATATTCGTCTATATACTCGACAGAGGGAAATGAGCATCAAAATGCTTTTGACATATATTCACAAAATCTCCCTTTAAATGATCAAGTTGAGGAATTCTTACCTCGATGATCCTCTAGGAACATTAGACCTCCTCAAAAATTTATATTGTGACTCTTTTTCTCCAAATTATAGATCTTGTCTAATCATGATCAATTCCTATAATGAGCCTTACAACTTTAAAAAAGCTAAGCAATACTCCCATTGGATAGATGCATGCACCTAGAATTAGAAGCACTCGCCGACACTTGAAAAATTGTAACTATCCCTTTAGGAAAAAGGGCTATTGGTTGTAGGTGGGTCTATAAAGTAAAGACTAAAAGTAACAGGTAATTAGAAAAGTATAAGGCTAGGTTAGTTGCTAAGGGATATGCACAAGAATATGGAGTTGATTACAAAGAAACATTTGCTCCAGTTGCAAGCATGACGAGTGTTAGAACTCTAATAGCCTTAGCATCAATCAAACAATGACCTATCTACCAACTAAATGTCAAGAATGTGTTTTTAAATGGAGATCTTTGTGAAGACGTCTATATGGATCCTCCGCCGGGTCTTAAATTGAAAAAGAAAAAACACTTAAGCTTAAAAAAACTCTTAAAACTCTTTATGGTCATAAGCAAGCTCCAAAAGCTTGGTATGACCGCTTCAGTATGATATTGGATTTACTTTTTGTTATACTGACACTACTCTTTTTGTTAAGAATGCAGGAGATCACATAACTATCTTACTTTTGTATGTTGATGATGTAATCATCATTGAGAATGATAAAAGAGACATTGAGTATATTAAAAACATTCTGAAAAACAATTTTGATCTGACCTTGGATTTCTAAGATATTTTTTAGGGATTGAAGTTGCATATTCTTCTCGAGGATATGTTCTTTCTCAAATAAAGCTTGCATAAGATATTATTGTTAAGTCCGACTTGACTTGCAAAAAGAAAGTGAAGACTCCAGAAGTAATCAATGCTAAAATGAGAACCAATGATGGACCTCCTTTGGAAGATCTCACTCCTTATCGTTAATTAATCAGATCACTAACATATTTGTCTATTACCAAGCCAGACATTGCTCATGCTGTACATAGTACAAGTCAGTTCTAGAATGCTCCTACTACTATTCACATGAAAGATGTCATGCGAACTATAACAAAAGGACTATCCTTATCCTCTTCTTCATCTGCTTATCCTGACTCTGATTAGGGCGGAAACCCCAATGATCGTATTTCTACCACATATTATTTTTTTCTTGGATAATCATTAATTTCTTGGAGATGTAAGAGGCAGCACAAGGTTTCCCTATCTTTTCCAGAAGCAGAGTATAGGGTGATGGCCACCACTTACTCATTTTAAGGAAATTATAGGTTCAGCAAATATGCTTTTGCGTGTTCAAGTATGTGTTAGTCTTATATTATCTGTATCGTATCTTTGTTAGATCTGACCCACTACAGTTCGACAGTGCATAGACATACGCCCATCCATCAGATGGGGTTCTATAAATGACCTAAATTGGGACCCAGCAGCACACCAAGTGGTATCAGAGCTCCTTGCAATGGAGCCCATAATTCGAACAAGCAACAAGTGTCATCATAACACACTTCACTGTAGGCGGTATCCAATATTCCTGCAGTGCAGCCCACGATTCCAAGAATTGCTCCAGGTGGGGCCTAAGATCTAGGAAATCAAGCTGAAGTGTGAGTCTGAAACAAGTAAGAGAATCCCTCGTATCTGCTTGCTTCAAGTAAAAGAAGCCCGAGTTTACGAGCTAAAGACTGAAAAGCGAAAAAGAGGTTGTTGATCTACACAAGTGTCCACCTTCAAGCTGAAGACCGATTCAGGACTCAAATTTCGTCTGTGAACCGTAGAAAAACATATCGGAACAGAATCCATTCTGAAGGGGGTAAATGCTAAAAAAAAATCTAATTTAAAATCAAGACACCAAAATCAAGCAATTCAAGTTCTCAGATTCTTCAGTCTACAGAAAAAATGGGAAAAAGAACCAGAAGAGTAAATGAGGCCAAATTTCTAGCTCTTACAGTCGAAAATCAGCGAAGCGCTCTGAATTCAACCGCCTCCGTCTCTCCGCAAACTCTCGAGCGATCTTCGTTGTCTTCTGCTCTCCCTCCCTAGGAACTCAAAAACCTTCCATCGGAAGCGCTCTGCGTGCTCTCGATGAGAAAGGACACAACACCGGATCCTCTCTGAACAGCACGATCGAAGTTCGAATTCATCCAAGCCGTTGAGATCGCTCCAAGCGGGTACCTAGAGATTGAATCTCAGAAGAGAAGAGCGTAGATCGAGAGGGAAGCAAATCTCAAACGCCACCGCTACAGCAAACGAGGAAAGGTAAAGGAGAAGAAGAATACGCGATCCACCGCCGATTTCACGTGCTTCCCCCATCGGAGCCGTTGATATCCCTCCGCGGAGCGTCCACAGAGAAAGAGAGAGGGAGAAGGGGGGGGCGGGGGAAGAAGACGATTTAGCGAATTCTGGAAGAAGAGAGCCATGGATGGAGGCAGAGGCGTTGGGATACGCGGCGCGTGATGGTCTCGACGTGGCTCCTGCAGAAGCACGGCCAGGTGGGTGTTGTCTCTCCTACTTTCGCCTCGCTGCCGACTTCAGTCACAGGGACACGCCTTTTTAATGGAGTGTCCTTAGGCAAACACGTAGACACGAATACAGACGGTTAGATACATAACCACGTAAACCGGGCTTTTGGAGTTTTTTTTGTTCTTTTTAAATCTGACCGTACAGATGTGTTCAAGATACTCGACTCTTGAATTGAATCATCCGAGTCTAATAAGTAGGTATGTTTTATAAGGTTTAAATAATTGACGGTTTAAGATTTTTTTTAATATTATTTAAGGTTTGAAAATTTATATTTGTTAGTAAATCGATCATGTCAAACGTAATTTTACAATCGGATTCAAGTTAAAACATGAGAAAAAAAATCCTTCAAAAGCCCAATTAATTAAAAAAATGGTTAAGCACGATGTTGTCAGTATTGGTTAGGGGTGCTAACGGGTCAGGTTTGGTTTAAACCCAGGTGAAACAAGATTTGAACCAGATTTTCAGGTATGATATCGGGTTCGGACTCGAGTCTAATCGGGTTCAATATAAGAAAAACCATACTTGGACTCGCTAAAAACTACATGAACTAAACTGGGACCATACCCAGTCATATCCTTTATCATTTTTACATTGAAAATTTACTGGTCTTAATCGAAACTCAGGTCAGGTCTCAGTTGTATAAAATTTCACAAACTATATACCCAGGTCCATGTATTAATCGGACCTTTGGGTCCGAACCCAGGTCGTAATCTGGTCTTGTTATTGATCACCATACCCGGACCCTATAAAATTTGGTTCGGGGGCCCTGAATAGTTTGTCCAACGATTCAAGTGAATCAGCCTATACCGAATCTCAAGTGAATAATTCTGAATCAGCTAAAAATTAATTTAAAAAATATTTTGTGTCAATTATAATGTGACATGTGTTAAAATCATTAAAATAATATTTTTAAAAAATTATTTTAAGCATTTTTTTATATTTATTAAAAAATAGCCGATTAAGGTTAGTATCCTGTAATTTTCTGCCGATACAGACCAATACTGACAACATTGGTTAAGCATCTCCTACCTTCTCTAAATATTATTGTATTATTTTTTAATATATTAAAGGTTTATTTTAATAAAAATATATTTTTAATATTAAAATATAAAAAAATTCATGAATAAATTTTTTAAAATGTCATGTGTTCTATGGGAACGAATAACGCAGTCGTAACTGGAAAACTCGAAAATGAAGCCTCCCTTATTATGTGGGCAGCTATACAAAAGGTGCTTTCCTCTTTTTAAGAAAGGGGTATATTAGGAAAATATCTTCAACATTCACACGTGGCTAAAAGATATGCAAGTTTTGATTTTACAATGCTCAACAGAATTTTTTTAACAAGGGTCGCAATTTTTTTAGACATCAGGTCAGGCGTTTGCTTAATCAGGTTTAGGACTCGGGTTTATCTTTCGGATGAAAGTGGCCGTAGAGGAATACAGATCCGATAAGCCAAAACTGATCGGAGATGCATTTTTCTTGTAATCTGATTCGGATGCTGACTTGGATTCTGGCTGGATCTTGAATTTAGATTTTGATTTGGATGCAAACTCT
Organism: Nuphar pumila; assembly: GCF_984573655.1. Classification (NCBI taxonomy): domain Eukaryota; kingdom Viridiplantae; phylum Streptophyta; class Magnoliopsida; order Nymphaeales; family Nymphaeaceae; genus Nuphar; species Nuphar pumila. The sequence continues at coordinate 115,369,342 of NC_143252.1, read as the reverse complement.
GCTACTGATCCAAATCCAATCAGATCTGATATACGTTAACAACTTCAATACAAGTGATTAAACAATCATGTGCTTATTGAAGGATGAAGATAGGTATAGTTAGTACGTGAAGCGCACAGAGATATAGTAAATTTAAATTCTTTATTTGAAATGTGAGCTAATTTAATATTATAATTCATGCATTTTCATGGTCTTTATTTGTTTGTCTTTTACTAAATCGCAGTTACAAATTACGGATGACTATTGTAGATAACCACAAAACCTAATTGGCCATTATAGTTTTCAATGACCAAAAATGTAAAATTATCGGTGGATCAGCTGATGATTTGTTTAAGAAAAAAATGAGAATGGTAATGTATTTCAAGATAAAACATTTTGATTACTATAATAATTTTCTTGTTCTATAACTAACACTGCGTTTTATGTTTCATAATAAGTTAAATTGGAAAGAAAACTAAGCTTGAAAATTAATGGTCTTTACAAGTTTTTTGTTCGCTTGAAACGCTCGAAGAAGGAATTTCGACCATATAACATGTTGAAATTCAACCTTCTTGCAAACAATATGACCGAGAAATAAAAAAAAAATGTTCATTGCAAGTTATCTTTGGAATCTCTTGACCATCTTATGCTATCAACCAGTGATATTGAGACATCTCACCCAAGGTTGCTAGACTAGAAAGCAGAAGCGAGAAACGATACGGGAAGTGGAAGCGAGAAGCGATGCATTTTAAAATGTATAGGAAGCGAGAAGCGAGGAGTAAAAAAAGGAAATATAGGAATTGAATGAAAATAAAAATGAAACAGAAATAAAAACTAAAATAAAAATAACATTAAATTTCATGATTTTTTTAGTTTAAGAATTAAATTTTTAACAACAACAACAACTACGCCTTCATCCCAAAAGAATTAAATTTTTAACAAAATCTAAAAATGATGACTACCAATTCAGAGAAAGCACATGGAAGTAAATGGGAAGAGTGAAAACACACACAAAAAGCATGAAAAGTTGAGTAAGAGAACATATAAGAAAAATAGATGAAGCGTGTATAAAGCATAGGAGAAGCGTGGGGGAATCGAAGTTCTCATCAAGTTTTGGAAGCGAGGAGTATCGCAATTCTGAAGTGAGTTTTCAAGAAGAGAACTTTTCACCTATCCAAGAAGCTTCCGGTAACTCTGATATCTCACCTTCCTGCAAAAGAGAATGACACTTGATTATGCTATTGAAAAGCTACTTCTATAAACTTCTATGATACGAAATTCTTAATGCAATTGTGGTTTATCTAAATCTCAACAACCGGTGTTGGTTCTTTTATGTGATGATCTACTTTTACTTTCTTTCATATTTAGCTTTTACTACCTTTATGTGGTTGTGGTCTATGTAAATCACATGAACCATTATTGGTTTATTTGTGTTGAACTGCTTAACAAACTTTACTAATTTAGCTTTCAACTATAAATTTATCTACGTTGTGGTGGTTGTTTAATCTGAATAGTTAGCAATTTCTTCTTTTATTAGCTTGTGCTACTGTATATGTTCTCCTTAAATGTTTTAGTAACATGTCTATTGGAATGTATTTTGCTCTATTTTTGGTGTGAGCTATAGAAAAAATCTATATAATTGCCTTTGGGCCCGTCTGCTACTAGTTGATGGCCGGATTTTTTTTTTTATATTCAAGTTGGAGGATTAAGGCTCCCCACCTATACCATCAATAGACATCTTACTGTGGTTGAGAGTCAACAATGTCTAAGTCAGGCAGTTTATCTTTCCACATTACATAGTCGCCATCTTGCACTAAGAGATTCAACACTAGACACACTCTTAGATCAGAGTCTAAACCTAAAACCACAGTGGTGCATAATCATATCCAACGTTCTTTCCTACAGAAATTTTTTTATTCAGTCCTCCTTGACTGCCTTCATACGAGATATCCAAGCTCGCTTGTTAGAGTATACCCATATTCTGCGATCATCACCATGCAACAATTGCAACAGCTCTTGTAGAATTGAAACTTCTGAAAACAGAAGTCCCTCAGCTTGTTGTGTAACGCCTACTATCATGTGAAAGCTTGTGTTTGTTCTCATAGCATATGCAGTTTTAGTGTTTCTTCCCACCGATAGAGAGAGAATCTGAATATCAATTGAAGGAAACTTCAAATGCGGAAACACAGAAATTTCCAGGAAAGAACCAAACTTTTCAACCCTTTTACACTGCAGTAATTCTCTTTAAACTCAGAGAATTTGAATTATGTAGGATTTTGTGTATGTTTCCTTACTCCTACATAGAATTTATAATCATGTAAGGGGTTCAAGTTTGAGACACATCCTTGGAAGAAATCTCTTTAGCCCCAAGAGACATCTCTTTGTAGTTCTAAGCATATAATTGTTTCTTAATGTACATTATTATCTTGTAAGTTACTCTGATTAATTTTGAATTGTAATTGTTATATACTTGAACAATTGCAATCATTGGGAGAGAGTGATCCAGCCATATAACATTACATCTCTCACTTGACCATAAGGGATATCTTGTGTTTCTATGCTTGTTCTCAACTGAAACCTTGCATACACACTTTCTGAGTGATATTTATTCACTCACTACTTAGACATACCTGAGTCTCATTCGACTCACATGTCTAGTGAAAACATCCTCAGTGACGACTATCTTGGTTAGCGGATCTACTATCATGTCACTTGAAGGAATATAATTCACTATTATTTCATTTTTCATAAGCATATCATGAATATATTGATATTTAACTTCAATATGCTTACTTTTAGAGCTATCAACTCTTTTGTATCAGACTTATAACAACTTTATTATCACAATAAAGTTAAAATGAATCTTTTTGAATATCCAATTTCAACTTATTTAAGAAGCAATTTATCCACATATAAAAAATGGCTGTCATGTTACATGCAATATACTCAGCTTCCTGGGTATGTTGTGCCACACACCCTTGTTTATTGCATGACCATGCAATTGCCTCACCTTCTAATATAATTAAATACATAATCAGATGTGGACTTTGTTTCATCTCTATCACTAGCAAAGTCAACATTTGAATAACCTACAAGCTTTAAATTGTTTGACAGATAGCATAACTTGAGTTCTTTAGTTCCATTTAGATATCGAAAAATCTTTTTCACTGCTTTTCAATGAAAGGGTACAAGATTACTTTGATATCTACTCACTAGACTTACAACAAAACTTAAATCAAGTCTAGTGCAAAGCATTGCATACATCAGGCTTCCAATTGCCTGAGCACGGAGAACATTTAATTTTTTTGTTCATCTTTTGAACAATCATTCTTACTTAGTTTTAGACCTTTTACTACAGAAGTACCCATTGCTACTGTATTTTTTATTTTAAATTTTTTTAGAATGTGGTTAAGATATTTTTCTTGACTTAGACATAGCAATCTCAATTTTTTATTTCTTTATATTTTAATTGTAAAGATATATGAAACTTCACTCATATCCTTTATTTCAAATCAAAAACTTAACCATGATTTAGTCATATTTATCATGTCTATGTCGTTTTCTGTAATTTATATGTCATTAACATAGAGAGATAACACAGTAAACTTACGTCCACTATTCTTGACATATACACAGTGATCTAGACTATTGCCTCAAAACCCAACTTGGTTATAGCATTATGAAAAGTCAAATACCATTGTCTTGGTGACTGCTTAAGTCCATATAAAGATTTATTCAACTTGTATACTTTATCCTTTTGATCTTCAGTTTTAAAACATTTTGGTTGCTGCATGAAAATAATTTTATTTAGTTCATAATTTAATAAGATCATTTTCACATCTATTTAATATAAGTCAAGATCAAAATAATCTACCAATGCCAAAATAATACGAATAGATGTGAGTTTGGTTATAGTGGAATAAGTTTTTTAATAATTAATCCATCTTCATTGAGAATAACCTTTTGCTACTAATCTTGCCTTGAATTTATCAATAGATTCATCTATCTTGAATTTTTTTCTTGAGAATTCACTTACTACCAATTGCTCTATATCAATTAGGCAATGTGGTTAGTTTTCAAACTTCATTCTTTTCTATGGAGTTTAACTCATTTTTCATTGCTTCCTTCCATAGTTCAGATTCATAAGAACCAACTGCATCCTCAAAACTCAAGTTGTCAAGAATTTCATCCAAGTCTATGGAATAACATAATTCCTCACTCAAGAATGTATAATAATCATTCAAATAAAATGAAGGAGTTATTGTTCTTTTCTAACCAATTACTGGTTGTTAAGTTTGCTCACCGTATCTAGCAGATCTAATAACTTAGATTTTCCTTCTTAATAATCCTTCAACTTTATGTTTATATGCCTTAAACTTTTTTAGAGCTTCGAATTTCTTAGAGATTAGGTAAGTTTATTCATACCTTGAGTAGTCATCTATGAATGTAATGAAATATGTTTTCTTTTCATGTGTTTCTACTGTTAAGGGTCCACATATATCCGTGTGTACTAAAACTATTAAGTCACATGCCCTACTACTCTTGGAAAATAATTGTCTAGCCATTTTACCTGATATACGTGGTTCATATCTTTTAAATTCTATATTTTTAAGAAAAGGTAATAATCACATAAAAATTATTCTTTTTATTTTATTGACATTTAATGTCATAAGCTTTAAGTGCCATAAATATGCATCAGCATTAAATACACAATCAATATAACGAAAAACATTTATTGCATTATTTATACAAAGAGTTACATTTAAACAAAAGAAACTATGTTGAACATCATAACGACCCCTAAGCTTCACTTTTTCATATTTTCCAATAGCGACCTTGTCACCCTAAAAATGAATTTCGAAGTTCTTTTTAGCCAAGTCTCCTACTACTAAAAGATTCATTATCATAAAAGGTACATAAAGTATATTTGTCAATAGAAGACTAGTCCCTTCTATTTAGAGCCTTGTACCTCGACTTGATGGAGTGAAATTTGTTGGTTGTAAGTGGGTCTTTAAGACCAAAACAAACTCTAAAAGGTGGGTGAAGATGTACAAGGTAGGCTTGTTGCAAAGAGTTTCATTCAAATTGAGGGCATTGATTATAATGAACATTTTTCTCATATATTAACTAAGAAATCATTGAGAATAATCACGACTCTCATAGCTCATTTTGATTTAGAGTTACATCAAATGAATGTGAAAAAGAGTTTTCTAAATGAATATTTAGAAGAAGAGATATATATGTTACAATATCTTGATTTCAGTGTAGATAACTCAAATAATTTAATTTGTAAACCAAAGAAATCAATCTATGGACTTAAATAGGCTTCCTTCTAGTGGTATAAAAAGTTCAATCAGGTGATTTTGAACTTTAGGTTCACTAAAAACATTGTAAACCAGTGCATATACCTTAAGGCTAGTGGTAGTAAATTCATAATTCGGGTTTTATTTATTGATGACATTCTTCTTGCAACTAATGATTTGAGTATGCTACATGAGGCAAAAGATTTTTTTTCCTCTCATTTTGATATGAAGGACATGGGTGAGGTCGCTTATGTCATTTGAATTGAGATCTGTCGTTATAGAACTAAGGGTGTCATTTACCTCTTTCAGAAATAATATATCCTTAATGTTCTTAAAAAATATGAAATGGAATGATAATCACTTTATATGTTGCAGCGGTTGAGAGTTTGCAATATGCGCGAACTAGCACGGAACCGGACATCACATTTGCTGTTGGAATGCTTGGTAGATATCGGTCTAATTCAAGTATTGCATACTTAAAAACTGCAAAGAAGGTCATGCTTTATTTGCAAAGAACAAAAGACTATATGTTAACCTACAGAAAGGTTGACCACCTATAAATCATTGAATACTCTGATGCGAACATAGGAGGATGTCTCGATAGTAGACAGTCTACTGCTGGATACGTTTTTCTATTAACATGTGGTGTTGTCTTATAGAGAAACATGAAGTAGTTTACAAGTGCAGCTCACACCATTGAGGCAGAATTTATTGCTTTATACAAAACTTCATTTTAGATCATATAGATCAAAAACTTTATTACGGGTCTTGATATTATGGAATCTATTGAGAGACCACTAAAGATCTTTTGTGATAATAAAGTCGTGCCTTTATCTAATAACAAGAGCTTCACTTTGTGCAAACACATAGAGTTAAATTATTCTATTGTTAAAGAAATAACAAAGAATCATTTAATATGTATTGAAAACATTGGCACAAAGGAAATGACTATGAATCCTCTTACTAAAGAGCTAACATCGAGATTGTATTCCCAACATGTAATGAAAATGAATTTATTTGATTGCTTTTGATGTATGACAATATATTATGGTTTTATGTGATTATATTTCTGAAACTAAATTAATTTACTATGGTTTTATATATTGTTGATTTTGTGTAAAGGGTCTCTCATTTTGAAAAAAAAAATATAAGAATAACAATAGTAAAAGGACCAATATAATGGGTTAGAGATCAACCTATTCATAAATGTATTCTTAATATGCTAAATACTGAAAATGAATACTACTATAATATATAAAAATATTGTATATTATATAAAAATATTGTATCTCCATAACTCTTATGATTCATTCTTGTGATAAAGGATAAGATGTGAATCTACATGAAAATTGAATAGACATAATGGTAAAGAACCTCAATTATATTTTTTCTGTGTCAATAGATCAAGTGAGAGAATGCTGAACTTTTTGGATGGGTCCAACAAGAAGTAACACCAAGAGACTTGATGAGAGTGGGAGGGTTGTTAAAGTGAATGTCAAAGGTTTAATGTGAAAGGTTCACATGCATTAATGTAACCCCAACTCTTCTCCTACTGTATATCCATAACAGAGTGATACTACCAACGCGATATCTTTTTCTTTGAGTTCAAGGGTTCTGCTCATCATTTGACTTACGGTCTGAGCTCATTGATGGCATCGATTAGTTGAAGAGAGCGCCAACCACCCCGTCTATGGAAGCATCGACCGGACCATGACGGCTTTCCTTAAGTGGAGCTCTCTCCCTCCTTTTGTGTTTTCTGCCAGCATGGTCTTCTTTTTCTTCTTGGTGGTGGTGGTGGCTAGCTGGGAGGAGGGTTGAGCCCGCGAGTGTGTTTCTGGTTTAGTTGGCACGTGCCTTCTGCATTGTGGATGAGAGTTTGATCTTTCTCTCTCTCTATGATCTGGAGATTTTGTACTGAATTTTTATGGGTTTGGGAGAAAATGTTGAGATCTGTCATCAAACGCTAGACTGCGACAGAAACAATGATGGGGATCGGGGGTTTTAGTATTTAGAGGGAAAAAATTTGTTAACAAGAGTCAATAGAAGAAAGAAACCCCTTTTTTATCCTTTTAATCTGATTCAAGAAAGCGGCAACATCAAATTTGGGTTTTGGCCCTTATGCAAAAGAAAGAGTCTTCCTTTTTGTTAATTTGTGTATTTGGTGCCAAACTTGCTTGGTTCCCTTTTTGGTGCTTTATTTTTCTTTTATTTTTTGTTTGAGATCTGCCTGATGGAACCTTTTATTTTCTTCCTTCTTGTTGAAAGAAGGAAGACTCATTTTGATGCTCAGGTTTTCTTCACTTGTTTTCTTGTGCCCCTCTTCTTTCTCATCATCACCCACTTAGTCGTCACAACGATTGAACCACATTTTAGTTTTTAGTTTTTCCTTTCTCAAAGTAATGCATCTTTCTCATTTTTTTGTTTTCCCCATTGAAGAGAATTAAAAGCGTAACGACTCTGAGGCTGTTAAATTCCAATTAAATTGCCTCTCAACATGTTAATTCTCTTCATCAATTTGTACTCCATGGCATTAACCTTTTTTTCCTGATCTTGACGTACAAATTTAAAGCTTTTAGTTTCTATATTAATTTAGAAAAGTAAAGAACCCGTTATCTTGGCTGTTTCCCTTTTCTCTGATCTTTTATGATGCATCAAGAGTGCGGTTAAAAGGTTTCAAAGAGAGAATGCCACCTACTTGGCTTGGGTTTAACAAAGAGTTTTCGTTCCCCTGTTTTGGTGCTAAGAATTCACAGTATTTGTTTATCTCATCCTGGTGGATCCATTTTATTTTGTACTTTAGTTTTATTAAATCATGCTAATTGGTTTTTGTTTGGTTTGCATATCCAACTGTTGGTTGTTGTGCTAGTTCATGTTTGGGAAGCAAGCATTGTCGATTATTTTTCCTTAGATCTTGGTTATTCATTTCGAGCTTGTTCTCCGTAGTTAAATCTTCAAGGCCGTGTCCTCTCACAACTTGAATTTTCTATTCATGTTTCAGTAGGGAATCAAGATGGTTCTCTGGGTTTTCGGCTATGCCTCTTTCGTCTGGAAGCCTGGATTTGAATATGGGCTACAGACGGGTATTTGATCTGGGTAAGCTCCTGCTGCTTCCCACTAAAGCAGATTTTATGGCTTTGATTTCAGGTTAATTCACATATGCATATTGTTTGATATATCAGCTTGCAGAGAAGGAGCGGTTTTTAATATTCTACATGTATATACTTTATGAACTCAAAATGTATGCATGCTTCTGCATTCTTTTTCTGTGTTTGTTCCTTTTGGTGTGCTCTTGTGTTTTTGCTGCTATAGGAGGGATTCCGATCAGAGTTCATGTACTAATCTACATGCTTTTTATGCTTTTTACAGGAGGCTCTAAAAAGATGCTTAAATACTAGAATCCTTATTGCATGAGACAGTTATAGAGATGACAAAGGAATTCAGATATCCCATAGTGGAGAAGTTAAAAGAACTGCATTTATGAATTTTTAAACAAGGTGAATGCTGGAGTGGTATGGTACATTACCAATCTTGTGTTATCTTGTTTTCCCATTGTAAATATGTTTAATGATTCTGCTTCTGAACTAGTAGCAGGTTTTCTATATTTGGTGTTGCTTAGTAGAGTAAGTCTATGAGATTCAGTGTTTTAATTACATAGAGCCTACAAACTTTGCATGCTTGAATAGATATAGATAGGGATGACAGTGGACTGGGGTGGGGGCGGGGGACAAGGTCTCCACCTCCACCCCGTCTCAAAATCCGAACCTCCATGCCTGCACGGGTTTGGATTTTAACCTCCATCCCTGCCTTCATCCCTATTTCATGTTCTCCATCCATTGTCCAAACGGGGCGGGCCCCCGTTTTCCCTTGGTCCATTGCCATTCTTAGAAGGATTGGGGATGGGGCGCGGCAGGAATAGGTGGAGATCAGGACAGGTATGGGGTGAGGTGGGGGAAAGCGTAAGTCCATCCCCGCACGGGTTTTGATTTTAATCTTCATCCCCATTTCATGTCCTCCATCCCCAGTCCAAACGGGACGAGGTGGGGCGGGGCCCTGCCATCCCTAGATATAGATAGATTTATGCCATGATATAATTTTTCCTGATTGGGTCTCCAATTTGTGGCTTTTCTTTGCTAGTGATATTTTTAGTTTCGAAGTTCTATGTGATTTTGTTATGATCATTTGGTGTTTGTTGTTTATGCTGTTCAGGTGAAATCTATATATGTTTCGACATAACATTTACTAACAGTTCCATTGATTGTAATCCATCATTTGGAGGTAGTTTTCATTGATTGATGGTTTAGGCTCACATTATATAAGAACACCATGCTCCGAGATGCTTAAGAAAATTCTTTGTTGATAGAATTCAAGATATATTTGTGTATAACCTTTAAGGAGCTTAGTTTTACACTGTCGTTTACCTATTTGCTGTAGCGCATTGGTATCTTGTTCAAAGAAATGTGATTCTAAAGACTTGATTGTAGTTCTAATATTTTAATATGTGAGAGTGTTTTCTTAAGTCTCTCTCTAAATTGGCCTTCCAACTGTGGGGAATTTTTTTTCTTTACTTGAATGAGTAGCTGTCACCAATACTCTTTTTCTTAGTTTCTTTGAGAACTAGTGACGGCCCATGACATAGCCGTCACCAATAGTCATGGAGGTGTCACTTATGTGGACCTATAGTGACGACCAAACAAGCTATTAGTGACGGCTCCAATTAGTCACTATAACTAACTGCAACATGACTTACTATTAAGCTGACACTATAACTTATAGAGACATTTGTTTTTTAAATTATAGTCACTACTTGAAGCCGTCACTATAGGTATTTTTTGGTCTAGTGATGGCGAAGATCTACACAAGATGGAACTCGTCCTATTTCAAAGGATTGTGGTTGGGTTGATGGGAGATGGGCCGCAGGTTTTCTCTTTTGTCTCCTTTGAACTTGGATTTGTCAACAAGCCATTCATTAAATTGGAAAGAGAGGTACACCAGAGGTTGACTTGTTCTGCCGTTAAACAACACCAACAACCAACCATATGCTTTGAAAATGATCTTTTCTTTTCTTTTCGACAGAGAAAGCTGGGTTTAGGCAGACCCCTACCAGTTATACAACCATACAATGGGGTTCAAACTTGCAACGTCCCAACACAAGGTGACGGGCAATAACTGCTCCTGCAATAACTGCCCCCGTTGGATGATCTTTCCTTCTTTGGGCTTACTTTAGACTAATGAAATTAATCAAGGTTGTTAAATGCGATGAGGCAAAGCGAGGCGTTGAGCATGTTATAAAGCGATGCGTAAGCCTCGAGGCGTTGGAGCGTAAGCTTCATGATCAAAATAATAAAATAAGCTTCAAGACCATTGTACTCTCACACATATCATCAAACACTTGGCGTGTGTATTCCAAAGTTTCACCTTTTGCGTAAATATCTATGAGAGATTTACTCAAAAAAACACTCTGCTTAATGATGTTCTTTTCGATATACCTGTGCACCCATTTCCCGACCTCCAACGCACCCAATTTAGCACAAGCTGAAAGAACACCAACCAACGTGACTTCATTCGACGTCAAGCCCTTGACTTGCATCTGCCGGAAAAGCCCGAGCGCATTCGTCGACATCCTATTCTGCGCTAGGTCGGTGATCATAGTGTTCTAGGTAACCAAAGGCCTCTCCGCAGGCATCGACTCGAATAAAGCTCGAGCAGACCCCACATCCTCCCTCTTCAGGAACCCAACAATCATGGCGTTCCAAGCAACAACATCTCGTTGAAGCATTTCTTCCAACAATTGGCACACATCACCAACCCCGTCGGATTTCCAATACATACCAATCATGGAGCTCGCGACAAAGGGGTCATGAACCAGCCCACAACTCAGAATCCGTTCGTGGAGGGCTCTTCCGAGCGAGAGATCCGCAAGCGCCGCGCAGGCCTTGACGACAAAGGGGAAGGTGAGGTGGTCGGGGGCGACTTGGGACCTCTGCATCAGGGCGTAGTAACGCAGGCCAGGATCATCGCCACATAGAGCGAAACAACTGCTGTCATCACGTGGTAGAAGTCTGCCGTCGTGATCATCCTGGGTCTGATGTTTTTTTCAGGTATCGGGGTGGTTTTTCGGCGGCGGATTTTGGCGGGAAAGCAGCGGTTTGTAGGAACTAGACAAATGAAGAAACGATGCCATGATGCGTACGCTTTAGAAGCGAAGCACGTTTCAACTTGAGGCGTGCGCTTCACATGAGTGAAGCGTGCGTTTCAAGCCTGAAACACCTCACTGCAATGCCTCAGTACCTTAAGTGTGCGCTTCGCCTCCGAGGCATACGCTTCAGGTACTGAGGCGTACGCCTCTCACAACACTGAAATTAATTATACACTCAACTTGAAGAGGTGAAACGTGTACTCTGCGCAAGGAATGACACACAAATTTCCAATGTGGTGGAATTATAGAAATAATTCTAGGGAACTCGTTTGTGGAAGTTGGAATTCTCATCCCCGTGGAAAACATTGTCAAACGGAACTAGCCTTACCAAATCAAAACATGGAGCCTTTGTATCAAATATAGCCATTGTCCTACTACAGTTAAAAAGCAGTCATTTTTGTTTATTTTTTACTCGGAGAAACCGCTTCAGGCACATAGACCTAACTGCGCTGGTTCATCATGCCATACTACCGTTTCTGTCCATGTCAGCCTAAAACTCTGAGGGCTTATTCCTCTACCCCAGGGGGTGGCCAAGTTAAAAGAGCGGACATTATGCCACAAGATTGTGATGCTTAAAAAGCATTATGGTTTTATGGCAATACTAAGCTTAGCAAATAAAAGATTTTGTTGTTGTAACTTGTAAGGAGGAAGAAAGATCATTGTATGGTACCAAGGGGGGCTCCGCTTCTCTGGTAAGAGCAGTTAGTGCATGTCACCTTGTGTTGGGACGTTTCAGGTTCAAAACCCAATGGTATAGTTGTAAATGGCAGGAATCTGCCTAACCCCAGCTTGCCTTTCAAAAATGATCATTGTATGGCCTCTCTATTGTATCAAATAACAAGCTTCACCCAGTGGCGGAGCCAGGAGTTTTTTGTTGGGTGGGTAGACTTCGGGTCTCGGGGACAATGCTATGGTCTTGAAGGACGATCCATTTATTCGGATCAATGGCGGAGCCAAAAAAATTTCGTTGAAGGCACAGTCGTTCGTGAAGGGATAAAACTTAAATAAGCCTTTGAATTATATTGAAATCGATTGGTTATCAATGTAAAAAAAATCAGCAATATTTATCACAATATACTCAAATCATTTGAGATCTGTCTTGCATACATTCAGCTCAAATAAACAGCTCAAATAAACAGCAAGGAACCAGAACATTAAGTTGCTTTCCGAAAGCAGTTTCTAAAGCTTAAAACGCACAATCCAGAACCCGGTTGAATGCAGATTCGAACTCGGGGAGTGACAGACTCTGGTCCAGATTAGGTGGAAGCTTAGGGTGTATGTGATACCGCTGCCACGGGAAGACATAAACGTGTCTGCACCACTTGCTGATCGTTGTCCTGGGTGAGTGCTCGCCACCTAAAACAAACTGCATCTAAATGACAACACACCACGGACGATAATATCCGGAACAGGTTAAGTCCAACACTAACAATTTTTCAATTCCAAGCATGCGTTATTGATCCTCGAAGAGATTGCTGGATTAAAAGTAAACATACACTTAATTTCTCTTTGTCACACACCAGACAAATTAAAACACACATAGCGGTAGGCATTAGCATACAAGAGTTAAAATCAGATTCTTTGTTTCTTTACAAAATATCCCTGGAGGCACAGTATTTTTTTTTTCAGTTTCAAATTCTGGGGTGGGCGACTGCCCACCACTGGCTCCGCCACTGGCTTCACCAATGTATGACCATGCATCCCCAGTAGTACCTCTTTATATTTTGAGGGCGTTGGTGACTTACATGGACAAAGTTAACCACAAATTTATTCCCACAGAAAATCTAAAAGCGGCATTTGATAGTTTCATGCATTAACTGTTGACACCACCAGTTTAAATGCATAATGACTTCTACTGTTTTTTTATTTACTTTTTTTTTTGTATAGTCGCTAAAATGCTCTTGAATAGTGATCATTAATGCTTTCAATCACCAATGACGTTTTTATAAGCTCAAATATACGGTGAAAGTGGTAACGATGACTTATATAGGCTCTGTTGGAAGCTGTGGCGGATTCAGCATTTTGCTTAACGGGGGCAAAAAATTTTATAATAAAATAAAATAAACTAACCCAAAATAAAAGAAGGTTATTTACTTAAACAACAGACTCAGTCGATCATTGAAACACTATTAAGTTAGCATAAAATCGCCAGTTTCATTCCTAATAACCGTAAACGATAGCAATGACACAGTAATTTCACTAACTCAATAGAAATACACAAAAAAAAGTAAGAAAATATTTAATCCAACTCTCGATTGGAAAAAACTGAACAAATCTACATATTCTACAATCATCAATAAGAAGAGAAACAAAAAACAGAAAGCAACATCACAAATTCGTATCTTTACATGAAATTTAGGCTTCAGCAACAAAAGTATTAGAAGAACTATAGATCTAAAGAAACACAAATAGTAAGAGTAAAAAAATTTAACAGAATAATAAAAAAATAGATAAAAAGAGGCAAGAAAAACAATTCAAAGAATCAAACCACGGATTGGATTTGAAACAAGAAAATCCGAGATAAAGAATACAGAAAGAGAGAGACTCCCTCTTGTTGTGGTTTGCAACGAAGAGAGACCGGGTTACCTGTCGCCGAAAACGGTGGCAGTGGCCAGAGGGGGATGGATTGCAGGAGAGAGGGGTTGTGAGATGATGCAAGACTGAATCGAGATTCGAGAGAGGAAAAGAGGGTCGGGACCTCCTTCAGGCTTTGAGCCTATTGCCGATGTCGAAAAATGGTGGTGGAGCACAGTGGCCAGATAGGGATGGACCGCAGGATAGGAGAGTGGGGCTGAGATTTCGAGAGAGGGGGACAGGGTCTCCACCCCCGCCCAGTCTCAAGATTAGAACCTCCATCCACGAGGGGATGGATTTTAACCTCCACCCCGCCTTCATCCCCGTTTCATGGCCTCCATCCCCGGTTCAAACGGGGATGAGGCGGGGTGGGGGCCCATTTCCCTGTAGTCTATTGCCATCCTTTAGAAGGACTGGGGATGGGGCTAGGCGGGGATCGTGGCAGGGAAGCACTGAGGAAAACCACAACATGATTCAAGACACCCACACAAAGCCTCGAGCTTAGGGCTGTTAATGGGTCGGTTTTACTCAGACCTGACCCGGATCAGACCCTATAGGGTCCGGGTATGGTGACAAATAAGAAGACCCAATTAAGACCCAGGTCTTGACCCGAAGGTCCGATTAATACATGGACCCCAGGTATAGTTTGTGAAATTTTATACCAGACCTGAGTTTCCATTAGGACCCACAAATTTTCAAAGTAAAAATGATAAAAAAAATATATTATTTTACCGGGTCTAGTCCATGTAGTTCTTATCAGGTCCGGGTATGATTTGTCTTATACTAGACCGGATTAAGCCCAGATTTAGACCCGATACCCTACCCAAAAATCTGGTCCAAATCTGATTCCACCTGAGTCCGAACCAAACCCTACTGGTTGACACGCCTATTTGAACTGCTTGAGAAACAATCCATTTGTAGTTCATACACATTCATCTGATGGCATCAGTGGTAATAACGTGTAAAGACGTTAAAGGGTCAGATATAGTAAGGTCTAAGGTAATCAGATTTGGAGTTGGATCAGACCCTGACAGAGAGAAGTTATTTCGGAGTCCAGATCAAATCAGGATGGTGAGAATTTGGTTGTTGACATCTACTATGAAAGTTCAGTTCCACATTTTTTTTAAAGGTTGCCATAGGAAATGTGTATCTAAGGGGCCGTTTGCTTGTCACGGAAAGCCCCAGATTTCCGCAGAAACATGGACCGGCGTGCACTTTCACAGGGCCCAGTACAGTAACCAAACTAACAACCAAAACTGTTCCGGCAAGGAAAAGGAGCCCAAAATACACGCTCAATCCTCCTTTTCCATGGAAACAGTTCATCTTAGAGGGGGTTCAAATCTAAATCAGTGGAAGAGGTGCCGCGGCATCCTCTTTCATGACAAGCAAATGCGCCCTAAAGGTGAAGAGTGGAAACTTTCATAACTTTGTAGGTAGGGGTGTCAATGGGTCAGGTTTACCCAGACCCGGACCCGACCCATTCCAAACCCTATAGGGTCAGGGTATGCTGATAAATAAGAAGACTGAGGATCCGCACCCGAAAGTCCCATTAATACATGGAACCATGTACAGTTTGTGAAATTTTATACCATACTCAGGATCGACCCGAGCTCTGATTAAAACCCAAAAATTTTCATTGTAAAAATAATAAAAAATATTATTTTTATCGGGTATGGCCGAGGTCTGCTTTATGTAGTTCTTATCGGGTGCAGGTATAGTTTCTCTTATGGTGAGTCCGATTAGACCTGGGTTCGGACTCGATGCCATACCCAAAAATCAAGGCTAGGTCTGATTCCACCTGGGTCCTAACCAAACCCTACGCGTTGATACCCTTATTCGTAGGGGGTGACAACTTCAAAGTCCTTAACGTGAGTGGTCCGAAATATCATTTTCATTTCTCAAATCTTTCTATATCGAGGATGGACGTTGATCATGCCCCAGAAAAGGATCACACTAACTGAGTTCTTCAATATCCCAACCGCCCCGCCCCAAATAAATTAAGACTTAAAAAAAAAGAAAAGTTTCATAATGTGGTCCACATGCAGCAAACAAATACACTGAAGGCATCAGCGGTGATTGCTGTGAGAGGTTGTCGACATGAGTGAACAATTTGTGATTGAAGAAGAACGTGAGGGTCTACGCCACGAATTAAAAGTTATTCATATGTTCTCACACTACAACAAAGCAGTAATTTAGCGACGACCATATTCCGTCGCTAATCCGTCGCTAACCATGTTAGCGACGGATTAGCGACAACGCGGCGACAGTATGCTTACGTCGCGAATATTTCGACGCTAACTGGCGACGGAATAATTCCGTCGCTAATTGCGACGGAATAACGAGCGCTATATTCCGTCGCCAATCCGCCGGTACTAAACGGCGACCACGGCGTGGCGACGGATTTAATTCCGTCGCTAAGCCGTCGCTAAATTAATATGAATAGCGACGGAATCATCCGTCGCTAATCCGTCGCAAAAACGAAAAAAAATCAAAAAAAAATTATTTAAAAATTAATTACCGAGAACTGTACAATTTATATTTCCTGTACAATTTATATTTCCTGTAAATAAAAAACAAACCACACAAAAAAATTCATATAACAAGTATCTATAATAATTAATCGTTCCACCTTAAAACTAAGAAGTTTAATTATTTACAATTCAACAATTACAATTAGGAAAAATAAAAAAAATAGAACTTCTTCAACACAGTCCTCTAATCATCGCCAAGATTTTGTGCGTCTTCTTGTTCATTGTCTTTATCTGTCCCTTCAGCTCCACTACCCTGATTATCGCTAGCAGCCTACACAAGAAAAGAACAGTCAGTATTGATAAACAAAATATAATGAAATAAATTACACACTATATGTGATTCTATTATGTGCTCATGTGTGATCTAAGGCAATAAAAAAACTCTATATGTGATTCTATCATGCTCATATGTGTGCTAAGGCAGTCAAAAAATTGAATATGTGATTATAGCATGTTCATATGTGTTCTAAGGCATATAAAAAAACTCTATATGTGATTCTACCATGCTCAGATGTGCTTTAAGGCAGGCAAAAAACTATATATGTGATTCGATCATGATCGTATGTGTGCTAAGGCAGTAAAAAAATTGAATATGTGAATATAGCATGCTCATATGTGCTCTAAGGCAGGCAAAGCCAAAAATTTTATATGTGATTCTATCATAAATGATATATAACATGTTCATATGTGTTCTAAGGCAGTTAAAAAACTCTATATGTTATTATAGCATGTTCATATGTGTGCTAAGGCTGTCAAAAAACTGAATATGTGATTATAATATGCTCATATGTGTTCTTAGGCAGTAAAAAAACTGAATATGTGATTATAGCATGCTTATGTGTTCTAATGCAATCAAAAAAACTTTATATGTGATTCTATCATGCTCATATGTGCTCTAAGACAGACAAAAAGTTAAATATATATATATATATATATATATATATATATATATATATATATATGTGATTCTATCATGCTCATATGTGTGCTAAGGCAGTAAAAAAATTGAATATGTGATTATAGCATGTTCATATGTGTTCTAAGGCATCTAGAAAAACTCTATATGTGATTCTACCATGCTCAGATGTGCTTTAAGACAGTCAAAAAAACTATATATGTGATTATACCTGAGAGGGACCTGGAATCGAAGATCCCCTATCCTGAACAGCGGCCTTGATCTCATTTCGGAGAAAGGGGGCGACAGTGTATTGAAAGTAGTTATTCAGTGATTCATTAATGATCTCGCGTACATCATCACCGGAAAGAATAGTCGGCTGCTTGGAGCTTATGTCGGCGCAAGAAGTTGGTGAGCCGTAACTGAAAGAACCAATAACTGGTGAAGTGTTCATATTACTCCCAAACCCGAACACGCGACCTTTTTTGGGTTCACCTGCTGCAGTCACCCATGCTGTAGGATCAAATGATGGATGCTGAGTAGCGTCTTCGCCATATCGCTCTACCATTTGTTGCTCATATGCCTCCTACAAAATAATGTTTAAAGTATTCATTAATAATTAATGATAACATTATGATGACTTGCATATATATTGCAATGATTATTAATAGAATTAATACATATCGTTGTCGTTCTCGCCTTCTCTGATACGAAGACTCCCGTGGTCTTCCGTTTATGTGTTTCTACAAACACATCCTTATATGGTACACTGCCTCCTTTTTCTGCTTCCTGCGAAGTTAAATGACAAAAGATTTAGTACACAAATTTGCAACTATACTTATAAAATTAATATTATATATTGATGAGTTACCATTTTCTTTAGGTGGCTCCCAAATGTCTTAGATCCACCTGTGTGTAGATGGGCTTCGGGCATCTTCGATCGATTTTGTGAAGCCTTCGCAGAGCGATTTTTAAATGCATCTCCCGCCCACATATCGCACATTTCATCCCAGTAATCTCTCCTGATAGTAATAGGACCATGGCCCTTCCACAGTAATGGATCATCTACTACGCCAGATGCTTTTTTTGCTGCAGTCTTCATAGTGTGCAACATGTCTGCAAATCGATTGGCAGCCACCTTCTGCCACACCTTCCTTGCATCATTTTCTTCCACCGTAGTTGCAAAGCGATTCGAAGCCTACAAATATTTTCAAAAAGTTAGTAGACATTGCTTAAATAAATTAAATATGAAACACATTAACTATGAGGAACAACTGTATACCATGAATGAGGACCACAATCTGTCTAATACCTCCTTTGGGTACTCTTTCCATTGAGCAACTGGTCCTGGTAGATGTTGAAGAAGTGAATTCCTAATCTCCCGTACTACTTCTTGTGGCTCAAACCTCGTGCTGCACATGAATTGTTACACAGTAAATATCAATATAAAATATTTAAAAGATATGCAATAATTGAAAACAAAATACTTACGGTCGATTATCGATATACACTATTCGAATGAGTCTTATTGTGCCAGCCTGAGAAGACCCTGTTTCCTGTGTTGGCTGTTGACTTGTGCGATCAACTGGTGTAGGTGGGTCGTGTACATGCGCAACATCATCTGTAAAAAAATACACACCAAGTTCTCAGAATGTGCATTTGAACTAATCAAGCATCTAATTAGTTATATGATATACCTATCACAGGAGCCCGTGAAGATGAAGGTTGAGCCTGGCTACTACTGGATGAGCGACCACTATAACCTCCACAAACCATATTCTAACAAATAACATATGTCATACAATACATTCAAATAATTCACATCAAGTATTACAATGCATTCAAGTCATTCACATCAAGCATTGCAATGCATTCAAATAATTCAAATCATTGACATCAAGTATTGCACTAATTCAAATCATTCGTTAATTGCATAAATTATAATACATTCAGATAATTGAAATCATTCACATCAAGTATTACAATGCATTCGAATCATTCGTATCAAGTATTACAATACATTGAAATAAAAATTTTAATCATTCACACCAAGTATTGCAATACAACTCACATCAAGTATTACAATGCATTTAAATAGAGGTTTGTAGTATAAGATTTTGCTCACTAGCTTGAGAATTCTTCCTCGTCACTAGTTTGACTTTCTTCTTCTTCTTCTTCTTCTTCTTCTTCATTGTTTGCCCATCCACTTGGTACATCATTTGGATCACATTCCTCTATGAATGTTTCATCAGCCAATGGAGATATGACATGCATATCATGCGCAACATCGTGACCATAAGCGAAGTCACAGACATCATCTGATTGATAGTAATCACTGTCTTCAGCTAACTCATCTTCTTGTAACTGATCATACTCGGGGTATAGTTTGGATTTCACCTTGCAAACTGCCCACCATTCATTTCTATCTGACTTTTTTATACTCGGATATGAAGTATAATAAACTTGTTGAGCTTGCGAGGCTAATATGAATGGTTCATATGTTCCAAACCTGGATTTATGATTCACCTCCACAATGCCTGAAGCTTTGTCGAGTCTTGTTGCAGTTGGATCAAACCAATGACACTTGAATACCGTAACCCTGTTATTCATGCCTAAGTAAGTCAACTCCATTATTTCCTCTATAACACCGTAGTAATCATGTTCATTTTCACCGTAGCTGCTACCCTTGACACACACGCCACTATTTATCGTTGATTTGTTTATACAGTAGTCTTTTGTATGGAATCGATAACCATTTACGATATACCCGTTGTAGCATTGCACAACTTTGGTCGGACCATTTTCTAAATCACATATTCCTTGATCTTTAACATCACCATGGCGAACCTACGCACAGACATAAACAATTATTGTGATCACGATCAATTAAGTAACTTAGTGTTGTTTATAAGTACTTTGCCATTATACTCTTTGAGTTCCAATTCTGGTCTTTTACATATTAATTTTAAATCCATACGGGCCTTCGGATTATCCTTCGTTTTTCCTTTAATATTCATTACTGTATTGAACACATTATCAAACACATTTTTCTCTACATGCATCACATCCAAATTATGTCGTATCAATAGGGTCGGCCAATACGGTAGTTCCCAAAAAATAGATTTTTTCGTCCAATTGTGTTCCTTCCCAAATCCACGGAAGGGTGTAGGACTGCGGGCATCTGTTAATACATCTGGAAAGTATCACAATCTTCTTAAAATCTCTATGCCAGACAATCTTGAGGATGGACCTTCCATTTCAGTTGTGCCTGCTGTAAATGCATTCTTTTGACGTTGGAACGGATGATCGCTGGGTAGAAATCGACGATGGCAATCAAACCAGCAAGGCTTCCTTCCATGCCTCAATCTAAAAGCTTTGGAATCCTCCATGCAGTACGGACAAGCCAACCTCCCATGTGTGCTCCAACCAGATAACATACCATATGCAGGGAAGTCACTGATTGTCCATAGAACAGCGGCCTTCATGTTGAAATTTTGTTTTTTGTGGGCATCATACGTGGTAACACCGTCATCCCACAGTACTTTTAATTCATCAATCAATGGCCTTAGATATATATCAAGATTTTGGCCAGGTGAGGTCGGACCAGGGATCAACAGAGACAAGAAAAGATTTGGACGTTTCATACACAAGCTTGGTGGAAGGTTGTATGGAGTTACAAATACTGGCCAGCATGAGTATGGAGTTGATCTACCCCCAAATGGATTAAATCCATCTGTACATAGACCGAGTTTAACATTTCGCACTTCCATTGCGAAGTTCTGATGAGTACGATCAAAGTGCTTCCAAGCTTCAGCGTCAACAGGATGCGTGATCTTGTTTTCATCGTGTCGAACTTTATTTGCATGCCATCTCATGTGTTTAGCTGTCTTTGAAGACATATACAATCGCTGCAATCTAGGAGTGATAGAAAAGTAGCGAAGCGACTTGTATGAAACTTCCTTTGATCTCGTGCTACCATTGCCTCTTGTCTTTGGCTTGAACCGAGGATGCCCACATGACGGGCATGATATGTCGTTTTCCTGCTCCTTGAAATACAACATGCAGTGATTTGGACAAGCATCAATCTTTTTGTAACCCATACCTAGAGCGTTGACCATAACTTTCGCACGATAGAAATTTTGTGGCAATTTCTCATCTTTAGGCAACATACTCTTCACAATTATGCACAAACGGTCAAAACATGATTGACTCAAATTATACTCGGACTTCAAATTCATTAGTTGAAGAACTGCAGACAAGATAGTGTGACTCTCACAACCGTTCCAAAGTGGCTCATCAGCATCTTTAAGTAAATCATAAAATCTACTAGCTGCATCGTTTGGTGATTCTTCATCTACGACAGTTCTTACATCACTAGAACTCATAGCAGAACCCAGTTCTGTTCCTGCAGCATCAAATATCAAATTCGTATATGGATTATCGTGCACCACATTCACCCATGCATCAAAATCGTTTCTAAATTCTTCTCCATGAAACACCCAGTTCTGATAATCACTCACAAAACCCTTCCTGTATAGGTGATGTCTAACGCCATGAGGTTCTACAAATCGATTATTCTTACAAATCTTGCAGGGACACCTAATCCGACCTGTGGGATCTACCGTACTGACACTCGCCGTTGCAAATTCAATAAAACTATCGACACCATCCATATATTCATGCGATAACTCATTGTCCACTATCCTACGGTACATCCATTCACGGTTTGCAGTCATTCTGTCGTATGATGTTACGAATAATATCCTAACGAATTAAGAAAAAAACAATCAGAATGCGACGATGAAGAAAATATCAAATTTATCATGCAATATACTATGTCAAACAATAACAAGAATTTTGATGCATGCATTGATAACTTAATATTTTCATGTGCAAACTATTAATGACATGATACAATCATTTGAAGCATGCTTTTATTATAAAATTTCACATGGAAGTCAAAATCAAATTGAAAGTAACTACATGCAAGCATGGATACAATTACATCAAACATTGCAATACATCATAATCATTCATATCAAATAAATGACAAACATGTACCTGCAGCAAACACACTTCAATATCTCACTAACTACTACCATGCTTAGCATGGACTCCGTACTCCAAAAATAAGAACACTTCCATATTTCTACATTAAAATCATGCTCAGCATGATCTCCGAACTCCAACAAAGCAGTCCTAGATATCAACAACTAAGTGAGTGTGTGAACAATAAAGTGCTGCATTCAATAAATTAAATAACATGTGATACGTTTGCATCACTTACTCACCACGGGTATTTACCCGATTTGCATTGTTTTTGTCATTTACTTACCACAGGTGGCCGAGCACGAGTTGGTTCCGTTGAAAAATCTGTACAAAAACAAAACAAATTAAGTAACAAACTAACTAATCATGAAACAAGATGAAACACTAACTAAAAAAATTAAAACAAATTAAAACAACTCTAACTAATTGAAAGAAGAGAAAAGAAAAATAGTATATATGTTAAGCCAAATCTAACTAGAAGATGCTAATTTAACAAACCAGCTATAACATGTTGAACCAGTCGACTAACATAAAGTCATAGACAATTTCTAATCTGAACTACTTAGCAAAGGAATAGTAAATCAATCAATTAGTTTTCTAGAAAAGATGTGAACTCCGTTTAACCACCACTATCATAAAGAATTCAAATAACCCTAATCTAACTAACTGATTGTGAGAACATTAAATACCAATCTATCTAAGAAAAATATAATTATAAAAGACTAATAGATTGAAATACTCTAACTAACCAGATTTCAAGAAAACAAATTGAAGTAAAACTAACTACCAGTAGACATTAACAAACTAATAAATTGAACAACATGGACAACTTGTATATATACATTACAAAAAAAAATTCAACTTAAAATCCATATGGACAACATATATGCAAACTACACTTAAAACCATATGGACATCTTATATACACATATTACAATTTTTTTTTCAAGCTAATCACATGGACAACATAGGGATCACATAATAACTTTTTTTTTTTTAAAAAGAGATCACATGGGCAGCATAGGTATCCATAACAAAAATTCTTTTCAAAACAGATCACATAGGCAACGTAGGTATCTCATAACAAATTTTTTTTCTTTAAACAAACACATAGGCAACATAGTATTCCTACTAAAGATTTTTTTTTCAAACTGATTTACATAGGCAGCATATGCATTAAAAAACAGATTTTTTTGAAACCAATTCACATAGACAGCATAATATATCTCATAACAGATTGTTTTTTTCAAAAGCAATACACATCGGCAGCATGTTATTCCTACTACAGATTTTATTTTTCAAACGATTCATATAGGCAGCATAGGCATTCAAAAACAAAATTTTTTTTTGACAAGTCACTTAGGCAGCATAACGCAGGGGGTCGACCCCCCCTGCCGAAAAGCACGGCAGGGGGTTAAACCCCCTGCCGGAAAGGCAGTTCCGGCATGGGGGGTTGACCCCCTGCCGTGCCTTTACGGCAGGGGGGTCGACCCCCCATGCGTTTCCGGCAGGGGGTCGACCCCCCATGCCTTTCCGGCAGGGGGTCGACCCCCCCTGCCGGAAACGCAGGGGGTCGACCCCCCCTGCCGGAAACGCAGGGGGTCGACCCCCCCTGCCGGAAAGCACGACAGGGGGTTAAACCCCCTGCGTTTTCGGCAGGGAAGGGGCGTACCCCCTGCGTTTAGAAGAAGAAGAAGAAGAAGAAGAAGAAGAAGAAGAAGAAGAATATTACCTGCGCTTCGTCGGACGGTGGCGGGAGGTTGACGGGGAGCGGCAGCTGGCGAGCGCCGGCTGGCGAGCGGTGGACGGGGAGCGGCGGCTGGCGAGCGGCGGTGGTAGGACGGTGGCAAGAGCCGACGGGCGGCGGGAGGGAGCAATACAACGAAACAGGGAAAAGAGAAAGAGGGATGGGATTAGGGATTTATGCGACATTTAGCGACGGCTTAGCGACGGAAAAATTCCGTCGCTAAGCCGTCGCGAAACCAAAATACCAAAAAAGCGACGGAATATATTCTGTCGCTAATTAGCGACGACAGAGTTTCCTCTCTAAATCCGTCGTTAAAATTGTGTTCTTGTAATAAAAAGTAGCGACAAAAACATGCAGTCGCTAATCCGTCGCTAAGTAGCCACATATTAGCGATAAAAGTTGTTTCCTCGCTAATCCGTTGCAAATTAGCGACAGATTCTATCTCTAGCTAATCTGTTGCTAAGTAGCGACGGGAAAAATCCGTCGCTAATTTCCGTCGCTAATTAACAATTTTCTTGTAGTGTCATTAACTAGCAAAATAAGGGACTTCTTGTTTTCTCGTCATAAAAAAAGGACTTGTTTCTCACGCTGCATGACGAGAAAACAAGTCCTTTTTTGTAATTTGTTCCTCCTTATCCCTTCTTGCTATGCCTTGCCTGTGTGGTCTTGTCCCTTTCAAGCTCCCTTGAAGAAGCAACTATACGCGCTCATATGTGATAAAGATCAATTTTTAATTTTGCTCTTTTGTTTTTATGGTGTTGATTATTTCTCTCGTCCCTTTCAAGCCACCTTAAGAAGCAATATTTTTGACTTGCTTCAAAAGCCTTTTCCATAGTCTTTCCGGTTTCAATTATTCTAATCCCCACAACTTGTGGCTGAAATAATGGAGTAAGGTGACTGCACATCTTTTTTTTTTATTTATTTACATGAAAAAAGTGTGCCCAGGATCAAACCGTGCTGGATCCATGCCGTATTTACAATCACTGTCCTGACAGCGTAAAACTCCATAGGCTCTCTTTCTTGATAAGTGGCTTACTCTTTCTTGATAAGTGAACTAATTGCAATGGAGGGTCACACCTGAGTTTGCAGAGGTCTCACCCTCTTAACCTAAAAGTCACTGTTTATTTCCATTTCCTTTGAGGTACTTCTCCTAGCAACAACATTAAAAAAACCAATGGGGGGCTCTGCTTGTCTGGTAGGAGCAGCTAGTGCAAGTTACCTTGTGTTGGGATGTTGCAGGTTCAAAACCCAATGGTATTGTATGTTGTATAACTGGTAGGGGTTAAAAAAAACAAAAAACATTAAAAGGAAACTTGTACCCTGTTCATCCTATGAGAGACCCTCTACGAAACACCCACAAAAAAACCCCTCAGTAAATTAAAATGAGCTTAACAAAAAAAAAAACATCTGGGTTTTGTTGTTCCACTGGTTTTTGGATCACAAACCATGGATGAATTACTTTCATTTATTTTGAGTCCTTTCCAGCCTGTAACAGCCCTATAACTAGCCTTCTACTAGCTGACTTAAATTAGATGATGCTTGCCCATATTACCGTTTTGAATACTGCCCAACTGAGAGAGAGACTTCGCTGCTTCACGTGTCCTGTCCTTAAAAGCCATGTTACTTTCTTAGTGAAAAGATTAAGTGCAATATGATTGCACAAATATTTGTAGATTAAGCACCTCATCACCCTTCATCTTGGGGACAAGCCTGTTAGGTGTCGGGTCCAAGACCTGATGGATGGTGATCGGGTGCTTAATGCACAATTTTTATGCAATCATGTTGCACCCGATCCTCTCTTACTTTTAGAAGCCAACACTAACACCAGCAACAAAAGAGAGCCTCCTCATCATGTTCATGTGGGAGTCTCTCGGGACTTTTGACTACTCACCAAGTTGGGGCCATTTGAGTGCACGCATCCGACTCAGAACGATTGAGTTGAGTATCGGTATCAGGCGATACAGATGAATCGGTGACCCCAACGATTCAGGGCCGATACCGATACCGACAACATTGATCACGAGCCCCACCAGCACGATCGTTCGATCGTTGCCAGCACCGCTGGGCCTTCCCAAATCGCAACCACACACCAACAGGATTCCGCGTCCAACGGTCCCAACAGATGACACCCTCACGCGTTTGCCACGCTCATACGGAAAAGAACTAGCGTAACTTCCACCGTCTGATCATCCACGTGGCTTCCTCCTGACATTCAAAACGATCCTCCCTTCCCATAAAAGGGAGCTCCTCCATCGCTAAAATTTCCGTCAAACCAGAGAGAGAGAGAGAGAGAGGATGAAACTGAATAGCCTGAATTGCTTCAATCCGAAACCTAAGAGGAAGCCCTCAAAACGGAGCCCTAACCCTACCCCAACCACGGGCACCTCCTCCCCCAACGACTCCGGCCCCTGCACCTCGACGTCTACCTCCTCCGCACTCTGCATCCAGGACTCAGGGGACATGCGCCTCGTCTTCGACAAGTTCGATGTCAATGGCGACGGCCAGATCTCCATCGACGAGCTCGAGTCGATGCTCCGGTGCCTCGGGTTCTCCGGGCAGAGGGAGGAGGTGGAGTCGATGATGAGGGAGGCGGACACCGACGGCGACGGGTTCATCAGCCTGGAGGAGTTCCTGCAGATGAACACGCAGGAGACTGACTCTTCCAAGTGCATGGAGGACCTCAGGAACGCATTCACCATCTTCGACCGCGACAACAACGGCCTCATCTCCGCCGAAGAGCTCCACCAGGTGCTCAGGAGCATGGGGGAGAACACCACCCTCACCGCCTGCAAGAACATGATCCGCGGTGTCGACCAGAACGGCGACAGCGCCGTCAATTTCGAGGAGTTCATGATGATGATGACCAAATCTCCCAGATGATTCAATCCACCATCCAATTTCGGTATCTTTTTTTTCTGAGATCTCCTCCTTTTACCTTTTGCCATTCAAATGTGTAAATACAGATTCGACCACGAGGCTCTTGGTTAGTTTTCAATAGAAAGATTTATGAATCTGTTCAAGATTTTGCGTTCATCTATAGTTTTGTATACAACCGAATTGCCAAAAAGGATCAAACATCTTTTCAATATGTGAGTGAGGGGTGGGGAAGGAACAAAGCATTTGTTATGAATCTTCGATCTTGACATCGAACATGCTGTCTATATGTGGGGATATGATGGCAACGCTTGCTGAGTTCCCTGAGATTGGAGAAGTGCTTCGCTTCGGTATTGATCACACATAAGTCTTGGGCGAAGGTGCATTCTGGGCTAGGCGAAACCTGTACCACTGCCAACACAAGAAAATCACCTTCACTACATTCACATCAATCACCACACACACACACACACACACACACACACACACACACACACACAGAGAGAGAGAGAGAGAGAGAGAGAGAGAGAGAGAGAGAGAGAGAGAGAGAGAGAGAGAGAGAGAGAGAGACTGTTCCATGCCACCATGATAAGCGATAGGATGGTTACAATTGGTATAAGTTCCTTCGCAGCTCAATCGCGATACTAAAACATTATGAATTTTGAGACCGGTCTGCGACTTTACCGATTGCCTATCAACAGATTTGTTGAGAAGAGATTAGATGGTGACTAACAATGCAGTCTTTCTTGTTGCAGAACCAAGAAAGTTGTGGTGCTCATACTGCGAAGTCCAAATTTCACTTCACTTGGATAAGTCACTGGGCTAGCTGTGTTTTTTGTTATGTTCTATCTACTTTGTGTGATTGTGCGTGAGTTGTACTTGAGGATTTTTAACAAGCAGCACCTTCTGTTCCATGATTCCATCGTGGTGTAAAGACATGCATAGTTTCATGTTAGCACAATCAAGAACATGAAGTACTCGAACAAATCAAGAATTTCATATTTGAATACCAGTATTTCTGTGTTTGCACAAATGTGTATGAGTCTGTGTGTGTGTGTGTGTGTGTGTGTGTGTGCACGAATGTGATGAATAATGACAACCATCAACCGAAGCATGATGTATGCGTATTGATGTGGGTGGGTGGTTGGTTGGGTGGGGGTCGTTGGGTGGTTGGGAGTGTGTGTTCAGCAAACTGGCCTACGCGGATGCATTTGACCTACTTAGTATTTCCAACCCATCTGGAGTTTATGACGTATTCTTTTGCCTATGTGTGGTGGTCCAATCTGGGATGCAAAAAACTTCTCATGGTTGGTGGATCCAAAGTACAGTCAATATGATACCCTAAACTAAACCACATCAAAACGCATGAATATGGTCCCTTAAAGACACAATTAGGTAGCATTTTACTGGTCCATACAAAATTAACAAACTAAACATCACAGACAACATGAACATGGTCCGATTTACTTAAAGAACACAACCCCCCCCCCCCCCCCCCCAAAAAAAAAAAAAAAATGGAATCATTGAAATGAAATAAGCAAGATACATGTGTGTGTGCCGTGGTGAGAGAGAGAGACGTCAAACAGTGTATCTCCATTTTTCATCTTGATGGTGCCATTCTCATATATCATCATCATTTTCCCCATAAAGCCTGCCTGCAGATCTTCTAGTCTCCATGGTATTTGTGACCTTGAACTGGGGTCACCTTTTGCTTCTTTACCTGTTGCAGTTGCAGATCGCTTGAACAAAGGGAGTCACTGGGAGTTGAAAAAGGAACATCTGCGGCTCTTCCTTCTCCTCCTGTCGGTGGTATAAATTTAGACCAAAAATAATGTACAGCTGAAAAATAAAAAATAACCATGTGATCAATGATGGCAACTTAACCATCAAGCCAAGCTCTACAGCTGCATTTATTGTATAGATTTGAGGTAGAAGCTTCTCCAAACTCCCTTTCATCAAGAAGTCCTAGTACAAGATTCCTCTTTCATCTACCAGAAACGGTTGTATGAAGGATACAGTGAGCATCAACAAGGTACACAATTAGCCCTTAGATATAGAAAGAAAAAGTAGATTACAGAAGCACAAGCTGGTTGCTTGGATCCACTCCCCATGAATCTCATCTGCTGTTGCTTGGAATAACCAGATGACTGGCCATATCCAAATGCAACTTTCACTGGTGCAGCTGCAAGAAAACAAAAGAAACACTAGTTTGCATAGTTTAATCAGAAAGACTGTCTTCCATAAATTTCTGAATTATGCATACAAAAACACATGCACATGAATGTGTCTTAGCATTAACACAAAACCATCATTACCAAGGTCTTCTGTTGTGGCTCATGGGCCATTAGGTCCCTAAAAACCTAGTTGAGAACTTTAAAGTCCCCAAACTGTTGATATGCTGGATTGCAATTCTCTAGTCACAACCCAAAATAAAGAACCCAGTGGCTATGGATAAATTTCCAAAGCCAATGAAAAACAACAATGCCGCCAATGAATTACCCGTGAGTCAAAATTGGCCTAGTTTGGCACCCTATAAGGTCATACGTTTCCAATCTCCTAATAAGCTTTTCTTCTGGTAGGATGAGGGCTTTAGCAAGTTTAATATTCGAAGAGGGTTTTCTTTGCCGCTGCAATTCAGAGGAACCCATTGCAATGATCACTGTTCAATGAGGCTTGGAGGTCAATGGAGGCAAGGAGAAGCTTTTAGGCTAGAAGACAAGACCAGAGAGCTGGAGTTCGGATGTAGAAGGTTTGAGTTGCTGGATCCTGGTACAGATCCAGTGTGGCCAATGGGTCTCACATGGAATCCAATGACCCACTTGATAGTGGGCCATTGAGATATAAACCACTAGGATAGTGGTGGGCCCACTTTATATTGGATTCCCTGTATGTTTGAGAATCCAATGAGTCGGTTATAACTGGGTAACGGCTACCCGAGGGAGGATAAATATCCCAGCCCCCTGCCTCTCAAGGAGACAAACATAGCAATTGATAATTTCATAAAAAGATCCCCCTAAAGCAGGCTATTAATATCAACATATTTCTCTTCTCTCTCACCTGCACTACGCAAACCTCTATTCCAGATTCTACAGTGGTATCAGAGCTAGGTTCTGGTGTGCACAATGGTGCCAGACATATGTAAGTTTTTCCGGTTGAAAAACTCAGGGACCATCGGCCACAACAAATGGTGCTCTCTGCAAGAATCTACAACAGAGGAGAAACAAGGCAGTCAAAGACGCTGCAATGAAGGGAAGCCTAACATCGGAAGTTTTTTTTCTTCCCCGCTGGATGCAGTTCTTGCTACCGATGTGAACTGTATAGTATGCTTGACGCGAGCCTTGTATGCAGGCTGGGTCCGACATAGCCACCATAGAGGTGCGGCTGCATAAAAAAAAACAAGGGAAATCGCGAGCATGGCACAGAGGGAGAAGGAAGAGAGAGAGAGAGAGAGAAAGAGAGTTGTTGAGAGGGAAATATATATATATATATATATATATATGTATATATATATATGTTGTTAGATATATTATATGAATCTAGATTTGATCAAAGTTTTATATTGAATCTTGATAGTATCAGCCCTGATATTGGGACCTAATAATGATATATATTTTTGTATGGGTCCGGGTTTGACACTCTTAGATCCAGATAAGTAGAATGCTGGATGTGTAATATAGATTCATTTGCTTTTAAAATATATGGTTTTGGATTATGGTCAAATCTTTTGTGATCCATGGTTTTATTTAAGCTTGTATGGAGATTCATTTTAATATGGATCGTGTTGGACTTGATAGATAATATCTCAAATCAGATTTGGATATGGACTCTTACAAATTCAATAAACTTGGATATATATATTTTTGTGTGGATCTGGTAATCGATTTGAACATAACTGTTCAAACTTGTGGTTTGATTAAAGCCTTGAAATTGACTTATCATATTTGACCTATCCAAATGATAATGAGATAACTCTCATTGGATATGGATCTAGTGTATATCCAAAATTGGTTTTGGATATAGACATTTATGCTTTACTTCATAATGAAAAATCAACCTAGTCTGTGAGTATCCTCATGATGATGATATATCATGAAGAAAAAATTCAGCTAATGTACATTAAACCTCGTGATATCATGGCTAAATACAAATATTGTATAAATGCAATGTATTGAAAAAGTAAGAGCTGAATTATAATTTTACACATGCATGTGAGGATATTTATTTGTATATGATGATAAATAATCATTATAAATAATGTGCCCTATAGTATGCTTATATGAATACATGAAAGAATATTTTTTCATATTTTTAAAGTTTTTGCATGAAATACAACATGGTCAGTCATATATATGACTATCCGAATATATTGATCTAAAATAATCAAGTGGTGACCAACATGTGATAGTACACATAGATGATAAGAGTATAAACTATGATGAAAATATTAGGTGCAATATGATTGCACAAATATTTATGCATTAAGCATATGATCACCCTCCATCTGAGTTGTGGTGCCCAAGGCCTGATGGAGAGCAATCAGTTGCTTAATGCATAAATTTTGTACCATGTGATTGCACCCAACCTGGACTCACCCAACAGACCTTTCTTTTTCAGAGACCCTTGTGTCTATTGCAACGTTTAACAGGTGGGCATCCCAGCCACCCAACAGGTGAAAATATGAGGTGAAATATGATTGCACAAATATTTGTGCATTAAGCACCTGATCACCCTCCATCTCAGTTGTGGGGCCCAAGACTTGACGAAGAGCAATCAGTTGCTTAATGCAAAAATTTTGTGCCATGTGATTGCACCCGATCCATACTCACCTTTTTTTTTCAGAGACTCCGACATGTGTCTATTGCAATGTTTAATAGGTGGGTACAAAACAGAAATCTGATGCGTTTACCTATCATTTGGAGATTACACTATTCCAAGAAGGGCAAATTTTCTATTAAAAAAAAACTCCAAGGGAGACATGAAAAGAGTCAAAATCTCGATGGTAGGCCTGAGCAGCAGAGGTTAGTGAGCCCATTGAATATCCTAGACAAGGCGAAAATAATCCAATTAGGAATGTAGCATGGAGTCCTTTTCATTGTGTTCATGAGGGGAGTGTGCACAGCTTCCACTGATTTTCCTCTTGGGGGCTGCTTGATTAAGGGTTTTGTCCACCCGCCTACCAATCAAAGAGGCAGCGAGTCCACGCCCCTACCCCTCATGCAACCAAAAAACAAAATCTTTGTTCCTCCTGTCTCTGCTTATCTTTTTGGGTAAACTCTCCATATATTCCCTTGCTTTGAGGGCGCACACTTGGCACTTTTCTTTTCTCTGTTAAAGAAAATAAATAGGGGGAAGCCCGGATCCAAACGAGGCATGTGCTATACATGTCTTTTGTTCGTCCCCATGCTTTCGCTTTTTTTATGTTTTTGTTTGTGGCCTGTGTTTTGTTTTTGTTAGGCATGGCAGCAATAGTCTATTGGGAGATATGGAAAGAAACCTTCCAATTTCTAAAGAAATGCCACTTAATCAGATAAGCTGCCTGAGACGAAATAACGTGTGCAATTTGTTGAATAGAATGAGCACCATGACAAGCAAAAAGCGCGAGCTCCATGACAAGCAAAAAGGGCGAGTGAGTTTATCTTCTAAACAACAGTGAAAAGAGCAATAGCGAGACTTGGAAGTACGGGGAACAAGATTTTGTCCATATAATCATCTAATGAGTGGAAATTAGCACACGTGAAATGTAAACCCCATATATATATATAAAAAAAAATCTGTTTGGACCCGGGCCGGGTCGGGTCCGGACCCGACCCGGGCCCCTTTTTATTTTAGGGTTTTTAAAAAAACCCGAGCAGTCGGGCGCCGCAACCCCCCCTTCTCCCCCCTTCGTTTCCGGGCTGGATAGGGAAACCCATCGAGGGTTTCCCCATTCAGGTGCCCCCCCTGCGCCTTTAAGAGAGAGGTTGGAGGGCGAGGGGAGTCTCGCCTCCCTCTCGCAGCCCTCGTCCCTCCCCCTCCGCGCCGGTCTCCTCCTTGCTGCGCACGCCGCCGACGCCGGCCACCACTCCTAGGTACGCCGTTCTCTTCTCTTCTCCTCCCTCTTCTTTTCCTCACCCCCCTCTCTGTCACCTCGCCGGGAGGCCGGCAGGCTGCGCACAGCCCCTGCCGTGCCCTCCTGCCTCTCCGGTAATCACTGGAGGGCCGAGAGGTGGCCTGCAAGGCCCCTGTCGTCCCCTCTTCCCTCTGGGGGTGCGCCGGAGTGCCGGCAGGGGACCAATGGCCCCTGCGACACTCCCTCACCTCTGTGGGTGACAGGGAAACTGACGGGAGGTCGGTTTCCCTCCCTGTCACCCCCACCCCGATCTCTCTTTCGGCAGGGGTCAGTTCCCCTGCCACCTTTCGACCACCTTTAGGCAGGGGCAATGCCCCTGCCGCTTCTTGTTTTTTCGGCAGGCGGGGGCTCGCCCCACTGCCTCTTGTGTTCTGGCGCGCAGGGGTAGTGCCCCTGCCGCCTTCCTGTTTAGGCTGGCAGGGGCAATGCCCCTGTCGCCCTTTATTTTGTTGGGCTGGCAGGGGCTCACCCCCTGGCTTCTGGGAGGGCAGGAAATACCCCCCTGCCGCTCTTGACCCTCGGCACGCAGGGGGGCGGACACCCCCCCCCCTGCGGCTCCGCGATTTTTGACTGGCAGGGGTCGAGGCCCCTGCCATTTGTAGGTGTTTCTGGCAGGGGCCGAGGCCCCTGCCGTCTCTTGATTCGCCAGGCAGGGGCTGGGGCCCCTGCCATTCCTCATTTTCGACAAGCAGGGGCTGAGGCCCTTGCCATTTCTTCATTTTTGTCAGGCAAGGGCCAGGGCCCTTGCCATTCTGTTTGTACCAGGCAGGGGCCGAGGCACTGCCTTTCCCTGTTCTTGAGGTAGGGGCCGAGACCCCTGCCATGTGTGACCTGTTTGGCTGGGGCAAGGGCCCTGCCCTTCGCATTTTGTCATGCAGGGGCCGAGGCCCTTGCCATTCGCTATTATTGTCAGTCAGGGGCCGAGGCCCCTGCCATTCACTATTTTGTCAGGCAAGGGCCGAGGGCCCTGCCTTTTGTTGTTCTGTCTGGAAGGGGCCGGTATCCCCGGTCACTTAATCCTACCCTTGCTCCTGTCGCACCATTTAATTAAATTATCATTATTGAATACTCACCCTGTTGCAGACCTCGCATCGGACCCCCCGCTCTGGCTCCGCGGCCCGAGCCTCGTATCATCTACACGCGTAGACGCACGCAGCTGCACGACATCCCGAGGTAGGGGAAAGTCGCACGAATAGTGTGTATGAACAAAATAAAATAAGACTTCTGAGATAGAATAATTATTTTGCATATTTGCGACTCTGAAGAAATATTTGTTGATCCATGTTTTACTCTTTGTGATTCTTTTATTTCATAATGTAAATCCTCTGGGTAGACTCATTCTAGAAAGAATCAAGTAGTTTACTTGTCATGCCTGTTTACGTGTACGAGTGCTTAACTCATAATTGTCTATTATGCATGCTTATTCCTTTGAAACTGCATACTTAAGATAGACTTTGTGAAGAGATTCAAAACCACTGCAATTGCTATTATAACCGAACCTTAAGGCAGGTACAGTATGAATTTTATGTAAGATCATGGAGGGTATTGAAGGGTGAAATCTATACTTTACTGAATTTAATAATATCGGCCTCCACAAGCCAAATTGCTCAAAAAAGCAAACATGTCATGTAGGAAACAAAAGAATCATAAACCATTATGTTGCCCTCTCATCGTAGTTGTACCTCTAGGAAGGTACAATCGTACTTTTGGACAAGTACGTCCCATGTGGGTTACGATGGTGGGATGATGAGGTTGTGGCGACCTCGATGAATGAAATTAGCAAAATGCTGAGATCACATAAAAATGTGACCTTTCGCCTTCACAGGCAAGATGCTCGAGTGGGTCTAATGGACCAGAGCATGTAGGATGGGGCGGCGGTTAAGAAACCCCCGTCGTACCCATCCGATCTTCACGGTTCATCAAGGGAGAGGATGGATGGTACAAAGACTCCGATGGACAGGTTGTTAACAACCACCCCACGGGCAAAAGACTCGGTTTTCCCCAGTCATCGGAGTTAGGGGAATTGAGATTACCATAAATTATCCTAGGTGGTAACTCCCAGGCACTTCTGCAGAAGTTGGATGCATCCATGGGCCACGAATGCCTTTGGGGATTTACTCTCTTGGTCACTGACCGTCCCCTTAGGAGCGGACTCAGTCAGCCATCCGGGTTAATGAAAACACCTGACATAATAAACCCCCGGATCGGTCTCGGCTGTTTCTACGTTTCGCGTCTGTGCGTACCCACAGACCAGTTAATATCAGAACTTAAAGAATATATTCAGGAATAGATATAGATTACTGATACTTACATTGCTTTTCTTTGTACTTATTACATTTGTTAGAATAGACTACAATTGCTTTAATTACTTAAATATCATAACTGCTTATCTCATGAATGTCCTGTTTTATTTTCATTCTACTTATTTGTTCGTGCACCTACTGGTTTGTTATGAAACTGACCCATTCCATGGGCAGGTGAGGAGTAGGACTTTACTGGCAGCCGATGGCATGGTGCAACATGGATCAAGATTTGTCTTCTTTCTGCTGGCGGCTTGGCTCTGAGACTTTTTGGAGTTTTCTTAGATTTATTGAACTTTGGAATAAAATGCTCATTTTGTAATAAACTACAGATTTTAATCTATTGCCTTATTTCTTAAATTCCTTTAAGTTGTTGTATATGTGAATGATGTTTTTTCAGCTAACGTACCCAGAATTGTTGACTTGTGTTCCTTTCTAAATGTCTTCCGCTGTTGTTTTTAAATATTAAACTTTAAATTTTTGAAAGGTTTTTCGATAAGGTTTTCGAAATCACAAGTCGAAATTTTGGGGCGTTACATGAAATCTTATATATAAGCCTTGAACAACTAGATATTATATCAGTAATATGAACGCTGAAGAATGTTCTTGGTGGTGCTAGAACTGTTGGAAATTGAGTGAAGGTTGGAGATATAATTGCATTTTTTGCAACTTCAACAAGCTTGGTGATAATAATCCAAAGTTTATCATCATTGGCCAGAGGGACGAGAAAGTGGGGAAAGTTGGGGAGCAAGAGGTAGAAGGAGGGGGGCTTGGATTAAGGTTAAATCAAAGATATCCAGAAGGAAAATTCCAAGCAAGCCAATGCTCCTATAAGAAGTAAGGGTGGTCACTCAAATCTTAAACATAGAAATATTTGTAGAAAATGTCAGAGTCCTTCAGAGAGTAATCTTAACAAGGTCAATGGAAGTTATTGGTGGATGAAGATTCAAGACAAAAGAGA
The DNA here is from genome assembly GCF_984573655.1 of Nuphar pumila. Classification (NCBI taxonomy): domain Eukaryota; kingdom Viridiplantae; phylum Streptophyta; class Magnoliopsida; order Nymphaeales; family Nymphaeaceae; genus Nuphar; species Nuphar pumila. The sequence goes on along the minus strand of NC_143252.1, from coordinate 115,332,824 downwards.
CTTTTCAAAGGAGTTTCATTCATATAGGAGAGCTTGATATTTGTTTGTTTATCTAGTGATTTTGAGGGCTACTAGAACTCCGACGCTTGCCCCTGCCAGGTATAGAGGTTTCAGAGAGTTATACAATAGGTAAGGATGATCTGAATTCTAAACAGAGCATTTGTATAGGCTCATCTGATATTAAAAATTCGGTGTTGGAGAAACTCAGAAGGCACCATACTTTGCTGGAAACTCATAGGAAGAGAGAAAGATTCTTAACTTTCCAAAGGCTCTGAGTTCACATAGGATGTATTTCCATGTCCTCACCTTCACAACAGAAGCTTTTCTCAATAATGATTTCATTCTTGATAACTCAAAATACCCATTGATGAAGTGAAGGCCTTCTCAAACTATTATAGGTTTAAATTTTGGATTATTTAGACTTATTTCCCTAGAGATCGACGATTATTTTGGTGACTGTACTCTTTAAGTATGTTGTTGAATGAAATTACTTGAAATGGTCAAACCATTCCACACCAATTATTTGTTTTTTTATCTCCATTGAAAGATAGAGGGAAAACCAACCAGCTCTTTCCCAAATTTACCTTATGTTTCCTGACTAAAAACCCAAGCTAACTCCAAAATAAACAAATTGAAAACATAATAAAAAGGTGTTTGATTGCTCGTAGAAAAAAGGAGAAACAAAGACTATCCAACATCAAGTATGCAATTTTTTCAATTAGTGTAATAAAGAAGATTCCCCAGATATTCCTGCATTAGCAGCTTATAGTGTAAAGCAAAGACTGTGCGAAGCAGGTTATATGTTACCCCCCCGAACAGGGCATCTCATGCTCGGGGGTCCCAAAAAGCACCACGTATTTAAGCATGTGTGTCTCGTATCCCCATGTTTGTCAGCATTAATTAGCATTGGAGTTTGATGCGATTGCAAAGACTTAAGTACCCTCTCCTCCATTGGTGCAAAAAAAATGACGGTTCTTGAAAAGGAGTGGTTGTAAAGACTTAAGTGCCCCGAAGATGATTATTTAAGACCCAGTCTCTGCACTGCAGGATTATCCGAGAAAGAAATCTCCCCTGGAGGAGGCCATGAACATCAACCCTCTTACTCTCTCTCTCTCTCTCTCTCAGCGTGGGTAGCATCATTCAACTCTCACTCTCTCTCTCCTTTCTATTTCTGCTTCTGTGCACATCCATTAGGAGATCATACATTGCTCCATCAAGCACCGACTGACCTGCACATTTACTGTTGTGGAGCCTGATTCAGAGTTTTTACCCTTACAGGAGGAGGGTCTGGGGGCTCCTCCCAGCGTGGGTAGCATCATTCAACTTGAAGAGTTATGGAGTCTGATTCAGAGCTTTTACCCTTACAGAAGGGGGGTCTGAGGGCTCCTCCCAGCGTGTTCATGGTCTTTTGCCCTTACAGGAGGGGGGATTTATATTTCGTAGAACACCCATCACCGGAACGAGATAAACACCCGTCACCGGAACGACGACTCCGCTGAGACCTCCTCGCTAGGGAGAGGAAGACGACGTGGTGGAGCTTCTGCTGGCCATCCTCAGCGCGACTGCACCGACTGAGTTGCTATCGAGGAGGAGGGCGAGAACGGTGACTCTTAGCTTGGGCAATCTTTCTTTTGATGATTATGGTTGTAATGTATCGTTGAAGTTAAAATAGGGAATGAAATGACAATAGAAATTGCTGAAAATTTACAAAAATAAACTAGACTCAATAACGAAGACACCACTTTTTACGGATTTGGAATATGACCTCCGGTTAGGGAGATATGGCCCTGACAAGTTGGTCCTAATTCAGGTAGCGATTTACAGTGATTTGCTTACTGAATAACACTACAAATCGCTATAGCGATTTGCGGAAAATACTACAAATCGCTATAGCGATTTGCGGAAGAATCTACAAATCGCTATAGCGATTCACGGAAGACACTACAAATCGCTATAGCGATTTGCGATTTGTAGTGTCTTCCGCACTACAAATCGCTATAGCGATTTGCGGAAGAATCTACAAATCGCTATAGCGATTCACGGAAGACACTACAAATCGCTATAGCGATTTGCGATTTGTAGTGTCTTCCGCAAATCGCTATAGCGATTTGTAGTGTCTTCTGCAAATCACTATAGTGTTTTGTTGGAGATTCGAAAATACTACAAATTGCTGTAGGAAAGCCCGATAATACTACAAATCATTGTTGGAAGGCCCAAAAGATTTTTGGTCCGGAGGGCGCTGCCCCCCTGGACCCCCGCCCGCTGACCGCGCAGCGGGATCCACGCCGAGGGGGAGCCCCCGGACCCCCCTCCTGTAAGGGCACATAAGTAGAGAGAGAAGGGAGAGAGAGTGAGAGGGTTGGTGTTCATGGCCTTCTCCAGGGTTTTACAGTGTTTTACGAAGAATGAAGAAGAAGATGACGATGGAGCAATGTAGGATCGTCTGTTGGATGTGCACAGAAGTAGAGAGAGAAGGGAGAGAGAGTGAGAGGGTTGATGTTCATGGCCTTCTCCAGGAAGAACTCTTTGTTTTCCTTGATTTTTTCTCTAGAGAGAGAGAGGGTTTTATAGTGTTTTACGGAGAAAGAAGAAGAAGACATGTTTGTCCTTTTTTTGAACAGAAAAAGAAGAAGACTTTGAAGAGTCAACATCATCCTCGACTTTCTGGATGGAGGACATGTTTGTCCTTTTTTTGAACTGTTTGTTTTTTCTTTTTTGAATGAAGGGCATTTTTGTCATTTTCTCAAACCATCACTTTATGAGAAGAATAGCAAGAAAAGGTACTTAAGTCTTTGCAACAACACCAGAGTCTGATGCAAAGTTATGTTAACATACACGGGAATACGAGCCCCATGTGCTTGTATACGTGGTGCTCATTCAAAGCCCCGAACACAGACGTGGGATTCAGTGAATCATCGGGGGCGAACATACACAACCCTCTCAAGACTGTGAGAATACGGGAAAAGGTACCTTTTCGTTCAGCTTTGTTTTTTCTACTTCCAGACACTTCTTGAGATTGCTGCACAGTTCAATTTAACACAACACTACTAAGCACCAGTAACCCAAATCAAAACGATAAGAATGGAATGAGGTGAGTGAATGAGACGCCTGGACTGGTTAAGGTCGCACCATCCTAACCAAGAGTTCTTAGGTCCAAACAGCTCTATTCCAGCTTGACCATCATGTGACAAAAGTTATAAGGGGAAGAATTTGAATACCTTCACAAGCTTGAGAAATTCATCAAACAAAGTTGCGTCAGCTAACTCAGATGCATCACTGAAAGAAGAAAAAAATAAGAAACAAACGAACAAAATAAACAAACAAAACAATGAACCACAATGAAAGCTATGAGTTAGATGAACATACGATTTAGGTGCAACCGGTTTGGGTGGTCTTTGTGGAAGGGCTTTTGGCTTGAACTGAAACTGCAAGACATCACATACAATGTGAAAGAGTGTTGACGGGTGAACTTTACAGTACACAATGAAGTAGAATATCGACCTGTGGGCAGAGCCGTACCTGTGTTTTATGGGGCCTGAGGCGGAGGGAAAAAATGGGCCTCCTATTAATATTAGGAGTTCATGGCCAGGGCCTCCGATTTTTTTTTAAAGAATCAAAATAACAATAAAATTTGCATTCACATTAAAAAAATATAATATTTCTAATATTTATATTATATTAAATAAAAATGTATAAAATATTTATATAAACTACCTAAACAATACTCATTGGCCTTAAAAATGGGCCCCTAAAATTTTTTTGGGCCCAGGGGCCCTGAGGCCCAAGCCTCATTGGCCTCTTTACAGGTCCGGCTCTGCCTGTGGGCGACGACGGGAGCTAGTCATCTCCCATGGATTTTCCTGCAAAATTGTACAGCAAGATATTCAAACTTTGTGATTCTTATTGAATTCACAGAGTTTGGCAAAATGAGAGCTGCCATATCATCAGATTTAATCCACGTAGTAATTTGATTAGATACTTGCGAGTTGTGTCTATAACCAATAAACTTGATAATTTCATCAAACATATGCATGCACAATCAAATTATTGTAACAAATCAAAACAAAACTGAATTATAATTTTTCTTATACATATTGCATGCAGCGGTTCCCAACAAAAAGACAATTGTTTTCGGTGAGTAAATCAATCAAACACATAACATGCCAATAAAACCATTTTTTCTGAACTAGCTCAATCAAACATATGACCCTGCACAAATTGGTTCCTACAATGCGACGACATAAAGAATTATGCATGCATCATCCAGATTCAAAATCAAAGTGGCGTTTACATGATTCAACCTCACACAAAATCATTTTCAAGCAATTGTATCAAACAAATTGTACATGCAACTCTAGCCTCTGCTAGATACCCTCTACCAAAACGGATATCAATCACGCATCCATACTGTTTTGACCTGGTCGTATTTTATACGCCCTTCTCATGATAAGCAAGCTTCTTTAACCATCATTAACCATATCCGTATGACTACATGCTATATAAGGGGATCCATGAACATAATCCTATCAAGATATAAGCCTAACTTGATCGTTTGTGTGAAGAGAGAGATGGAACAGGTTCCACATCCGTGTTACTGCATGATTCCAAGTTTGTAGGATCTCCCTCCAAAAAAACAGTATGCAAAATCTACACTGCCACATTTAGCACACATATGAACTAGAGAATTGTTCGGCACCACAGAACCTTCAATCTTTGCTCGAACAATGAAAGCATGCATTCATTTTCCTTACACAAGAGAACCCAATTGTGAACAGGATGAAAGCACTACACACATGATAATAATTGGGCCTCACTTTAAGAAGCATCATCCCATGAAACAGTTCAACATCCCAAGACAACACGCATTGGATGAGCGTTCTAAGCTACTGCATCTTTCTCATGCACCTTTAACATTACTCGCCATTCACCGTCTTGGATCCAAAGTATGGCCACTGGGTCTCACACAGGAATCCAATAAACTACTAAGGTAGTGGGCCCTTGAAGGGCAGTTATGAAGGTGGTTATTGGGCAATGATCTATGATTCTCTATAATTAGTGGTGGATTATATCAATCCCCCAAGATTACTAGTTGATAAAAATGAAAAAAAAAAATTAAGAGAGCTCTCTGCAAGGGGATTAAGGGGATCACCACATGGAGAAGGGTTGGAATAACTCAATAGAGAGCATGTGTCTTCACATAGATGGAGGTTTGATTGTTAGAAAATCATGTGAGCTTACATACGTTGAACCATACATCGTAAAACTGTCTTAGGTTCAGCCCGGTTTATGTGATCTAATCTGGTTGGGACCTATAATGTCTCATATGGTATGATACACTATATGGAGAGACATGCCCTGTCTATGATTCTGTAATGGGCTGAATTGGATACAGACTCCTAAATACATTAAGTTATGGTCCCCAAACCTTATACAATGGTCCTCTCTCTAGGCTTCCCATAAGTCAGGAAAAGAATTCAGTCTCTCTCTCATTAGGTATAGAGAAAGGAAAATGACCAGATATACAAGTTCTGAAAGATCATACCGTAAACGATCTACCAGAGCACCAATGAATTCAAGTACGCTTCCGCTTCAAGTTTGGTTTCTGTTTTCATTTCAACGGTTTAACGAGAACATGGATTCAATCCTTCTTTTAGTTTTCTGTAGATTTATATTCCAACAATTGATACCAGAGCAATCTTGTTCCCGTTGAATAACTGAAAATATGATTTTATTGTTGAATTTTTCTTTTGGCGGTGCCAATCCTGTACGATTGGTGATTGGGTTATTTTGTGTCAGCCGATTGGGTGGAAATGATCATTCGGCCCTTTCCTCTTTGGTATACTGGATTGCACATATCAGAAGGGTCGTCGGGCCCTTCCCCTTTTTTTTCAGAACTCCAGACCGGAAGGGCCGTTGGGCTCTTCTCTTCCACCAACTGTTGGACAGTGGGAACAACCGGATTACGAGAGATCACCGGCATCCAGGGCCATTTTTATTTCGGCCATCGCCAGATGTGCTCGACCAACCATCCTTTCTGTCAGGTGCGTTTGTTCAGTGGAATTTTCTGCATTTAGAGCCATATTCGGTATCCACCGGAATCATTGGAGTCGATGGTACTCTGGCCAGATTCGGCCATCGCCGACCGACAGGAAGGTGAACATCTGGTTAGCCCTTTGTATGGCTGCATCCAGGATCGTTTGTTTAGACCGGCGTCGGATATTCCCGGTCCATCAATGATTGAGTACTATTTTCTAGGTGTCGTTGGGATCTTCTTCAACCCTCCGTCGACAGCAACAGGTTTTCTCGGTGTGGCCCTCCATCGGTGGATGTGTTTGGCATCGTGTTCAGATGTTTGCCAGTGGGCATCAGCGTGCGACTATGATCCAGGTGAATCGCACTCTAGGACTAGTTCGACCATTAGGTACAAGTCATTTCGGCCATATGCCATGACCAGTTTGGTCACCTGTATACATGCAGTTTGGTTGATTGATCCGAGGCTGTTTTGGCTATATGCTGGGATTGACTCGGTCAGCAGTCACATGAGTCAGCGACCCATTGGCAGCTCAGTCGGGCTGGGGCGGTTCGGTGCCCTCTTCGGCCAAGCCAGGGCCCATTCAACATCCTCTTTAGTAGACTCAACCGGTTCAGGGTTGATTCAGTCCTGCACATTACTGGGTACAACCCCGCTTTGGTGACCTAAACCGAGTGCGAGTACTAGTCGGATTGGACTAGCTCAGGTCCTGTTCAGTCATGGGGCACATGATCGGTTTAGTCCCCATTTCGGTTTGGGAGACTGAACCGGGTCAAGCTGCACTATTTTGTGGGACAGGTCTGGTTGGACTCAACTCGTCGGCACAAGTCTGTACCTGGGTTTGGTCAGACCTTGTGCGCTATGCCTTAAAAAAAATTAAGGCCATTTGGCATGCATTATGGGTTACTTTGGTGGGTCTATATTCGATTACTTTTTGGCCCATGTATGTTATTATGCTTGTTTTATTGTTCATGTGCATCAATTGACATATTTGAACACTGGCATTATTTCTGATTCTCGATCTAATATTTTAAATTGAATTAATTGAATCAACATATTGTCAAATTCACCTCTATTGTGTATGTTAGTTCATTTTGAAATATTATGATGTTTATATGTTTGCAGTTTTTATGAATAGTGATCGGCCCAAAGGAATATTACTATTTGGCCGGACCCAAATGTATACTTTCAGTAATAAATATGGGACAATTATTTGGTTTTCCACGTGAATAATGAGTCGGTTCAAAGAAATGCTCATTGTTTGACAAAACTGATTGTCCATGTTTTGATTACTGTATTAAGAGTACCACTTACAAGTTGATAGTTCTATCCAAAGACTAAGTATCAATGTTGTGCTGGGTATCTTGTATTGGGGTTCACCACTGTTTAAATATGTTATTTTATATTATTGCATATGAAAATATATGTTAATCATGAGTTTGTTTGTTCTTTATTCAGTTAATACCTCTGCTTCTATGATATCTGAAAATATTAATTTTGTCCCTGTTTTGAATGGTTCCAATTTTAAGAACTGAAAAGAAAATTTTATGATTGTGCTTGGATGTATGGATCTAGATCTTGCACAACGAAAAGATCAACCACCGACTTTTACGGATAGGAGTTCTACTGAGGATAAAAAGAACTTCGGGAGGTGAGATCGATCTAATTGTATGAGTCTCATGATCATGAAACATGCAATTCCTGAATCTTTCAAGGGCACCATGTCCGAATAGGCAAATGCCAAATATTTTCTTGAAGAAATTGAAAAACATTTTACGAAAAATGAAAAGGCTGAGACAAGTACTCTTCTTTTGAGTCTTGTCTCAATGAGGTATAAGGGCAAAGAAAGCATCCAAGAGTACATCATAGAGATGTCCCATTTTGCTTCAAAACTCAAGGCGCTAAGGTTAAAGTTGTCTGAGGACTTACTCGTGCACTTGGTTTTGATATCCCTTCCTACACAATACAGTCAGTTTAAGGTCAATTATAACTACTAGAAGGAAAAATAGACTCTTAATGAGCTCATTTCACACTGTGTGTAAGAAGAGGATAGGATGAAACAAGAGAAGACTGAGAATACTCATTTGACAGTAACCTCTAAGGACATGTTTAAGAAAAAGAAATGGTCTAAGGAAGTTGTAGTTGACCCTCAATCGCAGAAGAAACATAAAAGATATAAAGACTCAAAATCTAGTTGTTTCTTTTACAAAGAGGAGGGTCACATGAAGAAAGATTGTTCCAAGTATCATGCTGGGTGTGAAAAGAAAGGTACACTCCTTACTTTGGTTTGTTCTGAAGTTAAGTTAACTTCTGTGCCTGAACACACTTGGTGAATGAATTTTGGTGATACTACTAATATAAGTGTGTCTATGCAGGGTTGTCTAAGTTGCTGACCGCCAATTGATACTGAAAGATTCATCTATGTGAGCGATGACAAAACGGTTAAAGTCGAGACAATAAGGATATTTAAGTTGTTATTAAAGATTGAAAATTATTTAGATTTGAAAGAAACATTTATTATGTCGTCTTTTAGGCAAAATTTTATTTCTATTTTCATTTTGGATAAATACGATTATTTTTGTTTATTTATAAATAATAAATTTAAATTATTTCTTGATTCAAATCTTATTGAAACCGATTTTTTTATATATAGTTGATAACCTTTATTTGCTTGATACTATTGCCTCATTTAATGAAACCTTGCAATTAAGTTCTTGTGGTACAAAACAAAAATTGACAAATGAGAATTATGCTTTGTTATGGCATAAGCGCTTAGGTCATATTTCTAAACAAAGAATTAAAAGGCTTGTGTCAAATGAGATTCTTGATTCTCTTGATTTCATTGACTTTCAGATTTGTGTTGAGTGTATAAAAGAGAAATGAACAAACATAAAGAAATTAGGTATCGAAAAAAGAACAAACGTCTTAGAACTAATCCATACAGATATTTATGGATACTTCGCTATGGCTTCTTGGAATGGTCAACAATATTTTATTATGTTCATAGACGATTATTCTTGTTATGGATACCTATATTTAATTCATGAAAAGTATCAGTCCTTGAATATGTTGAAATCGTTTAAAGCCAAAGTTTAAAACTAACTTGGCAAAAGAATTAAGGCTGACAGATCTGACCATGGTGGTGTGTATTATGACATATATGATGGATCAAGTGAACAACATCCAGGGCCTTTTGCTAAAATTCATAGAGGAATGTGGGATCGTCCCTCAGTATACCATGTCAGGCACCCCTAGCATGAATGGTGCTGCTGAAATACGGAACAAGACTCTTAAGGATATGGTAAGGAGTATGATTTCTCATTCTACCTTACCAGAGTCCCTCTGAGGAGATGCATTAAAGGCTGCAACCTATGTTTTGAACAGGATACCCTCTAAAGCAGTAACTAAGATCCCATATGAATTGTTGACAAGCCGAAAACCTAGTTTGAAATATTTTCATATTTGGGGATGCCCAACTGAGGCTAAGCCATTCAGGTCATATGAAAAGAAATTGAATTTCAGAACAGTTAGCTGCTATTTTGTTGGATATTCTGAAAGGTCCAGAGGCTATAACTTTTATGACCCTGCAAATAATTCTTTTTTCGAAACGAAAATTGCTTGTTTCTTTGAGGGTGCTGAGTTTGAGGGAAGTAATAAAGTAAAAGACATTGCTTTTGAATAAGAGTTTCTTTCTCTTCCTACAGTTGTGGATCACAATGATCAGATTTTTATTCCTAATATTATTCTCACAAAATTGAATCAAGGTAATGCTTTAGATCTCCCTATCTAAAATCAAGTTTTTACTCCTAGAGTTCAAACTCAACAACCTAAAGAAACACCTTAAGAATCAATGTCATTAAGGAAATCCACTAGAGAAAGAAGAAGGGGAATTTCAGATGTTTATATTATCTTTTTACAAGAACATGAGGGTGATACTGGCCTAATGGAAGATGATCCAATCAAGCTCCATCAAACCACAAAAAGTTCTAACTCTCAAAAGTGGATTGAAGCAATGCATGAGGAGATTAAATCCATGAGGGACAATGAGGTGTGGGATCTTGTCCCATTACCTAAAGGTGTGAAACTCATTGGTTGCAAATGGATATTTAAAACCAAAAGAGATTCAAAGAATAATGTGGAAAGATATAAGGCCCGTCTTATTGTAAAAGGGTTTACTCAAAGGAAAGGCATTGACTATACAAAGACTTTCTCTCTTATTTTCACGAAAGTCTCTTTTAGGATTATGATGGCACTTGTGGCTCATTATGACTTAGAGTTGCATAATATGGATGTTAAGACTGCATTCCTTAATGAAGATATTGATGAAACAATATACATAGTCCAACTATAATATTTTATCTCAAGCGATGCCAAGAAAATGGTTTGCAAACTAAAGAAATCCATCTATAGACTTAAGCAAGCTTCCCGTCAGTGGTATCATAAATTTCATTAAGTTGTCATCTCTTTTGGTTTTATGATGAATGTGGTTAATGAATGCATATACCATAAGTTCAATGAGAGTAAATATTTTTTTTTGTTTTGTATGTGGATGTCATATTGCTTTCTAGCAATGATATAGGCATACTATACAAAATCAAGAGATTTTTGACAAAGAAATTTAAAATGAAAGATCTTGGGGATGCCTCTTTTGTATTAGGGATCCAGATACATCGAGACTGTTCTCGGGGTATTCTTAGATTATCATAAAAGTGCTATATTGAAAGGATTCTGAAAAGGTATGGCATGAAGGATTGCAAACCAGGGGATACTCTTGTTGCTAAAGAAGATAAGTTTAGTCTTGCTCAATGCCCCAAACACCAGTATGAATTAAGGCTATAGAACAATTTTCTATGCATCGGCTATGAGGATTCTTGTGTATACTCAGGTATGAACGCGTTCGAATTTAACATATATTTTTGGGATGTTAGGCAGATATCTTAGTGACCCAGGTATGGATAATTGGAAAGCAACCAAACGAGTTATGTGGTATTTGTAGAGAACAAAAGGTTACATGCTCACATACAGAAAGTCGGATCAGTTGAAGATCATTGGGTATTCTGGTTCTGACTTTACGGGATGCCAAGACAGTCGTATATCCACGTCAGACTATATTTTTTTGTTGGTCGAAGGAGCTATTTCCTAGAGGAGTGCCAAACAGACACTCATTGGTTCTTTTACCATGGCAGTAGAATTTGTGGCTTGTTATGAGGCATCCAACCATGGGATATGACTATGTAATTTTGTCACAGGGCTGCAAATTTTGGATAATGTTGAAAGACCACTAAAGTTATTTTGCAACAATAATTCAGCAGTGGTATATTCCAGTGTTGTGAGAGGCGTACGCCTCAGTACCTGAAGCGTACGCCTCACAGGTGAGGCACACGCTCAAGGTACTGAGGCGTTGCTGTGATGCACTTAAAATAAATATAAAAAAAAATCTGACTGATCATTAAACAAAGGTCGTTCTGATGCAGTAGAATACGCATTAAATTCAATACATTAACATCCTTACAAAAATGTCACATATTTTTATGATATTTACAAAAATGCCGCATTAAATTCAATCCATTAAATTCACGCAGTCACTGGTTTGGTTGTGAGAGGTGTACGCCTCAGAGGCGAAGCGCAGGCTCAACGCCTCACTTCGCCTCAGCGCATTTAACAACCTTGGTATATTCCAATAACAACAGAAGTTCCTCGAAGTCAAAGCAAATTGACATTAAGTCCATTGTTGTTAAAGAAAGAGTGCATAATGGTTAGATATCGATATAACATATTGGCACAAACTCCATGATTACAGATCTGCTTACTAAAGGTTTGCTACCTAAGGTCTTTCACATGCATATTGCTCTTATGGGTGTTTTATCATTTTATGATGTGCAAGTTTAGTGGGAGTTTGTATTTGAACGTTCTATGATATAATCAAGTTTTTTTTGCCACTTTGGTATAAAGTTAAAGTTTCAGTTTCATTTTGTACTCATTATGTTGTGATCTCACTAAAGTTTCAGGAAGGACCGGTTGGAAATAGGCATGTTTGATCACATTGCATGTAATTTTCATGCTTCACATCTATACTTGATCCATGTCATTTGGTTATGTCGATATATATGATCATTGATGAGTCCAATTACGTTATTTGTAATAAAGATCGCTTTGGTTTTACGTTGACATGATCAATGGATGAAATTGTTAGAGATATCAATTGATATGACAATATTTTTGAGCTCATAAGGTTACAATGTGTGATTATAAGGTTACGTATGTGGCCCAAGTGGGAGATTTTTAAAAAATCATGTGGGCCTACATACGTTGAACCATATATCGTAAAACTGTCTTAGGTTCAGTCCTGATTTTTGTGATCTAATTCGGTTGGGCCCTGTGATGTCTCATATGGTATGGTACACTATGTGGAGAGACCTGCCCTGTCTACAATTCTGTAATGGGTTGAATTGGAGACAGACTCCTAAATACATTAAGTTATGATCCTCAAACCTTATATAATGGCCCTCTCTCCAGGCTCTTCATAAGTCAGAAAGAGAATTCAGTCCATCTCTCATTAGATCGAGAGAAAGAAAAAGGGCCAGATATATAGGTTCTGGAAGATCATACCTTCAATGATCTACCAGTGCGCCATTAGATTCAAGTACACTTCCGCTTCAATTTTGGTTTCCATTTTTGTTTTAATGGTTTAACGAGAACATGGATTCAATCCTTCTTTTAGTTTTCGATAGATTTATATTCCAACATTGATTTCTCCTTCTCCTGCCTCACCGTCCATAAGCACACCCTAAACCATATTCAGGAACCTGCAGGGTTCCAGCAGTGGTATCACAACCTTGTTGAGGCTGAGGCAAGAGATGGTGTCTTGGTGCTTGATCCACAATGCACTGCAGTGGTGTTGAATCTAGACATAGTTGCTGGGGTTGAGTGAACACCTTAAGGAGGTCCCTCAGCGTGGGGAGGGTGCTCGCACTCTTGGGGACACTAGGGCTCCACGATTGGGACTTCCACACGCGGATCCTCCCATCCTGCTACCCCATAAAAATCTTCTTCCCGACAATGATAATGGACTTCACCAGCTCGCTGTTGGTTCTTGCAGACCTGGATGGTCTTGGTATCCTACCTGGTGTACAACAACTCCTTGGACGTCTCCAGCGAGTAGCAGACCCCTACCAGTTTATTGAATGAAGTAAAAACTATAATTTATTTACAAAATCACCCTTTGTGCTGATCTTGGGGCAATCTTTTTCCATGATTTGTGCATTCCCTCTAGCTAACTTAACTAAGTGTCCCAAAAATATCAGATTTATGATAATTGAGTCTAACCTGTAGTCTTTCAAGGTGTTAACAAGTGGTGAAGGGACACTCATCATAGGTCCCCTCCCTTCTAGGCTGAGGGCTATACTCCCTGCCACATCCACTCTACCCATCTCGAGGATCACCTTCCCTTAAGTACTTGAAGCCTTAATGGTGTCTAACCAAGCACACCATTCTCATTCCTCCAATTTTCCTACCAAAATTTTGGTCTCTAACCTTCCAAGACATTCCCTTTTGGATTGGGGTTTGGGGATCGATAATGAGGTCCTGGTCATCTGAGTCGACGCCTGTACTTCCTATTATCACTTCTTGGTCGTTGTCCCTCATGTTGTGTGTCTCAACCTTAGTTTCGTCTCAACCTCCATACCGAGGACATGACTTTTGTCTTCCTCCTCCATGGCGTTGGAAGTATCCTATGTTTGTGAGTTTTCAGCGACCTCATCTGATCGGGTAGGGACATCGTCCATGGCCGTTGTGCCCTCACTGATTGCCTCCTGCTTTCTATGGTCCACACCTATCTCACGTTGCTGGGTTCTGGCCGTTGAAAGGCCCTCTTCTTTCACCTCCTTCGTTGTGTGAACAACCTCCATCAGTGCTGAGATCTGGTTCTCCCACACCTCCTTTATGCTCTTCATTGTCTGTTTGAGGGGTTTGTGGGTGACTTTAATCGACTACCAACCTTCTTTCCTGACTGCTGGAGTTGCCTCTATCGTATCCGGTTTGATCCTAAACCAATACAATGAGTGCGTTATCGCCCCCCATAGTGTGCACAATATTTAATGTTCTCATACATCACTTTCTAGTGAGAAATCAGACCAATCTCGATCGCAATGACAATGAAAGGGGCCAGCTAAGAATCCAATGGAACCTCGATCTTCAGTCGTGCGAACTGCAACCTCTCCTTTGGTTTGGGTGTAGTCGTTTTCCATGAGTTCTCCACCCCAAAAGGCCTTCTCGATTTGGTGAATATGTTCATAAACCACAACTCGACAAAATGGTTGGACAGACGATGATAGATAAATAGTGTGGGCCTATATATGTTTAATCACACATTAAATGTTGTCTAAGGTTAAGGACCGTATAAAGTGATCCGATATGGTTGGGCTATATGAGATCTTCTTATGTGGAGACCTTAATGTGCCCTTATCTATTAATTTTCAATTTTACAATAAGCTGATTTAGAAATAGACCATAAGGTGGTTACAATTAGGTTATGGTCTTCAAACCATATATAATAGTTATTCTCTTCAAACTCCCAATCATCATCAAGAGAAAACGGTCTCTCTCTCATTAGGTTTAGAGACGAAAGCAAAACCACATATAGAGGTTCTGAAAGATCATACCCGTGAAGATCTATTGGAGCACCAATGGATTCTAGTACGCTTATACATCAAGTTTTAGATTTTATTCTTTCAATGATTTAGCATGAACAAGTTAACGATCTATTAAGTTGTTTTAGTGGATTTAAAAAATCCAACAATTGCTATTAGATCACCTTGTTCCTATTGAATCGTTGAAATATGATTTTGCCATTGTATGTTCTTTATTGGGTCACCAGTATCCCGTCAGATTCAGTCTTTTTCCTTTTTTTGATTATCAGCATTAGGGGCTAACGGGACCAATGGCTGGAAGACTACATCGGGACCAGTCTTTTTCCATTTATTTGCCGCGGTCGACAACATCGCTGGAAGACTAAGGGGACCAATGGCTCGCCCTCTTCTATGGCCGCAGGCCACTGAACAACGTCAGACAGTTTGTTGGATGTCGACCGACTTTTCGCGCAGGCATCATCGGAAGCCTGCACAGTCATTGAGGAGGAGGGAGGACTGGATGGTCCTCACTGACCTCTTGTCGGTTCGGTGAGGCCTGAACCATCCTCGGTTTTTTATTTGTTCATCACAGTGCAGGCGGAGGAGGGTTGATCAGCTCTCCTCACGTCGTTCGGATGGTGCCCGGATAGAGGGAGGGCCGATTCGGCCCTCCCACTCAAGATTCGAATATTGGAGGGGTCGATCAGTCCCTCCCCATTTCATTTTTGGTCAGGGGAAGGGTCGATCGACCCTTCCACTTTTCAGGCGACTGGGGCAGGGGTGCTGGCAAGCCCGACCTTGACTGATCATCCATGCTGGATGCTGGATGGGGCTCGACGATGGTGGCTTGGGCTTTCAGTTTTCCCTAGCCACAGATGGGTGACCGGATAAAGGATGTCGGCGAATGGTGCATCCAGTTTGCCCCACCCGTCGTCCAGTATCCATAGCTGGCTACGTCTGATGATGGCGGTGAGGCATTCGGTTCGCCCCAACCACTATCATCGGGTGGTTCAGAGCTGGCGACAGTCAAAGCTTGGTTTGGCTGTTTGAAACGCAGGGTCGATTTAACCTTCAGTTATACCAGCGACTCAGGACGAATCAGCACTCAGTCGATTCAGTCGGCTGGGCCGATTCGACCATTAGGTCTAGTTTCGGTTCGATTATCAACCGACCAAACCAAGGTTGATTCGTCCTCCAGCCGACTGAGTTGTGGCTGGTTCAACCAACTGCTTTAGGCCGATTTGGCGCCCTTTAGCCAACTTGAGTCGGGCCTGGCCGGTTAGGCCTTATGGGTTGATCGGTTCTATCCCCATTAGCAAAGGGGACTGAACTGGCTCGGGTGGGGCATGGCCAGACCCGTGTCTAGTCAGGCTTGACCTGACATGCACCCGACCTGATAGGTAGGGGTGGCAAAATCTGACACGACCCGCCAACCTGCTTCTTAGCTGGGTTCGGGTTTGGCTTAAACGGGTTCGTTCCATAAACGGGTTGACCTGCCTAACCCCTTTATTAAACGGGTCGGGTTCGTGTTAGGGGTATGCCAACCCGCCAACCCGGCTGACCCGTTTAATAAATGGGTTAGGTGGGCGGGTCAACCCATTTACCCAAACTCGACCTGCCAACCCGTTTACCCGACTCTGACCCGCCTGCCAACCCGTTTACTCGTACCTGACTCACCAACACACCCGCCAACCCGTTTACCCTAACCTGACCCGCCAACCCACCAACTCGTTTACCCGACCCGACCCGTGTATTAAAGGGGTTAACCGTGTCATGTCGGGTTACCCGTTTAATAAATGGGTTGGGTTCGTGTTTGCCATAGCCGACCTGTTTAATAAACGGCTTGGGTTCGTGTTGAGGTATGTTGACCCGCCGACCCGACCCGCCAACCCGACCCGATTGCCAGCTCCTACCGATAGGCCCAAACCTTGTACCCAACTATAGTGTTGAGGTATGACCCATGCTGGGTCAGGCTTGTTTTGACCCACCAGTTAGGTCTGGCATGATCCCCGTGGGCCGGACCCTCGCATGTGCTTTGAAACTTATAAAAAAAAGGAGGGGACATAAATTTTTTTATAAAGAATTTTTTTATGAGATTTAGGGCCATTAAGTATGCTTTTGGGTCTCTTTGGAGGGTTGTCTTCGATTACTTTTCAACCCTAAATGGATTACAGATATGTTTTGATTTTGTTCATATACATGTATTTAAATATTTGAATCATGATATTTTTTTCAAAATAAGGGCTCGATATTCTAATTGAGTTTATTGAAACAATATGTTATCAAAGTAACCTCTCTTGCGTAGATTGACTCATTTCTAATATTGAGATGTTTATATATTTGGGGTCCATGCCAATAGTGATCGGCCCAAAGAAAGATTACTATTTGGACGATCTCAAATATATATTTTTCAGTAATAAATATGAGACAATTATATGGTTTTTCATGTGAATAACGAGTCGGTCCAAAGAAAGGCTCATTGTTTGTTAGGATTAATTGTTAATGTTTAATTATTGTAATAAGAGTACCACTTGTAAGTTGATATTTTTGTCCAAAGACTAAATATAAATATTGTGTTGGGTATCTTGTGATGGGGTTCACCACAGTTTAAATATATTATTTTATGTTAAATGCATATGAAAATATATGTTAATTGTGAGCTTATTTTATTTTTGATTCAGTTAATACTTTTGCTTCTACGATATTTGCAAATATAAATTTGGTCTTTGTTTTGAGTGGTTTTAACTTCAAAAACTGAAAAGAAACTGTTATGATTATTCTCGGATGTATGAATTTGAATCTTGCACTTTGAGAGGATCAACCACATGTTCTTACAGATAAGAGTTTCACTGAGGATAAAAGAAACTCTAAGTGGTGGGATCGATATAATCACATGAGTCTTATGATCATGTAATATGCAATTCTGGAATCCTTTAGGGGTACTATGTTTGAAGAGGTTAATGCCAATAGGTTCTTTAAGGAAATCGAAAAGCATTATGCTAAAAATGAAAAGGTTGAGATAAGTACTCTCCTTTTAAGTCTTGTTTCAATGAGGTATAAGGATAACAAAAACATCAGGGAGTACATTATGAAAATGTCACATCTTGCTTCGAAACTAAAGGCACTAAAGTTAGAGTTGTCTGAGGACTTACTCATGTACTTATTTTTTATATCTCTTCCTATATAATACAGTCATTTTAAGGTCAATTATAATTGTTAGAAGGATAAATAGACTCTTAATGGGCTCATTTCAAACTGTGTGCAAAAAGAGAATAGGATAAAGTAAGAAAAAATAGAAAGTGCTCACTTGGCAGTAGCCTCTTAGGAAAAATTTAAGAAAAAGAAAAGGAATAAGCTGAAGTGGACCCTCAATTCCAGAAAAAACAGAAGAGACATCAGGATCCAAAGTCCAGTTGTTTCTTTTGCAAAGGGGAGGATCACATAAAGAAGGACTGTACCAAATATCATGCTTGGCATAAAAAGAAATGTACGTTCCTTACTTTGGTTTGTTCTAAGGTTAATTTAACTTCTCTACCCAAACATACTTGATGGATGAATTCTAGTGCTACCACTCACATAAATGTGTCTATGTAGGGCTGCCTGAGTTGCTGAACACCAATTATTGCTGAAAGATTCATCTATGTGGGCGATGACAAATTAGTTCAAGTTGAAGCAATAGGGACCTTTAGGTTAATTTTAAAGACTGATAGTTATTTAGATTTAAAAGAAACATTCATTGTACCATCTTTTAGATGATATTTGGTTTTTATTTTTGTATTAGATAAATCTGATTATTCTTGTTTATTTGAAAATAGCCAATTTAAATTGTTTCGTGATTCAAATCTTATTGGGATCAGTTCTTTATATATGGTTGACAACCTTTATTTGCTTAATATTGTTGTCTCATATAAGAAAACCTTGTATTCTAGTTTCTGTGGTACAAAACAAAAATTAACAAATGAGAATTCTGCTTTATTATGGCACAAACACTTAGGTTATATTTCTAAACAAAGAATTGAAAGGCTTGTGACAAGTGAAATTCTTGATTCTCTTGATTTAACTGACTTTCAGGTTTGTGTTGAGTTTATAAATGGAAAATGAACAAATATAATAAAATTAAATGTTGAAAGGAGAATAAACATCTTAGAATTAATTTATACAGAAATTTATGAGACATTTCCTACAGCTTCTTGGAATGGTCAATAATATTTTATTAGGTTCATAAATGATTATTCTCGTTATGGGTACCTGTATTTAATTCATGAAAAGTCTCATTCCTTGGATATGTTCAAATCATTTAAGGCTAAAGTTGAAAACTAACTTGGCAAAATGATTAAGGCCGTCAGATCTGACTGTGGTGGTGAATACTATGATAGATATGATGGATCAGGTAAACAACGTCCATGGCCCTTTGCTAAATTCTTAGAGGAATGTGGTATCGTCCCTCAGTACACCATGTCAAACACTTCTAGCATGGATGGTGTTTCTGAAAGACAAAACAAGATCTTAAAGGATATGGTAAGAAGTATGATTTCTCATTCTACTTTACCAGAGTCTCTCTTGGGAGAGACATTAAAGACTACAACTTATATGCTGAACATGGTACCATCTAAAACAATAACTAAGACCTCATGTGAAATGTGAACATGTAAAAAGCCTAATATGAAGCATTTTCATATTTGGGGATGTCCAGCTGAGACTAAGCCCTACAGGACACATAAAAAAAACTAGATTTAAGAAGGGTTAACTTCTATTTTGTTGGGATTCTGAAAGATCTACGAGTAATAAATTTTATGACTCTATGAATAAGTCATTTTTTGAGACGAGAAACATTTGTTTATTCGAGAATGCTAAGTTTGGAGAGAGTGATAAGGTAAAAGACATTGCTTTTGAATAAGAATTTGTTTCTCTTCATATAGTTATTGTTGACAATAACTAGATTTCTATTCCTGACATTGTTCCAACAAATCCAGAACACGACAATTCTTTAAATCTCCCTATTCAAAATCATACTTTTACTCCTGAAGTACAAACTCAACAACCTCAAGAAACACCTCAAGTAACACAAGAACAAGTAACATTAAGAAAATCTACTAGAGAGAGGAGAAGAGCAATTTCATATGATTATATCATTTTTCTCTAAGAACATGAGGGTGATATTGGCTTAAGGGAAGATGATTCAATCAACTTCCATCAAGCTATAAAGATTTCTAACTCTCAAAAGTGGATTGATGCAATACATGAGGAGATTAAATACATGAAAGACAATGACGTATGAGATCTTATCCCATTACCTGAAGGTGTAAAGCTCATTGGTTGCAAATGTATATTTAAAATCATGAGATTCGATGGGTAATGTGAAAAAATATAAGGCAGGTCATGTTGCAAAAGGGTTTACTCAAAGGGTATGCATTAACTATACAAAGACTTTCTCTTCAGTTTCTACGAAAGACACTTTTAGAATTATGTTGGCACTTGTGCCTCATTATGATTTAAAGTTGCATCAGATGGATGTAAAGACTGCATTCCTTAATGGTGACATTAATAAGACACTATATATGGTGCAACCAGAATATTTTATGTTAAGCAATGCAAAAGCAATTGTTTACAAATTAAAGAAATTCATCTATGGTCTTAAGCAGGATTCTCGTCAATGGTATCTTAAATGTCATCAAGTTGTCCTCTCATTTGTTTTGAAGATAAATATGGTTGATGAATGCATATACGATAAGTTTTGTTAGGGTAAGTATATTTTCCTAGTTTTATATGTCGATGACATATTACTTACCAGTAATGATATAGGTATATTGCACGAAACCAAGAGATTTCTGACAAAGAATTTCGAAATGAAAGATCTTGGTGACACCTCTTTTATATTAGGAATTCGGATATATTGAGACCGTTCTTGGGGTATTATTGGGTTATCACAAAAGAGCTATGTCGAAAGGATTCTTGGTAGATTTGGCATGAAGAATTGTAAACCATGTGACACCCCTGTTGCTAAGGAAGATAAGTTTAGTCTCGCTCGGTGCCCCAAACACCAGTTTGAAATTAAGGATATAGAAAAGATTCACTATGCATTTGTTGTATGGAGTTTTATGTATGCTCAAGTGTGTACATATCCGAATATAACAAACATTGTTGGGATGTTAGGCATATATCTTAGTAACTCAGGTATGGATCATTAGAAAACAGCTAAATAGGTTATGTTGTACTTGCAAAGAATAAAATGTCATATGCTCATATACATGAAGTCAGATTAATTGAACATCAATGAGTATTCTGATTCTGACTTTGCTGGATGCCAAGATAGTCACATTTATACATCAGGTTATATTTTTCTGTTGGTCGAGAGAGCTATTTCTTGGAGGAGTGCCAAGAAGAAACTCATATCTTTTTTCACGACAGTAGAGTTTGTAGCCTGTTATGGGGCATTCAATCATGAAATATGGTTACATAATTTTGTCATATGGTTGCAGATTTTGGATAATGTTGAGAGACCGCTAAAATTATTTTGTGACAATAATTCGGCAGTACTATATTCTAATAACAATAGCAGCTCATCGAAGTCAAAACATATTGTCATTAAGTTCCTTATTGTCAAAGAAAGAGTACAAAATGATCAGATATCTATAGAACATATTGGCACAAACTCCATGATTGCGGATCTGCTTACCAAAGGTTTGCCACCCAAGGTCTTTCATGGGCATACTGCTCCAATGGGTGTTATATCATTTAATGATATGCTCGTTTAGTGAAAGTTTGTATTTGGACATTCTATGATATAATAAAATTTTATTTTACCACATCAGTATAAAGTTCAGGTTTCAGTTTTGTTTTGTACTCATTTGTTGTGATCTCACTATTGAATAAGGACCAGTTGGAAATAGGCATGTTTGAATCATATTACATGTAATTTTCATGCTTCACATCCATACTCGATGTATGTTGTTTGGTTATGTTAATATATGTGATCATTTATGAGTCTAATTATGATATTTGTAATGAAGACTACTTTGGTTCTATGTTGACATGATCAATAAACCAAATTGTTAGAGATATCGTTTGATAAGACAATGTTTTTGAGCTCATAAGGTTATAATATGTGATTGTAAAATGACATATGTAGCCCAAGTGAGAGATTGTTAGATAAATCATATAGGCCTACATATGTTTAATCACACATTATATGTTGCCTAAGGTTAAGACCCATATAAAGTGATCACATACGGTTGGGTCATATGGTATCTCATATGATATGGTCTTATTATGTGTAGAGACCTCATGTGCCCTTATCTGCTAATTTTCAATTTTATGATAGGCTGAATTAAAAATAAACTATAATTTGATTACAATTAGGTTATGGTCCCCAAATCATATATAGTGGTGATTCTCTTCAGGCTCCCCATCATCATCAAGAGAAAATTTTTCATCTCTTATTAAGTTTAGAGAAGAAGGCAAAGCCATATATAGAGATTATGAAAGATCATATCTGTGAAGATCTACTAAAGTACAAAAGAATTCAGGTACGCTACAACATCAAGTTTTAGATTCTGTTCATTCAATGATTTAGCACAAACAAGTTAACAATCTATTAAGTTTTTCAATGGATTTAAAAAATTCAACTGGCGAATCCATATCAAAACTTCAAATTTAATACGCATTCCTGGCCTCCACTGGATAGGGACAAGGGTCCAACCGGCCACTCTCCATGCCCTTTTGCATTTGGCGTGCCTCAACTGCTCCACCGAGCTCGCAGGAATCTGCACCCGCGGACGAGGGTTGCCTTGGTCACCTCACTCTCGATTGCAATGGGAGCAACCCACCTCTTGAAACCAAATGCACCCACTACCATTCAATTTCAGGTCCATATTAAACTCTTGGTCGTTGGATCTTATTCAGTGTGAGACTCAGATTCAGGTCTGTTGCATACAGTTCGAATCAAATATGCTCTGGTCTGTACCTGTGCCCACGAGTCAGTTGGTTTTAGAAAACTAATTAAAAAAGGCAAAGTTGATAACATCTTGTACCAAGTTAGAAAACAATGAAACGGTTCGAAAAGTACAACGGTCCTCAGACACGATCGACACGTAAGAAACAAGTTTCACGAAACTAGGGGTGTCAATGGGTCAGGTTTGACCCGGACCCGACCCGTACCAAATCCTATATGGTATGGGTTTGGTGATAAAGAAGAAGGTCCAATTAAAATCTGTGTCGAACTTGAAGGGCCCGACTAATATATGAAGTCGGTTCAATCGAATATGGTTTGTGAAATTTCATACCAAACCCGAGTTCAACCAGAGTTTCAACTAATTAAGATCCATAATTTTTTAATTGAAAAAAATATAAAATATTATTGTATTGGTTATGGTTTGAGTCTGGTTCATGTAATCTTTATAGGGTCTGGGTATGGTTTTTTTATAGTGTGTCTGCTTGGACCTAGGTCTGAACTCTGCAAGTTTGGGTGTGATTCTACCTAGGTTCAAACCAAACCCTACCTGTTGACACCCCTACACGAAACCATGTCTATTTGTATCCGATGTGGTTTCCTCATCCATCTCAGAGACCACTTCCCCAAAAAAGAAAGCGCATAATCCACTTTAGAATCGGGTATGAGCTAACCGAGTCTCAAGAGACCGTATCGAGTTTGTCGCATTTGGTCGTAAGAAAATATGAAAATTTTCATTTAGGGCTAACCTTTTGCCTATAATTTCAAATATAACCACACTTTTTTTTTTCAATTTTAAATGTAGGCCAAACTTTTCTTGAAATCTGAAGTGGGAAACTATGATTCCTTTTTGGTTTCTTCTATTGCCTCTTTAAAATTGAAAAGTACTTATTCAAACTCATTAAAAATAGTAAATCGTTTTGAACTTTGTGATTTAGCTTAGGGGTGAGCATGGGACCCACCCCACCCATTTACTTAAAGGATCAGATTTTGACCTGATTCTTAATGAGCTCAGGTTTGAAGGGCAGCCCATTGGCCCGGCCAATGAGCCAATGTAAAGCGGGTCGGATTGGGTCTGACCCGGTTTGGCCCAAAATCATTTGTAGGTGATTTTGAATAAAATTAATAAATTAATTCTTAAAATACCAAAAAATGAATTAAATAAAAAAACATGAAATTCAAAATTTCACATTTAATAATATTCAAAGTATCTAAATCAAAAGCTCATATTTCGGCCACAACATATCATTTGAACTAATAAATCAACATCATCATCAACAACAACAACAACAACTATGCCTTCATCCCAAAACAATTGGGGTCGGCGATATGAACTAAAAAAGAAAATCATTCTGGGTCTTTCACATGAATCCTTCTCCTCCAATCATTTCTATCCAATGCCATGTCCTCGGTGAGGTTCAAAGCATTCATATTCTTTCCTATCACCTCCATCCATGTCTTCCTAGGCCTACTCCGACCTCTTTTAAATAATATATTTTCCCATTTCTCCATCCTTCTAACTGGAGCATCATTAGGCTTTCGCCGAATATGTCCAAACCACCGTAAACGATTATCTCTCATCTTATTTTCAATGGGTGCAATACCTACCTTCTTACGTATCTCCTCGTTCTGAATCTTATCTTTTATTGTATTTTCACACATCCATCTCAGCATACGCATCTCAGCTACACTCATTTTTTGAATATGATGTCTCTTGGCAGCCCAACATTCCATACCATATAGTAAAGCGGGCCTAATAGTCGTCCTATAAAATTTTCCCTTTAACTGCAATGGCATTCTACGATCGCACAACACTTCAGTTGCACTTTTCCATTTCATCCACCAAACCTTTATCCTATATTTTACATTTTCATCAATATTTTCATACTTTTGAATGATAGATCCCAAATATTTGAAACAATCATCCACCGGTATTTCTTGCTCACCAAGCTTCACTACACTCCCATCACTACTTTGTTGCAACACAACATGGTTTCTTTAATCCACTGATATGATTTTTGACCCACACAAAGCAAAAATAATGTTCATCAATCACCCTATGCCACCAGTTTTTCCTTGCCTAATTAAAAAACCTCCATATAACTTTTTAAAACTGTTTTTTCTTTATTTCTTAACGTATGTCTAGGGGTGGGCATAGGACATGATGAATTGTGAAGACTTGAACAACTAACACTAGCAAGAAACTAAACAAAAGATGCTCTCTCTATCTCTATGCCTCATTAAACAAAAGACAAGAAAAACAAACATAAAAAACAAACAAAAATCAGCATCGATCAATATCAGTGATTTTGCACCACCCATGATGAATCTTTAAGACTTGAACAACACCAGCAAGAAACTAAACAAGAAGATGATGGAGACTTGTAGTTTGCACTGCCCTGCTGGTTACTTGATGCAGGACTTGTAGTTTGCACGATTAAGATGATGGAGAAAAAATTTCAGAATACTTAATTTCTAAATAAACCCAGGCCCATAAAATTATCTTTCTCTTTCTCATAAAATCAGTACAACTAATTAGGTAAATAATAATAATTAACAAGTTTTCATGTACTCAATCAATTATCTTTCAGGTTTTCATAAAATTAATACAATTAATTAAGTAAATAGTAATAGTTATCAAATTACTATGTAATTAATTAAATTTTTTAATTTTTAGATTATTAAAAGAATAATTAGATAGCTCAGGCCCGTTAGGCCGATCCAATAGCCCGTGGGTCGGCCGATGTATATAACAGGCTGGGTTTTGGCCAGGGCCTAAAACCATGACCCAACCTAGCCCATGGCAGGCTGGGTCGGCTTGGCCCATTGGGCCGCCCAGCCCGTTGCCCACCCATAATTTAACTTGAGTTAAAGGATTTATAATAAATGCAAGTCATTGTTTGGCAGTTTAAAAAAAAATAATGGCCCAAAATTGAAAGTTTCCCTAAGAAATATGCTTCTTACTCTCATACCAAAGCACAGACCTCAAACGATGAGGAAAGGAGGGAAGCGCAACAGCAGTTCCAATACCACCCAGAATTCTTTGATTATGTGCACTATTTCCCTTTGATTTCCTCTAACATAGACCTCTTTCTTCTTCAGCCTCTTCTTTGTTAATTCTTAGATATTTTTCTCCTGAAATGATAGCCACCATGTGAAGATTCACAATTGCTACAACTTTTCATTTTCATTTGTGCGAATCTTTCTACATTCAGTTATCATGCCAACATCTAAATATGGGAATGAGAAGATTCGCACAATAGTTGCACAGACCTGCCAACATTATCATAAATCACCCAAGAATCACATAAAGTTGAAGGATAACACAGTCAAGGTTAACAGTCAAAGCGAGTTGCAGAAAAAAGAAATATGGATTTATATGAGTTTGAAATCATGCAACCGGATTTATATGAGTTTGAAATCATTCCACCATAAACTTGAAGTTCATAAGATATTTTATGTGGTAAGGTCCTATAAATATCATGTAAATATTTATAGCTTGAATTTTAACTATATTTGAAAGTTTGCAACATATTTGTGTGAACATCTAAAAGTTCTCATGTGAATATCAAGAGGTTTGCATGCTATTGTTAGGAGGTTCACGTCTTTGTGAAAACGTCAAGAGTTCTGCACAAATATATTGTGAAGAGTAAAATGATTCTAAAGACATGCAAAAATTTGACATGTTTATGGTTTTTTGCGATAGCACCATTTTTAGAGAACAGTGCAATCATTTTTTGAGTAGATTTTAATGGACCTACTTGTCAAATTGAGAATAAAAAATAGACCTAGCTCGATCCAATTTGATTTGATTCTTAGTCTTAAACATGTGAACTCATATGGGTTGATAGGTTCAGTTACAACGTGGGTTGGGTATAAACAAGTTGAATTTCAATTTTCTTTTATGGTTTTCATTACACCCTTATTTGGTTTCAGTCACATCAAGAAAATGTAAAAAAAGTACATTTACCTGAATGAATGCATATGTAGGGTTGCAAATGGATCGGATCTAGAAAGAGAAATGCAAAATTTGGCTGTCTTTTGGGATCCGAAACATCTTCTTTTTGCTAATGTGATTGCTAGCCCCACTATCAAGATATTAAGAGTTGCATTCATTCTCATTAGAATCCTTAAATTTGTATTTGATACTAATATGACAACCCTTTGCATCCCTCAATGCATGACATCTTAACAGCAGCTTGTGTTTGATCCAGTTCGCTCGCATGTACCACTTATAAAGTATCATATCGTTTTTTTTTTAAGTAATATGAAAGTACTCTGTCGAAAAAAAGTAATATTACAGTGCGATCATTAATTCACCATATTCAGGTGTTAGGCAATTTTGACTTTTACTAGGCATTTTATATCTTTTTGAACGTAGAAAAGCTATAAAAAAAGGATCCATTGAAAAAGGGAAACCCATCCTATTAGAGCTAGTGTTTGTTTCTATAACAAGATGGGTAATAAATGGGTTTGGGTTTGGGTTTGGGACTGGTTATAGTAACAAATGGGTTGGAGTTTGGGTCAGGTATGACATTGTGTATAAACGGTCCCAGTTTGGGTATATTGGGGTTCCGATAGCTTGAAATCAATTGGGTTCAGGTATGAACATGTCAGATTCAAACAGGTTCTTGTCTACATTCTCAACCCAAAATCCAATTCAATTTTATAATCAGTCTAGATTTTGCACCTTATCCCAACCCATGAGTTTATTAAAATCAGGTCGGTTCGTGTTTAATCTGTTCAGAACATAAGGATTGATTTGGCCATTCAGGTGTATACTCGACCCAGTTGCACCTTGCAAACAGACCGGATATGGTTAGATATCTGATTTGAATCTGACATGATATTTATGGATATAAAATCCTTTTAAGTAAAGTAGAATGTGCATTTAGTTCAATATAATTACTTTTGGATTAGAATCAACATTTTTAATTGGATTTGGAGTTGATTCAAATCAAAATATGAGCCATTGCATTTTTACATGTAAATAGCTTGCTTATGTTTTATTTTTTTCAGATCCAATATTACCACGTGCATTTTGGATATGGATTCAATCTTACTTCATCGGATCTGTTTTTGGAATCCTAATTCATATATGGACCTACTATTTAAATTTTGGAATCAGAATTGGATCTAGCAAGAACCAGGCCAAATTTAACCCGTTTGAACCCTTAGTTACACCCCATTGTTTCTAGTGTTCTTTTTAATGATTCAGTACTACCATTCAATTTTAGGTCCCTATTCAACTCTTGGTCGTTGGATCTTGTTCGGTTTGAGACTCAGATTCAGGTCTCAAGTATGCTCCGATCCATATCTGATCCATCTGTGCCACCACTAATTAAAAAAGGCAAAGTTGATAATGCAAGTTTCCACATCGGTCCTCAGACACGATACACTAAGAAACCGGTTTCCTAACACAAAACTAGGGGTGTCAATGGGTCTGGTTTGATATGGACCCAACCTGTACCAAACCCTATAGGGTCATGGTTTGGTGATAAATAAGAAGGTCTGATAAGAATTTGGGTCAGAGTCGAAAGGTTTAATTAGTATATTTATCAGGACATGGTTTGTGACATTTCATGACAAACTTGGGCCCGATCCTCAATTTTTCAATGTAAAAAAATAAAAATATTGGTTGTGGGCTGAGTGTGGTTCATGTAATCTTTATATGGTCTGGGTATGGTTTTTCTTATGGTGAGTTCGATTGAACCAAGTCCAAAACGGATATTATTATCTCACATCAAGTTTGGGTCTGCTTCCACCTAAGTCCAAACCAAACCCAACCCAACCTGTCGACTACACAAGTAGGGGTGCACACGCTTGGAGCTTAGGCTAAAAAAAGCTCGGCTTGTTTAGAAAAAGTCATGTTCAAGCTCGGCTCGAGCTTGAATAGCTTGTGTACAAAATCTGCTCGAGCCAAGCTCGAGTCTGGCTCTTCTTGGCTTGAGTCCAGTTGATGTTTTGAAAAAAAAACTTTTTTAAAGAAAGTGTAATGGTAGGATTTGAAACACCAACTTCTCACACAAAAGTCAAATAAATTACTCACTTGGATGAAACCATTTTCTTTATTTTTTTTATTGAAAACAATTATACATGTCCTAAAACTAGGTACAGTAACCGAGCTTAATTAAGCTTTTTTTTATGTTTACATGGAGAAACAGCCCTCAGGATCAGAGACCTAGCCACACTGGTTCTGCCTATCTTACGATCATTGTCCTCGCAACGTAAAACTTTGTGGACTTGCCCCTTGCCACCCGGTAGCTAGCCGCCACGCTTCAGCTTGCGCAAGGAGTGACACCCATGAAATTTGAACCTAGACCACCTGCCTAGTGTCCTAGGCTCATCCTACTGCGCCAAACCCTTATGGGGCCTTAATCGAGCTTAACCAAGTTCCAATGATTGATCAAGAGAGAATCATTTATATTTAATCAACTTGAGCTTGTGTTCAAGCTGGGCTTGTTTATTTACTTGAACAAGTCCAAGCCAAGCTTAAACTATCCGAGCTTGAGCTAGCTCAGCTCATTGTGCAGCCCTGCAACGCAAAGCATGTATCCGATATGGTTTCCTTGTGCGACTCGGAGATCACTTGCACAAAAAAGAAAGCCCATAATCTACTAGAGAATTGGTTAGGCGTTGATCGAAAGAGACCATATCGGGTTCGCCTCATTAGGTGGTCATAAGCATAGTGACAAAATATTTTTTTTTTAGCAAAATCTCATTTTTCAAAAACTTGTGAGAAAATGAAAATTTTCATAAATCTCACACTTTTCTGCAAAATCTCGACAATAAATAAATAAATAAATATAAAAAATATTTTTATAATAAAATATTAATAAAAATTATTTAAAATAAAAATACATGATTTTTTCATGAGGAATAGCAGTTTAAAATATAAATATTGCATTTAAATCGCGGTGTTTATGTCTTTTTCATAAATCTCATTATATTTTAAAAATCTCCCAAGAAATTACCGTTTTAAACTTTCAGGCAAGTTCTCGCAATATTATCGCGAGTTTTTCATAAATTCTCTCGATATTTGTCACTATGATAAGAAGATATGAAAATTTCATTCGAGGCCAACCTTTTGCCTATAATTTCCATCATGGACCACACTTTTCTAAAATTTTAAATGTAGGCCAATCTTTTGACTATAATTTCCAACATGGACCACACTTTTCTAAAATTTTAAATGTAGGCCAATCTATTCTTGAAGGCAGTCCAATAAGGACATGAAGTCAACATCTATCAAGGGAAAAAGGTGATTCCTTTTTGGTTTCTCGTGTTGCCCCTCGAAAATTGAAAAGTACCCATTCAAACTCATAAAAAAGTAAAAACGTAAGAAGTTTGAACTCTCAATGATGGTCACTGTTGTAATTTCACTCGTGATTTAACCTCAGTTAAAAGATTTATAATAAATGCAAGTCTTTGTTTGGCAGTTTCCGAAAAACAACAATGGCCAAATTTGAAATTTTAGAATCTCGAAGCCCATATTT
Source organism: Nuphar pumila (assembly GCF_984573655.1). NCBI lineage: Eukaryota > Viridiplantae > Streptophyta > Magnoliopsida > Nymphaeales > Nymphaeaceae > Nuphar > Nuphar pumila. The sequence continues at coordinate 115,302,722 of NC_143252.1, read as the reverse complement.
TGAATTAGAGGCAAAAGGTTGGACCTCTAAATGGAAGTTTTCCTATGAAATACGTTTCCCATTCGCAGGAAACCAAAATGATGAGAAAAGGAGTAAAGCGCGACAATAGAACCCACACAACCCAGAATTCTTTGTTTCTTTGCACTCTTTTCTTTTGATTTCCTCTCACATATACCTTTTTTTTGTTGTTGTTGATTCTTTAAGATTTTTTTATGCCGCAGCGGTCTCTATGATATTCGGGTTCAAAAGGTTCATTGGATCCAACTTTAGTTTTGGATTTTTATTTTCATATAATGGATCTATCTCAGATCCAATTTAAAATTAAGGTCTTATTTTTCTATAAATACATGCTATGTGAAGTATCAAGGAGATGAATGATTGAATATTGTTATTTTTTTGAATTTTATTCAATTCTCGTTATTTTTCTGTTTTCTTTCGATTTCCGTGCATAAGAGTAGGTTGTTAAGGCAAGTGATCCAGATCCAAAATCACAATCAAGATCACGATCCAAAGATTATGGCCCAGATCCAGAATCACAATCAAGATCACGATCCCAAAGATTCCAGAGATTGAATCAAGGTTTAAATTTGGGTCAAGATCCGAATCTCATGACCAGATAAACTCTTTTAGAGAGAGTGTAAGTTTAGTACAAGTGCTTACGTAATGGACTCTGCCCGCCAGTGAGAGTCTCCCATACTACTTGTAACTCTTTCATAATAAATAGTAAACCCGCTATCCAACGTTGAGTGTGAGAAGATGGAGGCATCGTCAACGTAGGCCACGTTAAAACGTCTTCGTTTGTGTGAGCTTGTGTTTTGTGATTTCCCCACAAGTGGGAATCGATTTCTTGGTCGTCCACTCAATCGTAGATTTCTTCATAGGTAATTAACCTAAGTGTTTTCTTGCATCTTCAAGTTCGTTGGTGCATCGTTTTTTGACTGAAATCATCGCCACCATGAGAATTCTTGGCAAGTCGATCGTTCCAGGCGGATCCGGCAGCATCAAGGTGATTTTTTTTTCTTTTTTTTTGTTTGATTTTTAGCCGTAGATAATTAGAATCGTACCATTAACGATTGTTTTTCTTCTTTTTATTCAGATTGTTCCGGAAGAATCTGATGATATGTGGCATATTTATAATATGCTCGCGGTGCGGGACAGGGTTTTAGCTTATACCGTCAGGTATTTATTTTGTTTATTTTTTATTTTTTTTTTGGAGTTTTTCTTTAGAAATCCATCTGTTTAGTAGTTTTATGTATAATTTTAAAGTTTTTTTTTTGGAGGTGTAGTTTGTGTTTTTTGAGAATAGAGGTTGAATTAGTTGCTTGATTGTTTTTTCTAAATTTTTTAGGAAAGTTAAACGGGAGAATGCTTCGGGCGGGAGAGACTCCGAGCGCGCGAGGCTCAAGCTGAAAATTCGAATTGAGGTAGTTTTTTTTCTTTTTGTTGGTATTAATTTGTATTTAGCTTTGTTTTTGGCTAGTTTATTTGAGATTTTATGCATGTCAACTTGAGGCTAAGTTTGACGATAATTATTTATTTTGTTAATATTGCATGTTATGAAACAGTTTTCTTTATGAATTTTTTAGTTTATTATAGAAGTAGGGATGGCAGTGGACTTGGGAATGGACCCTACACCGCCTCGGCCTGTTTGGACCGGGGATGGAGCACATGAAACGGTTGGAGGCGGGCATAAAGGTTAAAATCAAAACCCATGCAGGGATGGAGGCGGAGATGGACTTACGCTTTTCCCTGCCCTGATCCTTGCCCTGCCCTGCCTCACCCCGTCTTAGATTCTTCTTTAGGGATGGCAGTTGACTGAGAGAAATGGGCCCCACCTAGCCTCATTTAGACTGGGGATGGAAGCCATGAAACTGAGATGGAGGGGGGGATGGAGGTTAAAATCAAAACCCGTGTAGGGATGGAGGGCAGGATTTTGAATCGGGGCCAGGGTGGAGACCTTGTCCCCTGTCCCTGCCCCGGAAGAGAATGAAAATCAGGTATTTTATCTGTTTTGGTTTTCGCATTGGAGTGCAAATTCATGGAAAGAATGATGTGGGTGCGTTTCTTTAGGATATTGATTATGACAATGTGGCTTCGGTCCTGCGGTTACGCGGGAAGAACATTATGGAGAACGAGCATGTCATGGTGAGATCATCTGAAATTGATTCTGGGGATGTTATGTGTTTTTATGATTTGCCACTAAGAAGATTTTGTGTTATGTGGTTGCAGATTGGGGCCTATCATACGATAGAAATCGAGCAGCATCGACCCCTTGTTTTGAAGAAGGCATGTATTCTTGAACTTTTTGGTTCATCTTTATTGTTGATATCAATTGTGCACACTTTATGCGCATATGCATTTAGTTCTTGTTAACTTTGAAGTAACTCGTTGTCATGACAGCTATGCATATTTTTTTAGGCCTAATGGAAGAAAATGATATATACATAACTTATTTGTTGAGTTAGTTGAGTTATTATGCTTAATAAAAGATTATATGCAATTATGTAATTGTAGCAAATAAAAGAAATTAAATAGTGATTAGTGATTGAATTTTATTGCTATATGGGATTTAATGACTTTTGTGATCCCTCACCGTTATGTCTCAGTTCCTAAATTAAACAGTCATTATGTGCATCAAAACTTTAGTCATTTACTGCATGTTCCCAGATTGCTACCTCCCACACTTATATCACCTACTTAACTTTTGGCTCGCTCAGAAGGTAAAGAACCTCTTATGCTTGGTCATGTTCCAGCTTCCGTAGGTCCATCTATCCCTGAGTCGCATTCCTTCCGCTAGTAGCAGCTACCTTCTCAATCTTCACTGATACAGTGATAGAGACGATCTGCGGATACCAAATTTCTTTTCTTTTCTCCTCCTTGGGCCTGCCAAGAACAAGCTTGAGTCCAATAACATCAGGGACTGCCTAGGTGGGACTTTCTTTTTCCTAGGCCTGGGGGGCCTTGCAGTTCCAAACTGAACGCAGCCCAGCTTAGACAATGTCTGACCCTACCAAAGAAATTGTGATATAGCAGACGCGGTTTGTATGTGCAAGAACAATAACAACTTGGATGTGGAGGAAATTATGAACTATAGAGGTTGTCCGGTTTGAATTGGATCCATTGGATCTCAGATGGGCCTCATATTTGACAAATGGTCTTGAACTCACATGGATTCTTTCTGAAGTCGTAAACCTTTTCGTAGAAGGTTTTAAACTTGTTGCCTAAAGGCATATTTTTAGCGGACTGACAAATAATTCATGTGCAATTGATACTTTATATTACTTGCATCTTGAGTCTTAACGCAATCTTAGTTTTCAGTTATCCAAGCAGTATACATTACTAAAACTTGTATGTTGGTTACATTGGATTAGTTTGATAATTCTTACTTTATATAGATATATGTAGTGCCATTTTACCATCCTCTTTTTCTTTTTGTGGTGATATGTTCTACCTTCTGTTTTTCTTTTTAAAACATGTGATGTTTGGCTTGCTCAAACTACTTTTGTTTTCCTCTTTTATGTATTGAGTGCATCTTCTACTATATGGTATCACTCAAGATATGATTTTTGTTATTTTAGGACATTTGGGATTCAATGGCTCTTGAAGTACTGCAGCAAGCTTGTGGTATGACCTCTTTAGGGTCTAGATACTGAAATTATTTTGCACTTTTCATAATTCAGTGCTACAGCTAGAACTTTGAGAAGTATCATGACTTAGACTGACTACCATTGGGATTTGTGAACTGTAAAAGAAAAAAAGAAAGAAAAAGGGAAAGGAACATATTTCTGGGATCAATATCACTTGTTACAAAAAATCACCCATGTGTGGGTCCTGTCTCAAGTTACGGTTGAAATCAGATGGCCTTCTCTCTTAAGAGTTGCACATCCGGGTGTCACGTGCTGGATAAACCACATTGTTAAGAATAGTTTTTGTGCTTCTTTTAAATCTCTTTTGGCTCTGAGTAACGGATTGAATAGTTATTTTTCTTATTTTTTTCTATTATCCTGTACTTATTCAACTTATCAAATACCAGATCCTGCAGCAAGGGCAGACTTGGCAGTTGTCTTGATGCAGGAAGGTTTAGCTCACATCTTGTTAGTTGGTAAAAGGTAGGTGTAACTCTTCCATGAAAATTATGTTATCTAATCATCATGATCTAGCTTATCCAACTGTATAATGTCAACTTTTTACAAGCTCTACTGTATATGAATTAGCAAATGCTTCAAAGAATGATCATGCTTGTTCAACTATAGGAGGCAATAAAATCTGTTACCTGCCATTTTTTTTTCAAGCTTTTATATTTAGGAAAGGACGACTTCTTGAGTTTTATCTTCTTCCTTTGTTTCTGAAAATTGTTATCCTTCTTTTCTGATATAAGATCAGTTTTTCACTAGTCATGCCATCCTCAAGTTTAATTCTTGTTGTCAGTTTTTCATTGCATATTTCAGAAGAACTGGAGCTTTTTTTGTTTAAGTTTCATTGAAAAAACATTGCTAAGAGTCCAATAAAAAGCTAATGTCATGGGATTGTAAAGTGAGATTGGTATTATAATATTTATAATTTTGCAGTAACAATGGTTTCATTCTTTCTTATTCATCGTGCTCATTCCTTATCAAAACAATGAAATTTGTTATTCGTTAATACATATATTTCACTCCATGGTTATTAATGAGGGCCAATACTTTGACAGCATAACAAGAAGCCGTTCCAGGATACATCTATCAATTCCTCGGAAGCATGGCCCTGCTATTGCTGGTTATGAGAAGGTACTGTTAATGCTGTTATCCTGTTTTTGATAGGCATTTCCTTATTTGATAATCTGAAATTTCTCTTCCTAAAGTGCTGCTTAGTTTGCATGAAATGGGAACAATTTTGTCTGACCACGTAAAATTTACTTTCAATTTAAGAGGGTCAATAAACTGGTTCTCTTTACTTGACAGGCATTGGATAAGTTCTTCAGGGGCGTTTTTCAGGTTAGTTCATATTTATAGGAATACCTTTTATTGCATTTTTATTGTTTAAGTAGTATCTTTAATTTTCTTGCTTACAGATGAATCTTGTTGCACCTAACAACTTTGTCACTTGTAGGCAGTCGTAAAGAATGTTGACTTCAAAGTTGTTCGCTGTCTTGTGATTGCAAGTCCTGGATTCACAAAGGTGTGTGCACCCTTCACATGTTTCTTGATACTATGTACGACTAGGCCAACTACCAAGGCATTGCTGGTGAGTCACTTGAAGCTATGAGAAGGGTTAAGGAACCGAGGGGACCTAAGTGGGTGGTCTAGGAGGGTCGGGTGCACAACTGAGGCATTATTATTATTATTCATAACTAGATATTTAACCGCCCGTCCATATGGCCAGGCCTAGATCAATCATGTTCATTAATTCTTTTATGACAAATAAATAAATAAAGACATACAAATATTTATATGTTTAAAACACATTATAATTTATTTTTAAAATATACAACTAAATAACTAAAGAAAATAAATACCCTTTTAAATGTCTTAATATATATTTAAATTAAAACATAATGGAGAGAGAGAGAGAGTTATATATGGTAAGTCAAAAGGTAAGACCTTTTTTTTTGGAAAACTATATAAAGAAGGGCAAACAAAATTTTAATGACATTGTCAAAAAGCATGGCAAGGATGTCAGTTTAGAAAAAGTAATGAAGCATCTAATGTTTGACACCTATTTCCCTTACTTCTGCTTTTATAATATTTAGAATTATTTTTATTGCATTATAGTTTTAGTTGATGCCTAGGTGTGCCCAGACAAGCCAGTGGACTAGGTAAGGCTCAACACCTAGGCATCACTCGGTGCTTTTGACTACTAGGTTACATATGCATGGATGTTCTTACTGAGACTGGGTCGTTTTACCCATTACGGGTTTGGATCTGGACCCAAAACCTATGTATTAATCCAAACTTCTCTGTATTGTTTATATTGGGTCTGGAACTGATGTAATATAGTGTAATATCCAGACCCAATCTAGTTTACAATATAAATATAACATATAGGGCACGATCCCAATATGAAGGATCATAACATCTGTTGCAGCCGCCCCTCTCTCTCACAATCATCTCCTTCCTCAGCATTAACCGAACATTGGTGAACGAATTCTAACATGGTATCAGAGCGGGCTCGATTCTGATCACCGCCCGATGTGCACGAAACTGGTTCCAGAAGGTGTGCCCTACGAGATCCAACACTTTAACAGGTCACCGTGATTCTTCCCTATCTCTCAACTTCAATCCTTCACTGTCTTGATCTCTGATTGTGAATCGAGTTTTTTTTTTTTGGTTCTGATTTCAAATCCCTCTCTTCTTCCTTGTTGACGTTCTTTTCTCTTCAGACTCAAACTAAAAAAAAGGGCAGAATCTTATTTCTTGAAGTCGTTCTTTTCCTCTATATCTGAACGTCAATCCTTTTTTTTAACATCTGTGCACATGTGAAACAGGTTGAAGTCTGTTTCGCACTGCATCAGATCTAGCATTACCACACCCGATTTTTATTTCTTGACGTCGTTCTTCTCCTCCATATCTACACGTCATCTCTTTACAATACCTATGCACACGTGAAACAGATTGAAATCTGTCCACGTTGTAGGTTTTCATTATTGGATGAGCACGCGTGAAACAGATTGAAACCTGTTCACGCTGCATCAACCCCTTTTATTAATGTCAGATCTGTTTTGATTATCAGATCTGGTTTGTCCTTTGCCCAAACTGAATTCTTTACCCTAGTTTTTTTTGACGTTACTTCTATTCCTGGATGCCTAACCAATCTTGACGTCAGCAGCACATCTGTTTCGATTTTAATTAAATCAGACTGCTGTCTTGTTTGGCCTTTCCAGAATTCTAGGCAGCATCAACACATTTGGGAATTTTTGATTATCTGCAACTAGCTTGTCCTCCTTTAAAAAAAAAGGACGAGCTTGCTGAAATCTCTGATATTGCTGCACTTGTTGTTTTGTATTGATCTTTCTTCGTGCCCTCTCCTTTCCTCATGGATTCTCCTTCTCTACCATCAAGTTTTCTTGGTCAACTCATCTCTGAAAAACTGAACAACTCGAATTAGTTGACCTAAGAGGCAGATTTTGCCTTTTATCAAGAGCCTGGATCTCTCTGGACACCTCGATGGGACACTTTATGCACTGCTAGAGTTTGTGATGCAGGAGGAGCGAGATGATAAAGGGGAAGTTTCCGACAAATTGATTTACAATCCAGAATTTGGGACATGGAGGAGAAAAGATCAAGTAGTCGTTGCTTACATCACCTCTACTCTTTCTCAAGAGGTCTTAGTGGGCATTTTCGATGAATGCTCAACTATGGAGTTATGGCAGAGGTTGACGCAAACTTATTCACAGATTTCAGAGGCCAGAATCCTATATTTAAAGAAATAATTCCAGCTCTTGAAGATAGAAAACTTGTCACTTATAGAGTACATGAACAAAGTCAAGACCATCACTGATCAACTGGCTATGGTGGGTTGCGAAATTCCTGACAAAGAAAAGGTTCAATAGGCATTGAATGGTCTTGGATCCAATTATCACATGCTGGTCACCTCCCTCCTATGTCTCCCTTCATTGCCAAGTTTTGAAGATCTTCGCGCGAAGTTATTGCAATATGAAGTTACCATTAGAGGAGAGGAAATGACCCTGAACTCCAGTAACCATGATGTATTGGTTATAAGGATGATGTCAGGAAGAGGACGTGGAGGCTTTCGAGGTGGACGTGGACAGAGAAGGAATAGTCAAGGAGGACGAGGATTGTTGCCCATGCCCAACATGTCACCTAGCTCCTTCCCAGGGAACCAGAGCTCTAGGAATATACTGACATGTTTTCAATGCAACAAAGGGGGGCACATCAAAGCCAATTGTTGGTACAACTCACAGAATAAAGGAAAATTTAATGGTGCAGGATCATCTCACAGAGGAAGAATAGGAGAAGACTCGAAGGATGATGAAAAGGATAATGTGAAGAATCTTTTGATATCTGCTCTTTCAGGTTTAAGCTTCAAGTAGAATGAGCAAGGAACCTCGTACATTGATTCTGGGGTTGCAACACATATGACAGGTGATGTCGGTAAGATTTCAAAACCTATTCCTTATCGTGGAAAATTTCCTATTAAAATTGGAGATGGTACCCTTCACTCTATATCTTATACTGGAAATGTTAACCTTTCACTCCCTAATTCTTCCTTAAATTTGTCTAATGTCTATCATTCTCCCAGTATTATCAAGAATATTGTTTGTCTCTAAACTTGTTGATGATACTAATTCTTTCGTTGAATTTACTACTTCTGTATGTGTCAAGGATCTTCTCACGAAGAAGACGCTCGTTGAAGGAGAACGATAGGGAAACATGTATGTCCTCAAGGAATCTTCTTCTTATGTTCGTGGTGCTTCATCAAATTCGTCGGTCATTCAGCCAGTCCAGCTAGTATCGTCCAAAGATTGTTTTAGTTTATCTCAGTGTAATAAGCCAGAGATTTGGCATTGTCGTTTGGGTCATTGTAATAGTTTATTTATTAAGAAACTTGTGTTGAGTGAACTTGTTCCAGAGTCTAGTCTGAGTGTTGAGTATGATACTTCACTTTGTTTCAGTTGTCAACTATGTAAGAGTCATTCTTCCTTTTAATTCAATAAATCAAAGAGCTTCAGTGCCATTTAAAATTGTCTATTCTGATGTTTGGGGACCTGTCCTACAATCTTCTTTATCTGGTAGTCGCTATTACGTTAACCTTTATTGATAGCTATTCCAGATATACTTGGATTTATTTTATGAAACATAAATCTGAGGTGTTCAAACTCTTTTGCTCATTTTTCGCTTTAGTCTATGATCAATTCTCGTCTAAAATTCAACATTTCCAATGTGATGGAGGATGCGAGTATTTATCAAAGGAATTTACCGAATTTCTCTAAGATAATGGAATAAGTCGTCGTATATCTTGCCCACATACACCACAACAAAATGGTGTGGCGAAAAGAAAACATCGGCACATTGTAGAAAGTGCCTTGAGTATGTTGCATGACACTCACATTTCCGTGAGTTTATGGACGGAAGCTTTCCACTCAACTGTGTATATCATAAATCGTCTACCCATGAGATTGCTAGAGAACCAATCTCCTTATTTTGCACTTTTCGAGATTCAACCTGATTATAATGAATTACGAGTGTTTGGTTGTATATGTTATGTTCATATTGATAGCTCTCAACGTGATAAGTTTCAGGACAAAGCATGCATGTGCAAATTTGTTGGATATGCTGATCAATACAAAGGGTATCAATGCTATGACCCCACTGTTAGAAGCTATGTTTGCACCAAACCTGATCATCAACAGAGAAAAGAAAGAGAAGAAGAAAGGTAGAAGAAGAAGAAAACTTAGAGTCATTGGGGCTGCACAGGTTCACGATATTTCACTTAACTTAATCGTGACCTGGTTTAATGTATTTAAGCATTAGGTTACAAGGCAGTACATTTATGGACATGATTGTCCTACAACAAATTATAATATTACATCCGTACCCCAGTAAACACGTCAATGCGCAATCCCAGTTTGGGTCTGGGTCAAACCCAAACTGGGTCCAGCACTACACTATACTTAATATCCTCCCTCAAGTTGTGCATGATCTTGAACCATGGACAACTTGTTCTTCAAGAACCAAAATCTGTTTTTCGTCAAACCCTTTGTAAATAAATCTGCCACCTGGTCTTCTGTAGGAATGAAATAAGGCTCAATCTCTTTGTCTTCAACCTTCTGTCAAATTAAATGCTGATCTATCTCAATATGTTTTGTCTTGCTGTGAAAAATAGGATTAAAAGATATATTAATGTCACTTTGATTGTCACACAATAAGATAGATTTGGAGATCTGTTCCTCCAATTCATTCAACAAATGTCTTGTTCAAGTAGCTTCAGCAGTTGCAGCAGCCATTGAGCGATATTCAGCCTCAGTACTTAATCTAGCTACTGTTTTTTGTTTTCTACTGCTCCAGGATACTAGGTTTTCCCCAAGAAAGATGCAATATTCGGAAACCGACTTCATTTCATCAGGATCTCCTGCCCAGTCCGCATTACTGTAGATCGTGACATCATGCATGCTTCCTCTTTTCCAACTTTTCTTATATACCAACCCATCTCCAATGGTACCTTTTAAGTACCTCAACAGTCTCTTGACTGCATCCATATGCCATGTTCGTGGCTCATGCATGAACTGCCACCAATGTTGTGAAAAGGGTTGAGGCGTAGCGAGGCGCTCCACCAAAATCTGAGGCGAGGCGTAAGCCTCGAGGTGTAAAGCGTAAGCTTCAATTTAAAAAAAAAAAACTTAAAAAAAACTATAAAAAATATCTAAAATCATAAATAAATAAAAAATTCTTTATTGATGAAGCAACAACCAACAAAAAATAAAAAATCTCAAATAAATACTGAAAAAACATACTTGAACTTTGCCACTAAGTAATGAATGATCAAAACATACTTGAACTTTGCCATTGGGTTCTCCACCAAAGAATGGTAGTCCCTAACAAATGCTGGCATGTGTGTGTGTGTGAGGTATACTTACATTGAGTATTGAATGTATTCAAAGGCAGTGGATGCTGGCAGAAAGCCATTCACATAAACCTTTTTGTTCTCGTTCTTCTTTTCTAAAATTCAGTCAAGGAAGCCAACTTGTTTTCAAGATCATCATGACTGTAAAGAGAGTACTTGCTAATTTACCATGAACTTTGTCAGTGTAGTGTAGTTTCTGTCAACTCGATAATATGACTGTTGTCATTGGATTCAACAGGAAGTTCTCAAAATTATGAGGAAAATGTTTCCTCTAATTTGTGAACCATGGGGGTGTATGGTGCACTTGAACACATTCCACAAGCATTCAGATGTTAATAAAGCAACACTGCCTCCAATGACGCTTTGTTCATTTTGTTCAAACTACACTGCCAATTTAGCATGAACTCAAGTATGTTGCACTCAAATATCTCATCATGCCTGTCAAGAAAACAATGTTTTTTGCACCCCTCGAAAGGCAAAATATCATGTCATACGTAAAGGGTTCAGTCATGGATAATCTCTAACAAGCTGAATCGACTAATCTCTAGCATGCAGAACATACAGACTTTAGACATAAATTACACAGGAATATGTGAAAGAATAAATTTTCTTTGAATGTAAACTTTGGAATTTATATATGAAAAAATAACACACTGCATCTCAGTTAGTAAAATGAAAATTGGGTCGCCCTTTACCCTTCTGAGATGCATTCAACTTGATACCGAGTTAGGAAGCAGCCACCGAGGGCTTAAATTCTTTTTTTTTTGAAAGGCAAGTTGGGGTTAGTCCGACCCAGTGTTATTAAAAATGCGCCTCAAGGCGCAAAAAGCGCGCCTCGCCTCAAGGCGAGGGCCTTTGTGCCTTGAGGCGCAGCATAAAAGCGTAAATACCCTAAGGCGTATGCCTCATACGCCTTAAGGCGTACGCCTCAGGGTGAGGCGCGCCTCAAAGTGAGGCGTAGACGCCTCAAATTTTTGGTCAAATGGGGGTCAAAGCACCCATTTGACTGAAAATTAGGGTTAATATATCGAGGGCCCTCATTCTCTGTTCGTTTCTCTGTGAGGCAAACAGTCTGCGTAAGCTCACCCAACAAGGGGGCATTTAGCCAATCCCTTCGACCTGGCTTGTGGCAGCAACAATAGGGTTGCTGCAGTTGTTGCCAGCGGCAAAAAAAAAGAAAAGAAGAAGAAGAAGAAGAAGAAGAAGAAGAAGAAGAAGAAGAAGAAGAAGAAGAAGAAGAAGAAGAAGGGGAGGAGGGCACTCACCTGCGCAGTGGGCGGCGACGTCGACTTTCTTGGTGGTGGTAGTGGAGTAGGCAGAGCAGAGAGAGGGATCTGAGAGGGAGCGTAGGGGTAAACATAGAGAGGAGTGAATGAGAGAGAGGATTGGGTTGAGCCCATTTGTTTTAAGAGGGTCGGTTAGAGTGTTTGGATCTGGGTTGAATTTAAGTGGGTCGAACCTTGATCCAAACCATCTTAAGAGAGGGGAAATCGGTTAATGAGGTCGGATTGGGTTGGGCCCATTTGGACCCAACTCAATCGGTTAATGCAATTGTGTTGTTATTTCAGATTGGATTGGTCATGTTGGATCCAAGATCCAGCCAAATTCTAAATACAACGGACCCAGCCAAAAATGAGTCTCACATTGAATAGCTTTGGGTTTGGGTCCAAACGGACCCAGCCAAATTCTAAATACAACACAATTGCATTGAATTGGAATTAGATCCAATCCAATCTCAATCCAATGCAATATAACGTAGAGATAGATTTTTAAAATGGATTTGGATTTGTATCCAAATCCAAAACCACACCTACACTATATATATATATATATCATCTACAGTTAGGTCTTTGCATGTCTTGACAATGAGTCCATATCCAATTCTAGACCCATAGTTCTTATCAATATGGACCTAGCTTGGATCCAACCTGTTTTAGAGATTGGATCTATCAAATGGATATGGTTTTATGACATTAAAGTTTTTTTGAGCGGTTCAGGTATCTTAAGAGATCTCGCTATATATATTCTTCTAAACCCGGATAGGGTTCATTGACAGGATCCAAGTCCTTGTTATGATGTTTCACAATTTTGGACCTATTACTGGATCCCAACACATTTAAAACTTTTTTATTCATAATTTTAGATATTTTTTAGTCTTTTTTAAGTTCAAAATTTTTTTTGAGGCTTACGCTTTACGCCTCGAGGCTTACGCCTCGAGGCTTACGCCTCGAGGCTTACGCCTCGCCTCAGATTTTGGTGGAGCGCCTCGCTATGCCTCAACGCTTTTCACAACACTGGTCCGACCCCTAACAGTTATACAATCTAGAGGAATAAAGAGAAGGAGAAGGGATAAGAAGAAGAAGAGAACCAGAGAAAAAGAGAAAAAACCAGAGATGAGAGAGAGTGTACCTGTTTTGAGGCTCCACCACGAGAGAGCAAGTATGCTGTGAGAGCCAAGAGGGAGAGACTACAACAACAACAACAACTACGCCTTCATCCCAAAACAATTGGGGTCGGCGATATGAACCAACAAAGAAAAACATTTTTTTCTCACCCCTCTCTATCTATTTTTTTTCTCACAGCAGTCTCTCCCTCTATGAATATGAACCAAGAGGGAGAGATTGCTGTGAGAAAAAATAGATAGAGAGGGGTGAGAAAAAAAAACCAAAATCACAACATAAAGGGTCGGGGGTGCTTTGTTTAAGCCCTATTTTTTGGTCAAATATGGGTTTTGACCCTCATTTGACCAAATGCTTCGAGGCGTGTACGCCTCATCTTGAGGCGTGCGCCTCAAGGCCTATGAGGCGCACGCTTCGAGGCTTTTGCTCTTTACACATGCGCCTCAAGGCATAAAGCCCCTCGCCTTAAGGCGGGATGCGCTTTTTGCGCCTTGTGGTGCATTTTTAATAACACTGACTGCGACACTTGATTGACAGAATAAACAATGTCAGGGCGAGTAAAGGTAAGATATTGAAGCATACCAACTACACTTCGATATCTTGTAGGCTCTGGGTATAAATCCCTATCCTGTGAACTGAGCTTTTGATGTAAGACACTCGGTGTAGACAAAGGCTTGCAATCTTGCATACCAAATTTCTTTAATAAATCTAGTGTGTATTTATGTTGTGTCAAGGTCAGGTAACCATCCTTCCTGTCTACCTCGACGCCAAGGAAATAACGCAAATCTCTCAAATCTTTCATCTTAAACCTTTGACTTAATAGTCCCTTTATTTCTTCAATGTGATTCATTGAATTCCCTGTAACTATAATATCATCAACGTATATCAACAACATGGTGGTTATGCCTTTATCCTTGAATATAAACAATGAGTGGTCTAAGAGAGATCTACAGAACCCATGCCTCTGTGTTTCTAAGGAGAAACTCTCAAACTACGAGCGTGAAGCCTGCTTCAAACCATATATGACTCTTTTTAGTCTGCATAGATATGTGCTTGGATCTCCCTCAACATATCCTAGAGGTTGTTCCATGTAAACTTCTTCCTTCAAGTCTCCATGAAGAAATGCATTTTTGACGTCTAACTGACTTAATGTCCATCCATGTTTGACGGCTAAAGACAGTATAATTCTTATTGTCCCCATTTTGACCACGGGACTGAAAGTCTCGTCATAATCTTGACCATATTCCTGTGTAAACTCCTTTGCAACAAGTCTTGCTTTGTATCGTTCTATAGTACCATCGGGTTTGTATTTGATTTTATAAACCCACTTGGAATCAATAACATTTTTGTTAGGAGGTCTGGCAACAATTTCCCATACCTGAGACAGAAAAAGTTGAAGATCCATAGAAAAATTATTGTAGCTGACCACCTGTCAATAGGATGTCTGATTCTATTCGAACTTCTCAGGTTTCCAACAGGCACATAAGTATCTGATCCAATGTGAGGAGCAGGGGGAGTACCTTTTTCTCTTCGCACATACACATACCCTTTAGATTTGTCGATAGGATGCGATTGTGGATCTACCCCTTCTTTAGTGTGTGAAGCTCCACCAACCTAATCACCAGATTGAGTTATGCATGCTTGACCTGAGTCAATATCATTTTGGTCAGCCGAATTTATTTCTTGAGTACACTGAGGTGAGCAATCACCATAAGCATCTGCAAACAATTCTGCATTCATCCACGGATGATAAACCTCTTCTCTGGGAAACCCTGGACATGTATTAAACGATACATTTCCAAGATTATTCTCATCAAACACAACATTCCTGGAAATCTTAACACGCTTAGTCATAGGGTCATAACACCGATAACCTTTATAATCATCAGCATATCCCACAAATCTACACTTGAAAGCCTTTGGTTGGAATTTATTCCTAAGAGAATCATCAATATGAACATAACAAATGCATCCAAACACACACAGAGCATTATAATCAGGTTGAATGTAAAAAAGAGAAGAGAATGGTGAACTATTTTGTAAAACTGTCATAGGCAGACGATTTATAATATAGACAGCTGAATGGAATGTTTCTGTCTACAGGCTAATGGAAAGATTACTATCATGCATCATGCTCATAGCCGTTTCATCAATATGTCTATACTTTCTCTCAGCAATCCCATTTTGTTGTGGCGTATGTGGACAAGACACTCTACGCTTTATTCCATTACTTTGGAGAAAATCAGTAAAATCCTTCGATGTATACTCACCACCTCCATCACAATGAAAATGCAGAATATTGGTAGAGAAATGGTTTCAAACAAAGGTATGAAAGTTGCGAAATATGGAAAAAGTTTCAGACTTATGCTTCATAAAGAATATCCAAGTATAACGAGAGTAGTTGTCAATAAAGATGAAATAATATCTACTGCCAGAAGAAGAGCATACGGGCGCAGGACCCCAAACATCTGAATAAACAATTTCAAAGGATCTTGAAGCTCTTTTATTTATAGAATCAAAAGGAAGTACATGACTTACGCATCTGACAATTGGGATACTTTTTATTACTATCCTCAAGAGTTAAACTTGATTTAGGAATTAATTTTCTTGATACAATTTTCTCAAGAAAAGAATAACTGCAATGACCAAGACGATCATGCCAAAGACTTGGCTTATTACATTTGGAAAGACTAAAAAAAACTCAGGACCTGACTTAGATGACTCAGACTGAAAGGACTTAGACTTCAATAAGGGCTTCAAGACAGAACTGGTACGCGTAAATGAATCTTCCTTGAAGATGTACTTATTTTCTTTTCGCTCTCCTTCAGCGAATGTCTCCCTTGTTTGAAGATCCTTGACATACACAAAAAAGAGAGTGGATTCAACATAAGAATGTGTATCATCAACAAGTTTGGACACAGAGATGATGTTCTTTTTTATGTTAGGAGCATGAATAACATTTGACAAATTGAGAGACGATTTTGACAGAGGAATGGTTGCATTACCAATGTGAGAAATGTGATGGTGAGATCCATCTCCAGTAACAATACTATTTTTACCAAAGTAAGGAACCAAGTTTGAGAGCTTACCAACATCGCCCATAACATGGGTCGTGAAAAGAAGCGTGTATTCACGACTGAGTTTGGATCTTATCCAAACCCAATTTGAGTTCAGCTAATTAGCACATGTTCATTAAAGGCATTAATGGCATATTGTAATTTACATTTTTTGTATGATGGGTATTTTCGTACCCTAGCAATTATAACAACATGTATTTAATGGGAAGCCCAATACCACAGTCGGCCATTGGGAAATTCTGCAGCTTTCTTGTCTCTCTCCCATTCGGTGCCTCCTCTTGTGTACGAAGCAGGGAACCACGATTTCTATCATGGTATCAGAGCAATAGATCCAAGCTTAAGGATCTTTTTATGACTGTCTTGTCGTCTTATTCTAAGGTATCGGTTTCTCTTATTCCTTTTATCTTTAAATCTTCGATTCATCTGAGATCTCTGTTGTCCCTCTTTCTTACTGCTCCTCTCTCAAGCCAACCTCTTTCTCCTATTTCCTAAAATCTGAAACTTCATGTTGCAATATTTTCTTCTCTCATTGTCTATTATTTTTCTGCCTGTCTATCACTCTTTCTTTCACATTGTTGCACGTGATCTTACCCATCCATTGCTAAAGCAATCACGCAAGATCAAATTTTGATCTATGCGTGATTTCAAAGGTTGAAAAGGATCACGTGAAACTCTTTTGCATATTAACGTAAGATCAGTTTCTGATCTGGACGAGATCCCAGACCAGTTTCATATGTTTTTGATCTTTCTCTTTTCTCAATACAGTTTCGGGTCCCCTTTTTTTGTTCTGTTTGCCTATTTCATCATAACTGTGAAAGGAAAACGAGTTATTTTCTAAATAACGTTTCTCTTACTGATTGGGTTTTATTCAGAATAGATTCTTTACTGCACAGTTCCGATTTTCTACCTCGGGTTTTCACTGTAAAAAAAAAAAGGCAGAATTCATTGATATTAAATTTCTGTTCTGAATTACATTAGAATTCAATAGTAGTTGGGTCCTTGCCATAAAGCCATTTTCTTGTTTCCTATTTCTTATTCCTTCTTGTTTTCGGTTTCAATAGAATATGGACTCATTTTCTCATTGTCAACCCGGCCTTTCCTCAAACTTTCTTAGTCAACTCGTGTCTAAGAAACTGAACAATTTCAATTTTCTAACTTGAAAACGACAAATCATACCATTCATAAGAAGTCAAGACCTTTCCGGACATTTGGATGGTTCTGTTCTTGTTCCTCCAGAATTCATACCACAAGAAGAAAAGAATGGTGAGAGAGATCTTTCTATTACCTATGTCAGAAATCCAGAATACGTATCCTGGATGAAGCGAGATCAGGCGTTGGTTGCCTATATCACTTCTACATTATCACAGGAAGTGCTTGTGGCAATTCCAAATGACAGCTCCGCAATGCAATTATGACATCGAATGGTTCAGACATATTCTCAAGTTTCTCATACCAGAATATTATTTTTGAAGAGAGAGTTTCAAATGTTGAGAAAGGACTCCATGACCATCATGGAGTACTTGAACAAAATGAAGACCATTACAGATCAGTTAGCAATCGTTGGATGTGCAGTTAGTGACAAAGATATGGTGCAACAAACTTTGAGTGGGTTGGGATCAGATTATCATATGATGGTTACTTCCTTACTGTGTTTGCCAGATTTACCTACTTTTGAAGATCTTCGTGCCAAGCTTTTGCAGTATGAGATGATCTTAAAGAAATTTTCTGAAGATACTCATTCTCAAGGTGGAGCACACACTGTTCTTGCCACAGGAATTGCCTATGGGCAAGGACGTGGTAGATATGATTTTCGAGATTGAAGGAGTCAAGAAAGAAATGGACAAGTCGTGGAATATTACCTACACCTAATATTCCTCCCAGTGGGCAAAGGCGAAGATCAATACCGACCTGTTTTCTATGCAATAAAAGGGGGCATATCAAAGCAAATTGTTGGTTCAATCCTCAAAATAAAGGTAAACAGTCAGAGACAAGCAAGGGGTCAGATAAATTGAAGAACAGTGACGAAGTCAAGGAGTTGTTACTCTCTGCTCTAGCTGAATTGAACTTAAAGCAAAATAATCAGGGCACTTGGTATGTCGATTCTGGTGGAGTCACTCATGTCACTAGTGATGTTGGTAAGCTCCTAACTCGTGTTCCCTATGCTAGTAAAAATAGTATAGTCACTGGAGATGGGTCTCACCATTGTATTTCTCACATTGGAAACTCTGTCATTCCTATGTCTACTTCTTCTCTTGCTCTCTCAAATGTCATTTATGCTCCGAATATTAAGAAAAATATTGTTTCTGTTTCTAAGCTTTTTGATGACATCAATGCCTTAGTTGAGTTTACTCCTTTTTTCTGTTCGTGTCAAGGATCTCCACACGAGGGAAATGTTCGCTGAAGGAAAGCGACAAGGGAATATGTACGTGTTTCAAGAGAATCCTTCCACTTTGAAGCTCGCATCATCATCTTCTTTAGTTTCTTTTAAAAATGTTTTGTCTTTCTGAGTGTAATAAGCCAAATCTTTGGCATGGTCGTTTGGGTCATTATAGTAGTCGTTTTATTGAAAAGCTTGTTTCTAGCGGTCTTATTCCCAAGTCAAGTATAGGTTTAAATGTCGATGATAAAAAATGTTCTAGTTGTCTTCAATGTAAGAGTCATGTCCTTCCATTTCATTCTATTAATAAAAGAGCTTTAAAGCCTTTTGAAATTATTTGTTCTGATGTTTGGGGTCCGGCTCCAGTTCCCTCCATGTCGGGTTTAAGGTATTATCTCATTTTTGTTGATAGCTATTCTCAGTATACATGGATTTTCTTTATGAAATGTAAGTCTGAAGCATTCAAGTTATTTCAGAATTTTCATTCCTTTGTTCAAAATCAATTCCCTGATAATATCCTTTGTTTCCAATGTGATGGAGGGGGTGAATTATCCTCAAATGACTTTATTAAATTTCTCCAGACAAATGGAATACGTAGGCAGGTGTCTTGCCCTCATACACCTCAACATAATGGGATTGCTGAGCACAAGCACCGCCATATTGTCGAAAGTGCCATGAGCATGATGCATGATAGTAACCTTCCAGTTACCTTCTGGGCAGAGGCCTTTCATTCAGTCGTTCATATCATAAATCGATTGCCCATGAATATTTTGGAAAACAAATCACCCTACCTTTCTTTACATGGTGTTCATCCAAATTATCATGATTTGCGAGTATTCAGGTGTGTATGTTATGTTCATGTTGACAGTTCAATGCGACACAAGTTTCAGGATAAAGCCTTGAAGTGCAGATTTGTGGGGTATGCTGATGATTATAAAGGGTACAGATGCTATGATCCCGTGAGCAAGCGTATCAAAATATCCAGGAATGTTGTATTTGATGAATTGAATTTTGATCACAAGATTGACACCCTTCCTGAAATTGAAGTTTATCACCCCTGGTTGAACTCTGACCTCTTCTCTAGTGTTGATGATGTTTGTCCTTCAGAATGTAATAAAAGAGATGAGGGAAACATGTCTAATGTTGTACAGACGACTCAGGAAAGTGTCATTTCAGATCCACTCTTGCCCCCCGAAAGGTATAAAGGCATTGTTTACTCTAGACGTGAGAAGGGGATTCTTCCTAATTCTAATCAAGAGATGAATTCGTCTTCTGCCTTTGTTTCATCCTCTGCTCCCAGAAGATCCACTCGACCCCGACATCCTATTGATAGATGGGTAAGTTATGAGAATTTCACTGTGGATTTTCAACTCTTCTTAACCTTTCTAGGTAAGGAAGATCAGCCCACGACTTTCTATCAAGCAGCAAATTCTAAGCGATGGATTGAAGCTATGAATGAAGAAATGGAGGCTCTTCATGAATGTGGCACTTGGGAGATTGTTCCCAGACCACATGATCGAAATGTAGTTGGGTCCAAGTGGGTGTACAAAATAAAGTATAAGCCAGATGATACTATTGAGCGATATAAGGCTAGGCTAGTTGCCAAGGAATTCACCCAGGAGCAAGGACAAGATTATGATGAGACCTTCAGTCCGGTTGTGAAAATGGGTACTATT
Source organism: Nuphar pumila (assembly GCF_984573655.1). Taxonomy (NCBI): domain Eukaryota; kingdom Viridiplantae; phylum Streptophyta; class Magnoliopsida; order Nymphaeales; family Nymphaeaceae; genus Nuphar; species Nuphar pumila. The sequence goes on along the minus strand of NC_143252.1, from coordinate 115,282,633 downwards.
CGAATCATACTATCATTGGCTATTGAACATCAGTGGATTATCAGTCAACTGGATGTAAAAAATGCATTTTTACATGGAACTCTAAAGGAAGAAGTGTACATGGAATAACCCACTAGGTATGCAGAAGGGAACTCCAGAGATTATGTGTGTCGATTAAAGAGAGCTATATATAGTTTGAAGCAAGCGTCTCGATCTTGGTTTGACATTTTTTCTCTTGAAATAGAGAAATATGGTTTTAGTCGTTCGCTTCTTGATCATTCTCTTTTCATATTCAAATGTAACGACACAATTACCTTATTATTGATATATGTAGATGACATAATCATTACAGGTAACTCTGGTGAACACATTGAGCAGGTCAAAGAACTCCTGAACCACAGGTTCAAGATGAAAGACCTTGGTAAACAACGATATTTTCTTGGAGTAGAAGTTGACAGAACTATTGAAGGCATGACACTTACCCAACATAATTATACTATTGATGTTCTCAGCAAAGCAGGTATGAAAGATTGCAAGCCTCTAAGCACACCCAGTGTACTTCATCCGAAACTCAGTTCTAGAGATGGCGATTTGTATGAAGATCCTACAGGATATCACAGGATAGTGGGGATGCTTCAATATCTCACTTTTACTCGCCCTGATATTGTCTATTCAGCTCACTTTTACTCACCCTGATATTGTCTATTCAGTTCATGCATAAATCGTGTATTGAACATATGAAAGCTGTTAAACGTATTCTTTGATATTTGAAGGGAACTATTGGGGATGGTCTTTTGTACAGAAAGAGTATGAATGAATATAACATGCATGAACTTCTTGTTTACACAGATGCAGACTGGGCAGGAGATCCAGATGAGCGTAGGTCAGTGTCGGGATATTGTATTTTCGCTGGCCTAAATCTTATCTCTTGGAGCAGTAGAAAACAAAGGGCTATTGCCAGATCAAGCACAGAAGGTGAATATAGATCAATGGCGGCTGCTACAGCTGAAGTAACATGAATTAGACATTTGTTGACAGAAGTAGGTGAATCAATATCTAAATGTATTCTCCTATGTGACAATCAAAGTGCCATCAACATGTCATTGAATCCTACTTACCACAGCTGTGCTAAGCATATTGAAATTGATCAACATTTTGTAAGACAGAAAGTCGAAGAGAAGGAAATTGAACCAGAATTTGTTTGGACTACTGATCAAGTTGCTGACTTGTTTACCAAAGGGCTTATCAAGGACCGATTCTGGATGTTGAAAGGCAAGTTGTTCATGGTTTAAAACCATGTACAACTTGAGGGAGGATGAAAAGAAGCGTGTACTCACGAATGGGTTTGGATCTTATCCAAATGCAATTCGAGTTAAGCTAATTAGCACATGTTCATTAAAGGCATATTGTAATTTACATTTGTTGTATGATGGGTATTTTCGTACCCTAGCAATTGTAACATGTATTTAATGGGAAGCCCAATACCACAGTCGGCCATTGGGAAATTATGCAGCTTTCTTGTCTCTCTCTCATTCGGTGCCTCCTCTTGTGTATGAAGCAGAGAACCACGATTTCTATCAGGTCGTTGCTCCTGAATCAACATACCATGATCCTTGATCATTCTGTTTTAAGTGTAATCCAGGCAATGCTGCCAGCAAAAGTTGTTTCACCTCCCCATCAGACTTGGTAACATTATCTTCCTTCTTGCTCTCAGTGTTTTGCAATTTGCCTTTATTTTGAGGATTAAACCAACAATTTGCCTTAATATGCCCCTTTTTATTGCACAGGTAACATGTCGGGACAACTCTTTGAGTTTGGCTCTTCGCATTAGAGTTGAACGACATATTGGGTGTGGGAAGCAAACCTGGACCTGCAAATCTACCACGACCTCTTCCTCCTCTGAAGCCATTTCCTCCACGACCACGACTGAAGGACAACCCAGTGGCTAAGACATCTTGGGAGTCAGATTGAGCACCAGAATCTGCAACGATGCCTTTTAATGACATTTCGTATTGTAGAAGTTTTGCCCAGAGGTCCTCAAATGTGGGAAGCACGGGCAAGCACAACAACGATATCACCAATACATGATAATCTGGGCCTAAACCGTTCAATGCCTGTCGTACTTTATCCTTGTCCGGCACTTTACATCCAATAATGGCTAGTTGATCTGTAATAGTTTTCATCTTATTCAAGTAATCCATGATAGATAGACCACCTTTCTTGAGAAGCTGGAATTCACGCTTGCGAAATAAAACTCTTGATTCAGATATCTGACAGTATGTCTGTGTCAACCTGTTCCATAATTCTATCGTTGTGCAGTCGTCGGGGATAGCAACTAGTACTTCCTGAGACAGGGTAGATGTGTTGTAGGCAATTAATGCCTGATCCTTTCTCATCCAAGAGACATAATCCGAGTTGCGTACAAGCTTAGTAGAAGCAACCCCTTGTGCGTCTATTTCCTCTTTTGCAATGAACTCTGGTGGGGCAGGTATTGATCTATCCAGATGACCAAAGAAATATTGGCTCCTGATAAAAGGAACTATCTGTCTCTTCCAAGTCAGGAAATTAGAATTATTTAACTTTTCATAAACGAGTTGGCTAAGAAAGCTTGATGACAAACCGGACTGGGTTGAAGAAGAATCCATGATTATGAGACACGTGAATATAAGGTAGAAAATACTCTAAGAGGAGATCAATGAAATGACTAATCAAACTGCAAGATAACGTGACTGTCTAAGTTCAGTCTAGAAGAGAACTGATTACAACAGAATTCGGATCTGCTGCCTTTTTTTTTGACATATATCAGATCACGTAAATATTCAAAATATCAATCCGATATTAATAAATCAAGCCACCTGATCATGCAGTGTTTGATTAGCATTAATAGGCTAAAAAAAAGTTTTTGCCTTATTCGATTAATGTGAACCAAGATCACGATAAATCGTGATTTCAGATGAATCAGCGATAAGTTTTGAGCTGAGGTGACACAGGAACAGATTCTAAAAGAGGAGAATCACGAGTTTTGATTGGGATATAGTATCGATCACGAGTTTTGATTCTAAAAAGGAGAATCACAAGGAACAGATGGGTTATAATTAGGGTTTCAAAGAGGAAACAAAATTTACAAGCTTTAAGATAGGTCACGAATAGGGTTTCAAACAGGTCTTTAAAAGGGGAAACACATGTTTCAGATGAAAACACGAAAACAATTTTAAGGGATAGAGACGAGAAAAAAATGGTTTGTCCTTTTTGGAAGAAAATACGATAGTATAGGTTGTGTAAGAGAGAGAAAAAAATAAAACAGAGAGAAGAATATTTTCCTGACCAAAAGCAGATTTTCTCTATGGTTGTACCTTTTGGGAACAATACCAAGCCCTAGATCCAACCTTTCTCTGATACCATGTTAGAAGTTGTGTTTGCACCAAACCTGATCATCAACAGAGAAAAGAAAGAGAAGAAGAAAGGTAGAAGAAGAAGAAAACTTAGAGTCATTGGGGCTGCACAGGTTCACGATATTTCACTTAACTTAATCATGACCTGGTTTAATGTATTTAAGCATTAGGTTACATTTATGGACATGATTGTCCTACAACAAATTCCAATATTACATCCGTACCCCAGTAAACACGTCAATGCACAATCCCAGTTTGGGTCTAGGTCAGACCCAAACTGGGTCCAGCACTACACTATACTTAATACCCACCACTCATCGCATCAGAGTCTCACGAAATGTTGTGTTTGATGAAACCATTGTTGAGGACTCAGGGAGTATAGATGGGCACAACAGGGTCGTTGAGTGGTATTAGCCATGGCTTGCTACTGAGTTACTTAACCAGATAGAGACGCATGATGTTCCCTCATGCCACACATCACCTGTTGAACAGAGTGAGACCGATGTAGAGCCTCAGATGGAAGGGTTGAGAAATGCGCAGGCTCCTAGCATGCCTACTTCAGATGCCGCAAAATTTCAAAGAGTCGTCTATGTACGACGAAACAAGAATAATGCTCAGCAAATTGATGTGCACCCCAGGCGGAATGGAAGAATTCGCCACCCTATTGAGAGATGGGTCAGTTATAACAACTTCTCTATGGACCTGCAATTATTAGTTTCTCAGATTGAAAAGCAAGATGAACCCGGCAATTTCTCGCAGGCATACATGTCAATCAAGTGGATTGAGGCTATGAATGAGGAGATGAAAGCTTTGCATGAATGTGGAACTTGGGAGATTGTTCCTAGACCCTCAGACAAAAATGTTGTAGGTTCTAAATGGGTCTATAAGATCAATTATAAACCTGATGGATCCATTGAACACTACAAGGCGAGACTTGTAGCCAAAGGCTTTACTCAAGAATACGGGAAAGACTATGATGAGACTTTTAGCCCTGTGGTCAAAATGAAAACCATTCGATTAATTTTATCTTTGTCGGTTCAGTATGAATGGACTCTCAGTCAGCTTGATGTCAAAAATGTATTTTTTGCATGGCAGTCTGAAAGAAGAAGTGTATATGGAGCACTCCCCTGGTTATGCAGAACACAGTCCCAACACCCATGTTTGTAAATTACGAACAACCATCTATGGGCTAAAGCAGGCCTCTCGTTCTTGGTTTGATAGCCTCTCTGTCGAAGTTCAACGACATGGGTTCATTCGATCTCACCTCGATTATTCTCTATTTATCTTTCGAGATCGTTAGGTCAGTATTTTATTTCTCATATATGTAGATGATATTATCATTACTAGGAATTTTGATGAACATATATAAGCTACAAAAGCTCTCCTGAGTCGAAAGTTTAAGATGAAAGATTTGGGGGTTCTACGTTATTTCTTAGGGGCTGAGATAGACCGGCAGGATAGATATCTTGGATAAGGCAGGTATGAAGGATTGTAAACCTCTATCCACTCCCAGTGTATTGAATCATAAGCTCAGTGCTCAGGATGGGGAGGCATATGAAGATCCCAGACAATATCGTAGCCTTGTGTATGCTTCAATATCTCACTTTCACTAGACCAGACATTGTGTATGCAGTAAATCAAGTCTCGCAATTCATGCATGATCCACACACAGAGCATATGAATGCTGTCAAGTGAATCCTTCGATACTTAAAGGGAACACTTGGGGATGGCTTAGTCTATCATCAATCTAAGACTAAAGGAGAGCAACATCGACTAATTGTATATGCAGATGCTGATTGGGCTGGAGATCCAGATGACAGAAGGTCAGTTTCTAGGTATTGTGTTTTTATTGATGGAAACTTAATAGCATGGAGTAGCAAGAAACAACGTGCAGTTGCACGATCCAATACTGAGGCCGAGTATCAGTCTATGGCAGCAGCTACAACAGAGGTTACATGGCTGAGGCATCTTTTGGTAGAATTAAGAGAAACTATTCTACCCACTACTCTTTTATGTGATAATCAGAGTGCCATCCAGATTTCTTTCAACCCCGTTCATCACAGCCGTACAAAACATATAGAGATTGATCAACATTTTATTCAGCAAAAAGTAGAAGACAGGGAAGTTGAACCAGCCTATATTCGAACGGCTGATCAGGTGGCGAATTTGTTTACTAAAGATCTTACCAACTAACAATTTTGGTTCTTGAAGAGCAAGTTGTCCATGGTGCACGACCATCCACAACTTGAGGGAGGGTATTGAGACTGGGTTGTTTTACCCATTATGGGTTTGGATTTAGACCCAAAACCTATATATTAATCCAAACTTCTCTGTATTGTTTATATTGGGTCTGGAATTGATGTAATATAGTGTAATATTCAGACCCAATCCAGTTTACAATATAAATATAACATATAGGGCACGATCCCAGTATGAAGGATCATACCATCTGTTGCAGCCGCCTCTCTCTCTCTCACAATCATCTCCATCCTTGGCATCAACCGAACATTGGTGGACGAATTTTAACAGTTCTCCATTTGGTATATCCACTTTTGAAGGTAGTCTTAATTTGCAGGGACATGAATACTTCAATTTCGTTGTGTTTGATTTTAAATTTTAATCCGTTGAACCTAAGAACAGATGGATGTACTCTTTTTAATCTGTCGAGGAATTTGGCGAGGTCCTTCATGTGGTTAACATCTGCATACATGTGGGTGCATGCATTTTGAACCTGAAAGCGCAGATGAAACGTGGTTTTTATCCATTGCTTGTTTGATGAAATAGATATCCACATTGGAAACCATTAATACTTTGAAAATATTCCCAACTTTCACGTTAACTATTGAAGTTTGAGTCTCTCTCTCTCTCTCTCAATTTTATGCTAAAAGATGTTGCAACAAGGCAGGCCTGCCAATATATAACAAATGATCTAATTTCTAATTCCAAACTAATATTGGATTTTAATTGGTTATATGAGGAAAACTATAACAATTATTAAAATGATTGTTAGGACTTAGGAGGGTTATTGTTGTAAAAGTGGTTTATGTGTGGTTAACAGGTCCATGAGAACAATTATGGTAGGGCCATATATCACAGATGGAGATGTATGAAAACTCGAGATTCTGAACTGGTAGAGCAGTTTCTTGATTCAACCACATGTATTTGAAATTATTTTGCTCAAAGGTTGGCTAAAAGGTTTTCTGTAGGAGGTTATATAATATCACTGTCATCGATATCGCCGATATATTGAAAATATCATGATATTATTGGCTATTTCAGGGTAGTCGATAATATCAGGAATATATCGCGATATTTTCAAAATATCACAGGGACAAAATATCATGATATTATGCAGTAATATCACGATATTTTGGGAGAAAACTCCTTTTTTTAATTTTAAGTTTTCATTTCCTATTTTTTTGTTTCCTTTATATTTTAGATCGTAATTTTAGATCTTAGAATTAAACAATGTCGCAAAAAGGATAGACATAGGATAGATCCTAGAATTAAGTGGTGGGCACTGAAAGGAGCTAAACAAGGAATGTTTGTAGAGCAGGTAGTTAAGGAAGTTGATTGATGTCTCGAGGAGGATTCAGAATCAATGTGGAATAAGATAGCGGGTGGCATGAGAAAGGTGGCTAAGGAGGTATTGGGTGAGTCTAAAGGTGGTGCACCGCTAGGTAAGGATACATCGTGGTGGAACGAGGATAGAGTGTTATAGAAATCTAAGTAAGAATCGTGATAATGAGAATTTGGAGAAGTATATGATAGTAAAGAAGGAAGCTAAAAAAGTAGTTCGGAACGCGATGGATAAGGTATATAAGGAGGTTTATGACAATTTGGATACCAAAGAGGGCGAGAAGGATATTTATAGGCTTGCAAAAATGAGAGATAGGAAATCGAGGGATCTGGGTATGGTTAGATGTATCAAAGATGAAACGCAAAGGGTTTTAGTCAAAGATGAGGAGATCAAGGAGAGATGGAAATATTATTTTGATAAGTTATTTAATGAAAGTCATGCTCAGGATCTTGGAGACTTCTCCATTCCTTTTCATGAGATGAATCGTGACTTCATGCGCAAGATTCAAAAGAAAGAAATTGCAGAGGCTTTGAAGAAAATGAAATCAGGAAGGGCAGTTGGCCTAGATGGTATACCTATCGAGGCTTGGAAATGCTTGGGAGAGAAAGGTTTAGAATGGTTGACAAATCTTTTTAACAAGATTTGGCGGACAAATAAGATGCCTAATGAGCGGAGGAAGAGTACTTTGGTGCCTCTATATAAGAATAAGGGTAATATACAAGATTGCAAAAACTATCGTGGTATAAAACTCATGAGTTATACTATGAAACTTTGGGAGAGGGTGATTGAGTCTAGGTTGAGGAAGGTTGTCATGATATCGGAGAATCAATTTGGTTTTATGTCTGGAAGATCAACTATGGAAGCTATACATCTTCTTAGACAACTTATTGAGAGGAATAGAGAGAGGAACAAAGATTTGCATATGGTTTTTATTGATTTGGAGAAGGCATACGATAGAGTACCTAGGGACGATCTCTGGTGGACAATGATGAAGAAAGGTGTTTCTCTCAAGTACATTAGTATAATTAAAGATATGTATGAAGGAGTAGTAACCAATGTCCGCACTTGTGGAGGGGTGACAACCAATTTTCCTATAACGGTTGGGTTACATCAAGGATCTGCTTTAAGCCCTTTCCTATTTGCTATAGTGATGGATGAGCTTACGAGATCAATTCAAGAAAATGTGCCGTGGTGTATGTTGTTTGCTGATGATATTGTTTTGATTGATGAGTCTAGAGTTGGGGTTAATGCTAAGTTAGAATTATGGAGACAGACATTAGAAGCAAGAGGTTTTAAGTTGAGTAAGAGTAAGACAGAATACATGGAATGTCGGTTTAGTAAGCAATGAAGTAGTGATGGGAGTGTAGTGAAGCTTGGTGAGCAAGAAATACCGGTGGATGATTGTTTCAAATATTTGGGATCTATCATTCAAAAGTATGGAGAAATTGATGGAGATGTAAATCATAGGATAAAGGTTGGGTGGATGAAATGGTAGAGTGCAACTGAAGTGTTGTGCGATCGTAGAATGCCATTGCGGTTGAAGGGAAAGTTTTATAGGACGACTATTAGGCCCACTTTACTATATGGTACAGAATGTTGGGCTGCCAAGAGACATCATATTCAAAAAATGAGTGTAGCTGAGATGCGTATGCTGAGATGGATGTGTGGAAATACAATAAAAGATAAGATTCAGAACGAGGAGATACGTAAGAAGGTAGGCGTTGCACCCATTGAAAATAAGATGAGAGAGAATCGTTTACGGTGGTTTGGACATATTCGGCGAAGGCCTAATGATGCTCCAGTTAGAAGGATGGAGAAATGGGAAAATATATTAGTTAAAAGAGGTCAGGGTAGGCCTAGGAAGACATGGATGGAGGTGATAGGAAAGGATATGAATGCTTTGAACCTCACCGAGGACATGGCATTGGATAAAAATGATTGGAGGAGAAGGATTCATGTGGAAGACCCAGAATGATTTTTTTTTTTGGTTCATATCGCCGACCCCAATTGTTTTGGGATGAAGGCGTAATTGTTGTTGTTGTTGTTATATTTTAAAACCTTTAAAACATGTTTCTTTATATTTTTGGAAGAAAAATAATGCAAAACTTATTATTTTCTTAGCTTTTTTGTTGTTATTTATAATTTTTCAATTTTTCTAACTCCCAAGATATTCCTGAGATTTATCAACTTTTGAAAATCTCTCCAAGAAATACCCTTGCTGAGAAATTACCTTTAACAATGTAGGTGGCCCGGTGGTTACCCATGTGGTCAGTGGGGTCCTGTGTCAAGCTAAAGGCCCAGGATTGAATCCTGTTGGCGCATGGGTGCTGCCATTGCTTTACCATGGTTGGTGCACGTAAGGCTGGGTGGCTGTGTCCTTAATCAGGAGTTTTGCCTCATGGAGGCTGGCCCTTTAAGTGTCCCAGTTCTCGGTGAGCGTTTTCCTTCATCTCCATAAAAGAAAAACATCAACAAAAAATTTCTTTTAGTGCACAAACCGTTATTTTAATGAATTTTTAGTAAATTGCAGCATATGACATCTGACATTTACTTTATCAGTTTATCTGTATGAACAACATTAGTTAAAACTCTGATCTATTTCATTGTCTAATTATCTATTTTAAAACTCAATCAAGATCAACACTCTGATAGGAGATTAATATATCTGATTCTTAATAGTAAAAACACTTGTTCCTTAGTTATCATTAGTGCAATTCTCTCTAACAAACGGGTGGTTTGACAAATTAACTAAAGACTAGAAACAAAAGTATGCATACGGCATTATACAAGAGTTAAAAGCAGGAAATATATTAGTTTTAATTGGCTCTTGTATACTCTCGACTGTGCAAAATAAAGTTCCTTTATTTAGTGGAAAATTTCTAAGACATCCGATTGTTGGCTTGGAATCTTGACATACTGAGCACTGGTAAAAGAAAGGAGCAAGTCAATAAATTTCAGTGAAAAGTAGAAAACTTTTGACGAGAATTGGTCAAAATATTCCATTATCCTTGTTGTATCATATGGCAAAGTGACCATCAATTACTTAGAAAGTGCTGGTTTTGGTTAGGCTATTTTACTAGATCATGTTAGGGTTAAAGTTGACATGACTTTACCCTTGGGACATGTTTTCTTTTTCTTTTTCCATGGTTTTTTTTTTGTTGATGCATGCTTGCTTTCTTTTAATGCTTTGTTGAATGAATAGTGCACTCGTGAAAATTGTCATTGATTGCTTTGATCTTTTTTTCTCCCCCATTGTCATGCAATTCAAATGCCTCTTGTTGAATAATTAAAAAACTTAATTTGCATCTTGTCAAATATCATGGCAAATTTATCCTTTTCTTTTTATGTGCATGTAAAACTTACACTTTGCTATCTCAGGATCAATTTCATAATTTCTTACTATTAGAGGCTGAAAGACAACAGCTGAGGTCGATAACTGACAACAAGTCCCGCATTCTTCTAGCGCATTCAACTTCTGGCTACATGTTTGTGAACAAATTGATGCTTTATTTACTTCTAGTTATGTTTGTGAACAAATTGATGTTTTGTTTACTTCTAGTTTAGATTTGTCTTTCTAGGTTAAGTTTTACTCCTTTGTGTCATATTTTTCTTGTTCATTTACTGAAACACCATGTGGTTCTATGCATTCACGTGTAGGAGTTGATAAGTTAAAACCTTAAGCTTCCATATACAACACCATAAATAGAGTTGCCAAATCTTATTCTACAAATCAAATAAGGCTGTCAAGTGACTGTATCTGATTGAGTCCAATCCAGTTCTATCCACCACATCATGTCTCCAAATTGGACAAGGTCAGATCAGTTCTGTTGTGATGATTGGTCGCTAGAGTCTCATAAATGATCATGTGATTTTAATATCACATGGACAGTGTCTGTGATTGTGTTGATGTACAGCTGGCCAGGATACATAAGTGAATAAAAGATAAGCAGCCCCATGAGTGTTAAAGCTCGTCTTTTATAGTGCTCTGTGTGTACACTTGTCTTTCATTTAGTGCTTTTATTCATATAAATAATATGTATTTTTCAATAAATTGGTTTGTTCATGTTTAGAAAAAATGAACATTCAATGCTATTCACAGGTCCAATCAATCAAATCTCTTTTCTATGATCTTTATATCCATTGTTCATGACAACTTTTTGATGTTTGTAGATTTCCATGAGAACTAACAATTCAAGCGACAAATAAATTCTCTTGTTCTTAATTTCGTTTTTATATTAATAGGCATAGTTTGAGAGAAGTTCTGGATGCCCCAAATGTTATGTCAATGATCAAGAATACAAAGGCTGCCCAGGAGGTACTGGAGAAGAGATCTTACCAGAAGTTACTGTTTGCTTTGGATTATTTGGCTGATTCATCGTTGACCTTGTGGTTGTTTTGACCTTTATTTTTCTAGGTTCGAGCGCTCAAGGATTTCTTCAATATGCTTTCAAATGTTAGTTCTGAACTTTAGATACTTGTGGTTTATCTTTTAATTTGACAGTCTTTATTAGAATATCATTGATATATTTCATTTGCATAATCTGTTAAGCAACATTTTCTTATCAACAATGTCCAATATGATTTTTTTTTCTTTTGCAGTTTGTTGAAGATGAATTGTTATGGAAACTTTAGTTTCATGTCTGTTAAATAATGTAACTCGTGCCTTTCATCATATTTATGATAGAATTCATGCATCCTTTTTGTCAGGATTGGTATATCGTCTTGGATGTATCAAACACATGATTCTTGTTACGGAGAAGGGTTTTGCATGATTGATATGTTATGAACAAGAGCATCAATATGACAACATTTCTCTTGCTCGTTTCTATATCATCTTTGTGTATTATAATAACTTGGTTTCTAGCCGTTGTCTGCTTTATTCGTTACTTGTTAACTTGTTAGTTTTTACATGGTTCATGACTTCATGCATCATAATTGATAGCTTATCGGTTCATGCTTCATTCATAAAGTACTACAAATTGAAAATTTATAACTATTTTCTTTGCTTAAAATTTATTTAGATTTCACTTCATGTAATCTTCTTTTTTCTTTCTTTTTTTCCTTCAAGTTTTATTGACAAAGTGCCTTACCAATATTATCACAAATCACAATTATTGATACTGGTACTATAGTACATTAATTGTGTGCATGTGTCTGTGCACATGCATGCACGTGTGTGCTGGTGGCTCATCATCATCATCAATATTGTGAAGCCTTTATTTAACAGATGTGGCTACAGTTTTCATGACCGTTTGCTAATGATGCCACCATCCTCCTTTATGCAGGCTTGGATTTGGCATTAGTAGGATCAAATCCCACTAATGATGGGGTTAATGCATATGCATGTGTGGGTGTGTGCCCGTGTGTACTTGTGCATGATGATGTGTTTTTGTGTGCAAGTCCATTTCATCTTAACTCATGTTTCATTTCCTCTTTTCTCCAAGTTTTCTTGTTTATGTGTGTGGGTACACATGTTCTAGCCTTCATGGTACACCTTAAGGGCAGGGGTCAAGCAATGAGAGCTTTTTTCTGTTTGGTGACTTAGGAGCTTATGAACTCCATTCTCCTGTTACAATTTTTTCTTTTTGAGAAAATCCTGCTACAATAATTAGATCCAAAGTTCTTTAGGATAAGTTTGGAATCTGATTTTCATAATTCATGTGATTCTATTAGGGATTTAATTTTAAAGATAATCTTGGGCTTCTTTTGACTAAATGATCTCAGCTACACTGTTGAAACTTCTTTTGGATGCTTTCTAGACTTCTAATTTTCTTAACAGGCCTTAATCCACTGTTATATTTATTACACTTTAAGAAACTTAGCCTTACTTTCTAGAATATGCATGAAGATGAACGCTTCTGTTCATTTGGCAGCTTCAGTTGATATTGCCTTAATACCTCTGTTGCAATCATGATATCAATCCATTCAGGTAGTTTTGCTTGGGTAACATGGAATATTGGCTGATATAATTTATTTCATTGAATCACATACTCGGCTGATAAACTAGCTAGATCAAAATATTCTAGAACAAAAACTGTAATAACAAAATTACGGTTTCTAGATAACTTATCGCTTCTCTTGCCTGATCATTTGATCTAAGCCTCTAAGTCACATTATTTGGAGACCATCATCTTTGAAAGAAGATGATCTTTGCTCTGGCTAGAAGGAAAATGAGAATTACTAGACCAGTATTATTGTAACTTGTATGTGTCAGGACTCAGGACCTGCTATTCGATGAACCATTCTTATTCCTGCCTGATTACCATTTTGAACTTCATCCTCACTATTGTATATTGATGGATAGCTTTTCATTCTTGTTCAATGAAATACGTCTTCAGAAGTGCGTGATTTCTGTACTGTTTTGTTCTTTTTTATGGGAGCAAGAACTATCCTATTGGTTATCCTAGTAGTTGTGGGGCATCTCTGGGAAATAGCTGCATCATTAAATTTTAGACACGTCAGTTATCTTTATAAGATGGGTTTTCATGTCTTTAAAACATTTATGTATCCTCCAATTGTTCCTCTTAGTACAGTTCAGGCCTTTTGTTACATGACTTTGTTTTTGTGTGCTTATTCTTGTTTGCATAATGCACTTAAACTCTTTTTTTTTTTGCTAGGATCCTGATCGTGCTTGCTATGGCCCTAAGCATGTTGAGGTTGCCCATGAGAGAAAGGCTATTCAGACACTTCTTATCATTGATAATCTTTTTAGGTAATAATTTGACATGAAATGCTTGTTTTCACCTCACCTCCATGTAGTAGAAATTATTGGATGTTACCTCAGAAAGTTTGAATTGGTGAAGTTAATTTGTCTTCTTTAAAGAGCTACTAGCCTTGACATATGTAGGCACCCTCAAGTTAGTTCTGAAGTTCTTTTTCTCCAAGCAGCTGACTTGAATAAAGCTGTTTTTTAAATGATATCTACATGAAATCATAATTTCTGCTACTAAACTTGATCAGCTGTAACAATTCAGTACTTGTATCCACAGAACTAGTATCAAGACAAGGAAAAAATATGTCAACTTGATAGACTCTGTCAAGAATTTGGGGGGCACAGCGCATGTGTTCTCTTCTATGCATGTCTCTGGTGAACGTAAGGCTAAAATTCATGTTCATTCCCTAGTCTTTTTTCTTTCTCCCCATTGAGTCTTGTTAACAGTGTTTCTGCTGTGTTGCGTATGCAGAATTAGCACAACTCACTGGAATTGCAGCTATTTTAAGATTTCCAATGCCTGACCTTGAAGACATAGAGATGTGAAGTTGATAATTATCTCCTATTCTTTCATCACGAGAGATCCTAATTTGAAGCCCAACTTCTCTTGTCCTTATATATGCTTGAGCTTGGTTTCTAGTTTCTGAAGGATTGTATACTTCCTGTTTGGGATGCAGTCTGGATTTCAGAAACATGTCAATTGCTGTAAGATTGCAGTAATGGCTTCAGTAATATAATTAATTTTATTATTCAAGCCTGATCTTTTATGTGTAATTGATGCTTGATATGCATCTTTTTTTTTCCTTAAAAGTTGTAGGAGAAGTCCTGATGCCTGAAATTTTGGTATGAAAGCAATCTTATGTTTTCATAGTAGAATGCTACCCATGCAAGAAAAACATGAGGCCCATGTTGTGCCACATAGGCTGACCATTTTCGTGTGGGAGTATCTGTTTCATGCCTCATGGGAAGACATGCCATTTTTCGTGTGAAAGTTGTTTTTTTCTGGTGAAAAAAGGCATTAAGGGGTGTTTGTTTCACCACAAAACGTGGGAAACAGAATAACAGATAGCCCTTCCTATGAAAAAAGGCATGTTTCCCCTGAGCAGTGAAGCAATCATCAGGTGGAAAACATGAACGTGTTTCCTATGAAATTAGGGACGCATCCCCGAAGGGAGTGTCACGCAAAAGCCGTTTCGCACGCTGCACGGTGCAACAAACGAACCAAAGTCCCATGAAGTTTTCTTTGCTGAGAAATTCTCGAGAACGATATGTCAATGTGCTACGTAGAGACCCGAATGGGCAAGAAGAACAGATGTAGCTATCCTGGGCCTAATGGGTCAACTTTGTTACGTACTTGTGGTCTTGTATTCAACTCTGCAGTTCATAGTCCATGCTTCATACATGCAGTGGACAACACGCAAAGACCTTTCCTTTCTGTTTTGCTCTCAGCCATCTATTCTATGGGCCCGTTTGCATGTCACGGAAAAAGCGGTGTTTCAGCGGATTGGCATGAAACCCCCACCTTTTCTGTGAGGCTCACAGATGTATGCAAACAAGGGGTAGAGATGTCAGTGGAACGGAGGAGAAACGGGGGCCCACCCGCCTCGCCCCGTTTGGACTGAGGATAGATAACATAAAACGGGGATGGAGGTTAAAATCAAAACCCGTGCGAGGATGGAGGCAGGGATGGACTTGCGCTTTTCCCCGTCCCATCCCCGATCCTTGCCCCGCCCCGCCCTATCCTTGATCCTTCTTTAGAGATGGCAGTGGATCTAGGAGAAATGGGGTCCTGCCCCGCCTTGCCCCATTTGGACTGGGGATGGAGGACATGAAATGGGGATTGACGTGGGGATGAAGGTTAAAATCAAAACCCGTGCGGGGATGGAGAGTAGGATTTTGAGATGGGGCAGGGGCGAAGACCTTGTTTCTCGCCCCTGCCCTGATCCACAGTCATCCCTAAAAGCGGGGTGGCCAAAATTAATGCACCCTCCGCCCCCGGGTCCTGCCCCGCCTTGTCCCGTTTGGACCGGGATGGAGGAAGGTTAAAATCAAAACCCGTGCATGGTGGTTGATGTTGTTTATAGATGAACAACATCCAAGGGACCTTTGGCTTCTGCCATCAAAGATATCCCCCTAATGATCTGATGTCAAGCATGGGTGTCCTTTGCAAGTATGTCTAGGAAGTAGGGTGAGCACTTGGTGGCTTGTCTTGAATGAAGCTTCCTTGGGCTTGGTGAGCCGAGCCATGAGCAGCTCATATTAGCATACCGAGTCGAGCATGAACAGAGGGTGTTCTATTTATATAAGCTTGTTGACCAGCTTAACGGAAGTCCAAAAAAAAAAATGAACATGTGATGGGCCTTCTAGTAATTGGTTTTGGATACGGTATCGTTTCTTGATCCACATATTTGGTAAAAGATGATGAAATTGAGTAGGGCTGTCAGTGGATTAGATTTTAACTGATATTCGATCGAATCCAGATATTTTTATTGGATTTAGTAAGCCAAAACCATATCCAATGATAATAGGAATTGGATATGGTTTTGATTTTGTGCTACCAAATTTGATAGATTCAAGAAACCTCAATCTGGTTACATGTAAAAAAACAGACTCGTATGAGTTTTCACCATCCAAACATAAATCCAATCCGATTAGTCGGATCTAGTAGTTGATCGCATCTGATTTTATCTCAAGGACCAAATATAATTAGTTAAATATATTTAATTTGGAAATTCAACAAACAGCCCGTCTAGCTCAGTTGGTAGAGCGCAAGGCTCTTAACCTTGTGGTCGTGGGTTCGAACCCCACGGTGGGCGCTTTTATTATTCTCTTTTTTCTTTTTTTGCTCCATTACCCCACCCCACCCCCAATTCCCCTTTTCAAAGTTCAAGGTTGAGCAGATAGACCATCCGGTAGCTTCTCTTGCGATTCCTTTTTACTCGTCCAGTATCTGACTTTTCAAGGATGGTTCTGTTTCCGCATTCCAACTGTGGACAAAAATCTTAGAACAGGGGCTTGGATCCCAATTTGATCTTATCTTTGCGGCACCAGGTTCATAAGAAATGGGTTACAGCTGCGCAAACTTGCTCGCTTCGCAATGCGAAGCGAGTTGTCTACTCTCGAGCATTGTTGATCTTCGTGGTCGATGGAATTGTGACCGGTAAGCCCGGCCCACCCTGTACGTCCTGGCGGACCTCGATATGGCCTTCCTTCTTATGCAACATACCCCTATTTTGCTTGGGTCACTTCTGGCTTCTTCCTGAGTGGGTTGCCTACCTCTCAAAAGTATCTTGTGTTAAGACAAGGGTGTATCGAGTACCAATGCAACTATGGTCCTAAGCAAATGATCTTTAGTTCTAGTTAATCATGTGAGGGCAATTTAGATAACTTGGCTGCCAAAAAAAATGGGAGAGTGGAAAAGTTCATTGTCTATTTTGGAATGGTAGGTGATGAGCATGATGATCATGTTTTGGTTTCCTTTATTATTTGTGTTTCTTGTTTATTGACCCGAGCCATGTAATATCACGCATTTTTATACTTAGTTATTTTTTTGTTTTTTCAAAAATTTGGCTAAGTTTGAAAGAAATATCGTTTGAGCGATATTTTTGAGTTTGGGTTTGGCCCAGAGAGAGAAGAAGAAAGAGGAGTGAAAGAAGGAGGAAGAAGAAGAAGAAGAAGAAAGAGGAGTGAAAGGAGGAAGAAGAATAATGAGGACATTCTTCTCCGGCCATCCAATATCTTTCATCGATGATTTTTATTGATTTTTTTGTTTTCACACAAAGGTATGGGTCTCCTCTCTTGAATCGAGTGAGGTATTGAATATGAGTGAGATTTTCACGGATGGATACCCTTGCATACATGGAAGAGGATTCCATGGGTGCATTGATGGTTCTTTTCATTCGTTTTTAAATTAAAATTTTGTACGTATCTATTTCTGTGCTAAAACAGAATTTCTTTTATGACAAAAAAATAGTTTGTTATGGGTCTACATTGTGATGATATCGCGTTAGGGATCTTTTAGACGTATATAAACATGTGATGAAACACGTTTTTGCATACATGTAATCTTTATTAAAGTTTGGACAATGGAGTATCTCTAATGGTGTTCACGATCCATACTAGGTTTTATTTCTGTGTTTCTTGTGTATTTTAGTTGTGATGGATTATGAGGAATATTGAAAAGAAAAAAAAAACTAGTTAGTGTGTTATTTGTGGGTCGAGTGTTCTCAGCAAACAGATTGAGGTTGCACATGTCAATCCTCATAACAGTGATAGGAGGCTGCCCATTATTATGATGAAAATCAAAACTATTTTCAGACTCGCCATCTAGAAGTACTCACATACAGTGTAGTTGCTGGGAGTATCTTAAAAAAAGAGAGAGATTTTATAAACATATAGTGTTCTACTGGGAGGTCTGTCCAGCCTTGACAGCACACGCACAAGCCCGGGATGGGCCTGTGCATAAGCTGTCAGGCCCAGCCGATGGGTTTGGCTGGGCTAGCTCGGCTAGCCCGGGCTGGCAGGGACTGGCCAGACCTAGTCTAGACCTGGGCAGGACTGGGACAGGCCAGACAGTCCACTGCCAGGCCCGGCCTGGGGTCTTTTATGACTAGACCCAGCCGACTGGGCCTGTCTGGAAACCCCAACCGGCGTAAATCCCTTTAGAGAAAAAAAAAATCTTTATATACACACATATATGGGTATATATGAAGATAACACAGTATCCGTGTGTTTTTTTAACCTCAGGAATCGAATTGAATGTGTATATAGATTT
Organism: Nuphar pumila; assembly: GCF_984573655.1. Classification (NCBI taxonomy): domain Eukaryota; kingdom Viridiplantae; phylum Streptophyta; class Magnoliopsida; order Nymphaeales; family Nymphaeaceae; genus Nuphar; species Nuphar pumila. The sequence continues at coordinate 115,264,196 of NC_143252.1, read as the reverse complement.
TAGCTTTGATTATGAACATAATCTTCATGAGCCTTGGTGGAATGTGACATGCCTATGTATCAAGTTTTTGTATGGTGCATGAGTATACATGAGATTTTATTTATTTGAACTGGAACTTGAAATACACGTTAAATTTGAGTTTTTAACTAACTAAACCTGAGTTACTGTAAAACATATTTTAAATCTGGATGTAATTAAATCAATCTGGGTTTTTGTTAAACATGTAGATCTGAGGTTCTTCAATTTGTAAACCTGGGATTTTATTAAATAAACCTGAGTTATCGTTTGAACATATAAAATCTGGGATTTCGCTTATGAATCTGGATTTGTCTGAGGTATAGTAATAAAACTTGATTTCAGGTTGTAAAGGTAAATTTTGTTTCTTTTTAATATGGTCATAAATCTGATGTGATTTTAGGACAAACGACAACTTCAATCAGCCTTGTATTCAAGGGCTTCATGGGATTGATTTCTTTCTTTTAAGTTCTTTGAGATGGATTATTTCTTTAATGCCCTGCAGTCTTAAGAGATGGCACGACAGGCATGGACAGCAGACCAACCGAGTGCAGCTCGGTTGGCCAGGCACGGTGAGGTTTGGCCACTCCTTGATAGGCCGCAGGCCCAGCTGAACCCATTCAGCTGGCCCGACCTGTCATGATGTTGGAGCCCAGCCGAGTGGTTCGGCTGGGCAGCAAAAAAAAGGGGGGGGGGGGGGGGGAAGAGTGTATATATATATATATATATATATATATATATATATATATATATATATATATATATATATATATATATATATATATATATATATATATATATATATATATATATATATATATTCTTTGTGATGTATCTAATTTTTTTTAGATTTAATTGAGTGTGTGCATTTTGAGTTGAGCACATGCTGAAAATGAGAATGCCTTATTCACATGTTCTAGCTTGACATGGTTTAATATTATGTTACTTCTAGGTTGTTATCAATGCATGTGCAAACCTAGAGTTGTGACACAATACTTTCACTTTTGTCCATCCGTTCACTGGGATATCCTCCATTAGAATCGTTGCAATCGGGGATGGAGGTTGGCATGTTGGCATTTCCTGCAAAATTCAATACAAACACAAAAAAATATTCTTGTAGTCGCCATAGAGTGCGCGTGCAGAGTATTCAATGTTCTTTTCAGCCGGTCGACGCCCACGATGAGCCCAGACCTAAGGTCGACGGTGAGCAGGACCCTAAACTCAATGAACTGAATGTGGGCTAGGCTAAGGCTTTTACTGTACGACAATGGTTACTCATCATCCATTGCAGCCAGCTATCTCTTTATATAGTGGAAGAGGGAGAGGAGGTACAGTGAATGTGGACAATCACGTAACCTCCCTTATGACATTAGCTGCCCTCCACTATCATGCCCACTAACCCACTAAACTTTTAATGTTAAACCAGGCCACTCAATGGGTTGGACCCGATCCATATGTCTAACATTCTCTCACTTGACCCATTGACATTAAAAGTACACTAAATCAAGGTTTAAACCGTTATCTCAATTTAATTCTTCATGTGGGTTCACATGCTACCCTTTATCACAAGGATGAATCATATGAGTCATGAAGATGAATACTCTTTTATGAAATATCATATTCTCATGTACTACACTATAATTCACCTTCAGTGCTTAAGCATGTTGAAATTACCTTTATGAATAGGTTGGTCTCTTACTTATTTCATTGGTCCTTTAAATATTGTTATTCTGCTATTCTCTCTAACACATATGAGAGATCCTTTATACAAAATAAACAATACACAATATACAAAGCCACAGAGAATCAAATTTATATACACAAATGTAATCACATAATGTATTGTCATACATCAAAAGGAATAAAAAAGACCCATCCCCTTTATATGTTGAAAATACAATTCCGGTGCTAGCCCTTTAGTAAGGTGATCCACAGTCATTTCCTTTGTTCCAATTATATCAATACATACAAGATAATTCTCAGTCCTTTCTTTAACAATAAAATATTTTAACTCTGTATCGATACAAGGTTGAGCTCTTGTTGTTATTTGAAAAGGACACTGCTGCTTCATTATCACAAAAGATCTTTAATGGCCTCTCAATAGAGTTCACTATACCAAGACCCATAATTAAGTTTCTTATCCAAATGGCCTGAGATAAAATCTCGTATAAAATCAATAATTTTTGCCCTAATGGATTTCAAAAATTCCTTCACTGTCCTGCAGTGAGAGATGACACCTCAAATATTTTGAGCCACTCGCGATTGCAAAAGCAATAGGATAAGATTATTCAAAAATCTCACTTCTCATGGACATCTTTTTAAGCACTCCTACTTCTGATAGGCAGCTTTCAGAATGACTGTTCTATTTTTAATTCATTTTGTACGGCCATTACTACTCACATCGAACCTATAACACTTAATGAACTTCATGGACTTTTGTTAATTCATGAAGCTCAATTAAGTGAAAATAAGTTGGTCCTTGATATGACCATGCCCATGGTCAATCTCACTACCCGCCAAAATTGAAATCAAAACTCGAATTGGCGGGGGCATCTATTGCGAGAAGAATAATGGAAATCGTGGTAGTCATCGAGGGTAAAATAAAGGTTATTTCAATCAACCTCGAAGTGAACAAAACTATGGAGGCCCTGTGAATTCATCAAATAAAATTATTTGTCAAGCGTGCTTTACTAGGTCACACGACAAGGAAGTGCTTTTAATATGCTTTACTCTATCAATCAAACTCTCCGCAAGCCTATCATGCTGCTCCTGTGATGTATGGTGATGATTTTTGGTACCTTGAATCTGATGTGACTCATCACGTCACCATTGATCTTAACAATATGTCCCTGCACTTTGAATATCAAGGCAATGACACTCTTAAAGTCGACAATGGCTCAGGTTTGCAAATTTATAATATGGGTATGATTTGTTTTCATAAAGCTCCTATCCTTCTCAAAGATGTTTTATATGTTCCTTGTATTATGAAGAATTTGATATCACTTATTAAGTTGGCCAAAGATAATAACTTATTTGTTGAGTTTCATCCTGATTATTGTTACATTAAGGACAAGGCTTTGAAGAAAATTCTAGCCAACAAAAAGAGTGATGGAGGCCTCTATCGCTTTTGCCTTCTAGCAGGACGACATATAGAAGCAATGGTGGGCAAACGTGTTCGGTTTGACCAATGACATCAATGCCTTGGTCATCTATTGTCTAAGATTGTCCATCATGTGTTTCGTCAGTTTCATTTACCTTTTTCATAAATGGTTTAAAAATAAAGTTTGTGAGGCATGCCAAATCAGTAAGAGTCATAACTTGCCTTTTGTTTCTTCTTCTCATCAAGTGGCCAAACCTTTAGATTTGATTTTTTTCTGATGTTTGGGGTGTAATAACCATGAATTTTATCGATTTAAATAAACTTAAAATTCATGTCCTTAAGCTAGTATAAGGATAATTCTATCATTTTATGAGTTAAATCATATTTGGATCTCGAGTGGTCTGGTTGGATATTCAATGTCAGATCCTTATTGTCTGGTTTGATTCTTTAATATTTGAACCTTGGACATCTTAATTTAATATGAATGTCAGTCAATGAATCAAATCTCTGATATTGGATCCTCAACATCTTGGTCAAGTCTGATATTTGACCTAGGATGAATTGGGTGGATCAGCGAAGTCTCAATCTGATGTTAATGAAAAGAATGTCTATATTGGACCTATAACACTTTATGGGGATCCGTAACAATCTATGCGATGTTTGGACCCACATTATTTCATTTGGATCCTGGACACTGGAGATCTAAATATGGTTAGGGTCCAATTAAAATTCTCCTTGGATCCAAAATAAATTGCTTGGAATCCACGATAGTGTAATTTGAATACATGAATAATTTGCTTAGATCCAGGGGTCCAAATCATAAAATCAAGAAAGTTTGAATCCTTAGATCCGGATTTTTTTTCGTATAGGGCCAACACAACGAATCTTGGATCCATAATAAGTTACTTGAAATCCATATAAAATAGGTTGGATTCTTATTTGAAATTTTATTAATAATACCTTTAATATATATATATATATATATATATATATATATATATATATATATATATATATATATATATTTCAGACCCAATGATGGATCGGGGACAAGTTCCAAAAAGAGGACCCGAAAAGATATATGGGTCGCAGGTTACAGTCGACCCAAATGCGCATATGAATGTGCATTAAATGAAGAAAAAAAAAGAATGAACGTAAACCCTAAGTAGGGTATACTGCTTTTTTTATAAAGATAAGGGTGCTAATGAGCAGCTGCGTGAAACTGCCATTCACGCAGCGGGGAAAGGGTAACTGATTTACCTTTCCCTCTCCCCATGATCTCTGCAACCTCCTTCCATCTTCCCTCTCTCTCTCACACTCCTCTTTAAAACCCATCCCCACTCTCTCTTTCATTATTTCCCCTTTCCCACTTTCTCTTTATCTCCTTTCCTCTCATTGTCGCACGAGTTGGAGAAGGGCACACAGCTGCATCCCATCTCTGCAAAGAAAAGAAGGGGGAGAAAAGCTTTGAAAGAAGTAGGTTCTACTATGATTCTGTAGTGTACCTGTCTCAGGTATACTACTTAGTATTATTCAGTCTATCTAAGTGGGCCAAATCCTATGCCAATGCAGAATTGTGGATTTGCACGCACATATGTATATACCCTATTTGGGGATTGGGTATTTCCTGGTTTAGGAAGTCAATACTCAATCACAGGTTTGCCTAATCTTAGTTGGTAGGAATTTTATTCTACCAATGGTTTAATGCCAGGGTGTGTTACTTTGAGTTTTGATACATAACGAAAATGAAAAGAGGGAAATCTTGTAACCTGCGTAAATTGTTCTTGTGCATACTATCTAATACTATTAATAGGGTTAGATTATTTTCAAAACAAAAAAAATGGTGGTGGTGGTGGTGGGGGTGGGGGGGGGGGTCCCCAAGTTGTGAGATTGTCGTGTATTTGAGTGTAAGGTCAGTGGACCGAATCCCTAACCTGTAGTTGTGATACATGTTTTAGCAGGGTAACATACATGGAAAGATTTCTGTTATGTATGACTGCATGTTTGCATCAATGAATCTACATATGTGTATCTTAACCTAAACCTGAAAATGTTTGCATTTTGCAGCAATGAATCTGTATGTTTTTTTAACTCAATCTATTCTGCATATGACTGCTTAATTTTGGAAAACTATATGTTGTTTTATGAACAAAACCTGTGGTGCATGTGATATTTCCTGAAATAGCTAACTAAAAATTTTGTAGTGGCACTGGATGTAATGCCATGTGATACTCTGCGTTAAACTAAATGATCAATATACACAACTTAGACTGATCCATAACTCTCATCTAGGTATCTTGAGTTTTGGAGCTGTATGTGATAAAAAGATTCTTTATTCGCGTGCTTAGATTAAAGAAATCACATGTATGTGTTTAAGTTTATGATATGATAGTGTTGGTTTTGAAAAAAAAAGAATGTGCATTCACATTGTTTACATTATACTATGTTAAATGAATTACAAAAATAGAGGTCGGTCATTCTATTTTCTTTTGGTTCCATGACTGAAAGTCGATAGTTGTAGGTTTCAATTGACATTTCATTGTTAATTTTAATGTCAATGTGTGTGAACATGGACTATTCAATATTTCTCATAAGCATGTTCTGAGTTTTTAGAAATATTCATAAGTTGTGTCATAAAACCTTTTGACATACCTGCTTCTATTAGATAAATAATCAGTAATGCATATATACTTTTGACTATGTAGGAATTAATATTAAAGTCTCTTAGTTGAGGTAGCACAACGACAACGTTGATTGTCTATGATATGGGTTGACAGAAATTGATATAGGTTAATTTTAATGTCAGTACTTTGTTGTTTTAATCTTAATAATGGTTTTAAACTTAGGTGTTAAACTGCAGTGACATAAATGGATCTTGGTGTTGAGTTCCATATTAGCTTTGATTTTTCTGTGTTAGTTTCAGAGGCAAGTTTATCTTCAAGGATTCATTTCTTTGTCGTTAGCTCATTTACAATTTTAATTTGACGGGCTAAGGGTATGGGCAAGAACTTATTGGTGTAAATTTTTTTTGACAGCATTATGTTATATTAAGTTCAATGATAGCTTGGAATCTCTATGTTAAAGGCATTGACTGTATTCAATTTCTGTTTTATACTTAAGGATACAATGTTCCTCTGTGTTAAGTACATAACAAAATTCATTTTTTTGAGTTATGTTCAATTTCCAAACTCAAGACTCATGATTATGCATACATTTTAGAGTTCAATTCATATTAAACTATGCATGATTTCATAGAAAAATGCATTAAAATCCTGAATTTATTGCTAGTTTTGAGAAAATGTGCAAAAAAAATAAAAATTGGAAAATGCTTGAAAAATGAGTTTACTTTGCAATTTAGTTCGAAGTTTATCACTTGCAAGTAGTTAAGTTAGTGAAATAAAGTTTTTAGAAATAGTTATGGCTTCAATTTGCTAAATAAATAAGAAATTAGTGCATTAGAAAAGAAAATATCTTTGGGGAGCCTTGTTTTGGAATTGTTTGAAATAACAAGAGGGCTTTTGTAATTTTTTTTAACACCCTAACATGAGCTTTAAAAGCTCACGTAAGGGAGGAAGGGAGCGATCTCCTCTATGCAAGACACCATTCTCTTCTCTCCCTTCCTTCTCATCTGGAATTTCCCTCTCTTCTCCTTACCCTTCCTTCTCCTTTCTCTTTCCCTCACTTTTTTCTTCTTCCTTTCCTTCTTCCAGTGATGAGGAGCAGTCACTAAGGCGTCGGATTGGGGCAAATCACCTCTCCTCTCAACCCAAACTAGTACAGTAAGTTCTTCTTTTCTTCCCTTCTTCTCCACTTCTTCCTCTTCTCATTTTCCTTCATTCTTCCTTCTTCTTGTTGTTGCATGTAGATTAGTTTAATTCGTTGTACAATTGAAAAAAAAATATAGAAAGGATTCTGTTTATTTAGATATTTTCATTTGTTGTGTAATTGTTTTAGATCTGATATTCATTAGCATCATTATATCTAATTCGATTTGTATTTTTCATCATATTCGTTTAGGCATTTAGTGTATTTGCTATTTCATTTTGATTTTCTGCATCGTCTATATAATTTGGTCAGTTGATTTACTCTGCTATGCATTCAACTTGGATCCTCCATGGATTCGTTTCAATCACCATGAAATCCTTTGATTTCACGGTGAGATCAGTTCAAAGATCAGCAAATCTACTGTGAAATAAACTCAGATTGACAGAACTGTAGAAAATCCTAATTTCGATCAGCAGATCTGCAAGTTCTTCTTGTAGTTGTCATGAAAATGCAAAGATTCAGGCTCTGCCAGAATCTATTTAGCAGTTGCCAGAAATCCTAAATAGGATCAACAGAACTGCCAGAATTTATTCTGTGTCTGACGGTAATTCATCCTGCAATCTATCGTGAAAGTGTTTTCTAGATCAATTGTGAATTCCTTTGCAAGCACTTTATTCTGTTTTGCTGGAAATCGGATCTACCGTGAGCTGTTGTAGACCTACCGTGAGCTGTTGTAGACCTCCCGTGAGCTGCTGTGGACTCCTCTATATTAAATTGAGTTGCACGGTGTTTGATACAGTCTGATGGTAGTACATTTCATTTCCACAGTAATGCATATTGTTAGTTTCACAACTGCAATTCATAGTATTTCAATTCAGCGTAATTTCAATTGTTTTTTCATGGAAATCCAATTTTACAACATTTTATTTTCTCATGTCATTTGAATTTCTTAGCATTTGAATTTCATTGCATTAATTTCATTTTCATAGCGATTCATTTTAAATATCATTTTCCAATTCTAGTTTACATTCGTAATTCCATTCTTGCATTCGTAGTTAGTGTATTACGTAAAATTTGGCATTTAAAATTTTGTGTAGTGTTATTTGTTTTGTCTTTCTGCTTTGTGTGTTGGTGTTTCACAGAAAAGCATAGAGTGAAGGCAAGCGAGCGAGATACGTGGTGTTGCGCGTTTGACACGTGACACAAGGCGCTAGCACGGAAGACACGTTTTGCTTTTCTTTTAGAATTTTTGGAATTTAATTTTGGGTTGTAATAAAACTATTTTAAACCCTCTGCGTAGGCTATTCATTTGTTGTAATAGTTAATTAGTTTTACTTTTCTTGTATTTTTCTTCATTTTGGCAATAAAGAATAGTTAATTGCTTGTTTGAATACAAAGTATTCCTCGTTCCCTAAGTTTGACCCGGCCTCTACCACTTGTGAGAACCAATTTTACATTTGGTGTCTGGTTTTCACATTGCTTTTCACATAAAAATATTTTCAAAAATTAATTTCACAAAAAGAGACATCAACTCATGTGTATACCTTGGATGTTTTTTTTTCTTACATAATGTTAAATAGCAAAGGTTGAAAAATCAACCTCTGTGTGAATCCGAGAATGAACATTTGTGCCTACGGGTTCACTTTAGAAATTTTCAAGTTTAAGCATGTTAAAACAAAAATTTTGGACTGAGGGTATATCTTACCACTAAACCGCCTAGTTTAAGCCCAATAATAGACTGATTTCACATACTTGACTCATATAAAGTGTTAACTCCAAGATTGGGTAATAACAAGATTTTTGTTGGAAGAAATGAATGTTGGGAGGAAACTTTACAATTACATTCATGTGATTAACTTGACAGTGTACTTTACCTAGAAGTGAACTCACAACCGAGCCTGTGGGTTGGTTTGGTGCTGGCATCTGAGTTGCCAATTCAGGGGTTCTACATTGGTGCCTCGAGCTTATAAGCTTAATACACAAGTGAATGCAAATTTTAATATTCTTGTGCTTGACGGTTTAAAGGTACCAGAGCACTCTGGGTGGATCTGCACAATTAAATGGTTAAAGTTTTGGTTAACATACCTACTTAAGGTATGAAGGGTTGGAGATCTACTACTCCGGTGGTATGATTCAAAATTTTGGGAATTTCAGTGTCTTTGAGCTACTGGGTTTAGATAAGGGAAAACCTTGACACATCGAGAAATACAAATTAATATGAGAGCAACCCACTCATATTCAGGCTTACCTTGGAGAGGGTAGGTGGTACATAGGTCTGGAAACATGTGCTCCTGGCTTCGAGTAACAATGGCTCGTTGGTCCCCAGTTCTCAAAGTTAGGGGACCCGAACTACCAATTTTGTCCTAGGCGGCAGCTTCATGTTCTTCTGCAAAAGTTAGGGATGCATTCTATTGTCTTGAGCTTTTGGGAGGTTCTCTCGGTCATTCAATCGCTCCCTTAGGATTTCAGTTTCAGTTAGACATTTGGGTTAATAAAACATCATTGCATAATAAACCCTCGAATGTTCTCTTCTATTACGGATGTCTTGGCCTGCGTGTACCTACAGGATAATTCAAGAAAAATATTAAATTTTACTTCTTATCAATCAGACAAAACATTGTGAGCTTTGTACTTGAACTTGTTAACTTGTGATTAGATAATTGAGCATGTAATTAAGTATTTAAACCAGTGTTTATTTATCTGATTAGATGTTAATTCATGCTATGTTTTTGTGAGTTAGAATAGTGATATGCAATAAATTATTTCCATATTACTTGCTTCTTTATGCCATGTTTAGTATCATGCTTCATTGTTTATAATTAAGCAAACATATTGCATACCTGTTACATAGTACATATGCAAAATCAAAGTATTCTCCTACGCAGACTGGTTGTAGTCTGACATAAATTATTTTATTATTTTTTTAGGAGAAGAGTAAAAGATCAAGAGAGGTTGTGGGATGGTGTGTGAACCTAGATATATGATCTATTGTGTTCCTGAAATATCAAAAGTTAATTTGGCTATTATTAATTATGTCAATCAGTCATTCAGAAACTCTGACCTTATGTTTTAAACTTTTTATTAGAAATGAAATGAATGGTAATTGCTTTAAGAATTCTTGTGACGTGCCTAAAATGCTTAGCTTGTTTAAATTTAAATATTTTTGCTGTTATATGAAAAAAATTCTCTAAAAAAATTGGGTGTTACATAGGGACTAATCCCTATTGCTTCAATTTTATTGATGCATATTCTTGTTATTGTTGGATTTACTATTGAGAATGTTTGTAATGGTAAGATTAAATTCCTCTACACAGATTAGGGCAATGTATATCGTAATGTTTCTACCTATTTACATGCTTGCGGGATTGGTCACTGAGTCTCTTGTCTCTATACTCATGAGCAAAATGGGAGTGCCGAATGCAAACATCAACACATTGTCGATATTGGTCTCACACTTATGGCCCACTCTGTCATCCCATTGCAATTTTGGCCTTATGCTTTTCAAACTGTAGTTTATCTTATCAGTTACCTCTCGTCACACACCATTACCCATAAAACTCCTCTAGAAATTCTTTTTAAAGTCCCTACCGATTATTCTTTTTGTGTGTTTTCGATTGTGCCTATTTTCCCTATCTTCGTCCTTATCACCATCATAAACTTGGTCATCGCTCCACTTTGTGTACCTTCTTAGGGTATATCCCCCATCACAAGGGATATGTGTGTCTCAACATGACCACCTTTAAACTTTTCATTTCCCGACATGTTTTTATGAATCCCAGTTTCCTTTCTCTCAACTTAGTCGTCTTTCTCTAATCCCATCTCCACCCTCTCTCTCTCCTACGTCGGTTTCACTTTCCATACCTCATCCACCCTACCCTCCTTCGGCAGCCCCTATACCTATCCCTTCCACTTCTTCTCTCTCCTCTCCCCTATCGGTTTTTGTGGACCCCCTTCCCCCCGTTCTCCACCTACTAATCCCGTCTCCATGGGATCCGTGCCTCCCTCTCTGGCATTGCTCTGAACTCACCCCATAGTTACTAGCATCATGGATGGCACTCACAAACCAAAACTTTTCCTCTCCACCAAACACCCTCTTCTGATTGCTCTTCTCTCAAAGCTAAACCAGGATATAGAACTGACTTCTTTTACCATTGCCAACTAAGATCCTCAGTGGTGGCAAGCTATGTACTTAGAGTTTAATGCCCTAACCCAGAATGACACTTGGGTGCTTATTCCTCTCGTTAATCATCACATTATTTGATGCAAATGAATTTACAAAATTAAACAGCGGTCAGATGACAGTCTTGAATGCTTTAAAGCTCAGCTTGTCACCACAAGATTCAGTTAACAAGAAAGTGTGAATTATTTTGAAACGTTCAGCCCGGTGGTTAAACCCACTACTATTCGCATTATCCTTGCTCTTGCCACTGGTCACAACTGGTCGATTCGTCAACTTGATGTGCAAAATGCCTTTCTCCATGGTGTTCTCAATGAAGATGTTTACATGGCACAACCCCCTAGCTCTCAAGACACTCGGTTTCCCCACTATGTGTGCAAGTTGTGTTGTGCCTTATATGGCCTAAAACAAGCTCTGCGCGCATGGTATTATCGACTTAGTTCCATTCTCTTGAACAAGGGTTTTATTGGTTCCCAGATGGACACTTCTCTCTTTATTTTCTAGACTTCGTCTGTTATTATTTTTGTGCTAATTTATGTGGATGATATTATTGTGACAGATAACTCTACTGTTCACATTCGGTCCCTCATATCTAATATGGAGCATGAGTTTGCTCGCAAGGATTTGGGTTCGCTGCATTTTTTCTCGGCATTGAGGTTCTTTCTCTCTCCACTGGGTTGCTTTTATATCAACATAAGTATATTTTGGATCTTCTTAGTCGGATTAACATGCTTGGCACCAAACCCATTGCTTCACCAATGGCGACCCATCTTTCATTATTTGCCTTTAGTGGAATTGCTTTTGAAGACCCTACTCTATATCACAGAATCGTGGTTGGTCTGAAAATCACATTTTTTTGAAAAAGAAGCAGTTTGTCGATTCGAGTCTGGATTTGGATAGGACTGAATGCAATGGATTTGATCTAAATTATGGTTTCTTTTAAATTAAGAAATTTCAGTATTCAATTTTAATTTGGGATTGTAATAATTTCCTTTAATGAAATTTTATATTTATGTACATAGATTAGAATGGATGAGCATGTAGTTGTATTTTAATTTTCATAATTGACTGTGGCATGCTATTTTTATTTTCTTTCAAAAAGAACACAATGGGAAACACGAATGGCACGCACACACTTTAATAGAGGATAAATAACACCAAATAAAGTTCATATTTATGGCCATAGTCGGAATACGAATAATACTTAGAATTATTGTTCTTTATTAAAATGCAATTCATTTTAAAAAATCATCATATTTTCAAATACATTTTTTTCCTTTATTAGAATCTAAAATAAAGATTAAATCAAAGTATATTCGTGACCATAGTAAAAAATATACAAAAAAATAATCTTGTTTTAATTCTATAAAGACACAAAAATTTATTTTATTCTTTCTTGGAATTTAAATAAAGATTAAATTAGAATATGTTTGTGACCATAGTCATGGATATATTAAAATTTAATCTTATTTCAATTCTATTAAAGAATAGAATTTGATTTTGATTCTAATTTCAAATAAATTCTTTTAAATACATTCATCATTTAAGATAGAATTATATCATTATTTTTCAAATTATTCAAAACATTTTCAAAATATTTTCCAAGTGATTTTTGAAATTTATTTTCTATTTAATTTTATTTTCAAGAATTAAGTTCAAAATTATTTCTAAAGATGAAATTCAATTTCAAATTTGTAAATTCAAAGTATTTTCAGAATCATTTTCAAAATCCAAAAAATAATTTCAATTTTGACTTCAATTTCCATTTCAATCTTCAAATTCAAATTCGATTTTAAATTCAAATTCCAAATTTCAATTCTAATTTCAAGTTTAAAGTTCAAATTTTAAATTCAATTCTGACTTCAAATAAAAAAAAATGATTTCTAAGATCAATTCTCAATTCAAAATCAAACTCAAAATTCGATTTTCAATCAAATTTCAAAGTTCTTAAATTCAATTTCAAGCTTTCAATTCAAGTTCATTTCAAATTTTAACCTTTCAATTCAAAAATTGATTTCTAAACCTCAAAGTCTACTTCTTAAAAGGATATCTTGAAATCCATTTTAGAATCACTTGGAAAAATCTAAATTTCCGAAATATTTCCAAGGGGCATAAACATTCTTTTAAAAAGTTTAAATTCATAGCATAAGCATGATTCTGTGTGCATTTAGAGCGTAGGATAATTACTTATACAAATTTAGGCAAGGCAAAGGCATAAATTTGATCCTTGGTTTGATTACTCCTGGTAAAAATGCCAAAAATGGTTAAACCTCGTACCGACGAGCGAACCCCATCTCCTCATTTTCTCACAAATTTCAAAACGAAGGCGAGTTATTTGAAAATCAAATCTATCTTTTTCAAAAAGGTCAAGTGGACCTTGCAAAGAGTTTTCTCTTTTTCCCCTCAAAAGAAAGAGAAAGGGATTTTTTTTTTCAACGATCACAACTGGTCACTTTGAAAGCTGAGGGTCAAATAAAGGATTTATTCTAGTGAAGAAGAGCAAGCTTGTTTATTTTATGATAACTTCAATTAGGAAAAAAAAACTGAAAAGTGAAGTCAAATCAACATTGGCAAAAAAAATAGACTATTACGAAGTAATGCAAGTCACACACACTTATTTTGCACTCACTCTTCTCATGTCCTCAACACTTTCTATGACAAGTATCTAGTTATATGAACATTTTTATTTTCAACATTTATTTTCAAAATTTTTATAAAGGAGCAGTTATTTTTTCTTTGAAAAAAAATTAAAGCATCATTTTTAGACTTAGGTCATCATGTACATTGTATTTCATAAGTCCCATCCTGACACTCAATATTATGTCATACACCCTTGTAATCATGAATGTCATATTTGTATTGTCATTTGTTTGTCATAAAGTTCTTTAGCATCATGATTTTATTTTCTCATCAATAGCATTCATATTGTAGTCATCCGTTCATGTTGTCTCATTTGACCCATAAAGGTCTACAAGTTGATCTTATAACACGATTTGTTTTGACAATTTTTTTTGCAATCTTTGTCAGTTTTATTCAAATTGGGTTTTTCACAATGCATGGATCATTGTCACAACTTTTGCAAGAAGTACCATTTTGAGTCAATCTTTTAAAAATATGTTTTTGTCTTCCTACATTTCATCTTGAGACTGATGGTTGGTCATCGACAAGACCTCCCACCTTAAATGACTATCCATTATACTGGGAAGACCCTCATGTGAAACAAGGTTCCTACTTTGTCTTTAGAACAATGGTTGGTCATCAACAAGACCCTTCCACCTTGAATGGTTGATCATTAAGCTAGGGAGTGAGGAACACTAAAAATGCATTTTACTAAGATAATCTTTTTTTGTCAAAGATGACAATATAAACTTCGGGCAAGCTAAGGCCAAGTATATTCTGCATTATTTTCTCAAAAATGTGATCTTTCATAAGTTAGAAAATTCATCTTAAGAACTTGTTTTGTGATCACTTTGATCAAAATGGGTCAAATTAGAGAATTTTATCATGCATCATCATGTCATGTCATATGCATTTTTTACATGTTACTAAACAGATTCTTGTAGTTGACATAGTTCTTAGGAACTCAATTGTCTCATTAGGAAAAGTCTACCCAATTCTATTTTAGGATAATCTTGTACATAGATGGACATTAGGCTTATAGTCATCCCACATATTGATGTAGCAATCTGAAACGCATTTGATAATTACATGAACTTTCCTAAACTCAATCCTTTATCCTAAAAGGTGCATTTCTGAAGTGGAACCATTTCATGTTTTTAAAAAAGTTCAAAAATATCTTAAGTCTTTTTTCAATGTTTTTGCCTCAAAAGCTTGTCTCTGCCTTTGTCTTTTAAAAAAAGAAGTCTTTGTCTCAAAATCATCAGTTGTCTTTCGTGAGATTTCAAGTGACAAGGCACTTGTTTCATCTTTATTTGATCTCGTTCAAGCAAGACTTTTCTCTCACAATCATCGAGTTTAAGGGAAAGCCCTCATGTGAAATAAGGTATTATCTTAGTCTGCAGACCAACCTCATTTGGTCAGACTTCTCTGCCTATAAGAAAAACAGTATAGGGAGACCCTCGTGTTAAGCTATGTATGTGTTTTTAGTTATCATCTTGCACCATCAAGTCATATTTATATTTGTCAATTTTTTTTTTCAAAAATACTTTATCTAAGTCAACTTTTCACTCTTTTCAAGCCGGTGTGTCTACTTCTTTGTTATCGATCAAAATTCGCACACTCGACAATAAAGATGAGCATTTTGTAGACACCCCATTTTGGATCAATATATTTTTATGTTAAAATGCCTAAATTTTATTACTAAGCCTTACTTCAATATGATTTTAAACCCTAAAAATGATCTTTTTAAGGTTTTTGACCAAAAAAAAGTTAAAGAGGAAGTTCTTAGCTCTCCAACACACCAAAAAACAGGTTAAATTAACATGTGGATAAAAAATTATGACCAAAATAAGTTTTTGGGTGATAACAACACATTTAATTGTCGTCATCATACCTTGAATTGTCATTATCATATCTTGAATTGTCATCATGATACATTGAATTGTCCTTATCATATCCTGAATTTTTGTCAACTCTTTTGAATTATAATTAGAAGTAGTCATTTTTGGGGTTGTGACATCAACATCCCTTAATGACACATTCGATTATCGTCAAGAGCTGGTCATCCCCATGATTTGTTATTATTAGATACGATAACAACAAATTAATTTGTCTTTATCAAAAACTTTGATGTTAACACAATTTGTCGTAATTGGATGCTTACCATTTTCAAAAAGTGCATCTTATCTTTATCTGCGCACACTAGCTTTCCAGAATTAAATCAGAATATCCTCCTTTCCAAATCTCATTTACAAAAATAAAACCTTCATTGAAGACAACATACCTTGGACAAATCCTAGACCTTTATTTCAAACTCATCCAATATAAATTGTCTATCATTTTTTGATCTCGAATATACAGAAAAAGTATCTTGATCTACCAAAAAAACTATTAATAAGGGGGCTATCCATATTTTAGATCTGATCTTTGTCTCTCTTAGCACCCTTACTCTACCAAAATCCCTGCAGAACATAGTCTAGCTGACCTAACCTTGTTCAAGCCTACATTGAGCCTAGTCTAGGACACAGATCCCTTATCTCATACCTATTTTGAAGTTTGTGCCAAGCTGAAGTATTGCATGTGCATTTGTCAACATAGAAAGGGTTACCTAAGCCTAAGGTGAGATTTAATTATTTTTAATCTTTATTTTATTTATTTTATGTATTTTTTAAAGTTTTGATAGCCGTAACATTTGTATATTGTTGTTGTTTTCATATTTTTTTTTAAGTTTTATTTGTTTTCACCAACAAACTCATCTTTATTTAGGATTGTGCATGAGGTATGTGCTTTCGCAATGCTGCCACCCAAAAAACTGAAGATTTGAGGTTTCTGGTTCGGTTGATCTCTGCTCAACGGAGGAGTAAAGATGCACAACCTTAAAGAACAACCCCCACATTCATCTTAAATTCGTATTTGGTTTTAGACCCATCTATTTAAAAAGAAAAACTCTTTTTCTTAAAAACCCTTGTTTTTGTTTACAAAAATTTGGTGAACCATACTTTAAGGTAACCATATGTATCATCAATATATAGAGGTTGCATATATTAAGGGTCATATGAAATATCATATTTCATGAGTGCTCTAGAGACAACCTCAATATCATAAAAGGCAACTCATACCTTCACACTCATATAGTTCAGTTCATCAAAAGTGGAGACTTGTTTAAACCACTTTAGCCAAATTGGCATATGGATCTCATTAAGAATCTTGGGACTCATCCTTATGTCACAGGTTTTTCGAGCACTTACATCAGAATGAGATATAAAGATACTCTTTATATATATATTATGATGTTTATCCAATTACTTCAATGACTTGTTCTTTCTATTAAACCAAAAACTCAAGTAAACCGAGTCACTTAGTTGGATTCTCATCATAGATAATTTCTTTGATAGGTTTTAATCGCATTCTCTCAGATATATTTTGGATAATCTTTTCATGGAAGGCCTTTCGTATATAGATCTGACTGATTTTAGCATGATCTCTCATAATTAACAAAAAATACTCATTGCTTGAGTAACGATTCACATAATTGAGCTTTACACATTATAAGTCTAGATTTTTCTAAGTCCATATTCCCCACCTTTATGCAATTGTTTGATTTATTTGAGCTTCTATATAAAAGGTGACTTTCATACTAGCAAAAACTAGTATCGTCAATTGTATTCATGGAATCAAGTGAGTTGTCACTGTGTGTTTAGATAAAAATTCTTGAACATCTAAACATACGAATGTAAAATTCATCCACTCATCTTATCTAACAAAATTGAAAATAGAATTGTCATTCTCATCATTATACTTTTAAATACATCATGTCTCATAATATTAAATTCTCAAGATTCTTCAAGGCATGAAAAGTATTTATATTGCTTGTTTCCCTAGATTGTTAATCTTTTGCTTTATCTCACTTATGATATGATTGATCTAGTCCAACACTTTGCGTAAACAAAAAATTGCTAATAATACCATACACTTAGTTGGGACTAATATCTTATAGTATAGATTAACACTAGGATTTTGTCATATATCAATGATTAAATTTTCTTTAAATCTTTTCAATATGAATGAATTGTGATCCACTTGCATAATAAATTAGTTATCACACCACACATTATAACATTCAATCTTATAACATAAAAATTTGTGAGAATAAACATTGCAATCAATTTTGTTACTCATAATTAACACATCACCCATATGAAATGTATTAAAATTCAATAATACCATAGTAAAATAATAAAATCAATTATCCATTGAGTTTGTCTAATAAAGACACAAAAAACCAGTTTTCAAAATGATATGTGATATAGGAACCATTCTCAAATTCATCACTATATAAATATAGTGGATATCCATTGGTTAAAGAAATCTTCTAAAAAACAATAAATTATCTTCTTTCTGTTTTAACAACTCATAATATGATTTTCAAAACAATTCTTTTTTTAAAAAAATACGAGCACTAAAATCCCACTTAAATTTCAAGTGTGACAAATAAAAAAATCATTTGCATATTTGATTGAATTAGTTAATACCCCATGAGTTAGAGTGTATGACAAATCTTATTTAACAACTTAGTAAAAAACAAACTAATTATAATTAAGAAGTTATTTTATCACTTTGTCTATGATGTCGCACATATATAGATCAATGCTTAATAAGATTTGAGAACGGATCATAATATACTCACGATTCCAAGCATCTAAGGATCTCATATCAACAATTAACTTTTCAAATGTGAAGGCAAAATAACATTATAAAATAAATGTGAAGGCAAAATAACATCAACTTAATATTTAAATTGATTTTGACAAAGTCATACTAACCTCCAATAATTAATTCTATCAAAACATTAAGAGTAGGTTTAGCCTACTAACCATCAAAATAGGTAGATGAGTAGATTCATCGCGGTAGATACATGATACAAATCTCAAGGGGATAAGCCATATACTTAGGTGAAGTAGAACTCCACAATCATATTGCCATCATTTGGCTTCAGAATGGATCAAAGATCCCAACCCATGTTCCACTCTTAATCCAAATAAAAAAACATCTTCGCATATCATTGTGTATGACTGCTTTAGTGCCATGAGAATACAATCTGAATTGGCACACCCAAGCAACACTACTCAGTTAACCAAAAAATGAGAGCAACACATGAAACATAATAAGCTATTTCATTCTTGATCCTTAATACAAATTCAAATTGAATCATGCACAATTAAACCCTCATATGTTTCAATACATGCACATGTTATATGTTCTATCAAATAATCTTATTTAATTCACAATAGGCTAAAAATTTATCTTAAATATATGAGAAACTTCTCATGTTAAAGACAATTTATAACACAAGGAACATCAAGATTCATATTCTCGTGACTAAGATAAAGGGTCAAGGTTAAAAATATAAATCTTGGATCAAATACCATTTCCTAAAAGAATCATAAATATCACATTTTCTTTTGAATTTGCATAAAGGCATATGAGAGTCTCATTTATATCCATATAGGTGGGTTATAGAAAAATTCAATATGTCATTTAAGCAAAACTTTGGATATTTACATCAAAGAACTCTTGATATTAAAGAGTCTATCCCAGTGATAATATGGGTATTATCTTTACACAATAAGGTGAGAACATTCATGTATCCATATCTTAATAAACATCATATGACATTAATAAATCAACCAAGATACATGTTGATCAAAATTGTCACAATGAATAGACATGTTGATTTATATCACAAATATAGATACAAAACCATACTTTGATCCAAAAATACGAATATGAGTATAGATCCAAAAACAACAAAAAATTTAGGTATAAACCTAAGACAATTTAGTAAGGGTTCAAACCACCTCCATAAAAGTAAAATTTAGTAGCATATGCACATAACCATTTTTAGGAACACCGACAACAATAGGATCTAGATAAATGAATCAAATAGATATGGGTCTAGATCCAAACACATAACTTGACAAATATAAAAAAAACCCAATGCAATACTCAATTTCAACTTAAACAACATACAATCACATAAAATCAACTCCCAATATCATTAATCTCAAAAAGAATGCAAGGAACGAAAGTAGGTATAAGTATGGATCCACAACCAAGAACATATGAATCATGCTACTCATAGGACCAATAAAAAATTATTAGTGATATTAAATCAACATAACATATAAGATTCAACTTGCATGGTTAATAAGTAGAAATAAATGATCATTAATCCAAAATGAATCCAAAACATAAAAGTAAATATGGATCCAAAAAACAAAGATCATGATAAACATGCTTATGTAAAAAAGATTCAAAACAGGACCTTAAGTAAACACTGAAATTCAGCTCACAAGAATAAAATAGCTAAATGGATTCATATAAAACAAAAATCTTAAAGTGGATTAGGATGAGAAGTTGGTTCTAAGATGTAAACACCCAAAATTTTTCTCATCCATTTTCAGACACACCCCTCGTGCAGTGCCAACCCTGGTAGGTCAGTGTAGGAGTAAAACCCTAAGTTTGTATCAGAAAATTACCATTTTACTCACTTTCATTAGAAAAATGACCATTTTACCCACTTTTATTAGGAAAATTACCATTTTACCCCTAGGTCACCCCAGACCTCTGGTCAGTCAGAGTCAGTCAAGCTCATTCTCAAGCTTAGAACAGTTAGAATGTCAATCATTTCTAGCTCATCTGAGCTCATGATGAACAAACCATTTTCATTTATGACCATTCATGCCAAAATGAGATCATTTCTTCAGAAATGAGCTCATTTCTCACTTAAATCTAAGCCAATTGTCTCAAAGTCAGTCATTCTCGGTCAATCCTATTACCCTGAGTCTAGTTTGAGCTCACCAGAAGTTCAAGCACCCTAGTTTTAGTTCAAAACCACTTTCAAGTGTCTAGGAGCCCATTTTAGTCTGTTTCAGCTCTTTCAGCTGAAATTGAGCTGAGTCCAGCCAGTTGAGCTAGTGTTTGAGCTACGATTTTAGTTCATATCAGTATTACTGACCTTTGTTTCAGCTCAAACCCAACTCTGGTCCGCAATTCACTTCACTCCAGTGACCATTTCTCTAAAAATGACAACTTTTCTTGATAATTTAGTCGAGAAGTTCTGTTGAATGAGTGTCTTGTAAGTTTATTTGAGTTATGAAACCCTAGAACCCAGCTCAATCCAATTCATTTTAGTTCAATCTAGCTCACACTCTAATTTTTAATGTCACTCTAGCCCAATAGAGCCCAAAAACTATTTCTTGAACCATTTTGTAATTTTTATCAAAATTATCATTTTTTGAACTAGTACAACTATCACTCAAAGTCCAATATCCAAAATTCTTCATTCAGGGTCTGCATTTCGCATAATATTTCATATCATTTCACATCATTTTATATCATTTCTCATCATTTCATAACATTTCATCACATTTCATTTCATTTTCGAGATCCAGAACTTCAGTTTTATAAATTCCAATCCAGATTAAGTTTTAAAAGTTTTCAAAAATCAATTTCAAACCCTGGGTTTCCAAAATTAACATTTTTATCCCCAGGATTCTAAATTTGGAAATATTTTCTCGAGAAAACTAATTTGGATTCTTTTCAAAATCAAATTTTTAAATTCTAAACTGGATTTGCTTCGCAACGGGGTATGAAACTTTAAATTTTGAGCTCGTTTCAAAAATTGCCAAAAATAGCTTGTTTCATCCAAAAAAATTCTAAAAAGACTATTATACCCCTACGATCCTCAAAATGAATTTCAAATTTGGAAAGTGAGCCCACTCTGAGATGACTTCTTCATTTACATTTACATTTATATTTATATTTTTATTTTAAATAAAAAATAAATAAAATAAAATAAGTATATTTTCTTGTTTATTATTTTATTTTCTTTCATTTTGTGGGACCCACAAGAGGGTCGATCAGCTCTTTCCCCTTCTTCCCTTTTTCCTTTTTCTTCCTTTCTTTCTTTTTCCTCTTTTCTTTCCTTCTTCTTTCTTTTTCTTTCCCTTCTTTCCTTCCCCTCCTCTTTATATTTTGGCCCCAAGGCACCATACGGATGCCTCTCCTATCTTTCATTGGACTTAGCCCTAATCTTATCATCCTCATTAAAAACCTAAGTTTGCCTTTTAATAGAATCCAACAACACTACATGCCTCCCCTTGGAGTCTCTCTCTCTCTCTCCCTTCCCTCTCTCTTGATCACTCTTTGGGTCAAGCCACCAAATCTTGATGGTTTTCTCATTTTTCACAAAGGGAGCAAAGAGACCATCCCTCTCATCCAGCCGGCAGCCACCACCTTCACCATCGGTTCACCAAAACCTCAATTGCAGCCTCCTCCACTCTTGCCTTCAGCAGCTACAACTCCAACCACAGCAAGCAGCAACTTCAACCTTTGTTCCAACCTCCTATAGGCAGCAACTTCAACCTTCAGCTGGCGCCTTCCACCTTCCACCTTCCAACATCTCCAGCACCACCTCCAGTTCCTTCATTGCAATGGGTTCAGCTACATCAAAGTGGTGACATCCACCATATCAAACAGCAACCACCTCCTTGGTGACGCCACCTGCTACCACCACAACCTTCTCGCCAACCAAACCAAGCTATCCCAAGGTAAGATATCCACTTTGCTTTTTTCGATTTTTCCTTTGTTTCATATTTTTGCTATTGAGAGAAGGATCCGTCCAATCAATGGACTGGGCCCTCCTTTCTCATAGCCACAAAAATAAAAGAATATAATTCGTATTTCCCTAAGTTTTTATGTTTTATTCCAGGTTTTAGATAAACTTTTATGTTTTATGTTACTTATTTCAATTTATATTGATAGTTTGTTATGTTCTACCTTAGGCATCCAGTCCAGTCGTAATTTCATGTTTAATTTCCCACCAATAAATCTTAAATTTTTTTGTTGAGAATGCCTTTATCTATCTGTGATATTCTACAAAAAATTTGAATCCATTTGAGTTTTTGAATTCCAACAAAAAAACTGAATCCCAAACTGGGATTTTACCCTTCTGGAAATTCCAGGTTTTGTTTTAGCAGACAAGAATCCGAGATCTCTCAGATGGACGATCCAAATCCTCCTCCAAAAAATACAGTGCATCCCTGTTAGAACATATTGTTTTTCAGTATTTTCCCAGATTTTTCCAATGAGGTTTGATTTCTGTCAAAAATCGAATTTCTCAAGTCCCTGTGAAAACCTTGAGTTTTCCTTGTCAGGGTCTAGACCGACCCTAATATGTTGTGATGCTTCAATCTATAGGTTGGATATCAAAACTTTCAACAGTGAAGTTATTCTTCACTATTCACTCTGTCATTCCTCAAAATTTGAGAAATTTACGAGCACCTAGGTATTTTTCCCAAAATTAAATTCTTTGTCTGTCAAATTCCAGGGCCTGAGAATTACAGAGATCTAGATCTCTGATAATCCTCTGCTCTTTTCCAAACCGTTTATTTAATCCCAAAATAGTCAAAAGAAGAAATTTTTTTCTGTTTGTCAGGGACATTCTTCCAAAATTTTAGTCATTTTATCTACAATTTGCTATTTTTCCTATAATTTTTCCCAAAACTTGTCAGTTTGCCCTAAGTCCTAGAGTCGCCGTATTCCGATCCGACTTGCCGAAGATGTCAAGCTCTGACCATAGGTCAAAACCAGAATCTGTAAAAGGAATTTTTTTTTGCCTGACTATCCTCTGTCACCCCATAAAATTTGGGGAATTTTTATGGTAGTTTAGTACCCAAAATTCAATTTAGAGTTAGCATTTTAGGCAAAATCTTGATTTTTAGGATTTTTAGTTATTTTTTATATTAAAAAATATCAAAAAATAGATTTTTGAGTTCCATTCTATTTTTAGGGTTAGTCTAAGTGTCCATGCAAAATTTGGCTCAATTCCAAGTTCATTTACCTTATGTGTTAGTTTACTTTTAAATTCAGAGTAAAAAATCAAGCGAAAATCAAGTTAAATTTGATAATTTGTGATATTTTTGCCATTTTAGGGTTTTTATCATGTGAATAAACATATCACGTCATATTAGGGTTAATTTCAATATCATTTTCATTTCACATTTCAATTTCATTTGCATTTCACATTTCAATTTTTTGCAAAATTTATTTCAGAAAACCATGGTTTCAAGGCTATAGTCTTGTTATCAGGGACATTTTAGTCATTTTGACCTCAATTTCGAAATTTCAATCTTTAATTTTCTAAGTTTTCATACATATCATCATATTGTATCATCTTATTTTTAATTTTATTTCATTTGATTTTCAAATTTCCAAATTTGATAAAAATCCTCTCAAAAAACCCTGATTTCAAGGTCGTTAGGGGTATTTTGGTCATTTTTACTCCAATTTTGATTTTTCAAGTTTATTTTAAAATTTTATTACTTATTTATCATGCTTATATCAAAAGGGGTATGAATTAGGGTTTATATCTGAATAATATACAATAATTTTCAATATTTTTGGATAAATCCAGATAAACCTACATTTTTGTGCTAACTTATTTTATAGTTTTGCAGGAATATTCAAGAAGAAGAGTTTTATTTATTTATTTTATTCAATTCAATGTAATAGCATATGTAATGTTTGGAATAAGAGTTACATTTCCTACATAGAATAGGACTGCATTGCATATAGTTTAATTTCTGCAAATTTTAATATATGATGTATCATTCACGTGCATATTTTTACAAATTCACTATGGTTAACACGAATGGCATGTGCACAAGCTCTTAGGGAGTTCATAAACTCGGTGAGATTCGTATTTATGACTATAGTCAGAATACGAAGAAAACCAAGATTTGTGATCTTCGTATTAGCCACATTCAGCCTACACTCTTAGGCTAATTTCAAAAATGCACTGCATTTCTCAAAGCTCAAAAGAATTTTCCCAATTCCTCGAAGAATTCTCTTTCAAATTCATATTTATTCATTCAATTTGTATCATTTTCAAACTCATTTCCCAATTCCATTTCAGAGAAATCGATTTTCCCAAAAATTTCCAAGTCTTTCTCAGGATTTGATTTTCTCAAAACTTTGAATTTTCAAATGAGATTCCAAATATTTTTCAAGTTCAAATCATGATTTCCCAAGATTTCCATATTCTCAATTTCATTTTAAAATCCCAAAATCGATTTTCTCAAAAACTTTGAATTACTTCTGAAATTGATTTTTCCTAGAATTCTCAAATCCTATTCAGAAATCGATTTTCTTAGAAAAAGCAATTCTAATCTCAAAAATTAATTTTCTCAAAGATATGATTTTTTCGAGAATCTATTTTCCATTTCAAAAGTCATTTTCTAATGAACTTTCTGATTTTCTCAGAATTCTCTAATCCATCTCCTAAGGAAAATAGTCCAAATCTCAAAATTGATTTCTCAAAGTTCAAGGTTTCCTGAGAATCCATTTTTCATTCAAAAAATCATGTTCCAATACAATTTCTGATTTCCAATAAAATTCAATGATTTTCCCAAGAATTCCATTTTCAATCACTTTTCGAAAGTATTTTCCAAGCACATTTCAATTTTCCAAAGCAAACATCATATTTCTCAAACTTGATCTTTTTAAAATTCTATAATGCATGCCTGATTCTCTGTGCATTCTAGGAAAAATAGAGCATAATTTAGATAATTTAACTTAGTCAAATCACGCAATTGATTCTTGTTCAATTACCCCTGGTAAAGGCGCCAAGAACGATCGAACCTCATACCGACAGGCGGATCCCATTCCATGGAATTTCTTCGCAAATTTTCAAAACGGAGGCGAGTAATTTTCAAAACAAAATTTTAAAACTTTGGTCGAGTTTGACTCGCATAATCGTTTCTCTCTCTTGCATAGGGAGGGGAGAAAATTTTTTGATGATAACATAAAAGTGATCCAAAAATCCAAATTTAGATCCAAATAATTCATCTATATAATAATGGTTTCAAGAGATTAAAAAAAACCCACCAAAAATCCCTATAGATTCTCCATAATTAGGTTCAAGAATGCATGAACACACAATCACTCGGTCCAAAAAGCAAAGATTATAGTGTCTTGCCAAGAGAACAGAACAAAATGTTATATATAGGATTAATAGTGTACCTCACTCTATTCAATTTTCTATGATCAATCAAACATCTTCATATGCGGTCGTCGTGGAGCATGATGTCGCTTTCTAATTGTTGAAAATTTTTGCATGATCCGAATGAAGATAATGGTGATGATAAGATCAAAATTGATTTGGAGGCGCACACTATGACACTCTCTTGAAAGTGACAGTTGCCTCTCCAAATAAAAACTAGGTGCAGTAGGCTTAGCTACAACTTTACTTATGGTATACAACTAAGCTCGCATCTCTTGTGATATTCTCAATCACCTTTCGCACCAAGGCAAATGACTACTATGATACTGCAACTCCCCAAAAATTTTAACCAAAAATACATGATTTTTTTTAAATTCAAATATGTAATTATCCAAAGGTTTTGCTAATGGATAAGTTACAATCGTGCCAAGCACTAGATGGCCCTGAGCACAAGCGTGAGCGTATCTTAGCCTTCTAATGTCAGATCAAGTATAGAACACCATTATCAGCTGATTGAACACACTACATAAAAGAATCATTAAGTATCTCATCAAGGACATTGCCTTAATCAAATCAAGTTGTCAAGAGTCAGCCTACGCAAGCACTAGCATTTACTAGCTCTCTAGAACAATATTTGAGATAAGATGACCAATTAATAAAACTTGTTTGGTTCGAAATCATAGCAAAAATAATATTTGAAATCGGTTAAACAATTTAAGTGAGTTATAGGTATGTCAAAATGTCTCTACCAAGCCAGTCCATTTATTCAATAAATCAAACGTTTAAAAGTGTCAATTAACTAAAATAAATAATTAGAAAAGTCTAAAATGTCTCCCAAGGATCAATAGTTGATTCACATGGTACCTCCACAACATTTTGCAACTGCTCTAGCTCAACTATTTGTATCTATTTTTTTTTATTTTATGGGGTCAGACTTCCACAATCTCATTAGGAATCATATCAATAAGGCATATATATATATATATATATATATATATATATATATATATATATATATATATATATATATATATAAAGCATACATGCACATGCCATCAATAGTCATAAGCATTCAATTAAACAGATAATTTCAGGGAACATAATATTCAGTTATATCACTGTTAATCATCACATAATCAAGAACTTGCTTTAAACACAAATGCAACTATAAACATGCATGTCATATTTGTAAAGTGTCCCTATTCAATTAATGTATTGTTTCACTTTTAACAACTCAATGGGTATGCCAAAGAATCGCATAACCTAGTCAAAATCACTTAGAGTATATTATTCAATGCGATTTAATTAAAACTGAGTGACCAGCTGAGCTAAAACCACTTGGGAGCGGTCCAACGCTGAGAGAAACTCACCAGTGGCTACAAATAGGATCAATTCTAACTCTGCAGGGACACTGACATACCACTTAGGATAAGTTAAGGTGTAGTCTAGCCCACTAACTCCGTGGACTGAGAACTAGTGAGACGCCAGGGCTTCCACGAAGTCCATAAATATATCTTGGTATGCATGTTTGGGAATCAACAGTGGCCACAATAACCCGGGCAGTTTCATCACTCCATACTTATTGTCCTAATAGACTGCATATCAACATACGTACTCTTGGACACAATCCTTTATGTTTGACAAAAAAAAAATAGGGTTCATGCAAGTTGTATTGCTACTCTCTTCAAGGTAGGTCTAAGAAGTCCAATCATGCAAGTTCAACGACTAATTTTGCCTAGAACCACAATGTGATTCATTATCTTATGATTTCAGTGACTAATTCCACTTGAAAATCGCCCTTAAGGTTCTTTTTATTAAGGCAATAGGTCAATGCATCTGGGTTGTCCACCCACACTATGTGTCTCATGGTCTATACTTTTAGAACCAAATGCATGTTTGTTATTATGTAAATACACACATACACATGTCAAATTTTATACATAATCATGGCATACTGCACTTAACCATTATCGTATGTGCATTGGACATCATATGCAACAATCACATGGCCCCATGCTATATTTCAAAACACTTATGCAAATAGAACCTGATATGCATCATATGCACACTTACTACATGTCATAGTCATATATGCATTGAGACATATTGCATGCATATCATAAACATACTATTCCATATAAGCACATATCATATATCAATTTATGTTAATCATCATAACATAAAAGCATGCATAATCTTCAAGTGCATATTATAAGCATCAATAACAATACATATTAATATTCAACCATTTATATATTTATTTGATTCAGTTTTGAAGCTAAATCATGTTCCAACTGGTTCACTTTCGAAACCCAAACAACATGAGCACAAGTTTCAACTCAGAACTATAAAGACTAAATTTTATCAGTCGGTGTAAATTTTGTTTTGACTCGATTACAGTGAGAAAAATCTAAAATTTTAACAGTATATGTATGAATGTGTTAGCTAAACCTAGCAACAAACCTTGCCTCATTTAGAGTTCAAAGCAGAGAGAAATAATTAATTTACTGAAATTGATTTTCTTACTCTTAGACTAACCTATTCGGTTCTGTCCTTTCAAAGAAGTATTAATTCAACATCTTTACAGAACCAGAAAAATTCTTTAAAAAATATTGTAAATAGAAAAATATGTCTAGAATAATATTTCACTAAGATTAGTTGCAAACTCTATTGGAGCTGTGAATTAAAATTCATGGACTGCAGCCTAGTTCGGTTCTTGGATAGGCATGACTGCAGAAATTTTCAGGTTTTTGAGCTAACTTTCATGATTTTTAACTCACAGACCCTAATGAATTTGTTTACCAAATTTTTATTCAAATTTTCTTAATATGTAATCTAATAAATGTAATTTTTTTACCTATAACCACAATACAAATTAAGAGAAATAAAATTGCCAACAGAGTACAATCAATATCTATCTTAGCACATGGCTGGAACTAGTATCACCTCTAATACATGTCTGGAACTATATTTCAGCATATGAATGCACCATTGGTGCTACGTATACACACACATATTGAAAGGGTTCTCTACCTAAAAATGCGTAGACAAAAAAATTGTTGAACGTTCGATGTAAGTGCGTAGCTTCACCACCAATGGATGTACAACCCCACTTCTAATCTCCAATGTAGGTCTGAACCTAGGGTTTGAGAAATAAGAGAGTAGAGACTGAGGGGGAACAAAATTGAGTGTGGGGGTATCATCCACTCATTTTATAGATTTTTATAGAGTCCTTTTCTCAAAGAGACTCCTATCTCTATGAGAACTCTATTCTTTCAAGAGACTTACAAACATAAAAACTCAATCAAATTCAATATTTAAATAGTTGATTCGATAGCCCTCGAAACATAGATCATCGTGGTGGTCTTAAATTTAATTATACTTACACAGATCAGTCAAAAAAAAATAGTCAAGATAAAAAAATATTGATTTTTGGACTGTAATTATGCATAAACTTTAGTCGATGATAAAATACTCAAATCAGCACCAATTTGGGCATATAGATAGTTGATTTCGATGCTCTCCAAATGAGGAATGTCAAAGTTAACTTTAATTTAATTGGTGAGCTACTGATTGGCAAAAATATACGTTAGAACAGTAATGACAATGTTCAGTGCTTCCCACACTTGGGTCCCCATTGGGTCTAAATACCATATTAGACCTAATTAAGTTTCAAATGGGTATTTAAACTTAAATTAAAATTAAATACTAATTTAAATACATAGTAAAATTTCAAACCATCATTAAGACTAAATTCTATTTTTATTTATTTAATAATCATAAAAAAAATATTGAGTATTATAGACACAAATACCCTGAGCAACCCTACAACGAAAAAAAAAACTACTTTGATATGAGAGTGAAAAGGAGGAAGAAGAATGGAGTATGCACCAGTTGTGCCATTCAAGTCTCTATCTTTGGACTAAGGGACCTTCCAAGGTATATATAAACTTGGGATAGAGGTTGGTCAATAGGTCTTCAAAAGTCCATTGACCATATTATAAAGCATGCCCCATTATGGCTCTTAAAGCCATTTGTATGCACCCACTAATGGGGTGTCACACACCACCAATATCCCATCTGCTATTATCGTCCCATCGTGTTAAGGCTAGGTGGCACACTCAATATAGGTCTAGAATAACCCTTGACTGGCTAGTCAAACTCACAAACTGATGTAGTGTTAAATCTCTTTAAGAATGCATTAAATCTCTTTTAAAGAGGTTTTATGATATTCAAAATAGTTCAAAAAGGAGAAATAAAAAGATTGGTCAAAGTCAAGCCAAGACCAGACCAAATCCAAAGTCAAAGTCAAAGCGAAATGTATGTCCAATGTCTAAAGTTTGAAGTTTATTTGACAAGCCCAAATCCCAAGCTCCTTGAGGGCCTTGACCTATAAGCTAACTCTCTATATTTTAAACTTAAAGAGTTTTTCAAAGATGATCAATATGAGACTAAACTTTTTCATAAAGTAAGTTTTTTCCTCCAAAATGCATTCTCAAAAAATTAGGCAATAGAAAGGGTCATATTGCCAAATACCTTGGTTCAAAAGAGATAATTTTGAGTCAAATAATAACAAGAATTGAAACTCTGAAAATGAAAAATCACCTAATCCAAGCCATAGCAAAACTTCAATAAAATTATGAAAATTAAAGAAAAAACAACTAAGACTTAAGTTTTTTTTCAAAAAATCAGCTAAAAATGTGTTTTTTTTAGAGAAGTGTCTAGAACATGAAAAATATATACTTTTAAAAAGACAAGAAGATACTTTTCAGAAAAACTCAATTTTGGATCCAAGTGGATAGAATCTTGTATTTGAATCAGAGTGATTCCTTAACACGAATCTCACAGTTCTTATATCCTAACTTGTTTTCCAACAAAAAATTTCATACATATGCCTTTTTAACCTTGTTTTATAAATTAAAACAGAATTAAACCCATATGTATTTTTTGTCATTTTTTTACGATTTATTTTTTTATGCCCTTTTTCAGATGACCTCATAAATAATGTATTCAAGAGTAAGGGGTAGGTGCCTGGTGCTTTTTTGTGCCCACCGTGTGCCTACCAACCTTTGGAAAGATTGTTTCTATTTTTTCTAAAATTTGACCATACAGATGTGATCTACATGATTCATTTTATGGGAATCGGCTTTTAAACGGTCTGATTCCAACACCAAGTTAGGTTTTATAAGATTCAATAATCAACAGTCTAGAATTTCAAAAAATAATCAATACCTAAAAAATCATTTTTTTGTCAAAAAATCATGATCCAAGTGTGATTTTCTAGTAAATTGATCACGCAGAACACATCTATAGGATCATATTTTTTTAAAAACAACCTAAAAACCCCTATCCAAGCTCGGTAGGCACACAATAGGCACAAAAAGGGTCAGGCACTACTTATTGCCAACTATGAATCTATGAAGTGATGCCCACAAAGGCTTCATTCATCTGGTAAGTTCGAAGTCACCAAGTTGACAGCATGTCATAAGTTCTAAACCCAATGGTGGTGTCCCTTGCTACAAAGTCGAAGCTAGTTGTACTTTATTGGGGACAAGGGACAACAAGGGTTTTACCAACTAGGGGTCAACCGATCAGTGATAGGGGTTTCCTTTACACTATCCAAAAAAAAACTATTAATCTATGATCCAAACCAATGTTATCAGTATCAGTGTGTATATCGAAAGGAAATTGGCTATTTTTTAATAAATATAAAAATTATTTAAAATATTATTTCAATTTTTGTTACACATGTCACGTTCTGATTGACATGTAATATTTTTTTAATTATTTTTTGGCAGATTCAAAACAATTCACTTGAGTATCAGTATTTGTTGATTCCTTGGCCAAACGACACAGGGTCGACACTGATACTGACAACATTGATCGAAACTGAAGAATCTGTTTCGCCCTAGTGGGGGTGACTTGTGAATGTCACCAAGTTGACCCGAAGTCACAAGTTCAAAATCCATGGGTGGCGTCCCTTGCCATAAGGTCGAAGTTGGGTGTACTCCCCGGTGGGCAGGGGTGACCTCAATAGTTTTACCAATGGGTCAGACAATGTGGGTTTGGTGATGGGGTTTTTTTCTTGCATTATCTAAAATAATATATATGGAGAGAGAGTGATGCATAGCTGCTCACGTGCTCAAATGGAGGTTATTCACGCTGAGTGTCCATCGCGCAGCAGATCAACGCTCAGCATCCTTTTTGCTCAAATAAACTTTTACTGGTTCTATTTTAGTGCCAGTAAAAGTCTAAAAGTGTTCACTAAGACTTTTACTAGCGCTATTTTAGTGCCACTAAAAGTATTTTTGTGCCACTAAAAGTATTTTTGTGCAAAATAACGCTGAGCTTATCACGCCATGCGATGGATGCTCAGCATGAGTGACCACTGTTTGAGCACCTAACGAGTGAGGTGCTATATATATATATACAAAAAGTGGTGGCTGCCTGGCCAAAACTGACGGATGCATGATGGACGCTTAGTGGAAAAATCTCACTGAAACACCTTTAGCGGGGACAAAAACATCACTGCTACATGTGCCAGACTTTTAGCAGCGATTTTTTTTGTCGCCACAGACTTTTAGCAGCCACAAAAATCATCGATACCTAAAGGTGTTTCAGCAGGATTTTTTTGTTGAGCGTCTATTGCGACGCTCGATGGATGCTCAGTACACGCCCATTTTGGTCAGGCATGAAAGTGGTCAGACATATAGAGAGTGAGTGGTAGCTGCTCACACGTTAGATGGTAAATGGGTCTTTTAATCTTTTTTCATTTTATTTATAAATTCTATGCACTTTATTTTATATGGATCAGCTGTTAAAGCATTCCATTACGACACATAGGTGGGTTTTTATAAGGTTCAGCAAATCAATGGTCCAAAATCTTTATAAATTTTTTAGGCTCCAAATATCATTTTTTTCATAAAAAACACATGATCCAGAAGGGGAATCCTTTTAAATTGACCATGCCCAACACATTTATGAGGTTGGAACTGAAAAAAAACACCAAAAGGGCAGAAAAACCCATTTACCACGGTTCATTTAGCACCTCTGAACAGCTACCAATTTCTCTCTCTCTCTCTATATATATATAAAATCAAATTCTCTTATATAAATATATGGTAGCTGCTCACACATTAGGTGCAAAATGATATGTGCTAAATGGGTTTAGTGTTTTTTTCGCAGTTTTGACCTCATAAATGTGTCAAGCACGGTCAATTTATGAGGAAACCACACTTGATTCATGTGTTTTGGATGAAAAAAATGATATTTGGAGCCTAAAAAATTTACAAAGATTTTGAACTTTTGATATTTTGGACCTTATAAAAAACCACCTATGCGTAGGAATCAAACGATCCCTACTAAATCTTATTAAATCTAAGTACATAGATGACATCTGTACGGTCAGAATTTACAAATAAAATGAAAAAAAAGGCTGAAAACCACATTTAGCACGTTCATTTCACACCTAATGTGTGAGCAGCTATATATATATATATATATATATATATATATATATATGAGTGATTGGTAGTTAGTTGTTCACACGTGAAGCGTGAAATGAACATGCTAAATGGGGTTTTCAACATTTTTCATTTTATTTTTAAATTCTGATCATACCGATGAGATCTATTTTATTTGATTTTATAAGGATCAGCTCTTGAGGCATTCGATTCTGACACATGGGTGAGTTTTTATAAGGTTCAAAAAATCAACGGTCCAAAATCTTTGTAAATTTTTTATGCTCTAAATACCATTTTTTATTGAAAACACATGATCTATGTGTGGATTCCTCGTAAATCGACCATGCCGGACACATTTATGGGGTAGGAACTGCGAAAAAAATATCAAAAGAACAAAAAAACCCATTTAGCATGTATCATTTCGCACCTAACGTTTTTCATATATATATATATATATATATATATATATATATATATATATATATGTTTCTCAAGGACAATGTGGCTTTCATAATTTTATAAAAGTTTAGGGGTACTTACATCCCTAAAGTTTTTAACGATCCCCACATAAAAATACCTTCATGAGTAATGTGGGGTGGGTGATGGTTTTTTTTTCTTGGATTATCTAAAATATATATATATATATATATATATATAAAAAAAAAAGAGAGAGAGAGAAAGAGAGCTGCTCACTCATTATGTGCTCAAACGGGTGTCACTCACGCTGAGCGTCCAACGCGCAGCGGATCAATGCTCAGCATCCTTTTTGTTCAAATAAACTTTTACTGGCACTATTTTAGTGCCAGTAAAGGTCTAAAAGTGTCCGCTAAGACTTTTAATGGAACTATCTTAGCGCCACTAAAAGTTTTTTTGCGCAAAATAGCGCTGAGCATTCATCACCGTGCATTGGACGCTTAGCGTGAATGACCTTTGTTTGAGCACTTAACAAGTAAGGTGCTACTATATATATATATATATATATATATATATATATATATATATATATATATATATACACAAAAAGTGGCAGCTGCCTGACCAAAATGGACACGCACTGAGCGTCCGTTGTGCATCGCGATGGACACTCAGTGGAAAAATCTCGCTGAAACACCTTTAGAAACGTCACCGTTTTAACGGTGCCAAACTTTTAGCAGTGACTTTTGTTGGCTAAAAGTCTCAGTGGGACTTTTAGCAGCTACAAAAAGCGTTGCTACCTTTAGTGGTTACTTTTTTGTCACGCTAAAGGTGTTACAGTGGAATTTTTTCGCTGAGTGTCCATCACGGGGCACGTTGGATGCTCAGTGCTCATTCATTCAGGTAGCTACCAATCACACACTCTCTCTTTCTATATATATACAGTGATTGGTAGCGGCTCATGTTAGGTGCTAAATGGGTTTTTTAATCTTTTTTCATTTTATTTATAAATTTTGACTGTACAGATGTACTTTATTTTATAAGAATTAGCTTTTGAAGCGTTCAATTCCAACACATGGGTGAATTTTTATAAGGTTCTAAAAATCAATGGTCTAAAATCTATGTAAAAATTTTAAGGACCAAATATCATTTTTTTCATAAAAAACACATGATTCAAGTGTGGATTCCTCGTAAATTGACCATGCCCAACACATTTACCAGGTTGGAACTGCAAAAAAAACAGCAGAAGGCTAGAAAAACTCATTTAACACATCATTTAGCACCTAACCTTACCAATTTCTCTTTATATATAATTAATTTCTTATATATATATAATAGTTGTTCATGCGTTAGGTGCGAAGTGATATGTGCTAAATAGGTTTTTCTATCTTTTTAGTGTTTTTTTTGCAGTTTTGACGTCATAAATGTGTCAGGCATGGTCGATTTATGAGAAATCCAATCATGTGTTTTGGATGAAAAAAATGATATTGGAAGCCTTAAAAATTTATAAAGATTTTAGACTTTTGATTTTTTGAACCTTATAAAAAACCACTAATACTCATGTGTTGGAATCGAACGATACCTGTAAAACCAAGTAGATAGATGACATCTGTACGATCAGAATTTACAAATAAAATGAAAAAAAGGCTAAAAACTCCATTTAGCATGTTTTCGCACTAAATGCCTGAACAATTTCCAATCACTCATGTATCTATAGCTGAAATGAACATGCTAAATGGGGTTTTCAACTTTTTTTTCATTTTATTTTTAAATCCTAACCGTACAGATGCCATCTATGTACTTGATTTTACAGGGATCGTTCCATTCCGACGCATGGGATTTAGCACGTATCATTTCGCACCTAACCTACGAGGAGCTACCATTTTCTCATATATATACATATATATACCAAGGAAAAAGTTTATCAAAGTTTAGGGGCACTTACGTCCCTAAATTTTTTAACGGCCCCCACATAAAAATACCTTCATGAGTGCGTTGTCTGGCAGGTAATTGACGGAACGGGTAACGATTTTCTCACTCGGATCGGCCTCTCTCTCTCTCTGCAGAGGCTGTCTCGGTGGGAAAACTCTCGGAAAAAGGGTGGGAAAAGATGGCTCAACTCAAGATGGTCAGTCCAACAACTGGAATTCCCCTTCCGTTCCTTGTGGATTTGGATGAATTGCTTGGTTTTCTTGTGAATTCTCGCCTTATTAAGGTTTATAACCGTCGAAAGAATAGAAGAAAAAAAATTTCTCGCTCTGGGGTTTAGTCTTATTTGCCCAAAACAAAAAAAGGGAAGAAATTCTCGAATTAGGGCTTAACCGGTTGTTTTGGAGAAGGGATATCGTGTTGCATCAATTTTTTCCTGATCATCAGTTCGTCAAAATTCATGGGTTTTGGTGGTTTTTGTAGAGTTCGGCAGTAGGCATCTTGCGCTCTTTTTGTTTTGTTTTTTTATTGGGTTTGTGGGTGCTGACCTTGTGAATGAGTGTATTGCATCGATTCTGACTATTGGTATGTGTGCAATTTTGAGTAACTGGTTTGCTGATACTTCTTTTCCTTTTTCATATCATTGTAGTTGGTTATTTGTTATTAGGAATTGTGCCGAATGTGAATGAATTTTTTTCTTTTCCGCTAAGATCTTTAATTGGTAAATTGAAGAATGGCTGTGTAACATGGGCAATACTACGCCTCCCGTAGCATTGTCATACCCATGCTGGTATTGGGTACTTCTTGGTACGGATCAACTGGGTTTCGATCTTAAGTCGACCCATTTTAATCATCTTATGATCAAATTGATGTATAGTCAATGTTCAACATTAGAAGTGTACACTGTTTGTTGATGATTGATTATGTGTTAGTGAACTATATACCTTTGATGTGCTTTAGATTTTTAGTTCGTAATTGGCAATCTGTAATTTCATATGTATAGCATTTTGTATAGGTATCCAATTGATATCTAGTAAATGCTTGACATTAAAAGCGTATGCTGAACATGTATGCATGCTTCTGTGTGCACTTGTGTGTGTGTGCGCGTGCGTGCGTGCGTGTGTTCTTGACCTAAGTAGTGGTTTGTGTTCAACTGTAAAGTTGGTTCAACTAAAACCTCCCTCACTTTTCCATTTTTACTATTACAAGAGATGCAAGTTAACCTATATGTAAATATGCTTAGGTTGAGGAGTTGGCTCTTCTTATTAAGGATAACTTATCTTGCAAGCATCTTGTTCTTTCTATGGAAGAATGTTTGGTTGACTTCCTCCAAAATAGTACAAGGTATCACTTTTTGAAAGTTTTTTTTTCATGGCAATGCTATATGTTCATATTGAAGTTCTCAACTTCCAGCTTCCAGAATGTGTCTTGTGATATTAAGATTGTTTTCTTTCAAAGTTCTAAATGAAGAATGTGTTTTCTGTAATAATAAGATAGTCTTCCTTCAAGTTTCTAAATCATTTGATTTAGTCTAGGTTGACCTATGCAGGGGTCAAGGAATCCAAACATTTCTTGGTGTGTCATTGTAGTAATTTTAACGTTTGTTTATTTTCTATGGCTTATAACTTTTGGCATGTTTCCAAGTTTTTTCTTGTTCACCAACATCCTATAGTACGGCATGTTCTTATTGGGTAGGTAACAAATAAAAAGGAGAAAGTTCAGTAGAGCTCATACTAGTGATGCCGTTTTACTGTTACTGTGTTGATTTTCTCAGGATGCATGCTATGGTTACCATATTAAAAATGCTTCATGTTATCACGATGTGGCCATGTGTTTCCTTTTCGATTGATGAAAAGAACAGGTTATTGAGGGGGGTTGTACTTCTGTTCAGATGAAATGAGGCAACAATATTATTTATTAGAAAATTGGACAAAGTCATCCTTAACTATCTGGAGGTTCATTGGGGTTGTTGAGAAACAAGAGAGATAAAGGAAGACATTTTTTGGATGTATGAAATGTTTAAGATTTATCAAACAGTAAAGACAGTGGAAGAGTTCTTATTTTTTTGAATATGTGCCTATTTTCCAGAGATCGATAGTGTAAAAATGGTAAGCATAAATGAATTGCTGGAAACAATACCTGCAGGTGAAGGATGTGACATCTGATGCTTGGGGCCTAATGTTTCTGATGTTGTTTCTGATGTCTTTTTTAAAATGGACTGTTCCTTGGGTCATATTTGAATTTTCTTTTCCTAATCTTCAGAAGTTCACACATTTGTAAGGAGGAATGGAACACATTGATAATAGAAATCTGATGCACTAACACTGGAGACTGATGTTTGGGGCTTGATGTTTCCAGTATATCCTTTTTCCAATAGGCCATGGGATATATTTTAATTGTCTGGTGCTATGTGCAGAGGCTCACACAACCATAAGGAGGAAGGGAACCCATTCATAATTAAAAAAAACCATTATGCTACCTCATTCTGACTATGTTCTTTTGAACCCTTTTCATGCACATCATATCCTGCTAACGGGAATGCCCTTAGTATACATGATATGAAGCTACCAGCAGAGTCAGTGACAAAGTATAAAAAAGGAAAAAAGAGAAGATATAAATTTATTCTTATTGTAGGAACATTTCCATACATTGGAGATGTTTGTGACCATGATTTGTTCCTACATCAAATAATGAAACTAAGTTGAAATTAAAATGTAATGTAATTGATGAATTTTTTTAATTCTTTTACTTTTAAAATAAGTAATCGAGATAATAAAAGGAAATAGATAACATTAATGACATAATGTTGACTGTGTCCGATACTGTTTTGACTGTGTCCATGAAGTTTCATAGTGTGTCTAAGTGTCATGCAATCTCTAACACGGGATATGCATGCTAAGTGAAGTATCTGTGTGACATAGCATATGGTATCTATTTCCCTATTCAATATTGTGATTGTTGATTCTCAGGATCTATACTCTCTATAAGGGTGGGTTAAAATGACAAATACCTTATGCTAGCATAGGAATTTTTATGGAGCAAGGCTTGGGAATCATATTAACAGATGTAGATGTCCATGTGGATAAATCATCTTGCTTAGCAGATGGGTACTGGAGATGCTTTTAACTGTTCTCATTTGAGTACTGGCCATACTATTACCTTTCCCAAATGAATTTGTGTGCTATGTTTTCCTGTTCGGCAATTAATGATACTGGATCCCTTTCCTACTAGGTAGTTAACCAAAGGAATTCTCCTTTTATGTTCACCCTTCCCTCTCTGAAGGGTATTCTACTTTCTTGCCATGGATAAGTT
This sequence comes from Nuphar pumila, assembly GCF_984573655.1. Taxonomy (NCBI): domain Eukaryota; kingdom Viridiplantae; phylum Streptophyta; class Magnoliopsida; order Nymphaeales; family Nymphaeaceae; genus Nuphar; species Nuphar pumila. Next base: position 115,225,338 of record NC_143252.1, on the reverse strand, counting down.
TTCTAATCATAGATTGGGCATCTGCTCGTTTGGCCATGATGTAGAACTAAAATTTGAAGCTCTTAATCAAGTTCATTTACAACGTTCAATGGCAGCCCAAGCTGAAAGAAGATAATTTAAACTTTTAAGCATGTCCATAAATAGTTAGAGTTACCTAATATGTTAATTGAGATTGTGCAGATCTTAACTTGAACAACTTTGACACAACACAAGCACTGCCCATGCATCTACGCATCCGCGTGTGCCACACACGCATTGAGTAGTAGCAGTGACCATATATTGGATTTATATGTTAAGCCACAGGCGGACTGCTTTCTAGTGAATGTGTCATGGATTTATATGTTAGGCCACAATCAGACTGCTTTCTAGTGAATGTGTCATATTTTGTTTCTCTTCCTTGGTATCTTTATGAGTTACATATGACAGAGATCTAGTGTGTAGTATGAAGTTGGCCAAGAATATCTTATATTATCAATATGTTTAGACCCAAAGTTTGTTTTGAAATTATGTTTACAATGGTTCTTTATTTTGGAATTATGTTTATATTGATTCATTCTTACATTATGCAACAATCTAACTTTTTTGGTTCTTAGTCCAAATGGGGTTTTGGAGCTGGAACCGATGTCTTCTTATCACCGCATGCTTCTTCATCGACTAGCAGATATATTTGGGTATACCTGTTTCTCACATTTGTTCTGCCCTAAATTCTTGTTTCTAAAAATCATTGTTTTTCTTATACAGATTATTTTTGTCTTGCAGAAATTTCTTTCGCTTTTAGCTTTTCAAATGTTGTTTACCGTGTGCCTGTCTTTTTTATATTATAAGTTACTATTTGTTTTTTATGTTTCCCAGGTTTGCCCATGAATCTATAGGAGAAGGAGATGATCGGCATTTGGTTTTGGAGCGATCTCCAGAGTCTGCAATGTGTGTTGAATTTCCAGGCATTTTTTCCATGCCTTTTTTATCCTACTTTCTTTTTGTTGTTTGATGCTTGACAATATTTTGTTTCTAAAGACCAGGACCACTGTTGTCAGTATCGGTTTCTGATCCAAAACGATTATCAAATCAATTCAGATAATCAGCCGATTTGGACTTGAACCAACTCAAGCTTAATCAGCCATTTTTAGTTTTCTAACGTAAAAATTCATTAAAATTTTAAAAAAATATTATTAAAATATTAAAAAATTTAAGAAATACTAAAACTTTTTTTAAAAATATTAAAAGATTAAAAATCGTTTGAGGTCCAAGTCGGCCCTTATCGAATCTATTTTGGGCCGATACGAGTCGATTCAGGCCAATTTGCATCAATATTGGCCATTGTTTAAAACCACGCCAAGTCAACCCAGTGACTTGTTTGACTCGGTCATTTACTGGGTCGAACCAGCGAATGATCCAGAAATGAACAAAACTCGGTGAGTCATGGGCTGACTTGACTGAGTCTGTCAAGTTTTAGCATGACTCGGCCAAGTTTTGTCATGACTTGACCGAGTCACCTATATATAATATTTATATATATTATATGAAATATAATATAAATATTATGTATATAATACATAAAAAAATGGTTACACATATATTAATAAAATTATATGTTGCTAATATAAAAATATTATATAATGCATATTATATACAATATATTAGTAATATGCTATAAAATATACATAGTGTATACATATATTTACATATTTTAACATGACCCGACCGAGTCACCGGGTTGACCCGGCTGAGTCACAATTCAATCATGGATGAGCCCAGTGACAAGTTATTGGGTTTTAAAACTATGATCTGAACAAAGCTTACATAGTTTCTAATGCATTCTCTACCCTCTGCAAATGAATATTCTATGTAGATATAATGCTTAATTGTCATGCCATTTGAGAGTTGCAATCAGGACAAAGCTTACATAGTAATTCTCTACTCTGCAAATGAATATTTTGGCATACATATTATTAAAATATATATGTATGCATATATATATATATATATATATATATATATATTGTAATAGTTTGCCCTATAGGGGTATTTTAGTCTTTTCACATGCAAGTATAGCTGTTTATTAGAAACAGTTATCTTTTTCTTTTTTTATTATTCTTTATTATTATTTTTTTTTGTAGTTTCCAGTGTTATTAAAAACGCGCCTCAAGGCGCAAAAAGCGCGCCTCGCCTCAAGGCGAGGGCCTTTGTGCCTTGAGGCGCAGGCTTGAGGCGCAAATGCACAGAGGCGTACGCCTCAAGGCCTTTGAGGCGTACGCCTCAAGGCCTTTGAGGCGTACGCCTCGAGGCGAGGCGCGCCTCAGGGTGAGGCGTGCACGCCTTATTATTATGGTCAAATGAGGGTCAAAGCCCTCATTTGACCATAATTAAAATCTTGCCCCCGACCCTAACGAGGGTCGGGGGCCCTAAATAGTCTCTCGCAGCCCCTCTGTCCCTCGTCTCTCACAATCTCTCCCTCTCTCTCGCAGCCTCTCTCCCTCTCTCGCAGCCCCTTTCCCATCTCTCTCTCTCTCTCAGACTTTTTTTTAATGACAAGGAACTCTCGCTGAGAACTGGGTCACTTAATGGGGGGATCCCACTGAAAGGTAAACCCTGGGTGGGGTCACCAACACCCAAGCCATTACAGAGCTACCGGGAATTCTGTGAGGTCAGGGGTACCCTTTACCGACCCCTTAGATGTTGTTCAGCCATGCAAAACCACCGATGGTTCTCTCAGAGGGAACTTGTGCTTACTCCATTGTCCATTTTGTATGCTCTAGATGCTGTTTTTCTAGAAAATGGATGGCTCAAAAAAAACTGTGGGATCCATAACAGTAAGGGAAGAAGCAAAGCAAGGAAGGAGAATATGTAGTCAGTGCACGTCTCCTTGAGTTGGGACGTTGCAAGTTCGAACCCCAAATGGTATGGTTGTATTAACTGGTAGGGGTCTGCCTAACCCCAACTTTCGCTGTCGATAAAGAATAAGTAGTTATAAATTGAGCAAGCAGCTGCTGAATTTGTTCAAGCAACTGAGAGTGAGCAGCTGTCATTGGGTCAGAGGAAGTCACTCTCAAAAGCATGACTTAGGACCAGTAGAGCAAATTTTCTCATTCCCAACAGTATTACCTGTGGTGGATGGTGCAGAAATAACAAATTTCTTCTTTTTTCAAATTGAGACGTATACATCATTTGTTTCAATTTCAACTCCTTATGATAGAATTCACCTTATGGTGCTCATCTCATTGTCAGAATGGTATAGAGTAGACCACCTCACTGCAACCAACACTAAATCGTATGCAACTCTATTTTATTTGTCTCTTCAGCCATAATCTCAACTAAGGTCTAAGTCAAAGAAAAAAAAGCCACTATAAACTATAGCGATTCTTACATTATCATGTTGCCTTGATTTCCTCCAGTTGATGTCTCTCTCATTGATGTTTTGCTTCAGTTTTTTCTCTCAACATTGCAAATATTCTGTGAAGTATGATTAGTTATTGTTGATATGAAATTCTGTGCAGAATTCTGTCTCCTAGTTCTGTTTCCCGTGAATTAATGTACCCCAGAAAAGATACTAATATAAGCTAAGGTTTTGTCTAAATTTTTCTTTCTATAAAAAAATATAGACATTATTTTTTTTATACTAATTATCTCATATTTTTTTCCGTATTTATTTGAGATTTTTTATTTCGTGTTGGTTGGTGCTTCATCAATAAAACATTTCTTATTTATTTATAATTTTAGATAATTTTTATAGTTTTTTTAAGATTTAAAAAAAAAATTTTTTGAGGCTTACGCTTTGCGCTTCAAGGCTTACGCCTCGCCTCAGATTTTGGTGGAGCGCCTCGCTACGCCTCAACGCTTTTCACAACACTGGTAGTTTCCTTTGCCATTGGGGGGCTCCAGTCCATAGAGTTGTTGGGGCCCCAACGGTCATAAATATGACCGTTGAGAGCTCCCCAACAACTCTATGTGGGGAGCTCCCAATGGCCTCCCTCCTTGTTGTTTGTATATAAATAAGAGATGTGTTTTCCCCTATTTTTCAATGCTTTCTAAGCATATTTTCAATAAGATTATATTCTTTTACTTGTTTGTATAGCCCTGTGTTGGCTCTTTGTATTGTCTCATATTGGACTTGTGTCTTTGCACTCTTCTACTTATATCGTGCCTTTGCATTATCCACTATTGGACTTATATGTGCTTTTGCACTTTGTTCCTATAATTTCATATACTTCATTACGTGGTATCAAAGCTCTTGGTCCTTTAGGAAAGTGTTCATGGGTTGGTTGTGCTTGCGGAACTCAAGGTAGAGGAGCTTTTTTTATGGTTTTTCATATTTTCTCTTCCTTTTTCTATCAAATGAAAATGAAGAATGAACAAAAAATAGATCTCTCATTCAAATTAAATGGTTTCAACTACATGATATGGGTGTCTACTATGAAAAATAACCTCAAAGGCTAGAAGTTTTGGGGATACGTGATGGACTCTATTCTAGAGCCTCAACTAGAACTCACTAAGTTGGAAGCAAATCAAGAAAAAGCGTTAAAGGAGATGCTCGAATCAAAGCCATTGAAAATCATCAATCTAAGGTAGAGAATTGAGAAAGCAAACATGCAAAATTTCTTGCATGGTTTATGAACAATGTTGAGCTCAAAATATGTGCCAACATTGCTAAGTTTCGGAAAGGTAATGAGTCATGGTTCTTTATGAAAGGTATGTATACCCCAAAATACCTTAGAAGACAATTTTTTCTTTAAGAAAAAATACGTACCATCAAACAAGGGGACATGAATGTCCGTGACTACTTTAGTACTCTTGGTCCTCTATTGGACGAATTATCCTTTCTTGAACCCAAATGGGTTGCTAGTTAGGATGTTGAGATAAGAAGGAAACAAATGGAAATGAGCACTTTTTCTAATTTTTGCATGGGCTTAGGCCCAATTTTGAATAAGTAAGATTTTTTCTCTTCCATCGATCTAAACTTCTTCCTTTGAAAGATGTCGTTGCTGAAATATGCAAAGAAGAAACTCGTGTTGGTATGATTAAGGGAGTAGATGAAGTGTTGGCCGTTTCTAAACCCGACAATCATGTGAAATCTTACAAGCCTCCACACTTTGGGAGGCAAAATACTTATAATGATAACTATAAAAAGGCTATTTGTCATTATTGCCATGAATTGGGGCACATAAGACCTAATTGCCCCAAGTTGAATGATTCTTCAAAAATTAAGGTGGCTTCCGTTGAAGAATCCATACCAAAGAAGGATGGACAAAGTAAGGGAAGATATTTTTTTTCATTTGTTCAACTATCGGAATCACTTCAACAATTACTTAAATCTCTATCCACATCGGGTGTTGTGATAGCCTCATCTTCTCCTCCATGTATGTTTTCTTGGATCCTTGATTCAGGAGCCTCCTTTCATATGACACCTCTGTTAAAATGTACCTCTTATATATATATATATACACGTATATATATATATATATAAATATATATATATATATAAATATATATATTACATCAATACCCAATAGGGGTATTTTTGTAATTTTACATAGTTGTTTTAGAAAACAACTATTTTGTTTAAATGTAAATTTCTTTATTTATTTTTTTGGTTTTATTTTTGTATTTTTTAGAACCAAAGAGGGGCTCCAACCATAGAGTCGTTGGAGCCCCCAACGGTCACAAATGTGATCGTTGGGGGCTCCCAACGTCTCCATGGGAGCCCCCCCTTGTATATTTTCATTTTTGAGAGCTCTCTCTCTCTTTTCAATAAGAGGCTTTTTATATTGTTGCCTTCTTAAAGGCTTGTGCTTGTATTGTCCCTTAGTGGACTTGTGATATTGTCTCTTTTATTCATTGTTGTAAGTGCTTATAAGCACTCTTTATATTTCCGCAATATCTCATTACATGGTATCAGAACCACTCGATTCTTGAAGGAAAGGTGTGGTTCGTGTATTTCATATTTGGTGGATCTCTTCTCATTTCTTGGCAACATCATGGAGGCAAAGATTTCTCTATCCTTCAAGCTCAATGGAAAGAATTATATGATGTGGGCATCGACAATGGAAAATAATCTCAAAGGAAAGAAACTTTGGGGTTTTGTCAAGGGTACCGTTTCAGAACCTAAGCTTATGCTCACGAAGAACGAAGGAGGTTAAGAAAAGGCTCTTGAAGGAGATGCTCGCCTCAAGGCCATTAAAAACCATAAAAAAGAAGTGGAAGATTAGGAAAACAATCACACAAAAATCCTTGCATGGTTTATGAACAATGTTGAGCTTAAAGTATGTGCTAATATAGCTAAATTTCGTAGAGCCAATGAGGCTTGGTCCTTTATGAAGGGTATGTATACCCAAAAGGATCTTGCAAGAGCATACTTCTTGCAAGAAAAGATTAGAACCACCAAACAAGGTGATTCTAGCATTCAAGACTATTATAGTGCCCTAAACCCACTATGGGATAAATTGGCTCTTTTAGAGCCAAAATGGGTTTCTATGGAAGATATTGATTTAAGACAAAAACAAATCGAACAAGAACGATTGTTTCAATTTCTTTTTGGGCTACGTCCCGAATTTGAGCAAGTGAGATCCTCACTTCTCCATAGATCTATTTTTCCTCCTATTGAGGATGCTATTGCCGAAATCACTCAAGAGGAGACAAGGCTTGGCATGAGTAAGCATGTTGATGAAGTACTTGCCGTATCAAAACCGGTTAACAATGTAAGAACCTATAAACCTCCTCATTTTGGGAAACAAGGAAACTACAATGGAGGAAGAAAAATGATTGTTTGTCATCATTGCTATGAGCCGGGTCACATTAAACCCGCTTGCCCAAAGCTTAATGGAACTTTCAAGCCTAAGGTGGCCTCTCTTGAAGAAACTACCACCAAAGAAGATGAAGGCAAGAACAATGACCTCAAGGAAACTCTTGGACAAATATCTATGGCTCTCCAACAAATTCTAAAAGTTTCTTCCTCCACATCGGGTGCGGCTATTGCTTCTACATCATCACCCGATATGTATTCTTGGATTCTTGACTCCGGAGCCTCTTTTCATATGACCCCCCATGAAAATGCACTTATTGATGTTTGCACCAATTCAAAGGACTCTTGTGTCTCTACGGCCGATGGAACCTTTTTAAAAATTTCAAGTATTGGCTCTTTTAAAGATTCTCAAAATTTTTGTGTTCCAAAAGTAAGAGTTATTCCCAAACTAAATTTAAACCTTTTTTCGGTCTCTCAAATTGCCGATCATGGATGTGAAATATCTTTCTCATCTAATGGTTGCTTTGTGCAGGATCTCCGGTCCGAGAAGCGGATTGGGCAAGGCCATAGAAAGGGAGACCTCTATTATATAGACTATCTTGATCTCCCTACAAATTATTTTTGTTCTTATGTCTAAGAAAAAAACATGGAAACTTGGTATAAAAGACTTGGTCATCCAAGTTATTCCAAAATGTATCTCTTTCCTTTTGGAAACAAATTTTGTAAGAAAAAAGAAATTAATTGCAAAGATTGCATTTTTGGAAAAATGAAGTCTATTCCATTTTCAACTAGAACTTTTCTTTCATCAAGACCTTTTGAATTGGTGCATTCGGATGTTTGGGGGCCTTCTCCGGTTATGTCTAAAGGAGGCTATTCGTATTATGTTACTTTTATTGATGATTTTACTCAGTATGTTTGGATTTATTTTCTTAGTCATAAATCAGAAGTATTTACCTTCTTTAGAGATTTTCATAAAAAAAATCAAAATCAATTCCAAAATAACATATCTATTTTAAGATCTGATTCCGGTGGCGAATATTTATCTCACGAATTTCAAAACTATTTAACCCAAAATAGAATTTGCCATCAAAAGTCATGTCCTAGGACTCCTTAACAAAACGGCCTAGCGGAAAGGAAACCTAGGCACATTATAGAAACCGCTAGAACATTACTTGTTTTTATGAATATTCCAAAGAAGTTTTGGGCCGAAGCCGTTCTAACCGCAACTTATCTAATCAATAGAATGCCCTTTTCTAAATTAAAAAATGCTTCTCCCTATGAAAAGCTCTTTAAACTTTCACCCGATTTCAATCGTCTTCGTATTTTTGGTTGCAAATGTTTTGTCCTATTACATAAAAGGGATAAGTTATCTCCAAAAGCAATTGAATGTGTTTTTCTAAGATATGGTGAAAATAAAAAAGGGTATAGATGTTATGATTTTAAGAATGATAAACTATATGTTTCAAAAGATGTAACATTTCTAGAAGAAGAGAACGGTTTTGATAAAATAGAAGAAACAAATGAAATTGATTACATATTTTTATATGATCTTATTGATGACATACAAGAAGATTTTCTTGAAAACATAGAGGATACATGTGAGGCGTCCCATCTTGATATAATACCCTCAAATGATAGTGATACAAATATGAATGTTTACTCAAGAAGAAATCAAGAAAATCCTATTAGTGCTCTCAAAAAATACTCTCAAATTTCTGAATCTTCTGAGGAACCACAAGTTAGACATTCTTCTAGAATATCAATACCCCCAAATAGGTTTGTATCCTATGATTCCTTAACACCCAACTATAGGGCGTGTTTAATAACCCTACATTCTTATTTTGAACCTGCTCACTATAATCAAGTTAAATCTATACCACATTGGGTTGAAGCAATGCAAGTTGAACTAAATGCATTAAAAAAGGCTAATACTTGGGAAATAGTTAATCTACCCTCACACAAAAAACCTATTGGGTGTCGTTGGGTCTTCAAAGTTAAAACTAAAAGCGATGGCTATTTGGAATGATATAAAGCTAGATTAGTCGCTAAGGGATACTCCCAAGAATATGGCATTGATTATGAAGAAACATTTGCTCCTGTAGCTCGAATGACCAGTGTCAGGACCTTAATAGTTATCGCATCAACCAAAAAATGGCTTATTTATCAACTTGACGTAAAAAATGCTTTTTTAAATGGAAGTTTGAGTGAAGAAGTTTACATGGATCCGCCACCCGGAATTAATATTAAGCAAGGTCAAATACTTCGGCTTTTGAAGGCATTGTATGGCCTTAAAGAAGCTCCTAAGGCTTGGTATGATCGTTTCAGTGATATCATGATAAAATTAGGATTTCACTCTTGTTATACTGACACTGCTCTTTTTGTTAAAAATGCAGGTACTAGTATTGTAATATTGTTACTTTATGTTGATGATATGATCATCACTGGGAATGATCAAAATAGTATTATTGATGTTAAAAATATGTTAAAAACTAATTTTAATATGTCTGATTTAGGTTTTCTTAGATATTTTCTTGGAATTGAAGTTGCATACTCTTCTCGAGGATATATTTTGTCACAGATGAAGCTTGCTGCAGATATCTGTTCTAAGTCTGGGATTTCTGATGACAAGAAAGTAGAGACTCTCGAGGTTATTAATGCCAAATTATGGTTGGAGGATGGGGTTCTTTTGGAAGACCCCACACCCTACAGACAACTCATTGGGTCTCTTACCTATTTAACCATCACCAGACCAGATATCGCCCATGCGGTTCATTCAGTTAGCCAATTTCAGCATGCTCCTACAACTGTGCATATGAGTGTTGTTCTCCGGATCATCCGCTACATTCGGAATACCATCAATAAAGGGCTATTTATATCCTCCTTTTCTTCCTTGAATCTTCTTGCTTATACTGATGCAGATTGGGGAGGTAATCTCAATGATCGAGTCTCAACTACTAGTTTTTGTATCTTTTTAAGGGACTCTTTGATTGCCTGGCGATGCAAGAAGCAGTAGAAAGTCTCGCTATCATCCACTGAAGCTGAGTATCGGGCTATGGCAACCACGACAATGGAACTTGTATGGCTTCGCAGTCTGCTTAAAGACATGCGGGTTGATATTACCGAAGCCTCAAAATTATCTTGCGACAACAAGAGTGTCATCTATATTGCGAGCAATCATACCTTCCATGAGCGTACAAAACATATCAAAATGGATTGCCACTATGTTCGCGACGAATTCTTACGAGGAACAATTGCTCTACCGTATGCCACTTCAGAATATCAGTTGGCGGACTTCTTTACTAAAGCTCTTCCGGCTCCTCGCTTCATGTTCCTTCTTGGCAAACTTTCCGTTATTTCCCCGTAAATTTTGAGGGGGGGGTGTTAAAATGTACCTCTTATATATATATATAATATATATATACATATATTATATTACATCAATACCCAATAGGGGTATTTTTGTAATTTCACATAGTTGTTTTAGAAAACAACTATTTTCGGTTTTTGTTAAAATGTATTTTTCTTTTTTTATTTTTTACTTTTATTTTTTTGTATTTTTTAAGGACCAAAAGGGGCTCCAACCATAGAGTCGTTGGAGCCCCCAACGGTCACAAATGTGACCGTTGGGGGCTCCCAATGACTCCATGGGAGCCACCTTTTGGGCTCTTCTTTTGAGTCTTTGGCCTCCCTCTCTCTCCTCTCCCTTTTGTATAAATAGGGGTGAACCCCTTGTATATTTTCATTCTTGAGAGCTCTCTCTTTTCAATAAGAGGCTTTTTATATTGTTGCCTTCTTAAAGGCTTGTGCTTGTATTGTCCCTTAGTGGACTTGTGATATTGTCTCTTTTATTCATTGTTGCAAGTGCTTATAAGCACTCTTTATATTTTTGCAATATCTCATTACAATCCCCTCATTGCTGCGCTTCTCACAGATTTGTTAAAGAAGAATCGGGCATGGCTCTGGACAGGAGCGTTCCAAGATGCCTTCGATGGCTTGAAAAAAGCCTTAGTGAGGGAGCCAGTGTTGCGACTGCCTGATCACTCAAAACCCTTTAAGGTCTACACAGACGCCTCAGACTTTGCCATTGGCGGAGTTATTATGCAGGATGGTCATCCGATCACATATGAGAGTCGTAAGCTAAAGGATGCAGAAAGGCGTTACATGGTGCATGAATGTGAGATGATAATCATCGTGTATTGCCTCAGGACTTAGCGACACTACTTTCTAGGTGCTCAGTTTGTCGTCAAGACGGACAATATGGCCATGAACTATTTTCAGATACATAAGAAGTTGACGCCTAAGCAAGCTCGGTGGTAGATGTTTTTGGCTGAGTTCGACTTTGCCTTGGAGTACAAGGTTGGAAAGACCAATGTTGTGGCGGATGCCTTGAGCCACAGGGCTGAACTGACAGCTGTGTGCGCGGAGCCTTCTAAAGTGCATTTGGAGGGCGCATTGCTGAGCCGCATCTGCGAAGGTACACAGCTGGATCTGACAACACAGTACCTTATTTCTCTAGCACAGTTAGGGAAGACTCGACGATTTTGACTACAAGATAACCTCCTTGTGACAAAAGGAGGACGCGTCTTCGTGCCGCAGTGGGGAAGCCTCCGCTGAGAACTGCTTAAGGAGTGCCATGATACACTATGAGTCGACCATCCTGGTTAGGAGCGGACCTTAGTACTCCTTGAGCGCGGCTACTATTGGCCGCAGATGAGAGACGACGTGGAGGGGTATATGCGAACATGCCTCATCTGCCAACAAGATAAGAAGACAAACCAGAAGATTGTCGGTCTCCTTGAGCCTCTACCAATTTCGGAACGTCCTTGAGATAGCATCTTTATGGACTTCATTGTTAGTCTGCCAAAGGTAGAGGGCTTCAGTTCTATCTCGGTTGTGGTGGATCATTTCTCAAAGTATGTCACCTTCATCCCAACTTTGAAGGAGTGCCATACAGAGTTGTTTGTAAGGCATGTGGTGAAGTACTGGGGCATACCAAAGAGCATTGTGAGTAATCGCGATGCTTGGTTCACGGGCAAGTTCTGACGTAAAGTATTTTGGCTACTTGGCTCTAATTTGTTGTTTTCAACAAGCTTCCATCTGCAGACAGATGGGCAAACAGAGCGCATCAACGGGATACTCGAGCAGTACCTTAGGCACTTTGTTAGTATCAATAAAAAAAAATGGGTAAAGCTCCTGGACGTGACACAGTTTTGTTATAATCTGCAGAATAGCGAGTCTTTCGGCCACAACCCATTTGAGATAGCTACGGGGCAACATCCACTGACCCCGCACACTCTTACTGCGCAAGAAAAGGGAAGGTCATCCTTTAGTTTGTTCGAGACTGGCACAAGTAGAATGAGTTGGCGAATGCATTTCTACACAAGGCGACAAAGAGAATGAAGAAGTGGGCAGACAAGCATCGTCGGGCCGCTGAGTTTCAAGTTGGGGACCAAGTGTTGGTGAAGTTTTATCATGGTCGCACAAGTATCTTCCGCGGGCGGCACCACGAACTAATCAGAAAGTATGAAGGATCATTCACCATCACAAAGAAGGTGGGCAAACTGGCGTGCAAGCTGGAGTTGCCCCCAGATTTCAAGGTGTACCCGGTGTTCCACGTGTGCAACCTCAAGCAGTTTCATCTAGACGATGGAGATCTAGAACGCAGCGTGCCATAACGTGCTCCCATCATGCAGAGGGCTCCGACAATATAACGGGCCAAGAAGCACCTCAGACAGATCCTTCGCCATAAGGTCAACTACTTGGGCGAAGCGAAGAAATACCTAGTGCAGTGGGAAGAAACAACGGAACCTACGTGGGAGCCAGCTTTTCGGATGAACAACCGCTACCCGACTGAAGTCAGGCCTTACCATGAAACAAACGGCACCGAGGACGACACATGATTTGAAGGGAGGAGCATGTTCCTTTGTGACTTACATTGTAAAGTTGCGTATAGAGTCTGTTCGCTTTTGCTGAGTTTGATGTAAGCTGCCCGGTTCAGGTGAATCAATACCCCGAAGGGGTAGCTCGTATACTTGAACTGTAATGTGCCTGCGGGCAAAATTGTGAATGAATAAAATGCGTTGAGCTTTCTTTTGTTCACCCTCGTTGTGATTGCTTCTTGTGATTGCAATTCTTCTCCATCTATTCTCTCTTGCTCTCTTGCACTCTGATTACAAGCTTCCATGACTGGCAAGCGAGCGATAAGTAGGCTTGCGGCAGTAAGGAAGGATCGTTGTGCCGCGCTGGCCTATTGAAGGAAATAGGCCCGTGACACCTTTGTTCCTTTGTATTATCCACTATTGGACTTATGTGCTTTTGCACTTTGTTCCTACAATGTCGCATACTCATTACACATATAATGCTATATTTCCACACGCTAAAGTCACTAACTAATCCCATCTTAAAGAGATCAGTATGTCAATTCTTGTTGTTATGTTGTATGTCCATTTACTGTCTCAGCTTTTAACTGGAAATGGTTCCAGAAAATGTCCAGGGATTTTTTCTTTTACTTTTTCACATGCATTGCTTTTTCATTTTCAATTTGCTAGTTAGCTGTTAAAGTATTTGATTCAAATATTATTGGTTCTTAAAAATTAAGTATGAGTTTCCTGTGGTTGTTTATTGTTCATTTTTATTGTATAATTACACCCTGATATTTGTGATTTAAAATTGATTGTTAACATGTGTCTTATGCTGAATGATTGTGTTGTAGACCTGCTGTTTTGGTTAGTGACATCTTATGGCAGTATGATCAGCATCAATCTCCAATGGCTTCCCATCAATTGCTAAGACGGAAAGAAGTCCTACCAGGTGAAATTGTATTCCCATTGCCGGACCACCCCCACCCCCACCCCCACACACCCCTTTTATGTTTTGTCATTTTTCTATTTTGTTGATTCCTCCCTCTAGAAGATGAGATGAACCACAGAGAAAAAAACCACAATAAGGAAGAATATTCTAGCAAATTGTCCAAGAAATCTAATGAAACCATTAAATGGATGTAAGATGTGCACATGGACAATGTACATAGTAGTTGTTGGGGGATGGAGCTTAAGCCTCGAGTCTTGAGTCATAAAGGCATATCCTTACACAATGGTGGCTCATATTTGAAAATCATGGTATTTATCCTTACTTCTCTAGGCCGAATTGGTTAAAGGTGGACCATCTTTTAATTGCTATGTCAAATGGTGGTCTGGAACTGTTTGTACCTTGTTCTCTTCAGGAAATCATCTAAGTGCTTGATATGACTGATTGCAAAAGAAATTGGTTACTGTTGCTGTGGTTGATATGTTCTTCTTGCAACAGTGGGTAATATATAGTTAATGAATTTAATTATATTTGGTACTAGCATGGATGTGGCCATTCAAATTGCAAGTGCATTGTTTCATTGTGTTTTTGTCATGTTGCTGTTCCATCCAGTCAGTTGACTCAGTCCTGCTTTTTGCACCTTGCAGACTCCAAGATCATGCAAAGGGCTTCCTTTTCACCTTCAATGTCCCTCGAGGAGAGAGAATCAGCTTATCTGGCTGCACGTAAACGCATCTTTTCATCAGGCAAGGGTAATGACTCTGACATGAAGGAACCTACCACATCGAAGCCACGAAATGTCCCCGTGGTTGCTAGGAGAATGATTGCTCATGCACTGGGGCATAGGATCTATTCCACTTCACTGGATACAGAGTGCCAAAAGCAAAATGATATTTGTGGTGGTTTAGTAGAGAAGAGTACAGTCATTTCTGATGGCTTTGGAAGTGCATGTATTGCAGATATGAATATAGAATCTGTGCAGGGATCCCGTCCATTGCATAACCAAAGCTTAAAACTGAATGCAGGAGAGATTATCACTATATCAGCCATTGGAAGTGAAAGCTCTAGTGGTGAGGTTTTGCAGAACGAAAGAAGGGGAAGGACTGGTGTCAGGGAGAATTCAGAACATCTGGGAGCAGCAAAGAGAATATTTGCCCAAGCTTTGGGGCTTCCTTCAGCAAAGGAAGCAAACAATCTTCCACTTAATTGTGGTGGTTTAATTAAGGACCAGAAGTCAGGCAGATCAAGAGGTTGAGAAGATTTCTAGTTGAAAGAAAATTTTGACTTCTCTTACCGTTGAATCCACAAAAACATACCACTGTAACAATGGATGAAGTTCAAAGGGCCTGGTCTACTGATGAGATTCATTGTGGCCTGCTATTTGTTGTTGGCATGATGCTAGTGTGCACATTTTACATCTGAAGATGTGTTCAAAGATTTAATAGTTGGCTGAATAGTCAAGCCTAGTGATTGGCATGGTTAGTCCAAGGAAGCTAAGAAAAAGGCTTGGACCATTAGTCTTATATCTTCCAGATCGAGTCAGAAACTTTGGGTTGATATAGATATATGAGAAGTGTATTCCTACCAAAGATTGGTTTCTGGCTTGGTTTTTGCAGTAACTGTTCTTTTGTCCGATTAAATTCAACTTCCCTCATATTTAGCTTGTGGCCCTTGCAAGGTTGTTGGCTTATGCTATTGAGCAGTCTAAGAATACGGGAAACTTACATCATGTCTCAGAGACAACTCAATTAAGGAACCGATCCTGAATGTTAGCATTTCTTTTTTTTTTATGCCCTCATAGATAATGCTTGATGCCCATCAGGTGAGAATAGCTTCTGTACTATGGCCCCATCTCCGATGAAGAGACTGAAGTATGCTGGTGCATCTGTAAGACGTTCACATTAGCTTTGGAAATTTCATAAGCATTTGCAACATGGTTTGAAGAATCTGCTTGCTGCTTTTCTATGTATTGGTCGCCCCTGTGCATACTGTAGCACATTTCATAACGTTGGGGGATACATGCACAACTACAGTTACGGAACTGATGAGACTGTTTATAAGAGTAAATTGAATTTTCTTCGTACTTATTTTGTTAAGCTATTCATATTTTTCTTGGTTTCATTTTTCTGCATAACTTGCATTCGGTCACTATTTTGCATTAGAACTGACAAACAGGTATAGGCAGCAATGCCCGGATGAAAGAGCTCAAATGAACTTAAAATGGCAACAGCCTGATCTGAAAACTTGCATAGACATGGTTTTCGAGATGTTGGTTACCTATTAATTCATCGTTTCCTATATTCATTGATAGGATTTGCAACTGGATTATGATCATGTATTTCTGAAAAAGACTATTTGCTTTTGATATACCATCTTGCGGCGCTCACACTGGGGTGCATAACAATACCTCCTACTTCCTATTTGTTAGTGGCGGCACCAGAAAGCATTTCAAAGCAGAAATCCATATCATGAGCAGGAGAAAGTCAAAAACACTGATACCAAAATCACTGTCTGAAAATAGAACTGTCATCCTGGACAAAATTTCACCAAGAAACATTCATAAATTTTGAAGTTGTAATGTGATTAGCAGGACCAAGATGTCACATAAGGCTCTATTTGGGAGCCAGAGATGCAACGGAGAAGGTAGTGGACATGAGAGTGGAGGTAGAAATGGGGGAGATAAAAAGTAGATTTGTCAACTACATCCCTTTCAGTAAGTAGTTGGAAATGGGACACACTCCCATGTGTGGGATTCCCCATCTCCACTCTCATCTCCAGCTACCAAACAGAGCCTGGTGCTAGAAAGGGGGTCTCTAAATTTGAACCCTGCAACAAGTAATACCAAAGCCTGCCCAAACCAAAGAGGGGAGGTACTTTAAAAAAAAAAAAGATGCAAATTTAGGCAAAAGAAACAGACGTGAATGGAGAACGTTGAGAACAATCAACCAACACAGCAAACCTGAACATAGACCTTGTTGATGCATGAAACCATGACACCAACAGACCAAACCCGTATACACAAGAAAATCCACTGCTAACACTATCTTATTATTGGTTTTTACTGTCCACAGAAAGTCCACTCTAGCATGTTCCTTTAACTCCAGTAACTCGAGTGATCCTGAGTTCAGGAGGCTGAACCTTGTCATGAGCCACAAACGGTTCTGATCACAGTGCCTGTAAGATGTCTATGCAGGAAAGGTAGCTTTGTCTGCACTATCTTTTAATGGCTCTTTTGACCAGAGGAGCAATGACCCTGACACTTCACTTTCTATTGAAATGATTTCAGTTTTAATAGCCTCATCCAGAACCAGCTGGGCATTCATCATCTGCCGCTTCGAAAGTACACTTCTCAGCAAAACAGGGTTCCACCTGACACTGTCTTCTCGAGATATTTTTGAATGATGGGGTCCATCTCTTAACTGATTTGGGATCTTCATGATAACGACAGACCTTTTTGCGCTTACTTTGAGTTTCTGAAGACTTGCTTGGTGCTCCAAAGAACTCCTTATTGTTGAACAAATTGCATGTTGACGCCCTCGAGTTAACTTCTTCATCCTCATCATCCGACAACTCCAACTTGTTCACTAACTTGTCACTGCCACAATCAGATATCTCCTCTGAAGTTGTCTTGTCGGCCATGCTTGGACATCGCCCAGTGCTCACCTCTTCATCAGAGCTCAATAAAGCATCTATGTCTTCAGATTTTTCTCTCCAATCGTTGCTGGAACAGGAAGATTGACTGCCAGATTCATGCTCAGGCATGTCGTCCAGCAACTTCCAATTGCATTTGTCAAATGATTGACAAAGTGTAGTTTCACTGCTTTTAAAAGTATGTAGGTCTACTTTACCATTTGATGATGAATCCACAAGGTTTGGGAAAGACACTGATAGAAAAGTAGGCAACATGCTTGCTGCATTTTTCTCAATATCACAGCTACGGGAAGTCGATAACCTTGTGTCATGCAATGGGCGCATGGCACCACTGAACATAATTGGATGAGACACTATCCTGCAAGTACCTCCCGTCTGATCAACTATTACAAATCTCTTCCGCCAGTCATCATCAGGATGCCCGTGTAAATCATGATGCGGCGTCATCTCATGCAATACAAGATCTTCCTGCTTATCAATGTTGAAAGGGTTACTGAAGGACCCAGATCAAGCTTTGTTTTATACTCCCTAAGGGACAAAACTGGAACTACGGTAAATCAAAATGGTTGTCCAGAAAATGCTGTAAATCCTTGAGGCTCAAGACGGCACCAGCTGACCACTTCCATGACAGGTGACTAGCATAGGTCACTTAAATTGTCTACGCTTCCTGAAGTGGCATAGGCCCCATGTGGCTGCAACAAAATAAAATACACAATCAAGGCCTGCTAAAAGGATTAAAGAATAAAACCAATTGAATGATGTCATAAGGTGTGAAATAACATATTTAGTCCTCTGACATTGGAAATACTTACCTGTTCCAAGTGCTTTCAATTAGACACCAACCAGTCCCAGATAGAAATAATCAAACTTCAATAACAACCTGAATGTTAGTCTTAAAGACTATCACACGTAATTTGTGGCAATCACAGTGAAATTTTGTATCAACTTGCTTTAAACTATGCTCTATGAAGAGCAAAAACACAAATGGGATGCAAAGGGACAGATCCTGATCAACATGTCAATAGAACTGCTGAGCAAACCTCAGAATTGAAAGGAGAATGGTGTTTCGTATCAAGGAGTGATGTTGACCACAAATAGTTATGAACACTTTTCCATTAACTGTCCCTTGGTGCTTCCTCCAAAAAATTTACTGATCACTAGATTGTTACGTTACAGGTTTAAGAAGCTGGCGGAAATACTTAGCCTGCACATGTCAAATTCATGAACTTTGTTATGGACTACAATTCCATGCACCTTAAATCTGAGATAAGGAAAAAGAAACAAATAGAATTGAATTACAAAAGGATAACAATATGATTGCAGCACTGTTAGCTAAATGTACTTTGCCTGAACATGCCAAATTCATGAAATAGTATATACTATGTTTACAGGCATCTTAAATATGTAGATGAATTTTTATGGGAAAAGATACTAATAGAAAATGGCAATATAATCTCACTTTGTTAGTTCAAAGATTCCAAACCCACTCAAGCATGTCACAATTAATAGAGAAGACGACAAAACATTCCAATGATAAAACCAATATAATACAAGAAAACAAACATTATAAAGCTTTAGTAGCTAGCATTTAGATTCATAGTTTCAAACAGAAAATGTTCTATATAAAGATCATGATTAACTGTGGCCAATTAGTTCTCAACAACATAAAAGTTTTGAATGGACCGCAGCACATTAAGACTCAATGTCCTTTGATATCTTAAAAGCCACTTACAAGTTCTTCATACTCGATATGTGTCTGACACTTCCCAGCAATGCTGGAGTGTTTACAATATATGAACCCCATAACACATCTCATGCATCAAAAAGACCTCCTTGTTCATGAAATGTATTGGCGAAGAAGAAAACAATAAGGTTCTGTGTTGTAGAAAAGTTGAGAAAAATCAAATAAAATCGGCATCTACAGCTCTTAAAATATTATTTTAATTCACTGTGTTCAAATTGTGTTTTAAAAGCATCATCACCACCCATCAGTACATCTCGTAATTTGCATCAACCTATCTCACCACCACTCTCTAGCTTCTAAAGGTATCATTAGTGAAGGCGTCTCTGCTAAATAGAAAGGGACAATTTTCAATCTAAGAATTCAAGCTCATATGGTAGAAATATTCTACAGATACCAAACATGACCTCATTGGAGAACAAATAAACTATTTAAAGACAAAGTTTTTTGCAAGCTGCTAAGGGCTTAATTAAGTGCCTCACAGTTACATCTTGTTTGGTTCCATCCGCATCTCACAAAAGCCAAGATGAAAACCCTGGGGTAAAAATACGGTCACCTTTAGAATGCATAAATATGCTTTCCATGAATTCTTGGTGCCAACCAAACAAAAGAAGGAACCTTTCTGTCATTAACTGAAAAAAGGGTTCAAATATGGGGACTCATTCCTCCATGTAGGATATGGCAAACTTCTCCATGGAAAAGCAGAAGCACATCTCCACCTTCCTTGACAACAATGGTCCTAACATGAATTGGAAGTTTAAATTTCTCCATGCATCATTCTTTCATCTCTAGTAGTTCAAATTGTGATGTCCCAAGCTTCTTCAGTAACGTTTGATCTAGTATCAAGGATCAAGTTACTTTATCCAGGCAGTGCTTTTCTTTTTTCCTCTTTCCTTTTCTAATTTTCCATCCACATGTCATGTTTCACACGCAAAGCACTGTGACGTGGATCCAAGAGATGTTATCCAGTTAACTTTTTCTAGTAAAAGAACCCAAGCAATCTATAGTGCTATAATGAGTTTTGATTCTCTTGAAGGCGTGACAAAGAACGACCTTTCTGTGTTCTTCATTTTTACTAATGATAAAGTTTATTCAGAACATGAACTTGGTCAAATGCTTCATAACATCTAAATTCTCCACAATGTTCCAACGACAGATAAAGAACAAGGCGGAGAAAAAGATTCGAGAAAAGTAACGGAACCACCTCCAAACAATCACAAAAACTAAGGGAAAGCTTCACTAGGCCTGAAAGATTGCTAACACTCACAACAACAGCGCAACCTCAACAGTGAAATGATGCAATTAACATGAATCACAGGAGAGAACATCGAGGAGATAGAAATGACCGACCTGGCAATCATATAGAAGATGGAAGAAGACTGCAATTCTCTCAATCATTATATCCGTCTCATCCGTGATTTTTCCCTTGTGGATAAACGCTCGAAATCTGGTTACATTGGCTAACTGGCACATCAACACTTCCATTCCCTTATAATACCTTCTTTTGTAGGTCGCCTAGGAAAGCAAACAAACTACAGAATTTTGGGTACCAAATTCCGAAGATAAAACTATGGGGATTATCAATTCCAATGCAGAAGCAGATAAAGGATTAAATAAAAGGATCAAAGCAGCCTAGATAAACCAAACCCATCAGGAAAACAATGACAAACAGACGCTCCCAGATCCAATAAAGCTCTCAATTTTAGAGAACGAACACTAAAACTGCAATTTTCTGGCAGAGACAATCCAAAGAGGTCTTCAGGAGCATGATGGTGGTACCAGAAACTACAACAATGAAACGGGTTTCAATTCAATAAAAAGGGAAGGCGAAGAAACACTTAAAGATGATATCTTAGTGCTTCAAAACCAAAATCCCTGATGCCAAAATTTTCAAGCAATTCCAGATGGGGTCAGCTCTTCAGAGATAAACAAGATTTAACGGACACAGATCCAAAAAAAGACGAACAAAAGAGAAAGACAACCAAATTTCCAGGGGTTTCCTGCTCAACTAACGATCTCACTTAACAAACTTTTTTTGAAAAAAAAAAAACACCCAGAAAAGACGAACAAAAGAGAAAGAAAACCAGAATTTTTTCAAACTCTTAGCCGATCTCGCCCGAAAACTAGAAGACTAAAGATCGAAATCTCAACCACAATTCCTCCCTAAAAGATCAAGTTCGAGAACCCAGAAGACACATCAAAGAGAAACGCACGAAAAACCACCACCTTAAACAAAACCCAAGAAAATCGATGAATTTTTACGATAATCAAGCGCTAAAAACTGCCCAAAAAGAGATCCATTATATATATCGAGCGAGTGCAAAAAGGAACGAATCGGCAAAACCCAAGATGAGAAAAACTTCAAAATTCGACCCGAAAATGAACGAATGGAAAAAAATCAAGGAGGCCGAGCCATGGCTGAAATCAACCAGAACACAAAATAAACGAGAAATGAACCAAGAAACCGAAACAGGAAAACAAAACTGACAAAAAAAGAAAAAGAAATCACTTAGCAAGAACGGATCAGGAACTGGAAGGAAACTCTAACCCTAATTTGTGAGAGAGAGAAGACAAGAAAAAGGAGAAGAAAAACCCTAACCCTAATTTGTAAAGAGGGACGATACAGGGAGAGGGCTTATGCAGAAGGCGGGAATTTAAGGGCGTGGGAAGCAATGGGGCGATGACGAAGGATGCTCCTCGGCAATTCCTCGGTGGTCCGCGATCGGCGTGTGCCTCGGGCGAGGAAGGCTAAATAAAAAAAGTCCTTTTTACCCTTATTTGATATTTAAAAAAAGAAAAAGATAAAACAGCTCCTAAACAATTGCCAGTAATAAGAAAACACACCTAAGGGTTTCATATTGTTAAAAACGCACCAAACCTATTTTTCCATATTAAAAATATAGGCTGGTGAGTAAATTACCTGGGTTTATAATTAAGAAAATTTTTAAATGCACACCAAAACTTTTGGATGGAATTCATTTGCACACCAAACGCTGAAGGACGAGTTTGTGTGTCACGGAAAGTGGATTCTTCTTCGCAGAAACTCATAGATCGACGGGTGTGCGTTCTGGCAGGACCCACATTGATAACACAAACACCAGAAACGTGTGTTTTCATGGAAAACCCTCGTCGGGCATGCCATTTTATATGCTGGAGGTAGGTTTTTAGCAGAAACCGTTTCTGTGGGTGTCCGATTCCATTTCCGCAGCAATACATGCAAACGCCCCATGGAGTTTTCAGTTATCCACCCAAGGTTTTGCCTGGGTTAAGAGAAACATCATATTCAAAAAAAATGAGTGTAGCTGAGATGCAGATGCTTAGATGGATGTGTAGAAATACAATAAAAGATAAGATTCAGAACGAGAAGATACTTAAGAAGGTAGGTGTTGTACCCATTGAAAATAAGATGCGAGAGAATCGTTTACGGTGGTTTGGACATATTCGGTGAAAGCTTAATGATGCTTCAGTTAGAAGGTTGGATAAATGGAAAAATATATTAGTTAAAAAAGGTCAGGGTAGGCCTAAAAAGACTTGGATGGAGATGATAGAAAAGGATATGAATGCTCTGAACCTCACCGAGGACATGGCATTAGATAGAAATGATTGAAGGAAAAGGATTCATGTGGAAGACCCAAAATGAATTTCTTTTTTGGTTCATATCGCTGACCCGACCCCAATTGTTTTGGGATGAAGGCGTAGTTGTTGTTGTTGTTTTGCCTAGGTTAAGACAAATAACACCCAAATCAGTTACAGTCAACAACCTTTCTTAACTGTTAAAATGACCATTTTATCCATGCAATTTTGGAGGAAAAAAAGTCATTTTAATCAAAACATGAAGAAAAGCCCAAACCTTCAGTTCAATTGCTGCAAGGGGAAAATAGTAACTTTAAAATAATAGTTAGTCTGTTAGTGTTAACTCAAAAGCCAACGAACGGCAGTTTAGGAAGGGGCATTTGATTAACAGTGAGAAACCTTTGGTGCATAATTGAAAACCTCCAAAAGTTTGGTGGACGCATAAAATAGAGCCAAAAGGTTGTCGTGTATTTGAAATTTTTTCTTTATATTAACTCAAATAAGGTTAGGAAGTCAACTTTACATTTTTACTCTTGCTTTATTCAAAATCCTCTCTCTCATATACCCTTCTCAATGGTTGCCACCAAGTTTTTCTCTTAATTTGGCCTGTCATTGAAGTCTCTTCATTGTTACTATGTTGATAAAATATAAAAAACACAAAGGTAGGTGGGTATAACAGAAAATAAAAGAATAATAAAAGTGAAGAACGATGGGTGGTTAATTAAAGGAGATGTGAGAAAATGAAATATACATAAATAAACAATAACAAGGAAAGGCCCCAAAGGGGTTTGGCATAGTGGAAAGGGGCCTAGCCCACT
Organism: Nuphar pumila; assembly: GCF_984573655.1. Taxonomy (NCBI): domain Eukaryota; kingdom Viridiplantae; phylum Streptophyta; class Magnoliopsida; order Nymphaeales; family Nymphaeaceae; genus Nuphar; species Nuphar pumila. Next base: position 115,202,012 of record NC_143252.1, on the reverse strand, counting down.
AGGCAGGCAGTCTAGGTTTATGATCCTGAAGGCTGTTTTTCCGTGTAAATATAAAAAAAAATAACAAAGAAATGAAAATAAAAGATATGGGATCGGAGAGTAGAAAAGAAAGAAGCCCAAAGGAGAAGGAACTGTGTGCGTGCATATATATATATATATATATATATATATATATATATATATATATATATATATAGAGAGAGAGAGAGAGAGAGATGATGATGATGATAATGGTGGTGGCACCAAGCTGATATAGAGACTGGAAAAGAAAGCTGTGGTGGCTGAGAAAGGAGTCCGGATCGAGAGTAATATGACTGCACCAAAATTTGTGCATCATATTGCACCTGATCTTTTCACCTGAGAAAGAATGGAGAATAATTGGAGGGAGAAAGAGAGAGCTGGTAAAATATTTAAAAACAGGTTTAAAGGTTGAAGACACTACATTTTGATTAACAACAAAATTTTTAGGTGTGATTTTAAAAACCGTAGGTGTTTTTTTATTATCATTCAAAACTTCGGTGCTTTTTTGAAAATTTTTCATCTATTAATAATTTGTTTATTAACTTGTCTGAAATTTTGGTTTGTATTAGAATAATTTACATACAGGCAGTTAACATAAGACAATTTTATTTTTAGCCACCTCAGATTTCAAATATTTTTGAGAACCTAAACGCCTACCTTTTCAACATAATTGCTCACATCACCACCCAAGTTACTTTCATTGTCACCTAACTTTAGTTAACGCTTTAGAACCAAACCTTTCACCTTTCTCTTTTTTATTTTTGAATGTCACTACTTATCTTCTAGTCTTGATAACTACTATTACGAAAAAGTACATTATTTTAAAAGGTATAAATAGTACAGTGATTACACAAGGGATCATCTACTCAATTTCTTGGAAAGGTAAGCATTAGTCTTGACTGAAGTGTTTTAAATGTGAATTCGCTATAAATTAAGTGCCTAAAGGCAGGCATTTGACTTAACTGAATTGTTTTAAATGTGAATTTGCTATATATTAATCCCCTTGTTTTCATTTTAGCCTCATGCTTTTCATCATAATAGCAAAAGATTTCGAATGTTGGTGAAGAACACAAATACATAATTGCATGCATGCATAACTATAAAATTATTAATTAAATGCCTCTTAAAGCACTACTCTATGATTGAATAAATCATAATTTCCTGTGAAAACCACTCAATCTAAGTGTGATTCTTAATAAATGAACTACTCCCAATGCATCTGTATGATGAGATTGATCATATAAAGCTTGTATGTATGAAATTTTGCTACAGAGTATGGTACTATCGTTTCTTTAGATTATGTTCCAGCCTTATGTCACACACAGCTAAAACCACACATGATTTTGATTTAGTTGCGCTACGTGCAAGGCCCATTTGTTAAGGTGTCCTGACTGAAAAAAGATCAGGTGCAATCACATTGCACATTTCAAAAAAAAAAAATGAGGGCTGTCAATGCGTCAGGTATCTGACCCATCATGGTATACCTGAACCTGCCCAAATAACAAGTTACCAGTTTCAAGTTCGGATTCGGGTTTTGTCAGGTCATAAAAACGAAATGCTAAACCCAGATCTGCGTAAAAAAAATATTTTTATTAAAGATACATATAAAATACTCGGGTCAAGTACCCAGCAAAAATCATGACCTAAACCCAACCCACATATTGCCCTGTAATTTCGGTTTGAGTCTGGTCTGATATCCGATGCAAGCCTGACCTGTTGACAGCCCTACGACTATCAGCTGACAGGCTGTATGGGAAACATTGAGGGTGTTCAGGTACAGTAGCACTTCAAAAATGTGCAATGTGATTGCACCAGACGCAGCCTTGCTGCAACTGTCCTCTCGTGTACAGAACTACAGACACAAACGCAACAAGCAACACACAAACCAATGTTATCAGTATAGGTGAGTATCGGCCTGTATCAACTGACACATATCGTATAGGCAGCAGAAAATAGATGCGCATCACCCCTGATTCGGCTATTTTTAATAAATGTAAAAATATACTAAAAATTAATTGTTTAGTATTTTTAAACATTATTTTAATGGTTTTAACATGTGTCATGTTATGATTGACATGTAATGATTTTTTATTATTTTTTGGCAGATACAAAACGATTCACTTGAGTATCGGTATTGCCAATACAACTGAATCGTTGGCCAAACGATTCAGGGCCGATACCGATGCTGACAACATTGACACAAACACAAGAAGTGTACGGCATCTTCCTTGTTCTACTTTATTCTATATTACAGAAGCTTGATCCAATATTTATGCTCTTTATTTGCTTTGCATTTATTAATCTTGATTAAAATCGTTTAAATCGGTAAGTATTATTTTGTCTCTAGGTGATCCCCATTGTCTAAATCTTACGAAACATCTAGTCACCAAACTTTGTCTTTTCTTGAGAATTTTATTGCATGCGAGATCTTTGAGAAATATTTTAATTCAAAAACATTTAAGGGGTCAACTTATGGAGATTAATTAAATAATAATGTATGCAAGGGAATGTAGTTAGACACAAGAAATTCTTGCTACATTTGTGAATTCCTCAGTCTTATTTGTCTCCATGCACTTCAATTCCTAGCCCACGAGAACAAGGGAACATGTGGTTGCCTTTCATTTTTGCATCTAGTCAACTAGCAACACCCTCCTTGTGTGATGTCAAATTAAGTTGATATTTTGGAACTACTTCCCTTCTCCCCAACAAAATTTTCCAACCCACATCAGAAGAGGTCGATTTACTATTCAAGCGTAATTGATGAATCATGATTGCATCATCCTACCGCGGCGGGGTCGCCCATGCGGCCGGCAAGGTGCAGGTTGTGAAGGTGTTGAGATGAAGGCCCCGGACGAGACCTCGCTAGCACATGAGCATGTCCATAGCTTTTGAAGGTGTGTCACTTTAGGCAGGGTGGTCGTGGACCATCAGTTGGACTCTCGGGCGGATCTCTGCGGGTTCCATGCTGCTGTTGCTGCCTTATAGTTGAAGAGCACACTTGCTTATAGTAGATGTTTGACTATGTGGTTGGTCACAAAGAGCCTGTATTGGACTTTGCTTTGACTTAACTATAAGACTAATGGGAATATTTTCAATAAACACTAAGCTTTTCACATTCACTATGCATTACTTCGTGCTTTATGTCCCTGAGCGGAATGTCTTCTTGCCTACCCTCTCGCCGGAAACTCTTCCTTACATACTACTCTAGATTCAGAGTATGTTGTCGATCAGACCTAGCCTGTGCAGTAAACTGACTTATTGCTGGATGTTGGTATATACCCAGGTATCTTAATGATGTAAAGATGCCCTACTAGCTAGTTTTAAAGGACTAAGAAAATGGTCCTTGCTTCAAAAAAAGGCACATCATCTCCATCTAACATAGAAAGACTCACTGGAATGGTCTCTAAAATACTTGAACTCTTTCTCCTGAAACAAAAGATAGCCAAGCATAGAAACCCTTCTTTTTTATCGAAAACCTAATTGATTGAGAGACGAACGAGAGAGATTCTATTGAGCACAAGCGCTTGCCTTTCATTACCAGTGATGTGTTTCGTTCTTGAGATCTGTCTTTGACTGTAGTAAGTATATGTTGAACAAAGTGGAAACAATCTTGCCATCGATGGTTGACCAGTCAGTGACTAAGATGTTCTGACTCTCCTTCTATAGAGTGGTTCTTTCTACTTATTATGGAAAAGAAGTCATCCCCTATCTGGAGCTACTTATATGATATAATACAATACAGGGACGATAGAGACTCTTATTAGATAACGACAATATTCATTTAATCATTCCTCCTATACTCTAAGAACTCCGTATGACTAGGCAGAAAGAAGAGTGAGTGAGTTCAGAGTGTAACGCCTCAAAATCCCAACTTGAAAAATCCTTAAATTTTTAGAGTTTTTTTTTGAAAACATTGCGCAAGCAAAAAAAACTATAAGAGAAATCAGTTGAAAAATTTGAGCGAGTTACAGAATGATCAACAAATAGAAACTTTCCTTCACTATTGATTTACAAAATGAAACCAAGAGGATATACATCAATTTATTTATAAAAGGGTCTCACAAAACAAAATAGAGGATTTCCCAAACCAACCGCCAAGACTGTGTATGTCCAAGGTGTGGGTCCAAAGTCTCTGCCGCACATCTGTCGCGATCACAACTCTAGCAATCATCACTTGTATCCCCATGAAATGGGGTCAGTACTCTTACGGGTTAGTGAGATAATATCCACAACTATCCATTTATGAAAAACATAAGTAGTATAGCATGAATGCAAATATCAACATGGCTAACTATTATAACAATATAAGTAACTTTAGCATGATGGAACAGTAAGAAACATTTGCAATAATTAAACAGGTGCAATTGTAACAAGTAAAGAACAGTAAGCAAGAGGAGCAATAGGTAACATATTAAGTAACTAGCATGCTGAGACGGTGAAATTAAGCATTTAAACAACTAAGAATTGAACTATGACATAAGCATTGATTCATGAGTCAGTAGTTAGCAAGTTAGTTTAATTGTTTTGTCTTGATTACTCATTCGGGTATGCGAAGGAACCTCACATTCTGTAAAAAATATTGTTGGCGTTTATTATTCTATGTTATGTGATAACCGAGGTACCTACAGACCGAGTAAATCTCATGCGGTCGTCCCGTGGCCGAGAGAAAACCTCACATAGGTAATGAATTACAATCCACACTACTGTAGTAGCTGAGGCACCTCAATAGGTCACCTCGACCTCTCTAACTCTAAGTGACTGGAAGTCAAAGGATGCATTTACTCCTTAAACATGTCATAAAATCAATCGATCACTCAGGGTTGTACCATCTACCCTCTCTAAAGTGAACTATTTTGTGAATGGGTAATTGGGCGGTTTATCTTTTTAGGGCTTTAGTTAGTAAACATTTCCTCATTTCGAGGTACTTAGGCCCATCTGGCCTTGTGTTCCCCGCAGAGCAAACACGAACAACACATAAAGGTCTAGCTTGCCCATTCACGTGCTCAAGCCTCACACAACTCGCCATGGAGTTCCAAACATGCATCTAGATTTGCAAACGTGTGTCATAACCCTATTGTGATGCTCATGTCCCCTTGTCATTTAGGATGAGTCAAGTATCAAATATGCATATACATCCATGTGATGTGAATCATACAAGAGTCTATTCAAGACATTTATACAAGTAGTAACATTACACATTCATAGCTCAACCATAGGCATAGGCACTTAACTAAAAGCATAATTCAATCAATCCATTTGAGTTCAGTGACATGATGTGCAAGTGATAAGTGTTTATTCGTGCTATAACATCAATATTTTCATGTCATATCATGCTCATCTGTATACTTGCAATGTGTCAAGATGTGCGACAAGTGCACGTGACATAAGTCATTTTATCACATATATTGTGAAAAAGCTACAACACTTGAATGTCATATTCAAGATTGGAAAGTTCACAACCATGCTTAGAAAAAAGTGTGATACATCACATTCATGTTGCAATAATCTTTATCTGACTCGAATTATGCTATTTAATAGGAATATGAATGCATCCAAATGATGTCGTAGGTGCGATGAATTTGCAACACTACACAAAAGTGTATATATATTGTCTAAGGGGTGCTCTAACTGCCGCAACCTCGGCAGCCAAGGTGCTGCCCAAAAGCGCCAATGATGCAAGAAAACTGCAGTAGCTAGGTGTTGCCAAATGTGTGCCAATTGCATAGAGAAAACATAGCAAACCCTTTGCTGCCATGCACTCAAAGTGTGTAGGGAAAATACAACCTGCTAACTGCTGCCAGCAAGCGTAGTAATACAAGGAAATTGTTGTGCACAAGGTGCTGCCAACTAGCATAATACAACAAAAAAATTTGCAGCCTGAAGCATGATGTTGTGTCACACACTACCGTAGAACTTTTGCAGCACATATGGTGCTGACACAAAGCTGTAATCGTAGGAAAAAACCAACACTTATGGTGTTGTCAACCCGCCGTCCTAACGCTAGAAAGTGGCTGGCGAAGGGACCCACGGGTTGGTTTCCCTAATGCTAAGGTGCACACCGGCACATGTTGGTTCTCGTGTAGGCGGAGTTCAGAGGCTTGCTATGCAAGTGCACAAGTTGCAACTCCTGTTGGGCAGAGGTTGGAGTGGCAGGTACTCAGCCCACTGCTGAAGGAAAACCATACACACTAAGCATGTGCAAGTTGTCCGAGCTCATGCGGCTGAGGCACCCAGCAGCTGAACCGGGCAGCCACGAGTTGCTGCCACAACGGGGCTGACACACAGTCTGGTCAACTTGCTGGCCAGCTGATCTGGGCTCACCTGCTCAGCCCAAAAACGTGAGCTAAAAACTGAAGTAACAAGGGAAAAGCCTATGCATTTTTTTTGAAATATCGATTTGACTTGGAAATGTTTTTCATTATTATATATATATATATTGTACGCAAGCAGGTCTGGTTCTGAGCAAACCCCAGGGTGTTGGGTTGCTCTAGGGTTCACCTGGGCTGCACCCAACTCGGCCCAGCCGAGTGAGTGCACCCAGCACAATGCAGCCGCCCAGTGGCTAGGAGATTTGCGGCTGGAACAAAATGAGTGCCCAGGTCTCTTCTGAATAGACTCAGACTTGGGGCACGCTAGTCTGGGCAGACTGACCAAGTTTGAACCACATGGTTGAAACCCTAGTCAGGGTCTCTGAGTTGAAGCCTGAATATGGTAACAAAAAGAAAAGGAAAAAGGACTAAAAAAACTTATTTGGGCATGCATGGCAGCGGGCTAGAGGTGTTGGAGAGCCCCAAAAAAATAAGGCATAAAACCTCTGCTTTGATTTAAGCATTCATTAGATCTTGTTCATTCATCAATCAATCATCTTTTTCGCTTCATTCCTTCTTGTCCTTTGCTAATCTTCTTTCTTCTTTTAGAACAACAAGATGCAGTGATGACTTAGTTACTTCTAATGTTATGCTACAGAATGAATGGAACGATTCTAATCTTCACTCATGACCCCTTGCTTCTACTTGAATCGAGATTCAGTTGGTATGAAGTTAAGGCAAAGAACTTCACTACAAATAGCGTATGTGGAAATGAAAGAGCTTAGGCTGGCTTAGGCTTTCCGCTCTTTCCAAGGTAGGTTCTATTCTTTGTTCTCATAATGGCACCTCTTTCCCTTTCTATCGTCAGAGAAAGCAGTTTGTTTGCATTGTCCTCTGCATCAACAAAAGGTACCTAAGAGAACGGACCCGCAAATGCAATAAGAACCCCCTGTAGTTGCAAAAGCCAATCATCCATTTAATATATGATCCAAAGCATATGGTTGAGCTTGAGATTCTTTTTTAAAAATCAAAATTGCCAATCACCCCAACAAAATGGCCTTTACTTCAGCAACATCTGCCCTATTACACTATTTGTCCTTCTTTCGATGGTTGAGTAGTCAAAGACGGATGTTTGAGAGAAGTTTTGTTCCCCATTGCTTAGCAACTCATTAATATGCTATTTTGACTCATCATTTACATCTTTTTATTCAACTTATTCTTTTTATTCAACTCTTGGACTTTCTCTAGAAGACACTTTTTTAGTAAAAAATGAATCAATCAACCAATCTTTGACCCGTGTTCTTTGATTCAGAAAATAAGACCATTGTTTGAGCTTCAAAGGCAAAATGGAGACCCCTCCCATTCATAGGAAGTTGCTTTGACCCTTCCAATTTATCAGTAAGAAAGCACACATGAACAAAGATTGAGGAAGTTGATATGATGGCAAAAAGCCTCTTGGGAGGCAAATTGAAACCTCCATATGTGACAGGCAGTCAAAGCAAAGGCTGAGCGTAAGCACTTGTCCAAAAGGTTTGACCAAACCCTTGCTTTAGGCCCCCTCATCAATGGACATTCACCAAGTCTCCCTCGGAACTCTACCTCCCTCTACTTTTCACAATCATGATTTATCGATCATTGTAGCATCAACAAAGTTTGACTCATCACTTGACTTCAAAAATGGAACATTTCATGAAAACCTGGCTTTTTTGCCACCCTCTAATTTGGATCCAAAAAAGAAAGCGTGTGTTTTTTTTTTGGTTTTTTTTTTGTGAGAAGGAAAGTTTTGTGTCGAAATGGGCTTTTCACTCAAGCTTAGGACCAGGCCCTCCATAAGCGAGTGTTTCCTACAACCTGTCTTATGTGGCATTCACCAAGTTTCAATCACTCGTAGTGCGGGACCCTCCCCAATCCACTTATAGCCTTCGTTTGACCTCTTTTTGTACTATTGAAATGAGTTTCATCACCATTCTTAACTAAAATCATTATGGAAAGAATGTCCATTCTTTTTCTAGTAAATGTGATAATAAGTCAAATAGTCAATGTTCAAACACTTCCTGCTTCTGCGGAACAAAATGATAGGTAGTTTTCTTTAAAAAGTGAGTAGGCTCAGGCTAACTGAAATAGCAACACGAGATCTCAATCTTCTTACCAACCACAATTCTCTCCATAGTGGAAGTGGATTTTTGAGTGGATTGTGCCCATCCATGTGAAATTGAGAAAAGCGAGGATCTTCCAGAGTGGAAGCTTTTGAAGCAAAATGAAAAAAGCTCATGCGCTCTCTATCCTCTATTTTTTATTGCCTTTACGGAGTTCCTATGTCTGCCTAGCCCACCTTACCCTTTTGTAAGTTTGATCCCTTAGTCAAGTAAAAGGGAGTCTTGAGCAAAGATAAATAGTTCAAGAGCTATGTCTGCTTGCTTGCCCTTCTATCTAGTTTGAACCAACCTATGTTAGTACTGCTTCCCCTTCCAGTTCATATTCTTTTTTTGTGTTTAGCAGTTCTCGAGGATCTGCCACCTTGAGGACTGAGATGTTTGTAGTCATAGCAAATGGTTGAGGATTTTTTGCTACAAAAGTGGGCATAACCATAGGAGGAGAAATCGTCACTAGCGGTTGGTTGTTTAGGTTTCGTAGACTACTTGTCAAAGTTTTCCTAACAGGGTGGCACTGCACCATAAAGATGAGTAATCTGATTAACGCTAACTTGTTGTTGGTTTTGGCATGCTTAAAGACGTTTGGCTCTCCATGGGAGCCTTGCCCCTCTCTGAACATGGTTCACGAACCCACTTCCTGATCATATTCAGATTCGGGTTCGATGGAGCAGCGGTAGATGTTGAGGGTTGGGTAGAATTCCCATCAAGTTGGATCTTAGCCTAAACAACTTGAACAAAATGCCTAAGAGTTGTTAGTGCTATGCCCAACATAATGATGGAATTTATAATATGGGGTCAATGCCTAGAGGCATCGATTCTAGAGGCGGTCGATTGGTAGGCAAGCACATCATTAATAATGCACTTAACTTGTCAAAGATAACCCGGTCAGGGTAGCACGAGTCCATTGTCGATGCCTACGTTGGCCATTGATTTGACCTTGGAAATTGGACTGTTGAATAGGAGCACTCTGGACTATTGAAGCAATGGGACTGGTATGGTTGCTAATTTTGATGTTGTTGGGATGAAGGAGATTTTTGTTTGTTGCCCTAATTGGAGTAGAGCACAAGAGTCTTGTTGTTGAGGTGGTTGACTCTGAACTTGAGATTGTTGCTAGGTTTGGGAGTGGAACTGTCTTTGATGAGAAGTAGGTTGTTGCTGCTGGGTTCGCTTGGACGTTGTTCCATCTCCCCTATGTCCCCTTTGGTTGCCTGACAGTTGAGCAAAGCAAAGCACATGATTGATAATTGGTTTGATTACCCATAGTTATGGTGCCAAGAACGGTTGAACCTTGTACCAACATGCGAGTCCCATTCTACAGAATTTTTCTGCATTTTTAAAACGAAGACAAGTTATTTTCAAAATCTTTTTTAAAAGGTAAGTTTGACTTGTAAAAGTAAATTTTTTCATGATAACAGATTTGCACCAATTAGATGTTAAGAATGTCTTTTTGCACGAAGCGCTTCTGGCGAAAGTTTCTATTTTACCACCACCTGGTTTTTTAGGCCAGGGAGAGGAAGGGAAAGTGTGTAGTGAAGACAACCTTGGACTCAAGCAATCACCCTAAGCGTGGTTTGAGAGGTTCAGTGCTGCTATGTTAGATATTGGTTTTAACAGAAGGAATATTGATCATTCGGTCTTTGTCAAGAAGTGGAAGAAAAGTACTATTATCTATCTTATTGGTTTATGTGGATGACATTGTCCTTACTGATGAAGATAATGAGTCTACAAGAGAACTGAAAAAGTACAACGACGAAGTCTTTGATATCAAAGATCTTGGACCTTTGAAGTACTTCCTAGGGATTGAAGTTGCTCGCTCACAGAAATGGATCTTCATTTCCTAATGTAAGTATACACTTGATTTGCTAAAGGAAACTGGGAAATTGGGAGTGAAACCAATTTCTTCTTCCATGGAACTTCATCACCATTTAAGTCCAGATGACAAAGAACTATTGGAGGACCCGGGTCACTATCAGAGACTGGTAGGTAAGCTCAACTATTTGACCATCCTCAGACCAAATCTTCCATATGTTGTCGGGTGGTAAGTCAGTTCATGCATGCTCCCCGGAGGTCACAATTGGAAGTTGTTCACAGGATTCTTAGAAAAAGGCATCACCTGGACGAGGGAGGGATCTTGTATGCTTCTTACACATAGAAGTTTATAAACTCATATGCAGATTGAGTTGGTTCTCCTAGTGATAGACGATCTACTTCTGGTTATTGCACCCTCATTAGAGAAAAAATTGTTACTTGGAAGAGTCAGAAGCAAGATGTGGCAAGATCTAGTGCAGAGGTAGAGTACAAAGTTATAGTGCTTACAGCATGTGAACTAACTTGGTGAAAAACTCTCATTACAGAGGTTGGGGTCGATGTGAAACTTCCTATGGACATGCACTGTGATAATAAGGCAGCGATACAAATTTCCTCCAACCCAGTCTTCCATGAGGAGAGGACAATTAATATGGAAGTAGACTATCATTTTGTGAGAGACAAGGTAACTACAAAGGAAATCTGTACACCGTATGGGAAGTTTGAGGATCAGTTGGCTGATATGTTTACTCAAGCTCTTAGGAAGGACAGGCTATAAGATATATTGGGCAAGCTTGGCATGATTGATATCTATGCTCTAGCTTGAGGGAGAGTATTGTCAAGTAAAAGTATTCTAAATGAAGGGCACAACCTTGTCATTAATTCTACATTATTAGGATTTCTTTTACCCAAGGCTACTTTTGTAATTGTTGTATCTAACCCTTTCTAACTAATGAAAAGTAGAGCTGAGCGTGTGATTATAATGAGCCCTACAAAACCTCTATTGTTATGAGTTAACAAAGTAGAGCTATTTTATGATTGGTAGAGGAATCAGGGCTGTAGGGCTCTGAGCGAGTCAATTGTCACCGTTTTTGGGGTGCACCAGTACTATACACGGATGTATGATGGTGCAGATGTACAATCATATGAAAAAAATCTTCTTTTGTCTCCAGACTTTCCATTCCGAATTAATATCCCGGGAAGAAGATCCTGATAAACCAGTGGGAGAGGTGGGGCTCACATATATTAAAACCTCTTCTGATAGTGTTGGGTGGATTTCCCTCACTGAAGAAAGAAGAATAAATGGTGGATTTTAAGTTTTAGTTTCCATATCTAAAATGAAATCTTTAGTCAACCCTGCCCCTAAACCATGCTTGACATCGAAGAGTTTAAAACCACTAGCTAGGATCAGATCAACTTTTTCTACATCAAGTGCTTCCCCAACAACTTTGACGAGTGGGATAGGAAGTGCCACCCACTTTATATCATGCCCAAATGGATGCTTGATATGGCAGTATGCGAATAGATGGAGATCCGGATGTGATGATGGCATAGACGGTCTGCTTTAGGATCGGGGACTGGATGTAGAATGAAATACACCCATTAAGACAGGGTAATCCATTGATCCATACCAGTTGGTTCCCCTCGCTAGATGAGGATCAACCCAGGGGAATTAGGTATCGGCAAATGACCAAGCGACTAACTACTTGATAGATACAACTGCCAGGTTGTACACTACTAATATGGAGCTCTTTATGGTCAACCCTAGTCACCCCCTTTGTTACCTTACCTTAGGAGACTCAGATCATTCCTACCCACTTGATTCTGCTAAATACACACACAGGCGAACCTTTGGATAGACAATTAAGGACTTCTTTTTCTCTTTATACTACCGAGACATTCAGACCAACAACCATATCATGCTTTCCCTAGAACCTCCAGAAACCTAAACTCAGATTCTCATTAAGAGTCAGGAGAGAGGGAGGGCATTGGGTGGGCTAGGGGCAATGCACCTATCGAAGTGCTTATGTCCCTCTCTTGGATCCCTCTGCTCGCCTACACACAGAAAGCACGATCGTCGAACATCCTGACCAGCAAGTCTCTCTGGCACCATTTAAAATGGATTGAGAAAAGTATAGTTGCCGCCTATATGCCACGATAACCTCTCTGAAACGACCTTCTGATCTCTGTCTTCGAACGCATCTGCTACGATAAACTCTGACCTCATCAAAAACTGACAATCGATAATCCTATGACTGCTAAACTGAGAGTGAATCAAAACTCTCCTAAACATCTGTAGAAATCAGTGGACATTTACTATACTATTAGTAGCCCCCCTGGAGCAAAACTCGGTCTGTCCTATAACGAACCAAGTAGCACCACTATCTACCCAAACAGGATCAAATCGATGCAGAAATCTGCACTCCTTGGATCAAACACATCCAGAAACTAAACAGTTACCCTGCTATCCCTGTGAAGAAACTGAAGACTTGACCTTAACGAAGAATGTGCAATCGTATGTACCGAAGTCAAACATTGCATCGCGGGCTCTCTTCATTTTCGCAACTGGAATAAGGAACCTTAGAATTAACCCTACATATCAATGAAGAAATTTGATTGGAGAGGACCACCTGCTAGTGGATCAAAAAGATTTGTATGGAATGTCCTACTCCTGCCTGAACTTTTCGATCAACTAGTCCCTTATTTCAAGGGAATTTGTGTTAGGTAGGCCCAGGGATCAGTGATTAGTCGAATGAGCCCCTCCCTCTGGCCTATCATTCATTGGTCGACCCGACTAGCGGATCTTACATCTCCTGTGTATCCTAGGGGCCCCCTTCTGCCAAGTTTGCTGCTAAGAGTGCCTCTTTTCGAAAAAATAAACAATAGAAGTCCCAATAGAAGTTGATTGACCTGGCCCTTCAATCGACGATCTGCTGCTCCCTCTTAGTTATAGATCCCCATGCTTTTTTTTAAACCCCTAGCCAGTGATGAATCCCCAAGAAGATCAGAGTATTGAATTCCTCCTCTTGTCCCTTCAGTTCAGATATTTTTAACCCATCCATTGACAATGTCTTCTTGGTGGGTTCCCCACCATAGCTTAGCATTATCAAAAAGTCAAAATGTGGCCAGCGAGACCTTTTCCTCCTCCAACTCAGGGTGTACTACCCAAAAGTCTTGTTCAACATCAAACAAGAAATTCTCCAGCTCTTTGGCATCACGGGCACCCTTGTATTTCTTAGGTTTAGGGATCTTCACACGTTTGGAAGTATCCCCTTGACCCACATTACCATTCCCCTTTACCACAAGCCCTCATCATGACATTAAGACAAATGCTTATATCCTCGGCTCGAAGGACCTCTACTAGAGTTTTAACGTCTTTCGAGAGGCCTTCCACCACATCTGCAAACTGCCTACCTTTTGCTTTGAGGGTTTTAACCCTCCCTTCAAAGTTAGGGACACTCAAAATTGTCACTGCCAATGGTGCAATATGTGCCTCCAGGGCCGATCCTTTGTGGCCTTAGACTTATTGCTTGGGTTCCACCGATTGTACAAGCGGGTCTCACCGCCCTTCGTCATCCTTATAAAGTCAGAGCGATGTGCATGACCAACCAAAATCTAATACCAATTATCACAGACTTTTAGTTTTCTATAATTTGAGGCATTAATATTTCGCCTCGCGTCTGTGCGGCTCTCCAACACACTCGCATGCTGAAGTCAGCCTTCTCCAATACAAGGCACTATAGGCCAAGTACCAATGTCACTTGTGCATATCCACATCTTTGCTAGACACCAACTTGCTCAGGATCTTATCTCGCGCAGCATATCATTTAGCCCACCATAGTGCATTGCATCGATCAACCTTGTGAATTGCTCCTTTGAGCCACAACCAAGTATCGCGAGGCTAAATAGCATAGCATATAAGAATACACTATATATAGTTGTTGCCCCTTAGCCCTTGGGTGAACATCGTATAGGGACTCTGTTTTTGCATACCAAACCTGCTACACACACGGACGTGCAGTTCATGCATCCCCCAAGGCCTCTGCACCATCCATGGCCGACCACTTCCAACCATGGAGACAAGACATAGAGTGCCCTTCAGCAACCTGTAACCCACATGTATGCCCCATGAGCAACTCCGCCACTCATGAGGAGAAAATGAAACACACACATCCCCAAGGCATAAGCAGCACACACCCTTACTCATCAAGGCTCTGTGCTTCACACACCTTCGCCCACCAAGGCTCTGTGCTTCACTTGTTTCGCCAGAAAACTCAAGGTCTACCCAGCATTTCGAACAGGGAAATCCAACTAAGAACCCCTAAATCAGTGCCCAGATCAACAAAAGAAGGATCAGCTGGCTTGCTAAGAGGTATCAAAGCAAAATTACTTAAAGACAGATCCCGAACTTTATTTAAAGAGTATTCCCTCCTTTACTTTGCGCATACTCTCTTCTCGGTCAGCAAGCAATTCATCTATCTTTCCTCAGGTCGGGAAGCAAGAAGAGAAAACGAGGTCAAGGAGCAGGAAGGTCACAACCCCGGCCAGCCTTCAGAGTTCTACCGCTACCACAAAGATCACTGCCCACCCACCTTCTACCAAACCACGGTTCATGCTTCCTTGCATTTATGAGTAATTGACAGAAACCTTTTCTTCTGCAAAAAGTCTTTCTACTTGTGTACATAATAGACGTAAGAGTTGTGAGATTAACATCCAAGCACTGTGATAAACATTGCATTTTTTCTTTTGAAAATAGACTAAAAATGGTATTTTGATAGGCAACAAAAGCATCTAGTTAAGGGCGTGATGAATGAAAAATATCATGGTTTTGTGGTCACATTCAATACATCAAAATTATTTCATGAAATGTAAAAACTATGATCATTTTTTTTTATCAATTTGTGTTTCTTTCCTGTGTAGTTGTAATTAATTAATTAATTTTGACGAGACTTTCCAATCAAGCCACAACGAAAAATATATTATTAAAATATCTTTTATCGCTAATAAGTATCACTATGATCCCAAGGACAATCAGGTTGGCAGCAAATAGGAATCAAACAACGATGTAATGCATAACTTATTTGAATGAATGCGGAGATTGATACGAAAAATGGGCGATATAGATGATTCATTTCAAATGTGAATCGATTTTGGGTGATGTTTATCTAAAGAAAAATAGTCAAATGTCCCCACTCCAAGACATTTTTCCTAAAAAAAAAAAAATCTAAAGTGACCTCTTTTTTGAAGAAACTTTTCTTAGTGCATGCTATGCACAAAAACAAATTCAGAGAACCCTACACCATTTTGAGAGAACTTATTTTTTCAACCTTCTCCTTGCTATACCACCTTGGGGGTTGCCCATGTGCCCAACAAGGTGATTGTGAAGGCGTTGAGGGTGAAGTTGTAGGATCAAACCCCACTGGTGCACAGCTGTATCCAAGGTGCCTTCGAAAGTGGGCTACATAAGGTTGAGTGGCTGTGGGCTCCACTCAGGTTTGCCTTGGGGGGGTGGGTCCATTAAGTGGCTTGGCAAGGGTTTCCCGCATAAAAAGAAAAAAATGGAAATTTTAATTACCTTCAAACTTTTTTAGTCTAATTCATCTGCACACCGAAGGTTTGAGAGTTTGCAAATTCACATCAAAGTTTTTCCTTGATTGCCCCCAATCATGAATTATTCTCATGTTTTGAAGTTACCATTTTACACATATAATTCATGAAATAAAAATACCAATTTACCTTTATTTTAAAAGTTTGACTAAGTACAGTTTGTAATGATAACGTAACAAGAGGCTAACCACTGCACCAAATACCCAAATGTTAACAATTCAAAAAACAACTTATATAACTTTGTGTAAATTTCAGCAAAGCAATCAAAACCCAATAATGACTCAACCCACTAATAGCACAATTGAATCAGTGTTTGGTATGAATAAAGTTTCAAGTTTTCAAACATGAACTTGGTTGTGCTATTAGTGGGTTGGGTCATTGTTATGTTGATTGGTTTTAAGACTGTCAAGAGGTTTGGTATTCTGACTCATAAAAATATACTCAAACCCAGTAAAATAATAAATTATTGGGTTCAAGTTTTGCCAAGTGACGATCATGCATACCAAACACGGACCCGAATGTGCTATAAGTGGTTGGGTCATTTGTTGAATTGGCTTGGTGGAATTTATACATAGTTATATAATTTGTTTCAAAAAAAAAATTAGCATGAGTTTAAGCATCATTGCAAACGAAAACCTTTTTTACATTAAATACATTCTGTTGACATACGGGCAAATTAATAATTTTTTTATATGAGTTATAGGGGTAAAATGGTAACTTTAAAACATGAGTAATTGTTTATGATTAAGGCAATTTGATTAACCCAAAGCTTTGGTATGAATTTACAAACTCTCAAACTAAAAAGTTTGGGCGCTGTTTGAAATCCTTTCTTTTAAAAAACCTTTTTTCCTTGCAATCCAACAGGGTTTAAAAAAAAACGTACTTAATAAAATATGATATTGTCAAAGTGTTTTTTTTAAATAATCATTTTTTGAATGAAATATTGCCAAAGTTAAGCATGTTAAATATAGTTGGCTCTATTTGGTTGCGCATATGGATCGACTTGTAAAATCCATCCGTACTATGTTCTTTTACTTTATTAAAAATAAACAAGGGCATAATGGGGATAATAAAAAATGAACGATAGAAAAAGAAGACAACACCCTAATAAACGACAAAAATGAAGATACTTTAGTAATTTGGTAGCACGGAAGCATTCACAGGAATATGTGGGGGAGAGATTGGCTGCGTGTTGATCTTTTTTTTAAATTTAAGGCATCATCCAATTGGATAATTCCACGTGTCAATCAGGGGGGGGGGGAATGTGGGCCCAAATGTCAACCCCACTCCACTCAAGAGCGTGGGAGCGCACGCGAAGGGGCCGCCTCCCTCTCATGTGGGCCCTCACGTTCTTTCTTATTGACGGAAATACCCTTGAAAATTGGATCTAAGTTTCACAGGTCGAACCGACCCAGTTTGTAAAGTTAGCCCTTTTACATCTAAGAGATGCAAGTCGGCTCTGACCCTACTCCGACCCGGAACCTATGGTTGGATCTGCTTCCAGTCTGCCTAGGGTGTCGGGTCGGTTTTGGTTTGCACCCAAGTAGAACCAGACTTGAGCTCGATTTTCAGGTATGATATCGGGTTCAAACCACGGTCTAATATAAGAAAAACCATACCCAGACCTGATAAGAATTACATAAAGGTAAAATAATAATTTTTATTATTTTTACATTGAAAATTTGTGGGTCTTAATTGAAACTTGGGTTGGGCACAGGTCTGGTACGAAATTTGACAAACTATACCCTGATCTATGTATTAATCGGACCTTTGAATCCAGACTCGGGTTAATCGGATCTTATTATTAATCACCATATCGGACCCTATAAGGTTTGGTCTGGGTCAGGTCCGGGTAAACCAGACCCATTGACACCCCTAAGTCAGCCTAACCCCAGCTTGCATATAGAAAAAAAAAACTATTCACTTTTTGCTCTTTGCTCTTTTTTTTTCTTTTTAAAATTTTGCTTGCAAGTATGTTCAAGCCAAGTTGCCTTTTAGCTTGTTGATTACTTAAAGAATGGAGTGCAAGCCTGCTACCACTTCAGTGTAAGCTATAAAGGGATTGGTTGGCTTGTACGCACAATCATCATCATCAAGCTTTTATCCCAACTTCATAAGGCTACCTACTACTTCAGGCATGATCCGTTGTTCGGGGCGGGCACTTTACTAAGTACTTGGGCCACACAAAGCACAAAAATTGCTGAAAATGGCTGAGAAAAATGATTTTTTGTGTTTCGTATGACTGCAATCACTGGATCGGCCCCGCAACTTGAGCCACTTCATAGTCTTTTTTTTACTTTCAAAGTCTCCTTAGGCCATATGTTTGATTGTTTCGGATCTCAGCTCCAAGCGAATCTAAGATCTTACAATAACAAACTAGAGATGCATGCAGACCGGATTCAGTATGCCACTTTTTATGTTTTTTAACTGTTTCAACCTAATTCAGATCCCACTTTTCTATGTATTTAGCTGATTAGAATTCTATCCGTTTGCATTCCGAGAGAGAATTGGGTGCAACATGATTGCACAAAAATTGTGCATGAAGGACCCGAGCACCATCCATCAGGTCTTGGGCCCCACACCTGACAGGCCTGTCCCCAAGATGAAGGGTGATAAGGTGCTTAATGCACAAATATAAGTGCAATCATATTGCACCTATCTTTTTACTTGCATTCCCCCTTTTCAATAGGGTAAGATCATACGTTTGACAGTTTTGGTGATCTCGAATTCTCAAGTATGAGATCCTCCATTTTAGGGGCGGAACCACATAATGTGAAGGGTGGGCACTGCACACCCTAACTGTAGAAATTCCTCAAGAGGGATATGAGTCAGGGTGGACAATGCTCACCCTGACCCGCGTAATACATGGGACCCAAATGGGGATGGCAGTGGACTGGGGGTCAATGGGACCCCGCCCTGCCTCGTCCTGTTTGGACTGGGGATGAAGGGTATGAAATGGGGATGGAGGCGGGATGAAGGTTAAAATCTATTCCCATGTGGGGATGGAGGCGAGGATGAACTTACGTTTTACCCTGCCCTGTCCCCGACCCAATCCCCGCCTTGCCCCGCCCCATCCTCAATCCTTCAAGGGATGACTATAGACCGAGGGGAAACGGGGCTCCGCCCTGCCTCGCCCATGTTTGGACCGGGGATGGAGAACTTGAAACGGGGATGGAGGCAGGGGTGGAGGTTAAAATTCATTCTCGTGCGGGGATGGAGGTTCGGATTTTGAGACAGGGCGGGGGTGGAGACCTTATCCCCCGCCCCGATCCACTGTCATCCCTAGACCCAAAGGGGGTTCATTCCCAAATTCACCCCCTTATTGCTCTCTCTCTCTCTCTCTATAGGAGGTTGATCTGGAGAACTTGGTTTTTTACTTTCAGGTGGGTTGTGTGGATGTCTCGCAACGATGCAATATTTCGTCAAATTCCGGTTGCCTTAGATAAGCTCGTCCAATGCATCTTGGCTGATGTGTATGCAATTTTGCGCCTCTCTTCCCATGTTATCCAGTCCCCTTCAGCCGCCCTTTCTTCCTCACGACCCTGGTTGATCTCTGTGTTTTTCTTTTTTCTCTGTTTTGCCTTCATGCTTTTGGCCCTTTGTTTTGGGTTTGTTGTTTGCTTGCGGGCTCAATTCTTTGTTGATTCCTGCCTTAGTAATGTTGATGTTTCTTTCGGCTCTCTCTCTATAGGAGGCTATGAAGTGCGACCCCACTTGGGCTCTCTCCTCTCTCTCTCTCTCTTCACATTATGATTTGGATGTTTTTTTAGATGATCCTTTTTTGATAGTGGGTGGAGAATCCAATAGTGGGTGAGTGGGAGATGTCGTCGAAGCAGCAACCATTGAAAGCAGAGTTAGCGAAGAGGCAAAAGAACATTGAGTACAAGACCTTTGCTCTCAAGAACGAGAACAAGGGCAAGAATGTCCAGAAGTATGTTCAGTCGCTGCAGCAGTCCTTACAGCCGAAGCCCGACCGCTTTAAGATTGCTGCCAAGGCATCCTCACCAACCTACTCCCTCTCTTCTCTCTAGAACCCCAACACCAACAAATTATTTTTCCTACTTTTGTCAATGGTTTGTGATTCAGGGGTTGTTTTTCTTTTTTTGGTTCAGAAAAATAAAGAGGAAAAGGTTAAGACAGAACAAGTTGAATTGAATGATCTCTTCAAAATTGTTGTGAGCCTGCCCAAAGTTACTGTCGGTATGCTTTGATTTTTCATGTGTTTCCCGTTTTTGTTGGTTTTTATTGGGGTCATGCATTTCATGGGGTTTCATTTCGGTGAGAATGGAGAAGGGGTTGATCCCAAGTACATAGTGGGAATGTTTTTACAAAGTGGGTCAATGCGCAAAGGGTTTCAAGTGCAAGTTATCGCATGATTTGAACATTCAGCGAAAAGGAGAGAAGATCGATATTTATAGCGATAAGCTTGATCAAGGTGAGGTGAATGGACTTGGTGAATTGGATGTGGCTTTTGTATGTAGATTCTAACAAGTTTTTGTTTTATAGAAACGATAGAGGATTGGGAACAAGAGACGTTGGAAAAGGTTATGGAGTCGAAGGAGTACAACCAAAATAAAAGACGTGCTCTCGCAGACTCTGTTATCATGTTTCATTTGATACGCTTTTATGCATTACTTTTAACTATGAGGAAGAAATGTTAAATCTTTCTTTGTTTTTTCATGAAGTTGGATGGCAAAAACAATTGGCAATTGGTTAAGTTGTGAAAAAACTGTGTAATCATGTATAAAACTCTGTAACTAGAGTAAAACCTGAAGCATGGAAACCGTTTGGCACATCACATTATCATAGTGAGAAGCCTTTACATGACCAGAGTTTAAATGGTTTTTATATCAAATAAAGCTAAATTTTAAAGTATGCATGCATGTTATTATAATATTTTGTAATTATTAAATAATTTTCTTTATTATTGAAAACATATTGGTTAGTTTCAACTAAGGTTCCTAATTATGAATAGGACATATTTGTTTGCACTTTTTAATATAGTTTATTGTTATAGATTTTATTATTTATTTTTATTGTGTATTTGTGTAAAGTCTGCAAATTTTTTAGGATTTACTGATTCAAAATTGATCTACTCTGGTGAATTGTGAATATTTAGCAATTCAGTGTCTCATGCAATTATTTGAAAAATTAAATTGGGAATTTTGGGAGAAAATGATTAAATAATAATAATATATTATTTTTAGAAAATAGGATTTTATGAGAATTTTGAGGGTAAAATAATTAAATAACAATTAAATATTATTTTTTTTTAAATAGGGTTTTTTATAGGAGTACAATCCTATTTGGGTCGAATTTGAGGTCTTTTGGATTCCTTGTTAGCAAACCCGACCTAAACCAAATCCAAACTTGATTTTGGATCCAAGAACCAAGAGATGAGTTGGGATCCATTTGGATCCATCACCCATCACCTCTCAACTCCTTCACCTTTCACTCATTCTTTCCCTCTCTTTTTTCTTCTCTAAAACCCTCATTAAGTCCTCTCACATCCCGTAAAATTGTCACTTTCTCAAATCACTATCCCCTAAATCCCTTATTTTTTTCCTTTCTTTTCTCCTATAAATACCCTCATTTGCAACTCCCTTTCTCTCACTACAACACTCTCTCCTCTCTCTTGCAAAAGGAAAGTGGTGGCAGCCACCACTTCTACCACCACCTCCACCTTGCCTTGCTCCACCACCACTACACCAAACTGCACCTTGGTGCAGTCGAGTGGCTGGACCCCAGCGAAGTGGTGCTCAGGCCAACCAAGCCTTTGAGTTTGGTACTCCCTTACATGCCGGCTTCAGCCCCTCTGTTGAACCGACACCATCAGTTTTGGTGGTTGTGTCGGACACCACCACCAGCAACCGTCGTTCTCACTAAAGTTTTACAAGCCTCGCACATTTTGATGTAAGGTAAACTTACACTAACTCTAGTGTTTATGTGATTGTAATGCAACATCTATTACATTGAAACTGTGTATTTCCTAATTGAGTTTTTATATTGTTATATACATATAGTGTATCCATGAAATAACCCATACCTTGAAAAATGTATGTATGACTTGAATTATGTGTGCATGACTTGAACCTCGTATATAGAAATTATGTATGCTCGAGATTTAAATGTTTCGTATTATATGCATATTCACGTACGTATGCATAAAATTATATGTTTGATATATACTTATTTGTATTTACATTCATATGTTTTGAATTATGAAATACAATTAATTTGATGTATCAAATATGCTTGTTTTGAATTTATATACGCATGTTTTGAAGTTCAATTTATGAATATACGAATAATATGAAATGCAATGTTATGATATGATAATTGATTTGATGCATGTGGATTGATGCATACATAAAATGATTGAATTACATCATGATAGAACTAAAATATGCGATAGTTAATTTGGATATGTGATCCATTGAATATTTGAGCCCAGATAAGTAGCTCATGACCTTGTGTATATTCATCTGAATTGATTTGTATTGGTGTCCCAAAGTGGTAGTCGATAATCTTATTCTTTGATAATCAAATTGGTAGCCATTGACCCGATGAATGGTCAACTGTGTTTAAGCATGTATGATAACGGAATGCACTTGATAAATTCAAACTCGTTGAGGAACGGTTCCTAAGAGGAGGATCTTATGAGGTTATACATGTCCAAGACCAAATGGTCCATTTAAGGCAAAACTGTAAAGATGTATAGGTCCAACATCAGAAAGTCCGGGAGGGATGAGTCTGTGAGGGTGTACAGATCCAATATCAAGAAGTTTGGCTAGGACGATTCTGTGAGGATGTACCGGTCCAACAACAGGTAGTCTGGCAAGGACGAGCCTGTGATAATGTACATTTTCAAGATAAAAAAATCCGACAAAAAACTTATTTTTAAGATATAATATATCTTTATTAAATAAAATGTTTATGATTGATTGTAAGCTTTTTGATATAGCTTGTTTGAGAAACTAAGGATTTGACTTTATTTTAATTGTTGTAGTATAATTATATGTTGAAAATATATCAACTACGGACTCTATCCGGAGATTATAATTGAATGGGTCGAACACATTAGTAAATAAAACATCACGTCTACTTAAACACCTTGCAGATGAAGGCAATATGTTTAACTATTTTATATCATAGAAATCTGATTGAGATAAATATGATGACATAGTAGTGAATGACACATAACACCAACTTAGTTACTTTGTAATTATGTTAATTGATTATTTTATATCATTAAATGTGCTATCTGTAGTAGTTTTGTACATTCACCATATGTTTTGGTATAGACCTAGTAGACTTTGACAAGTCTGACTCATTTTATAAGCATACAGGTAATTATAGGTTTAGCTGTGGATGCAGAATATTGTGACGGCATCGATGAGTCAATCATATTTCTTTTTCAGGTACTGAATTCGGATACATGTTACTATTGTGTTAGTTTTGTAATACTATATTCTTTTGGAATTGAAGTATTTTAAATCAATCATGTTATCCACATTTAAATTCAGTATAATTGTTTTCATGTGAAATGTAACTTGTCTAAACAGTGGCGTAGCTAGGATTCATGTGAGGGGGGCAAATAGGGGTGTAGCAAAAAAAAAAATTTGTGTGATAGTCGGGGGTTGGGGGCAGCGCCCCTGATTTTTTTTTTGAGATAAAATAAAAAATGGCTATAATTATTAATAAAAATCTATTTCATATGGACGAATCAAACTATTTGCTGCAGTCAGGGCTGGGCTACAAAAATGGATAAAAATCTATTTCATATGAAATCAGGGCTGGGCTTTTAAATATATATATATATATATATATATATATATATATATATATATATATATATATATATATATATATATATATATATATTTAACTGTTTCAGGAGGCAGGACTGGGCTACAGCCCAGCCCAGTCCTGCCCCCCCTAGCTACGCCTTTGTGTCTAAAGTTTTAAACCAAAACTAAAAAGGTTTATGCTGATGATTATTAAATAAAAAAATTAATTTTTACGTGTTTTTAGTAGTTAAAAATCTTGAAATGTTACAATTTGTGTCCACCCTAGCTTAAATTTTTGGCTCTGCCTCTAATCCATTTGCATGACCAAAGGAGCTGGCATGAAACCCCACATCCAGTTTGGCCTTGAACGTTGAGATCCATATACGTATTTCTACACTTTAGAAAACCTTACAATGGTCAAGTAGAGTCGTAACTCCAGTGCATGACAACTTTCTTCCTCCACGATTTCCTAATTATCTAGAAAATATGGGATATCACATTGAGAAGCACAATTCTACATGAGAATTGGTGTGACTCTGTTCTAAGGACTCCAAAACCAAAACCGAGTCGTAACTCACCCGTGATCTCGGACCAATAAAATTATGGATGAGAACTCTCAATGGAACTGATTAGGGCATTTTGGGAATATTAAAAAAATGATGTCTAATTCAGTCTTAATTTTATGAGATTGGGGAAGAAAAGGATGTCCAAAGGGTTGGGATAAGTCAAAGCATGAGAGAGAGATGTAGACAGAGATTGTTGAGAGGTCACTCTCAGATAGATAGAAGGGAGAGAATAAAGGTGGCGAATGCGCCCCCATTGACCGTGCTTTTTTCAGTGACGGACAACGTCCCACACTACCTACAAAATCTCCAAAATGTCCCTCCTTAAGTTGCCCCATTAGGGCTGTCAATGGGTTGGGTTTTTATACAACCCGCTCTGATTTCCAATTTCTGGGTATAGGCATAAAAGTTTTCCCACCCAACTATTTCAGTTGACCAGAACCTGACTCAAGCAATATGCTGACTGAGTTTTAGTTAATGATTTTCACCAGGTATCCCACCCAACCTGAGTATTTTACATATATTTTTAGTAAAAGTAAAGTTTTGAAATTATGTAAATCCGGGTTTGGGATTTCATTTTCATGACCTGGCAAAACCACAGTTTGTTATTTGGGCGGGTTTGGGTATACCCTGATGGGACCGGTACCCAATCAATTGACAACCCTACGTGGCTACTTGAAACGTATATGAGGTCGAATCAGGATTATAATTAGGGGTGGCAAAATCTGACACGACCCGCCAACCCACTTCTTAGCCGGGTTCAGGTTTGGCTTAAACGGTTCATGTCGTAAACGGGTCAACTCACCTAACCCATTTATTAAACGGGTCAGGTTCGTGTTAGGGGTATGCCAACCCGCCAACCCGGCTGACCCATTTAATAAACGGGTTAGGCGGGCAGGTCAACCCGTTTACCTGACCCCGACCTGCCCGCCAACCCGTTTACTCGAACCCCAACCGCCAACACATTTACCCAAACCCAACCCGCCAACCCGTTTACCCGACCAGTTTATTAAACGGGTTAACTGTGTCGTGCCGTCGGGTTACCCGTTTAATAAATGGGTTAGGTTCGTGTTTGCCACAGCCGACCCGTTTAATAAATGGGTCGGGTTCTTCTTGAAGTATGCTGACCCGCCAACCCGACCCGATTGCCAACCCTAATTATAATGAAGTTTTAGATTCAGTTATAGCTGAACCCAACCCACGTTTATTGGAGTCTATTTGGCTACACATTGTGTCTGTTATGTTGATGATAATGAAGTTTTAGATTCAGTTACAGCTGTCAGGTGGAGTATCTAAAGTAGACCCAAATCCACTCAACCTAATGCTGTCAGATTCAGAATTTGAGTTCGAATTTTTTAGGATTGAGAAAGTGAATGGCACCATATATTTTAAGAGTTTATTTTTACTAAAAATAGATGTAGACTTGCCGCAAGGTTGAAGCTGGATGTACTTACCGGTAGCTATGAGGGATCTCAAGGGTTTTACCAACCGAAGGCCAGCCAATGTGCGGCTGGTGATGGGGGGTTTGCCTTCGTTTATCCAAAAAAAGAAACATGTAGAATACTCGGGTCAAGCCAGGTCAGGTTGGACATCCAACAAAAATTATAGCTGAACCCAACCCACGTTTACTGGGGTCGGGTTCAGGCGTGGGTTGGGTTCAGGTCGACTCATCATACCTTATGGTTGGTATTTTTTATAACTTATACCGGAGACTTCATGCCCGGGTCAGGTCAGTTTTTTTTTTTTTATATTTACATGAAGAAACCACTCACAGGATCAGAGACCTAGTCATGCTGGCTCTACATTGTTCTGGTAGCATAAAATTCCATAGGCTTACTCATTGCCCCCATGGAGTTACCACGCTTCGGCTTGCGCAAGGGGTGACACCCATGAGATTTAAACCTAGACCATCTGCCTAGCAGCTTAGCCCCCCATCCCACTATGTCAAACCCCTTTGGGCAGTCAAGGAATTGCCATTTCAAAACTGTTTTGACCTAGAAGAAGTGACAAGGGTGGTGTGGTCCATGTCATCGGGTAAAGCCCCGGGTGTGGATGATTTTTCCATTGAGGTCTTTTGCGAGACATGGGAATCATGTAAACATGACTTTATTCTTACTTCAATTTGTGCCACTGGACCTGACCAGACCCAGTAAGTCCACTACTGACATTGGAAACCCATGGGTAGCGTCCTTTGCTGCAAAGTCAAAGCTGGGTATACTCCCCGGTGAGCAAGGGAGGACCTCAAGGGTTTTACCAACCAGAGGCCAGCCAATGTGCAGTAAGGGGATGGATTTCCCTTGAATTATCAAAAACAAAAAATGGTAAATCATCAAGGGCAGCTATATGTGCCCATGATCCCCGCTCATCTGGTAAGAGCACTCATGAACATTACCAAGTTGACACTTGGCAGGACATCACAAATTTGAAACCCACAAGTTCATGCCCTTCGTTGTGAGGCTGAAGATTGGTGTACTCTCTGGCAAGCAAAAGAGACCTGGGCTTTTAGGTGTAAAAACTCTTCGAGTGGGGAAGGCCAACTTAAAAAACAAACATAAAAAAAGGAAATACGCATTGTGGGAAAAGTGGTTCCTCAGAAAGAGAACCAACAGCCATAGGCTGTATCATTGCAAAAAAAAAAAAGAGGAATCCAGCAACTGAAGGATTGCTGGGTGGTGATATTTGAAAGAGAGAGAGCCGAAAGAAATTCAACATTACCCCTCATGAAGATCAACAAAATGTTGAACCCATGAATTGAACAAGAGCAAAAGCCAAAACAAATAGAAGAAAACAGAAGAAAAAAAGAACATCAAACAGACAAAATGGACTCACACAAGAGCCACTGGCCCAGAAGGCGGCAAAAGAGGGAGAGTGGCAGCCAGAGGAAGCAAGAGATCACTAAGATGCATACGCAGGATCGCATAAACATCCACCAAGATTTTATGCACCAGGTTATGAATGTTAACCGAAATTTAACGAAAATAAGCATTGTTGCGCACCATCCAAACAAACCACCAAGAGGTAAGCAACCACGTCCGCCAGATTAACCTTCACCTCATGCTACGCCTAATACAAACCGGACCCAAGATCAGATCGAGCGCAAAGGACTCCTCCTTAACAAACACTTATGGATGCCTCCGGGTTATGCTAAAGAGTTCCACAAATATTGGGCAAGATCAGACCAAGTGAAACATAGATTCTTCCCCAACTTGACAAAGCACACACCAACTTGGGAGTTGAATGCCCATCTTTAAATTACTGTGGGTCTGAATCCTATAATGTAAAATTAACCAAGCCAGGACCCGAGAACGGGAAGAAGGGCCCTTCGCCCAAAGTACATTCTCGGGCAACCAATCAGCCCTCAAAGGGAGCAACAAAATATAGACTTTGGAGATGAGAAACTCCTTGCTTGGCGCTAGCACCCACTGACCAAAATTTTTGGAGTCCTCAAAATGGTCTCTAAAAAAGGCTAAAACCCTCAACCACGATTTACGTAAGTGTGAGAACGCCAAACCCCAGGTTCCCAGACGAACCGAGATAAGAGCAGAAGCCTCATATTTAGCAAGAAGCAAACAAGCACAAGGGTTATCCGGTTGGTGGGCCAACTAACATTGCTTGACGATCAGAACAATGTTCTGCAATCTGAGCACATGAATGCCTAAATCAGCCATACGTCGAGGTAAGACCATCGAACGCCAACCAATCAAGTGACGCTTACCCTTGAGTTGACACTCAAACCATAGAAAACCAACCAGCAAGCGCATCAGCTGTTTGTCTACTCCCACAGGCATTACAAACATAGACATGAAAAATTCTGGAATAGTGGAAAGAACATGTCTGACTAAAGTCAGACGGCCAGCGATGAAGAGATAAGACAACTACCACGATAGTAATTTGTGCTTCACTTTTTGAAGCGTCGGAGCCCATGCAGCAAAAGAGAGGCACTTCACTTGTAACGGCAAGCCTAGGTACATTATAAGTAACTCAAAAATAATGCAATTAAAAATCCTCCTCCCAGCTGCAAGCATATTGGACTGAACATTGAACATGGTAAGAGAGTATTTGTTCTCATTCAGAGAAAGCCTGGACAGAAAGAGGAAGAACTGAAGAATAAGCATGAACCTAAGCATGTGCTGAACATTTGCACGATAAAAAATGATTATATCATCAGCATAAGTAAGAATATGACCAGGGAAGTTTGGAACCTACAAATGATCAATGAAACGCGATGCCGCGACCCGCTTAAGCAAAACCACAAGACCCTCAGCAACTGCATTAAACAACAAAGGCGAGAGGGGGCACCATTGCCGCAGACTCCGCCTCAGCTTGAACCGGTCTCCTCTAACACCATTGATATCTAACACCATTGATATTTAACATGGCTTGGGCATTTGTGACCAGCTCCCTCACCCAACCAAAAAAACGACGATCAATATCGAAATTTGATAACATTTGAAATAAGAAGGGTCAATGCACAGAATCAAAAGTTTTATGAAAATCTAATTTAAGGACAAAATAAGGTTGATCACTATGCTGCAATGAATGAACAACCTCGAACGCCATGATGAACGAGTGTTGAACCCTCTTATTACGGATGAAGGTGAACTGAGAGTCTAAAAAAATCTGGTTAGCCACCGATTTCAACCTATTCGCCAAAACCTTGACAAACATCTGATATAAAGCACTCGTAACCGAGATCGGGAGAAATCGAGAAATATCAGTGGCCTCATCATCTTTCAGAATGAGCAAAATAATAGCTACGTGAAAATGATAAGGCAGTCAGGAGTTACGATAAAACTCATCAAACATGCTCACCACGCCCGATTTAACATAGTCCCAAAAGATTCTGAAAAAGTCAACATGAAACCTGTCAATGCCCGAAGCTTTCCAACCCAACAGATCCTTAATGGCTCTAAAAATCTCATCTTCAGAGAACCTCCTTTATATAGATCGGGCTTGCTCATGCTGAATTGACCCAACTAGGACATTACCAAAGACACCCTCTGCAGCTAACAAAGCAGAATATAAAGCCTTAAAATATAACGAGACTATCAAATTAACGTGTTGATTAAGATAGAGAACACCCCCAATGGAGATAGAAGGAACGACCTTCCTCCTATGACGATGGAAAGCATATAAGTGAAAAAATTTAGTGTTGTCATCATCAGCCACAAGTCATTTCACCCTAGACCTATGCTTCCAACGAATTTCCTTTGTGACCCTCCAGCTTTTCAAGAGCATAGTTAACTCTAAGGACCTGTCCTGGAAACTGAGAAGTTGTAAATCATAAAGAGAGATGAGGGAAGACATAGACTGATACAACGCAGAAATCTCATGATCCCATGCAGCCATTTGTTGAAATTTCTCCACATTCTGACTATGAAGACAGGCTTTGATATCCTTAGCTAGACGAGAAAACTTCTTTTGAACCCGGAGCGTCGTTCAATACTCATCAGAAGGTTTGTTCCAAGAAAGAATCTGGCTCCTGGAGCCACCATTCTTCAAACACAAAGCTCCTAATGGAATGAAAGTCACCCCCCCAATGAGTGATGATCTGCCCATGGTCCGAGATTGAAGGAGCAAGCAACACACACTTAACGTCGGGAATGAGGTTCAGTAAATTAGGAGTGACAAAGATCATGTCAAGGACCCTACAGCATGGGCGAGACCGCCTATTTAACCAAGAGAAACGGTCTCCGATTAAAGGAATAGGGTATAGGAGATGTCGATGAACAAAGTCTTGAAAACCTCGTATAGAGGGATTAGAAATGGCTAGGTTATTAGAGTCATGAATAGATAGCAAACAATTGGAATCCCCTATAAGAAGGTGACACACCACGCTAGAAATGACAACCCTATCTAAATCATCCCAGAACGCAGGCCTCATGGCGACGAGATTAGGGCCATAAACAACAGAAACCACTATCCTGCTACCAATTGCCTGCAAGTTGAAAGCAACAGACAGAGAAAAAAGACTCACATCCAGCTGAGATAAATTTAAAGATTGCTTCCCCAAGATAAGGATACCTCTGACATGGTTGATCACATGCTTAAAGAAATAGTCAGCTCTCCGCCAGATACTAGAGGCGACCGCGAGCAGGATGGCCTCCATTTTAGTTTCACATAAAGCAAGCAGGTCGGGCTTCTCCCCCCTAACCCAATTAGCCAAAAACAGGCATTTTGTGAGACAATTCAAGCCCCTAATATTCTAACAAACAGTCTTCATGACAAAATCTGGAAAACCCGAAGCTGGTGGTACCGAGATGACCTTCTTGGAGACCTAGCATCAGTAGCCGAAATAATTGAGGAAGGCTTCCTCCTTTGCTGACCATTTATGATTTGCCAAACACCCCCGACACTAACAGACGACCTCGAGTGACCGTTAAAAATGTCAATCTGCTCGCAGTCAAATCCATCGGAGTGGCAAAAGGAGTACCCAATAATAGCAGATATGTTGAAATCGTAGAATCCATGTCAGCAGCTATAACTTGCAGCTGCAAAGACGAGAGAGAGATATCCAGCAACTTAGCTGTGTCGGCAACCTCGACACCCAGGGGTTGCGAACTGGGATGCTGCCAAAGCAAAAGCATAAACAAGTGGCTACCCTGACCCCACGTTGGACTGCTGAATAAGACATTATTTGGCGGAAGACCAAAAGTCTGGGCAGAGGAAAAAACCTCAGAGACATAATGCGATACAGGAAGAGGAAGCTAAGCAACATGCATCTGATTGCTAGGTTGGTTCTAGCATTAAACACGATAAGATTGATAACCAAATAATCATAGCATCTGGAGGAAAAAATAATGAGGGACGATGGCAAAATCATCATTTGCCCACCACACGCAAGCGTACCGAGCCTTGCCTCCAAGGAGTTAGGGGAAGGGGCACAAATAAAAGCAGACACTGGGCCCCAAGCATGAGAAATAATGACTGACTGAACTCTAGGAGAGAAAACATTGCTAGTAGAGCCAAATTTTTGTGGGCCTACCCCTTACAGAACTTTCGATGGCGATGAGAGAAAAATTATCCTATGCTCCTCACGAGCATGCCTACCCAACCGCACCGCCAATCCGCCTCGAGAATAGCCGCAATAAGAATCGGACATCGAGCTCTATGCAGGAGAAATAATGAGCGATAGATCTTCAGGAGAGGAAACATTGATGGCAGAGCCAAATTTTTTGGGGCCCACCCCTGGCAGAACTTTCAACGACTGGGAGATGCCATCATACATCGAAGATGGGGCTGGCATAACCAGAGTAGACGACGGAAAAGAAAACTTGAAGTGTTGCGGCCGGACCGGGACCCAGATAGACCCAATCTTCACCGCATGGAATGAATTCGCTGACATCTGAAGATCGCCAATCTGCACCCACGACGAGAAGGATAATTGGGTAGGAACCCACTATTGGCAACCATTGTAGTTGTCGACTCCTCTTCTTAACAAAGAAGAGAGAAAGAGGGGTGGGATAGAGGGTGGTTCCCTCGGTCCCAGCCGCCGGCAACCATCATGGTTGTCGGCAGTGCCACTTCGAACAGGAAGATAGGTGGAGGAACCCCTCTATCTCGGCCAACAAGTCGGGCTGGTAATGATTGAAAAAAAAATAAAACTGACAACTGAGTGGTTGCTGGCAATAACAGAGAGAGAGACATCTTTCTCTGTCTCTACTCTGTTCGTCGAGATAGGACAGAGGCAGAGAGAGGGCCCTCTCTGTCTCAGCCCTGTCTATCGAGACTGAACAGAGAGAGAGAGAGAGAGAGAGAGAGAGAGAGAGAGAGAGAGAGAGAGAGAGAGAGAGAGAGAGAGAGAGACCTCTCTCTGTCTCGGCTCTATCCGCCGAGATAGGACAAAGACAGATGGGCTCTCTTTATTTCGGTCTTGTCCGTCGAGATAGGACAAGGAGAGACAGAGATGACACCCTCTTTGTCTCAATCCTGTTCACCGAAATAGGACAGGGAGAGATAGAGAGGACACTCTCTCCGTCTCAATCCTGTCTGTCAAGAGTGGACAGGGAGAGACAGAGAGGATGTCCTCTCTGTCTTGGTATCGTTGCAAAAAAAATAAATAGAGGAATCTGGCAAGCAAAGGGTTGCCAGTGATATCTAAAAGAGAGAGAGACAGTAGGTAGGAATCCACTACTGACACCCAATGTCCCAACCACCATGGTTGTCGATGGTGCCACTTCGAACAGGGAGACAGAAAGATCGGTTGATGAATCAGGCCAATAACGATTGAAAATAAAAATAAAAATATAATAAAACTGGCAACCGAGTGGTTGTCGGCGACAACAAAGAGGGACACAGAGAGAGCCACCTCTCTCTATCTTTGCTATATCAACTGAGACAGAACATAGGCAAAGAGAGGGTCTTCTCTATCTTGGCCTTGTTTGTTTGTCTGCTGAGATAGGACAAAGGCAAAGAGAGGGCCCTCTTTGTCTCGACCATGTATGTCGAGACAAAATAGAGAGAGTCACATCTCTTTGTCTTGACTCTGTCCACCGAGATAGGACAGAGACAGAGAGAGGGGCTCTCTCTATCTAGGTCGTGTCAGTAACGCCAAAAATTTAACCCAAATTTTAAGAATTTTTTTTTAACAATGAAATTATTCAAGTTAACCGAGTTAAACATTTCAGGCACGTCACAGGAATCATCAAAGCAACTAACATTCTTTTCATTTTTAATAAAAAGTAAA
Organism: Nuphar pumila; assembly: GCF_984573655.1. Taxonomy (NCBI): domain Eukaryota; kingdom Viridiplantae; phylum Streptophyta; class Magnoliopsida; order Nymphaeales; family Nymphaeaceae; genus Nuphar; species Nuphar pumila. The sequence goes on along the minus strand of NC_143252.1, from coordinate 115,169,078 downwards.
CCATAAGTTCAAAGTTCTGAATAACTGAATAACATAATTAACAATAACCAAATTAAATTTAAACATCTTGAGAACATAATAAAAATAATATATCTTGATCCGCACACGATCTCGTAACCGCTCTTGATCTTTTACTCTTCTAAAAAAATAGTAAAATAATTTGTAGCAGACTACAACCCGTCTGCGTAGAAGAATGCTATGATTTTGCAGGTGTACTATGTAACAAGTATGCAATGTGATTGAATAACTATGGACAGTAAAGCATGATACTAAGCATGACATAGAAGAATAAGTAACAGAAAACTAATTTATTGTATATCACAATTCTAACTCACGAAAAAGCATATAATGAATCATCACCTAATCAAATAAATAATCATAGGTTTAAATAATTATCACATACTCAATTAACTAATCATAAGTTAACATGTTCATGTATAAAGCTCACAATCTTCTGTTTGAGTGATAAGAAGTTAAATTTAATATTTTCCTTGAATTATCTCGCGGGTACTCGCAGGCCAAGGCAATCGTAACAGAAAACATTCATGGGTTTATTATGCATTAATGTTTTATTAACCCGAATGTATAACTGAAACTAAAATTTTAAATGAGCAGTTGAACCGAGAGAACCTCTTTAAAACAATAAGATGCTTCCCTAACTTCTGCAGAAAAATGTGAAGCTACTACCTAAGACAAAAATTTGTAGTCCGGGTCCCCTAACTCCGAGGACTAGGGACCAACAAGTCATTGTCGTTCAAAGCTAAAAACACATGTCCTTGAAGTGGTGTACTACCTACCCTCTCTAAGTTAAGCCCGAATTTGAGTGGGTTGCTTATCTTATTAAGTTTAATACCTGACTTATCAAAGTTTCCCCTAACCTGAACCAAGTCACTCAAAGATAATAAAGTTTCCCAAAAAATTTGAATCTTACTAAGGTAGTAGTAGATTTTCAACCATGCATACCTTCACTACACATGCTACCCATTTTATCGATTTACTTGAGTAAACCCACTCAGAGTGCTTCAGTACCTTTAAACCGTCAAGCACGAATGCCCCGGTACCTTTAAACAAGTCGGAAAAAAATATTAAGTTTAAGTTTCTCATTTATATGATGTCTAAAAACATAAAGAATCTACTCGAGATGCTCAAGTACCAGACTTGGTACTTTACATGCTCCTATTTATCCATGACTTGTACCTTCAAGAAGAGGTATAAACTTTGTTTATAAGATATCGTTAAGACTCACTTGAATTTTCAACTCACTTATGAACTTACTTCCACAGGGTTAAACCCGAACATCATTTCCATGTTTAATAGTAACACGAGTTGTGATCGAATATTGCCACCCTCGCCATGTCACCAATATGATTAACCATATGGTAGAGACAATACTTAAAATCATAAACACCTTTTGGTGTCTTTAATTGTAAAACAAAGGAACTATCATCCACACTAGATTCCACGGGCTAGTTGCAATCTAAACATACTTATAGCAGCCTAGTTGCAGAAATTTAAAAATACCAATGAATCATACATATATTAGCCTAGTTGTAGAGATTTAAAATATGCAGCTGAAATATACATGAATGTAACAAACTTTATCTAGCTTTAGAAGTATTTACAATAGCAAGATTTAAGTGCTCAAGTCTATGCTTAGCGAGTTATAATATAGATTCTTAACTAACCAGTTACTCATTACAGATATAGGCATGGAAAGTACTTCAGATTTAACATTTAAAAGAGGTGACAAATTCAAGATTAGAATTTTACCTATATATATACACATGTATATATATATCACGATTCCACTCAAGCAAAAACGTAGGCAAATACTAACTATGCAAAAACGCAGGTTGTCAACACCTAACGTCGGGTCTGAGCCTTTATGTAGAAACACGAAATTCTAAGCCTAAATCAAACCCAGAAGCTAGGATGAAAATAAGGAAAACAAAATATAGCTATATCCAGGTTCGTGCACAGCAGGGTTTGTCGAACTACGAACACAGCCCTGTGCTTTTATATGTACAGCAGGGATGTGTATGGACTGACACAAACCTCTGTGTTTTTTTTTCTGTGCAACACACACAGGAAAAATACAAGTCTGCTTGTGCACATTTTCCTTTTCTTTGCACAAATCTGGACTTAAATGGCACAGGACTGTGAAACAAAACAAACACACATCAACCGTAACACAGATTCTGCAAGGAAGAAAGGGAAATACAAACTTTAATGTAATATCAAACACAGATCAGTTGTAGCAAAAAAATTGGATCATATTTAACCAAAGAAAAATTGCAGATCAGAATTTGACATGGAACTTAACACAGAAATATAATTTATATCATGGATCCTCACAGGAAATTAATTTCTATCAATAAACTTACCACAGATGATCATTCAGCCATTGCATTTAACCCATAAATGTTAAATGGTAAAACATAGGGCACTACACCGAGTTCTATTTAATAGATTATGGGAAATACCAACAAACAACCCTGCAACCCAGATTTTTTTTTCCATTGCACCTACTATAAAATGTGTGTAAAAATCGAAACTCGCAGATTGCAATTAAATATCTTCTTATCCAAGCATATATATAAATAGAATGTAGAACTATATTTCATGGTCCGGCTAGAATACGTTTGATTTTTACGTTTCACCGAGTCCACTAGCCCAAATTATGATGAATACGTGCTTGCATATGGAATTTCTCAAAAATCAAGCATGTAGACTCCATTGTTCAGGGTATAGCATACACGCGAAATCGAGACTCTGCGTTTGCCCAAACATAAACCCCCACAGATGGGCTATGCTGTAATAACCCACATACTTGAAACAGGCACACCCAAAAAAAAACATAGCAAACCCTACTGTTTTGAAGCTTTTCCTTCTCCACTACTGCGGCTACGTGAAAAATGGGGCTTCTCTTCGCTGCACCGTGCCAAGATGGGAAGATAACGAGAGAGAATAGAGGAGAAGGAACATAACGAGAGAGAGAGAGAGATGGGGTTTTAAAGAGGAGCATGAGAGAGGGGAGGATGTGGGAAACGTAGATATCGTGGGAAAGGAAGAAACGGAAGGGAGATGGCGATCGTGGGAGAGGTGGGTCGGTTACCCCCTCTTCCACCTCCAGCTGCGTGAATCCGATATTCACGCAGCCCCGTTTTTTTCCCTTTTTATTCATCTTTTAAGAGTAAACTCTTTTTAGGATTTACATTTTTTTTTTGTCTAGACAACTCCCACACGTGGCCCGCGACCCATATACGCTAACTTAAGCTGTCTGGGTCCAAGGGTCCGAATCTCTTTAATTTGGACCATGACTGCGATATGGATCCACTCGAAGCTCTGAAACATTATATAACATGAAATTTTTTTATTTTTATTTGGGCCTTCTTGCTTCCAACGTACAATCTCCATTGAAATTTTGAAATACCAGATATCTGAGATCCAATTGAAGTAATGTGGATCCAAACATTCAATGTTATGTTTTCAATAAAATTTTCTCATAAAAATCCAATTTACTCTTTGTGAATCCATCTATATATTGAAGTTCTAATGTCCAATATCCAAATAAGGTAATTTGGTTCCAGACTTTTCGGGCATAAGGCTTTAAGATCCAAATAATGTTATGGACTTAATATAATGTTTTTTCTTTTTAAGATCTGATCAAAAGTTTAAGGATCCACATAATACGTTTTAGATCCAATATCAAATTTGACCATGATAATGAGGATCAATACCAGAGATCTGATCCATTTGATCGAAATCTATTATTAGATATTCATCAGGATCCATTATCGAAGATTCAAACGGTATAATCAATATTCAACATCGAAGATCCAAACAGGGTATCCAAGATATAAATACGAATAAAAATTAAAACAATGAAAATATCCTCGTATTAGCTTATGAATATGAAATTCAAGTTTATTTATCCGATAAAATTCACAGGTATTACACAGTCCGCTAAAACTGGACAGGGAGAGACAGAGAGGATGCCCTCTCTGTCTCGGTCTTGTTTGTCGAGACAAGACAGAGAGAGATAGAGAGGACACCTCCTCATTGTCTCAGCTCTGTCCATCGAGATGAGACAGAGAGAGATGCACTCTCTGAATTGATTTTGTTCGTCATGGTAGAACAAGAGAGGAAAGGAGAGACCTTTCTCTCTATCTCAGTTTTTTTGCAACAAGACGAGATAGGGAATGTCAACTCTTATTCTGGTGTGAATCACTTTAGATCCAGGTCTGAAATGAACAACCAAAGAGAGGTTCAATGCAGACAGTGTAATTTGGGCCCTATGAATCCAAACTCAAACCAAACACGGTTCAGTGGGTTTAAAGAAACCAGAAGGCTTAGTATAGGGATCGGCTAGAACTGAGTTGAGTCAAAAGACCAAAATACCCTGGACCATGCCCCAAACCTCAATCAGTTAAACGAGCATAACTTTGCACTCCAAACACGAATTCGAGCAAGGTTTCGCTCGATGAAAACATAACACTTGTTGGTTCTGTATCTACAACCAACCCAGAGAGTCAAGAAAGAGAAATCTAACCAACACTTATGGGGGTAATTTAGTAATTTTATATTTAAAGTTGAATTAACTCAAAAGATATGGTTTGAAAATGGGGAAGATAACTTCGTTGCACCGTGCAAGGATGGGGAAGATAACGAGAGAGAATAGAGGAGAAGGAGTATAACGAGAGAGAGAGAGATGGAGTTTTAAAGAGGAGCATGAGAGAGGGAGGATGTGCGAAACGTGGAGAACGTGGGGAAGGAAGAAACGGAAGGGAGATGGAGATCGTGGGAGAGGTGGGTCGGTTACCCGCTCTTCCACCTCCAGTTGCGTGAATCCGATATTCACGCAGACCCGTTTTTTTCCCCATTTTTTCATCTTTTAAGAGTAAACTCTTTTTAGGATTTACATTTTTTTGTCTAGACCACTCCCACATGTGGCCCGCGACCCATATACGTAACTTAAGTTGTCTTGGTCCAAGGGTCCGAATCTCTTTAATTTGGACCTTGACCCTCTGAGTATCGATGCGATATGGATCCACTCGAAGCTCTGAAACATTATATAACATGAAATTTTTTTATTTTTATTTGGGCCTTCTTGCTTCCAACGTACAATCTCCATTGAAATTTTGAAATACCAGATATCCGAGATCCAATTGAAGTAATGTGGATCCAAACATTCAATGTTATGTTTTCAATAAAATTTTCTCATAAAAATCCAATTTACTCTTTGTGAATCCATATATATATTGAAGTTCTAAAGTCCAATATCTAAATAAGGTAATTTGGTTCCAGACTTTTTGGGCATAAGCCTTTAAGATCCAAATAATGTTATGGACTTAATATAATATTTTTTCCTTTTAAGATCTGATCAAAAGTTTAAGCATCCACATAATATGTTTTGGATCCAATATCAAATTTGACCATGATAATGAGGATCCAATAAAAGAGATCTGATCCATGTGATCGAAATCTATTATTAGATATTCATCAGGATCCATTATCGAAGATTCGAACAGTATAATCGGGATCCAACATCGAAGATCCAAATAGGGTGTCCAAGATCTAAATAAGAATAAAAATTAAAACAATGAAAATATCCTTGTATTAGCTTATGAATATGAAATTCAAGTTTATTTATCCGATAAAATTCACACGTATTACACAGTCCGCTGAGACTGGACTCGGAGAGACAGAGAGGATGCCCTCTCTGTCTTGGTCCAGCCACTAAGACAGGACAAAGACAAAGAGAGGGGATATCTCAATATTGATCTTGTCCACCGAGACAGGACAGGGAGAGACATAGAGGATGCCCTCTTTGTCTCGGTCTTGTTTGTCGAGACATGACAAAGAGAGATAGAGAGGATGTATCCTCTTTGTCTCAGCTCTGTCCATTGAGATGAGACAGAGAGAGATGCACTCTCTGTCTCGATTTTGTTCGTCATGGTAGAACAAGAGAGGGAAAGAGAGACCTTTCTCTTTGTCTCAGTTTTTGTGCAACAAGACGAGATAGGGAGTGTCAACTCTTATTCTGGTGTGAATCACTTTAGATCCAGGTTCGAAATGAACAACCAAAGAGAGGTTCAATGCAGACAGTGTAATTTGGGCCCTATGAATCCAAACTCAGACCAAACACGGTTTAGTGGGTTTAAGAAAACCAGAAGGCTTAGTATAGGGATCGGCTAGAACCGAGTTGAGTGAAAAGACCAAAATACTCTGGAGCATGCCCCAAACCTCAATCAGTTAAGCGGGCATAACTTTGCACTCCAAACTCGAAGTCGAGCAAGGTTTGGCTCGATGAAAACATAACACTTGTTGGTTGTGTATCCACAACCAACCCAGAGAGTCAAGAAAGAGAAATCTAACCAACCCTTATGGGGTAATTTAGTAATTTTATATTTAAAGTTGAATTAACTCAATAGATCTAGTTTGAAAATGTGGAAGATAACTTCGCTGCACCATGCAAAGATGGGGAAGATAACGAGAGAGAATAGAGGAGAAGGAGCATAACGAGAGAGAGAGAGAGAGAGAGAGAGAGAGAGAGAGAGAGAGAGAGAGAGAGAGAGAGAGAGAGAGAGAGAGATGAGGTTTTAAAGAGGAGCATGAGAGAGGGAGGATGTGGGAAACGTAGAGATCGTTGGGAAGGACGAAACAGAAGGGAGATGGAGATTGTGGGAAAGGTGGGTCGGTTACCCCCTCTTCCACCTCGAGCTGCGTGAATACGATATTCACACAGCCCCATTTTTTTCATCTTTAAGAGTAAACTCTTTTTAGGATTTACATTTTTTTTTCTATACCACTCCCACACGTTGCCTGCGACCCATATACGATAACTTACGCTGTTTGGGTCCATGGGTCTGAATCTCTTTAATTTGGACCTTGAATCCCTGAGTGTTGGTGCGATATGGATCCACTCAATGCTCTCAATCATGATATAATATGAAATTTTTTTATCTTTATTTGGGCCTTCTTGCTTCCAACGTACAATCTCTAGTGAAATTTTGAAATACCTGATATCCAAGATCCAATTGAAGTAATGTGGATCCAAACATTCATTGTTATGTTTTCAATAAAATTTTCTCATAAAAATCCTATTTACTCTTTGCGAATCCATATATATATATATATATTGAAGTTCTAATGTCCAATATCCAAATAAGGTAATTTGGTTTCAGACTTTTCGGGCATAAGCCTTTAAGATCCAAATAATGTTATGGACTTAATATAATGTTTTTTCCTTTTAAGATCTGGTCAAAAGTTTAAGGATCCACATAATACATTTTGGATCCAATATCAAATTTGACCATGATAATGAGGATCCAATACCAGAGATTCGATCCATTTGACCGAAATCTATTATTAGATATTTATCAGGATCCATTATCGAAGATTCGAACAGTATAATCGGGATCCAACATCGAAGATCCAAACAAGGTGTCCAAGATCTAAATAAGAATAAAAATTAAAACAATGAAAATATCCTCGTATTAGCTTATGAATATGAAATTCAAGTTTATTTATCCGATAAAATTCACAGGTATTACACTGTCCGCTGAGACTGGACTAGGAAGAGAGACAGAGAGGATGCTCTCTCTGTCTTGGTCCTGGCCACTAAGACATGATAGAGACAAAGAGAGGGGCTTTCTCCATCTTGATCTTGTCCACCGAGACAGGACAGGGAGAGACAGAGAGTCAGTCTTGTTTGTCGAGACATGACAGAGAGAGATAGAGAGGATGCCTCCTTTTTGTCTTAGCTCTGTCCATCGAGATGAGACAGAGAGATGCACTCTTTGTCTCGATTTTGTTCGTCATGGTAGAACATGAGAGGGAAAGAGAGACCTTTCTCTCTGTCTCAGTTTTTGTGCAACAAGACAAGATAGGGAGTGTCAACTCTTATTCTGGTGTGAATCACTTTAGATCCAAGTCCGAAATGAACAACCGAAGAGAGGTTCAATGCAGACAGTGTAATTTGGGCCCTATGAATCCAAACTCAGAGCAGACACGATTTAGTGGGTTTAAGGAAACCAGAGGGCTTAGTATAGTGATCGGCTAGAACCGAGTTGAGTGAAAAGATCAAAATACCCTGGAGCATGCCCCAAACCTCAATCAATTAAATGAGCATAACTTTGCACTCCAAACTCGAATTCGAGCAAGGTTTGGCTCGATGAAAACATAACAAAGAAAGCAACTAGTTGGTTCTGTATCCACAACCAACCCAGAGAGTCAAGAAAGAGAAATCTAACCAACCCTTATGGGGGTAATTTAGTAATTTTATATTTAAAGTTAAATTAACTCAATAGATCTGGTTTGAATTACAGATCCAAGTGACCTTACAAGAGATTAGATTGCCAAGATAATGTGTTCTCTACTATCAGGTAAGAGATATTATAAGTAACCTTAGTTTTGAATAAATCATGTTACGTTGCTCGTTAACTTTGTGTTAGCATGTTTAAAAATGTATCTCTTAAGTTTGAACATGATATGCGTAGTATGATTATGCATGAGTTAATTACAATGAGATGCATGTATGCATATGCCGGTTTTAATATGTTATGCATGCTAGAAAGAAAGATTATCTTTTAACAACATATCTATGTTATACTTTTTGAATAACATGCATTGTGATGATAATTGTAATTAGCCTTGAGTCTCTTGAGTTCAATCATGTATTTTAAATTTAACTTGAGGTTAATATACTTAACTCCTTAAATCTCAAGAGTGACAACTTATAGAAAAGGATATCTTGTTCGCGGCTAAAGTACAACTATCATGGAGAGTGGGACGCCAATGTTTTAACAATGTAGAGACACTACCTTGTTACATGCTTAGTATGATATAAAGTGTGAAACTTAAAGAAGATTCTGAGATTGAGAATGATGAACCTTGTTAAGAAATTTGTGTTTATTAAAACAAAAAATTTGTCATTTTTTACTATGTGAACTCTGTATGTTTTTCCTCTGAGAAGTAATACCAACCAAACCTTAACTTTAGAGGTCATGAATCAGGATGTTACATTAGGCCAATGAACTTGGTGTCCAAGACGGTTTTTCTCTTATTATCTAAACAAGAAAAAAAGAAAAGAAAAATGCGCAGCTATATACCAAACCAAAGCCCACAAAACAGACTCAGATTTCACATGAACACTGCCTGAAAGCTTTCTGCCAAACCCAGTCAACAGCATTGTGAGCACTACACGATCCATTTATGAGCTCATCATGACCAACCCAGTCAACAACACCATGAGCGTGATTGCATCGATTTATGCTCAAGTACATTCTACACTAGTGAGCATCATCAAGAAGGATTAAGGATGAAGATCAGTAATTTTTTCATGGAGGTCCGGAACTTTGAGCATCCAGTCACAAACTATGTAACAGATTGAAAAAACAACCCTACATTAAAATCACATAGTTACAAAGGATTCACTCTTAATATACATGATGGACTATCAAGCGTTACATAGTTACATACAGCAGCAAAAAAAGTGAGCATTGCAGGTAATCATACAACAGACGTGTGCTTATCAACACTCGATCTGTTGGGGCCTGCCTACGAGAAGAAACCCCCCATCAGCGTTCTTGCCTGATCAGCACCAACTCTTCATAAAGTTGATTCAGAGAAAAGCCAGAAATGCATCATGTCCAGCTGCAACAAATCATGATAACCTTTGTATAGGAACAATTTCCACATCTTCATTGGAATTCATGCATCATTCTCGGTGATCATCACCAGGATGAGAAACTTTGTGCATCAAGTCTACCAGAAGGGATTGAGCTGCTAAAAAGTTCTCCCTCAAGTTGACATTGTACTCATACAGGCTTTGGAGGTTCCTCTGCATTTCAAACATGTCCAACCCGCTGTGAACAGTAATTTCTGCAACACACAAAAGTATAAGGTATAACTTACTAGAAATCAGGGAGCACGGAGTGTCATTTGCAAATGAGCTTGACAACATCTGCAGCATAAATCAGAGAGATACAAGCTAAATTTTTTTTTTTTTGGAAGGCAAGCTGGGGTTAGGCAGACCCATACCAGATATCTCTTAAGCCCCATGTGGCAGAGGGATTCGAACATGGGCCTTCAGCTTGGCACAGGACCCCTCTTACCACATGGGATACCACCTCGGTGGTTCCAAGCTAAAAGATTTGGTATGAGAAATCAAACTTGTCTTCCACGGAAGAGGATGCCACTGTGTTTCTTCTGCAGAGCCTTCTTCTGCGAGAGCCATAAGGGCACATTTGATGTTGGAGAAGAAGTTCCCCCCTAACCACACAAATTTTTCCCCCAGGTAAGAAACTTACCCTGAGGCCCAGGGCATCAAATACACCCTAAAGGGTTGAGATTATGTTGCATTCACTTTTGAATGCTTGAGGTTGATGAAAATTCAAAGGAAAATTAGGAGGAAAAAGATGTTGGGTTGAAAGAAAGTTAAGAGTGGAAAGTAAGGGATCAAGGGTTTGGGGGTTTGGAGAGAGAGAGAGAGAGAGAGAGAGAGAGAGAGAGAGAGAGAGAGAGAGAGAGGTTGGGTTGGTCTTGGGTTAGTTGGGTGATTGGATTAGGTGGTTTAGGAATGGCTGAGGATCGTTAGACGAGAATCTCAAGTGGTCAGAGGCTAGAGGAAGGAAAACCTTCATTAGAAAGCTCTCAAGGAAGTTCTCTTCATTTCATTAAGCAAAAACAAAAATACAACTTGAAATGAGCTAGATCATTTGGGTTGGGTCTTATATAGACCACAGCCTACCTAATTACCCTTGGTACATTAAGATATTACATTTATGTCACCCAAGTCTCAGCTGAATATAAAAACCCAAAGAAAGTACAAAAATTACAAGAATATCCATGCCGACCCAAGTGGGCACCCCCAGGCTAGCCGACTAGTCAAAAGTGAATGTAACATTCCCACCTTAAAATTTTAACTTGACCTCAAGGCAAGTAGTTGAGAACCTGATGATGTCATCCCCACGCTCTCAAGTGGTTGCATGCCATATTTTGGGTGTCCAAGAGGTATTTGCTTAAGGCGCTTTAAAAGTTGATCTCTTCTAATGAGAGTCGTATTACCCACATTGGTCCTTGCACTTTCACTCAAGTAAGAAGGTATAATGGGTAGTTTCCTCCCATGTAGTACCTCAAATAGTGTCACTTTGATGACATGTAGTTGCTAAAAAATGTTAGCCTATTTCTTTCATTTAAACTCCTTGTTTGTCATGGGTAACTCATTTATTTCATTTAACACTTCCCCTCAAACTTACGGTTGAATAACCGGAAGTTTGTCTAAGAGAAAGTGAAATCTAAAAGCAGCAAGAGATTTAGTAAAAAAGTCCGTCAATTGATATTCTGAAGTAACATATGGAAGATCAATAGTGCCATGTAGGTATTACTCTCGTACATAATGTCAGTCCATCTCAATGTGTTTAGTTCGTTTATGAAAAGTCTGGTTGCTGACAATGTAGATAAAACTTTTGTTGTCACAACACAGTCGTGAAGCTCCTATACTTTAAGCGCCCATGTCAGCCAACAATCTCCTTAGCCAGACCACCTCCATAGTGGTTGTAACCATGACTCGATATTCTGCTTTGGTTGAAGAGAGATAAACTTTTTGCTACTTCTTGCACTTCCATGAAATCAATGAATTACCTAAAAATACATAAAAACCAGTGGTTGAGTGTCAGTTATTTAGATCACCTCCTCAGTTAGCATCAATATAAGCAAGTAAATTTAAGGAGGAAGAAGAAGAAGACAAGCAAAGTTCTCGAAAAATAGAAGTTTTGATATATCTAATAATACGCAAAATTGCTCTCATATGAACAGTGGTGGGAGCATGTTGAAATTGACTCGTTATGTGAACTGCATGTGTAATGTCAGGCCTTGTAATTAAGAGATATGACAGTGCCCCAATAAGTTGTCTGTAAGGTGTTGGGTTTTTGAGTGGTTCTCCATCATCAATCTTATCATCTGAGATACTAGACCTGACAACAATATCTAGAGCAAATTTAGATTGAGTCAACAGATAACCTCTAGAAGAATAAGCAACTTCTATACCACAAAAATATTTTAAAAACTCCAAATCAGTCATTTCAAAATGTATTTTAAGAAGCCTTTTATTGTGTTAAACTTCATGTTTATCACTTCCTGTGATAAGAATATCGTCTACATAGAAAAGAAGAAGAAGAATACCTGCATAAGAAATCTTAACAAACAAAGTTGTGTTAGTCAGATAAAATTGAAATTCAACATCAAGCATAACTTACTAAACCTTTTATATCAAGCCTTTGGTGCTTGTTTAAGACCATACAGGACCTTATCTAAACGAATAGTTTTTTCTTTAGAAATAATTAGACCAGGCGGTGTTTCCATATACACTTCTTCAACCAAGTTTTCATTACGAAATGTATTATTAACATCCATTTGATATATAGGCAATTTATTCACAGAGGCAAGAGCTACTAAGGTTCTAACAGTGGTCATTCTGGCAACTAGTGCAAAGGTTTCTTCGTAATCTATTTTATATTCTTGAGAGTATCTCTTAGCAACTAATCTAGCTTTGTACCTTTTTAGAGTTTCAGCACTCTTGGTTTTAATCTTATATACCCATCGACACCCTATAGGTTTCTTTTCTAGGGGAATACCTTGGACAGTCAAAGTATTTTTTTTTCTAAGGCGTCTAATTCTACACTATGGGGCAATTTGCTTCAGCATAATTGGAGGGTTCTATATAGAAATCTATCAACATAATGTAGGCTTAATACTTAGGTTAAAAAGACTTATTAGACACAAAATTTTCAGGGGTTTTTGATACTCTAGACGATCTTCTAGTTTGTGTTTCTACATATTTTTCATCATTGGTATATTTTTCAAGAGCACATGGATGTTCAGAATGACTACGCTGGAAATATGGGATACAACCTTGATCATTATGAGATGGTTCTTTACTCATATTATGAGGTTCTTCGTCACTAGCCTCCTGATCTACATCAATATCACAATCATCAATCTTAGGAATGAGATCCAACAAAAAAAATACTCAGTTATTTCCTTAGTTTTCTCAATTTCAAAGAAACTTTCTTTTTCTAAGACACATTTCTTGAAACATATATCCTGTTATTTTTAACATCAAAACATATTATTTGCATGCCCTAAAAAGAGACAAGGAATAGCACGGGGAGAGAGCTTGTCATTTTTATCAGTAAAAACAAAACATTTACACCCAAAGACTCGATATATAGTAATCTGAGACTTGTTTGAAAAGTTTTTCAATAGGAGATACATTTTTCAAAAAAAATGATGGTATTCAGTTAATGTAGCTTCAACCCAAAATTCTTTGGGTATTTGGTTTGTAATAAGCACAGTTCTTGTTGTTTCTATAATATTCTTATGCTTTCTTTCAGCCAAGCCATTTTGTTGAGGGGTGTAAGGACAAGATTTTTTATGTGTGATACCATTTAAATTTAGGTAGTCTTTAAATTCTTTTGATAAAAACTCTTTTCATGAATCAATGCGAAAGATAAAAATATCATTCTTGAATTGATTTTTGAACAAATTGTAAAATATTTGAAAATGTAAGAAAACTTCATATTTGTATTTAAGGAAATAAATCCAAGTGTCTCGTGAAATCATCCACAAAAATTATATAATACACAAAAAGCACCCTTATATGTAACAAGTGTTGGACCCCAAACATTCGAATGTATTAACTCAAGTGGTCGAGAAGAAACATGTTCTTTCTTGAAATGGTAATCTCTTCATTTTGCCAAGAATACAATTTTCACATGTAAAATTTTCAGAAATACAAAAATTTTCCAATTTTGAAAAAAATTAAATCTTGGATATACTAGGGTGGTCAAGCCTCTTATGCCACAAATCTAAATCTAATTTCTTAACATTGCAACATAATGAATTCTTGGGTATTTCCAAAAAATTTATGTAGTACAAGCCTCCTTCTCTATGAGCTTCCCTAATCAGCTTCTCTAACTGGCGATCCTGCACTCAAAAACTATGAGAGAAGGAAACATTATAAAAGATTTAAATTTAATTTAGGAATATATCTAATTTTTTTAATAGATTTTTTTTTAGTTTTGAGAAATGTTTTCAAAATTTACTATTTTTTTTAATCTCAAGAGATGTTTCATCAACAATAAATGCATTTGATCTACTTGAGTTATGACATTCGGATAACATATCACCCTTTGATGTTATATGAAAAGAGGCACCAAAACCAATAAGCCAAAGAGATTTACTGGGATCGGAGAAGCTGTAGGAAGAAACTGCGGCTCCAGTTGATGAGAATGCTCTTTTGAGAAGAGGTTGAAGAGCTTCCACTAATTGTGTCAAAGAAATTAATGAATCTTATGAGATTTTTGTATCACTTGACTCTTGTGGAGGTCCAACAGAGGCAACCTTCTTCTCATAATGTTTATTCAATTTAAGACAATATGTTTTCACATGTCCCACTTCATGATAATAGTAGCAAATAACTTTTTTTCTTTCATACTCATTGTCTTGCTTTCTATAATGTTCATCATTTGGCCTCCCATTCTGTGGTGGCTTATAAGTACGAACAAAAATTTTCGGTCTAGATACGGCTAGAACCGAGTCATCATCACTCTCAGAGATACACTTTTTTAAGCCTATTCTCTTCCATACTCAATTCTTCTATGGTGTCTTCTATTGAGATAAATTTTCCTCGATGAAAAAAAAGCAAAATTAGTGAATTCAAAATCCAATCTTAAACCATTGATACATTGGTAAAAAAGCTTCGCGTTTATTTGATTTTGGCAGAGTTCAATATCTTCGAGACAATGCCACTTCAGTTCAAGAAGAGCCAACTCTTCTCATAATTCGAACAATCCATTATAGTATTATCTAATACTCTTGTCTCCTTGAGTCATATTTTGTATCTTGTCTTGCAAGTTGCAGACATATGCAATATCTTTAAGATAATACATTCTCTTAAGCTAATCCCATGCATTGCTTGCTTGTTCGAATTTAGCAAGACTAGAACACTTTTTAATGTCTATACTATAATTAGCCAAGACATAATCTTGGCATGCTCCATTTTCCATTACTTTCACTTCTTCTCATAGGTTTTTTCGCCCTCCGTAAGAGGTACCACTTTCCCTCCATTTATTTTGGTGAGGATTAGCTTGGGTTCTGAATCAGTCTCATTTACTAGTCCCCACAATCCTTTTCCCCATACAAGGTGTAAAACCCACGTAAAAAAAAAAATATCGACCCGAGCCGGGTCGGGTCAGGACCCGACCCGGGCCTGTTATCGGCAGGGTTTTAAAACCCGACACAAAGGGAGGATTTGTTTAAAAACAAATCCTCTCCCCTGTGCGCCGCACCTCACCCGTGCCACTCCACCCTTCGGCAGAATAAGGAAACCCCTTGAGGGTTTCCTCGTTTATTGCCCCTCCCCGAACTCTTTAAGAGCGTTGCGGGAAGGGAGGATCGATACACCCCCTCCCCCTCCTCGTTCCCTACGGGCGACAGCCTCGCCGGCAGCCCCGACCGACACCTCCCCTCGCTCCTTCTCTCGTCTGCCTGCCGACGCCTCCTCCTGCTGGTCCGATCGCCGCCGCCGCTGCAACCACTGCCGGTGACCTCGAAAGGTATGCCCTTTCCCCCCCTCGTTCGCCATTGTTCTGTTGGCAGGGGCCGGGGCCCCTGCCAATCATCGGTGGTCAGGCAGGGGCCGAGGCCCCTGCCGTTGGTTGTTTTTGTCAGGCAAGGGTCGAGGCCCTTGCCATTGGGTGTTTGTCAGGCAGGGCCCAAGGCCCTTGCCATTCATTGCTTTCGTCAGACAGGGGCCGAGGCCCCTGCCGTTTGTTGTTTTGGCAGGCAGGGGTCGCGGCCCCTGCCATTCGCTACTCTGTCTCCTTTGGGGTCTTTCGCCATAGGGTAGCACCCTCCTGCCTCAGATCACATTCTTCCTGCAGGGGGCGAAGTCCCTGAAAGAATGAAACCCTAATCTACGATGAGAGAAGAGAAGAGAGGGAGAGAGAAATTTCCAGCTGAAAGGAGGGTTCAGTCCATCGTGACTGCCCTCTCATTCTATTTAACATAAAGTGTAAACATTAGGGTACGAAAATACCCTTTTACAAAATAATAATTTACAATACATGAACTGGATCTGGACCTGATCCATTATACAAATGGATCGGGTCAGACATACAATGAAGATAATAATGTCTTCTTTTCAGCCTCCCTCAAGTTGTGCATGGTGTTGGACCATGAACAACTTGTTCTTCAAAAACCAAAATCTATCCTTTGTTAACCCTTTAGTGAGGATATCAGCAACTTGTTCTTTTGTTGACACATACATGGGCTCAATCTCTTTGTCTTCAACCTTTTTCCTGATAAAATGTTGATCTATTTCAATGTGCTTTGCTCGACTATGGTGAATGGGATTGAATGACATGTTGATGGCACTTTGATTGTCACACAGCAATAGTGATCGAATAATCAGCTCTCCCATTTCAGTCAGAAGATGTCTTATCCATGTACCCTCGGCCGTGGCAGTGGCCATTGATCTGTATTCGGCCTCAGTGCTCGATCTAGCAACCGCCTTTTGTTTTCTACTGCTCTAGGATACCAAGTTTGGCCCAATGAAGCTGCAATAACCAGATACTGATCGTCGTTCGTCTGGATCCCCCGCCCAATCAGCATCAGCATAAGTAATAATCTCATGGCCCCCACCTGGATCTAATTCTTCCTTGCCTTTGTATACCAGCCCATCACCCACTGTACCCTTTAGGTAGCGAAGTATACGTTTGACTGCCTCCATATGTGACACACGAGGTTCATGCATAAACTGGGATACCTGATTAACTTAATATACTATGTCGGGTCTAGTAAAAGTCTGGTATTGCAACATGCCAACTAAACTGCGATACTTAGTGGGATCTCCATATATATCCCCTTCTTGTGAACTCAATTTCTGATGAATGACACTTGGAGTTGTTAATGGCTTACAATCTGTCATGCCTGCTCTGCCGAGAATGTCCAGCGTATATTTGTGTTGAGTAAGGGTAAGTGTATCATTCTTGTTATCAACTTCTACCCCAAGAAAATATCGCAGCTCTCCCAAATCTTTCATCTTAAATCTCTGATTTAATAACTTCTTCACCTGCTCAATGTGGCTTTTACAATTCCCTGTGATGATGATATCATCAACATATATCAACAGAAGGGTAGTAACTCCTTGTTCATTGTGAATGAATAATGAGTGATCCAGAAGAGACCTAGAAAAACCATGCCGTTGTATTTCTAGAGAAAAACTGTCGAACCAGGAACGAGAAGCTTGTTTCAAACCATAGAGTGCTCTCTTTAATTTGCATACATATTTTTTGGCGTCTCGTTCTGCATATCCAGTGGGTTGTTCCATGTAGACCTCTTCTTTTAAATCCCCGTGCAGAAAAGCATTTTTCACATCCAGCTGGCTCAATGTCCATCCATGTTTAATGGCTAAACTCAACACAATACGAATAGTCCCCATCTTGACAACAGGACTAAAAGTTTCATCAAAGTCTTGGCCTTCCTCTTGTGTGAATCCCTTGGCTACCAGTCGAGCCTTGTACCTTTCGATGCTCCCATCTGGTTTATATTTTATCTTGTACACCCATTTTGACCCAACGACATTTCTGTTCAGTGGTCTAGGCACAATCTCCCATGTGCCACATTCATGTAAGGCCTACATTTCTTCATTCATTGCTTCTACCCATCTTCTAGAGCTCGCAGCTTGATAGAACATAAGAGGCTCATCCACTTTACTTATGGATGTCAAGAATAACTGAAAATCCATTGAAAAATTTTTATAACTTACCCACCTGTCAAGTGGATGTCGAATCCGTGAAGATCTTCTGATATCCATTTGCTGCGAAACGGATGATCCAGATGGATCCGTGTTCGAACAAGAAGTGAATGAGGGCTCTTTCTCTCGCCGAGTGTACACAATTCCCTTATACCTTGTTGGCTCCAAGTCATATGTGACAGTTTCCTCCGTTTGAGTCTCATTGGCTGAATCCTCATGTGGCTCATTCTGACTGCAATTTTCTGGACATTCTACTCTACCATTGGAGAAGAGTTCTGAATTTAACCATGGGTAGTATACCTCAATGCTGGAGCTTGAGTTATCAGTATCCACCATAGTTGAATTATTATCCTGATCAGCAAAGTTCATTTCATCGAAAATAACATTCCTTGATATTTTGACACGCTTACTCAGGGGATCATAACACCTGTACCCTTTGTAATCTTCGGCATATCCTATAAACCTGCATTTCAAAGCTTTATCTTGGAACTTGTGCCTGAGTGAGCTATCAATGTGCACATAACAAACAGACCCAAACACACGTAATTCATGATAATCAGGTTGTATGCCAAAAAGAGAGAAGTATGGTGACTTATTTTCTAAGATATTCATGGGCAAGTGATTTATCACATGAACTGTGGAGTGGAAGGCCTCCGTCCATAATGATGTAGGGAGATTGCTCCCGTGCATCATGCTCATTGCAGTCTCAACAATATGTCGATGCTTCCTCTCAGCAATCCCATTTTGTTGAGGTGTATGAGGGCAAGACACTCTTCTCTTTATCCCATTATGTTGAAGAAAATTAACAAAGTCACTCGAGGAGAATTCACCTCCTCCATCACACTGGAAATTAAGAATGTTGGTAGAGAAATGATTTTGAACGAAAGAGTGGAATTTCTGGAACAATCCAAAAACTTCTGATTTGTGCTTCATAAAGAATATCCAAGTATAACGTGAATAACTATCAACGAAAATAAGATAGTATTTACTGCCAGAAAAAGAAGTAATTGGAGCAGGACCCCAGACATCTGAACAAATGACCTCAAATGGCCTTGAAGCTCTTTTATTAATGGAAGCAAAAGGTAAGACATGACTCTTACATAGATGACAACTAGAACATTTTGTATCAACGACTTCTGAACTCAGACTGGACTTAGGAATAAGATTATTCATGACAAGTTTTTCAATAAAATGGCGACCACAATGGCCAAGACGACTATGCCAAAGTCTTGGCTTATTACTTTCAGAAACATTAAATAAAAAATCAGAATCAAAGACTTGGTGAGGCTTCAAGGATGAATAGTTGGAATGAATGAAGGAAGGATCTTCTTGGAAGATGTACATGTTGCCCCATCGTTTTCCTTCAGCGAATGTCCTCCTCGTGCGAAGATCCTTGACATAAACAGAAAAGGGAGTAAATTCAACTGAAGCATTTGCATCATCAACAAGCTTTAAGACAGAAACAATGTTCTTTTGAATATTAGGAGCATGGATGACACTTGGAAGTTTAAGAGAGGACTTTGACATGTGTATAATGGCATTTCCAGTATGTGAGATGGCATGATGTGATCCATCTCCTGTGACAATGCTATTCTTTCCAACATAAGGTGTAAGAGTCAAGAGTTTACCTACATCACCTGTAACATGAGTAGCTGCTCCAGAGTCGACATACCAAGTTCCTTTGTCATTTTGTTTCATATTCAATCCTGCCAAGGCTGCCAACAACAACTCTTTTACTTCTCCATCCTTTCTAGCCTCTGCTTGTGGAGCTTTCCCTTTGTTTTGAGGATTAAACCAACAGTTCGCTTTAATGTGCCCTTTCTTGTTGCATAGGAAACAGGTGGGAATGGGTCTTTGTCCCTGAACATTGGGTGTTGGAAGTATGCCACGACCTCCATAGTTATTTCTCCCTTGTCCTCCTTTTCCTCGAAAAGAACTTCCTCTACCTTGACCATAACTCATTCCCATAGCCAGCACATCTTGTGTTCCGGAATTCCCATGAAAAGCTTCAGAGGAACCTTTCAGATTCATCTCATATTGCAACAGTTTTGCACGAAGATCTTCAAACTTTGGAAGTTCTGGTAAACATAATAAGGTTGTCGTCATAACATGATAATCTGGCCCCAATCCACTCAAGGTTTGTTGTACTTTATCTTTTTCACTGACGAGACATCCAACAACCGCCAACTGATCTGTGATGCCTTTCATTTTATTCAGGTATTCCATAATAGACATGGAATCTTTCTTCAGCATTTGAAATTCTCGCTTAAGAAACATAATTCTTGCCTCAGAAATTTGTGAATATGTTTGAACTAACATATCCCACAGTTCCTTTGCCGAACAATCATCAGGAAGAGCAATAAGGACCTCCTGTGAAAGAGTTGAAGTGATATATGCCACTAGCGATTGATCTCTCTTCATCCAAGCAACATATTCTGGATTCTTGTGAAAAACAACAGATTGTTCGCCTTTATCATCCACATTTTCTTGCGAAAGAAATTCTGGAGGCGGTGGGACCGATCCATCCAGATGACCAGAAAGGTCCTGACTTTTTATAAACGGAATAATCTGTCTTTTCCAGGTCAAGAAATTACAGTTATTCAATTTTTCAGAGACTAGTTGACCAAGAAAACTTGAGGACAGGCATGATTGCCTGTGAGTAAATTCCATTTGATGAATATGCTTGAACTGACACTTAGGTATGAAGAACAAAGAACTCGGCTAACAGAAAAAGACAGATAAGATATGACAGATGGCTAACAATGATTAGCAGTGATTAGCAGGAAAAACAACAAAAAGGAAAAGGAAATCACAGATCAAGAGATTAACAATGATTGGCAGGGATTAAACCACAGATCAAGAGATTAAATGTAGGAAAAACAGCAGGAAAACAGCAGGGATTAAACCTGATGAACCTGATTTCACAAAGAAGCAATCACGACTGAAAAGAAAACACAGATTGATGCTGTAACACACGGCTGAAAGAAATCACAGATTTTCTTCACAAAGATTTTCTTCACACAGATTCACGCTAGGTATTTGAGGGCCACAATACCACACAGATTCACAGAGATTTACCACACAGATTCAAATCACGGCACACAGATTCACGCTGGGATTCACGGCTGATAAGTTCACTCTGCTGACGCTGGTGGATTCACGCTGGGATTTGCTCACGCAGACTCAGGCTGGGTTTTCTTCACGCAGACGCAGATTCACGCAGATGGGCTTTCTTCACGCAGGCTGGGCTTTCTTTCTTCACGCAGGCTGAAATCACGCTGATTCACGACCAGACATTCTTCACTAGGTATTTACGCTGGGTATTCACACCCAGATTCACGCAGATAGCTGATGCAGATCCACGTTGATGCAGATCCACGCTGATGCACACGCTGTGCTTTCTTCACGCAGATTCACGCAGATCCACGCCTTGCTTTCTTCACGCAGATTCACGCAGATCCACGCCCTGCTCTGATACCATGAAAGAATGAAACCCTAATCTACGATGAGAGAAGAGAAGAGAGGGAGAGAGAAATTTCCAGCTGAAAGGAGGGTTCAGTCCATCGTGACTGCCCTCTCATTCTATTTAACATAAAGTGTAAACATTAGGGTACGAAAATACCCTTTTACAAAATAATAATTTACAATACATGAACTGGATCTGGACCTGATCCATTATACAAATGGATCGGGTCAGACATACAATGAAGATAATAATGTCTTCTTTTCAGTCCCTGCCTCTGTTTGGGTTTCCACGCCTTTGTGGCAATTCTCCAGCAGAGGGCTTGCCCCAGTTCTGCCTCGACCTTTCCTTTCGACAGGAGAGCATAACTCTTGTCCTGCGATGGCTTGTTCGGCAGGGAGCCCTGTCTCTCTACACCCCTTAGTTGTTCCAGTAGGAGCTGGACGCCTGCCTTGCCCCTCTCGTTTCTTTTATAAAATGCTAACCTTTCTTTTTCACAGCTTGTGCAACACATCACGCTTGCCCCCACATCCTAAGTCGTCGTCACCCACGCTTGGAGACGATCACTACCTTACAACTCCCTAAGGTAGGGTAAAGTCGCACAAAGGGCAATAAATGAACCTATTTAAGTTAAAATAATTAAGATGCCCATGCTAGATATGCTTAGAGTTATATTACTTCTGCATTTCGCATTATCTTGTTTGTATGCTCATGGGTCGAGGTACAATTTCATTCTTCGATCATTATTTTGCATAGTTGCTTATGAGTTTGAGGTGTGGTTTCGTATTTCTTGAAATACATATGCCCTTATTTGCTTGCATCCATTTTTACCTGCACGTTTCCTTTGAGTGAGGTACGACTTTGTGTCTCGTGTATTACTTATGACCTTATGTGTTTGCCTATCTAAGTGGTCAAGGTATGGTTACTTACATAAATGTAGTCTTGTGCCTAACCTGATTTCAGTTGTTTTCAAAACACTAGAAGTTGCGCTTGTGCGCTATAGTTCTTTTAAAGAGGATTTCCTTCTGTAAACCCAGTGCTCTTCAAAATGCACAACTTTTGCAAAGTTAAGTTTTAAGTCCTGTCGGATTGCGAAGTCACATTTGGGTCCTCCCAGGTCCACACACTTTGGAGAAATATTTTATAACCCCGATTCGAGTTGCGACCCAATTCGAATAACCCCGATCAGGGGCATGAGCCTATGAATGAGTGGGGTTCTGTTGAAGGACCCATTCTTCATTTATCAATCTAGTGTCGCATGTCGATACTAAGATAAATTTTGGATGCAAGATTGATAGTGTTGTGCCTTGTGTAAATGACTTAATGTGGCATTGAGACTTTTAAGGATGAATCGTGCCAAATGAGCACTCCTATATTCTTTGGATCGTTATGAAGTTGTGTGTTGTGTGTTCCTTTTGAGAAGCCTACGCACCTCCCTTTTTCAGTGTTGCGTACTTTTAGACATGCACGACATGTTAAGTACTTTGTTGATCGGACGAGAGATCCGAGACGACTTTGTATCATGAAATATGCAAAATATTCTTGAAATGAATTCAAGACTTATCTTGTCAAATTGTGTTGTGTTACTTCTTATGCAGATAATATCTATTGGGGTTTCTTTGGTGAAACCATATCCCTTTTATCGTAGTCGTACTTTTGACAAGTACGTCCGTACTTTTTGACAAGTACGTCTTCTTATGTTGCGATGATTGGATGAGTAGGTTGTGGCAACCTTGATGAGTGCGAATAACAAAATGTTGAGATCACCTAAATAAGTGATGATTTCCGCCTTCACCGGCAAGATACTCGAGTTGGGTCGAAAGACCAGAGTATGTAAAAATGGGTCTTCAGTTAACTACCCCTGATGTACTCATTCGAACCGCTGACTCCTGTCAGGAGAGAGGACGGGAAGGTACAAAAACTTTGATGGACAAGCCATTAATGACAGTTACGAGCAAAAGACTCGGCTTCCCCAGTCATCGGAGTTAGGGGAAATAAACTACCATAATTATCCTAGGTAGTAGCTCTCCATATTCGGAATGCATCCATTGTTTATGCTGCTTTGGGGATTTCTCTCTCGGTCACCGACCGTCCCCTTAGGTGCGGACTCAGTCAGCTATCCGGGTTATCTTAAAATATATAGCATAATAAACCCCCGGATCAGTCTAAGTTGTTTCTAGAGTCGTGCCTTGTGCGTACCCACTTGGCCAGTTAATATCGAAACATAATTTAAATCCAATCACACAAATTGTTGAGTTATGCACGTATGAAAGCTATAGCATGCAACGGGTTTCAATACTTATGGAATTGTGTGCGTAGTTAATGTAGCATCGTATTTTGCTAGTTAAATTGCTTATGCAGTGCTTTGCTTATAATAATTAGCCTGCTTGTGCCAATGAAATGCTTGTAATAGTTTTAGTATTTTGCTCATGATAGTTGTTCTATGAATCTGTTGAAATTAAATTGCTATATAATTGTCTGTCTACTTGACATATTAAATTATTTTGCTTAACTATGTTCTATATCGTCCTGTATGTGCACCTACCAGTTTTTAGTGAAACTGACCCATTTTATGGGCAGGTGATACACTCTGCGATGACACGATGGTGCGATGAGATCAAGATAGAGCTATTTCCCTGACGTTTCGCTCCTGAGGACATGTTGATAAATTTGGTATGAAGTGTATTAAAAAAAAATCTTTTAATTAAACCTTGAGTTACTAAAAACTTTTTTTTTGTTTCAACAAATATAATGAGTTGCAAAATCCCATGAACAAATTCTCAAATTTTGAAACTGCATTTCAAAACCATTTGATTTCAATAGTTGTGCGAGATTCGACAAAGGAAAGTTTACGCTGTAATGCGCTCAAGGTCCATTGACTTGTGGTTTTAAAAATACCATTTTCCGCTGAAGTACTATTTAAACTCTGATAATTATATGATTTCAAAGTTTTCTAAGCTATTCTAAAAGTTACAAGTCCTGGATTTTTGGGGCGTTACACAAGGTGCTTCATAATTGAAGCCCTTCCATAGTTTGAATCATGAAGCTTAATGGGTTTTATGGTGACATTTTCATTGTCATCCATTTTTACAAGGATAAAACAAAATAAAAGAACAAAAAAAGAGGAGAGAAAATAACGAGTAAAGGCGAAAGTCACGAGTACTCTACCACCAAGCAAACGCAACCAATCACGAGCACTTCAAATAGAAATTGCAAGAGAGCTTCAACACTTTCAAATTTAGAGTGGCACGCTTCCTGATGTACCAAAAACAATTTCAGCTTAATCACCAAGCTCTGATACCATGTAAGAAAATGAGTTCCTTAAAAAATATTCACTTAAATCACCAAAAGTGGATACTCAAAAGAGTTCTACCAAAATACCAACAAAAACACAAAAAGAACCACAAATAGGTTCACTCACAAACACCCACTAAAGAGCATAAGAACAAGGAATAAAAAAAATAATATTCTTATCGATAACCCATAGAAGCTTACAAATGAGAGGGCGTTTCACCCCTATTTACACACCACCAAAGGTCTCCCAAAAGAGACATTGGGAGAGAGATCCCAACGGCTCCAATAGAGCCGTTGGGCTCTCTCTCCAATGCCTCTTTTAGCTAAAAAGAAACTAAAAATAAACAAAAATAAAACTAACCTAGTTACACTATTTACTAATTAGATACTAACCTAACATATATATATATATATATATATATATATATATATATTTTTTTTTTTTTAACAATACACCCATCGACAACTTATAGGTTTCTTTCCTGAAGGAATATCTTGAATAGTCCAAGTAGTCTAACTCTACCTTCATAGCTTCTACCCATTCGGAATGTCCTTTAGCTTTAGCATACGTTGAGGGTTCTATGTAGGAATGCATTAAAGCAACGTAGGCTTGGTGCTTAGGTGAAAATGAATCATAACACAAATTTCCCAGGGGGGGTTTGATACTCTAGATGACCTTATGGTTTGTATTTCTATACGGTTTTCATTATCATTATATTTTTTAAGGGCACATGGATGTTTAGAATTGCTACGCCTGGAATATTGGATACAACTTTGCTCTTCTCAAATCTCATAGATGGTTCTTTACTTACTATATCATTTCTAACTTCATAATCGTCATACTTTGGAATTAGATCCAATAAGAAAGAATACTCAGCTATTTCCTTAGACTTTTCAATTTCAAAAAACCTTTCTTTTTCTAAGAAAGATACGTTTCTTGAAACATATAGTTTTTTATTTCTAAAATCAAAGCACTTTTAGCCTTTTTGGTTATTTGCATATCCCAAAAAGACAAATGAAATAGCACGAGGAAAAAATTTATCACTTTTATCAGTTTAAACAAAACATTTACACCCAAAGACTCTTAATCTAGAATAATCATGAATTAGTTTAAATTTTTTTTCAATTGGTGATACATTTTTTAAAGAGGCGGATGACATTCTGTTAATGAGATAAACTGCAGTTAATGTGGCTTCAGCCAAAAAATCTTTAGGTACTTGGTTCGGAACAATAAAAGTTCTTGTGGTTTCCATGATATGCTTATGTTTTCTTTTAGTTAAATCATTTTGTTGTGGAGTGTAAGGACAATTTTTTTTTATGTATGATACCGTTTAAATTTAGGTAATCTTTAAATTCCTTAGATAAAAATTCTCCCCCTGAATCAATGCGAAAGATAGAAATATCATTTTCAAATTTATTTTTGACCAAATTGTGAAATATTTGAAAATATGAAAAAACTTTAGATTTATGTAAACCCATCCTTAGATACAACAGGTGTTGGGCCCCAAACATCTGAATGTATTAATTCAAGTGGTCGTGTAGAGATAAAGGTTCTTTCTTGAAATGACAATCTCTTCATTTTGCCAAGAATACAATCTTCACATGTAAAATTTTAATAATTACAAAAAAATTTCATCTTTGAAAAATACTAAATTTTGGATACATTAAAATGGCCAAGTATTTTATGTCATAAATCCAAATCTAGTTTATGAACATTATAACAAAAGATATTCTTGGGTATTTAAAAAAAAACATGTATAAACCTCCTCTATAGCCTTTCCCAATCAACTTCCCTGACTTGGGATCCTACACTCGACTGTTAAAATATAGTGTATATGATTTTGTATCTAACTGATATATGTATATTTATACAATATACATATATTAGGGGTATTTTGGTCATTTCATGACATACAATAAAATACAGTCCAATAGGGACTGTAGTGTCTTTTTATTTAATTTTATTTTTCTATTTTTAAATGTAAGTCAAACTTGACTGTTGGGAGGCAGTCCAACGACCGTTGGACTCCCTTTCTTGTATGTGAGGTCACTTCATATAAAGTATGCTTTTCTAAGCATATTTGTTGGGAATATAAAGATCATTATTTTTACATTGTGTTCTATTGAAGTTTGTGGTTTAGATCTCTTTTATGAGATTGTAATCGGTCCATTAGAGACCATATTGTATTTGTGCACTTGTGTAGCCCTTTGTTGGCATTGTGATTGTGCACATCTTGTTTCATTTTATGTTATCAAAGCCTTGGGCTCTTGTAGGCCTCCTTTCGGGGAGAGTTTGAGCTATTAGTGGGACAACAGTCTAAAAGAGCTAGAATTCTGAACGGACACACACAGCTAGAATTCTGTACTCACACACACATACACATGCATATAACACAACACACACACACACACACACACACACAAGATCTTTCTGCCATTGGGGGGTTTAAGCTCTTTTGCCTACCTTTGTGACAGCATGTTGCATACTCTTCTTACTTCCTCCCTACTGTTCTACATTAGTCAGATCTGAAAATACCGAAAATAATGATGTCGATATCTGTTGGCTTGACTTTGAATTATTGAATTATTGCAAGTCTTCACAGCTTGACATGTAGACTATGTAGTTATGTACAATTTTTTTGTTGCTTTCTTTCTTTGATTTCCAACTTTTCATGCATGTTTTGCTTTTCCCACATTAGTGCTTCAGCATCATTATTTTGTCCATGTTTTCCTATTTTATTGGTTATTTTTTATGTTTTATTACTTCAGGAATAATTTTTCATTTTACTTTTCATGTCATTTATTCATGGAGTACACATTTATTCAAAATTAAGCATAAGTTTTCAAAATTCCAGAAATTCCAAATATTTTCTATATTAGGCTTAGGTTATCTTCTAAAAACCTTGGCAGTTTGCATATCATCTACAATTTCAAATTTTAATTTGGGCCAACTTAACGCAATTCTAGCTTGGCTTTATAATCATCATCAAGCTTCTCCCATCTAATGTAGCTTTATTGCTGAAATAACATGTCTGGGTTGCAGTTAGACGCTAGGCTGCAGTTGATTGATATGTTTTTGTTACGTGTAATTACTAATGTGGGTTTTTCAATTCTTTTTTTTCTGGAGGGTGGGGGAGGCGGGGCAGGTATGAGCACTGCCCTGATTCCTATTGATGGCCAGAATGCCAGTGAATAGGTGATGATCCAAACAGTACATGTTTTGTGCGCTGGACTGTTGGATCACACCAATCACATAACTTTAGCTGTCTAGAATATATTATTACTTCTCTCTTGAGTCAAAATTCTAATTATGAAATGTGCTTGAACAAAAAGTTTGATGTTGATATTTTCTGTTTGTTTTCAGTTTAACTCACATATTCTAACTATTTTGGCAGCTTGTTTGCCTTGCCACTTTTCGGGTGAAAGAGAATCCGCCTCGATCATCTCATACAAGCTTAACGAAAGCAACTACTTGATGTGGGCTACCACAATGGAAAACCATATCAAGGAGAAAAAGCTATTGGGCTTTGTTAGTGGAACCACTAATGAACCCCAACTAAAGTTAACAAGAAAAAGAGATCAAATCAAAGTCCTCTCTGAAGAAGAAAAGGACAAAGCTTTACAAGTGTATCAAGACAAAATGGAGGATTAGGAGGCTAACAACACTCAAATACTCTTATAGTTCATGAATACCATGGAGTTCAAGATCGCAACCAACATCATCAAGTTCAAAAAAGCATATGATGCATGGATCTTCTTAAAGAGCACATTCATTCAAAAAGATATGGCTATACTATATTATCTCCAAGACAAAGTACGTAATACCAAATAAGGGGATAAGAGTGTAAGAGACTTTTGTAGTCTCTTATCCCCTATTTGAGATGAATTGGCTATGATGGAACCTAAATGGAAAGACTCGGCAATTGAGATGAGAAAATAACAAGTTGAAAGAGAAAACCTTTTCTCTTTCCTATATGATCTTCAACCCGAATTTGAGTAAGTTAGGTTATCTTTGCTTCGTAGGACTTCGGCTCCTTCTATAAGAGAGGCCCTTGCTCAAATTTGTCAAGAAGAAACAAGACTTGGAATGTACAAGTATAATAATGAAGTACTTCTCGTATCAAGACCTAGAAGTTATGTAAAAACTTATAAACCACCTCACTTTGAGAAAAAATTCAATGGAGGACATAATGGGAGAGAATACAAGAAAGGATACCAGGTAAAATTAATTGTCATTATTGTAAAGAACCGATACAAGAAAGGATACCAGGTAAAATTAATTGTCATTATTGTAAAGAACCGAGACACATAAGATTGGATTGCCCCAAACTCAAAAAGGTGACCGCGGTAAGTACAGACCTCAAGAATAAAAAAAGGGGGCAACTTCAATGATTTAACAAATGCCTTCTCAAACTTTGGAAAACAAATCTTCAATTGAAAAACTCTTTAAAATTTCTCCTGATTTGAAAAGATTAAACGTCTTTGGATGTAAATGTTTTTTGCTTATTAAAAAATACAACAAACTCTCTCCTAAAGCTATTAAATGTGTTTTCCTTGGATATGTCAAAAATTAAAAAAGCTATCGATGTTATGATTCTAAAAATGATAAACTTTATGTCTCTAGAAATGTAACTTTTATTAAAAAAAGAAAAAAGATTTGATCTTGAAGAACCTAAGGAAGAATCCGAGTAAGCCTTCTTGTTTGACTTATTGCCTAAGTCCAATATTGAAAATATCGATAATGACGATAGTGATAATGTTGGGTCAAATGATGAATCAAGTGAAGAGAGAGAACCAACTCATAATCTTATACAATACTCTAGACAAGATAATGGAGAACATTCATGTGCTTTTGAGAAGTATAGTCAACCAACAATTATTGAAGAAACTAGTGTTAGAAGTTCTGAACGAAGACATAGACTTCCAAATAGGTTTGTCTCCTACGAATCCTTCTCTCCAAACTATAAGGCATGTCTTCTAGCAATTCATTCATATCATGAGTTATCCAACTATAAAGAAGCCAAAGACATAGAAGAATGGGTAGAAGCTAAAGCCTATACTTGGGAAGTCCAACATCTTCCTAAGGGAAAGAAGACAATAGGACGTAGATAGGTATTTGAAGTCAAAACAAAGAGTGACCGGTTCCTTAAAAAGATATAAACTAAGATTAGTTGCAAAAGGGTATTCCCAAGAATATAGAATAGATTATGAGAAAACATTTGCCCCAGTAGTTCGCAAGACCACAGTTAGGACTTTAGTTGCAGTAGCATCCATTAGAAAATAGTCTATATATCAGTTAGATGTTAAGAATGCTTTCTTAAATAAAAATTTAAATGAAGAAGTTTACATGAATCATTTCCCTAGTCTGACTATTAAAAATGAAACAGTTTTTAGTCTTCGAAAGGCTTTATATGGGCTTAAACAAGTACCTAAAGCATGGTATGATCAATTTAGTGGAACTATGTTAAATTTTGGATTTAAATCATGTTATACTCAGACTGCTCTTTTTGTAAGATCTACAGGTACCTCGCTTATCATTTTGCTCTTGTATGTTGATGATATGATCATCACTGGGAATAATTAGAAGGAAATTAAAGAAATTAAGATTATGTTTAAGAAATCTTTTGATATGACTGACCTTAGTTTTTTGGGATATTTTTTAGGTATTGAAGTAGCATACCCGCCAAGAGAATACATTTTGTCTCAAATAAAGTTTGCAGTTGATATTGTTGCATGTTTGAGAATCACTGACACAAAATATGCTGACACTCCTGAAGTGATAAATGCTAAAATAGGAGCTGAAGACATAGTTTTATTAGATGATTCAACTCCTTATAGGCAACTTATCGGATTACTAATGTACTTATCTATTACTAGGCCAGACATTGCGCATGCAGTACATACTACAAATCAGTTTCAGCATGCGCCTGTTAAAATATGTTGATCCTTAAATGTACATATATATATTTATATATATATATATATAAAGATACGTATACATATATATATATATGTATACATATCTCTATTTATATATGTAATACCCGCGATTTTTATCAGATAAATAAACTTAGATTTTAAGTCATTAAGGTGATACAAGAATATTTTATTGTTTTAATTATTTATTCGTAATTGGATCTTGGATAACCTATTTGGATCTTCAATATTGGATCCCAAATATCTTGTTTAGAACTCCGATATTCCATTCAGATTTTAGATATCGGACCACGAACCTTAAAATGAATATTTAATAATGGATTTCGGCCAAATGGATTGGATTTTTGGTAATGGATCCTCATTATCGGGATCATATTTGATATCAGATCCAGGATGAATGAAGCGGATCAACGAAGTGTAAATCAAATTCTTAATAATAAGAATTTCTATATCGGACCTATAACATATTAGAGGGATCTGAAGTAGCACTGGTGATGGTTGGATCCACATTCGGATCCTGGACATTGAAGAGGTAAATAGGGTAGAATCCAATCGAAATTATGTGTGGATCCATACTAGCTTTGTCTGGATCCAAGTATCTTAATTTGGATCCATGGTGTGAAGAAAACTCTGGATTTCATA
This sequence comes from Nuphar pumila, assembly GCF_984573655.1. NCBI lineage: Eukaryota > Viridiplantae > Streptophyta > Magnoliopsida > Nymphaeales > Nymphaeaceae > Nuphar > Nuphar pumila. The sequence continues at coordinate 115,137,921 of NC_143252.1, read as the reverse complement.
AAGGGTTTCATGCACAAGATGGATCTTGACTCCATAGTAGTTTATGGGAGATCCATAACAACATCATTGCACCCAAATAAAATTTTTATTTGGGATTACATTCAAAAAAATTAAAAACATAATACTTTAACACTTAAGAAAGAGATTCAGATCCATGAATGGATCCGGATAAGTCAAATGAGGATCCCCAAAGGAATCACATGTATATATATGTATAATAGTACATATATATATATAATTGCACAAAAAGATAAACAAATAATATATATATATATAATATAAAATAAATATAATGCGTGGATTCGAGTTGGATCTATTTGGATCCGACCTTCGGATCCACTCTGCAAAGCTGTTGAGGATCCATATCGTTTGAGACACACCGATCCAACACACGGTTGGATCTCGGGTCTTGGACCCGGACCCGGATCTGCCAACCCGTTAGGGTTAAAACTCGCATGGCCAGGGGTTTTCTTTTAAAACTTCCCCTGCGCCACTCTCTTTCCCCCCCCCCCTCTGCTAGGGTTTCCTAATCCGCACCTCCCGCACCCTTAAAATAACGCATGGGCGAGGGGAGGCCCTGCGCTCTTCCTCTCTCGGTCTTCCTCCCACTCTCCTCTTCTTTCTCCTCCCACAGTCTTTGTCTCCTTGTCCTTTTGAACCCTTGCTCGGCAATGGAGAAATCGAGGTCGGCGGACTCGCCTCTCGCAGCAGCAGCCTGGTTGTCTTCCCCTACCCTCGGTCTCTCGCTCCTCTCTCGATTTCTCGCGCGATGGTGGAGCAATCGACACCGACGACCTTCCCAATCGCGGCAGCCTCCTCCCTCTCGCCGAAACAGGTAGGGTGCTGTGATTTTTTTTTTGGCTATGGAATGTGCTCGGGTGTGTGCGTGTGAACCCAAAAGGAAAATCCCCAAATTTGGGGGTTTCTGTCAACCCTAAACCGAAACCCCAAATCCATGATTTGGGGGTTTTCGATTGATGTTGAAAAAGGGGGATTTGAGGGTGGAGGTGTCGAGAAATCCTTAAATTAGGATTTTCGACAGTAGGATTGATTATGGTTTGTAGGGTCTGGGGTCTGTCTTGCGTTGAATAAGCAAAGATTCTCTTTGTTCTTTTTTTTGTGTTCTTGATAAAATTACTTACCCGTTTTGGTATAGTCCACTATCATTGTTTTCTCCTTCGCCATGATCATCATCATGAATAGTTATCCTTTTCTGATATTATGATATGCAGTTTAGGTCTATCACAACACTGTCATTTTAAACTTAGTTATGGGTATGAAGTCTCACACCCCAAGTTAGATTTCCAGAAAAATAAATAGTAAATAAAAATAAATAAATCTGTTTGGAACATATTAGATACAGTATGGCCTATATGCATTCTTGTAATGTAGCTTACCTCCCGGTGGTGGTCCCTGAACCTGCAGAACATAGTGGACAGAGGTCCAAAATTTAATTCATTTAGTTGTTGGTTACTTATGATTTGAGTTATTGGTTGCACTGATTATTTGAAGTTAAAAGATTCTTTAAGCTCAAAACTGATAGAAATAATCATTCTTGGAAGGTTGGGAGTTTTCTTGATAAATCCCATTTCTTGAGCCTGCACTTGTTCTTTTTACCTTATGTAAACTTATATCAGATTCTCGATTCCTCAGATAGCTAGCAGGAAATGTTAACTGCAGATTTTGGTTTTTGTCTTACCTATTCTTTTTAGAAAAGAAAAGAAAAACATATAATGATACTATATCAGGCAGGTTTTCTTGATTAGCTTCATGAAACATAATGTCGACTGGTAATTTCTGATTTGTTTTAAAATATATATATATATATATATATATACCTATATACATATATACGCATAAAGAATCTGTAATACGCATACTTCCTTGATTGGTCTTTAGTTTCCTTTTTATTGACGGTTGTTCTTGTTGGTCGATAATATTCCTGTGTAAGAAGCTACTCCAGTTCATGGAGTCAAGGATATTCATATATTTCTGCTGTTATCAGATTTCAGTTACTTTCTTTAAGAATAGTTTAAATCTTGCATTAGAAATAGATATTTGTTAAAACAAATTTCGAAGTTAGTCTATGTTTGATCTGCATTCTGTATTGAACAATCATGTTTTTCATAATAGCACGATATTGTAGGACCCCATTTTCCTATGCAAGGTTAGGAAATTCCTATGCTACTGTGTATTTGTGTAATAATCACAGTTGTGTAGCACTTGGTTGGCTTTCTTGATTAATATCATTGTTGCAAAGGATTTGGTTTGCTGGACCTTCATAATTTGTCTTTTTATATACACGTCATGTGTAGGAGCTACATTGATCCATGTGTATGCAAAGGTAAGTTGATTCTTTTTTTTTTAAATTCATGCTGCTGGCAAACTAGCAAGTATGTTTGATGATACTGATGGACTTAATTTTTCTTATGTTAGCCTGAAGAAAAAGGAAAAGATATCCTACTTATATGCTGCACTCTATATTATGCCAAATTGTTTATGTTTAGATCTTATTAATTTGATGTATGTTGTTTCTTTGTGTGCTTACTAAGGAGATGCTATGATATGCTTGCCTCCTTTAAATGTACGGTTCTCTATTCTCTAGCTAATTCGATTTTTCTCATGTAAACATGTGCGGTTCAATGTGTGGTACCCTGTTGTGGGTTAGACTTTATAGAGTTCTTTAAGTCGCGTTTTTCTCTAGTGTGGTGACTGATCTACATGAAATACCACGTGCTTAAACTGCTTTTTGTCAGAAAATGTATGATTTGAATTGCTTGTATGCAGCATGTTAACTGTGTTGAGGAATGAAGTTATATTGGTTCCAAACATATGATGATGCACTTAATGACATATGTACATGTGCCTTTCCGCGAGGCAGACACTTGGAGAAAACCCTGCCTAATGGGCAACATGGGTTTAATACCCGATACGGGTATTTGGGCTATTAGCCTTTGTGTTATGGCAAGAAGAATGATGAAAACTTAATCATAAAGGTTGTGCGACCGACTGGTTTAAAGGTACCGGGGTCTTGGTACTTTACAGTTTAAAGGTACCGAAGCAATTAGAACAATGATCATAATACTGATAAGAAACTTAAATATAATATTGTTGCCCGACTGGTTTAAAGGCACTAGGGCATTCGTGCTTGACTGGTTTAAAGGCACCGGAGCACTTTGGGTGGGTTATGAAATCAATATGACAAAGGATTGGGACTGGCTTATACCCCTTGGTAAAATGACTAAGGTTGGGAATTCTACTGCTGTGATAGTAGAAGGAAGTTGGGGAAATGCCCCATACTTCGGGAACATAACTAAATGAAAAGATTAACCCACTCAGATTCGGGCTTACCTTGGAGAGGGTAGGTGGTACAAAACTCCGGGGACATGTGTTTTACTGTTTCGAGCTAAAGTGACTCGATGGTCCCCAGTCCTCGGAGTTGGGGGGGGACCCGGACTACCAATATGTCCTAGGTGGTAGGTCCTTGTTCTTCTGCAGAAGTTAGGGATGCATCCTGTTTTTGTTTTGGCCTTTGGGAGGTTCTCTCGGTCACTGACCGCTCCCTTGGGATTTCAGTCTCAGTTAGAATGTTCGGGTTAATAAAATGACCTTGAATAATATACCCCCGAACGTTCTCTTCTGTGATGGTTGCCTCGGCCCACGTGTACCCACGGGATAAGATAAAATAATCACTATTTAGAACAGTTAGGTATCACAGTGAGTGGAGTAATTAAAGAGACATTTGCATATTCTTTCAGCATGCTTTATATTTTGCGTTTTTTTATAAAACAAAATCGTGAAGTGTGTGGATATGAAGTAATTGTGATGAAATGCAATTCCTGAAATGTGTGAATATGAAGTAATTGAATTCATATTGTAACCATTACTTGAAAGTTGTGCATGTTACTGTTATTGTTGTTGCACAACAGTTTTACCTGCTTAATTATAGTTGTTGTATAACGTGCTTACTTACTTAGGTGTATGTCTGTTATTGCTATTGCATAATTCGCTTTACGTACTTTGGTATATGCTAAAGATTCACACTTTACACTCACATCACATACTTGACACATGATATACCTGCAAGAAAAGTTACAGTTTTCCTACTTAGACGTGGTAGTCTAATTCCAATCAATTTACTATTTTTCAGGTAAAGAAATGGGTTTATGAGCGACTGCGGGATGAGGCATCGGATCGAGAATTTTGGATTTATTGTTCCAGAGATCGCTTGGGTTTAATGAAATTTTAATTGTTCATATCATTTAAAACTCTGATGATTTTCATTGATATTGAAATGAAATAAATGTGTTGGGTTTTCTCTCCACCGTAATGTCTCGAAATGCTTAATCCTATATTATTTCTTGTTTACGCTGTTATAAAAGAAAAAAAAAATCCTCTTAAATTTGGGTTAAAAATTTTGGGGCATTACAAATGGTATCAGAGCTTGGGAACAATAAATCAAAGATCACGGTCGTGCCACACCCTGCAAGCGCTCTGTGAGTATAATTTATTTTGTTTTGTTATTGGTTATATTACTTGTTCTTTTATTGTGATTCTAATATTAGCATATAGGTGAATTCACGCCTACAATTGATTAATTTTGACCTATTAGATGAATGACATATCACGCCTATAAATCATTAGTATCCACCTACTAGGTGAATGATGTATCACGCCTACATAGTTGCATAGCTTGATTGATGTGTGTATTATGGAGGTTTGACTAAATTTCTTAGTAGATATGTGCGTGCGTTTCACGTCAAAATAATCGAATGTGATATGATGTAAGAATTATCAATGCACGTAAAATGATCTGAATGTCTCAGATACATATATGATTGAAATCCTATTTGCATAACTCGAACTACGTAGAAGTTACGTATCTTGAGGTTTAGTTGATTCTCGATATATAGATGAGCACATGGTATAGAACTCATGCTTCGAGGCTAGATTTGGAAAATGAAATGCTCTGAGTGGTAATGATATGGGGTATAGGATAATATGCTTTTATATCATATAATTGAAAGGCCACGTGATCTGAAATTTTGAAATCATGCGATATATGCTTTAGTTCAATAGTGAACTATGATTCATGGAACCATAATGGTGAAAGGAGTAATTTTATGATTTATGTGCCAAATGAAGTAATGATGCATATTGATAGTATATATATGCTGGTGCCCATATTGGTGGCTACCGATCTTGAGAGCGGTAATTTGTAGTATCACTATTTTGGCACCTATTGAGGAACTTTTCCATTAAGGATTAACTGTGAGGGTATGTCTGACCAAGATCAGGTAATCCTTCTAGAGCGATAGATCTCCGTGAGGTAGTACATTGTCCAAGACCGGGCAGCTGCAAAGACGGTAAATTCCTGTGAGGAAGTGTATTGTCCAAGACCGGGTATACCATCTAGGACGGTAATTCCTTGGGAGGTCGTGCATTCTCCAAACCGGGTGATCCAACGTGGATCTTGTTAATCTTTAATTAATAAAGAGTCATGTCAAATTAGGAGAATCTGCTGAGATTAATTGATATAGCCTATTAGAGATCAAGAGATTTGGCTTTGGTTATAGCAGAATTAGATCATTATTGATTTTAGGTCTTGATATAATGTTATGTTTATGTCTTTTGTGGATAGATGAGTCATTCTGTGAGAGAATTATGCCTTGGGCGAGATCTCGATTGGAGATAACTAACCGTGAAAAGCCTTGAGAAGTATGAATAAATAGAGGTTAATCAGGACAAAGAGTCTGTTAGAAATAGCGAGGACAACAAACAACAATGTGATTATGATAAAAATAAAGGAAAACTTCACTCAATAATCAGAACAATCTAAATGAATAACATGTTGTGTCTATCATTTGTGACTAAAACAAGTAGGAAGTAGTGAACATACACTCCAACTGTCTCAGGTTAAGACCTTTCTGTCATTTAGTACATTTTGCCATCAAAGAAATCATGTATGAATTCTGTCAAGACCAAATTTTAGCTCTAAACGTCTCTTAGAAACTCATTGTGTGTTGTCCTGCTCCTTATATGTTGGGAGCTTGCACATATATGTGCATCCTTGTCGATAACAACTCCCACGGACTACGATCTCTACGGCATTTCTACAATGAAATTTCGAGGACGAAATTCTTTTTAGGGGGAAAGGATGTAATACCCGCGATTTTTATCAGATAAATAAACTTAGATTTTAAGTCATTAAGGTGATACAAGAATATTTTATTGTTTTAATTATTTATTCGTAATTGGATCTTGGATAACCTATTTGGATCTTCAATATTGGATCCCAAATATCTTGTTTAGAACTCCGATATTCCATTCGGATTTTAGATATCGGACCACGAACCTTAAAATGAATATTTAATAATGGATTTCGGCCAAATGGATTGGATTTTTGGTAATGGATCCTCATTATCGGGATCATATTTGATATCAGATCCAGGATGAATGAAGCGGATCAACGAAGTGTAAATCAAATTCTTAATAATAAGAATTTCTATATCGGACCTATAACATATTAGAGGGATCTGAAGTAGCACTGGTGATGGTTGGATCCACATTCGGATCCTGGACATTGAAGAGGTAAATAGGGTAGAATCCAATCGAAATTATGTGTGGATCCATACTAGCTTTGTCTGGATCCAAGTATCTTAATTTGGATCCATGGTGTGAAGAAAACTCTGGATTTCATAAAGGGTTTCATGCACAAGATGGATCTTGACTCCATAGTAGTTTATGGGAGATCCATAACAACATCATTGCACCCAAATAAAATTTTTATTTGGGATTACATTCAAAAAAATTAAAAACATAATACTTTAACACTTAAGAAAGAGATTCAGATCCATGAATGGATCCGGATAAGTCAAATGAGGATCCCCAAAGGAATCACATGTATATATATGTATAATAGTACATATATATATATAATTGCACAAAAAGATAAACAAATAATATATATATATATAATATAAAATAAATATAATGCGTGGATTCGAGTTGGATCTATTTGGATCCGACCTTCGGATCCACTCTGCAAAGCTGTTGAGGATCCATATCGTTTGAGACACACCGATCCAACACACGGTTGGATCTCGGGTCTTGGACCCGGACCCGGATCTGCCAACCCGTTAGGGTTAAAACTCGCATGGCCAGGGGTTTTCTTTTAAAACTTCCCCTGCGCCACTCTCTTTCCCCCCCCCCCTCTGCTAGGGTTTCCTAATCCGCACCTCCCGCACCCTTAAAATAACGCATGGGCGAGGGGAGGCCCTGCGCTCTTCCTCTCTCGGTCTTCCTCCCACTCTCCTCTTCTTTCTCCTCCCACAGTCTTTGTCTCCTTGTCCTTTTGAACCCTTGCTCGGCAATGGAGAAATCGAGGTCGGCGGACTCGCCTCTCGCAGCAGCAGCCTGGTTGTCTTCCCCTACCCTCGGTCTCTCGCTCCTCTCTCGATTTCTCGCGCGATGGTGGAGCAATCGACACCGACGACCTTCCCAATCGCGGCAGCCTCCTCCCTCTCGCCGAAACAGGTAGGGTGCTGTGATTTTTTTTTTGGCTATGGAATGTGCTCGGGTGTGTGCGTGTGAACCCAAAAGGAAAATCCCCAAATTTGGGGGTTTCTGTCAACCCTAAACCGAAACCCCAAATCCATGATTTGGGGGTTTTCGATTGATGTTGAAAAAGGGGGATTTGAGGGTGGAGGTGTCGAGAAATCCTTAAATTAGGATTTTCGACAGTAGGATTGATTATGGTTTGTAGGGTCTGGGGTCTGTCTTGCGTTGAATAAGCAAAGATTCTCTTTGTTCTTTTTTTTGTGTTCTTGATAAAATTACTTACCCGTTTTGGTATAGTCCACTATCATTGTTTTCTCCTTCGCCATGATCATCATCATGAATAGTTATCCTTTTCTGATATTATGATATGCAGTTTAGGTCTATCACAACACTGTCATTTTAAACTTAGTTATGGGTATGAAGTCTCACACCCCAAGTTAGATTTCCAGAAAAATAAATAGTAAATAAAAATAAATAAATCTGTTTGGAACATATTAGATACAGTATGGCCTATATGCATTCTTGTAATGTAGCTTACCTCCCGGTGGTGGTCCCTGAACCTGCAGAACATAGTGGACAGAGGTCCAAAATTTAATTCATTTAGTTGTTGGTTACTTATGATTTGAGTTATTGGTTGCACTGATTATTTGAAGTTAAAAGATTCTTTAAGCTCAAAACTGATAGAAATAATCATTCTTGGAAGGTTGGGAGTTTTCTTGATAAATCCCATTTCTTGAGCCTGCACTTGTTCTTTTTACCTTATGTAAACTTATATCAGATTCTCGATTCCTCAGATAGCTAGCAGGAAATGTTAACTGCAGATTTTGGTTTTTGTCTTACCTATTCTTTTTAGAAAAGAAAAGAAAAACATATAATGATACTATATCAGGCAGGTTTTCTTGATTAGCTTCATGAAACATAATGTCGACTGGTAATTTCTGATTTGTTTTAAAATATATATATATATATATATATATATATATATATATATATATATATATATATATATATATATATACCTATATACATATATACGCATAAAGAATCTGTAATACGCATACTTCCTTGATTGGTCTTTAGTTTCCTTTTTATTGACGGTTGTTCTTGTTGGTCGATAATATTCCTCTGTAAGAAGCTACTCCAGTTCATGGAGTCAAGGATATTCATATATTTCTGTTGTTATCAGATTTCAGTTACTTTCTTTAAGAATAGTTTAAATCTTGCATTAGAAATAGATATTTGTTAAAACAAATTTCGAAGTTAGTCTATGTTTGATCTGCATTCTGTATTGAACAATCATGTTTTTTATAATAGCACGATATTGTAGGACCCCATTTTCCTATGCAAGGTTAGGAAATTCCTATGCTACTGTGTATTTGTGTAATAATCACAGTTGTGTAGCACTTGGTTGGCTTTCTTGATTAATATCATTGTTGCAAAGGATTTGGTTTGCTGGACCTTCATAATTTGTCTTTTTATATACACGTCATGTGTAGGAGCTACATTGATCCATGTGTATGCAAAGGTAAGTTGATTCTTTTTTTTTTAAATTCATGCTGCTGGCAAACTAGCAAGTATGTTTGATGATACTGATGGACTTAATTTTTCTTATGTTAGCCTGAAGAAAAAGGAAAAGATATCCTACTTATATGCTGCACTCTATATTATGCCAAATTGTTTATGTTTAGATCTTATTAATTTGATGTATGTTGTTTCTTTGTGTGCTTACTAAGGAGATGCTATGATATGCTTGCCTCCTTTAAATGTACGGTTCTCTATTCTCTAGCTAATTCGATTTTTCTCATGTAAACATGTGCGGTTCAATATGTGGTACCCTGTTGTGGGTTAGACTTTATAGAGTTCTTTAAGTCGCGTTTTTCTCTAGTGTGGTGACTGATCTACATGAAATACCACGTGCTTAAACTGCTTTTTGTCAGAAAATGTATGATTTGAATTGCTTGTATGCAGCATGTTAACTGTGTTGAGGAATGAAGTTATATTGGTTCCAAACATATGATGATGCACTTAATGACATATGTACATGTGCCTTTCCGCGAGGCAGACACTTGGAGAAAACCCTGCCTAATGGGCAACATGGGTTTAATACCCGATACGGGTATTTGGGCTATTAGCCTTTGTGTTATGGCAAGAAGAATGATGAAAACTTAATCATAAAGGTTGTGCGACCGACTGGTTTAAAGGTACCGGGGTCTTGGTACTTTACAGTTTAAAGGTACCGAAGCAATTAGAACAATGATCATAATACTGATAAGAAACTTAAATATAATATTGTTGCCCGACTGGTTTAAAGGCACTAGGGCATTCGTGCTTGACTGGTTTAAAGGCACCGGAGCACTTTGGGTGGGTTATGAAATCAATATGACAAAGGATTGGGACTGGCTTATACCCCTTGGTAAAATGACTAAGGTTGGGAATTCTACTGCTGTGATAGTAGAAGGAAGTTGGGGAAATGCCCCATACTTCGGGAACATAACTAAATGAAAAGATTAACCCACTCAGATTCGGGCTTACCTTGGAGAGGGTAGGTGGTACAAAACTCCGGGGACATGTGTTTTACTGTTTCGAGCTAAAGTGACTCGATGGTCCCCAGTCCTCGGAGTTGGGGGGGGACCCGGACTACCAATATGTCCTAGGTGGTAGGTCCTTGTTCTTCTGCAGAAGTTAGGGATGCATCCTGTTTTTGTTTTGGCCTTTGGGAGGTTCTCTCGGTCACTGACCGCTCCCTTGGGATTTCAGTCTCAGTTAGAATGTTCGGGTTAATAAAATGACCTTGAATAATATACCCCCGAACGTTCTCTTCTGTGATGGTTGCCTCGGCCCACGTGTACCCGCGGGATAAGATAAAATAATCACTATTTAGAACAGTTAGGTATCACAGTGAGTGGAGTAATTAAAGAGACATTTGCATATTCTTTCAGCATGCTTTATATTTTGCGCTTTTTTATAAAACAAAATCGTGAAGTGTGTGGATATGAAGTAATTGTGATGAAATGCAATTCCTGAAATGTGTGAATATGAAGTAATTGAATTCATATTGTAACCATTACTTGAAAGTTGTGCATGTTACTGTTATTGTTGTTGCACAACAGTTTTACCTGCTTAATTATAGTTGTTGTATAACGTGCTTACTTACTTAGGTGTATGTCTGTTATTGCTATTGCATAATTCGCTTTACGTACTTTGGTATATGCTAAAGATTCACACTTTACACTCACATCACATACTTGACACATGATATACCTGCAAGAAAAGTTACAGTTTTCCTACTTAGACGTGGTAGTCTAATTCCAATCAATTTACTATTTTTCAGGTAAAGAAATGGGTTTATGAGCGACTGCGGGATGAGGCATCGGATCGAGAATTTTGGATTTATTGTTCCAGAGATCGCTTGGGTTTAATGAAATTTTAATTGTTCATATCATTTAAAACTCTGATGATTTTCATTGATATTGAAATGAAATAAATGTGTTGGGTTTTCTCTCCACCGTAATGTCTCGAAATGCTTAATCCTATATTATTTCTTGTTTACGCTGTTATAAAAGAAAAAAAAAATCCTCTTAAATTTGGGTTAAAAATTTTGGGGCATTACAATATATATATATATAAATATATATATTTTATCTTCCTAAAATACCCTCAAGGGTATTCTTGTAAATTAGCATTTTACGCATATTCCAATTGGAATATGCATTGTAATTTTTGTTTTATTTTTATTTTTTGTTTTTTATATTTTTGAATTTCGTACCACATTGGGGGCCTCCCAAAAGTGACGTTGGGAGCCCCCAACGGTCACAAATGTGACCGTTGGGGGCTCTCCAACGTCCCCTTTGGGAGCCCCCAAGGTGGTCCCTTTTCATGCTTATAAATAGGGGATTTCCCCTTTGTATTTGGAATTCTTGAGGGAGCTTATGCTCCATTGTAATGGGGTTTTTACCCCTTCTCCATTATTCTTCAATGATATGCAACTTATGACTTTATGTCATATTTTTCCCTTTTTATGGGTTTTATGTGTTAGCACATTATGTGCTTATGTTGTTTCCCTTTAATGGGTATATTTGCACTCCACGTGCATAAGTATGGGTTCATTATTGAACCCAATGTATTCCAAGTCACTTTCTAACAGCGCCAACATCAATTCACATGAGTGTCGTGTTAAGAATAGTTCAATACATCAAAAAAACTATATCTAAAGGGATATTCTTATCATCTTCATCATCTTTAAATCTTATTATTTACACTGATTCTAATTGGGGAGGAGATCCCAATAATCATCACTCAAGTACGGGTTTTTGTGTATTTGTAGGTGATTCCCTCATTTCTTGGAGATGCAAAAAACCACAGAAAGTGTTTTTATCTTCTACAAAAGCTGAATATAGGGCAATGGCTACAACAACAACCGAGGTTGCATCTATGAGATCCTTATTGATGTTTCAGAACCTTCAAAGTTATGCTGTGATAAACAAAGTGCCATATATATAGCTAACAATCACACATTTCATGAACAAACAAAACATATTGAGATGGATTGCACGATGTTCGAGAAGAATACTTAAAGGGGACGATTACTTTACCATATGTTCAGTCTGAGTTTCAGATTGCAGACTTCTTCACCAAAGTTCTTCCTCTACCAAGATTTTTGTTTCTTTTTAACAAACTTTATGTGATCTCACCGTAAGTTTGAGGGGGAGTGTCAAAATATAGTGTATATGATTTTGTATCTAACTGATATACATATATTTATATAACATACGTATATCAGGGGTATTTTGGTTATTTCACGATATGTAATAAAATACAGTTCAATAGGGACTGTAGTGTCTTTTCATTTAATTTTATTTTTCTGTTTTTTAAATGCAAGTCAAACTTGACTGTTGGGAGGCATTCCAACTAGTCGTTGGACTGCTCCCAATGATCATAAATTCTGTTGGAGGTAGTCCAACGACAATTGGACGACCTCTCTTTCTTGTATGTGAGGCTATATAAATAGAGCCTCACCACTTCGTGTAAAGTATGCTTTTTTAAGCATATTTGTTGGCAATACAAAGATCCTTTGTGGTTTAGATATCTCTTTTATGAGATTATAATTGGTTCATTAGAGACCATATTATATTTGTGCACTTGTGTAGCCCTTCGTTGGCATTGTAATTGTGCACATCTTGTTTCATTTCACCGACAACCAATAGAGGAGAAGGAAACATTACGCCCATAGTTAGATAATTGAGAAACAGACAATATTTAAATTTAATTTAGGAATATATCTAATTTTTTAAATAGAAACCCTATTTAAATTTTGAGAAATATTTTCAAAAAATTTTATTCCTTTTATCTCAAGAGATATTCCATCAACAATAAACACATTTGACCCACTTGAGTTATAACATTCAGATAAGATATCACCATTTAGTGTCATGTGAAATGAGGCACCTGAGTTAAGAAGCCAAAGAGATTTATCGGGATCAGTGATGCCAAAGGAAGAAACTGCGGCTCCAGTTGATGAAGTTCCTTTGAGTAAGGGTTAAAGAGCCTCTATTACTTGAGTCAAGGACATGTTCCCAATAGATGATTCTTGTGTAGTTTTGAACTCACTTGACTCTTGTGCAACCGAAGCTACCTTCCTTTCATAAGGTGGTCTTTTCAACTTAGGGCAATAGGTTTTGACGTATCCCGGTGATAGAACTTGAGTCCTCACCTCTCCTGATCTGCAATAGGAGAAAAAATAAGTAGAAAAGGTAGAAGAAGAAGAAGACGCTGAAGTAGAGGAAGGATATGCCGAGAGGTTTTGGGCTGCACAGGTTCACGCTTTCATCAATCGTGCGTGACCTGATGATACTTTATATTTATATATATTAGGTTACAAGGTAATTTGATTATGGACATAACTGTCCTACAACAAAACATAAAATTACAAGCATATCCTAGTAATCATGTCAATCACGCAAATCTCAGTTCGGGTCTGGAACAGACCCAAACTAAGTTCACGACACTTAATAGCCTCCCTCAAGTTGTGCATGGTCTTGTACCATGGACAACTTGTTCTTTAAGAACCAGAATTTGTTTTTCATCAAACCCTTTATAATTAAATCTTCCACTTGGTCTTCCGTAGGGATAAAATGAGGCTCAATCGCTTTGTCTTCAACCTTCTGTCGAATGAAGTGTTGATCTATCTCAATATGCTTTGTCTTACTGTGGAAAATAGGATTAAAAGATATTTTGATGGCACTTTGATTATCATACAATAAGATAGATTTCGAGATCCGTTCCTCCAATTCATTCAACAAATGCCTTATCCAAGTAGCTTCAGCAGTTGCAGCAGCCATTGATCGGTATTCAGCTTCAGTACTTGATCTAGTTATTGCCTTTTGTTTTCTACTACTCCAGAATACTAAGTTTTTCCCAAGAAAAATGCAATGCTCGGAAACCGACCTCCTTTCATCAGGATCTCCTGCCCAGTCCGCATCACTGTAGACCGTGACATCATATATGTCTCCTCTTATCCAACTTTTCTTATATACCAATCCATCTCCAATGGTACCTTTTTAAATACCTCAACACTCTCTTGACTGCATCCATGTGTCATGTTCGCGACTCATGCATGAACTGCGATACTTGATTGACAGAATAAACAATGTCAGGGCGAGTAAAGGTAAGATATTGAAGCATACCAACTACACTTCGATATCTTGTAGGATCTAGGTACAAATCTCCATCCTGTGAACTAAGTTTTGATGTAAGACACTCGGTGTAGACAAAGGTTTGCAATCTTGCATACCAAATTTCTTCAACAAATCTAGTGTGTATTTATGTTGTATCAGTGTCAGACAACCATCCTTCCTGTCTACCTCGACTCCAAGGAAATAACGCAAATCTCCTAAGTCTTTCATCTTAAACCTTTGACTTAAGAGTCTCTTTATTTCTTCAATGTGGCTCATCGAGTTCCCTGTAACAATAATATCATCAACATATATCAACAACAAGGTGGTGATGCCTTTACCTTTGAATATAAACAATGAGTGGTCAAAGAGAGATCGGCAAAACCCATGTTTTTGTACTTTTACGGAGAAACTTTCAAACCACGAGCGTGAGGCCTGCTTCAAACCATATATGGCTCTTTTTAGTTTGCATACATGTGTGCTTGGGTCTGCCTCAGCATATCCTGGAGATTGTTCCATGTAACTTCTTCCTTCAAGTCTTCATGAAGGAATGCATTTTTGACATCTAACTGACTAAATGTCCATTCATGTTTGACAACTAAATACAATATAATTTTTATTGTCCCCATTTTGACCACAGGACTAAAAGTTTCATCATAATCCTGGCAATATTCCTGTGTAAACCCCTTTGCAACAAGTCTTGCTTTGTATCATTCTATGGTGCCATCGGGTTTGTATTTAATTTTATAAACCCACTTGGAATCAACAACATTTTTGTTAGGGGGTCTGGAAACAATTTTTCACGTCTGACATTCATGAAGTGCTTCCACTTCTTCATTCATGGCCTCAATCCATTTGTTTGATTTCACGACATGGTTGTCCAGGATGACCATAATTATACTTCGAGCATTTTCGACTAGACAATCGATGTAGCTTGATTCCTTTGCCTTGCTTTTGTTTCTTAGGTGGAGATCCCTGCATTCTATCATTGGCAAGTCAGCATTTGTTAACTTCCTTACTACCAACTGACTTTTTGTTCTGAATATCTTTAACTTGCTTACCTTGCTCCAAGCCTTGTGTGGTCAGTTGCCACCTATCGTACTTTCGCTTATGGCGACATTCTTTCACTAAATGGTCCACCTTTCCACAGAAAGAACAAACAATGGAATCTCAGGGGTACAATAGATTCGGGAGAACTTGATGGTTATCTATCTGTTTATCGCACTGCCCCTGGAAGGTGTTTTTGCAAGCCACACTATGACTCTGGTTCTGGACCATAGATTGTAGATGAATAATGGCTCCGGTCAAGACATTTATTGTCTCGCTCATCTCATTATATGGCATCTAAATTGAAGCAAAATATGTTAATCAAATTAAGTACAAATCAATAAAATCAACAATACTTACTGTGCGATGCAGATGTCAGATGGTCAAAAATCACTATTTTCCCTGTCGCTCTGATACTAAGTTGTAACGCCCCAAAAATCCAAGACTTGTAACTTTTAGAACAATTTAGAAAGCTTTGAAATCATACGATTATCAAAGTTTAAATAGTACTTCAGCGGAAAATGATATTTTTAAAACCACAAGTCAATGAACCTTGAGCGCATTACAGCGTAAACCTTCCTTTGTCGAATTCCGCACAACTATTGAAATCAAATGGAAATTTCAATGATTGAGAATTTGTTCATGAGCTTTTTACAACTCATTATGTTTGTTGAAACAAAAAAGAAGTTTACTAAAACAATTTTAGTAACTCAAGGTTTAATTAAAAGAGAAATTTTGGAAATACACTTTATACTAAATTTATCAACATATCCTGTAAAACCCGCGTTTTCAAAAAAAAAAAAATCGAACCCGGGCCAGGTCGGGTCTGGATCCGACCCGGGCCCGCCCTCGTTCAGGTTTTTCAAACCCGACGCAAGAGAGGTTTTGTTTAAAAAACAAAACCCCCCCTGTGCGCCGCACCTCACCCGCGCAGCCCCCCCCCCCTCGACAGCAAGATAAGGGAAACCCTTTTAGGGTTTCCCCGAAGATCGCCCCGAGCTCTTTAAGAGCATCCCGGGAGGGGAGGGGAGGCACACCTCCCTTCTCTTCTCCTCCTCCTCGCCCTTGCCCCGAGGGCCCTTCTCGCAAACCCCGCCGTCTCCTTTAGTCCCCCCCCCCCCCCCGCAACTGCTGTCGCCGGCGAACAAAGCCGCCAGCCACCTCGCCTTCCCTCCTTCCTCTGTGGCCACCAGCGACCGCCGCCGCCAGCGACCTCTCCTTTCCGCCTCTCCCATCTCTCGTTTCTTCGGCGACCTCGAGTCCCCCCAACTCCCCTGCTTTGACATCCTCGTCGGCACCTCCTCTTCGGCACCTCCTCTTCGGCAGCCCCAGGTAAGCCGATCTCTCTCCTTGCTCACTCCCTTCCCCTTCCTTTTCAGACCAGCCGGTAGGGGCGATGCCTTGTCGCCGTCCTCTTTTCGGTCGGTAGGCAGGGGTGACACCCCTATCACCCCCTCCTGCCTTTTTGCCTGCCCTCGTGTTGCTCAGACAGGGGCTTTGCCCTTGCCTACTAGTTTTCCAATGGGGACGGGGTGCCCTAGCGCACATTTCGAGTAGGCAGGGGAAGAGCCTTGTCTCCCCGTATTGTCATCAGACAGGGGCCAATGGCCCCTGCCATTTTCTTTTTCTCAAGCCTGACAGGGGCCCCTGCCCCCCCCCCCCCCCTCCTCTTTTAAAGACCAGCAGCCCTGCCCTTTTTCTCCATGAACGACAGGGTCCATTGGCCCCTGCCTCCTCTTTTGAAAGTCACAGGGGGCCTTTGCCCCTGCACTCCCCTCTCTCTGCTCATTTTTTTGACAGGGGCCATCGGCCCCTGCCATTCCTCTTTTTGGTAGGGGCCTATGGCCCCTGCCCTTCCTTTAAAGCCAGCAAGAGCCTTCGGCTCCTGCCTCCATTTTCGAAAACCCAGCAGGGGCCGATGGCCCCTGCCCCTCTCTTAGTCGTCTGGCAGGGGCCGATGGCCCCTGCCCCTCTTTAAATATCCGGCAGGGGCCGATGACCCCTGCACCTGTTTCCTTTGCCGGCATGGGTCATTAGACCCTACCCCGCTCTGTTTCGAGTCGGCAGGAACCGTTGATCCCTGCCTTGTTTTGCAGAGAAGCTGAAACCCCAGTCCTTTATTGTCGTTTTCCCTATTCATTTAAATGCATACTAATAACGTACCTTTGCAGCTTACGCAACAGGCCCCGTTCGTGCTCCGTGGCCCGACCCTCGTATTATCCTCACGCATAGGCGTACGCAACTACACAACATTCTGAGGTAGGGTAAAGTCGCACAAAAGGGCAATTGATGAACGTATTTAAGTTGAAATGATTAAGATGCCATACTAGATATGCTTAGAGTTATATTGCTTCTGCATTGCGTATTATCATGTTTGTATGCTCATGGGTCGAGGTACAATTTCATTCTTCGATCATTATTTTGCATAGTTACTTATGAGTTTGAGGTGTGGTTTCGTACTTCGTGCAATACCTATGCTCTCGTTTGCTTGCATATATTTTTGCCTGCACGTTTCCTTTGATTGAGGTACGACTTCGTGTCTCATGTATTACTTATGACCTTATGTGTTTGCCTATCTAAGTGGTCAATGTATGGTTTTAGTACCTCGTGTATTACTTATGTGTTTTTCCCTCGCTGTGCGGCATCGCAAGTCGAGAGTTGTTTGTTGACATGTTATAACCTGCATATGCTCACACTCATGGTAAATATGTACTTACATAAATGTAGTCTTGTGCCTATCCTGTTATCACTTGTTTTCAAAACACTAGAAGTTGTACTTGTGCGCTATAGTTCTTATAAAGAGGATTTCCTTCTACAAACCCAGGGCTCTTCAAAATACACAACTTTTGCAAAATTAAGTTTTAAGTCCTGTCGGATTTCGAAGTCACATATAGGCCCTCCCAGGTCCACACACTTGGGAGAAATATTTTATAACCCTGATTCGAGTTGCGACCCAATTCGAATAACCCTGATCAGGGGCATGAGCCTATGGATGAGTGGGATTCTGTTGAAGGACCCATTTATCAATCTAGTGTCACATGTCGATACTAAGATAAATTTTGGATGTAAGATTGATAGTGTTGTGCCTTGCGTGAATGACTTAATGTGGCATTATGGCTTTTAAGGATGAATTGTGCCAAATGAGCACTCCTTTATTCTTGGGATCATTATGAAGTTGTGTGTTGGGTGTTCCTTTTGAGAAGCCCACACACCTCCCTGGTTCAGTATAGCGTACTT
Organism: Nuphar pumila; assembly: GCF_984573655.1. Taxonomy (NCBI): domain Eukaryota; kingdom Viridiplantae; phylum Streptophyta; class Magnoliopsida; order Nymphaeales; family Nymphaeaceae; genus Nuphar; species Nuphar pumila. Next base: position 115,119,406 of record NC_143252.1, on the reverse strand, counting down.
TTATACATGCACAACATGTTAAGTACTTTGTTGATCGGACGAGAGATCCGAGATGACCTTGCATCATGAAATATGAAAAATGTTGTTGAAGTGAACTCAAGACTTATCTTGTGAGGCTGTGTTGTATTAATTCTTTTACAGATAATATTTGTTGGGGTTTCTTTTGGTGGAACCATTACCCTTTCATCGTAGTCGTACTTTTGACAAGTACGACCGTACTTTTTGATAAGTACGACCGTACTTTTTGACAAGTACGACCGTACTTTTTGACAAGTACGTCTTCTTACGTTGCGATGATTGGATGAGTGGTTGTGGCAACCTCGATGAGTGCAAATAACAAAATGTTGTGATCACCTAAATAAGTGATGTTTCCGCCTTCACCGGCAAGATACTCGAATTGGTCGAAAGGCCAGAGTATGTAGAATGGGTCTTCACTTAACTACCCCTGATGTACTCATTCGAATCGCTGACTCCTGTCAGGAGAGAGGACAGGAAGGTACAAAACTTCGATGGACAAGCCATTAATGGCAGTTACGAGAAAAAGACTCGGCTTCCCCAGTCATCGGAGTTAGGGGAATGGGACTACCATAATTATCCTAGGTGGTAGCTCTCCATGTTTGGGATGCATCCATTGTTTATGCTGCTTTGGGGATTTCTCTCTTGGTCACCGACCGTCCCCTTAGGTGCGGACTCAGTCAGCTATCCGGGTTATCATAAAATACATAGCATAATAAACCCCCGGATCAGTCTAGGTTGTTTCTAGAGTCGTGCCTTGTACGTACCCGCTTGACCAGTTAATATCGAAACATAATTTAAATTCGATCACACAATGTGTTCAGTTATGCACGTGTGAAAGTTATAGGGTACAACAGGTTCAATACTTATGGAATTGTGTGTGTGGTTGATGAAGCATTGTATTTTGCTAGTTAACTTTCTTGTGCAGTGCTTTGCTTGTAATAGTTAGTCTATTTGTGCCAGTAAAATGCTTGTAATAATTTTAGCATTGTGCTCATGATAGTTGCTCTGTGAATCTGTTGAAATTAAATTGTTATATATAATTGTTTGTCCACTACATATTAAATTATTCTACTTAATTATGTTCAATATTGTCATGTCTGTGCACCTACCAGTTTTTAGTGAAACTGACCCATTTTATGGGCAGGTTTTAGATAGGTAACATAGTCTGCGATGACACGATGGCGTGATGAGATCAAGATAGAGCTCTTTCCTTGACGTTTCGCTCCTGAGGACATGTTGGTAAATTTGGTGTAAAGTGTATTTCAAATTTCTCTTTTTATAAAACCTTGAGTTACTAAAACTGTTTTAGTAAACTTCTTCTTGATTTCAACAAACAAATTTTAAATCATTGAAATTGCATTTTAAAACCCTTTGATTTCAATAGTTGTGCGGAATTTGGTAAAGGAAAGTTTACGCTGTAATGCGCTCAAGGTCCATTGACTTGTGGTTTTAAAAATATCATTTTCCGCTGAAGTATTATTTAAACTCTAATTATTGTATGATTTCAAAGCTTCCTAAATTATTCTAAAAGTTACAAGTCCTAGATTTTTGGGGCGTTACATATCCTCAGGAGCGAAACGTCAGGGAAAGAGCTTTATCTTGATCTCATCACGCCATCGTGCCATCGCAGGTTATATCACATATACATCACCTGCCCATGATATGGGTCAGTTTCACGAAAAACTGGTAGGTGCACATACAGGACGATATAGAACATAATTAAGCAGAGCAATTTAATATGTCCAGTAGACAGCCAATTAAATAGCAATTTGCTTTCAACAGAGTCATGGAGCAAACTATCATGAGCACGATGCTAAAATTATTACAAGCATTTTACTAATACAAGTAGGCTAGCTATTACAAGCAAAGAACTGCATAAGAAATTTAACTAGAAAAATACAATGCTACATCAACCATACCCACAATTCCATAAGTATTGAACCCGTTGCACACTATAACCTTCATACATGCATAACTCAACAAATTGTATGATCGGATTTAAATTATGTTTCGATATTAACTGGTCAAGTGGGTATGCACAAGGCACGACTCTAAACACAACCTAGACTGATCCGGGGGTTTATTATGCTATGTATTTTCTGATAACCCGGATAGTTGACTGAGTCCGCACCTAAGGGGACAGTCGGTGACCAAGAGAGAAATCCCCAAAGCAGCATAAACAATGGATGCATCCTAAACATGGAGAGCTACCACCTAGGATAATTGTGGTAGTCCTCTTCCCCTAACTCCGATGACTGGAGAAGCCAAGTCTTTTGCTCGTAATTGCCATTAATGGCTTGTCAATCGGAGATTTTGTACCTTCTCGTCCTCTCTCCTGACGGGAGTCAGCGGTTCGAATGAGTACATCAGGGGTAGTTAACTGAAGACCCATTTCTACATACTCTGGTCTTTCGACCCAACTCAAGTATCTTGCTGGTGAAGGCGGAATCATCACTTATTTAGGTGATCTCAGCATTTTGTTATTTGCACTTATCGAGGTTGACACAACCTACTTATCCAATCATCGCAACGTAAGACGTACTTGTCAAAAAGTATGGTCGTACATGTCATAAGTACGACTACAACGAAAGGGGGATGGTTTCACAAAAGAAACTCCAACGGATATTATCTGTAAAAGAAGTAATACAATAAAGTTTGGCAAGATAAGTCTTGAATTCATTTCAATAATATTTTGCATATTTCATGATACAAGGTCGTCTCGGATCTCTCGTCCGATCAACAAAGTACATTACACCAAAAAGGGGGTGCGTAGGTTTCTCAAAAGGAACACCCAACACACAACTTCATAACGATCCAAAGAATATAGGAGTACTCATTTGGCACGATTCATCCTTAAAAGCCACAATGCCACATTGAGTCATTCACAAAGACACATCACTATCCATCTTGCATTCAAAATTTATCATAGTATCAACATGATTCGCACGACACGCAACACTAGGTTGATAAATGAAGAATGGGTCCTTCAACAGAACCCCACTCACTCATACGCTCATGCTCTTGATCGGGGTAATTTGAATTGGGTCGCAACTCGAATCAGGGTTATAAAACATTTCTCCCAAGTGTGTGGACTTGGGAGGGCCCAAATGTGACTTCGCAATCCTGCGAGGCTTAAAACTTAACTTTGCAAAAGCTGTGCAAATTTGAAGATCACTGGGTTCGCAGAAGGAAACCCTCTTTTAAAGAACTGCAATGCACAAGCACAACTTCTAGTGTTTTGAAAACAATGAAATCAGGATAGGCACAAGACTACATTTATGTAGTTACATATTTACCATAAATGTGAGCATATGCAGGTTATAACATGACAACAAGCAACTCTCAACTTCTGATGCCGCACATCGAGGAAAAAGCACATAAGTAACACACGAGGTACCAAAACCATACCTTGACCACTTAGATAGGCAAACACATAAGGTCATAAGAAATACACGAGACCCGAAGTCGTACCTCACTCAAAGGAAACATGCAGGCAAAAATATATGTAAGCAAACAAGGGTATATGTATTTCAAGAAGTACGAAACCCCACCTCAAACTCATAAACAACTATGCAAAATAATAATCGAAGAATGAAATTGTACCTCGACCCATGAGCATGCAAACAAGAAAATACGCAATGCAGAAGTAATATAACTCTAAGCATGTCTAGCATGAGCATCTTAATTATTTCAACTAAATTAGGTTCATCTATTGCCCTTTGTGCGACTTTACCCTACCTCGGAATGTTGTGTAGCTGCGTACGCCTACGCGTGAGGATAATACGATGGTCGGGCCACGGAGCACGAACGGGACCTATTGCGTAAATCTGCAAGAGTGTGAGAGTTATTATGATGTAGTTGTCAAAAAGAACAGAAGGCCAGTGGTAAGATATGCCCTGTCGGCGAAATCAAATGAGTGGCAGGGGTATCGTCCTCTGTCTAACCAAACAACGAATGACAGGACAGCGGATGGCAGGGGCCTTGGCCCCTGCCTGACAGAGCAGCGAACGACAGAGGTCGCGGCCCCTGCCTAACAAAGCAGTGAATGGCAGGGGCCAAGGCCCCTGACGGCCAAAACAATGAACGAAAAGGGCCTCGACCCCTGCTTGCCAAAACAACAAACGGCAGGGGCCTAGGCCCCTGCCTGACGAAAGAAATAAATGGCAGGGGCCTCGGCCCCTGCCTGACAAAACAAGGAATGGCAGGGGCCCCGGTCCCTGCTTGGCGGAACAATGGCGAAACAAGGGGGAAGGTGCGGCAGGGGGGGTGTCGGTCCCCTGCCACCCTTCAGGTAGGCATAGAGGGAATAGGAGGGCACGACACAGGCCGTATGCCGTCTGTCGGCCTCTCGGCAAGTCCTCAAGGAGAGGGAAAAGAGGGAGGAGGGTGAGACAAGGGGACACTCGACCTCCCGTCGGTCGTCCGATAGCCCACCTGAGAGGAGGGGGTGTCGCAGGGGTGACTGGCCCCCTGATGGCTCTCCAACAACCTCAAGAGAGGGGGAGACGACAGGGGCCCGTAGGCCATCTGTCAGCCCTCCGATTGATTCAGAGGGAGCGGGAGGGCGCGGCATGGTTGTCGACCTCCCGTTGTCCATCCAACGGGACAACAGAGGGAGAGGGAAGAGGATCAGAAGGCGGGGGAGGAGAAGTGGGAAAAAGGCGTACCTGGGGAAGGATCGACGGCAGTGGTCGGCGTTGCCGATCGGCATCGGCGTTGTGCATCAAGGAACGAGAGGATGGCAGGCGCGAGGAGGTGGAGACTCGAGAGGGAGGCATGCCCTCTCTGCCCTCCTGCGATGCTTTTAAAGAGCTCGGGGGGGGGGGGGGGTGAAATTCGGGAAAACCCTCAAGGGGTTTCCCTTATCCTGTCGAGGGGGGAGGTGGAGCGGCAAGGGTGGGGGGTGCGGCGCACAGGGGAGAAGGTTTGTTTTTAAACAAATCCTCCCCTGCATTGGGTTTTAAAAATCCTAACGAGGACGGGCCCGAGTCGGGTCCAGACTCGATATATATATATATATATATATATATATATATATATATATATATATATATATATATATATATATATATATTACGTGGGTTTTACATTGTGTTCTTCGTAAATCTGGAATTCTTAGAGTCTATATGCATATAAACGTTCAAATTATGTTATGCTACATGCCATGAATGAGGAATTACCTTATGTTTGAATTTATGTGATATGCTTAAGTATTATGTGATTTGAATGTTGTTTCAAATACATATATATATATATATACACGTGAACTCACGTGTATTTTGCATGTGTATTTCGCATGTACATAAGTGCATAAATGCTTCACTTGTTCTAAATCGAGATGATTCATGGATGAAAGCCTGTATGTGGATTGATTTTATGAAGGCACATGCATACGAATATTGTGAACATATGCATATAGATGTTTAATGCATGCACATTGTTATTCGATATGTATGAGTGTGTATATTAAAAATGCATAGACATCATTGCATTTATAGCATGATTGTTTTTGATTTTTGCATATGATGCATCAATGATCAATGGATCATCCCAAGCCTGGTGAGCCCTGAGCTGGGATTGCTCCTCTACTTGTGTTTATGCATCGCAAAAATCACATTGGACATTTTTTTCTCTATATTGTATTGTTCTGCATTCTTTCACGGGCGGGAGTCCCACGATGAGTCTCGCATTTGGAAATGCAAATTTATGATATTAATTTGGCATACTGAATTGCAAATTAATGAAAAAACTATTAGTAATAAGACAAAGAAAAATGAACAGTGTAATGTGAAATGAAATGGGGATCTTCGAAACACGAGCTTAGATTAACAAGGGCAAGTGTCAAGAATGACACTAAAGCATAACCCTTAAAAAGGGTATAACTGGAAAGAAAATAAAAATGTATTCTTTATTGATATGAAAAACCAATTGCTTAAGAAGCATTGGAATAAAATACAAGAGGGGCTGCACCCCTTTATATACATAGCTGAAAGAGGACTCAATAGAGTTGTTGGACACAACTCTATTTAGAGCTGTTGGAATGTGTCAATCCAACAACTCTATTAAGAGCTGTTGGACTGTGTCAGTCCAACAGCTCTATTGCTAGTCAAGTCTGGACAGGACTTGACTAGCAACAGTCATTCTAGTTCAAACTGAACTAGATGACATAAAGACAAAAAATAAAAATAAAAGAAAAAAAATTACAGAAAAGAAAGAAATGAAAAATGTATTTATATATATATAATAATATAATATTATTATATATACATATATGTACAGTTTTACATTTTAACACTCCCCCTCAAACTTACGGTACAATGAGCGAAAGTTTGTCTAAGAGAAAGTGAAATCGGGGAGCAGCGAGAGGCTTTGTAAAGAAGTCTGCTAACTGATATTCTGAAGTGACATATGGCAGATCAATTATCCCGTGTAGATATTCCTCTCTGACGTAGTGACAATCCATTTCGATGTGTTTGGTGCGTTCGTGGAATGTTCTGTTACTGACAATGTAGATCGCACTTTTGTTGTCACAACACATTTGTGAAGTCTTTGTTGCTTCAGCTCCCATGTCAGCAAGCAGTCGTCGGAGCCAAACTACTTCCATGGTCGTGGTTGCCATGACTTTGTATTCAGCTTCGGTGGATGAGAGAGATACCTTCTGCTGCTTTTTACACCTCCACGAGATAAATGATTCCCCTAAAAAGACACAAAAGTCAGTGGTTGAGTGTCTATTATTGGGATCACCTCCCCAATCAACATCAGTATATGCAATTAAATCAAGAGAAGAAGAGGAAGATAAGAAAAGTCCGCGTGAAAGAGAGGACTTGATGTATCTGATAATACACATGACTGCTCCCATATGAACAGAAGTAGGAACATGTTGAAATTGACTTGCTGTATGAACAACATGTGCTATATCTGGTCGGGTAATGGATAGATAGGAAAGTGCCCCGACAAGCTGTCTGTAAGGAGTAGGGTCTGCAAGAAGTTCTCCATCATCAATCTTCATTTTAACATTAACAACTTCTGGAGTGTCAACTTTCTTATCATCAGTAATACCAGACCTGAAAACAATATCAAAAGCAAATTTAGTCTGAGATAATAAATATCCTGTAGGAGAATAAGCAACTTCAATGCCTAAAAAATATCTCAACAAGCCCAAATCAGTCATTTCAAAATGAGATTTAAGAAGTGTTTTGATTGTTTCAACTCCCTGTTTATCGCTTCCGGTGATGATCATATCATCCACATAGAGAAGAAGCACAATGATCCCTGCATCAGAATTCTTAATAAACAAAACAGAGTCAGTTAAACAGAATTGAAAACCAATATCAATCATAACACGACTAAACCTATCATACCAAGCTTTTGGTGCTTGTTTAAGTCCATAAAGAGCTTTTTCTAAGCGAAGGACTTTACCCTTAGGAATACTTAGACCAGGAGGGGGTTCCATATATACTTCTTCAACTAGCTTTCCATTTAAAAAAGCATTTTTGACATCCATTTGAAAAATAGACCATTTTTTGATAGAAGCTAAGGCAATTAAGGTTCAGACAGTAGTCATACGAGCCACCGGAGCAAAAGTTTCTTCATAATCAATCCCATATTCTTGGGCATAACCTTTGGCTACTAAACGGGCTTTATATCTTTCAAGAGTACCATAACTCTTGGTTTTAATTTTATAAACCCATCGACATCCTATAGTTTTCTTCCCTGGAAGAAGATCTTGAATATTCCATGTAGAAGCCTTTTCAAGTGCATCTAATTCAGCTTTCATGGCTTCTATACATTTGATATTGTTTTTTGCTTGAAAATATGTGGATGGTTCTTCATATGAGTGAATTAATGCAATAATTGCCCTATATGTGGGTGAGAAAGACTCATATGATACAAACTTTCCTGGAGGCCTCGAGATTTGGGATGATTGTCTAGTTGGAATGTTAGAATATTTCTCAAGTGCACATGGAGGATTAGACTCTTGTCGCCTGGAATATTGAATACTAGTATCTCTATGAACTTCATTTTCAACATTAAGATCAATAATTCTTTGATCATCATCAAAGTTACAGTCAAGGTCATATTCATCAGATGTTGATGTTAGATCTAGCAAAAAGGAGTACTCAGTGACGTCTTTTAATTTTCTAAAATCAAAGAAGCTCTCCTTTTCAAGAAAGGAAACATTTCTAGACACATATAGTTTATTATTTTTGAAGTTAAAACATCTATAACCTTTCTGGTTTTCAGCATATCCTAAAAAGGCACAGGGAATCGCACGAGGGGAAAGTTTATCATTTTTGTCAGTAAATATGAAACATTTGCACCCAAATATTCTTAGTCTAGAGTAATCTGGAGAAATGTTCATAAGTTTTTCAATGGGAGTGATATTTTGTAACGAAGAAGATGGCATCCGATTAATGAGATAGGTGACAGTTAAGGCAACTTCTGCCCAAAAGTCTTTCGGGACTTTATTTGCTATTAATAAAGTCCTAGTGGTTTCTATAATATGGCGATGTTTTCGTTCTGCCAGTCCATTTTGTTGAGGTGTATAAGGACAAGATCTTTGATGTGTGATGCCATGCAATTTAAGATAATTTTGAAAATCTGTGGATAAAAACTCTCCCCCTGAATCTGTGCGAAAAATAATAATATCATTTTGAAACTTGTTTTTAACCATATTATGAAAAGTTTGAAAGTATGAAAATACTTCAGACTTATGTTTGAGAAAGTACATCCACGTATGTCGGGAGAAATCATCGACAAAAATAACATAGTAAACAAATCCTCCTTTAGAAATTACTGGTGCAGGACCCCAAACATCCGAGTGTATTAATTCAAGTGGTCTTGAAGAGAAAAAGGTTCTGTTCTGAAATGGTAATCTTTTCATTTTGCCGAGAATACAATCTTTACAATCAAATGATTCAGAGTTACAAAATTTTCCTAGATTTGGAAAATATTGGATTTTGGCTATATGTGGGTAACCAAGTCTCTTATGCCACAGTTCCAACTCTATTTTTTGAATATTATAACAAAAAACTTTCTTCGGCATTTCCAAAAAATCCATGTAATAGAGTCATCCTTCTCTATGGCCTTCCCCAATCAGCTTGCCTGACTGGCGATCATGTACCCAACAACCATGAGAAGAAAAAAAAATATTACACCCATAATCAGAAATTTGAGATACAGATAAAAGATTTAAATTTAATTTGGGAACATGTCTAATTTTTGGAATAAAAAAAAAATTGTTTTATAAATTTTTTCAAAATTTTCTATTCCTTCCATTTCAAGAAAAGTCCCATCAGCAGTAAAGACCTTTGACACACTTGTTTTATTTTTAACACATTTGGATAGACTTTGATTATTTGGGGTCATATGAAAAGATGCACCAGAGTCAAGAAGCCAAGAAATTTTACCTAGATCAGAAAAAGATGAGGTTGCTGCGCCGGTTGAAGCTTCAGATGAGGAAGAGGCACCTTTGATGAGAGGCTGAAGAATCTTCATTAGTTGGGCCAGGAAAACTGGTGCATCCTGATCTTTAGGCTCCGATCCAGCAATTGCAGCTCTTTTTTCTCTCAGCTTCTTAAGTTTGGGACATTGTAGCCTGTAGTGTCCCGGTTCATGACAGTGATGACAAATAACTTTCTTCTTATCATAGTCACCATTTTGTCGGTTAAAGTGAGGAGGCCTATATGATCGAACATGATTTCCTGGTCTAGACACGGCTAAAACGGAATCATCTTCAATTTTTAAAGAACCTTTCCGGAGACGATTTTCTTCCATTGTTAACTCTTCAATAGTTTCAACAATAGAAGGAATTTTTCCCCGATGAAGTAGGGCCGATTTAGTGGTTTCAAATTCTGGCCTTAATCCAGTGATAAACTGGTAAAAATGTTCAGCATCGAGTTGTTTCTGACGAAGCTCAATGTCTTCGGCACAATGCCACTTTGGTTCTAAAAGGGAAAGTTCTTCCCAAAGTTCGAACAACCCATTGTAATATTCACAAATAGTTTTGTCTCCTTGTGTCAGCATTCGAACTTTTTCTTGGAGGTTGCACACGTGTGCAATATCTTTAAGGGAATACATATTCTTAAGGTATTCTCATGCCTTATCGGCATGATCAAATTTGGCAAGACTTCAGCATTTTTTAATGTCAAAGCTATTGATAAGCCATGACATTATCTTCGCATGAGATATTCTTCATTCTTTTCATTTCTTCTCGTATGAGGCAATAACCTTGATTTTCTCTTCTTCCGATAGAGGGACCTCTTTATCTCCCTCCTTTTTAGTAAGAGATAGCTTAGGTTCTGAATCGGAACCATCCACAATCCCCCATAAGCCTTTTCCCCATATATGGTGCTTCATGATTGAAGCCCATGTTACATAGTTAGTATCGCTTAGTTTCATAGGCATGATGGTGACTTTATCATTGTCATCCATCGATTACAAGGAGAGAAAGAATAGGGATAGAAGAGAAACAAGAAGGAAAATGAAAAAGAAAGAAAAAAAAACAATACAACAAGATGTGAAATCTTCTCCAATGAAGTGATAAAACACTTCTCTTCAAGTGACGAACACTTTTGCAAACGGGCACGGAAACCGAGGCAGCTTTTCCTCAAGATTTAGTACTTCCGCGGCTCTGATACCATGAAATGAAATGGGGATCTTCGAAACACGAGCTTAGATTAACAAGGGCAAGTGTCAAGAATGACACTAAAGCATAACCCTTAAAAAGGGTATAATTGGAAAGAAAATAAAAATAAAAATATATTCTTTATTGATATGAAAAACCAATTGCTTAAGAAGCATTGGAATAAAATACAAGAGGGGCTGCACCCCTTTATATACACAGTTGAAAGAGGACTCAATAGAGCTATTGGACACAGTCCAACAACTCTATTGCTAGTCAAGTCTGTCATTCTAGTTCAAACTGAACTAGATGACATAAAGACAAAAACTAAAAATAAAGGAAAAAAAATTACAGAAAAGAAAGAAATGAAAAATGTATTTATATATATATATATAATATTATTATATATACATATATGTACAGCTTTACATTTTAACATAATGTACTTTCTGAGATGTCTTGTCGGGAGTACGGGATTCTTCAAGTTACGGTTTTGGAGAAACCGAAAGAACACAAAAACTCCATGTGTATTGTTGTTGCCCCTGAACCCAATATTGAGGTTCTTTCTCCTAGCCACGGTTTTAGGGAGAGTCTGTCGCTTTGCCTGGGAGTGGTGTATAGACACAGTTGTTTTGGTATACAAAGAAGAGTGACACTTGTGGATGGGTGGTCCTTGGTGTCCCCGGCATTAGATAGGCGGTCTAATATTTCGAAGGCTGTTTCGGTTGAGGGCTAAGTTTGGAACCCAGTAATAAAATACAAATTGTGTGCTAAGCTACCTTGGGAACCTAACTTGACTTCAAGAATTTTACCCGTTTGGTGTATCCGCGGGTAACGAAAATTAAAAAAAAAAACTTAAATTGTGTGTATTTAATAGGGACATGCATATAAAAAGAAAATTCTAATAAGAGGTAATAATTTACTCATGCATTACACTGAAACCATGCATATTCCTACTATGCATTAGATCATGTATGTGTACCTGTTTCCTTAACTATTAAATGTTGGTGAATGCATAATGTTGTTCACTAATGATGTTAAATGGTTGTATTGCTTAAATTGTGATCTATGTTATTTATTAAATGTTTTCTCATACTTAATAATTGTCTCTATTGCATGAATACTTAATTGAATTATTGATTTGTCGTAATTGCATTTTCTCTAAGTTATTGCATGAATTCTTATATGTATTCTTTATGCTCATTTAGTTCATTAGAGAGATTCGTACGCAGAATTCCTCGAATTTCTGACACCTTACTTTTGTTGTTTTTCACAGCCCTAGGGGATCAGTTAAGCGAATCACTTCTGAGAGAGCTAGAGTGTTACACGTTTGCTAGACAGCTTCACAGATGGACAACGTGACTCTGTTTTTCCTTACTTTCTATTTACATTTAATTGTTCATGCACTCTGATTCTTTTTATGCAATTGTCTCGAAACTACTATTTCTTAATTAATAAAATTTGGTTTGTTATGGTATGAATGATAAGTGTAAGATCCCTTGTGGTTGGTTGGGTTATCCAATGAGGAGTGGAACTGTAAAGGCTTCGGGTCTCTGAGAATGTTTCCGCAATGGTTTAAAAAAAAATCCGTACTCTTTTAAGGGGTATGAGTTGGGGTCGTTACAGAGAGGCCATGGACAGGGTCCTGGAAGAAGTTGAACTGGCTTCATTATTCGTTAGCATAAGAGAAAAATGTGTGGAGGCACATAAGAGTCTTGTTAAGCTAACCTTGGATCTTTCATTTTTAATCCTACTAAAGAAGAAGAATTGGTATTGATTGGGGTAGATCTTGTTGCATTCTTCAATAACCCATGCAAAATAGTGGATCAGGTTTTTGCTTTGTTCTTCCTCCAACAATGTATGGGAGCGATATGTTTGAAGGCATCAGAAGTGTATCAGACTATGAGACATTATGGTTCTATAACGACAATGGTTTGGAATATATGTTAAGAATGCACAATGTGGATCAAACACATGTATTTGGTCCGAGAGGAAGATAGAAGTGTATGTACCATTTGTTGAGGAAGATGCTTCTGCCCAAATATGAGTGTGACTTGGTAAAGGAAATTTGTTTCACAGATCGAGGCGTAATTGGTGGCTTGATATGTTGTCACCATAACAGATACGAGAGATGCATCACTATGAGTTAAAAGTTGTAATATAAAGTTGTATATGTATGTGAATAGAGTCAAAGTTAATAAAGGTCAAATATGTCCGCTTTCAGTGCTTTATTCTCTATTGTATTTATTCATGTTGTAAAGGGTACTTTAGTCAAGAAGAATGTTGTAAAGGGGAAGTTGACCCCTATATACTTTGTAATCCCTAAAAAAAAGAAATAGAAGTCTCTTTACATATTCATCCTCTCACCCTCGTTGCTTCTTCTATGCATCCTTTGACTCAAATACGGTATCAGAGCCATGTTCTTGCATAGGAGAAGTACCTGCGACCTTAAAACTTGCTGAAAGGGAAAATCTGCTGGGATCTAGTCTATTTTCAGACTTTTCTTGCTCTTTACAAGATCTTGATTGTGTTTGTTCAGTGTCATTTAGACCTGCTCGGAGCATGCATAAACTAGCAAACTTCATTTACAACATATTCAATGTCTAGCCTCATAATAGCAAGGTAGTGAAAAGCTCCTGCCATGCTTTTATACTTTTAGGGATCTTTCGATGGTTTACCTTCATACTTGAAAAGCCGCTTATTCGTTGCACATAGTACCCCACAGGTTTGCATGAAGCCACATTAAACCTTTTCAAGATGTCCATAGCATAATTTTGTTGTGACATCTTGATTTGGTTATCTTGTCAGTCCACTTAAAAACTTGAAAAATATCCCAACACTCCCAGGTCCATTAGAAATTTTTCATGCAAAAACCTTTTAATATCATTGATCAAGGCAATCAAACTACCAATTCTAATAATATCAACATATCAAAGAATTACCACCACACCTCTATCCAGGAAAAGAGAACGGTCAGTTGCAGCCCTTTGGCATTATCTCACCTTAAGTGTATTAATGAAAGCTTTGGAAGCAAGTCCTTGAAGCTTCCTTTACACTACAAATAGATTTGTTTAAAGCATGAATCACATCATTGTTTCTTAAGATTATGTGTGTGTGATCAAGCCCCTCTAAAATATTCTCAAAGACCATATTGTACATTACACATAAAGCAAGGCTAACAAGTTTTAGCTATAACCTATGCTGAAACTTTAGTAGATGCGATCATTTCATATTATTTTGAATCTAGTAAAGTTGGACAAAAAGGTTCAAAGAAGCTGCTATCGAAGAAGGCAACCAATGCAATTCACTGTACAGGATTACCTGGAACAGGTGGAAGGGGTTGCACAAAGTCGTTAGAATGCAGCAGCTCAGGTAGAGGATCCTTCTTACATTCGTTAGAGGTATGTTCCCTCTCTTTCACCTTCTTCATGTCAAGCACTTCATGTGATGCAACCTTGAGATGCATCAATAGGTAATCAGATGAACGGCATTAGATAACATACAAAGTAATTAGATGAAAGGTATCAGACAATACATAAAGCAAATTCAGACCTCCTCTTCAGCAAACAAGAATACTGGACTTGGGTTTTTCAAACAATCAACTTCATAACTAGAAATATCAGTAGATTAGCCATCTAATTAACTAATCAAAGCAGCTGTCAAATTAAAAAGGACATTCAGATACATTTAGCAATAATCACATGAGAAAAACAAAAAAAACACGAATCAGAGAACAAAAATTGAGATCAATAAGTCTTAGTGCGCTATTGCATATAGTGTTACAAACAAAGATGATGATCCATGATTCAGAGTGCTAATAAAAAAAGATGAATATTTGAGGAAGCCCAATTGCATTGGGCAACAACCATGTTTGGGAAACCCAATTGCAATTGACATACAGCTTCATAGGGTGATCACTTGAGAAAAGGGGCAGGCACAAAAGAAATTTCAAGAAAAGAAAATCATATTTCAGATGACGACGAAAGAGGAAGAACAGAAGAAAGAAGCAAAGCTATTAGGTTGAAGGAAAGTAGGAAAATGAGATAGAAAAATGGGACACAGAAGGATTTGGACAGAAAAGAAGAGTTGAGAATGTCAAAGATCAAGGAGAACCTTCATATTGTTGAAACAGCTCTAATACCATGTGTTTTTTTCCATCTAAATTGCACAATGGAAAATAAGGGGAAGAAAAGAAGAACACAAATTGTTGCAATGGAGAGTTCCCAATGTCATCCGATAAAAGAGACAAGCACATCATACATACAGACTTTGGCCCTATACATATACCTTCTAGCATGGGCTTTAAGCAAAAAGCCTGGCCTAATTATAGACCTAAGCAAACATGGTTATGTCCGGGACAAGGATGCACGATCCTTTAGGTGCATGGCTAGTTAAGCCATTATTAACTTGATCTCATTTTCCCAATATACCTACCTTTACAAAAACCAATATATTATTAATTCAACCTCTATCCAACTTTTGACTTCGCACCACAAGTTATACCAAATACCAATATGAGGTAAATGCTACCGGTCTGCCTAGATGGACGTCTGATCTGGTTCTGGATTTGGATCACGTCTCAACATGCTATCCCTAACAGCTCCCATCAAACTGAGTATAGTTGAGGCTATTTACAGTTTGCTGTCAATCCTGCAATTGTGTAGTTGGTGGCTTTGTCATGATATCAGCTACTTAAAATTGTGTGCTAACAAACTGTGGTTTTAATTCTTGATCCTCAATCTTTTCATGCATAAGATACTTGTCGATCTCAATATGTTTGGCCTTGTTGTGCTGTACTGGATTATCCTTTTGTTATCATAATACAGCATAGATCATCCAATATTCTAGTGCAAGTATGTAAGCAAATTTTGGCTCCAGATAATCTCTACAGTTACTGAAGCCATGGCCCGATACCTGGCTTCCATGCTGGATCTTGCTATGGTCCTTTGCTTTTCACTACTTCAAGACACTAAATGTGAGCATAAGAAACCGGGAACCAAAATGCCTTATCCTGAAGTCACATGAGCAGTCGGTACAAGAATATGTATATACGACTCACCCATGGAACAGAACCATAATTTTGTTGTACACTTATAAATACTCTGCAATTGTCCTTTTTTATGCATCTCAAGATTCTCTTGACAGCCTCCAAGTGTGAAGTTCTGAGAGCATTAATAAACGGTGGTATCTGGTGTGTGTTTCAATATACTATTACAAGAGTGTCAACCGCTATGATGAGGTTTATCACAAAGAATAAACAAAAATGACTAATATCTTCTAATTTATAACTACAATAAATTACATAAGACAAAGGACAATGGTGTCTATGTCCCTAACTTCTATTCTTTCAGGTACTTTATTAGATAAAAAATGAATATGTAATATTTGGCACAGCCAATAGCTAGATTACAATAAAAAGAGGACCAAAATTTTTAGTTTATCAACATTTCAATAAAGAATATAAAGAAATAAGAAAAAGGACATAAACATCCTATATATAGGAAAACTCTCACTCTACATTATAATATACTGATTGTATTCACATAGATGACACATAATTAAGAGAAATGATAAAAGAGAAGCATAAAGAAGCTGAAACTCACATAGGCAACCTCTGAAGATGGTAAACATCCTTCAATAAGAGTGTTTTCTGGGAGAGTATTCTGTACACACACAAGGAGCTTTCAGACCTCTCAACCGAAGGAGATTGTATATAAAATATTAAGCATCACAATTTAGAATACACACAGAGGCACAACTAAAAGATGCAGTTACCTGTTTATAAGGATCCAAATAAATCCCTGCAGGTTGTTGCTTTCTCTTTTGCAAAGATCCAAGGCCCTGAACAGATTCAAGCATCACGCTTCGAAGAGAGTCCTTTTTTTGTCCAGAAAGTTGACTCCTTCCATCAGGCATGCTGCGTCCCCATGTGTACATTACATACTTCCTCAACTAGACAAATGTAGGTATTAGTTAGTTGTATAATGCAAGAAAACACAAATGTTACCTATAAAGTATTTTTCAAACTAATATTAGTTGCCGCACATTCCAAATAAATACCTTATCCCAATGCCGTTGGGCTCTTCGCCTTGCTCTAATATCTCGAAATTTAACATCTTCATGACGGAGTTTCTTGAATCTGTATTCAAACTATAACAAATGAACGTTAGACAAGACACTTTCAAATTTTAGAACTTACGAGTTTGATAATGATCAAAAAGAGCAATCCAGCAAATTTAGGAATTCACAATTTTGCTAGTTTCATGGATTCTAGAAATGCTAGTCCATTTTAGAATCCTGAGCTCTTACAGAAATAGATTCCCTATTTCATCTAATTTACCAAAAGAAGCCCTTGATTTCCATGAACTAAGCTCTCACCTCCAAGTGCAAAATATGCTTTGAAAGTAAAACCAATTTCCCCATTTTGGACCAAACCGTCTCCCAACAGTAATTCCATATTCAGACCTCAAGCCTACCACAAAAAATTCTAATGCAAATCCATGTATTACCATGATCACGAACAATATCTTACCATGACCACAAATATATAGAATATGAAGAAACAAATAAGGATAGCATAACAGATGACATCAGAGTCAGAAACTTACTTTCAACAAAAGGAACAAGAAAATAGCAGTACTGAAGGTATAGAGGCCACCAACATCCGCAAGAAAGCCGACTGCATATGTTAAGAAATCATAAGAAACTTCAAGTAATAAATGTAGATTGAAAACATAAAAAATGGTAACACCTAACAAAATAAGAGCACTACTTATAAGTCTTGTAAAACCAGAAAGACGCTAACAAAAAACAGCATTAAGATTGAAAATAGAAAAGCAAAAACCATAAACTTTATCAGAACAGCAAATACAATCTTTCAATTTATTATGAACATTACTTAAATTAAATTCAAGTGTATGACAACTTCTGCATATTAAAAGAAAAGATGCAAGCTTGAAATAAAAAAGCTGGATAATTAGATATAGAAGTTTTACTACTGGTTATTGTGCCTTTATGGATAGAAATCTTGCCTCCTAGGGGACTAGAAAGCAAAATGTGCTATTTAGACCAAGTGTGGAGTCAGAGTATGGAACCCGGCCTTTGGTGCCAGTGAAGGAACATGGATAAAGATAAATCCTGAATGAGATGGTATTGAGGTAGCTCTAGCCATGACCCTCTTTTGCAATAAGATATAAGCCATACATCTTGCCGTAAATTCGGTGCATCACGAAAGCACAAAGCATTCAAATATTGTCATTTTATTTGGGAGAAAATTGAACAAAGGGTACTCAAGATTTGCATATGTGAGAAGTCAAGATCAACTAGTTGAGATTCTTACAAAGGCAGTCAACAAAACGAGGCCACATAGGACTTCTTAGCAAGTTGGGAATAATATATGTTTTTTGTAATGAAATACGCGGAAGCACAAAACACTAGCCACCAAGGGCTTACAAGATCACACTTACACACGTGCACATTCACAAGTCCACTATGGAACTAAACAAAAGCCAATAAGGCAATAACAAGAGTGTAAAAATATAGGATATTATTCATCAAATGCTTAACACAAACATTAAAGAACAAAGGGGTTTTAACCCCTATTTATACACAAAGAAGCCCATGTAGGAGGGGCTGTTGGGAGCTCCAAAGAGTGGTTGGGAGCTCCCAACGACTCGTTGGGTCAATGCCCAAAGAGCCCCTAGTCTTTTAATAAAAGACAAAAAGAAAAATTTAAAAATAAAACTACTAGAACTATTATCCCTAGTGGATATTTTATTACAAGGAGAAAAGACCAAAATACCCTTGACTCGAAAAGGAAATTACATACATATAATTTAACAATTTATCTACCCCAAAATGTTGAAAGAGGGACATTCTTACCCTATTTGAGTTGACTGTTTTGAAGGTAGTTTGAACTTTGTGTAAACATGTATTATACAAATGTATGATGGTTTTGTTTTTATTTTTTATACTTATTATTAAACAAATAATGGAATGAGGGGGATAGACCAAAAGAGACCCTGTTCTTCTCTCCCATACTCCTCTTCTTCATCTTATTATTTCTCTCCTCTCCTTCTACCCTTTTCTTCATTTATTTCTTTTATATGGGTACCTAAGGACAGCTTTCAGATGTAAATTGTAACGCCCCAAATTTCAAACTTGTGAACCTTTTCAGAAAAACAGGCGAGAAACTAAAACTATCTCTTTCCTTCAGAGTTTATTTATGAAATCAGCGGAAGATTTTTCTTTTGTTAAATCAGACGACAAGCTGACAACTTTGGGCACGTTAGCTAAAAGAACCAAAACTCACAAAGTTAGGGTATCCTAAGAAAAATCCGTTACAAACCCAAAGCGTCCAGGACGCAAGCTAAGAGCAGGAAGAAGAAGTCTTGAAGCCATCTTGCAACCGTGTCGTAGTGTACCTAATCATCACCTGTACCCATAGAATGGGTTAGTTTCGCGAAAAACTAGTAGGTGCACAAGAGAGACTACAGGAAACTGAATTAAGTACATTTAATTCAGTATTTGAGCAGTTTAAAGCAGATATGCAGTTAAACAGGTAAGCAGTATAACAAGGTAAACAGTGCAAACGGGTAAGTAGTGCAAACGCGTAAGTAGTGCAAGCGAGTAAGCAGTGCAAACGCGTAAATAGTGCAAGCGAGTAAGAAATTCAAAGCAGGGAAGCAATACAACTGACAAACGCAGCATACGATCCATTTTATCGTAAGCTGTGAACTACCACGCAACAAGCTTGTTCTCGTTCCTAGAACGGGGTTTCCGCATCTAATTATTATCAGGACATCGTTTGTCGCTCTCACTACTTCTAACAAACGCTTTGTCCTGAACAAACTTTATCTATTCTCATCTCTCAAGACCTTACGCGGCCAACTGTCACCGGCTATGACTCACTAAGGCGTCATACTTTCTCAGAAACCCCACCCTTCCGTAGAAGGTCCAAAACATGATCATGATCTAAAATCGCTAACTATCTGATTTTCACATTTGAGTCTTGCATGTAATCATGCTAAAACATAAAGTCAAACTATAGATTTATAACTGGCTAACTCAAACAATCTCAGAAGATTATCACAGCTCACCATAACTTTTTATGGTAAGCAAAAACACAAGATCCACGTCGGATCGCTCGGTCCAGGAGATATACGACCTGACAAGAAATTACCGCCCTAAAGGGTATACCCGGTCTTAGACCATACACTTCTTCACATGAGTTCACCGTCTTTGTGGCTACCCATTCGTGGACAGTGTACATCCTCACAGAGATTCTACCGCTCTAGCTGGATCACCTGGTCTTGATCATACATACCCTCACAGCGAAACCCTTGGAAAACCGGTCCTCAACAAATAACATATCCAATGAAAATCATTGCGATACACGCACCAAAACAAATGGTCGCTCTTAGGGTCGATAGCCACTATTACCATTAACAAGATCAACGCCGGATCACCTGGTCTGGGAAATGTATAACCTCACAAGGAATTCCGCCCTAGATGGTATATCTGGTCTCGGACCATACACTTTCTCACAGGAGTTCACCGTCTTTGCGGCTACCCGTTCGTGGACAGTGTACATCCTCATAGAGAATCTACCACTCTAGCCAGTTACCTGATCTTGATCATACACGCCCACGCAGATAATCCTTTTGAGATCAGGTCCTCAACAGATATCATACTCAGTGATACATGCATCAATACAATCGACTACTCCGTACAATTAACCGCTCTTGGGGTCAGTAGCCATCAATATGGGCACAAGCATGTATATCAGCAATATGCATCGTATCACTCCACATGGTAAAACAAAACACAAGATCACTCATTCCTCCAATAAGGTTCCATGAACCATGAACATATTATCCCATACTTCCAACATTTCTTATCACGTGGCATATCAATCACATCACACAGAAGCATATAATACTACGCATCGTATTATTGCCACAAGGAACATTACGATTCTCAAAAAGGACCTCAAAGCATGCGTAAACGACACACGAGAACATGCAGATATGGCAATCCAGCTGATTTTATAGGCGAAGAGTAACTAACTCTATCCAACAGCCAAAGAAAACAACTGAATAAGACAAGCACTCATAACAATGCTCGTAATATATACAATTACCATCAAACAGCTCAGTCCATCAACAAGTAATTAAATTAATCGTAAGGCATAAACCATGGCATCACAAGCCATACATAAGCAATCATACGACAACAGTTATATCACAATATGTAAGCAGCTTATAAGACAAGCGATCACATCAATCCTAGTTGTCACCAGTTCGTAGATTACGAGTTGTATGCAATCACATCAATCATAAGAGATGCAAGCCAACAAGTGCTACGCTATAATAAGCACCAAACAGTTCGACCAAGGAGTAAAGCAAATCACATGCTAATATGTAGCAACTGGCATAATGTTATTATTATAAGCATTTAACTAATATGAGAAGCTAGATGTTACTTAGCAAAGAACTGTAATGAAGTGCCAATCGAGAGAGGCAAGAACTCCAAGAGCAAGCACGGAAGCACGTACATACACAAGAGGCCACTAGAGGGCACACAATAAACCACAAAAGGTGGTCAAGCACACAAAGAAGAAAAAAATATATTTCATTCACTAAATGCTTCACAAGAAGCTTAAGAGATACATGAGGCCATGCCCCTTATTTATACACAGCAAGGGACCTAAGGAGGGGCTCCCATAGGGACGTTGGAGCCCCTCCAACGGTCATATTTATGACCGTTGGAGGGGGGTCCAACGTCTCTATGTGGGACCCCCTTTAACAATAAAAAGAAATAAATAAAAAAAAACAAAAAAAGGAAAAAGAATAAGAAAGGAAAAAGAAAAGGAAGCATATCTAGGATATGCGTGTACATGTGAAATGACATAAATACCCCTTATCGGGTATTACAATATAAATATATATATTTATATATATAGATAGACATATAGACATATATATGTCAATATATATGTGTATATGTCATAATCTAAATATATAAATATATATATACAACATATTTTAACACCCCCCCTCAAACACAAGGGGAAATCACCGAGAGTTTGCTAAGGAGAAATAAGAAGCGAGGCGATGGCAAGGCTTTGGTGAAGAAATCCGCCAGCTGATATTCAGTAGGAACATATGGGAGTTGAATGGTGCCCCGTAAGAACTCATCACGAACATAATGACAGTCCATCTCAATGTGCTTTGTTCGTTCATGAAAGGTGTGATTGCTAGCAATATAGATAGAGCTCTTGTTGTCGCAACACAACTTTGAAGGAGTTGAGAAGGAGACATCCATACTTTTAAGCAAGCGTCTTAACCATACAATTTCAGTTGTGGTAGTGGCCATCGCACGATATTCTGCTTCGGTAGACGAGAGAGAGACTTTATGTTGCTTCTTACACCTCCATGAGATAAGTGAATCACCAAGAAACACACAATAACCTGTGGTAGAAATACGATCATCGGGGTTACCCCCCCAATCGGAGTCAGTATACGCAAGTAAAGTAAGAGGTGAAGAAGAGGATAAGAATACTCCCTTAGTTATGGAATTTTTCAAGTATCTGATAATCCTCATTACTGCTGCCATATGAATAGTAGAGGTAGCAGTCTGAAATTGGCTTGCACTATGAACTGCATGAGAAATGTCGGGCCTGGTGATAGATAAATATGTTAGAGATCCAATCAGTTGACGGTAAGGCGTGGGATCTGCTAAAGGAGTGCCATCACTGGCTCTCATCTTGGCATTGATGACTTCTGGAGTCTCCACCCTTTTGTCATCTGTCAGCCCAGACCTAGCAATAATGTCAGAGGCAAGCTTCATCTGAGATAGGACATACCCCTTGGGGGAGTATGCAACTTCAATACCTAAGAAATACCTTAGAAAACCCAGGTCAAACATATCAAAATTTTTCTTAAGAATATTTTTAATAAGGTCAATACCTTTCTTATCATTACCTGTGATAATCATATCATCAACATATAGCAATAAGATAGTTATGTATCCATTAGAGGATTTAACAAACAAAGCAGTATCGGTGTAACATGAAGAAAAGCCATTATCAAGCACTACTTTGCTAAAAAGATCATACCACGCTTTTGGTGCTTGTTTAAGACCATAGAGAGCTTTGTTCAACTTTAGAATATTTCCTTTCCCAATTTCAAGACCCGGCGGAGGATCCATAAGAACTTCTTCACACAGATTTCCATTTAGGAACGCGTTTTTAACATCAAGTTGATATATCGGCCATTGCTTAATGGAAGCTAGAGCAATTAAGGTTCGTACACTAGTCATCCTAGCTACAGGAGCAAAGGTTTCTTCATAATCAATCCCATATTCTTGGGCGTAGCCTTTTGCAACCAAGCGAGCTTTGTATCTTTCTAGGGATCCGTCACATTTGGTTTTGACTTTATATACCCATCTACACCCAATTGCCTTTTTTCCTAGTGGTTGAGGAATAATGCTCCAGGTTTGGGCTTTATTAAGAGCCTCTAACTCAATTTTCATAGCTTCAATCCAATGTGGATGATCTTTAGCTTCCTTAAATGACGAAGGTTCATGGTATGAATGTATTAACATAAGGCAAGACCTATAATTCGGAGAAAAGGATTCATAAGACACAAATTTTTGTGGTGGCCTACTAGTACGAGAAGATCTCCTAGGTGGATTGTTGTCAATAGATTCTTCTAAGGAGAAGTCTTGAGAGTATCTGTCAATAGCAGGTTGATGTTCATTTCCTAACCGCCGGGTATATACATTTATATCATTTAGACTTTCATTTTGGGAACCATTATCTTGTTGTGAGATATCATTATAGTGTAAGATGCCATCACAAGTAGTATCACAAATAATTGCCTCAGGGGATTCAAGTCTAGGAGCTAAGTCAAATAGAAAAGAATAATCAATGTCTTCCCTAGATGTGTGGATATCGAAACCATTTTGTTCTTCAATGAAGTTCACATTTCTTGACACATACAATTTATTATTTCGAATATCATAGCATCTATAGCCTTTTTTATTCTCACCATAGCCAATGAATACACATTCAAGAGCTTTAGGAGACAATTTGTCTTGTCCTTGACTAAGTACAAAGCATTTGCATCCAAAGATTCTTAGTCTATTAAAATATGGAGTAATTTGAAATAGTTTTTCAAAAGGTGAAATATTTTTTAAAGAGGAGGAAGGCATACGATTTATAAGATATGTTGCGGTAAGAAGGGCTTCGGCCCAAAAGTTTTTGGGAACTTTTTTTGACACAAGAAGAGTTCTTGTGGTTTCAATTAAATGTCTATGTTTCTTTTCCGCAAGACCATTTTGTTGCGGAGTTTTAGGACAAGAACGTTGGTGCACAATTCCATTTATTTTAAAGTAATTTTGAAAATCTTTAGACATGTACTCTCCTCCCGAGTCTGATCTAAATATGGCTATATTGTTTTAAAATTGGTTTTGAATAAGAACATGAAATTCTTTAAAATTAGTGAAGACATCGGATTTATTTAGTAAAATCATCAATAAAAGAGACATAGTAAGAATAACCTCCTTTGGACATAACGGGTGCCGGCCCCCATACATCGGAATGCACAAGTTCAAAAAGTCTTTTTGACACAAAATTACTATGTGAATATGGAAGAGAGTGAATCTTTCCAAGAATGCAATCATTACATGTAAATGTATTTGTATTACAAAATTTTTCCAAAAATGGAAAGAGATTTAACTTGGAAATACTAGGATGTCCAAGCCTCTTATGCCAAGTCTCAATATCTTTAGTTTGGACATGATTACAAAATGATTTGGATGGCAAAGACAAAAAATCCATATAGTAAAGATCCCCTCTTCTATGGCCTTGCCCAATCCGCTTCCCGGACCGGAGATCCTACACATAGCAATGAGTAGGTGAAAAGGAGACATTACACTCAAAATCGGTAATTTGAGACACGGAAAAAAGATTTAGGTTAAGCTTTGGAATAATGCGGATTTTGGGAACAAAAAATTCTTTATTTTGGTCATAGATTTTCTCAAGATTTCCAATGCCTTCAACACCCAAGGATGTCCCATCGGCAGTGGAGACGTATGATTTAAATTTATTGAGACTTGGTTTTGACAAAAGTGATGCATTTGGGGTCATATGAAATGAGGCACCCGAGTCAAGAATCCAAGAGGTCATACCTGGAAAAGAGGAGATGGCGGCGCCGGACGTGGAGGGTGAAGACGATGATGAAGAGTTCATCTTTATGAATTGTTGAAGAGTTTCAGTTAGATGAGCGATGGACTCCTTTATGTCTCCATCCTTCTTTGAATCTTCATTGGCGTTTGGAGGAGTTTCACCAACGGAAGCCACCTTCTTCTTGAACTTGGGGCAATCCGGACGAATATGGCCCGGTTCATTACAATTATGACAAACGATTTTCCTTCCTCCACCACCATTATTCTTCCAAAAATGTGGTGGTTTATATGTTCTTACATTGTTGCCGGGTCTAGACACGGCATGAACTTCATCAACATCTCGTTTTAAAGCCAAACGAGTTTCTTCTTGACATAAATCGGCTAAAATATCACTTAGAGGAGTAGAGGCCCTATGAAGAAGGGATCCTCTAAGTT
This sequence comes from Nuphar pumila, assembly GCF_984573655.1. Classification (NCBI taxonomy): domain Eukaryota; kingdom Viridiplantae; phylum Streptophyta; class Magnoliopsida; order Nymphaeales; family Nymphaeaceae; genus Nuphar; species Nuphar pumila. Next base: position 115,094,139 of record NC_143252.1, on the reverse strand, counting down.
GATCAAATTCGGGGCGAAGCCCATGAATAAATTGAAAGAACCTTTCTTTTTCCATTTGCTCTTGCCTCATGGCAATAGCACTACCTTCCCATTGCGGTTCGAGAAGGACAAGTTCATCCCATAGAGAGGATAGGGCACTATAGTAGTCCCTAATACTCATATCACCTTGCTTGGTAGCCCTTACCTTCTCTTGAAGAAAAAAGTGTCTAGCAAGGTCCCTTTGAGTGTACATGCCTTTCATAAACGACCAAGCTTCATTAGCCTTCTTGAATTTGGCAAGATTTGCACAAATCTTCAATTCGACATTGTTCATGAACCATGCTAAGATTTTAGCATGCTCACTTTCCCAATCTTCTATTTTAGAAGAATAGTCAAGGATAGCCTTCTCCTTTTCTTCTTCATTTAATGCTTTTTCCTCATCACCTTCAAATTTAGTCAACTTCAATTGTGGTTCCGGAACGGTTCCACATACATAACCCCAAAGTTTCTTACCTTTGAGATTGTTCTCCATTGCGGCTGCCCACATGCGATAATTGGTCCCATCCAATTTGAATGAGAGATCGATTTTTGCATCCTTGTTTGCCATTTGTAGAAGAAGACTATGAAGGCAAGAAGGAGAAGGATATTGCTTGTCAAAAGAGGATCCGATGAAGCTTTTTCAACCAAGGCTCTGATATCATGTAATGAAGTGTCAATCGAGAGAGGCAAGAACTCCAAGAGCAAGCACGGAAGCACGCACATACACAAGAGGCCACTAGAGGGCACACAATAAACCACAAAAGGTGGTCAAGCACACAAAGAAGAAAAAAATATATTTCATTCACTAAATGCTTCACAAGAAGCTTAAGAGATACATGGGGCCATGCCCCTTATTTATACACAGCAAGGGACCCAAGGAAGGGCTCCCATAGGGACGTTGGAGCCCCTCCAACGATCATATTTATGACCGTTGGAGGGGGGTCCAACGTCTCTATGTGAGACCCCCTTTAACAATAAAAAGAAATAAATAAAAAAAACAAAAAAAGGAAAAAGAATAAGAAAGGAAAAAGAAAAGGAAGCATATCTAGGATATGCGTGTACATGTGAAATGACATAAATACCCCTATCGGGTATTACAATATAAATATATATATTTATATATATAGATAGACATATAGACATATATATGTCAATATATATGTGTATATGTCATAATCTAAATATATAAATATATATATACAACATATTTTAACAAGAACTGCGTAAGCAGTTTAACACACTAGAGTAACGCCTCGACAGGCGAGTACAGCTCAACAAGTAGCATACTGAACTACCGAGCAAGCAAGCAATCGACCAGTGTGAACGGACTTTATGTTTTAATATTACTGGCCTGCGGGTACGCGCAACCAAAACGTAGAAACAACTGAGACTAGTTCGGGCATCTGTTATTCTATGTATTTTCAATAACCTGAATAGCTAGTTGAGTCCGCTCCAAAGGGGACGGCTTTAGCTGAGAGAGGATTCCCCAGAGGCTAAAAAGCAGTGTCACGGATGCATCCAACTTCTGCAGAAGTGTTGAGCTAACTATTATAGCCCCTTTCCCCTTAACTCCAATGACTGGGGAGGCTGAATCATTGCCCATGGGGTGGTTGTTAACAACCTGTCCATTGGAGTTTTGTACCGCTCTGTTATCTCCCTTGTCAGAACAACTAAAAGCGAATGAGTGCGTTAGGGGTTGCTTAACTAACGACTCATCCTATGTAGTGGTCTTTAAACCACTCGAGCATCTTGCCTGTGAAGGCGAATGTGAGACCATTTATGTAATTACAGCATTATGCATTTAGCACTATTCGAAGTCGCACGACCGTCTCATCCGATCATCGCAGTACTAGATGTGTCGTGCACGACTACAAGTACTCTAGGATGAAAGGGGTATAGTTCCTCAATAGAAGCCTCAACAGGAGTGTTTCACAAAGATGTAATGTTTATCTTTTGAAACAGCAGTACCTTGTGCTAACATTATGCATGCGATTTTCTAGAATCTCATCCGCTATTGGGGTATCTACATGCCTCACACGACTCGATACCGGCCTCGATAGACGAGATACAGGTTTCTCAACAGAACCCCTGTTAAGAAGTTCGCTCGAACCCCCAATTCGAGATTACCCGAGATATGCCGAATAGACGAACAGAATCAGCCAATCACATCCATCCAAATGCTTCGATTTGGGCCAGTCTTTGATGCTTTTGCGCAACTCCCTAAAATCTCAAATCGACTTTGCAGGACTGCGTACACGAAGAGTCAGGATCCTTGCAAAGTATCCCTCTCCTTAGATGAAGGTGTATCGCCAGCTCCTAACTGAACTCTTGTCGCAAAAGGGAGAGAAAGAGCGGTGAATGCCCGAATATGCCTTTAAGGCATACGCAAAGAGCGAAAACCTGCGCGTCATCTGTAATAGCAAGGCAGTAATAACGCATGCAAAAGCAAAAGCCTAAGCGCAAAGCGCGACGGCAAAGCAAAGACGGTAAGGAAAAGTACAACGCAAAATCCTTTGCGCAATGCGCGACAACAAGGCAAAGGCTTGTAAGCAGGAGTGCAACGCAAAACCTTTGTGTGATGCGCGACGACAAAGTAAAGGACTATAAGCAGGAGTGCAACGCAAAACCTTTGCGCGATGCGCGACGACAAAGTAAAGGACTATAAGCAGGAGTGCAACGCAAAACCTTTGCGCGATGCGCGATGGCAAAGTAAAAAACTGTAAGCAGGAGTGCAACGCAAAACCTTTGCGCGATGCGCGACGGCAAAGTAAAGGACAAGGATCGCGAAACCGCGTCCTTGAGTTAAATGCGTACTCGTATAAATATATATATTTGTATATATATATATATATATAACGGTCCTTTTTAGTTAATTGAACTCAATTCAATTGTCCAATTCTTCTATGCAATCTTCCCCTACCTTGAGGGGTTGCGGTCCTCGTATGCCAGCGGCGTAGGTAAGCACAAGCTCAAGCCACAAAAGGCAAGAAAGATCCACCGTTCAACCTGTGATGCTAAAAAGGTTAGCATGCCAAAATACAAATGAGAAGTGGGTCTGGTAAGACCTGCAGCAGTATCAGACCCCGATATGAGGGTAGGCAGGGAGCTCAACTCCCTGCAGAATGCAGAATGCAGAAGAGCAACAGAGGCAGCACGCCTTCCTGCCTGCAGGCTGTAGAGGCAAGAACTCTGCACTCTGCTGACCAAGGTGCCAGAGGCAGGGAGGCCTGCTCTCAGACGCCAGAGATGCAAAGGCACGGGCAGAGGCACTGCACCCTGCCTGCAAGGGTGCAAGAGGCATGGGCCTCACCCTTCCCGATAAAAAGCCACAGAGGCAGGGGCTCATGCTCCCTGCCTGCTAGGACAGAAAAGGTAGGGGAGGGAGCAGAGGCTTTCTGCCGAACCTTTCTCAACCGGAAACAGGATAGGGGGTGCAGCCCCCAACTGGAAACGAGACAGGCAGGGGCTCTGCCCCTGCCGGCCACTAGATCAAGGCAGGGGGGCGAAGCCCCCTTCCTGAAAACAAAGGAGATGCAGGGGGCTTCACCCCTGCCCAAAATCAAGAAGAAGGCAGGGGGCTTCGCCACCTACTGGGAAACCAAAGAAAGCAGGGGAGGCGAAGCCCCCTGTCGAAGAAAAAACATTGGCAGGGGGCTCGCCCCCTGCCGAAGACAAAACAACGGCAGGGAGGCCTCGCCCCCTGCCGGGAAACACAAGATAGGGGGGCGAAGCCCCCTGCCAGGAACAAGATGGGGGGCACGGGGGCAAAGCCCCCTGCCGGAAAACCACAGGAGGCAGGTGGCAAAACCCCCTGGCGAAAAATAGCAGAAGGCAAAGGGCTTTGTCCCCTGCCGGAAGAACAACGAAGAGGAGCCCCTGCCGGAAAATCCACAGGAGGCAGGGGGCGGAAGCCCCTGCCGGAAAGGTGGGCCGACACAGGGAGCTTCGCTCCCTGCCAGCAAAACAAGAGGGACATGAGGAGCGGAGCCCCCTGTTGACACAACAAGTGACAGGGGGGCGGAGCCCCCTGCCGAAGAAAAGAAAGGAAAAAGAGAAAGGGAAACGAAGAAGTAGAAGGGAAAGAAGAAGAAGAAGAAGAAAGACGAAAGAAAAAGAGCGTACCTGGAGATCATCGACGGCGGCAGCGGCGGCATCGGAGGGAGGTCGCAAGTGGCGGTGGGTTGACAGGGGTCTCCAGCGAGAGAGAGGGTGCAGAGACGAGTCGGGGGGAGAACGAGAGAGCAGGAGAGGGGAAGGGGTTTCGTATTTGGACCCCCCCTGTCTCGTTGTCTATTGAAGACCCGAGGGAGGCGGTAAGGCTTTGCCCGACCGCCTCTCCTTTTGGATCCGGGTCGGGTCCAAATCTGGATCCGACCCGGGTCCAACAATTTGTTTTAACTCGGGTTATCACATCCTACCCTCCTTAAAAGAATTTCGTCCGCGAAATTTCTATTACATATATTGGTCAAAATACAAGTCAGGGTATTTTTCCCTGATATCTGACCATACATCAGCAGAATCTTCGTTCGAGTTTCCTACCATCCTTGAAGTAACACAAGGGATACCAAAGATCAAAAATCTCAGGAAACTCGAAAAAAGAAGCCAAAAACATTTGTACTATTCATGCGTAACATGAGTAGTTTACAAAAAACACAGCAACGTTGGTACATAAGTGAAAACACGTCAAGCCACTTAGCTTAACAACGCTAAAAACATCTATAAAGCAAGAGGAAAGGTATACTCATAGCACGATGCGGATGCTCAATGGTCAAGAATCCTTGCTTCCCTTAGCTCTGATACTAAGTTGTAACGCCCCAAATTTCAAACTTGTGAACCTTTTCAGAAAAACAGGCAAGAGACTAGAAATATCTCTTTCCTTCAGAGTTTGTTTATGAAATCAACGAAAGATTTTTCTTTTGTTAAATCAGACGCAAGCTGACAACTTTGGGCACGTTAGCTAAAAGAACCAAAACTCACAAAGTTAGGGTATCCTAAGAAAAATTTGTTACAAACCCAAAGCGTCCAAGACGCGAGCTAAGAGCAGGAAGAAGAAGTCTTGAAGTTATCTTGCAATCGTGTCATCGCCCGTAGTGTACCTAATCATCACATGTACCAATAGAATGAGCTAGTTTCGCGAAAAACAAGTAGGTGCACAAGAGAGACTACAGGAAACTGAATTAAGTACATTTAATTCAGTATGTTGAGCAGTTTAAAGCAGATATGCAGTTAAACAGGTAAGCAGTACAACAAGGTAAGCAGTGCAAACGGGTAAGTAGTGCAAACGCGTAAGTAGTGCAAGCGAGTAAGCAGTGCAAACGCGTAAGTAGTGCAAGCGAGTAAGAAATTCAAAGCAAGGAAGCAATGCAACTGACAAACGCAGCATACGATCCATTTTATCGTAAGCTGTGAACTACCACGCAACAAGCTTGTTCTCGTTCCTGGAACGGGGTTTCCGCATCTAATTATTATCAGGACATCGTTTGTCGCTCTCACTACTTCTAACAAACGCTTTGTCCTGAACAAACTTTATCTATTCTCATCTCTCAAGACCTTACGCGGCCAACTGTCACCGGCTATGACTCACTAAGGCGTCATACTTTCTCAAAAACCACACCCTTTCGTAGAAGGTCCAAAACATGATCATGATCTAAAATCGCTAACTATCTGATTTTCACATTTGAGTCTTGCATGTCATCATGCTAAAACAGAAAGTCAAACTATAGATTTATAACTGGCTAACTCAAACAATCTCAGAAGATCATCACAGCTCACCATAACTTTTTATGGTAAGCAAAAACACAAGATCCACGTCGGATCGCTCGGTCCGAGAGATATACGACCTGACAAGAAATTACCGCCCTAGAGGGTATACCCAGTCTTAGACCATACACCACTTCTTCACAGGAGTTCACCGTCTTTGCGGCTACCCATTCGTGGACAGTGTACATCCTCACAGAGATTCTACCGCTCTAGCTGGATCACCTGGTCTTGATCATACATACCCTCACAACGAAACCCTTGGGAAACCGGTCCTCAACAAATAACATATCCAATGAAAATCATTGCGATACACGCACCAAAACAAATGGCCGCTCTTAGGGTCGATAGGCACTATTACCATCAACAAGATCAACGTCGAATCACCTGGTCTGGGAAATGTATAACCTCACAAGGAATTCCGCCCTAGATGGTATATCTGGTCTCGGACCATACACTTTCTCACAGGAGTTCACCGTCTTTGCGGCTACCCGTTCGTGGACAGTGTACATCCTCATAGAGAATCTACCACTCTAGCCAGTTACCTGATCTTGATCATATACGCCCACGCAGATAATCCTTTTGAGATCAGGTTCTCAACAGATATCATACTCAGTGATACATGCATCAATACAATCGACTGCTCCGAACAATTGACCGCTCTTGGGCTCAATAGCCACCAATATGGGCACAAGCATGTATATCAGCAATATGCAGCGTATCACTCTACATGGTAAAACAAAACACAAGATCACCCATTCCTCCAATAAGGTTCCATGAGCCATGAACATATTATCGCATACTTCCAACATTTCTTATCACGTGGCATATCAATCACATCACACAGAAGCATATAACACTATGCATCGTATTATTGCCACAAGGAACATTACAATCCTCAAAGCATGCGGAAACGACACACGAGAACATGCAGATATGGCAATCCAGCTGATTTTATATGCGAAGAGTAACTAACTCTATCCAACAGCCAAACAAAACAACTGAATAAGACAAGCACTCATAACAATGCTCGTAATACATACAATTACCATCAAACAGCTCAGTCCATCAACAAGTAATTAAATTAATCGTAAGGCATAAACCATGGCATCACAAGCCATACATAAGCAATCATACGACAATAGTTATATCACAATATGTAAGCAGCTTATAAGACAAGCGGTCACATCAATCCTAGTTGTCACCAGTTCGTAGATTACGAGTTGTATGCAATCACATCAATCATAAGAGATGCAAGCCAACAAGTGCTACGCTATAATAAGCACCAAACAGTTCGACCAAGGAGTAAAGCAAATCAGATGCTAATATGTAGCAACTGGCATAATGTTATTATTATAAGCATTTAACTAATATGAGAAGCTAGATGTTACTTAGCAAAGAACTGCGTAAGTAGTTTAACAAACTAGAGTAACGCCTCGACAGGCGGGTACAACTCAACAAGTAGCATACTGAACTACCGAGCAAGCAAGCAAGCGACCAGTGTGAACAGACTTTATGTTTCAATATTACTGGCCTGCGGGTACGCGCAACCAAAACGTAGAAACAACTGAGACTAGTTCGGGCATCTGTTATTCTATGTATTTTCAATAACCCGAATAGCTAGTTGAGTCTGCTCCAAAGTGGACGGCTTTAGCCGAGAGAGGATTCCCCAAAGGCTAAAAAGCAGTGTCACAGATGCATCCAACTTCTGCAGAAGTGTTAAGCTAACTATTGTAGCCCATTTCCCCTTAACTCCAATGACTGGGGAGGCTGAATCATTGCCCATGGGGTGGTTGTTAACAACCTGTCCATTGGAGTTTTGTACCGCTCTGTCCTCTCCCTTGACAGAACAACCAGAAGCGAATGGGTGCGTTAGGGGTTGCTTAACTAACGACTCATCCTATGTTGTGGTCTTTAAACCACTCGAGCATCTTGCCTGTGAAGGCGAATGTGAGGTCATTTATGTGATTACAACATTGTGCATTTAGCATTATTCGAGGTCGCACGACCGTCTCATCCGATCATCGCAGTACTAGACGTGTTGTGCACGACTACAAGTACTCTAGGATGAAAGGAGTATAGCTCCTCAATAGAAGCCTCAACAGGAGTGTTTAACAAAGATGTAATGTTTATATTTTAAAACAGCAGTACCTTGTGCTAACATTATGCATGTGATTTCTAGAATCTCATCCGCTATCGGGGTATCTACATGCCTCGCATGACTCGATACTGGGCTCGATAGACGGGATACAGATTTCTCAACAGAACCCCTGTTAAGAAGTTCGCTCGAACCCCCAATTCGGGATTACCCGAGATATGCCGAATAAACGAACAGAACCAGCCAATCACATCCTTCCAAATGCTTCGATTTGGGGCAGTTTTTGATGCTTTTGTGCAGCTCCCTAAAATCTCAAGTCGACTCTGCAGGATTGCGTACACGAAGAGTCAGGATCCTTGCGAGGTATCCCTCTCCTTAGACGAAGGTGTATCGCCAGCTCCCGATTGAACTCTTGTCGCTAAAGGGAGAGAAAGAACAGTGAATGCCCGAATATGCCTTTAAGGCATACGCAAAGAGCGAAAACCTGCGCGTCATCTGTAATAGCAAGACAGTAATAACACATGCAAAAGCAAGAGCCTAAGTACAAAGCGCGACGGCAAAGCAAAGACAGTAAGGAGAAGTACAACGCAAAATCCTTTGCACAATGCACGACAGCAAGGCAAAGGCTTGTAAGCAGGAGTGCAACGCAAAACCTTTGCGCGATGCGCGATGGCAAAGTAAAGGACTATAAGCAGGAGTGCAACACAAAACCTTTGCGCGATGCGCGACGGCAAAGTAAAGGACTATAAGCAGGAGTGCAACGCAAAACCTTTGCGTGATGCACGATGGCAAAGTAAAAGACTGTAAGCAGGAGTGCAACGGAAAACCTTTGCGCGATGCACGACGACAAAGTAAAGGACAAGGATCGCGAAACCGCGTCCTTGAGTTAAATGCGTACTCGTATAAATATATATATTTAACGGTCCTTTTTAGTTAATTGAGGACCCTGCCGGAAGCCCCTGTCAAAAAGGTGGGCCGACACAGGGAGCTTCGCTCCCTGCCAACAAAACAAGAGGGACATGGGGAGCGGAGCCCCCTATCGACACAACAAGTGACAGGGGGGCGGAGCCCCCTGCCGAAGAAAAGAAAGGAAAAGGAGAAAGGGAAACGAAGAAGAAGAAGAAGAAAGACGAAAGAAAAAGAGTGTACCTGGAGATCATCGACAGCGGTATCGGAGGGAGGTCGCAGGCGGTGGCGGGTTGACAGGGGTCTCCAACGAGAGAGAGGGTGCAGAGACGAGTCGGGGGGAGAATGAGAGAGCAGGAGAGGGGAAGGGGTTTCGTATTTGAGCCCCCCCCTATCTCGCTGTTTATTGAAGACCCGAGGGAGGCGGTAAGGCTTTGCCCGACCGCTTCTCCTTTTGGATCCGGGTCGGGTCCAAATCTGGATCCGACCCGGGTCCAACATTTTTTTTTAACTCGGGTTATCACATAAATACTAACTAGCTGAACATATACTATATGCACACCTATGTCACATGGGTGCGGGTGCGGGTGCGGGGATTCGGCACTTCCAAAAAACCCGGGTGCGGGGTTGCGGGGGTGCATCAGGGGCAAAAATGTAAAATATATATATATACCGTAGGTTCCCCCGGCGCGGGTCGGGGTCCAGTTATCGACCCAGCCTGCTGCGTTCTGCTGACTGTCATGATTCAATCATGTCTGAAATTCCCTGGTCTTCACGAAAAAAAATATTAGCAAAGGTTTGATGTGGTTTGTTGGAGAGAGTCTTTACGAGGCCTACGGCTCCACTGCCACGCCACTGCTTAGGGTTCTTCAAATTTCATTTTATATACAGTTGTACACAGATGACAACTAAAAGAAATTTATTGGATTTGACATGTGGAAAAGAGAGGTCTACACAAGGCTACAACATCTCGTCAGGAGAAAAGTGAATACTAATAGCCACCAAGGCTACCACCATCATTATCATTTATTATGGAGAGAGAAAATCCTTGACGAAGAAGGATCTGGATCGTTGAAGCCTTGAAGGATAAAGACTTCAAAAGGCTCTTGAATTTTGGTTTTAATTTTTGAGGAAGATGGATCATCATTTCCAAGTTAACAGTGTGTTTTCCAACGCTGCAAATTAATTGTTTGGAGGCAGGAATAGCATGGGAATCTGGGATGCCAACAAAGCTCGTGAGATGTTGTGGACACAAATGCCCCTTTATAAAACAAGAGCAGCATCAAGCAGCTGTCAGCAGATTTTTTTTTTTAAATTCCGCAACCCATTTCGTAGGGCAATTTTTAAAAAAAAAAATCCAAAAAAATGAACCGAAATGACCCTGGGTGCGGTCAACGCACCCAGGATCGGGTTGACCGCACCCGGTGTCGCACCCGCGTCGAGTCACGTCGACGTGGGTACGGCACCCTGCTAGCCGAATCCCTGTGACATAGATGCACACACATACACAAACTATAAACTTACAAAACAAATGTGAGTTCTACTTGCCAAAATCTCAAGTCAACCCCAAGTAAGTCAAATTCCAAGTCATTGGGATTTTGAACCAATGCACTCCACTTCAAAATTAAGAGGAATCAATTAGGAATCATGATTCTAAGGACACAAGCATCCCCACTTTGAGCACAGGAATTGCAATCCCCTAGAGACTGCTAAGATGGATGTAATATATATATATATATATATATATATATATATATATATATATATATATATATATATATATATATATATATATATCCTCATATATTTATATATTCATATATTTATATATTATATTTATATACGTATGTATATGTCAAATTCTGAGGTTAGACCTCCTTGCACTTCTGTACCTTCCAGCTCTGCACCTCCTGGGGCTATTCTTGCTGAGGAGCATTCAGCAGCTGTTATAGTGCTTGATAATGGAAGCAGTAAAACAGAGCTGGAAAAGAAAATGCATCAAGACATTATTTCGGAAGAGTCCCAGGCCATAAAGGTAAAGTCGGAAACTCTTCTACCCATGTCAACTACAGTTGTTTTTAGGCATGAAGTAACTGGAAAGTTGATAGACAGGCTACATTAAAGAGGACCGGGGAGTTGTCAACAGATTATACATTTCTAATGGAAAGGAAGAAGTCTCACTGGGATTTTGTTCTTTAGGAAATGGCATGGTTAGCGAATGACTTCATGCAGGTTTGTTTTTTTCAAGGATGGTAGTTGCAGGTTTCTTCTTTATGGTTGGATTTGTATTGTGTAATTTTTTGCTTATTTTCAGCATTTCCACTTAGTTTTTTCTGTAAAGTATGGTTGCTTCCATATAACACCTTTTAGATCTGTAATCTGCAGCTTTCATCATTGTTTTCTCATGTATTGAACATTCTTAAGATAACTGATTGTTTTTTTCTCATGCATTGATTAGGAACGTATTTGGAAGATAGCTGCTGCAGCCCAAGTTTGCCGTTGGGTTGCTTTTAGAAATCCTACAGTTGGACAGATGAGAAAAGTAGCTCGCTCATTGGCAATTGCAGTCATGGATTTCTGGCAGTCTGCTAAAGAAGTACTTGAAGATGATAAATTAACTAGCACCTTGCATGAAAGAAGTGATGCATCCATTAATGGATCACTCAACAATGTTTGCAGCTTGACAATTGAAGGCTGTATTGGAGGAAAAAACTTGCTCAGGTGTTTTCTGCATTTTCTTTTTCCTCCTGTAACACTTCCCTTCTTCCGTCTTACTAACTTGTATTGCTTGTTCATCGCATACATCCTCTAAAGCGTTACTTTCCCTTTCTTGCTCATTTGCATTTTACTAAATAAGCTTTTGTTTCATGTAATGATGATGAAATTCTCAATGAACTGATTATGTGAAAAATTAACTTAATCGAGTCTGCTCAAAGCAAGCCTTCTCTGTATTTTTGTATAGGATACTAGACATGCACATGATGTTCCTGAACCTCAACTGTCACAGCATACCAATTGATATGTGAAGTTTGAGATTTTTCAATACTTAAACAAGTCTCATCTGGAGTGCATTGGGATCCGTACCATTTTGTGACAAAGACAAGATTGGTAAAATATGGGGTATAGAAATCACGATTCTTCACATACATGAATCGTCATTCTCATACCCAAGTATTGCAACTCCTGGAAAGTGGATCCCAATTTTTTTAAAAGTTAAAAGCAAATTTTTCATATTAAATCAAAGTATTAATAGCCTAAAAAAGTCGATAGTTCTAAAAGTACCCATATGTATTCTTTATAAATATGAACAGATTTTCTACTTTAGATTGGCATCGATGTCATATTGTTACGAGGAGTGGAACTATGAAAGTCTAAGTCCACGAGATCTTTTTTTGTTGTTCATGTCATAAAGTAACTAGTGTTATTGGACTCATTGGAAATTTCTTAGATTTTGAATATATGTTATAGAATGTGTAATAGTACTTGTTGCACAAATTTTTCTTATCATTTCAATGTTTGGTGTCAAAAGTAAGCTTACTCTTATAAATGCCATTTTTATCTGAAATGTTGCACACATAATTATTCCCTTAGATGCTTTGTTAGATGTATGTTTTCATGTTATTCTTTTAAATTAAGTGATTTAGATATTGTCTAATAGGTTAATATAGCCTATTAACTATTATCACCATTTCTTAAAGTTTTGATCTTATTCCGATCAATTTCTCAGTATTTCACACACAAATGTTATGTCTCTTCCGAAAAACTTTGTCGCTTATCAAATGATCCCATAGTACTTCCTATCCATTTCTCACTTCCAGAATCGTACTATAATTTATAATCATCATTTCTCACTTCTAATTTTGCAGCTCTTCCCACTTCTGATTTCCACTATAGCAACTATGATTTTTAGTTTCCAAAATATCTTAACATAGGTTTTGGTTGTAACTAGAAAATAATCAATCAGACAGTGTTGATATGCAATGGGCATGATCAAGGGTTATCCTTAGAATGCTTGGTGAACTGCTTGCAGAGATAGCAAGAACTATATCAATTGAGAATTGAGATAAGCCATATAACCAACATACTCTTAACATCATGAATTGACATAACATGAAAAAAAACACAAATTTATCAACAAAAACAAAAAAAACAAGCAAAATACTTTGTGCCACAGTATTTCAATGTCATAGATAACAAAAAACACAAAATAGAACATTTTTTGTTCTTCAGACTAACAAAGAAAGATCTGCAAATAATAGTCATGATCATGGGAATCCTCACCTGGCCCAACAATGTTTGAATTGTTGACCTCAACAATGAAATCAGAAAGGAAGTTGATAAATAGTGTCATATTAATTAATCCATCACCTGGATTCTGTAGCGACCTCTGGAGCTGGCTTGCCTCAATAAAATTTGAACCAGGAATAAATTCACGAAACAGTGGCTGAATAAGCCTCAGGTTATGCAAATTGTGATATATTCTAGGAATCAAGTGGAATTGAAATATGTTCCCTTCCACCCCTCGGAATGTTGTTGGCTGGTTTGTATTGTTGTCGGAAGTCAGAGTCCCACTGACAAAACTAATATGCTTAGAGTCACCAGAACCCTTTGCAGTAATATTAAACTGGAAACCAACAGCAGTAGCTGGTTCACTTGGAAGATCAACAAACTGCCATGAAATGAAATACCTGTCTCTAGTAACACTACAACTGTTGCATTTAAGGTTTACTGTAGGTCCTAAACTTGTGTTATAGCAGTTTGCATTCACAAATTTAGACAAAGGTGAAACTCTGTAGTCAATGAAGCCAGGAGTTCCTGATACCAAAGTTCCAAGACCACGTAGATGAGAACAAGTCATACTAGATATAGCTGTAAGATTAAATTCCATGTCATTGACGAAGGACATCAAATCCGGTGCATTTACAGGTCTAACATTGTGAACTTCAATTGTCCTTTTGCTAATAATCTGGTAAAGTAATCTGCAAAGAGAAATAGCACGGCCAAGTAAGTCACAGATGCAGCAATTAATAACTCAAAGGTCAAAAAAAGCAAAACTCCAAAGCCAATATGCATAAATGTCATTGAAACACAAGGCTATATTAAAACCATTGCATTTACTCACGTAGAAACTAAACCAAAAAACAATATTGCACCAGCAATAGAAAACATCCCCCCCATCTCTGTCTTGTGCTTAATTACAGGCTTCTGATCATCCTGCAGCAAATGTCACTGTTCATTAGAGGCGGTACTCCAGCTGAATACCGCAATCAGATACAATCAACCAAATAGAAATCATATAGATTACTAAAAATAACATGGCCAGTCAAACATTCCTCTAAAAAAATAAGGTTTTTAATGAAATAAGTCAATGAGCTTCTCTCATAAACAATAACCAGCAACAATATCAGGCAAGCGAAGGTCAATAGCTTCCCACAGACCACATGGAACTCCAAAATACTAATCAAAATCAAAACTCAAAGGCAGAATTTTGCTAACTAGAAGGGCTTTCTAATGTCACAAATAATAACATTGGCTCCAACTGTGTAACCAAGACAAATTTTGGGAAAGAAGGCAACTACAGAAAAAAGAGATGTAAGTATAAGCAGCAAAAAGTAGTGTTTTTTTATGTAATAAAATATATCATCATTCATATGTTGCAAATAACATACAGAAGCCTTCAAAAATTTTCTAGGATTTCAGAGCCTACAGAAAGAAGTTAAACAGCTAGAAGTTTCTCTATGACACAACTTGTGAAGCAGGAATAAATAGTCAAATACAACCATTTCCAGATAAGGAGCACTAGAATGACTGCTATAACAAACTCAAAGCACTGTACTGTAAGTTTGGAGGTCTCACAAAATAATGCTTGATACTTTTCTAGCCTACTCAATAACGACCATTTGCAAAATTTGCAGCTCCCAAATCTAGGTATGTCAACTGAATGATATCAAATTGGAATCTTTTATCATACAACCCTACGGTAATAGCGGTTATTCAGAAAAACTATGCAAAGGTAATGTCTTTCAATTGAAAGTGAGAGGAGTGAAACTTGGAAGCTTTAAAGTTGCATATGCTATATGGAGATACTCTTCCGTCCGTAATTGATCCGCCGTTTCCCTTTAAACATTACCTGGAACTTCCATTTTTCACTTCGAAATAACAACTTCAAAAGCATCCCTTCTAAAACCAACGACCACAGCCACAAAGAATAGCGAATTTTCTCCACAAAATCAACGAAATTATCCGCCGCACAAACAAATGCTACTCTCAAGAAACAAGAAAACCCATAAACGGACGTATCCAAATTGAGCACCCTAACCCTAAAAATTCACCTAATTGAGCAATCGCAGGTGCAAATCGACCCCGTAAAGAGGAAAAACGAATAGGAAAATTTGAACCTGACCAGCCAGTGCAGCGTGGAGTATAAGACGTCCATCTGACTGATCCAATGCCTCAACCGGAACCACAGCGTTTTCCCACCGTCGATCCTCCCGAAACGGAGGGCGACGCAGAAGACGAACCACGAGAGCGCGACGAAGAACGTGATCTCGAGGAAGAGGGCCTGAGATTGGGTGAACCTACTGAGGGAGTTGAACGAGAGGATCGAATTGGGGAAGATTCTCGAGTAGTCAACCCCCGTCCCCACCGTCACGTTGACGCCGGAGCTCGGGAAGAGAGTGCAATTCCGGCCGGAGGCGTCCATCAGGTATCCCGGAAGGCAGGCGCACACCGTCGAGTTGACGAGGAAGGCGTTCTCCGGGCACGCCGGAGCCGTCGCCATGGTGGTTTCCCGGTGAGAGAGAGCGTGGGAATCCGGCGAGTATCGGTAGGAAGGAACTCCGAGGGAAGACACGCGGGTTGTTTCCGTTAGTTTTAAGCTTAGCCGCGCTTCATTTTAACCATCGAATTCGATATTATTTTCCTTTCAGCCACTTCAAGGAACAATCGCTTCTTCCAGCTTTGATGGCTATCGGTAGTTTTTTGGTTCTTTTTCGATTTTTTTAGTTTGGCGTGTTAGGTTCCTTCTTGGCCCTCGTTCCGAATGGCTTCGATAGAGTCGGTGAGGTGGATTTGTGGGGCCCACCCTAGTGGGGCTTTCCCGCGCTGCCACGTTTTCGTTACCGTAGACGTCGAGGTTATAAGGTTCCTCTTGTCGTCCCGCTTTTAAATTTTCTCCGTCCATACGCGGTTGGTGGATCCCGCAGGCCACGTAAACCGGATCCGCATCCATATCCTGATCCGAGACTGGACCCGGTCTCCTCTAAAATACTACTGACCGAATCCTATCTCTTTGCCCATATAGATCTGAGAAAAGGGACTTCCGTTTTCTAAATATTGAATGTCAGGTAATTGAGTAATAGGGATGGGCATCCGGCCTGCCCAGGCCCATTTAGAGCTCGGCTCGTCAGGTTTTAAGTCTGGCCAAGCTAAGATGGTCTTACCCATCTATTAAAGGGTCAGGTTTTGTCCCGGTTCTTGACTAACTCGGGTTTGAAGAGCAGCCTATGACCCGGCCCAATGTTTAAAGGGTCGAACCAGCCAGCCCCGAACCCATTTATTTGTTATTTTTAATGAAGTTAATAAATTAATTTCTATAATACCAAAAATAATGAATTAAATGTATCCATCTAATTATTTTTCTACTTTTCATATAATCGATGCAATTAATTAGGTAAATTGTAATAGTTATGAAGTTGCTATGCAACCAACTGCTAAAAAACTAATTAAGCAGCTCAGGTCCATCGAGTCAGCTCGTTTGCCGTGGTCCAACCCGGGCCTAGCTCATGTATTTGTAACGAGTATATGACGTAACCCGAACCTAAATACCCAGTGTGGGTATAAGAAAAAGCAGGCCTGAATATTATTCTAGTCGATTCAAACTTGGCCCATGAAATATGCATGCCCGGTTTGGTTAGTTTATCGAATATCCAACTCCACCCGGCTTGAACCAAGTATTTTACATGCATTTTTAGTGAATATAAACTCTTTAAATTATATGGATATGAGTTTGGGATTTTTATATCTTATATTTGTAATTAACATAGTTTATTGGATAGGAATCATGTTTTGGATCGAGTTTTTTTTATATAAAAGGTAAGTTTTTTAAGTCATGAAAAATTGGTATATTGTGAACCACTGATTTTTTAAAATTTTAAAAAATCTACATGTAAGAAATAATCACATGATCCAAAACTTGTTTTACACTAAATAATGATTGTAGATCATATAAAGGGTTTGGTCATAAAAAAACTTAAAATTTTTAAAAATTTAAAGCTTCTATTAGCTAGAAATACTATATATATATATATATATAGCTAAGGGCGTAACCTCAAACTCATAAAGAGTCAACAGCGTGTGCCGCTTTAAGAAAAAAAAAGGCTTTCAGTGGCAGCCACGACAGCTACTAAAAGCCTTTATATAATATAATCGGGCGCATTGGGCATGTAACGTTTGTTCAACTAAAGGGTAGGAGTGTCAACGGGTTGGGTTTGGTTCGGACTCAGGTGGAACTAGACTTAGACCAGATTTTTTAGTATGGTATTGGGTCTGAACTCGGATCTAATTGGGTTTACTATAAGAAAAATCATACCCGGACCCGATAAATTAATATTTTTTATCATTTTTACATTAAAAATTTGTGAGTCGTAATCGGAACTCGGGTCAGGCCTGAGTCAGGTATAAAATTTCACAAACTATAACCGGATTCATGTATTAATCGGACCTTCAGGTTCAAACCTGAGTCTTAATCAATTTTCTTATTTGTCACCATACCCGGACCCTATAGGGTTTGGTTCAGGTCGGGTCGGGGTAAACCTGACCCTTTGACACCACTACTAAAGGGCATCCTAGGTTACTCAGGAATGATAGATTGCAACAATCTTGGGGAAGGAATCCACAGGCATAACTTTGGCTGGAGGAATACATGTCCCTATCCACCAATAGAGGAACTTAGAAACAAAAGGAATTTAATTATATACCATATACCTTTTTTTTTTTACCCCTTTTTTTATTTGTTAAGACTTTTTTTTTTAAAGGCAAGCTGGGGTTACCAGTTACAACTATATCATTGGGTTTTGAAACTGCAACGTTCCAACACAAGGTGACGTGCACTGGCTGCTCCTACCGGACAAATGGTACTTTCTGCTTTTGCTTCATACTGCTTTATGGCGACTTTAATTAAAGCTGGAGATCAAGCTTGCAAGTTAACCAATTCAAAAGGTCAGAAACTTGGTTTACATTTAAGAATGATAGAAATTTCCTTTTCGAACTAATGATACCTATGTCAAAAGATACATGGACACGTACACGTGACACCAACTTGCAAATTCAATTTTTTTTTTGAAAAAATAAAACACGAGGACACATAATTTTTTATTTTTAATTAATACAAATTATTTTTGGATTAAAATATATCTGAAACCGAGAGAGAAAACGGTGGCTGGTGGCTGATAAAATGACCCAAACAGCACACAACTAGTCTCACAAGAGAAGAGGTGATGGATTCATTAGCTACGGAACCCGCCGCTATTTTCGAAACCCGAACAGAAAATTCCTCTACAGCACTCCCCCCCCCCCCTTCTAAACAAATATATTAACATGGAATGTGAGGGGCTGGGGCATCACACAGACAAATCATGAAAGTATCATTTTGTATAGTTTTGATGCTTTTTGTATACAAAAATCCCAATTTAATTCCAATAGTTAAACAGATGGCCAAAATGTCAAAAGGGGGCTGCATAAGTCCTGAAAGGCCCACCCCAGACTTATATATATATATATATATATATATATATATATATATATAGAGAGAGAGAGAGAGAGAGAGAGAGGTGTTAAATCAATTTGGTGCTAAACCGTGTGATAAATATGTTTTTTAGGCTTTTTTATTTTATTTTTAAATTCTGACCGTTAAGATGTGATCTATGTACTTGATTTGAGAGGGATCAGCTCTTGAAGCGTTTGATTTCAACGTGGGTTTTATAAAGTTCCAAAAATCAACTGTCCAAAATCTTTGTAAATTTTAGAGGATCCAAACATCATTTTTTTTTATCGAAAACACATGATCCAGGTGTGGATTCTTAGTAAATCGACCATGCCCAACACATTTATGGGGCCGGAGCCGCATAAAAAACACTGGAGAAGCCCGAAAAACACATTTAGCATGCAGTTTAGCACCAAATTGGTTTAGCATGGACCCATTTTCCTATATATACATATACTCTGAACATATTAGGCTCATTTATCGTTCTGCCCCTTTCTTTTCTATAGGTTTTAAGTGTTTTATGATAGATCTGAACCGTTAGATGTGTTTAGTATGATTGATTTAATGTGAATCTACTTTTGGATCACATTTTTCGATGAGAAAATATGATTTTATGAGCTAAAAAACATCACATTTTTAAGTGTTTAGCATGATTGATTTTATCATTTCTCAACGTAGATTATCATACGAGAGACCTTCGAGATAAAGAGAGTAATGAAATAATAAAAGTGAGCACACAAAGTCATTAAGGGCACAAACCCAATCCTATATGGCAAAAGAACACAAGCCAGTGAGGGCAAGAAGGCGCAAAATTAAAAATATATATAATTTATTAATTACTAATAATGCACAAAATAACTGATAGAGAATTAGAGAGTTCTAACTTTTTAACTCACAATGCACAAAATAACTATAAAGAACTTCTAACAACTAGTTCACTATAACGGCTAGTCAAACTAGCTAACATCTAGTCAAATTAACAGTTGGAACGCTAGCCGTTAGGGTGTGGATAGTCTCATCCAACAACTAGTTCAACTAGCCTAAAAGCTAAAAATAAAAGTTGCACCAAGGGCACGTTTGAAAGCGAGAAAGATGCAGGAAAAGTGATTTTGTATGGATTTTTCGATCCTTTCAAAGGAGAGACTTTTTCGCTGAGAGTTTTCCTAAAAAGTACACTTTTGATATGAAATATTCCTCTAAGAGGGTGAAAGAATGTTTTCTACTAGAGAAAATGGTGATTTACACTTCCCACCACCCATCTCACCACCACCACCACCGCCCACCCACCATCTCACCATCACCACCACCACCCATCGACGATACGAATTTTTTTTCTCATGCTGCACAAACACGAGAAAACTTTTCATTTAGAAAAGTTATCATATCAAAACTTCTCATAGAAAAAAATCTCTTTTTCTATCAAAGTTTTTCTCACTTCCAAACGTGCCTCAAGAGTACCTCAAAAGATATGACATAACATAAAACTATTTTTTTGGTTTATTTAGCATTTTAATTTGGTGTCTAGTTCATTCTTGGTCCTCATTTCAAATGTGTGGAGCTCACTAGAATGTGGTTTTCTTGGCCGTCACATTTTCCTTAATGCAGCCATGAAGGGGCACATTTGAAAGTGAGAAAGATGTAGGAAAATTGATACAAAATAAAAAAAATTTGTATGGATTCTTTAACCCTTTCAAACGAGAGACTTTTCACTATAGGAGTTTTTCTAAAAAATACACTTTTTGATATAAAATATTCCTCTATGGGGGAAGGTGGATGAATGTTTTTAGAAAAATTTTGTGAGCCCTCTCTCCGTCTCACCACCACCCACCACCATCCATACCATCACCCCCACCACCACCCACCTCGTAGAAAACCACCCTCCCCATGATTTTCACTAACCATCACCACCATCTATCTCACCACCACCACCCCATGATAACTTTTTACCACCACCACCCACCATCACCTATCTTTCCTATTAGAGTTATGATTCCAGATTCTTCCATCAGAGTCTCATTGAGAAAAATGGTTTCTAAGAGTCCTGATGAAGAACAAGATAAGGCAAATGTCCTCCCTGAAGATTATGATAATTCTGTTGAGAGGAGTGCACAAATTGTCTAGTGTACAGTCGGTTTCATCAAAATCGTATGATAATGATGCTAAACCATTGGCTAAGACTAAGACTAAGACTCCTTATCCTCATATCATGTTAGTTATATTGGACTCTCAATATAACACATATAAAGAGATTAATAGAGAACCTATATTCATGAGTTTAGAATAAAGAGATATTATCATGGACGTAGGTTTATACCGAACCACGTTAAATCGTTGGTACATCTGTGCAATTTCTTTACTGTATTTTATTTTCATTGTGTGAGTGTTGATTGGTTTTATGGTATCATAGCTATAGTCGTTTGCATCAATGGCAAACTCAACTTCGTTCTCCAACAATACTCAACAGTCCAGAAATCAGTCAGAGGCTTCAGGTAATCTCGGTATGATTTTACCCAAAACAAATTTTCAATCCAACCTTCATCATTTTTAACTATCAAATTAATGATCGACAATTATTTGTTATGGGAATTCCAATTTCTGCCTATTTTAAAATTGTATGACCTTATTAATCTTGTTGATGGATCAAAGTCATGTCCTATGAAATTCAAAATTAATTCAGAAGAAATCAATCCAGATTTCATATTGTGGAATCGTCAAGATCAACTTTTACTCAGTTAAATCTTATCATCGCTATTTGAATCTGTCAACACTCTTTTTGTGGGTCTCTCCACGTCCTATAAGGTCTAGAGTTCTTTGAAACTTGCATATGCTGCTCAGTCTCAAGCTTGAATTATGCAATTGAAAAATAGATTATTTGAGTTAAAGAAAGGCACTCAAAGCATTGAAGAATATATTCAGGATGCAAAAAGAATCTCATATCAACTGGCAGTTGCCGCCAAACCAGTTTTTGAAGATGATTTGATGGCTCATATTTTTTGTGGCATATACCATGAGTGGAAGCTAAATCGCTCTATACGAGATTTATATTGAAAAGGTAAATATGAGACCCCCTTATTATTTGCCTTTTCTGAGATAAGCATAGTTGAGCCATTATCATTCCACTTTAGTGAAAACGATAATACTCATAGTTGCTTTGTCTCTTCAATTATCAAGGAATTGACTTTAATTGGTGAAACTAACAGATCATGTAACCAGAAGCAATTCAGCATTGTACCTTTGGGTACGAACATGCTTCATAGTTGGAATATACATCTACTATCACACCCTGTGTAAATTTGAAACATAACGACCTACCTTTTGGTAGAATCGATATTTCAGAAATTCACATACAAGCATAATAATGAATCTTAATACGGTCCAAAAAATCCTTAATCAACACGACTCAGATCACTATGGTGATAACATGAATCAGTTAATCAAGATCTTTTACCAAAAATATATTCGTATTATGGAGCATGCCCATGCACACATGTAAATGCATGTATATTCATGACAAAAAATACTCACCCAAGGTTGTTCCGAACACAAGTGGTGTTTTCTTCAAGAGATTCCTGAAGTTGGACCCGCCAACTTTTTTAGGGAAGGCCGATCCAGAAGCAGCTAAGAGCTGGGTTGAGGAGATCGAGCGAGCGTTCAACGTCCTACCTGTCCTTGAGGACATGAAGACTGTGTTTGATATGTACTATCTAAAGGGTGATTCCAAAAAGTGGTGGGACACTCTACGAAGGGTGAAGTACTCCGATTTGGACATGATTCCCTCAGAGGTGTTTAGGGAGGAGTTCCTAGACACCTATTTTCCTTCCTATGCTCGGAAACAAATGCAACATCGATTCCTTGAGCTTGCTCAAGGAAGCATGAGTTTGATGGACTACGCTACTAAATTTAGGAGCTTGGAGCGGTACTGTCCAAACTTGTTCGCTAAGGAGAAGGCGATGGCAGCTAAGTTCGTGCACGAGTTGATGGACAGACTGCGGACTCGAGCGTTGATGAGCATGCCTACTACCTTGGCTGATGCGATTGAGTCTGCTATAGTCCTTCTCAACTGAAACTTTCAAGAAGAGAGAAACTTCTTTCAAACGAAAGCTTATAGGGGAGAGATCATAACTATATAAAATGAAGCTCAAGTCTCTTGAGATGGACCAAGAATGGAGTGGCCATCAGAGACAGGATATTCCACCACCTAACAGAGAGCCCTCAATACCAATGTTAGTTGAAGATAAAGATAATGCGAGTAGACTAGATGTCGAAGAAGACCATCGTCGAGGAGAGGGTGTTGTGTGTGCACCCCCAGAACACGCATTGTAGCTATAGTGCGTGTTTTGGGGTTCCCACTGAGCGTCGTGTGGCGCACTGTGAGGTGTATGGGGGAGTCGTACATAGGATATATGGCGGTGTATGGCTCCCCCGTACACCCCACTGAGCATCGCATGGTGCTCAGTGGGGACCCAGGAACACGCACTGGAGCTACAGTGCGTGTTCCTGGGGGGGGGCATGGGCACATATAACCTGCCTGCATCGACGTCGAGCCATTCAAGTAGATTTTGATTCCCCACCCTCTCCTCACCGTGATGAAGATAATCACTTAGAATATTAGAGGCCTAGGACGTCGGTGGGCCAGCCAACAAATTTGGGAAGTCCTTAAAAATCAGTGCGGGGGGCTCAACATTTTTGAATTGATCGATGCTAAGTCCAGAATTATTTTGGAAACTGGTCAATAGGACAATGCAGTACACCTTATCAAGTTTCACTACAAGAAAATAGGTGATTAGCGACGGAATTTAGCGACAGAATAATTTTGTCGCTAGTTAGTGATGGATTAACGAGAGAAATACATTCGTCGCTATAATCAATGAAATTTACGAAAATAGCGACGGAATATATCCCCTCACAAAATCTGCTGCTAATTAGCGACAAATTTTGCGAGGGAATGTTTTGTTGTAATGGATGCACCATTTAGCAACGTCTTTTGTGACATAAAATATTCCATCGCGATTTAGCGACGAAATTGGCGACGAAATATATTCTGTCGCCATTTTCGTGTTTTGATTTACGATGGCTTAGCGACGAAATTAATCTGTCGCTAAGTCGTCGCTAAATATCGCATAACCCCTAATCCCAACCCTCTTTTTCTTTTCTTCTTTCGCTGCTCCCGCTCTCGCTCGCCGCCCTCTCCCTCTCGCTGCCCTCTTCCTCCTGCCGCCCTATTTGTCCTGTCGGTCTCTCTCCGGCCCCCACCGTCCACTGTTCGTCGACTACCGATCCTCGTCAGCCTTTCGCCATCGCCCGGAGACGCTCAGGTAATTTCTGTTTTCCGGCAGGGGATCAACCCCCTACAGTTTTGGTAGGTCATTGGGTGCTTGGCTTCTCAAGGCCTATGCAAGATGTTTTCCTTTGCCTCATTTTTTTTTCGGCAGGTGGTGACTTCATTTTAAAACAGTGTTTTTTGCAGATTTCTCAACGGAACCCGCTTGTGCTCAGTCACCTGTGGTAAGTAAGTGACAAAAACAATGCAAATCGGGTAAATACTCGTGGTGAGTAAGTGATGCAAGCGCATTACATGTTATTTAATTTATTGGATGTAACACTTTATTGTTCACACACTCACTTAGTTGTTAATATCTAGAGCTGCTTTGTTGGAGTTCGGAGATCATGCTGAGCATGATTTTAATGTATGAGAATAGAAGTGTTCTTATTTTTGGAGTACGGATTCCATGCTAGGCATGGTAGTAGTTAGTGAAATATTGGAGTGTGTTTGTTGCAGGTACATTTTTGACATTTGTTTGATATGAATGATTTCAATGTATTGCAATGTTTGATGTAATTGTATCCATGCTTGCATGTAATTACTTTTAATTTGATTATGGCTTCCATGTGAAATTGTATAATGAAAGCATGCTTCAAATGAATGTATCGTGTCATTAATAGTTTGCACATGAAAATATTAAGTTATCAATGCAAGCATCATAATTCTTGTTATTATATGACATCATATATTGCATGATAAATTTGATATTTTCTTCATCATAGCATTCTGATGGTTCTCTTTTAACTAGTTAGGTTATTATTCGTAACATCATACGATAAAATGACTGCAAACCATGAATGGATGTACCGTAGGATAGTGGACAATGAGTTATCGCATGAATATATGCATGGTATTGAAAGTTTTATTGAATTTGCAATGGCAAGTGTCAGTACAGTAGATCCCACATGTCAGATTAGGTGTCCCTGCAAGATTTGTAAGAATAATCGATTTGTAGAACCTCATGGTGTTAGACATTACCTATACAGGAAGGGTTTTGTGAGTGATTATCAGAATTGGATGTTTCATGGAGAAGAATTTAGAAACAATTTTGATGCACAGGTGAATATGGTGCACAAAAATCCATATGTGGATTTGATATTTGATGTCGCAGAAACAGAACTAGGTTCTGCTATGAGTCCTAGTGATGTAAGAACTGCAGTAGATGAAGAATCACCAAACAATGCAGCTAGTAGATTTTATGATTTACTTAGAGATGCTGATGAGCCACTTTGGAACGGTTGCGAGAGTCACACTATCTTGTCTGCAGTTCTTCAACTAATGAGTTTGAAGTTCGAGTATAATTTGAGTCAATCATGTTTTGATCATTTGTGCATGATTGTGAAGAGTATGTTGCTCAAAGATGAGAAATTGCCACAAAATTTCTATTGTGCGAAAGTTATTATTAACACTCTAGGTATGGGGTATAAAAGATTGATGCTTGTCCAAATCACTGCATGTTGTATTTCAAGGATCAGAAAAACAACATATTATGCCCGTCATGTGGGCATCCTCGGTTCAAGCCAAAGACAAGAGGCAATGATAGCACGAGATCAAAGAAAGTTTCATACAAGTCGCTTCACTACTTTCCTATCACTCCTAGATTGCAACGATTGTATATGTCTTCAAGGACAACTAAACACATGAGATGGCATGCAAATAAAGTTCGACACGATGAAAACAAGATCACACATCCTGTTGACGTTGAAGCTTGGAAGCACTTTGATCGTACTCATCAGAACTTTGTAATGGAAGTGCAAAATATTAGACTCGATCTATGTACAGATGAATTTAATCCATTTGGGGGTAGATCAACTTCATACTCATGTTGACCAGTATTTGTAACTCCATACAACCTTCCACCAAGCTTGTGTATGAAACGTCCAAATCTTTTCTTGTCTCTGTTGATCCCTGGTCCGACCTCACCTGGCCAAAATCTTGATGTATATTTAAGGCCATTGATTGATGAACTAAAAGTACTGTGGGATGACGGTGTTACCACGTATGATGCCCACAAAAAACAAAATTTCAATATGAAGGTCGTTGTTCTATGGACAATCAGTGACTTCCCTGCATATGGTATGTTATCTGGTTGGAGCACACATGGGAGGTTGTCATGTCAGTACTGCATGGAGGATTCCAAAGCTTTTAGATTGACGCATGGAAGAAAGCCTTACTGGTTTGAGTGTCATCGTCGATTTCTATCCAGCGACCATCCGTTCCAACGATAAATGAATGTGTTTAGAGCAGGCACAACTGAAATGAAAGGTCCATCCACAAGATTGTCTGGCATAGAGATTTTAAGAAGATTGTGATACTTTCCAGATGTATTAACAGATGTCTGCAATCCAATAGCCTTCCGTGGATTTGAGAAGGATCACAATTGGACAAAGAAATCTATTTTTTGAGAACTATCATATTGGCCGACCCTATTGATACGACATAATTTGGATGTGATGCATGTGGAGAAAAATGTGTTTGATAATGTGTTCAATACAATAATGAATGTTAAAGGAAAAACAAAGGATAATCTGAAGGCCCGTATGGATTTAAAAGTAATATGTAAAAGACTAGAATTGGCACTCAAAGAGTATAATGGCAAAGTACTGAAACCTAAGGCAAAGTACGTGCTTGAACCTGATCAAATAAAGCATGTATGTCAATGGTTGAGATAATTGAGATTTCCAGATGGATATGTCTCTAACATTGCTCGGGCTGTGAAGATTGATGATGGACAGTTATATGGGTTGAAGAGCCATGATTGTCATGTCCTTATACAACGATTGATACCCTTAGCATTTCATGATATGTTAGATAAACCTATATGGGGAGTATTGTCTGAGTTGAGTAAATTTTTTAGAACATTGTGCGCATCGGAAGTCGTAGTATCTGATGTAAATAATCTCGAAGACTTTGTCATCACCACTGTTTGTCTGCTAGAAAATATTTTTCCGTCATCATTTTTCGATGTTATGAAACATTTGATTATACATTTGTCATATGAACTAAGGGTTGGTGGCCCTATGCAATATCGATGGATGTACCCATTTGAAAGGTATATGTTTTTTTATATTTGTCTCTTTAATGACATATATTTCAAATTTGAAATGTATATTTTTGATAGATGCATGTTTGACCTCAAAAAAAAGGTTCGTAATAAAGCAAGAGTAAAAGGCTCTATTTGTGAGGCGTACACTTTAGAAGAGATTTCAAATTTCTCATCTATGTACTTTGAACCTCACATTCCAACACGTTACACATGCCCGCCTCATAACAATGATAGAGAACAAGTAACTGTAGCTGACAAGCTGTCGATATTTCAACCACTTGGGCATGCATTTGGTAGTTGTCGATCAAGGCTCTTGACAGATTGAGAGCAAGACACAACACACATCTATATTCTTTTTAATTGCTCAGCGATCAACCCATACATCGAGTAAGTATATGTAGACGCAATACAATTATAAATCCTTTTATGTTCTATACGTGCACACATGGTTCGATAATATAAGTATTTGTGGTTTGCAGACGATTTAATCAGGAGTTGCGAAGAGAAGTTTCATATCTCACTAATGTAGAAGTACAAAAAGAACGTGAAACTAAGTTTGTGGAGTGGTTGAAACAGTTGGTAAGGATGCTAACATAAATTTTGTACTTGTAAACAACACTAAGTTACTTAATTGGCCGTGATCACAATCATTGTTTATGTTTGTGCGTAGGTCTGCCATGGTGATATTAAAGATCAAGGAATATGTGATTTAGAAAATGGTCCGACCAAAGATGTGCAATGCTACAACGGGTACATCGTAAATGGTTATCGATTCCATATAAAAGATTATGGTATAAACAAATCAATGATGAATAGTGGCGTGTGTGTCAAGGGTAGCAGCTACGGTGAAAATGAACATGATTACTACGGTGTTATAGAGGAAATAATGGAGTTGACTTACTTAGGCATAAATAATAGGGTAACTTTATTCAAGTGTCATTGGTTTGATCCAACTGCAACAAGACTCGACAAAGCCTCAGGCATTGTGGAAGTGAATCATAAATCAAGGTTTGGAACATATGAACCATTCATATTAGCCTTGCAAGCTCAACATGTTTATTATACTTCATATCTGAGTATAAAAAAGTCAGATAGAAATGAATGGTGGGAAGTTTGCAAAGTGAAGTCCAAACTATACCCTGAGTATGATCAGTTACAGGAAGACAAGTTAGCTGAAGACAGTGATTACTATCAATCAGATGATATCTATGACTTCTCTTATGGTCACGATGTTGCGCATGATATGCATGTCATATCTCAATTGGTCGATGAAACATTCATAGAAGAATGTGATCCAAATGATATACCAAGTGGATAGGTAAACAATGAAGACGAAGAAGAAGAAGAATATGAAAGTCAAACAAGTGACGAGGAAGAATTCTCAAGCTAATGAGCAAAATCTTGTAATACAAACCTCTATTTGAATGCAATGCAATACTTGATGTGAATGATTTGAATTATTTAAATTATTTGAATACTTGATGCGAATAATTTGAATGCATTACAATACTTGATGTGAATGATTTGAATGCATTGCAATACTTGATGTGAATGACTTGAATGTATTGTAATACTTGATACGAATGATTTGAATGTATTGCAATACTTGATGTGAATGATTTGAATGCATTGCAATACTTAATGTGAATGACTTGAATGAATTGTAATACTTGATACGAATAATTTGAATGTATTGCAATACTTGATGTGAATGATTTGAATGCATTGCAATACTTGATGTGAATGACTTGAATGTATTGTAATACTTAATACAAATGATTTGAATGTATTGTAATACTTGATGTGAATGACTTGAATGTATTGTAATACTTGATGCGAATGAATGAGTTGTATTATACTTGATGTGAATGATTTGAATGTATTGTAATACTTGTTGCGAATCATTTGAATGTATTGCAATACTTAATGCGAATGATTTGAATGTATTGTAATACTTGATGCGAATTATTTGAATGTATTGTATGACATTTGTTATTTGTTAGAATATGGTTCGTGGAGGTTACAGTGGTCGTTCATCCAGTAATAGTAAGGCCCAACCTTCATCTTCACGAACTCCTGTGATAGGTATATCATTTAACTAATTAGATGCTTGATTAGTTGAAATACGCATTCTGAGAATTTCTAACATATTTTTTTTACAGATGATGTTTCCCCTGTACACGACCCACCTACACCAGTTGATCACACAAGTCAAGAGCCAACACAAGATGCAGGGTCTTCTCAGACTGGCACAAGAAGACTCATTCGAATAGTGTATATTGATAATCGACCGTAAGTATTTCATTTTCAATTATTGCATATCTTATAATATATTAGAACACATATTCATGTAACTTTGATTGCCTTAACATATTCAGTTTTTTTGACTGCCTTAGAATACATATGAGCATGCTATAATCACATATTCAGTTTTTTGACTGTCGTAGAACACATATGAGCATGCTAGAATCACATATACAACTTTTTGCCTGCCTTAGAGCACATATGAGCATGGTAGAATCACATATAAGTTTTTCTGACTGCCTTAGAACACATATGAGCATGCTATAATCACATATTTAGTTTTTTGACTGCCTTAGAACACATATGAGCATGATCGAATCACATATATAGCTTTTTGCCTGCCTTAGAGCACATATGAGAATAGTAGAATCACATATAGAGTTTTTTGTCTGCCTTAGAGCACATATGAGCATGCTATAATCACATATAAAGTTTTTTGCCTGCCTTGGAGCACATATGAGCATGATAGAATCACATACAAAGTTTTTTTGACTGCCTTAGAACACATATGAGCATGCTATAATCACATATTCAGTTTTTTGACTGCCTTAGAACACATATGAGCATGCTATAATCACATATTCAGTTTTTTTACTGCCTTAAAACACATATGAGCATGCTAGAATCACATATAGAGTTTTTTTACTGCCTTAGAACACATATCATTCATGATAGAATCATATATAAAGTTTTTTTGCTTTGCGTGCCTTAAAGCACATATAAGCATGATAGAATCACATATAAAGTTTTTTTGACTGCCTTAGAACACATATGAGCATGCTATAATCACATATTCAGTTTTTTTACTGCCTTAGAACACATATGAGCATGATCGAATCACATATATAGCTTTTTGCCTGCCTTAGAGCACATATGAGTATGGTAGAATCACATATACAGTTTTTCTGGCTGCCTTAGAACACATATGAGCATGATATAATCACATATAGAGTTTTTTTACTGCCTTAGAATACATATCATTCATGATAGAATCGCATATAGAGTTTTTTGACTGCCTTAGAGCACATATGAGAATGATAGAATCACATATAGAGTTTTTTTACTGCCTTAGAACACATATGAGCACATGATAGAATCACATATAGTGTATAATTTATTTCAATATATTTTGTTTATCAATACTGACTGTTCTTTTCTTGTGTAGGTTGTTGGCGATAATCAGCGTAGCGGAGCTGAAGAGACAGATCAAGGCAATGAACAAGAAGACGCATAAAATCTTGGCGATGATTAGATTAATGTGTTGAATTTGTTCTATTTTTTTTTGTTTCGAAAATGTAATTGTTGAATTGTAAATAATTAAACTTGTGAATTTTAAAGTGGAATGATTAATTGTTTTAGTTTCCTTTAATATGTAATTTTATGTGTACTTTGTTTTTTTTTTACAGGAAATATAAATTGTACAGGAAATATAAATTGTAGCGTTCTCGATATTTAATTTTTAAATATTTTTTTATTTTTTCCATTTTTTTTCTTGTTTGCGACAGATTAGCGATGGATATATCCGTCGCTATACATATAATTTAGCGACGGCTTAGCGACGACTGTAAATCCGTCGCCAAGCCGAGGTTGTCGGTTAGTACCAACGGATTTGCGACAGAATCCGTCGTTCGTTATTCCGTCGCAATTAGCGACGAAACTGGCGACGGATTTATGCCGTCGCCAGTTAGCATCGAAAAATTCATGATGTAAGATATCCGTCTCTACTTCGTCGCTAATCCGTCACTAAGTTGGTTAGTGACGAATTAGCGACGGAATGACGTCATCGCTAATCCACTGCTTTGTTGTAGTGTTTATTGAAGGTCATCCTCAACCAGTGAGGGAGTTTTTGTATAGCATAGATAGGTTCTATGGACAAAGACCTCACTCTAATTCGAACTCCATAGCATAATTGGTCCCCCATTGAGATTGATTGTTAAATGTACACAAAATTTGCAGTGAAATGAATCTGGTAGGGGTCTACCTAACCCCAGCTTGCCTGAAAACAAAAAATAGCGCTACAAATGTAGTTATTAAACATAAATATAAGAAAGTTCTGTTATAGCCATTTCTACTATTCCAATATATTATTAAATTTTATGTTTAACCGCTTAACCTATAACAAAACTATATTTAACTGCCATGTTTAAAATTTTTCCAGTATGCACCTGTGTTTTCAGCATATTGCTGATATAACCCCCTTTATCACTTTTCTTGCGGAAGTCACTGGTTTAACATTAACTGTCACATTCAATCATTAAAAAATAAATAAATGGTTAAAGTGTCATTTTATGGGTCATCTGGATTTGCTAAAGTTACTTATTTAGCCTTAACTATAATACAAATACAAAAAGTGGCATCCAACCATTTAAAAAAAATAAATAAAATGTCATTTTAATAAGCCAACTGAAGTCAATTGATAAAAAAGTAGCAAGAAAACGTAGGTCGCAGTTTACGTGGTTTGGTTCAAAGAACCTGCGTCCACGGCCTAAACACACTCACGTTAAATCTGCCGTGAGTGTCTCCCTTCTATAAGGCTATTTAACACTGTGTTTACAACGTTTGGGAGAAGCTGTTACATTTTGGATTTCCTTTTTATCATTTGCTTCTTTTAAGGGATTTTTCCCTTTAACATATCAGAAATCCCTTTATCATAGGAAGACATATCAGAAAACGATTTTTGTTGCCTTTCATGTTGATCCTCTTCATGCTTATCCAAATCTTCCTCACGCAGACTCGGATTGGCTTCATTGGATCGGGTGTTCACAGTTGCTGCTCCAATATCCTCCTTCAAGCTGAACGTGCCATCAATGACGGGAAGCATATCACTAAACAGGAAGAACTTAAAGAATGGTAGAGGCTTAGTAAGTATGTCCGCAACTTGATCCTCACTTAAAATAAATTAAATGGTAAGGAATATTCGCTGAACCAATACAAAGTGAAAGTCGATCTCGATATGCTTGGTGTGAGCATGAAAACACGGTTAGCAGCAAGGTATGCTGCTCCCAATTTGTTGTACAAAAGAACTGGAGGCTGATTGTTGGAAATACCAAGCTTCTGTCGTAATGTTGTTAGCCAAACGACTTCAAAGGCTGCTCTTGCAAGAGCCTTTGTTTGTTGAAGGCTACTCAGATTTTCGTGCTTGAAGGAGCAATTGTTTGTTGATTTTTAGAGCTTCATGAAAAAAGATTTCCTCCAAGGACATACTGCATGACAAAACCATATGAGATGGTATATTTTAAGTATCGAAGGATTCTCTTAACAACACTCCAATGCTCTTGGGTTGGAGAGTGCATAGATTGGCAAGATTTGTTAACCACATAACTCAAGTATGTTCGAGAAATAGTGACATATTGTAAAGCTCCGACGATACTCCGGTATAGAGTTGGATCAGCAAGTGGTTCTCTTGAAAATTTTGAAATAACAGTATTGGCTGCCATAGGAGTGAAAATGGGTTTGGTCTCTTCCTTGTAGACTCAAGAGGTCATATATATATATATATATATATATATTTGCATTGAGAAAGTATTAAACCTTCCTTTGTTTGCACAACTTGGAGGACTAAATAGAAGTTTGATAGAAAATTCTGAAGTCAAATCATCAATAAGACGTTGAACTTGTAGCAATGAACTTCTGATGATGATGATATCATCAACTTAAATAAGCACAAAAATAATGGTGATTGAAGTATGCTTGAAAAAACAATAATGTGTCAGATTTGGATCCAACAAAACCCAAATGTAAGAGAAATCAACTTAACTTTTTAAACCGGACTCGCGGGGCTTTTTTGAGCTCATAAATAGCGAAGCAGGTTATATGCCCCCCCACCCTCCCTGAAGATGCACTATTTGCTATAGTGCGTGTTCGGGGGTCCCAATGAGCACCACATATGTAAGCATGTGTGGCTCATATCCCCATGTCTGTCAGCATCAGTTAGCGTCGGAGTCTGGTGCAGTTGCAAAGACTTAAGTACCCTTTCTGCCATTGGTGCCATAAAATGACGATTTTAGAAAAGGAGCAGTTGCAAAGACTTAAGTACCCCGTAGATGCTTATTTAAGACCCTGTTTCTGCACTGCAGGATTATCCGAGAAAGGAACCCCCTGAAAGCCATGAACATCAACCCTCTCTCTCTCCCTTCTCTTTCTGCCTCTGTGCACATCCAGCAGACGATTCTACATTGCTCCATCAAGCATCGACTGACCTGCACATTGACTGTAGCATGATTTAACTTGATGAGTTGTGGAGCCTGATTCAGAGTTTTTGCCCTTACAGAAGGAGGGGGGGTCCAGGGGCTCCTCTTGCGCGGGTCCCGTTGCGGGTTCAGCGGGCGAGGGTCTAGGAGGATAGCAAATTTTTTAGGAAGCTATGGGGACACAATTAAACATGAGCACGACATTTCACTCCCATTCAGACCCTTGAAGACATGCTACGGGCATGTACTTTAGAGTATACTTACTCATGGAATGACATTCTACCTCTCATGGAGTTTGCCTACAACAATAGTTTTTAAGCAAGTATTAGCATGGCTCTGTTTCAGGCACTGTACGGTCGATGGTGTCGAATACCCTTGTATTGGGATGAGGTCGGGAAAAGAAGATTGTTAGGGCCTGATTTAGTTTAGCAGATGGCAGACCAAATGAGATTTATTCGATAACATCTTTTGGCAGCGTAAAGTCGACAGAAAAGTTATGCAGACCAAAGACGTCGCAAGTTAGAATTTAAGCAAGGTGATCATGTATTTTTTAAAATATCTCATTTTAAGAGAGTGGTGCATTTTAGTCGAAAAAAAAATTGAATTCACGATATCTTGGACCCTTTGAGATACTCACGAGAGTTGGTCAGACGACATACAGATTGACTTTGCCACCTTTTTTTTCTCAAATTTATAATGTGTTTCACGTATCAATGTTACAGAAGTATGTGCCAGATCCCTCCCACATACTGGATATTGTTGAGTCAGTGCTGAAAATTCAAGATGACTTAAGCATAAGTTAGAAGTTGATAGAAATCTTGCATATGAAGGTACAAAGTTGAAAAACAAAGAGATACCTCTAGTATTAGTTAGATGGAGTCATCACAACAATAAAGAGGCTACATGGGAGCATGAATCAGACATCCACGAGCAATTTCTACATTTATTTCTAGGTAAGATTCAGGACGAATCTTCTTTTAAGGGGGGTAGAATTGTAACTTCCTCCAATGATTTCGTCGGAGGGGATAAACAAAAAAAAAATAATGACGGTTTTCCCAAAAAGGAAAACCGTGTTACGAGAGGGGGTGAGGATAAACCTCACCCTCTGCAATCCGCAGAAGGGTGAGGGTTATCCTCACCCTGCGTGAGGCCTATAAAAGCCCTAACACATCCCCCCTTTACTGCACCTCAACGAGCAACAGAGGGAGAAACAAAGTGAGCGACAGAGAGAGTGAGAGATGAGAGCTTATCGATGGCAGCGACTACAAGGTGAGCATCCTCCTCCTTCTCCTTCTTTTCTTCTTCTTCTTCGTTTCTCCTTTCGTTTTCGGTAAAGGAGGGGGGGCTAGCAACCATGGCTGCCAGAGAGTTTCTGTTTAACAAAAAAAAAATAGAGAAAGAGGGGGCAAGAGAGAGGGAGAGAGCGGGGGTTGGCCGCCGGCTTCAGGGTCGGCCGACCGACCGAAGCCGGCGACCGATCTCCTTGTCACAGAGAGAAAGGAGGGAGAGGGTTGACCTCTCTTCCCTGAGAAGAAACGGAAGGGGCTTTGCCCCTTATAGCTTCTTTACGGGGGCTTAGACCGGATCAGTCTAGGCGCAACCCAGACCGAATCGGGTCAGTCTGGGTTGCGCCCAGACCAAGTCAGTTTTTTTCAAAAAAAAAAAAATTGTCAAGACCGAGTCGGTCTGGGTGCGACCTAGACCGAACCGGGTCGTTCTAGGATGCACCCAGACCGTGACTGACACAAACAAAAATGGTGAGATCAGGTCGGTCTGGGTCGCGCCCAGACTGAACCAGGGTCGAGTCAGACCAAGTTAGGAAAAAAAATTGGTCAAACCAGTTCAGGTGGAGTCGGTTTAGACCGAACCGATTTGGATCAAACTGAGTCAGACTGAACCGGTTCGGTCTGACTGGGCCTCGGTTCTTAGTCTGGATCTAGTTTGATCTGGACCAGACCATATCTGAATCCTGACTGACTGTTTTGGATATGATTGGATCACTTCTGGATCCATATCAAAACTGGGTCTAGATCCAATTAGACTATTCTGGATTCAGACAGTCTGTTATCGATCCAGTCAGACTGTTCTAGATCCAGTCAGACAGTTCTGGATCTAGAGGAGTAATGGATCTGGATACAAATGAACAATGTTGGATCTAGATTACAAATAGATCTGGATTTGGTTATGAGTTATTATAGAACTGTACAGAAATCCAAAATGACCAAAATACCATTTGGGTACCCAAGATCTATTTTGGTAAAATAGGCATAACTTTTCACCTCAAACTCAGATTTGAGTGAGGTTTGGTGCATTGGACTCGTATCAAAGAGAGGAATTTAATTTTTCATTAGTTTTGGTTAAATTAGTGACACAAAAATTAGAGTTTCATGAGTCAATTCAGGAGGGGTATTTTGGTAATTCTGTAAGAGGTGTTGTACATTAATGCAAGTATGCTTGTGTAATGATCAGATTCTACTATTAGAACATCTTGAGACTTGATCGCAATTAGAACATAGTGTTTGCACTCGAGGTAAAGGATATTATGAACAATTTTAGATGTAAATAAACATTTTTACGTTGCATGTTATTGTAATGTTGTAAACGAATATGATTAACATGATAATTTTTTAATTAGACCATAACATGCATACAATTTCCATGCTTAACATTATAAGTTGATTTCATATACATGTTAGTTGTGATATACATGTTAGTTATGGTATGTCATGCATGTTAGAAAGAGATTATATTTGTAATAGCATGTCTGTGTGATTATTAATAACATACATTATGATGAGATTATGTTTAGATTGAAGTCTCATTTATTCTATTCATAGTGTGTGAATGGATATATTAAGATCAACATGCATAACCCCTTAAATCTCGAAAGTGGTGACCTATGGCAAGGGCTACCTGGTTCGCGACCAGAGTGCAACCACCATGGAGAGTGGACCATCGATGATTTAATGATATAGAGATACTATATCATTGTGTACTTAGTGAGAGATAGTGTGAGTCCTAATATCATCATGATATTAAAGAGTGAGATTTTTCACGATCCGTTTATGACCTTACTCGTGAGAGAATGAGTGAATTACAAGTTTGAGAATGTGGTTAAATGTATTGAACTTAGTTATGTTAGGGTTACACTGACATAGAGTTTGGGACTCTGGAGGGCTACGGATGATCGATAACCATTATGGTTAGGATGTAGCATGAACCACACCGAGATTGAGAGACTAACCTCCTGGCTAGCTACCAGTGGGGTCCTCGTGGTGGTTTCACTGCTGTGCCTGGTGGTTCGGGGACCACTCGGAGTGTATGGTTCATTGTCTGGCCAACATGTAGAATTGAGGTATTCTACGGGGTTGCTACGCCCTTAGACGGCTATGACCGATATAGTCGACCTATTGATAGTTTGTTGTGCAAGAGTGTTAATGGAGGGTAATTAAAATATGTAAATTTGTGTGGTGTGTCAAAAACTAAACTAAGACTAGAGGCTTAGATCCCACTACAGTTGTAAGTTTAAGTATTTATTTGCTTATAATTATTTCTTACTCGGTTGTAGACTCACCCTCCTTGCTTAATTACAACTGTAGGTTCCAGACACACTAGCATAGACAAGACTTGATCAATTT
The DNA here is from genome assembly GCF_984573655.1 of Nuphar pumila. Lineage (NCBI taxonomy): Eukaryota > Viridiplantae > Streptophyta > Magnoliopsida > Nymphaeales > Nymphaeaceae > Nuphar > Nuphar pumila. The sequence continues at coordinate 115,057,096 of NC_143252.1, read as the reverse complement.
TTTCTTCGGTAGAATTTTTGGTAGTTTTTACTTTCATGTCATTGAAGAATAATGTATTTGTTGTTTGATTTTGTTATGAATGATGAACATTGTAAAGAAAGTGAGTTATTGAAATAAGAATAAAGATTTTTTGTTTAGCCATGTTTCTCTGTGTGAAATTTGAACTATTCCCTCTGGGAAGTAATGCCAACTGAACTCGGACTCCCGAGATCCCAGATTGGGGTGTTACAAATATGGTCAAGACATATGATAGAGTCAGTGGAGAAGTCATTGCTTTTTTTGGGGGGTTTAACAACATATGGGGCCAACCTATTATGACTTGTGTGAGAACTCCAAGATTTGCTATGCTAATCAATGGCATTCTTGGGTCGGAGTAGGTAAGCTCAAGGGGCATTAGACAACGATATCCTATGTCTCCTTACTTATTCTTGGTGGAACACCTGTACAAAAGATTTCAAGTTGAAGAGGAGAGATCAACCATTATTCCTTGTAGTATTTGATCGTTTAACTAGAGACATACCTTGTTTGCGGAGGATGCTTTGTTTTTTTTAAAAAAAAAGGAAACTCTAACGATTCTTTCCTTCGAGTCATAATTAAAAGACTTTGAGGCGAAATCAGGATTACTGGTGAGTCAATCCATTTTGGTTATTTTCCAGTGTGTCCAAATAGAGTTGCCCAGGTGTATGGACTGTGACAATGGAGAGTGGACAAATTGCCATCAAATATTTAGGGTTTCCCATTTTTACAAGATGCCTAAAAAAGGAGCTATGCAATCCCCTGATAGCTAAATTTCAGAATAAGTTGGATGGATAATTGCTATGCTTCTCTCTTCCTAAGGCTATTATTTTGCAAATAGAGATAATCATGCATGATTTTCTATAAAATGGGGTGGGTGATACTAAGAAGCATGCTCACTTATTAAATTGGAATTCAGTATGTCTTCCTTGAACAAGAGGTCTGGGGATCCATTGTATTGAAGATGTAAACTTGGCTATGCTTGCAAAAATGATATTTGTGGTGGCGAGCAAGGCATCTAATCCTTAGGTAGATCTAATTAATAAAAAGTACCTTTATCGTAACTCCATTTTGTATGAGTGAAAGAGGCACCTAGGGTTGTGGGGTTGAAAATCTACTAAGGCAGGACTCTCCATTATGGAAGATGCTGCTACGTAGGCAGTAGGTGACAGAAGCAACACAGAGTTCATGTTTGATCCTTGGGAGACAACAAACCCTTGATATGTTTGATTGAAGACCAGGTGGATAAAAGAATGTTTTAGGCTCTCAGACACATTTATATGAAGGATATCTTATCCTATCACAGGAACACCTTGGATTATCTTATGAATTTCATTAGTCAGGAGCATCTCATTGAGATATGCAAGTGGGTGAGAGGTGATGGCTTGGATCACCTAATATGGCATCAGTTAGACAAGTTGGATAACAAGAGTGCATGGGAAAATGTGAGGAAAAGATAAAAAGTCAATCTATGACCTTATGTGGACTAAGGGTTATGTTCTCAGACCCGCCATTACGCTCAGGATGGGTATTGATGACAGGTTATTATATCAGAATTAGCTTTAATAGGTTGGATTCACCTGTCCAATCATTGTGTTTTGTGTATGAACCTGGTAGAAACAGGCAGTCATCTTTTCTTGAACTGTATGGTTGCGCGTAAAGTGTGGAAAAGAACTTGCCAGACAGTGTTGTACTGTTTCTCCAGACTCTGTGGGACAAGTTGTGTCTCAATGGTGCTCGATCAAATTCCATGACAAATTTGCCAATAGAAGGTGGTGAGTGGCTTTCCAGATTGTGATCAGGAAATTTTGGGAGGTAAGAAACCGTGTGACCTTCAATCATGAGGTAATGAATGCGGACAAGTTGATGACAAAGATTCTTAATGGTGTTCGGCAACACCTGTTGCCTTTTTTAATGAAACTGATCATTCAATAAAGGGCAACTCATTCTTTGCTAATCTTTGGAGGCCTTCTCCTGACTGTTATAAAAAGGAAATGGAGGATAGGGTTTATCGTGAGAGATCTTTGGCTAAGATGGATAATAAGGAGATTTTGTTCATGGGAAAGATAATGGAAATGGAGGATAGGGTTTATCGTGAGAGATCTTGGGCTAAGATGGATAATAAGGAGATTTTGTTCATGGAAAAGAGAATGGAAATGGTGAAGAACATTACTTGCAAATTGATAATTGAATATTCAAAAAAGGACATTATGTAGATTTCCAGCAAGGGCTTAAAAGGTCAAATGGATTGAAGATGAGATTGTCAATGGCTTTGTAAACAAACTACACTCCAGATGCATATGGATCCCTAAAAAGTGTAATACTGATCCATAAAATCTTGCAAGTTTAGGTGTCCTGGATTGTGATATATATATGGTTTAAAAGGATAAACCCTCATATTGGTTTTCTTCCTATAGGGATTTGTAATTCAAGTTGATATCTTGTAACTGGTAAGGGTCTGCCTAATCCTAGCTTGATAATTCAAAAGAACAAAGAATAAAAATACGTATTAAAAATAAATTATACTATTTTTGTTTAAAATATATAACTAAAAAAGTAAAGCAAATAAAACATAAAAAAAACTTTTGATACCAAAGACTGTTTTTATCTTGTTTACCCACCCATCCAACAAAATAAACAATAGAAAATATATTAAATTTTAGTTACTGCATCAAAAGGTAAAAAATGAACTCATATGTCATAGTAAATATTAAAAAGATAAAAAAAGTGAACATACTTACCATGAAAAAAGGATAATGTGTATTTATTAATCAACTATGACAAACATCAAAGTGTATTTATAAAGGATGGCGGAGAACACATCCTCTAGCAACCCTCACTCCCGTTCGGAGGGGGATGCGAGACATATGCATCCCATTGTAAAACCTATAAATTTTTTATATTTTACAGAAAATAACATTGAATTAAGGCTAAAATATTAATTGAGGTTAAGATAGAATTAATTTATAATTCAAACATTGATAAGGATTTAGAATAAATTTTCAGTTGAGAATTTATTCTGAATCAGGATTTTGATTTTTAATCCGATTTAATAAATATGTTTGAATATTATAATTATATTTGAGTTTGATTCAAATCTAAATTTAAGACTTAATTGAATGTTAATTCAAGTTTGAAATATACAATAATTTATATTTTTTTTAAAATTAAATTTGAAACTTTTGATTAAATCTAAAAAAATACCTACAATTGTTTTAGGTTATTTTAATAAATAAAATAATAATAATGATGAATTTTATGAGAAAGAATTATAAAAATATAAATTATTCTAAAATAAAATATAAAAAACATCCTATTTAAAAATTAAAGTTGATTTAAGTAAAATCGTATTTAGAATCAAATTTTTGAAAAAGATAGAATTTAATAAAATAATTGATAAATCTCATCGACATAAAATCGAATGGGATTTCAGATGAATTTAGGATAACTTGATATGTATGTAATTTGAATTCAATAAATTTGAATTTAGTTTAAAATCTGATGTAAAAAACTAAAATAAAATCAAATATTCAAAATGACAACACGTCCCTTCGACCCTGGTGGAAATCATTTTCAAAATGCATTTTTGACAAAATGATATTTTTATAAGAGAAACTTTATAATGATAATTTAACTTACGTATTATCTTTGAGGGTTTGTAGGACTTAAAAAATCTTTTAAAATAAGAGAAAATAAATTGTACATGCCTAGGGTCTCACTAACCCTATTGAGTTGCGAATTTCTCAAAAATTAATTCTGAGAAATTTTAATTAAACTTTAAAGGATAATTAAAATAATTGATTTAATTATATAAAAATTTGAAAATTTTATAGATAAAATTTAATTAAGTATAGACTTAACTGAAATTTTATTCATTAACATTTCATGTGAATTTACAATTTAATTTATAAAAGATTTTATTTAAATTTAAATTTGAATTTAATTAGAATTTTATTTAGTGGAATGAAATTCAAAAATTAATTAAATTTTATAAATGGATAGGAGTCCATAGGCGGGTCATCCCATCCTATGTGGTACTCCAATTTAAAGTTTAAAATCAACAAAAAAAGAGAAAGACATTTTAAAATCAAGTTTTAAGTAAAACTTACCAAATTGCAAGGCAAGTTTTGAAAAGTCAAAACTTGCCTAAATTCAAAATAAGGCTCTTGCAAAGGGGCTTGGACCATATAGGTCGACCAACCCATGTGTATAACTGTATGTATATCATATAATATGTATATTATATCAAATATATGAAATAAATATAAATAACCTAAGCTAGCTAAAATAAAATAAAAAAAGAGAAAGTAAATAAAAAAAGAAAAAAAAGGAAGGTAGAGAGTGTTAGAATTAGGAAATATACCTTGATTGAGGTCAAGGGTTGGAATTTCCTCCAGCCCTTGACCTCCCATAGTCTCCTATTTAAGCATGGGAGGGGCTCATGCCCCCCTATTTGCCTCTTTTAAGTTTTAGAAAATTTTCTCCTTTCTCTCTCCCAAATCCCTTTTTCTTCTTCTTCTTTCTCTCATTTCCCTACACCAAATCCATTGGTGTTTTCACCCTTTGATCTACAACGGAGGCCTTCACATGGCTGAAAGAGGTGTAAGGAGGCTACAACCAAGTTCATGGCTCATGTGGAATAGCCGGATCATGCGAAAAGGCCAACTAACTCACGTAGGAACGAATTTTTTGCCAAAAGGTAGGTGGATTTATACTTTACTTGTGAAACAGAATTTGTAAGACAAATTTCATTGATTTTTCATAATCATAGCACCTAAACCAAGCCTAACATATGTGGGTTTGGTTTAGGGCTATCAAAGTATGAAAGGAAATGTTTTTTCGAGAGAAAACCTTTTTGAAAATACATTTTTCTCCCAAAATTAGTTTCTCAAAAACTAAAATCATAAAATTTTAAAATAGGTAAATTAGGCTGTGATTTTTATGCAAATTTTGATTTGGGTCTGTAGTGTAAGATGTTGTAGATATCCTATAAAAGTTTAAAAAATTTTCATGGTTGAAATATTTAGTTTTTGTGAATTTAGTCTTATCAGGTTTTTTAGAAAAACTTTTGGTAAATTTATTAAAATCATGAATTTCATAATTAAGACCATACAATATTTAACTATAGTTGGTAATATGTGCATGTGGATGTTCTGTAATTTTTTCATAATTTTTTTATTTTTAATTATAAAGAAATTCTATGATTTAGTTATTTAATTATGTATTTTACCGAATTGATTTTTGAGAAAATAAGGCATATGTGAGATGAGTCTATTTTTCTGGCCAAAAAGGCTGAGAAAAAATAGATTTGTCTGCTGTGAATTATGATAAATTGATAGGTATATTTTGATTTAATTTTTTATGTTAAATTATATAAAAAAATATGGATGCATGGATTCGGGTGACCCGGTTTGGCCCTACCCGAATGTATAGACTCGGTATTACAGTTTTTTAGCCTGACATCCGACTAGTAAAATACTCATAACTCTCTCGTCTGGAGGAGTTTTGATTAACAGTTTATTGCATTGGAAAGCTAACAAAATTTCACACCCATTGTTAAATTTTGGGTTTTGTGAATACATTGAGCACAACTCTGTGTCAGTCTGAACAGAAAATAACATATCTATAGTAAAACATTCATAACTCCCTCATACAAAAAATTTTTTATGAACGATTTACGGCTACAAAAAGCTGACAAAATTTCCTACGATCTGTGAAAATATCAGCTATGTTTACTAACTGATTTTTTTTTAACTCTGGAATTGTCTGACAAAATTTAAAATATTTCAAATTAAAACTGGTCTAAGGACCGAACCCCGTTATTTGCATAGTTATTTATGCTTTGCATAAATTCTCTTATTTCAATCAATTTATAGAGTGTGTATGCATGAGTATGTCTAATTTTATGTAGGATATAATGTGCCTATGATAAGACACACATGTATGTTTATATGATAAGTCATGTTTGCCCAAAAGGGGGCTATACGCAATCAAGGGATCGAGGAGTCTGAATTGCGTAGTGTGATTATGAATATTAGTGACATCCCTGTTGAAATTTTATGTAAATTCATATGACGATGATGATGATGATGTTGACATGTATGCATAGATGTATGCCAAGTGGTGAATGAATTTCGCATTTATGCATATGCACATGTTTCTTTTATAAAAGCATTAATGAATGAATATTTATTAAGGCCAATGTTTATAAGTGCATCTATTGCCCTATAAGGGGCAGAATATTTTTGATGGATTCGAGTATGATGATTGCATGTAAGACACTAAGTTAATAAAGTATAACAATGCAACATCATAAGTAAATGATACTTCCTATGAGAGTGGCAAGTGGTACAAACTTCATGGGGTAAGTTAAGTTTTGAGCACGGAAGGTTGTTCCTCCCCTTCCACGATTTTATGGGGAAACCTCTACAATAGACTACAACGTAGAGGGTAAGATACTCATGAATAAAAATCTGATGCATAGGGATTAAAGGTGTTGTGAATCTTTCTTAAATTATCGTCCCTCACCCTGTACTTGGTGAAAGATGCCTAGCCTGGTCAAAGCCACCATTTTGTATGAAAATACCCCTGCGCCATAGTCCTGATCTAGGTTCAAGCATGTATCATACTCACAAGGCTAAGAAGGGAAACCTAATATGTATGTGCATTAGTTAGGCATAACATGCATCATTTAAGAAAGAAAATATAATTAAAGACAAGAATCAATTCATGCATCGAAGGGCTTCGACATATGGTAAGTACATGTCTTTTATTTGTTTCAATTGGTTTTAATGTGCTTAATTGCCTAATTAGAATGTATGCTTAATTCTTTAATCTTGTTTGATTATCTTGTGAAAAATTAGATGAGATTCTTATTTCATAATTTTTCACAAGTTTAGTATAATCTAGCCTATAGAGACATGTTATGTCTGACCCTCTATAATTTAATATTTTTTAAGAAGTGAGTAGATGCTTACCTATGAAGGCGGGAGGTTATGATGAGGACTGAGCCTATACCTTTCTTTCGCCTTCATGAAATTTTGGACTCTGATTATTATTATTTAAATTTAATTTAAGGACAATTGTAATTAATTATGGATATTATGGAGTATGATTTATTTTATGCATGGTTAATCATTCGCTAAATTTTTAATTTCATAATTTTATGATTATAAGTGTTTATGTGAAGTAGCACGCCAAATTTTAAATCCGCTGAGTTTTTTTATTGTTATTTGTTAAAAGATTTAGAAGTATTTCAAAAAAAAAATCCACCATTTTTCGGGTTATAAAAATTGAGGTGTTACACCCATAGTTCGGGACCACCGATCTCTTCTCCGATGACTCAATCCTGAGCTAGCAATGTAGAAGGAACCATAACCACTGGTTTATCGCCAAAAGCCACCATGGTACAACATGGTGAGAACCTGCGTTTGGAGATCTCTACTGAGTGACATGATGAGATGTTACTCCCCTTCAAGTGGACTTTACTAGCTGGATTTTGTAGTGACAATTCCCAAAAACATATTGAGTATCAATATGACTTTCAGAAACTCCAGGCATTATAGAAATTTGCATCCAATATCAAAATTTCTTCACTAAATCATAGGTTGTTCTTGATTAGACTGAACAACATGGAAGCAATCACCCTAATCTTGCATGGTGTATCATGGAAGGTGGGGGTTGTACATTGGTTGCACATCAGTGGACCTCTGGCATGGACTTGAAACTCTAAGCAATGAACTGAGTGCCTTTTTGGATATGCCTTTCAGGTCTATCTACTAAATGTTGGACTGGAGATGTATTTGAGTGAATCACGACATTTCTACAAGGTAACCTACTCGATATTAGCAGTTACATGAGTGAGATGGAACATAGTGCATTTGCACACATATGCATTTTAGTGATGTTGATTTTTGTGTCAAAGTCGTAAATTGAAATAACGATTTTAAATTTTCAGACATTCCAACATGAAATTGTTTACGAGCATAAAATCAATTTTTGCTCGCATTATGTATCGACAAACCATTGCACGATTACGTCTTTAGTTGGTCAAGCGATGCAAACATAAGAAGTTGTTCCTCCTCCCACAGATGATTGGAAGCAAGTGAAGCTTCAATGATGTCCAAGCTTACCACCCCCCCCCCCCCCCTTATGACCAGAGGGCCTCTTAAGCTAACCAGTTTGCTATCCTCTCAAGGAACGATGCCCAGGATGACATGCTGAAGGTAGATCTCTTTTCTCCTCTCAGAAATGGCTCCACCATAGCCACAGAATCCCTAGATACAACAATGGAGATTGAACAAACTCTAGGCAAAGCATATGCACCAGGTGAGGTTGTCATGCCATCCTCAAGATCCAGTTTTAAAGGTTCAAAACTTGGATCGAAAAGGAGCCTCAGGCTAGCAACTAATGAGTACTTTAGTTTCAACCCATCAAAAGCGAGATGATCAAACCTTAGGTTCCTGACACTCTCATGCTACACTGCACATGTCTGGGGTGTGGACTCCCACTGGATATGATGAGGCAGTGGTCTAAGGGTAACCGTGGTGAAGGTTTAGGGAGGGTTTGAGAAAAAACCTATAGAAACAGAGAAATCAGGTAGGCTAAAAATAACTTCAGAGGCCAATCGAGAAAGGGTTTCAGTTTAAATCTGATATAGACTGAATTAAGGGATTGTTGGTTACCTAAGGATGTGTGTCAAGGTTATGATAAGTTATATAGGTCAAAGAATAATTAAATAGGTTATGGCAAAGTTTAAAAGGTTAAACAATAAAAACAAAGCCTTTTAGATTAATCTACTAAATGTGGTTTTGTTTCTAAGGTGATGAAAAATAATCTAATGCAACCAAGGGTCTCACTACAGGTCTAGGAAGAGTTAGATGGTTGAGTACCTGAGTTAGGTTTCAAAGAGGGAGATACAATAGAAGCACGACTATAGAGGCCTCTAAATTGCTTTCCTGGGCAGTGTAGCCTTCCTGAATCTCTGAAAGAAACTCGCGAAGGGCTTAGGCCATTTGCGTAGGCTGGATCTACCATAACACACATGGTGTCAGGTGAGACCAGAGGGAGAGAAGAGAGGAATACGTCAGAAAGATAGGGACATCCAACAGAGAGGGGAGAGTAAAAAGGGCGTCAGAGGGTAAGGATGCCGAGAGACAAAAGGAGAAAGAAAGAGAAAAAAAGAGAAAGAGAAGCAGACAACTAGGCTTTGAAAAAAATTCACTTTATTAATCAATAATTCATATGCTCCCCAAGACCTTCATATATAGATGAAGCTTGGGTTGAGTCCTACTTGCATAAAGAAACCAACTAGATTAGGACTTCTTAGCAAAGGACTCCTCAAAATAATAAACTAATTAAAAGACTATTTTATAATTAATTAACTAACTTAATTAACTTTAATTAATCTTTTACAACTAAAAGACTTCCTCTAGGACTCTCGAGCATGACATGCTCTTCTTGGTGAACGCTACTCATTAATTGGCTTGGCTCCGGGCTTGACACGTTTCTGACTCTTCTTGATCTTTACTAAAACTCTCGATCTTTGTCTTGTTATCCATTAGAGATATCATGTCAGCTGACACATCATTCTCCTAGGTCTCACCTAGGCCAAAATGACCTCAATGCCTGCAGGGAAAGGAGTGTAGATCCTATTGCTCGAATCTATACCATCTTCTAAAATTCAGGTCATAACAAAGGCAATGACAATTCTCACTTTTGTCAGCAATGAACAGAGGTTGGTTAACAAGTAGGCTGGAAAGTATGCCAGAAATGTCCCTAGGGCACATAGTTACGTCCATGCAGTTAGTCACTTTGACGGTTACACAAAAAGCATAGTAATTGCTCCCCACCAACATCAGTTCTGGTGGTTGCCCACGTGGCACCTTCGTTGAAGAGTGTGGACCAGTTAGCATTAAACAACATCTAGGTTGAAGTTTAAGGCTCACAAAAGTTGACCTCCCCTCCCACATCAGATGGAACATTGACTAGGATGGATAATAAAGAGATTCTGTGCATGGAAAAGGAAATGGAGGATAGAGTTTACTGTGAGAGATCATAATGTCAAGTTTATCTTGCTAGAATGGATAATAAGAAGATTATATTTATGGGAAAGAGAATAGAAATGGTGGAGAACATTTCTTGCAAGTTGATAATTGAATCTTCAAGAAAGGACATTGTATAGATTTTCGGCAAAGGCTTAGAAGGTCGAATGAACCAGGTTGTGATTGAAGATAAGATTGTCAACTACTTTGTAAACAAACTACACCTTCAGATGCATATGGATACAATCTTGCAAGTTGAGGAGTCTTGGATTGTGATATGGTTTAAAAGGATAAACCCCTAAATTGGTTTTCTTCTTATAGGGATTTGTAATTTGGGTTGACATCTTGTAACCGGTAAGGGTCTACCTAACCTTAGCTTGATAATCCAAAAGAACATAGAATACAAATATGTATTAAAAATAAATTATATAATTTTTGTTTAAAACATATAACTAAAAAAGTGAAGCAAACAAAATATAAAAAAAACTTCTAATACCAAAGATTGTCTTTATCTTGTTTATCCACCCATCTAGCAAAAAAAAAAAAATATTAAATTTTAGTTACTACATCAAAAGGTAAAAAATGGACTCATATATGCCATAGTAAATATTAAAAAGGTAAAAAAAATGAACATACTTACCGTGAAAGAAGGATAAGGTGAATTTATTAATCAACTATGACAAACATGAGAGTGCGTTTATGAAGGATGGTGGAGAACACATCCTCTAGTAACCCTTAGTCTCTTCTCTGATGACTCAATCCTAGGCTAGCATTGTGGAAGAAACCATGGCTACTAGTTCATTACTGAAAGCTATCATGGTGAGAACCTGTGTTTGGAGATATCTATTGAGTGATATGACGAGATGTTGTTCCCCTTCAAGTGAACCTTACTGGCTCAATTTTTGGGCGACAATCCTCAAAAGCATATTGAGTGACGATATGCCTTTCAGGTACTCCAAGCATTATGAAAATTTGCTATCAAAATTTATTCACTAAATCATAGGTTGTTCTTGATTAGACTGAACAACATGGAAGAGAACACCCTGATCTTGCATGGTGGATCATGAATGGTGGGGGGTTGTAGATTGATGGCACATCAGTGGACCCCAAACATGGACTTGAAACTCCAAGCAATGAACTGAGTGCCTCTTTGGATCTGCCTTTCGGGTCTGTCTACTAAATGTTGGACCAGAGATGTATTTGAGGGAATTGCGACATTCCTACAAGGTAACCTACTTGATATTGACAGTTACACTAGTGCGATGGAACACGATGCATTTGCACACATATGTGTTTCAATGCTATTGATTTTTGTGTTGAAGTCGTAAATTGAATTAGCGATCCTAAATCGTTGGAGATTCCAACATGAAATTGTTTACGAGCATAAAACCAGGTTTTGCTCGCATTGTGTATCAACAAACCATTGCATGATTATGTCTTCAGTTGGTCAAGCGATGTGAACAGAAGAGGTTGTTCCTCCTCCCACAAATGATTGGAAGCAGGTGAAGCTTCACTGATGCCCAAGCCACCCCAGCCTCATGACCGGAGGACCTCTCGAGCTAACCGATTTGTTGTCCTCCTAAGGAACGATGCTGAGGACGACATGCCAAAGGTAGATCTCATTCCTCCTTTTATGAATGACTCTACCATAGCCAGCGAATCCCTAGATACAACAATGAAGATTAAACAAACTCTAGGCAAGGCATATGAACCAAGTGAGGCTGTTAGGCCCTCCTCAAGATCCAGTTTTGAAGGTTCAAAACTTGGATAAAAAAGGAGCCTTAGGCTAGCAACAGACGGGTACTTTAGTTTGAACCCGACGAAAGTGAGATAATCAAACTTGAGGTTTCTGGTCCTCTTAGGTTGGACTGCACGTGTCGGGTGCAGATTTTCGTTGGACACTATGAGGCAATGGTTTAAGGTTAACCATGGTGAAGGTTTTGAGAGGGTTTGAGAAAAGTCCTACAGAAACAAAAAATTCAGTTAAGGCTGAAAATAATTATGGAGGCCAATCGAGAGAGGGTTTAAATTTAGATTTGATATGGACTGAACCAATGGCTTATTGGTTACCTAAGGACGTGTGTCAGAGTTATGATAAATTATATAGGTCAAAGAACAGTAAAATCGGTCGTGACAAGGCTAGGATGGTCAAAGAGTGAAAACAAAGCTTTTTGGGTTAATCTAGTAAATGCAATTTTGTTTCTATGGCAAAGAAAAATAATTTAATACAACCTAAGATTTGACTACATATCTAGAAAACTAATATCAAAGAGTTAGAGGGTTGAGTATATATACCTAAGAGGAAGGTAAAACTGAACCAATCTCTTAAAGAAACTTGTGAAGGGCCTTAGAGCTTCTGGATCTACCATAACACACGTAGGGGTGGCAATCGGGTCGGGTTGGAGGGTTGGCGTGTCAGCATACCTCAACCCGACCCGTTTATTAAACGGGTCGGCTGTGGCAAACACGAACCCGACCCATTTAATAAACGGGTAACCCGACACGACCCGCCAACCCATTTAATAAATGGGTTGGGTCGGGTAAACGAGTTTTCAGGTTCGCGGGTCGGGTTGGCGGGTTGACGGATCGGGTTGGCAGGTAGGCAGGTTGGCGGGTTGGCAGACGAGTTGGCGGGTCGGGTTGGCGGGTCGACCCACCCGCCTAGTCTGTTTATTAAACGGGTCAGGCGGGTTGGCATACCCCTAACACGAACCCGACCCGTTTAATAAACGGGTTAGGCGGGTCGACCCGGGTTCATTTTTTCCAAACCCAAACCCGCCTAAGAGGCGGGTTGGCGGGTCGTGTCAGGTTTTGCCACCCCTAAACACAGGTAGTGTTAGGTGAAAAGAAACTAATTAAACTAGGACTCCTTATCAAATGACTCCTTAAAAGAATAAACCAACTAAAAGGCCATCTTATAATTAATTAATTAACATTAATTAATCTTCTACAACTAAAAGACGTCCGCTAAGACTATCTATCATGACATGCTCTTCTTGGTGGACCCTACTCATTAATTGGCTTGAGCTTAACACGTGTCTGGCTCTTGAGTGAAAATCTAGATCTTTGTCTGATTAACAATGTGATGACAACTTACACATCATTCTTCTGGGTCTCACTTAGGCTTGGACGACCTTCAATGCTTGCAGGAAAAGGCGTGTGTGGATCCTGTAGCTTGAATCTACACCGTCTTCTAAAATTAAGATCTTAACAAAGGCAATGATAGTTCCCACTTTTGTCAGCAATGACTGGTTAACAAGATAACAAGCAAACTGAAAAGCATGCCGGTGAACAGACCAGAAATGCCCCCAGGGCACACAGTTACGCCGGTGTAGTTAGCCACTCCGACGGTTACACAAAAAGCAAGGGAATTAATCCCCACCATGATCAGTTCCAGTGGTTGCCCACATGGCAGTGTGGACCAGTCAACGTTAAACAACGTTCAGGTTGTTCAATGCCCACCAAAGTCGACCTCCCCTCCCACATCAGATGAAACATTGACTCTTCCTGTTTAATCAGGGAACTGCAAAACATAGTTTACATTTGTTGCCAAGGAACCACCAGACGCTAAGAACCTGTCCCACAATGAACCTGGTTCCTTGACCATGTCTCTTTCCAATGATCCAGCCAAAGCTTGTCAGTGATACAAAGCTTGAGCATTCAACTGCTCACGACATCCCCTGCGTGAAATTAACTCGATCCCACCTCCGATCCGTTCAGAATCACTACAGCGCAGGTGTGGTCTCTCCTCTGGTGAAGTGAAACCGATGATGAGCCTTTCTTCAGGAGCGCCTCCAGATTCAGCTAATGTAGTTGTCACAAAGGGAGACAAATACTGGTGTAACATTGGAACCCCACGGCGATACTTTGATGTAATTTTGTTCATATTTTCATAATAAACAGGTAGTGGTCAGCCTAACCCCAACTTTCTCTGTCGAAAAACAAGGATGAGGTGCATTCAGTTAACAAAAATTTATCCATTCATAAGCATAGAAAGAAAAAAAAGAAAAAGAAGGTAATTTAAATATACTTACCATGGCAAATGGGAGAAAAAAAAACGGTGTACCATAGTTAAAAAGTGAACTTGAAAAGCAACACACACACAAGGGAGTTGAGAATTTTTTGGCTAATTTATAGGAGATAGAGGGTAGCGTCTTGATTTTAGACGTTTTAAGGGAGGAGAGAAAAGAAAACATCTAAAGGAGAGACGTTAGGGACCTTTCAATTTCCAAGAGAGAGAGAGAGAGTTCAATTTTCTTTTAAATGTTTATTTATTTATGACAATTATTAAAAAATAAGATAGTTGTTGGCAAAAAGTTATTTAGGTTGAGACATGTTAACATGATAGAGAGAGGGGGCACTTTTCACCATTCTTTTCAGTTTTTTTATTTATGACAATTATTAATAGAGGGGTAGAGGTAGTTATACGTTTCCGTAGCTGTTGGTGAAAATTACAATACGGCATGCTGTTGGAAAAAATTACAGTGTAGCATAGTAATAATTTTTTTTGGGAAGACTCTCTAAAGAGGGCAAAAAAATTTTGAGGACACTATTACAACACATGGTAAGAGTGTCATTTTAAGAAAAGTTATAAATCATGTAATTTTTGGCTCCTAGTGCCCCTGCTTATGCTTTTATAATAAAAAATTAAGAAAACACACCTTTTTCTTCAAAAAAAAAGTTGGAGTTAGACAGATCGTACCTTATACAATCATATACCATTGGGATTCAAACTTGTAATGTCCCAACACAAAGTGACGTGCAAAGCGGTAGTGTTTTATGGGGCATGAGGAGTTGGAAAAAAATGAGCCTCCTATTAATAGTAGGAGTTCGGGGGCAGCGCCTCCGATTTTTTTTTAAAGAATCAAAATAACAATAAAATTTGCATTCACATTAAACAAATATAATATTTCAAATATTTATATTATATTAAATAAAAATGTATAAAATATTTATATAAACTACCTCTGATTGTTTTAGAGGCAAAAATAGTTATCAAATCAGTTTAATCAAGTTGTTTAATATTAATTAACAGAGATTAACTAATACAAATATTTATATTGTTTTTAGATTTAACTAGCAATAACATCAATTAACAGAAATTAACTCATAATAATTAATAGTAATTAACTAACAAAAATTAACTGCTAACAGAAATTAGAAATCAGAAATTACAGTGAAACAAGAAAGTCAAGAGAATAAAACATAACCTGATAGTATCATCATTCAAATAACGATAAGAGTTATATTTTTACTAAACAAATATGCTATTCTAAATATTTATATTATATCAAATAACAATGTCTAAAATATTTATATAAACTACTTAAACACTACTCGTCTAGCTGTTTTAGATGCAAAAATATTTAACAAATCAGTATAATCAAGTTGTTCAACCATTTCTTTCTTAATTGACAACATAGCCAATCCATTCAATTTGTCCTGAGACATAGTTGATCTAAGATAGTTCTTAATTAACTTCAATTTTGAGAAACTTCTTTCTGCTGATGCAACGGTAACTGGTATTGTTAGCAAAATCTTATAAGCAATATAAGCATTTGGGAATAAACCATTCAGTTTCGCCAAATAACATAGTACATCAATTGCCGTTCTTTCAGTGGTTAAATAACACCTCAGGGTCATCAACTCTGTAGATAAATCATAACCATCAATATCTGAACGTCCATCATGACTTAAAAATTTCTCAAGCTTCTCACAATACTTATTTAATCTATTTAAGGGATCGACTTCAGTCTTCAACTTCTCTAAGTTTAACAAAAATCCAAAAGTCTTTTCATATTGTTTAAATTGTTCAAACCGGAGTTGAAGGGAAGATCGAGCTTGACCAATTATAAACAAAAAATATTCTACTCTAAAAGATTCTTCACTTGATAGTGTTACATCGACAGTGCCACTTTCATCAAACTGTTTCTTTTTTTGGGTTATGCATTTTTCTTGAAATTTAGGTTCAAACCCCATGTCACTTGCTAGTTTCTTAGCTTCATCCATGGCACTGAAAAATCCACATTCTCTATACTCATCAAGAAATACAATAAGTCCTTGTAAGAGGTTGACTGCAATGCCAATATCCATACTTTTAGACTGAAGAAACTTACTGACATTATTAATTGCATATAACAATTTGTACCAAATCACCATTCCAAGTAAGAACTCAAAATTCTCCAAATCAAAAATTGCTAAGGTCTCGACCTCACTCTTTGTTTTGGAATCTTCACTTTTTTTCAGCCAATTCAAGTAAAGCATTTCTTATTTGTATAGTTTGATCTTTTATAGCTTTTACACTCTCAACATGACTTTTCCACTGTGTTTGTGACAATGGCTTCAGAGTCAGACTGGGTACCATATCTTTAAAAAAAATTCATCTCTTTGGATAAGAAGAAAACAATGTATAGATGCGTTGCACTACTCCAAAGAATGATTTAGCTTTAGGACAACATTCCACCATATCCACAATTGTCAAATTAGGACTATGACAACCACATGATTCATTTCAAGTATTCTTTTTTGGACACCTTTGTGTCTTCCACTCATGTTAGCGTTGTTGTCATACCCTTGACCTCTTATATCATCAATATCAAGCCCAAATGTAGTTAGCACATTTTTCAATTCATTTGACAATCCAAGTCCTGATGTATCATCCACCTTCAAAAATTCAATCCAATATTCTTCTATTTTCAGTGTGTCTATCGAATCATCAACACATCGTAGTACTAGAGACATTTGTTCTTCATGACTCGCGTCAGGAGTACAATAAAAAATTACTGAAAAATATTTTGCATGTCTAACTTTTGCAATGATTGCACTTCTCACTTTGTTGGCTAATGTCAAAATTAACTCATTTTGAATTTTGGGTCCAAGGTATGTATACTGAATTTCTCGTGCTTGAGCATGCCGAACGTGCTCCTCCATTACTGGATCAAATTCAGCAACCATTTCTATCATTTGCAAAAGTAGGCCATTGTTCTCACCATAGAGTTTCTCATTATCTCCTCGAAATGCTAAAGTGTTTTTGGCAAGTTTTTTCACAATGGAGATTATTCTTGTCAAAACTTGCCTCCAATGTTGCCTCTCTTTGTTGATTTGAACTTGCACACTCTGATCAATTGTTTGGTTTGTTTTGAGTCTCTTTTCTAAATCAATCCAAGAAAACATGCATTCTATATGATCTCTACCAGCTTCATGATTTCTAAGACTTCTATGCATATTATGCCAATCGTTGTATCCATGATTGCCCAATTGCCCCATTCTGCTTATTATTTGTGGTGTTTTGAACAACTTGTAGCAGAAGCAAAATATTTTATCTAAAAAGATAGAATATATTAGCCATCTTCTATCGGATGTCTTCCCATTTGTCAGTACACGTGTATAATGTGATGAATCAAAATGCCTATTGTTTCTATATTTAAGAAACAAGATGTCATCCACTCCCTTTGGACCCATTTCTACTAAAAAATCTTAGAGTTTCATATCAATGTTATTCTAATTTGCACAATCCTCTAAATTCGTAGTTGAATCTTCAGTTTCTTTAATCTCTTCAGTTCGAGTTCCATCTTCAGTTTCTTGAAACAAGATGTCATTCACTTCTTCATTTTCATTCAGATCCATGAATTCATGGGCTTCCTCATTTTCATTCAGATCCACGATTTCATGGGCTTCCTCATTTGGTTCCACAGTTCTATTAAAATATTTGTTGATAGATCCGGTTTGACTTTGAATTAATATTGCTTTCCTTTCTCTTCTTTTTCTCTTTTGAGCACCAGATTTATGCTTAAAAGGCATTATTTGTTGCTTATAATTAACAAATCATAAATCACAAATACCTGTAATTAACAAATCACAAATTAGAAATCTAAATTTAACAAAAATACCTATAATTAATTAACGACCTAAAAAATAACGAGCAATTAACATACAAAAGTATCAAATTTCAATTTCTTGGGAGATTTCATAAGGTGCACCTCAAATTCTGGAAAGCAAATGAGGAGCCCAAATTGAAAATGCAGGGATCGAAAAAAAAAACAGAAATCCAAGAAACCAATCTCATGAAGTAGGCACCGAAAAGCAAAACACATCACACAATCACAACTTTCATCACACCCCACCACAAAATTCCCCAGAAAATGCATCAACCTTCTTTTGGGCAATAAAAAAATGAATCCCAAACCAAAATCCCCCAAATGGATTCATGTGGAAAGAAACACATCTAGTACAAATTCACATGATTTGCATCACCCCTTGCAAAGAAGAGAAAAACATGAAAAACTCACACAACATTCAAGAGACAAAAAAGCATGCAAACTCACTTGGATTTGGGAGGCACAATGACTATCATCACAAATCTTTCCAATCGAGAGCTATTGCAGGGAAGCACCATCTTTGTGAAGGACGATTGAGAGGGGAGACACCGTTTCAACGCTATGGCCGCTCTAGAGAGAGAGAGACATAAAGCAGGAGATGGTTGGAGGAGAAGATAGAGGAGATCACCAACGATAGCTTCCTTTTGAGAGAGATGCTTGGGGTCGAGAGCTTGGCTTCCATTGTATCCCCTGGCTACACCGCACTGAAATGGGGCCAACTTTTTTGCCCCTAATTTTAAATATGGGCCCACGTTTCTGAAATTTCAAATATATTGAATTTTTCTTGAAGAAGGTGAGAGGGTACAGGGGTTTTAGATTGAAGAAGATGAGGGGGCGCATGGGTTTTTAATGTTTAATTGGATCCAGGTCGGGTAAAGGATCCGAGTCTGATCCATTACCCGAACCTTTTCTAAACAAATGGGGAGCTCGGGTCTTAAAAATGGGCCCCTAAATTTTTTTTGGGCCCAGGGGCCCTAAGGCCCAAGCCACATTGGCCTCTTTACAAGTCTGGCTCTGGTAACATGCACTTAGGGGCGGAGTCATATTGTGGGCAGGGAACCCCCCAAGGGGTAATTGGTGTGGGTGGGCAGTGCCCACCCTGACCCAGAGTGTATGTGGGCAGTGCACACCCTGACCTAGACTGAAGGTCTGACCTGGACTTCCCCAAGACAAGGTGGGCACCACTCGTGCCCGGCCTGATCAATGGGTTAGGGTGACCCCGAGCCAAGTGTCGAGTACATAGCCACCCTCTCTCTCTCTCTCTTTCTATCTATTTATCTATCTATCTATCTATCTATCTATCTATATATATATATATATATATATATATATATATAACTCCCCCGAACCCCCTCTTTGTCTCTATCTATTCCTTTAGCATGATGTATGATGCTTGTTAGGGTTTTTATTTTTTTATTTATGTTATTTTTTTAATAACATAATTGTTTAATTATGGTTTTAAGGTTTTTTATGTTTTTTTAATTAGCATTAGGCATGTAATTAATGCTTAATTTAATTAGAATATTAGAATTTTTTTTCAATGAATGTAAATTCATGATTTTTTTAGAGATTAGGGTATTGATTTGCATTTTTTTCAAATGATGCAAATGTTTAATTATAATTTTTGGGTTTTTTATTTATTTTTATATATCATTAAGCAAGATTTCATTAATGCATGCTTGATTTTGATTGTACTTCTCAAACCCTTAAATCTTTGATTTTTGTTAGAATTTAAGTTTTTTATTTGGTTTCTAAAATGCCATGAATATTTAATTTGGTATTTTTGTCTTTTTTTCAATCAACATTAAATATGATTTCGTGAATGCATGCTTGATTTTGGTTAGAATTTTAAGGGTTTTATGTTTTTTTTTTAATTAACATATCTATGAATCATGTTGTTAGGGTTTTGATTTGTTTTTTTACTGTGCATTAGATTCATGGCTCCGCCCAAGCGGAGCCCCCAATGGTTAAGAAAACACACCTATCGTAAATGATGGGCCGTATTTTTTCAACATATTTTATCCATGATGTTCTTAAAGCTACAGTTCAATTTGCCTATCAAGAAAAAAAGCGACAGGTCATTTGAATAATGCAAACTACTTCTAGACATTGATCGGAAAACTTCTTGAGAAATAAATATTCTAATAAGTACTACAAACTTTATTAACACTAAAACTTGTACATATCTTCATTATAAAATATGTGACATACCTATCAGAAAAAGAAAATTTCTTTACATCCTGACAAGAGTTACAAGTTGCACATCATCACCACCGTCACCGTTATACCTTATCCCAACTACATGAGACTAGCTAGCTTAGAGTCTTGTTTAATTTCTTAAGATTCATATTTATAGGATGTGGGTAGGGTTTTACTGTCAGTTTTTACGGAGGCCAAACTTCCTCCTTTATTCAGGCTTGAGACTAACACTAATCGAGTCGAGGCGGAGTTGAGTTATGAGTAGCATCTGTACTCCAAATGCTTTATGAACAAGAGTGGGGTCACTGTGTTTGCCTCTAAAGAGATTTCAGAGGCGAGGTATGATCGCGTTGCTCCAAACTCAGATTGCAGCAGGATGATGTGAAATGATTAATTCGTGAGATAAAATGGTTATGTTCGGGGCTCAGCAAATACAGAATTTCTGCTTCAGCAAACACAGATTTTCTGTATACGTTTTTGCTCACTAGTTCCTCTGTTATGTTTATTTCTTATTTGTTTGTTCTGTAAACAGGGTACTGTACATGCTCTGCTCTTCTCATTTGGCGTCTAATGTTGCTCTGATATAGTAGGTGTGATATCACACCCATCTATACTAATCGATGTTCACCACTGATATATCAATGAAGCTTTTATTTCTCTCTCTCTCAAAAAAGTGGGGTTACCCTTTGCCAAGAGAGAAGAAATGGGTATGATTCCATAACCTTCATTGCCCCTTTAGCTTTGTTTCTTGCGGTATTTTGGTGTCAGTGTGAAATAAGGAAAAAGATTGCTATCAAACTGCATTAATCCACACCACCGATTCTTAAAAAGCAACTACTAACCTTGGAATGCTTTTTTTCCAAGGAGTTAATCCATCCACTAATCACAGCTAATGAGGGGTTTGAGATCTTACGGTTCCCTCATATGCCACGTAGAGGAAGACACTATGTTATGATGGAATCTTGACATGTGGGCATGTGTTGAGATTGACAGCTTGCATATACAGACAAATGGGTACGCGTCTTGCAATTAATCAAGTCATTACAATAATTTAAAGTTTTGATGTTAGAAACTCCTAATTTGACAAGAGAAGCATATGATAGCCATAAAGGGACATCAAAGGCATCTCTCTCTCTATTTTTTAGTTTGTACCCCATAATTGAGCCCCACGTCTTTGCACGAGTGCATGCATGTTTTTATTTAAGCATTTCCTCCTAACATATATAATTTATTTCATTATACTATACTCTCTTTTTTTTAAAGAAAATTAGTTAGAGAGATAGAGAGAGAGGGGGGAGAAGGTGGTAGCTGCTAACCAGCATTCTATCTAATCGAGCTTGAAGGTTTTCTTTTTCATGTTTTCTTAAATCTCACAGTACATATGTGTTCTACATGCTTTATTTTATATGAACCAACTCTTGGAACATCCCATTCCGATACATATGACGGTTTTTATGAGGTTTAAAAATTGATGGACAAAGTTTTCATAAATATTCAAGCTTAAAAAGTTATTTTTTTATCAAAAAAACATGATCCAAATATTGTTCCTTAACAAATTGACCATCACTACAAGAAAAATGCTAATTAGCGACGAATATTTGCGACGGAAAAAATCCGTCGGATTAGCGAAAGAAAACTATTTGTCGCTAACATTTGAAATATTTGCAAACGTAGCGACGGAAATATTTTCCTCGCTAAATCCGTCGCTACTTAGCGATGAATTAGCGACAAAATTTTTTGTCGCCAAAACACTACAAAAAATACTAATTAGCGACGGATTTACCAAGGGAAATTTTCCGTCGCTAAATAGCGACGAAAAAATTCCCTCGCTAAATCCGTCGCTAATTTTCGATTTAAACCATCCCGCCTGAGGCGCGAAATTTTCCCTCCCTCCTCCCCCCCCGTTTGATTTAAATCGCCCTTCCTCTGACGATGCGCATCAACCCTCCGAGCGTCCTCCTCCTCCCGCTACCTCTCCCCCGCGCCGTCTTCCTCCTCCTCCCGGCGGTGCCCCTCGCCGGTCTCCACTGCCCGTCCTACCTCTCCCTCGCCTGAGGCCCTCCAAGCGTGACTGGCGTCGGCCCCCGAACCGTCCTCCTCCTCCCACTACCTCTCCTCTGCGCGCCATCCTCCTCCTCCCGGCGGTGCCCCTCGCCGGTCTCCACCGCCTGTCCTGCCTCTCCCTCGCCTGAGGCCTTTCGATCGTGATTGGCGTCGGCCCCCGGACCGTCCTCCTCCTCCCGCTACCTCTCCCCCGCGTCGTCCTCTTCCTCCCGGCGGTGCCCCTCGCCGGTCTCCTCCTCCTCACGCTACCTCTCCCCCGCGCCATCCTCCTCCTCCCGGCGGTGTCCCTCGCCGGTCTCCACCGCCCGTCCTGCCACTTCCTCGCCTGAGGCCGTCCGCCGTGATTGGCTCGCTGCGGAAGAGCATCCCGACGCCGAAACCCGCCTGTGCAAAAAAAATTGTTTCCTGCTGGAGAACGCGCCGGCAGAGAGCAATTTTTTTTTAATTTTTTTTTTAAAATTTAACGACGGATTAGCGACGGAGATTATACATCGCTAATTTAAAATAGCGAAGGACTCGCGATGGATCATGTCCGTCGCTAATCCGTCGCAAATTAACGATGACAGTAGCGACAGATAAGTTTTGTCACTACTTAGCGTCGAAAAAATCGCGATGAAAGTTATTCATCGCTAATCCGACGCTAATCCGTCGCTAAACCGTTTAGCGACGAATTAGCGTCGGATTAGCGACAGATTTAGGTTGTCGCTAATCCACAGGTTTCTTGTAGTGCATGTTGAACACATCTGTACCGTCAGATTTAAAAAAAAAAACATGAAAAAACCCTTAAAAAATCTGACTAGCTAAAAAAGTGCTTAGCAGCTACCACCTTCTCTTATATGTAAATATCAATGTTCATGTATGTTATATATAAGCATATAACATGTTTATATCTTCCACGCCTCTAGCAATATCGCATAAAAATTTGAGGTAAGACAATGCATGGGACCAACACCAATTTAATTACCTTTTTTAATTTATTTTTGAAAGAATTACCTTTTTTAAAATAACGAGCCAACTTGTGAAGCATTTTGAAACTATAATGCACTCAAAGTTATCATGTCAGATAGTTTGTCATTTAGAACACTAAGAAAAACAAACAAATATTTAAAAAGAAACTATTGGAAACCCTGGATTGATAGAACAAGTCAGAAGAGAAAAAGAAGAGGGACATGGATTATGGAAATTATTGGCAATAACTAGAAAGTTTTTTAAAGTTATCCTCGAACAATAGCCAATACTTTCAATGCCCACAAGGGGTTATGCTACGGACAAATCATTCAAGAAAAGGTCCTTCGATCATGACATCAACCATGATACCATTCGGTTGAGATAATTGAAACCAAAACAATGTGGACATTGTGCTACATCCAAGCCAAAATTTGCACTTATCAGTCTCATGGGTAAAACTAATTTTATGATTTTAATAAAAAAATATATACAAAAATCAAATCAACCATAAGTGTCTGTTTCATTCAGTGTGCTAGCATTGACTGAACATATCACCCCATAGTAGTAGGGCCAATCAACAAGTTGGACCTGCACTAAACCGGTTATCCGGACCCAGATCTGCCTTAGAGGATCCAGTAACATGTCCGGTCCGGACTTGAGTCCAGATACAGATAGCATGAATTAACTAGCAAAACTCATACTTTTTAACTTTTGCATTGAGAAGCAGCAGATCTTAATTGAAACGTTACACACCGAGGTACATGTACTACTTGGATCTTGTGGGTTTGACCCAATTAGCTAATCAGACATATTTTATTGAGCCTAAGCCTGAGTCGATCCATAAGAAGAGTGGACAGGGTTGGATGGGGTGGTGTTGCCAATTTCTTAAAATGATAATTAATCAAAGAAAATTCACAACTTAAAGCACAATTTCCGAAAACCAGATGGATATGATATGATGTTTTTTCATTGGCATGTAGAGAAATCAGTATATCAAATGCTTGATCATGCCCTTTATTGCATGGAGAGGAAGAGACCCAATATTCTTCCACAAGATTAAAACATAATGAAAATTTAATTGATCTTTATAATAATAAAAAGCATTTAACCTAATAAAAAAAGAAAAAAAAGAAAACAAGCAAGAAGAATAAAAAAAGGGTGAGCATCATCAAAGTGGGTCACGGGGAGCATGTGCAACCATGTGCAAGGTTGGTCACTTGTGGTCCACACCACTTCCCCAACCCTAAAACGTTGATTCCTAATTTTACTTCCTCTACCACCATCCGTTCTTCATCTTCCTCCCCCACCCCCTCTTCCTCTCTCCTTCATAGCACCTTTTTCTACATGTGCCTGCAACTCTCTCTCTCTCTCTCTCTCTCTCTCCTTCAGTTCTTTGATTACCATAATTTTTTCCCCTAAAGACAATGATAACAAAGAAGACACCCCTTTGAAAACAAAATCCTTTGTGTGTCAGAGTTGGTCTTTCATTTCCCAATACCTTTTGTCCTTCCTATCCCTTGGTCCCCCTGTGTCAGAAAACCAAATCTTCCCTGACATTCCTACACATTAAATCACCACTTTGGATTATCCAAACTCAACTATACACATACTCGCAAAAACCTCTCTCTCTCTCTCTCTCTCTCTCTCTATAATGAAACCTTCCACAAACCCTAAACCCTTCCCTACCATGTTTGCAAGGCGCTTCCTCAGAGCCCTCACCGCCATAAACCTAAGCAGACGCAGCTCCACCGTCTCTGCGCGCGCCAGGAGGATCAAACAGGCTGCAGATATCAGCTTAGCTTCTGCAGCCATGGCATGCAACGCAAAGAAAGCATGGAGCCGCGCCGTGCTCAAACGCAGCCGAGCCTTCATACAGAAACAGCGGCAGCTAGGGCTAAAAACCGCCGTCGTGAAGAAAGAGAGCCGACTAAGCCGAGCCGATGTTCTGCGCCAGCTTGTCCCCGGAGGCGAAGGACTGGATTTCTATGGGTTGTTGGAGGAAGCCGGCGATTACATCAAGTCGCTAAAGGCTCAGGTACAGGTCATGAAGTGTATCGCTGATTCATTCTCCCCATAAACCGAGTTCTTTTTCTTTATACATATAATGGAAGAAAAACTAGGCAAGAAGAAGAAGAAATAAACATTCACATATATATATATATATATATATATATATATTCGGAGACATAAAGTCATATGTAGATCTTGCATCCTTTGATTGTTCAATGTAAATTAGAAATAATACTTGATATTATTGAGTAATGTCCAGGTTGAAATTAAGACAAAATTACTCTCTCTCTCACGTGGGTTTCATTTCATGTAAATTAGATTATTTGGATAATTATATTTCTTTTTTTCTGGGTCTCAAATTGACAAGTTTGTTTCCCACTCATGTGTGTGTGTTGTGTATGCATGTGCAAATAATTAGATGGTGACGGAGGAGGAATAGTTTTTGCTGTGTTGGAATCATTATTGTTCATGCCTATCTTTTTTTTTTATGATTGCTGTTGATTGCATGAAGTTGTACTGACTGGTGATCTAGTGGTGCAGAAGAACAGCACATGACAAGGGATGATATAGTGCTTTATTTTAGTATAGTGTGTTCGGTTTTATGAGATGTTAGGAATGAAACCCCATCTCCATGTTTTTTTTATCGTGATCACTTTTTCTTTTTCTTTTAATGCATTGTGCGCACTAATTGCTGATTCATAGTTGCAGGAAGATAGTAAAGGAATGGAAAATTTTCATGGTAAGATGTGTGTTTCCATGTGGTGGTGTGGTATAGGGAACTTGAATGATATGAGGATGGCAACTTCGCCGGCAAAGCAGCCGACGGTTAAGAAATGCCTGTGACATTTCCCTTGGTGTGTGTATATATAGAAAGGGGGATCGTTCAACCAAAGTAAGGTATAAAATTTATAACCCATGATGATCGGGTAATGTTCTTTTCCTAACAATTAAGTTTTTCATCAATCGGACACAATTGGTTTTTATCATTTATTTAGTAAGCAACATATTTAGATTTCTAATTTTCGTTATTTAAAAATATTTTTAAAACACTAAACAATCAATGGTCCATAATATTTTGTATAGTAAAATTTTAAATGCATTGTGAGCCATAGATTTTTCATTAGATGTAAAATCTTCATGTAAGATATATTTATTATTAGATACATTATAAAGAACAAATATATAAGGTCCGATTGATATGAAATGCTAAAATACCAGAGAAGGAGAAGGCATCCCATCATCACAATTTGTAGATTTTGCACTTTCTTTTGGTTGTACAGTCATATCTCTCTCTCTATATAGAGAGGCTATGGTGGTGGTGGTCCATTTTTAACTTTATATTTGATTTGATTAATTTATAGAAAAACATATTAATTACCAGACAAGAAAACATGCGCACGGCATAGTCTTTTAACCTGGTCATTTTTTTGAGTGTTCAACAATTCAATTGGTTTGTAATATTAGCTTGTCTTGGAGCCCGAGCTAGTATAAGATTTTAGGATTTTGGAAGATTCTCTCGCTGCTTTATTATGATACTGTTTTTTTAAGTCTTCCGTAGAGGTGACGGCCTAAATAGTCAGTGTCCACCTGTGTTCATCATCATGCAGAGAAAGGACGTAGGCCTACAAATATTTAATTACTTCTTCAATTAGTCAAACATGAAAGTTTCTAGGTGCAGCAAATGCAATAAATTCATTGTCAATAAGTTTTATTTAAGCAGTTGTATTAGTAGGGTGAGAAAAGAAAAATTCAATTCATAGTTTTAATTTTACCACTGGATTGAGGAGCAAGGATTTCCAATTGCAATTGCTGTTTCTTACTTGGAGCTCTCCCCTGTCACTTGAGTTAGTAGAATTGGACAGATGCCTCTTAGTTTATTGGCAGAGCTCCATCTGCTTATTTAAACCTTCAGGAACTTGGTTGTGAAGAAGTTCCTTAGTTGGTGTTTGTCATGGACACAATTGCCTATCATATAGTGTATAGATTTCTTGGTTGTTTTACTCCAGAATCTCCTCATGCTTAGGTTAAGGACCCATCTCCTACTTGTGTGGGTTCAGATGCCTTTTGGTTGACATGAAGGGGTCTATATCCAAAAAAACCTCTGGGACCTTCTCTAGCCAGAGTTCCTTTTTAAGGGATCTCAAAACTTTGGAACCTGATACATGTAAAAGATGGATGATGTTGTCAATCAACCGAAAGGCTTGAAGAAAATAATATTGAGATAATGGTATTACAATATATATATATATATATATATATATATATATATATATATAGAGAGAGAGAGAGAGAGAGAGAGAGAGAGAGGAATGAAAACCTCTCCATTGAAAACAGTCCCAAACCTACCCAATGGAAAAATTTTGGTGTTTTTTTCAAAATTCTGACTGTATAGATGTGTTGAACATGATTGATTTACTAGAAATTGACACTTTGATCATGAATTTTGGATAGAAAAAATGGTATTTGGAGCCTAAAAAATGTATGAAAATTGTATGCCGTTGATTTTTAAAACTTATAAAAACCTATCCATGCATCAAAATCAAATGCTCAAAGAACTAATTCCTATAAAAACAAGCATATAGATCACATCTGTATGGCCAAAAATTTGAAAAAAAAAATACCAAAAATCCAATAAAACGTCCATTGATTTGGTTTGGGAGGGTTTTCCATTGGGTAGGTTTTCATCTCTCTCTCTCTCTCTCTCTATATATATATATATATATATATATATATATATATATATAAACAAATATCAGGGGTATTTTGAAAATATCACAAGAAAGTGATAGTGTAGATCACCCACTTTAAATGGCCAAAATATTGCAATATTTTCAAATTATCACAATATATTTATTAAAATGTAAATATTATGTGTTATCAATTACGTTCTATTGGCTATTTTTTGTGAAAAAATAGGTGATTTTTTACATTTTTATGTTTTATTTATTCTTATCAATTATATTTTGATAATTTTACTTATTTTCCAATATTTTGTCGATAAAAATGTAAAATATATGAGATTTTTTAATATCTCATAGGAATTTGGCTGCCATTAATTATTTTGCTGTTTTAATCATTTTTCGCTATGATTATTGGTCGCAGCTAAATATATAGGGATTAGATTGCTAGCAATTTTAGTTTCCTTGAATGATTCCAGTCCATTTTACATTTGATTACTTTGAATTATGATATAAGAGAAATCACTGTCCTTATTTCTTTGCCGTATTGAACCTAAGAAAGATGTTTGAAAGGCCAACATTATATGTTCTGATTTTTTTTTTTTTTGCACCATGAAAATCACATAACATCATCACAGTGATGGTGGATTGGCAAAATATAATCAAATTTCTTACTGTACCTACGAAAAAGAAAACTATTTGTTCCGTTAAATTGTTCTGAGCCATGCATGTAGAATGACAATAAAAATATGAGGCTTTAAAATGGCAGCTTCATTTATTCTTCATGTAGGGCAACAGGTTCATTTATCATTGCACTGTTTAATTTACATGTTAAAATGTTGAAGAAATTTAATTTCTAACATCGAATGCTAGAGTCCTTACATGTTTTAATTCCAAAAATATATGGGCATCAATCCTTTTGTGAACAATTTTCTCGCTAATGGGCCACTTCCAATCCCTTAATTTTCATGAAGATGCTCAAATCTAGCTATGAACTATTAAGGTTCAGTATCAAAGGATTAAAGAGGCAAGGGCTAGCATGCCTGCAATGTCAAAAACTATCTACATGTTTCATGAGTTTACGCAAATACTAAGCGTATACTTATCCTACTAGAAGTACTCGTGATGATGAATTTGATTATGTTTTCTCCGGTGCCAAAATATACACTGAATATTCACATCATACATTTTGATCTACTACCATATACAAAAAAAAAATTTATTCTCATTCAATTTTCAAAAAATTCACTCAAACAATATATAAAAGTTTGAAGATCAGTAACTCTCTCCTCGTTTTCCCAGCTTGACATAACCACAGAATTTTATCAATGGTTAATATATACAGGCTTCCTAACTGCAGTTTCTTATGATTCAAGAAATTTATCTTCTATCTGAAAAATAGTAATTAGTGAGAATATTTTTTGAAAGATAATAAGTGAGAATTTGTCCCATATATTTGCAGAATAATTTGTAGGAGGCAAGCAAGGCCAGTTTCTTTAAAGAAATCTTCACTTTTTAAGAATAAACATTATATAGATGTGTGTGGAATCATCCCTATAGCATTTTGAAGTACAATAAAGATTTCTCCAAAAGAGATTAGCCACTAACGAGAGAGAGAAAAAGAGAAAGAGCTATGTCACAGGGATTCAGCTATCAGGGTGCTGCACCCGCGTTGATGCGACGCGGGTGTGGGTGCGGCACCGGGTGCGGTCAACCCAACCCAGGGTGCGGTCAATGCACCCAGAGTGCGGTCAATGCACCCAGGGTCATTTTAGTTTAATTTTTCGGACTTAAAAAAAAATTGCCAAGAATTTTTTTTAACCTATATGTTATAGGGATTCTCCAACTAGGTGCCACACCCACACCTGCACCCGCACCCGCACCCGATGCGGTCAACCTGACCCTGGGTGCAGTCAACACACCTAGAGTCATTTATGCCCAACTTTTAGACTTTATATATATAATTTTTTATATTTTTGCCGCACGCCAACCCCCTGGTTTTTTGGAAGTGCCGCGCACCCGCACCCATGTGACATAGAGAAAGAGAGAGACTCCTGGTGATGCCTAAACTGGGGTTGATATCAAAGGAGGGGTTAAGTGACATGGCTGAGTGCTATACCCAATCACATTACAGCATTGCATGGGACCCACAGGTACAGAGTACAGGCCCCCACATGAAATGCTGTCATGTGATTGGGTATGGCACTTAGTCATGGTACGTAGCCGCTCCCTGGATCACAGCTCCACTAAACTGCCATCGGCTAGGTTTCCATGCACACGGTAACACGGCATCATCATTCTCTCCACTTGAACCAGGGTTTTTTTCTCGTTCAATGTAGAAAAAGAATAATCAAATCTGTGCATATATGTGTATGTAGGTTTAAACGCTCTTATGTGGGCATGCTTTGTGTTGTTTGAATTTTTTACAAGATGTATTTGTTTTTTCACTAAGATGAGGAATCCACACCCAAGCAAGAAAAACCTCGGGTGTGACCCATGACCACCCTGCCTTAAGTGGCCCACCTATAAAAGCTACGGACACACCCATGCGCCAACGGGGTTTGTTCTGATGTCGTCATCTCAGGCCTATTTGTTAATTGAAGGTTGTGTCTTTAAGTGAAATTTCTTCATAATATGCATAATGCATATTAGAAAGCTAAAATTGATTAGTTTGATTTTATGTATGTAACTAAATATATATATAAATATATATATATATATATATATAAATATATATATATATATATATATATATATATATATATATATATATATATATATATATATATATATATATATAAAGAGAGAGAGAGAGAGAGAATTATTAGGCCCCGTTTTTTGTTCTGTCCCGTTTTGCTTTATAAGTTTTAAGTGTTTTATGATAGATTTGAACTGTGTTTATCTAAAAAAATTGGCACCTTGGTAGCCATTGATGATCACGAGAAAAAGTTGTATGCAGGTCCGATTTTGATGATCCAAAAGCTGGTTTCCACTAAACAAAACCTACAGATCACATTTACGGTATTCGACATGAGAAAAAATACTTAAAACTATGATTTCTGAAGGAGCCTAATGAGACCTAACGAAAAAGGCAGCCTAAGGAAGGCATTACTCATACATATATATAGGCCCTTTCAAAAATCATTGTTTTAAGTATTTTTTCTCGCATCTAACACTATAAATGTGATCTATAGGTTTTGTTTAGTAGGAATCTGACTTGTATACAGGTTTTCTCGATAATTCAAAATCAATGGCTATGAAGCTACCATTTTTTTTGACTTAGAAAAACATGTTTTTTCATAAAAAAAACATGATCCAAAAGTCGATTCCCATTAAATTGAACATGCTCAACGCATCTAATGGTTAAGATCTATCATAAAACACTTAAAACCTATGGGATAGGACAAGAAATGAGGCTTAATATGTTAAGTTCTCTCTCTCTCTCTTTATATATATAGGGTAACTAAAATATGTAAACCAACAAAATATGTAAATTGGTATTCTTCGAGACTTTTATATATATATATATATATATATATATATATATATATATATATATATATATATATATATATATTTAAATTTCACTATACTATGAATGTGGTCTAGATGCTTGGTTTTATAGAAACAAAACTCTTAGATCCTCCGATTTTGAAGTAAAAGAAGGATCACTTAAGGCTTGAAAATCAATGGCACAAAACTTTTATAAATATTCAAGCATACAAAATCATATTTTTTGATCCAGTTAGGATGATCCAATAGTCGATTCCAAGCAAATGGACCACGCCGAATGCATCCGCAGGATTGAATTTGCAAAAAACCCTATGAAAATATAGGTTAATAGTAGTTTACATATTTTATTGGTTTACATGTTCCAATCTCTCTCTCTCTCTCTCTATATATATATATATATATATATATAAGGTGATAGTTGCTAACCACTTTTCTAGCTAATTTTTCCATGTATTATTTAAATCTGGCCATACAAATATGAATTTACTAAGGTTTTTTACATGTATTATTTAAATTTGGCTGTACAGATGTATTCAACATGGTCAATTTACTAGAAAATGACACATGGATCATATTTTTTTGATGAAAGATATGATTCTTTGAATATTTAGAATAATCTTAGACCATTGATTTTTTAAACCTTATAAAAATCTACCTGCATATCAAAATTGGATGATCCAAAGAGTCAATTCCTATAAAATCAAGCATGTAGAATGCGTCTATATTGTCAGATTTAAGGAAAACATGAAGAAACAATTCAAAAACCTAGTTAGCACCATGGTTAGAAAAGTGGTCCACAACTACCACCTTCTCTCTCGTATTGATGGGTGAAAGTTTTATTTAATCAACTTGACCCTATGGATGCGATTAGTGTGCTTCATTTACTAGTAAATGTACTTTTGATCGAGTAATTTTAATGTAAAAATATGATTTTCTTAATTGCAATTTTTTTTTAAATATATAGAATGTCGCTGAATGATCTAAAGTATGTTTTTGACTAAACAAATCAAATTGATCATATCCATAGGGCTTGTTATACAAAGAAATCAAGCAAGTGTGATGGGATGACTCTTTCTTCGACAGAGAAAGCTGGGTTAGGCAGACCTCTACCGATTATAGATCCATATGCCATTGGAATTCAATCTTGCAACGTCCCAAGCACTAACTGCTCATGCCAAACAAGCTGAGCCCCTGTTGGTGATGGGATGACTTTTCCTAATATAGAGTACAATAACTTTTTCTACTACACAGTACAATACAACACTCACACACACACACATATATATATATATATATAGATAGATAGAGAGAAAGAGAGAGAGAGAGAGAGAGTAAAGCGCAGGTGCTTAAACATTAGGTCCGTGCGATACGCACTTGATGGTTTTTTCTGCTCTTTGGATATTTTTTTTGTAGTTCTGACCTCATAAATGTGTTGGCCATGATCAATTTAAGTGGAATCCACACATGAATCATATATTTTTGGATAAAAAAATGATATTTGGAGCCTAAATAATTTACAAAGATTTTGGACCATTGATTTTTCGAACCTTATAAAAACTCACCATTGTGTTGGAATTGAACACTTCCAGAGCTGATCCCTATAAAATCAAATACATGCATCACATCTTTATGGTTATTATTTAAAAATAAAACAAAAAAACCTGAAAAACCCATTAAGCATCTATCACAAGCACCTAGGCTCTCCTACACACACACACACACACATATATATATATATATATATATATATATATATATATATATATATATATAGAGAGAGAGAGAGAGAGAGAGAGAGAGAGAGAGAGAGAGAAAGTAATGCATAAATTAGGCCCCTTTTTAGTTAGGTCTAATTAGAGACCATCAAAAATCATAGTTTTAAGTATTATTTCTCACTTCTAACACCGTACATGATCTATAGGTTTTTTTAGTGGGAACCAGCTTTTAGATGGCTGTATAAAGGTTTTTTTGGTGATCCAAAATCAATGGCCAGGAAGGTACCCATTTTTCTTGGCTCATAAAAACATGTTTTTTTATTAAAAAAATATGATCTAAGACTCGATAACCACTAAATCGATCATGCTAAACATAACTAATTGTTCAGATCTATCATAAAACACTTAAAATCTATAAGGCAGAATGAGGTAGAACAAAAAATGGAGCCTAATATGTTGGGTTCTCATATATATATATATATATATATATATATATATATATATATATATATAAAAGAAAGAGAGGAAGACCTTCATGAGAGAAAAAATAATCTTAATTTTTTTTTCAAATTTTAAAACTAGAGTAAGAAGAAGTCCAGTTTCTCTATTTTAACCTATAATGTAGGTTGCATTCATAAAATGGACGTGGACCACCCTAGAAAAGAATGACGCGCTTACCTAAAAAGTTGCTTATGTCATTTCAAAATATTTTATTGTGCCGTACTAATGCAAATTTTAATAAGTGTAAGATAAGATAAATCATGACATGCGATTTTTACATTGACATTAATAGCAAAAAACGCGTGCCTTATTATTAAGTGCATGAATTTCATGTTATATATTTATATATTGAAATAATGGTAGGAATCGAAGAATATATTTACAAATTCTTTGCTGCCAAGAGAATATCACCATGACAAAGTAATCAAGAATAAGGCAAATATCTTTGGAGGAAAGGGAAAACACAAAAAATATTAACTAGAATCAATCTTTAACACGATCGAGCTACTTTCTCTTGAGACATGTCACATCTAAGAAAATGACCTTAGTAAGAGGAATTCACAAGAAAGCAAAATCATATCAATCGGTGATTATATATGTTCTAAGGTTCTTCAATTAATTGGAGAAGAAATGTGCTAATTGGACAGGTGTTTTTACCAAAAGTTTTTTTTGGGTGTCTGCAGTATAAAACTCTATAAGTACTGCTTGCTCACCGGAGAAAACTCTATGATTACTCTTGCTCACGAGACAGTCTTCCATAGGCGTTGGTCGTGTGACAAGAGATGCATACTCCTGATATTGAACTCACAACATCCTTCAATTTGAACGCCTTAAGCCAATCCACATAGCCAGGTGTGTGGAGAGACCTTGTAGGCTCATCAACAAGTTGTTGTTGCACCAACAGGGGCTCTGCTTGTTTCACAGGAGCAGATAGTGCACGTCACCTTGTGTTGGGATGTTGCAAGTTCGAATCCTAATAATATATGGTTGTATAACTGGTAGGGTTCTGCCCAACCCCAGCTTTCTCTATAAAAAAAAAAAACAAGTTGCTGTTGTAATAAATACACCATAATTTTATTGTGCATTCTTGCATAATGAGGAGTTTAATTAAAATATCACATTATGATCCATGTTTCTTACCTTCAAGAAAGGCCTTGGCTTGAGTTTCCTTGTCAAGTCACCAAGCCACAAAGAGAACTTATGAGGTATACATGTTCAATGTTTATTTTCGTAGATGGCAAGGGATGTACACACCGAGTGTTGAACTCGTGACATCCTTCAACTTGAATGCTTTAGGTTGGCCCACCTAGCCTGATCTGCAGAGCCCTGTGGCTGGGGTATGTTCCCAATATATGCCACCAACTATTTAAAATTCTTGGATTTTCTAATTTCTATATTTATTAAAATCAAGCATACCAAAAATCCAAGAAATTTGGATTCTCATCATCATAGATTCTCAGCCCCTGTGGAAAACAGATTCCCTAAACAATAAAAAAACTAAAATGATACAGCAAGGTGAAGAAGCATCAAGTAACCCGAACCAACAAAAACAATAATAAAATAACAAAGGACAAGGTCCGAACACAACAGCAAGAACAGATAGCAAAATATAAATATAGTCTGATGCACACTCTGACTGAAAGAATCTCATGTCTAGGGGTGCCGACGTGTCTGGTTTGGTTCGGAACCAGATGAAACTAGACTCAAACCACAGATTGAGATGATGGCACCAGGTTCGGACCTGGATATAATCGGACCCACCATAAGAGAAACCATACCGGGATCCTATAAGGACTACAT
Source organism: Nuphar pumila (assembly GCF_984573655.1). NCBI lineage: Eukaryota > Viridiplantae > Streptophyta > Magnoliopsida > Nymphaeales > Nymphaeaceae > Nuphar > Nuphar pumila. The sequence continues at coordinate 115,021,733 of NC_143252.1, read as the reverse complement.
CAAGCAGACCCGGTAAACTAATATTTTTTATCATTTTTATATTGAAAATTTATGGATCCTAATTGAAACTCGGGTCAGGCCTCGGTCTGGTATAAATTTTTACAAACCATACACAGCTCCATATATTAATCAGACCCTTCGTGTCTGACCCGGATTTTAATCAGGTCTTCTTATTTATCACCAAACCCTAACCCTACAGGGTTTGGTATGGGTAGGGTCGGATCAAACCCAACCCACTGACAACTCATGTCCACAAATTCCAGTACTAAAGTAAAGTGTAGATCAAGATAGAATGAAGGAAGCAGATACGGGTGTATATATAGTAATGACAGGGCCCTGCTAGGGCACCTACTCCCACCTAATCAAAGCTTTCAAATTTTCAAAAAAAAATTGAGCAATTTTTTGTTGATTAGACCCTATAGACATGATCCATAATCATTATTTAATGAAAAACAAGTTTTAGATCATGTGATTATTATGATACATATGCAGTTTTTTTATGATCTTCAAAAAACAATGGCTCACAACAACAACAACAACTACGCCTTCATCCCAAATAAAAAAAAAAAAAAACAATGGCTCACAATGTACCAAAATTTCATGCTTTAAAAAATCTTATTTTTATGTTCAAAAAACATTATTCCTATCAAATAAACTATATTTATAAGGTCTGATTAAGAAAATGCAACCTAAACTATAATTTCTAGTAGGTGGGAGTGTGTATATATATATATATATATATATATATATATGAATGAAAAGTTGTGACCGACTACACTTTTTCAGCCTACTACGAGAGAATGGATGTTTTAAGGTTGTTTTTTGCAAATCTAACCCCATGGATGAGTTCGACATGGTCTATTTGCTAAAGAATGACATTTGGATAATATTTTTTCTGATAAAAAACATGATTTTTAAGCCTTAAATATTTATAAAAATTGTTGATCGCTGTTTTTTAAATAGTTTAAAAACTTTTACGTTACGAGTAGCTTGGGGTAAAACTGGGTTTGAAATCAGGCTTGGGTTAGGTTGGTTAAGTCAAAATAAGGTCTAGGTCAAAAAATAGGTTCTGAAATTTTTTATAGGCTTTAAAAAAAATGTGATTTCTCCTAATTAGATAATAAAAAATGACTCAAATTTGAAGGGTAGCCAGGGTACATGTGGAAGAAGACATTATAACAAACTGCCTGCTAAACTCTACTCGATTTGGGATTTATGAGAGTGTAATCATAGCACATAAAATCTGCTCAGGTATGGTTTTTTGGTTTGACAAGATTTTGTAAACAATGGTTCTCCTAACTGCTTTAGAGTTTAGGGCTAATTTTTAGGTGGTAGACTGAGGACATGTGAATTGAGTTACCTTTTAAATTTGAGAGTAAACTAGTTCTGATTAAGAAGATATGACTTAAGAAACTCAGGCTAAATTCTGTAAATTTCATCCTGCATAATGAATTGAGTTTACTATATTTAGTTTGTGTAAAAAAGGCTCATAAGTGGGTTTGAGCCTAGGTAAGAGTGAGATCAACTTATCAAGGCTTAGAAAAGATGCCTTAGAGTACTGAAAAAGGTCTGGACTTCACGGCTGAGGCTAAGGATAGCTTAAAACACTAACATGAGCACGAACTACTTATGTGGGCCTTGATAGCACCTTAGTCCACTAAGTAGGCTTGAACACAAAAATTAAGCACACGCAAAAAATTGAGCCAAGAGAGATACTTGGCTAGAAGAAAAGAGGCCTAGGGGCTTAGAGGGTCAAGGTGATGAGGGCCTTGGGGGACCAAGAGAGAGAAAAAATAGATGAATGCCTAGTGGCTCAAGAGAGAGAGAGATTATTTTATAAAAATAAACTTTTTTCAATTCAAAATGCTTAACACTTTTTTCAACACAAGAGAGCCTCTATATATAAGCTCAAGGGGAGCTCATAATTGTCAAATGCAAATAAAAAAATATTAAAGCAATATTAAAACTAACTTGAAATTCTTGAAAACCTTTTGAAACTTAAAGAGGCTCCTTGGAGTCTCAACTTTATTCTTAGATAAAACCTTCTTAGGGTTAGTATAACACCTAGGGTCTTCTTAAATACTTTCGCATACCCATCTAGGCCACATTCAAGATGGCTGGACATTCTTTAAGGTAGACCTACAAAATTTTATTAATACCAAGAATGCTTCTATATGGATCGAGCGTGGGTGACTGGATCTTGGATTGAAGGATCTGATCCATTTGATCTACTTCATAAAATGGATCTTGTTTTGAGTGGGTGGTCCTTGGTCTGGTGGAGAAGATCCATTGAGGTGCCTTGGTGGATACATATTCGTCATTGTTAATATGCTCCTCTTATTGCTTCACACCAACCAATGCCGAACTGGATTCAATTTTTCTAGATATGTGTAGCATTCAATGGATATCTTCTAATGATTGAGACATTAGACTTGGATATGAGCTTGCAATACTTGAATCCATGTTTAGATCTTAGGATAATAGATACGGATCAGGATCTTCCACAATTGGGTTCGCATCATTGAGATCAGAAGCTAAGTTCGTAGAATTTGGGATCACATAAAAAACTTACATGTGTGTTAGAATTGAACGATCCAAGAGTCATTTCTCATAAACTCAAACATGTAAAACACATCTGTGTAGTCAGATTTAAGAAAACATAGAAAACCCCTTTAAAAGCTCGGTAAGGCTGGCGGCAGGCTATTACTTTTTTGGCCTACCATCCGATTCTAACACACTGACAAGTTTTATAAGGTTTAAAAATCAACAGTTTAAAATTTTTATACATAATTAAGGTTTAAAAAATCATATTTTTTTATCAAAAAACATCATGCAAGTTTTGTTTCCTAGTAAATCAAACATTCTGAATACATTTGAAGGATCAGATTTATGAAAAACAACCCAAAAATACTGATTCCCTCCCAATAGGCTAGTCCAATGGTTTCTACATGCATACGATTGCAGCAACTTTTTATCATACATAAAAAAAAACTACTGAACCTTTCTATGCTGCCTCTCAACTTTGCCAATAACTGCATCTAGTCAAAACATAGGTTTACATTTTCTAACTTGAAATTTGAAAAGGGAAAAAAGAAAAACTCAGACAATGGATCCATAAACGCATAATGTTGGCGGGTAGAGATAAGTCATTCAACACAAGTCATTCAACACAATATACCCGTGGAGTATTGAACTTGCGACATCCCTCCACTTAGGTGACGTGCAATAGCTGCTCTTACTAAAGGAAGGGAGCCTTCATTGGTATAATGTTTCACTTTCATATCTTTGATACCATTTTTCCAATTATGTGATTAAGACTCTTTTTGGAAACTGGTAGTCCGATGGAGTTTATTCATTTGAAAAAGTGGTAGCTGCCAAATCCTGGATTTGGTATAGCTACCACCACTACAACAAAGCAGTAGATTAGCGACGACCACATTCCGTCGCTAATCCGTCGCTAACATGGTTAGCGACGGATTAGCGACAACGCGGCGACAGTATGCTTACGTCGTGAATATTTCGACGCTAACTGGCAACGGAATAATTCCGTCGCCAGATCCGTCGCTAATTGCGACAGAATAACGAGCGCTATATTCCGTCGCCAATCCGCCGGTACTAAACGGCGACCACGGCTTGGCGACGGATTTAATTTCGTCGCTATGCCGTCGCTAGATTAATATGAATAGCGACGGATGGTTCCGTCGCTAAGCCGTCGCTAGATTAATATGAATAGCGACGGAATCATCCGTCGCTAATCCGTCGCAAAAACAAAAAAAAATCAAAAAAATTATTTAAAAATTAATTACCGAGAACTGTACAATTTCTATTTCCTGTACAATTTATATTTCCTGTAAATAAAAAACAAACCACACAAAAAAATTCATATAACAAGTATCTATAATAATTAATCGTTCCACCTTAAAATTAAGAAGTTTAATTATTTATAATTCAACAATTACAATTAGGAAAAATAAAAAAATAGAACTTCTTCAACACAGTCCTCTAATCATCGCCAAGATTTTGTGCGTCTTCTTGTTCATTGTCTTTATCTGTCCCTTCAGCTCCACTACCCTGATTATCGCTAGCAGCCTACACAAGAAAAGAACAGTCAGTATTGATAAACAAAATATAATGAAATAAATTACACACTATATGTGATTCTATCATGTGCTCATGTGTGATCTAAGGCAATAAAAAAATTCTATATGTGATTCTATCATGCTCATATGTGTGCTAAGGCAGTCAAAAAATTGAATATGTGATTATAGCATGTTCATATGTGTTCTAAGACATATAAAAAAACTCTATATATGATTCTACCATGCTCAGATGTACTTTAAGGCAGGCAAAAAACTATATATGTAATTCGATCATGCTCGTATGTGTGCTAAGGCAGTAAAAAAATTGAATATGTGAATATAGCATGCTCATATGTGCTCTAAGGCAGGCAAAGCCAAAAAATTTATATGTGATTCTATCATAAATGATATATAACATGTTCATATGTGTTCTAAGGCAGTTAAAAAACTCTATATGTTATTATAGCATGCTCATATGTGTGTTAAGGCAGTCAAAAAACTGAATATGTGATTATAATATGCTCATATGTGTTCTTAGGCAGTCAAAAAACTGAATATGTGATTATAGCATGCTCATATGTGTTCTAATGCAATCAAAAAAACTTTATATGTGATTCTATCATGCTCATATGTGCGCTAAGACAGACAAAAAGTTAAATATATATATATATGTGATTCTATCATGCTCATATGTGTGCTAAGGCAGTCAAAAAATTGAATATGTGATTATAGCATGTTCATATGTGTTCTAAGGCATATAAAAAAACTCTATATGTGATTCTACCATGCTCAGATGTGCTTTAAGGCAGACAAAAAACTATATATGTGATTCGATCATGCTCGTATGTGTGCTAAGGCAGTAAAAAAATTGAATATGTGAATATAGCATGCTCATATATGCTCTAAGGCAGGCAAAGCAACTTTATATGTGATTCTATCATGCTCATATGTGTGCTAAGGCAGTAAAAAAATTGAATATGTGATTATAGCATGTTCATATGTGTTCTAAGGCATCTAGAAAAACCCTATATGTGATTCTACCATGCTCAGATGTGCTTTAAGACAGTCAAAAACACTATATATGTGATTATACCTGAGAGGGACCTGGAATCGAAGATCCCCTATCCTGAACAACGGCCTTGATCTCATTTCGGAGAAAGGGGGCGACGGTGTATTGGAAGTAGTTATTCAGTGATTCATTAATGATCTCGCGTACATCATCACCGGAAAGAATAGTCGGCTGCTTGGAGCTTATGTCGGCGCAAGAAGTCGGTGAGCCGTAACTGGAAGAACCAATAACTGGTGAAGTGTTCATATTACTCCCAAACCCGAACACGCGACCTTTTTTGGGTTCACCTGCTGCAGTCACCCATGCTGTAGGATCAAATGATGGATGCTGAGTAGCGTCTTCGCCATATCGCTCTACCATCTGTTGCTCATATGCCTCCTACAAAATAATGTTTAAAGTATTCATTAATAATTAATGATAACATTATGATAACTTGCATATATATTGCAATGATTATTAATAGAATTAATACATACCGTTGTCGTTCTCGCCTTCTCTGATACGAAGACTCCCGTGGTCTTCCGTTTATGTGTTTCTACAAACACATCCTTATATGGTACACTGCCTCCTTTTTCTGCTTCCTGCGAAGTTAAATGACAAAAGATTTAGTACACAAGTTTGCAACAATACTTATAAAATTAATATTATATATTGATGAGTTACCATTTTCTTTAGGTGGCTCCCAAATGTCTTAGATCCACCTGTGTGTAGATGGGCTTCGGGCATCTTCGATCGATTTTGTGAAGCCTTCGCAGAGCGATTTTTAAATGCATCTCCCGCCCACTTATCGCACATTTCATCCCAGTAATCTCTCCTGATAGTAATAGGACCATGGCCCTTTCACAGTAATGGATCATCTACTACGTCAGATGCTTTTTTTGTTGCAGTCTTCATAGTGTGCAGCATGTCTGCAAATCGATTTGCAGCCACCTTCTGCCACACCTTCCTTGCATCATTTTCTTCCACCGTAGTTGCAAAGCGATTCGAAGCCTACAAATATTTTCAGAAAGTTAGTAGACATTGCTTAAATAAATTAAATATGAAACACATTAACTATGAGGAACAACTGTATACCATGAATGAGGACCACAATCTGTCTAACACCTCATTTGGGTACTCTTTCCATTGAGCAACTGGTCCTGGTAGATGTTGAAGAAGTGAATTCCTAATCTCCCGTACTACTTCTTGTGGCTCAAACATCGTGCTGCACATGAATTGTTACACAGTAAATATCAATATAAAATATTTAAAAGATATGCAATAATTGAAAACAAAATACTTACGGTCGATTATCGATATACACTATTCGAATGAGTCTTCTTGTGCCAGCCTGAGAAGACCCTGTTTCCTGTGTTGGCTGTTGACTTGTGCGATCAACTGGTGTAGGTGGGTCGTGTACAGGCGCAACATCATATGTAAAAAAATACATTAGAAATTCTCAGAATGTGCATTTAAACTAATCAAGCATCTAATTAGTTATATGATATACCTATCACAGGAGCCCGTGAAGATGAAGGTTGAGCCTGGCTACTACTGGATGAGCGACCACTATAACCTCCACGAACCATATTCTAACAAATAACATATGTCATACAATACATTCAAATAATTCACATCAAGTATTACAATGCATTCAAGTCATTCACATCAAGCATTGCAATGCATTCAAATAATTCAAATCATTGACATCAAGTATTGTACTAATTCAAATCATTCGTTAATTGCATAAATTATAATACATTCAGATAATTGAAATCATTCACATCAAGTATTACAATGCATTCGAATCATTCGTATCAACTATTACAATACATTCAAATAAAATTTTTAATCATTCACGCCAAGTATTGCAATACAACTCACATCAAGTATTACAATGCATTTAAATAGAGGTTTGTAGTATAAGATTTTGCTCACTAGCTTGAGAATTCTTCCTCGTCACTAGTTTGACTTTCTTCTTCTTCTTCTTCTTCTTCTTCATTGTTTGCCCATCCACTTGGTACATCATTTGGATCACATTCCTCTATGAATGTTTTATCAGCCAATGGAGATATGACATGCATATCATGCGCAACATCGTGACCGTAAGCGAAGTCACAGACATCATCTGATTGATAGTAATCACTGTCTTCAGCTAACTCATCTTCCTGTAACTGATCATACTCGGGGTATAGTTTGGATTTCACCTTGCAAACTGCCCACCATTCATTTCTATCTGACTTTTTTATACTCGGATATGAAGTATAATAAACTTGTTGAGCTTGCGAGGCTAATATGAATGGTTCATATGTTCCAAACCTGGATTTATGATTCACCTCCACAATGCCTGAAGCTTTGTCGAGTCTTGTTGCAGTTGGATCAAACCAATGACACTTGAATACCGTAACCCTGTTATTCATGCCTAAGTAAGTCAACTCCATTATTTCCTCTATAACACCGTAGTAATCATGTTCATTTTCACCGTAGCTGCTACCCTTGACACACACGCCACTATTTATCGTTGATTTGTTTATACCGTAGTCTTTTGTATGGAATTGATAACCATTTACGATATACCCGTTGTAGCATTGCACAACTTTGGTCGGACCATTTTCTAAATCACATATTCCTTGATCTTTAACATCACCATTGCGAACCTACGCACAAACATAAACAATGATTGTGATCACGATCAATTAAGTAACTTAGTGTTGTTTATAAGTACAAAATTTATGTTAGCTTCTTTACCAACTGTTTCAACCACTCCACAAACTTAGTTTCACGTTCTTTTTGTACTTCTGCATCAGTGAGATGTGAAACTTCATTTTGCAACTCCAGATCAAATTGTCTGCAAACCACAAATACTTATATTACCGAGTCATGTATCCACATATAGAACATAAAAGGATTTATAATTGAGTTGCATATACATATACTTACTCGATGTATGGGTCGATCGCTGAGCAATTAAAAAGAATATAGATGTGTGCTGCATCTTGCTCTCGATCTGTCAATAGCCTTGATCGGCAACTACCAAATGCATGCCCAAGTGGTTGAAATATCGACAGCTTGTCAGCTACAGTTACTTGTTCTCCATCATCGTTACGGGGCGGACATGTGTAACGTGTTGGAATATGAGGTTCGAAGTACATAGATGAGAAATTTGAAATCTCTTCTAAAGTGTACGCCTCATAAATAGAGACTTCTACTCTTGCTTTATTACGAACCTTTTTTTTTAGGTCGAACATGCATCTGACAAGAATATACATTTCAAATTTTAAATATCTGTCATTAAAGAGATAAATATAAAAAAATATATACCTTTCAAATGGGTACATCCATCGATATTGCACAGGGCCACGAACCCTTAGTTCATATGGCAGATGTATGATCAAATGCTCCATAACATCGAAAAATGCTGGCGGAAATATCTTTTCTAACAGACAAACAATGGTGATGACAGAGTCCTCGAGATTCTTTACATCTGATACAATGACCTCCGATGCGCACAATGTTCTGAAAAATCCGCTCAACTCAGACAATACCCCCCATATAGGTTTGTCTAACATATCATGGAATGCTAGGGGTATCAATCGTTGCATAAAGATATGACAATCATGGCTCTTCAACCCATATAACTGTTCATCGTCAATCTTCACAGCCCAAGCAATGTTAGAGACATATCCATCTGGAAACCTCAGTTGTCTCAACCATTGACATACATATTTTATTTGATCAGGTCCGAGCACGTACTTCGCCTTTGGTTTTAGTACTTTGCCATTATACTCTTTGAGTTCCAATTCTGGTCTTTTACATATTAATTTTAAATCCATACGGGCCTTCGGATTATCCTTCGTTTTTCCTTTAATATTCATTACTGTATTGAACACGTTATCAAACACATTTTTCTCTACATGCATCACATCCAAATTATGTCGTATCAATAGGGTCGGCCAATACGGTAGTTCCCAAAAAATAGATTTTTTCGTCCAATTGTGTTCCTTCCCAAATCCACGGAAGGGTGTAGGACTGCGGGCATCTGTTAATACATCTGGAAAGTATCGCAATCTTCTTAAAATCTCTATGCCAGACAATCTTGAGGATGGACCTTCCGTTTCAGTTGTGCCTGCTGTAAATGCATTCTTTTGACGTCGGAACGGATGATCGCTGGGTAGAAATCGACGATGGCAATCAAACCAGCAAGGCTTCCTTTCATGCCTCAATCTAAAAGCTTTGGAATCCTCCATGCAGTACGGACAAGCCAACCTCCCATGTGTGCTCCAACCAGATAACATACCATATGCAGGGAAGTCACTGATTGTCCATAGAACAGCGGCCTTCATGTTGAAATTTTATTTTTTGTGGGCATCATACGTGGTAACACCGTCATCCCACAGTACTTTTAATTCATCAATCAATGGCCTTAGATATACATCAAGATTTTGGCCAGGTGAGGTCGGACCAGGGATCAACAGAGACAAGAAAAGATTCAGACGTTTCATACACAAGCTTGGTGGAAGGTTGTATGGAGTTACAAATACTGGCCAACATGAGTATGGAGTTGATCTACCCCCAAATGGATTAAATCCATCTGTACATAGACCGAGTCTAACATTTCGCACTTCCATTGCGAAGTTCTGATGAATACGATCAAAGTGCTTCCAAGCTTCAGCGTCAATAGGATGCGTGATCTTGTTTTCATCGTGTCAAACTTTATTTGCATGCCATCTCATGTGTTTAGCTGTCTTTGAAGACATATACAATCGCTGCAATCTAGGAGTGATAGGAAAGTAGCGGAGCGACTTGTATGAAACTTCCTTTGATCTCGTGCTACCATTGCCTCTTGTCTTTGGCTTGAACCGAGGATGCCCACATGACGGGCATGATATATCGTTTTCCTGCTCCTTGAAATACAACATGCAGTGATTTGGACAAGCATCAATCTTTTTGTAATCCATACCTAGAGCGTTGACCATAACTTTCGCACGATAGAAATTTTGTGGCAATTTCTCATCTTTAGGCAACATACTCTTCACAATCATGCACAAACGGTCAAAACATGATTGACTCAAATTATACTCGGACTTCAAATTCATTAGTTGAAGAACTGCAGACAAGATAGTGTGACTCTCACAACCGTTCCAAAGTGGCTCATCAGCATCTTTAAGTAAATCATAAAATCTACTAGCTGCATCGTTTGGTGATTCTTCATCTACGGCAATTCTTACATCACTAGAACTCATAGCAGAACCCAGTTCTGTTCCTGCAGCATCAAATATCAAATTCGTATATGGATTATCGTGCACCACATTCACCCGTGCATCAAAATCGTTTCTAAATTCTTCTCCATGAAACGTCCAGTTCTGATAATCACTCACAAAACCCTTCGTGTATAGGTGATGTCTAACGCCATGAGGTTCTACAAATCGATTATTCTTACAAATCTTGCAGGGACACCTAATCCGACCTATGGGATCTACCGTACTGACACTCGCCGTTGCAAATTCAATAAAACTATCGACACCATCCATATATTCATGCGATAACTCATTGTCCACTATCTTACGGTACATCGATTCACGGTTTGCAGTCATTCTGTCGTATGATGTTACGAATAGTATCCTAACGAATTAAGAAAAAAACAATCAGAATGCTACGATGAAGAAAATATCAAATTTATCATGCAATATACTATGTCAAACAATAACAAGAATTTTGATGCATGCATTGATAACTTAATATTTTCATGTGCAAACTATTAATGACACGATACAATCATTTGAAGCATGCTTTTATTATAAAATTTTACATGGAAGTCAAAATTAAATTGAAAGTAACTACATGCAAGCATGGATACAATTACATCAAACATTGCAATACATCATAATCATTCATATAAAATAAATGGCAAACATGTACCTGCAGCAAACACACTTCAATATCTCACTAACTACTATCATGCTTAGCATGGACTCCGTACTCCAAAAATAAGAACACTTCCATATTTCTACATTAAAATCATGCTCAGCATGATCTCCGAACTCCAACAAAGCAGTCCTAGATATCAACAACTAAGTGAGTGTATGAACAATAAAGTGCTGCATTCAATAAATTAAATAACATGTGATACGTTTGCATCACTTACTCACCACGGGTATTTACCCGATTTGCATTGTTTTTGTCATTTACTTACCACAGGTGGCCGAGCACGAGTTGGTTCCGTTGAAAAATCTGCACAAAAACAAAACAAATTAAGTAACAAACTAACTAATCATGAAACAAGAAGAAACACTAACTAAAAAAATTAAAACAAATTAAAACAACTCTAACTAATTGAAAGAAGAGAAAAGAAAAATAGTATATATGTTAAGCCAAATCTAACTAGAAGATGCTAATTTAACAAACCAGCTATAACATGTTGAACCAGTCGACTAACATAAAGTCATAGACAATTTCTAATCTGAACTACTTAGCTAAGGAATAGTAAATCAATCAATTAGTTTACTAGAAAAGATGTGAACTCCGTTTAACCACCACTATCATAAAGAATTCAAATAGCCCTAATCTAACTAACTGATTGTGAGAACATTAAATACCAATCTATCTAAGAAAAATATAATTATAAAAGTCTAATAGATTGAAATACTCTAACTAACCAGATTTCAAGAAAATAAATTGAAGTAAAACTAACTACCCGTAGACATTAACAAACTAACAAATTGAACAACATGAACAACTTGTATATATACATTACAAAAAAAATTTCAACTTAAAATCCATATGGACAACATATATGCAAACTACACTTAAAACCATATGGACATCTTATATACACATATTACAAATTTTTTTTCAAGCTAATCACATGGACAACATAGGGATCACATAATAACTTTTTTTTTTTTAAAAAAGAGATCACATGGGCAGCATAGGTATCCATAACAAAAATTCTTTTCAAAACAGATCACATAGGCAACGTAGGTATCTCATAACAAATTTTTTTTCTTCAAACAAACACATAGGCAACATAGTATTCCTACTAAAGATTTTTTTTTTCAAACTGATTTACATAGGCAGCATATGCATTAAAAAACAGATTTTTTTGAAACCAATTCACATAGACAGCATAATATATCTCATAACAGATTGTTTTTTTCAAAAGCAATACACATCGGCAGCATGTTATTCCTACTACAGATTTTATTTTTCAAACGATTCATATAGGCAGCATAGGCATTCAAAAACAGAAAACTTTTTTTTTTTGACAAGTCACTTAGGCAGCATAACGAAGGGGGTCGACCCCCCCTGCCGGAAAGCACGGCAGGGGGTTAAACCCCCTGCCTTTCCGCCAGGGAAGGGGGTTAAACCCCCTGCCGGAAAGGCAGTTCCGGCATGGGGGGTTGACCCCCTGCCGTGCCTTTACGGCAGGGGGGGTCGACCCCCTGCATTTCCGGCAGGGGGTCGACCCCCCATGCCTTTCCGGCAGGGGGTCGACCCCCCCTGCCGGAAACGCAGGGGGTCGACCCCCCCTGTCGAAAACGCAGGGGGTCGACCCCCCCTGCCGGAAAGCACGGCAGGGGGTTAAACCCCCTGCGTTTCCGGCAGGGAAGGGGCGTACCCCCTGCGTTTAGAAGAAGAAGAAGAAGAAGAAGAAGAAGAAGAAGATTACCTGCGCGTCGCCGGACGGTGGCGGGAGGTTGACGGGGAGCGGCAGCTGGCGAGCGCCGGCTGGCGAGCGGTGGACGGGGAGCGGCGGCGGCCGGACGGTGGCGAGAGCCGACGGGCGGCGGGAGGGAGCTATACAGCGAAACTGGGAAAAGAGAAAGAGGGATGAGATTAGGGATTTACGCGACATTTAGCGACGGAAAAATTCTGTCGCTAAGCCGGCGCTAAACCAAAATACCAAAAAAGCGACGGAATATATTCTGTCGCTACGCCATCGCTAATTAGCGACGGATTAGCGACGACAGAGTTCCCTCTCTAAATCCGTCGCTAAAATGGTGTTCTTGTATTAAAAAGTAGCGACAAAAACATGCAGTCGCTAATCCGTCGCTAAGTAGCGACAGATTAGCGATAAAAGTCGTTTCCTCGCTAATCCGTCGTGAATTAGCGACAGATTCTATCTCTAGCTAATTTGTCGCTAAGTAGCGATGGAAAAAATCCGTCGCTAATTAACAATTTTCTTGTAGTGCACTTGGTAGGAGCAGCTAGTGCACGTTACCTTGTGTTGGGACTTTGCAGGTTCAAAACCCAATGGTATAGTTGTATAACTGGTAGGGGTCTGCCTATATATATATATATATATATATATATATATATATATATATATATATATATATATATATATATATATATATATTAAATTCACGCTTTACTGCAAATATAAAAGGGAGAGTCTGGCTTCCTCTTATAAATAAATAAGGTCTGATCCCATCTACCAGTTTTCAAACACCCACTACAAAGGTAGCTTGATCATGTATATACCAAATGCATAAACTTTCAACTTAGCTGCCAGCTTCCAAACAGTTTCTGTGTCTTTTAGGGGTGTTTGCATGCCAGGCCAGATCTACCTGAACTCCCCTGTCCAGGGATGCCAAACTCAGGTCTGACTCTGGCGTTCAATGATTTGGGGCAAAACAGCTTTAGTGGGGACAGTTTTGTCCCAGCCCATGCCTTTTGCAAACATGGGTCAAGCCCCTAGCATAGTGACAAACGTTTTTTTTTTTTTTGGCAAAATCTTGTTTTTAAAAAACTTGTGAGAAATTGAAAACTTTTCATAAATCTTGCATTTTTTTCGGCAAAATCTCGGCAATAAAAAAATAAAAAAATATTTTTACAAGAAATTATTAATAAAAAATATTTAAAAATAAAAATACATGGTTTTTACATGATAAATAACCGTTTAAAACGTAAATATCATGTTTAAATTGCTGTATTTAAGTTTTTTCATAAATCTCGCGATATTTTGAAAATCTCATGAGAAATTGCCATTTTAAACTTTTAGGTGATTTCTCGCAATATTATCACAGAATTTTCATAAATCTCATGATATTTGTCACTATGGCCCCAAGCCGGGATCATTTTATCCTTGGGCAGCTTTTGTTCCGCACATCAAATGCCCCATTGTTGTGTGAGATCTTCGACACGTGGCAAGAAAACCCCCTTAAAGGTGCATTTGTGTAACGCAGAAGGGTGCTCCACACCACAATCCACACAGATCGCCCTTCCACGGTAACAAAATAAGACCCCTCTGCACCGGACAAGGGGGATCCTGTTGATTTTGGGGGCCTCCTTTCGCGTGAAACAAGGTTTCGCCATTTGCATGGTCCTGGTGGGTCCCATGAAAATGCATAGAACACCGTGCATTTCTACGCGACATGCAAATGAGTCCTAAAGCATAGGATTGCACACATTTTCATGACAAGCAAACACCCTTAAAGCAAAGGGCTAGAACATGGCCGCAACTACCGTAGGTATGACAGGCTGAGCCAGCCTGACCAGGTCTTGATGCTAAGCGCAGTTTCTTAAGGTTAAAAAAGACACTGCAGTTGGGTCAATTTCAGGTGGGTCCTAGCCTCGATCTGTCTAGGTCAAATAGAAAGTGTCTAGTCATAATGGGAAAGCACCACGTTCTAACAACTTTTATAAGTAGTTGGATTCAAATCTGTGTAAGAGATCCGACATTGTAAATACTCTTTAAATGTAACAAACTTGGTGTTCTACATTCTGCGATTTACATAAAATCAATTGGACCTAAATCAGTTTTTCAGTCCAATAAACTAGGCTGTACGATTAGGGGAAGAAGACCCGATTAAGACTCGGGTCCGGACCTGAAGGTTCGATTAATACATGGATAGTTTGTGAAATTTTATACCAGACCCAGGCCGGAACCAAGTTCTGATTAAGACCCACAAATTTTCAATGTAAAAAGGAAAACAAAATATTATTTTACCGGGTATGGTCCAGGTCTGGTTCATGTAGTTTTTATTGGGTCAGGGTATGGTTTCTCTTATAGTGGACCCAATTAGATTTGGGTCCAGACCCAATACCATACCTGAAAATCAAATCCAGGTTTGGTTCTACATGGGTCTGAACCAAACCCGATTCATTGACACCCTCTATGTACAATGTATGAATAACATGAAACCAGAACGAGTTCCAAATGTGACTACTCAAACATCGGCAGCATGACCAGATTGACATATTGGACCCATAATGTGGGTCCATAATGGTCTAGTCACATCTGGACTCGAGTCAAGATCCAACCCATTGACAGCCCTAACCGCAATGCATCAAGTGTGTTTGTGTCATCACAATCCCTGGCTGTGATCTAAGAGACCACGTGACTATCATTTTATCTTTGGGGTGCATATGCTAGTCACGTGGGTATGCATTTTTTGGACCGGTGCACATGGCCAATATGGGTCACACAAAAAGCACAGTTTTTTTTTTTTTGAAAAAGCACAAATCTTTTGGTGAGGAGACAAAACAGTTGTGGTGAATCTTGCCTTACTTTTCTTTAATAGTTTCTAGACTTTGCCTTATGGACAAGGAACTTATGTGCTATGTGTGTTCCTTTTTTGGTTGCACGCCATGTGAAACAGCCAGGCAGATACATGTCTCAAATGGGCTGTAAATGAGCTGGACCCAGATCAACCCCAACTTGATACTGTGAACAGTTAGATCAGACCTGTTGAGCAGGTGTGTCCCCATGCCTATGTTAGACCTGCAATGGTCACAACCAGTTCAGTCGGCCTCAGGCTAGCCCAGATTTTGGACCCAGTTCAAATTGGTTATGGTGCCAGGTAATTCTTGGACCTAACTGACCCGTTTCAATTTTAGTTTTGCATTTTTTTTTTATATTTACACGGAGAAACTGTCCTTAAGATCATAGACCTAGCCGCACTGGCTCGGATTGCCGTACTTACAATCACTGCCCTAGCAGCGTGAGCTTACCAAGGAGTTGCCATCGCCACGTTTCGGCTTGCGCAAGGGATGGCACCCATGCGATTTGAACCTAAACCACCTGCTTAGCGGCCTAGGCCTCATTCTACTAAGCCAAACCCCTTTGGGGCCAATTTCAGTTTTACATGCTGGCTTAGAACAAAAGGTTATTATTATTTGACCCCGTTTCACACAAAGTCACAAATATTAGCCATTTTTTCAAAGCCTTGGAATTTTATCACAAAATTTCAAAAGCAATATAATTATGAAAGAAACTATACATTTTCAAGATATCACCTATTTTGAAAATATCTTGTTTTGTTATGACATTATCTCATTGTTAACGTGAGATGTATATTTTTATATAATTATTACGTTTTAATTTTTTTATTATATATATATATATATATATTATTTTTAAAATATACCAATATTTTCTCAAGAAGACAAATTATCTTAGTTTTTCACAAGATTTTTTCTTTTTTGAGAGAAAATCCTGCTCACAAGATTTATGAATATAGTTTTAAATGTAATGTTCTTAAAACACCTCTTTTTTTTTTCTTTTTGCAAAAAGTGACAGTAACGGGACATAGGCTTGTTTTACAGGTTTCACTTTTTTCGACAGAGAAAGCTGGGGTTAGGCAGACCCCCTACCAGTTATACATCCATACCATTTGGGATTTGAACTTGCAATGTCCCAACACACAAGATGACGTGCACTAACTGCTCCTGCCAGACAAGCCGAGCCCGGTTGGTTGTTTTACAGGTCTCACTTGCGTTACCCAAGTTACCCTCTCCCTCAAAGTGCTCTAAACTTTGACACATTTTTTTTTCTTTTGATGACAAGGAACCCTCATCGATAACTGGGTCACTTAATGGGCCTTCCCCCTGCGAGATAAACCTTAGGTGAGGTCCACAGCTGCACAGCTTTACGTGTAAAAGTTGCAGACACACCTGCGAGCCAGTAAGCTTCAAACTTCCAAGTAATTCTTAAAAGGGTGCTTCTATGGTGGTACTGTACCACTTGATTTCTACAGATCTAAGCTCCAAAAGCAAAATTTGATCATTGGATCATGTTTAACATATTCTATTTATTATTTTCATGTGTTAAAGTTGACTCAAATAGGAAGTTTTATACCATTTTTTAAATCACCCATATTTTTATGAATTGTGAGCCGTTGATTCTCACCATCTCAAAAATGAAATCTTATGATGTATTAAACATGATAAAACCTTCTAACTGCGATGGTTAAATTTATCATTTGATGGTTAGATCTATGCAAACAAGAGTGTGGTATCATGGTACTGAACCACCATATATTTTCCCTTTTTAAAAAATGCTATAGGTTCTTTGAGCAATGTAGTCTTTTTTTTAGAACCATCAAACATAGGGCTGTCAACAGGGTCGGGTCTGCCAACGGTAGTATGGCTCCCATCAAAGGCTCTTCCGGATGATGCATTTCCATCCAGAGGATTCTTGACAGGATGGTTGATCCTACATGACAAATTGCTCATGGATCAAGCTCTTAAACGCAGAGGATTTCACCTTCCAAGCCAATGTTATAAGATTGAGGAATCTTCCTTGCAACTATTCTGGTAGTGTATATTTGTGAAGTGTTTTAGCTAAATTCAGTGGGACAAGGCGAAAGACCTTAGGGAGGTTATTATTGCCCCAAAGGGATCTTGTCCTTCGACATTGAACCGTCTAGCTGAAGCATCTGTAGACCAATCTTAGCAGTTGATTGGATGGTTAAGATTTAATGTAGGATGAAATCCATCCTATGTCAAAGGACAGAACACATACTCATTATTGCAATGCCCTTTGAAATGCATTGGGCGAAAATCAATCTTTATCTGGAGGTTCTTCGTACTCATTCTTTGGCGTTTGATCTGGTTTCAAAGGAACAAGAGGATTTTCAGGGGAGAGAGTTCTGATCCCATGATTATCGGAAAGGTTGCCCATCAAGAACTTAAAATTTGGGTTCGATTTAAGCGGCCATATGAGGATCTGCATTGGGTTTCTCATATGAGACTCATGTAAAATCTTTTTTCTTAACCATCAGTGATATCTCATCACTCAAAGATTTATATTTTTTGACAGAGAAAGCTGGGGTTAGGCAGACCCCTGCCGGTTATACAACCATATACTATTGGGATTCAAACTTGCAACGTCCCAACACAAGGTGACTTGCACTAACTGCCAGACAAGCGGAGCCCTTGTTGGTATCAGAGATTCATGATGCAATTCTTTCACGAGAGTAATGAATATTCTTTCAAAAAAAAAATATGCAAATATGTGAATTTCCTCATATATGTGTGAAGTTCCTCTTATATACATGAATTTCCTCCTAAACATATGAATTTTTTTATATATATGTGGATTTTCACACACACACACATATATATATATATATTCTCTTAAATATATGCAAAGTTCTTATATAGGTAGATTTCTTCCTAAATATATGTGAAGTCTCTTCTATATATATGTGGATTTCCTTCTAAACATGCAAAATTCCTCGTAAAATATGTGAATTTCTTCATATATATAGATTTTCTCTTAAACATGCAAATTTTCTCATATATATACAGATTTTATACTAAATATTTGTGAAGTTCTTCATATATATGCGAATTTCCTCGTATATATACAGATTTTATCTTAAATATATGATAATTTCCTCATATATATGCAAATTTTCTCTTAAATATATGTGATGTTCCTCTTATATATGTAGATTGTCTTCTAAACATGAGAATTTCTCTTAAAATATATGAATTTCTTCTTAAATATATACAAATTTCTCCTAAATATATGCAAAGTTCCTTTATATATATATATATATATATATATATATATATATATATATATATATATATATATGCAAATTTTACATGTTTAGGAAAAAATCTGCATATATAAGAGGAACTTCACATGTATTTAGGAGAAAAATTGTTTGTTTAGGAAAAAATTCACATGTTTATGAAAAAATCTATATATATATAAGAGGAACTTTGCATATATAAAGAAACATATATATATATGAAAAAATTTGCATATTTGCATATTTTTTGCAAAATAGTCTTTGTTCTCTAATCTGATATCAAAAATCTGTTTTTTTATAGTCGTTGCAAAGTTGAGGCACATGACTATAACTTTACTATTTTGAGTCGGAACCAAAAACCCTTCCAGGGTTCTCGTTTTTGAGTTCTAAGACTAAAACAAAAATATGCTTTATAAAGAAGAACAATTGAATAGTCTATCTTTCAGAAGACATTTCTTTTCAATTGCTCATCAAATCAAGGTGATCTTGATGGCATTGTAAAGCTAACACCCCGATCTGTTTGTCCTTTTTATTATTTTTATAGATTTTTAGCGTAGGTAGCCAAAAAATAGTATAGAATAATCAAAATAGGCATAATCGTGTTTGTTCATCTCCTGTTCTAAAAACGATATTGGGGCTTATCTCAACGCCCATTCATCATTTTTAGTGAAACAAGTGTCATTGGAAATGTATTTCTGTCTAGTTTATTTTTTCTTTTTTGTGTTTTTCTGAAATCCTTTATTTTCTGGGTCAAATCATAGATAAAATCTGTCACAGATCTTGGAAGCAATTACAAGAAACTCAATTTTTACCGATGCAACTTTTGCGCTAATAAAATTTTTTACTAGCGCAATCACTACATCAGTAAAAGCCTCCCAGTAAAGGTTTGAATGGTGCAAATTACATTTGCCAGTCAAGTTTTTTACTAGCTCAAAATGAGAGCCAGTGAAATTGGTTTCACTGGCGCAAATACAACGCTAGTGAAACGTTTTCACTGGCACAATCTTGGCGCTAGTGAACTATTTTCACTGGTGCAAACAAGATGCTAGTGAAAACTGGATACTAGTGGTGTTCCCTTCACTAGCGTTGTGTTTGCGCCAATGACTAGTTTTCACTGGTGCTGAATATGCACTAGTAAAAATACTTTTACTGGCACATATATTTAGTGCGCCAGCAAAAGTGCTAATAGAAAAATTAAAATAAAAAATAGAGATGCAATATACATAATGCATTACAAATTATACAATCAAGGCTTTACTGACACAATATTGTGGCAATGAAAAATCTTGTTTTGAAGATAAATTCTGAAAATCATAATAACATTGAGGGAGCATTACCTTCTTAGAGTGGACTTTTGATGTAATGCTTGTTTGTTGCAGTTTTTCGGTCAGCACTCTATTTATTGAATCCTTATAGATTGTACTCATCAATCTGCCCATGACCACATTTCGCTTCTGCTGAACCTGAACAACAAAAACTTCATTTGTAATTTCATAGGAATGATTCTAAATTTAGAGAAATATCTGCAAATATATGTTCAGACAAATGAATGACATAGAACAATGATCAATGTCATCATGCAAGGAATAGTATCAATGTTATCATGAGGTATCATCCTTGCATGCAAGCTTGATTATGCATGAGGTATCATCCATATGTTATCATGAGGTATCAATCACTTGAGGTAGCATAAATGTTATCATTGATAGCTCATGTCATAGTCTATACAATCCAAAGTGCCACTTTTGATCATCCTTGCATGAGGTATCTGCAACACACATTTATGCTATAGTTTATAAAATCCTCTACATATGAAGCATAGATTGTATGACTGGCAATTATGAACAAATAAAGAGCTGCATATGCCTTATCATGCAAGGAATAGTATCTGTAACATGCCATGAGCCACTATCAACTGGCCAAACATAAGTTTTAAAACTAACTAAATAAAGAAAATGTTATTTCCAAGAAATCAACCATCTAGCTAGTAGCAGTGAATGCACCAATTTGATGGGTTGTCAAAGTAGAACAGATATACCAGGAATACAATGAGAATTCTTGAAATCTCATAAAGAAGAGGTCATCCATACCATCAAATCTCATATAAAATTCAGTTTTTTTTTTTCAGTCGATGTAAATGGCCACCATAAAGGCACTCACTAATGTAATATGATCAAATAAAAATTAATAATAAGTAAAACACAATAAAAAAGAAAAAATATAAAAATAAGAAGAATATCATACCTCTTCTCTAAGGTGTGGATTCTCCAAACGGAGATGCTGCTCATCATATGACAGCTCTCCAAGAATTGCTGGGCTCCCATAGTTAGGGCAGGTGAGGTTTCTCATGGCTGTTTGAAGTCTGAGGGTTTCATTTTCTACCCTAAGAAACAGGTTGTCAGCACGATCTTGTTGTGCCTATCAAGTTCTTGGCTGAGCTTGAGTCGTTGTTTTTCATCAGGGTGTGGGCACTCAAAGAGACTGCAATACACAACAATATGCAACTTGAGAAATAAGCCAACAATAACAGTTGTCATGGTGAGGCACAACAACACATTGAAATTTTGTAACCATCTCATTCTTTTTTTCAGCATAGAATGCAAGTTCATAAAAGGAAATGGAGCACTTATAAGAAAGGAGGGCTTACGCTTCCATTTTCTGAATCTGCTTAGTTGTGTGCCTGTTATAGTGCTTCTTTTTTGGGCTGATCTCCTTCTTGCTCTTCCCCGGAACCACCATCCATATTTCCACTACCACTAGACCCGCTCTCTATCTCTTCCTCCTTGCTTTTCAGGGAACCAGTCATCTCTTCTTTATGAGAAACCAAGACTTGCATATTGAGAAATTCAAGATATAAACCATGCAAAAGGAAATGCTTCATTTTCTTTCTACCAACAAAACAAACACACACACACACAACCCAAAGCCGTAAGAGACATCTAAAGGCATGTAAAAGTTGTAAGAATTATGCAAATGAAGGCACCAACTATACAATAACCTACAAAGCTAGCACACTTTTTTTTCTTCAAGTAGGCAAAAAAGAAGAAGAAAAAAAAGTTCATGCAAATGAAATATTTAACACGCAAAACTTGGAAAATCCTAGTTTTTTTGCATTGGAGATCCATTAAGGGTATCCAGTGAGTAAACTAAAGCCCAAAAAGCAATAAATGTTATTGCAACTCTACTCTCACCCACTAACAAAGAGCCCAAACTTATATACCACTACCAAGGGATTCTCCCTTCTTACATATTGCATTGTACCCAATAACTTTCTTAGAATCCATTTTGCAACAATTTTACCTGACAATACCAGCAGTTATTATATTCTGTAAGGAAAGAGGGCATCCCAAAGCTATATAACCCAGTCCTCAGGATGAAGCTTGAGAGATGAGCCAAGTTTTGCAGCTGGAAGGGGAGCTTTAGATTTTATTTTCACAATGGCAATATCAGAGTGGAAGTCCGCATTAACCACATGACCTTCAAATGTTCGACCATCTTGCAATGTGACATCAACCTGCCATTTTCAATTCAAGAACAAATGAGATGTATAGAAATATGCAATGTGCAAAACATTCATATATAGCACCACCAACTATCACTATGTTTTTTCATAAACAGATGACACCATAAAGTATGTCTTTTATGGAAGTAAGGGTTATATATTTAACTAGGTATATCCAAAAATGACAATAAGAGTTAGGATCCTTCTGCAAATCCCAACACACACAGGAAGAGAAAAGAAAAAAGATAACAAGGTAAATTGTTCTGCAGCTCCTTTTATATAGCATGGCACATGTCAATGCACTCCATTTTGTATGAAAAAAATAGGGACAAAACTGAGAATTAAAGGATTTGCCAAGGAAATACTACTCAACCAAATGAAAATTCCCAAGGACAATCCACCATTTGTTGCATGTGCTTGCCATCCAGCAAAAAGAAATGCAAATACATCAATTGTTACCTATGCAAAACAATTTGAAGCTTCACCCACTAAATTTACTTCAAAATATTGTGTTGCAAATACTCCAGTAAAAGTCATCAAAAAAGCACCAAAGAAATATGAATATGCTGTCGATGACAGGTTGGAATGATATTTCACTAAAACTGGAGCCTGCAATAATTAATAAGCATCTGCAGCAACATAGACGTCTCAAATCTCATGTAAATTTTCTGCATCTAACAACCATATTTCACCAAACCAGTAACCAAGACTATATTTTCTAGTGCTTAAAGATTATTAGAATAAAAATAAACAACTAACAAAGGCAACAAAAACAAACTCATGCCCAAATTTGAAGGAAAACACTGAGACTAAGTAGCAAAGAATTTCAATAAAAAAAAAAGATTTATGTTGTAGACAAACAACAAGTGCATTTAACACAAAGTCCAAGTTAATCTAGGATAATAGTTATAGTAACACAATTGATATAGCCCTGTATATAGCCCCAAGCTCCATAGAAAATATATTTGTTTTCTTTTTATAAGTAGATTTTCCTCACTATAAATGCATACAACCTTCAAGGTTAGGATCTAACTAAGATCAACAGAGTCCTCGCCATTATATGCTTACTAAGAGCATCTATCAACTTAAGAAAGAGGCAAGTCAACAAGCACTAAATGTTCTTGAACTTGTTCAGGAACATAATTACATCTGCCTCAAGTCATGGTACAATCATGATTGGGTCATCTGAAATGCTTAAGATGGATAATGAAGAGGCCTCCATAAATGCGAACCATATTGGCTCATGTCACCATGTTCACCACATTCTTAACAACAAAAGCTTGAGAACACAACAAAGTGTTGTGCCCACAGAAAATGAAAATCTCCAGCAAAATCGTACTCAAGAATAGTGATAAGAAAAGATCACCAAAATGAAATGTGCTACTGGTAGACCAAAAAGATCTAAAAGGGAATTTTCCTGTCCAAAAAATTAACTTGATCTATGTCGCACATGTATTGTGCATATATCCTAGTGACTTCAGTAAATGCATAACTGTTGAATCGATATTCGGATCACACAGTTTCACAATCATCATCATGATAAAAAACATGATATAAACCAGGAAATATAACAGTATAAACATCATGATCAACAGACGATCGAAATAATAACAGAGAGAAAACATGTCGGGTTCCACCATATACCAAAATCCAGACATATGCAAGTGAACAAACATATGCATAAAACATAATATATAAACCACAGAAGCATGTTAATACTGTATAAACGGCTAAAGCGTATGAAAGTACTTCCCTTAAAGAAGATTCGCCTCCACATACAGTGCAAAACAGGGTCCGGTGTCCTTCCCCCAGGATACAATAGCCTCGACGATCAGACCGGTGCACTCCGACGGATTGTCCTTCGAAAACAACCTCCACGAACCGAAGTTGCAGAAAACCCCTTTCAGAATAACACAGGAGAGAGAGATAGAACAACAGGGAAAGAGAAAACCGCAAAGCCTCTCTTCAGAAACCAGTGCGTCTCGGATTTGTCTTAACCCCAGCCCTAACCACGATTTTATAACCCATGAACGGTTACAAAGCGTGGAAGAAACCCATTACGGAATCCGAGGAGACGTGACCCGTTAACGAAAATCGAAGAGTCGAGATCCGTTAAAGGAATTCGAAGAGCCATAACGGGCACAGACTACGAGGAGTCATGACCCGTTATCATTTCTCATAACCCGTTAAAGAATCCAAATATCCAGAGAAACTTTGGGCAAAAAGATACTTTGGTCTTGATTGGATATGGCCCTAAAGGGCCAATTACCCGAACCGGCACAGCACGGCGGGCGGCGCGCGCACGCGCGTGTGTATGGTAGTCATCCCACCCTCTTGTTCTCATAAACAAGTGTAAGAGTTTACATGTGGATTATAAATCCCACAACAAACTCAAACACGAACAATGTGGGACTATTCCACGTCATCAAAACCAACCTTTCTCTAAAACAACCCATGTTTCTTCTTTTGAATTCTCTCTCTCCTCCCTTCTTACACCTAACCTCATGTTTGGTACGACTTCCAGTTTGACATGGTCTTCCTCTAATCAAATTTCACAATTGTCCAGTAAAACAAAATGTGCATCATACAAAAATCCCAAAATGAACCCAAAAAAGAAGAAAGAAGAAATTCCAGCTCCATGATTTACCCAAGTGACAGACGAAAGAACCAACAATCAACTTCTCCGACGAGTTCGGCCCTCTCTTCTTCCTGAATCCAACCACTAACAAGGCATCAAGAAATAAAAGAAACAAGAAAAAGTCAGGCATCGACAAAAGAGAAAAAGAGCAAGGTGGGAAACAGAGAAAGCGTATGCGATACCGGCGGTAACGAAGCACCTGTTGTACTGCATGCGCTTGTGAGCCCTACCTCTGGGCTTCTTCTTCTTATCCAGCTTTGCCACCTCACCTTCCCCGCTGGTGCCAACGATCCGTGAACCTTCCCTGCATTTGTTTTTTCAACACCAATTGATCAGATGAAGAACGAAAACAAAACCCCTCTCACTCTCCTTCCTCTTCCCAGCTCACTCCCAATCTGAGAGAGTGGTTAGTGTTACATATGAATCAGGTATTATAGTGGACGACAATTAATGTCATAAGGAAGAAGGTTACGTACCTCCTCTTCATTATATAAACGGGTGGCGGGGTTTAACTAGGGATGGCAGTGGGGCGGGGCGGGGCGGGGTGGGGGACAAGGTCTCCACCCCTGCCCCGCCTCAAGATTTTATCCTCCACCCCCGCCTTCATCCCAGTTTCATGTCCTCCATCCCCGGTTCAAACGGGGATGAGGCAGGGCGGGGCGGGGATATTGCGGGGAAAAGTAGTCGGGGCGGGGAAAAGTGCACATCCATCCCCGCCTCCACCCCCGGACGGGGATGGATTTTAACCTTCGTCCCCGCCTCCATCCTCGTTTCATACCCTTCATCCCGGTCCAAACGGGGCGAGGCGGGGCGGGGCCCCGCTTTCCCCCGGTCCACTGCCATCCCTAGGTTTAACGATGAAAAATCATTGTCAATGGTTTCATGATACCTATGGCTTGAGCGCATCGTGGGCGTCGATCGGATGAAAAAATAGCGAACATCCGCATGCACACTATATGACATCTTCATGTATGCTTTTTGTGTATGTTTACACATAAAACACTAATATTGGGTTATGGGCCCACTAATAATGTCAAACCGGGTCACCCTGTTAAGTGACAACCTTTTAAAACAAGGTTAAGGGTTTTCCGTTCTCAAAAACCGAAAACCACCCCCCACCAAAGCAATGCCTTCAGTGACCACGACGATGTGCAATCACCGACACCGGTTGTCGACCATAACATCGCCTGCGACAACGACCCTCACCGAAAGTCACCCCCTCTTTCCTATGAAAGGGTTCCTCTATCAACCATCTGGTCCTGAGGTCGGCCAATACAACACTAACGAATGGCGATGATCCTGTGACTGATCACATCTGCTAGCGGTGTCGGCAAGGTCGTCAGCCATCATCCCCGCTTTCCTAACCTCGCCTACGAAAGGGAAAAGGGTTCAAGAATCCCTGATTGGTGCATTTGGTGACAGGCGACCTTGCCGGTGATGCTACCGGTGAGGCGGCGACCCCCCCCCCCCCCCCGGCACATCCAGCTCTGGCTCCTCGGTGAGGGCACCTCCAGCAACCCGACAACATCGGTATCAAGTGGATGGCTACCGACCGAAACCCCAGCCCGACGGCTAAAGGTGCAGAGAAAAAAATGGTGTGTGTGTGTCGTCAAACCCCAGACGACAGCAATTTGGCAAATCCCCCCCCCCTCCCCGGCGATGTCTGCGGCAACACTCCAGGGGACGATCTTGACGACACTCCGACGTCGGTCGACCTCCCTGCAACCCGATGGCGCAGGTAAAACAGTCTGATCTAGTTTTTTTGTGTTGATGTCGGCGATGGTCGACCGGTAACCGATAAGCCACATCGCCGGAAAAAAAGAATACTATCACCTCACGATGACAGTTACCTTCCATGGCAGTTGCCCCATGGTGACACCACACCGTCGATGGTATGTCAGCATGATCCTCTGCTGTTCAGAAAAAGAACAGCAACAGGGGAGCGCCACAATGACGTCGATGACCGAACTCATGTTGCCCCACGATGAATGACTCTGTCAACTTGCGACACGACAGTCGCAGGAAATGCCAGTAGGCCTGCACGTACCCACGCACAACGAAATGCATGGAAGTGGGCTCATAACCCAATGCTGGTGTTTCCTTCATAAACATACACAGAAAGCATATCTTAAGATGCTATAGAGTGTGTGCGCGGGTGCTCGACGTTCTCCTTATCCGGTCGATGCTTACGATGAGCTCAAGCCTTAGGTTGACGGTAAGCAAGACCCTAAAACTACTGAACTGAATGTAAGCTAGGCTAAGGCTATTACTCTATGACAATGGTTTCTCATCATCTATTGCAGCCAGCCACCCATTTATATAGTGGAGGAAGAAGAAGAGGTATACTGAATGTGGTATCCACATTCACGTAACCTCCTCCCTTATGACATTAATTGTCTTCCACTATCATGCCCACTAACCCACTAAGCTTTTAATGTCAAATCGGGTCACCCAATGGGTTGAAGGTTATGATCCAGACCCATAAGGTATTTGGGTCTGAATCTCATCCGAACAGCTCGAATCCAATTTTGGATCGGGTCAGACCCATATTCTCTTTAGATCTAGTCAGAGTTGGATCCTATTTGGATCCAGATACTGTTTACACCTAAACTGGATCAAGAACCGATACAGTCCTTTTTGGGATCGGTTTAGAGACATTTTGATCGGTTCCTTCTAGTTTTGCACCAGTTTCGAGATACTAAGACCCTATTTTCATAAATATATGAAGATACATAGATTTTGACATATTGTTATAGGGTTTTATGAAGTTTTGTTCATATTTGGCACTGGTTCATAAGGTTTAGAACTGGTTCAGACCCTTAGATGACCGGTTCGGGGCCATTTCAGATTGGTTTGAGGTAATTTCATGTTGCTTCCTACTTGAAGACCCCAGGTTTTACCCCTATGAGCTTGATTTTGTTATTTTTCATGCTTTATAAAGTGTTTATTGTTTGAAAAGCATGACTTATGCATATTAATTTATGTGTTTCATGTTGGTTAAGTCATGCATGCTGATTTTAAGCACTAAGCATGAATTATGACTAAATTTGTGACAATTAGTTTATGCATATTAGTTTAAGCATGAACTTGTATTTTTTTTATGAATATACATGCATTTAAAATTTGTACATGGGCATGCTCCATAATACGAATATGTTTTTGGTAAAAGATCTTGATTGACCAATTCATGTTATCACTAAAGTGATCTGAATCATGTTGATTAAGGATTCTTTGGACCGTATTAAAATTCGTTATTATGCTTATGTGTGAATTTATAAAACATCGATTCTACCCAAAGGTAGGTCATTGTGTTTCAAATTTACACAGGGTATAATAGTAGATGTGTATTTCAGCCTATGAAGCATGTTTGTACTCAAAAGTACAGTGCTGAATTGTCTCTAGTTACATGATCTGCTAATTTTATCAACTGAAGTCAATTCCTTGAGAATTGAAGAGACGAAACAACTATGAGTATTGTCATTTCCACTAAATTGGAACGATAATGACTCAACTATGTTTATCTCAAAAAGGTGAATAATAAAGGGTCTTCTATTTACCTTTTCAATATAAATATCGTATAGAGTGATTTATCTTCCACTCATATGGAGGATAGAACAGTCGTTCTGAAGGTTGTCTATGAGAAGTGAGAGCGCTTAAAATGATGTCCATGAGAAGTGAGAGTATTTGAATATTCTTAGCATGTTTTTTGCAATCGCGAGTGACTCAGAATATTTGAGGTTTTATCTCTCACTGCAGGACAGTGAAAGAATTTTTGAAATTTATTGGGACATAAATTATTGATTTTATACAAGATTTTATCTCAGGCCATTTGGATAAGAAGCTTCATTATGGATCTTGAGATTGTAGATTTTATTGAGAGACCACTAAAGATCTTTTATGATAATGAAGTAGTCGTGTCATTTTCAAATAACAACAAGAGCTCAACATCGTGTCAACACACGAAGTTAAAATATTTTATTGTTAAAGAAAAGACTGAGAATCATCTGGTATGTATTGATACAATTGAGATGAAAGAAATAACTGTGGATCCCCTTACTAAAGGGTTAGCACCAGGATTGTATTCCCAACATGGAAAGAGGAGGAGTCTTTTTTTATTTCTTCAGATGTATAACAATACATTATGTGATCACATTTGTGTATATGAATTTGATTCTCAATAACTTTGTGTATTGTTGATTTTGCATAAAAGATCTCTCATATGGGTTAGAGAAAATAACAGAATAACAATATTAAAGGACCAATAGAATAGGTAAGAGACAACCTATTCATAAAGGTAATTTCAACGTGTTTAAGCACTGAATGTGAATTATAGTGTAGTACATGGGAATATGACATTTTATAAAGGAGTGTTCATCTCCATGACTCATATGATTCATCCTTGTAATAAAGGATAGCATGTGAACCCACATAAAGAATTAAATAGAGATAACGGTTAAAACCTTAATTTAATATACTTTTAATGTCAATAGGTCAAGTGGGAGAATGTTGAACATATGAATCGGGTCCAACCCATTGGGTGACCCGATTTGACATTAAAAGCTTAGTGGGTTAGTAGGCATGATAGTGGAGGGCAGTTAATGCCATAAGATTGGAGGTTATGTGAATGTGGATTGTCCACATTCAATGTACCTCCTCTCTCTTCTCCACTATATAAAGGAGTAGTTGGCTGCAATGGATGATGAGAAACCATTGCCATACAATAACAGCCTTAGTCTAGCCTACATTCGGTTCAGTGAATTCAGGGTCCTGCTCACCATCGACCTAAGGCCTGGGCTCATTGTGGGCGTCGACTAGATGAACGCCGAGCCCTGCACACATACTCTATGGCATCTTCATGTACACTTTCTGTGTATGTTTATGCAGGAAACACCAACAGTTAGGGCAAAGAATGGAAGGATCAAGAAGAAGAGGTGATCAAAGATAATGAATGAAAAGAAGAAAAAGAAGATCCATGGCTTTGGATGAGGGCGAAACAAAACCCTAGCTACTGGAGGGCCTCAGGCGGTTGTAGAACAAGAGAGGGAGAGGGCGGTTGCAGGGCCTCCGACGATTGTAGGGAAGGAGATGGCGAAAAGAGGGAGAGAGCTAAGAGACTAAAAAACAAGAAGGGAGAAGTAAGGCTTTATTGGAGCAGATCTTTTCTGCGCCAGTAAAACAATGTTTTTTTGACAAAAAAGATGTCCACTTCTTGTAGTGTTAGGCACATATTTAAGAGGAAATTCTCATAGGAGAAGTTTAAAATGTATGGTTTTGGTCATTAGGCCGATTTTGATAAATTGTGAGGCTTCTAAATAAGCACAACATTTTTACCAAACAATCTATTGTTCCCTTGCGACTTACATTATTAAGTTGCGCTTAGAGTCTGTTTTGCTTTTGTTGAGTCTGATGTAAGCTGCCCGGTTCAGGTAAATCAATACTCTGAAGGGGCAGCCCGTATACTCGAACTATAATAGTCTGTGGGCAAAATTGTGAATGAATTAAATGCATTGAACTTTCTTTTGTTCACCCTTATTGTGATTGCTTCTTGTGATTTCAATTCTTCTCCCTCTAATCTCTTTTGCTCTCTTGCACTCTTATTACAAGCTTTCACGACTGTAAAGCGAGCTGACAAGTAGGCTTGCGGCAGTGAGGAAGGACAGTCGCGTCACGCTGGCCTATTGAAGGAAATAGGCCCGTGACAAGTGGTATCAGAGCATGTTCTTGTGCTGAAGAAGGGGCTTCAAAGTCGGTGTCGATAGACACGCCGACATACTGCAATTTGTAAGCAAGACATTATGGTGTCTTATCAAAACTTGCGCAACACCAAAGGCAAGACAATTGTCGAAGTTGAGGAGATGGGTTCACCTCAGGCCAAAAGGAGTTGGCTGCAATTGTTAACAGGTTGGTGGAAAATGTAACTTCACACGAAGAAGCGATTTCATGAGCAGTTGAATCATTCAGTGGACTGAATGATGTGGTGGTGAGCCTGCAAGAGCAGATAATCTTGTTGGTGGAACATGTCACTTCATTAACAACAACAGTGACCGACTTGCAGACTGAAGTAGGGGAGCTTCAGTTAAAGAACCGCATGTTGCAGCGGATGGTGACCCTGAATGGCGAAAGGCCATCAAGGATTGATGTGTGATGTCCTTTTGTTTTATGAAATAATTTTTTGAAAAGATTTTTATATAAAAGTACGTGAAAGCCAGACACCAAAAATAAAACCGGCTCATACGAGTGGTGGAGTCCGGGTCGATCTCAGGGAACGGGGGATACTTGTATTCAAATACGCAACTAAACTACGCTTTATTGCCAAAATGAAAAAGTATGAGAAAATAAAACTACTTAACTATTACATCAAATGAATACCCTACGCAGAGGGTTTAAAATAGTTTTATTACAACCCAAAAATTGAATTGAATTCCTAAATTCTAAAAGAAAAGCAAAATGTGTCTTCTACGCTCGTGCCTCATGTCGCATGTCGGATGCGCACCACACTTGCCTTCGCTCTGCGCTTTCCTGCGAAACACGAACACACAAAGTAGAAAGACAAAAAAATAGTACTATACTAAAAGAATATAAAATATTGTAAGAATGTGAGGAATAAAAGAATGCAATACGTAAAAACTAAAATGACTAAAATACCTAAAAATGCAATGTTCGAAATGCAAAATAAAATGTGAAATAAAGTAAAACTAAAATAAAACTAAGATGAAACTAAATATATAAAATGATTATGCCTAAAATGTACAAAATGAAAAGACAAATGAGGAACAAAATGTTGTCAAGTGCAAATGTCATGAAAATGACATGAAATGCTTAAAATGACATACCATAAAATGTGAAAATGAATATGCAATGAATGGATCAACTACTATGCTGCACAAAATGTCAAATGATATGTGATATGAATTATGCTACAATGAGGGACTAAGTACACAGAAAATGCTTTCATGGAAAATCATTGTGCTATCGAAATTCAGGTGAGAAGCATATGTTGTGAAAATAACCATGAGGTAAAAAAAAGTTCAGCCGTGAGGTTAAAAAGAGTGTGCCGTGAAGATAAAAGGAGAGTTCAGCCATGAAGATGCAAAGCCTTGCTGCCATGAAAAATCAAAGCAGCCGGTGATGAAGCTTTAGAACATGCCATGAAATGGCTTTCATGACAACTGCAGAAGATGCTCTGATTTCACGGCAGAGCCAGAGATCATCCAGCAAAGGCATAATCATTTCCAGCAAAACCTGATTTCACAATGAGTTTGGTCGGGGGAAAAAGCAATTCTGGTAGATGAAGGGGCTTCTGGCAGATCTAGGATGAATTCGGCTATTGATTCTGGCAGATCAGAGGAAGTTCCGGTCGACTGGAATTGAATCTGGTAGATCTGCCGGTGTATCTCTGGCAGAGCATAACACACGGCTAAGATGGTGCCTATGAGATCGATAGATGCTTGAATTTGCAGCACAGAGGAGCAAACCTCCACGACAACTCCAGCTTCAATTAGAAACTCATTATACTCAGATTAGATCAGCTTTCATGACAGATCTGATCTGAATCCATAGTAGAGCCAGAATTTATGCGATGTTGATGCTGTGTAATGGCATATGCTTATCCTACAGAAAAAAATGAATGCAAGTGTGTGCAGATGATGAACAACTAAATAACAGTAAAATACTACAATATGTGAATTCAAATGGATTAAAAGAAGAAGAAGATAGAGAGAAGAAGAAGAAAAGGAGAACTTACCAAACTGTGAGGGGTTGAGGAAAGAAGGGGCCTCTCCCCATGCGTCCACTTCATTCGGGTGAGTCAAGAATTTCTAACGGATTAGAGGAAGAAGAAAGGAAGAAAGAAAGAAGGAGAAGAGAAGAGGAGAAAGAGGAGCCGGAGGGAAGAAGAGGGGTTGAGAGAAAGAAGGATTTGGTTTCTTCAAGGGAGGACCCCTTCTCCTTGCCCTACGTTGGGTTTTTAAAGGAGAAGAAGGTTTGCTACTTTTAATACTAACCCCTATAATTTCTGCAAAATTTTTAAAAAGGGCTTCTCTAAAAAAATGTTTTCCTAAAAACTCAAAAATCTACACTATTTACCTAGACTACTTTTACTACACTTTCTAAGAATTTTTTCTCTTTATTTTTTCAAACTAAATCTACTTAAAATTCAACTATTACAAGTGACTAACTTCTAAACAAATATTAAATCGCAAAATTAACATGCAATTTATGCTTTTTCCAAATTTTACATTTTTCACACGTTTTCTCGAAACTAATGATAAATGTGGGAATTTAATGCGATTATTCATCGGATCATGCATGAATTCATATGATAAAATGCTAAAATAAATCCATGATCAATGTGACAAGACCCACAAAATTCAATGGTTCTAATGACAACAAGGCCATTGAGAACTTCTTGTTCCAAGTAGAAGAATACTTGGATATTCAGAATGTGATCGTTGAAGATCTGAGGATTAAGGCTGCAACAACTCTACTCAATGGAGATGCTGTCGCTTGGTGGAGGCGGAAGCGCAGTGACATATAGAGGGGTCAATGCGTGATAGACACCTTTGACGACTTCAAAATGGAATTGCGCAACTACTTCATGTTGAGGAATGCGTAGAGGCAGGCATATCGGATGGTTCATGAGCTTAAAAATACTGGTTTGTTACAAGACTAAGTCAGAACGTTCCAGAAGCTTATGCTGGAGTAACCTAACATGCCAGAAGAGGATAAGCTCAACTGGTTCATTGTGGGACTTCAACCATGGGCACAGTCTGAAGTGGAAAGAAGCAACCCCCATATTTTGAAAGATGCATATGTGGTGGCCGAGCGCTTAGTTGACACTCAGTGCAAGCCTTTCACCTCATCAACCAAAGTTTGGAAGAAGCCTGGCCACGGAGGAAAGAAGGACAAGCGGTGCAACAATAAAGATGAGGCGTCGATACACCATCAATCCAACAAGAAATAAAACTACACAAAGCATAACAACAACAACAAGGGTGTGGTTGTAACATGTTGGTTTTGTAGTGATAGACATATCTCCAAATAATGCCCCAAGCGCCTCGTGAAGGATGACAGGCAAGCCAATACAACGCAGGAGGAATGCAATGATACTGAATGTAGTGACAGTGAGACTATGCAACCGCAGATGGGAGTCATGCGATCGATTAACGTAGCTAGAAGTTGCGCAGTTGAGAACATGCAAGTTAGCAAAGGACTGATGTATCTTAAAGTCATTACGAATGAAAAGTCTACTTCAGTTATGGTAGACTCTAGGGCCACACACAACTTTGTCTCGCGGGAAGAGGCAGAGTGGTTGGGCTTGAAGCTCAGGCCAAAGCAGAGGACCATCAAAATGGTGAACTCTGATGCCAAACTTATCCTTGGTGAAGCAAGAGATGTGGCTATCCAAGTAGAGAGTTGGACCGACAAAGCCAACTTCTCTGTGGTGCCCCTGTACGATTTCAAGATGATTTTGGGTATAGAGTTTCTGCAGAGCCAAAATGTTATGATGCTGCCAAAGTTTAACACATTGATGATTATGAGGCCAAACTTGTCTCACACAGTGCAATGCCTTACACAGAAAGACAAGTCTTCAGTGTTATCAGCGATGCAGTTGAAGAAGGGTGTCAAGCATGAAGAACAAACATTCTTAGTTGTTGTGCGTGCAGAAGAATGGAAGGTAGAAGCAACAGTATCGCTGACTCTTGCCCCATTGTTGGAGGAGTTTCGGGGGGTGATGCCTCCAAAATTTTCAAAGCATCTTCCACCAAGATGTGAGATCGACCATAAGATTGAGTTGACCCCGAGAGGGAAGCCTCCTGCAATGGTTCCATACCGCATGGGGCCAGCTGAGCTGAAGGAACTGCGCAAACAACTAGACGAGATGTTGGAAGCAGGCATTGTTCATCCATTGAAAGCCCCATTCGGCACCCCAGTTTTTTTTCAGATAAAACATGACAACTTCAAACGGTTATGTGTGAATTACTGTGCTTTGAACAAGGTCATGATGAAGAATAAGTACCCACTGCCACTAAAAGTAGACTTGTTCGATCAGCTAGGCAGTGCCAACATCTTTTCTAAGTTAGATTGGTGATCGGGTTACTGGTAGGTGAGAATTGCTGAAGGTGATGAGCCGAAGACAACTTGTGTCACCCGCTATGGTGCTTACGAATTCTTAGCAATATCATTCGGGTTGATAAATGCTCCAGCCACGTTCATGACTTTAATGAATCAGATCTTCTACCCTTACTTAGACAAGTTCATGGTAGTCTACCTAGATGATATCGTGATCTACAACAACAACATGAAGGAACATGTCAGGCACTTGCGAACAATGTTTCAGGTGCTGAAGAAGAATGACCTCTATGTCAAACAAGAGAAGTGTCTCTTCGGGCAGGAGGAGATCAGCTTCCTTGGCCACGTTGTGGGGGAGTGGTGTGTTGCGTATGGATTGACAGAAGATAAGGGCCATCCATGAATAAGTTCCACCAAGTAAAGTACCAGAGTTACGATCATTTCTTAGTTTGACCAACTACTATCAGCGTTTTATTGAAGGCTATTCCCTCATTGTTGTGCCTCTCACAGATTTGTTAAAGAAGAATCATGTATGACTTTAGACAGGAGCATGCCAATATGCCTTCAATGACTTGAAGAAAGCCTTAGTGAGGGAGCCAGTATTGCGACTGCCTGATCACTCCAAACCGTTTGAGGTCCACACAGACGCCTCAGATTTTTCCATCGTCAGAGTTATTATGCAGGAGGGTCATCCGATTGCATATGAGAATCGAAAGCTAAAAGATGTAGAGAGGCATTACACGGTGTACGAACGTGAGATGACCGCCATCGTGTATTGCCTTAGAACCTGACAGCACTACCTTCTAGGTACCGAGTTCATCGTCAAGATGGATAATATAGTCACACATTATTTTAGACACAAAAGAAGATGATGCCTAAACAAGCTCGGTGGCAGATGTTTTTGGCTGAGTTCGACTTTGTCTTGGAGTACAAGGTTGAAAAAACCAATGTTGTGGCAGATGCCCTGAGCTGCAGGGATGAACTGGCAGATGCGCGCGTGGAGCCTTCTAAAGTGCATTTGGAGGGTGCATTCTTGAGCCACATTCATGAAGGGATGCAACGGGACTCGACAACACAACACCTTGTTTCTCTGGCGTAGGCAGAGAAGACTCGGCGATTTTGGCTACAAGATGACCTTCTTGTGACAAAATGTGAACACATCTTCGTGCCGCAGTGGAGAAGCTTCCGCCGAGAATTGCTTAAGAAGTGTCATGATACACTATGGGTCAGTCATCCTAGTCAGGAGCGAACCTTAGCACTCCTTGAGCGCGGCTACTATTGACCGCAAATGCGGGACGACATTGAGGGGTATGTGCAGACATGCTTCATCTGTCAACAAGATAAGGGGACAAACCAGAAGGTTGTCGGTCTTCTTGAGCCTCTATTAATTCCAAAACATCATTGGGATAGCATCTCCATGGACTTTATTGTTAGTCTGCCAAACGTAGAGGGCCTTAATTCTATTTTGGTTGTGGTGTATCATTTCTCAAAGTATGTCACCTTCATCCCAACATTGTGAGTGATCGCGATGCTCACTTCACGGGCAAGTTCTGACATGAAGTATTTCAGCTACGTGACTCTGATTTGTTGTTTTCAACAAGCTTTCATCCGCAGATAGAGCGCATCAACGAGATACTTGAGTAGTACCTTAGGCACTTTGTTAGTGCCAATCAGAAAAATTGGGTGAAGCTCCTTAACGTGACACAGTTTTGTTACAATCTACAGAAGAGCGAGTCTTCAGGCCATAACCCATTTGAAATAGCCACAGGGCAGCAGCCACTGACCCCGCACACTCTTGCTGCACAAAAAAAGGGAAGGCCATTCTTCACCTATCAGTTTGTTCACGATTGACACAGGCAAAATGAGTTGGCGAAGACATTCTTACACAAGGCAACAAAGAGAATGAAGAAGTGGGCGGACAAGTATCGTCGGCCCGCTGGGTTCCAAGTTGGGGACCAAGTGTTGGTAAAGTTATATCCTGGTCGCACGGTCATCTTTCACGGGCGGCACCGCGGACTGCTCAGAAAGTATGAAGGACCCTTCACCATCACAAAAAATGTGGGCAAGCTGGCGTACAAGCTGGAGTTGCCCCCAAACTTCAAGGTGCACCCAGTGTTCCACGTGTACAACCTCAAGCAGTTCCATCTAGATGATAGAGATCCAGAACGCAGTGTGCTACAACACACTCCTATTATGTAGAGAGTTCCGACAGCACAACGGGCCGATAAACACCTTAGTAAGATCCTTCGTCACAAGGTCAACTACTTGGGCGAAGCGAAGAAATACCTAGTGTAGTGAGAGGAAACAACGGAACCAACGTGTGACCTGCATTCTGAATGAACAACCGCTACCCTGTCGAAGTCAGGGCTTACCATGAAATAGATGGCGCCGAGGACGACGCATGATTTGAAGGGGGGAGCATGTTCCCTTGTGACTTACTTTGTAAAGTTGTGCTTAAAGTATGTTTTGCTTTTGTTGAGTCTGATGTAAGCTGCCCGGTTCAGGTGAATCAATACCAAGAAGGGGCAGCCCGTATACTTGAACTGTAATAGCCTGCTGGCAAAATTGTGAATGAATTAAATGCGTTGAGCTTTCTTTTGTTCACCCTCATTGTGATTGCTTCTTGTGATTGCACTTCTTCTCCCTCTATTCTCTCTTGCTCTCTTGCAGATTACAAGCTTCCGCGACTGGCAAGCGAGCTGACAAGTAAGCTTGTGGCGGTGAGGAAGGACCCCCGCGCCGCGCTAGCCTATTAAAGGGAATAGGCCCATGACAACTATCATTTTTTAAAGAATACCTACATCAAGGGAATGCTTACTTCGATGGTCCTGCAGTGCACAAGTGGTGCTGGGTTAAATAGACCTCCTCTTGCCTAGCCCCCCAACTTTTATTTATATATTTAATTTCACGTGTTCAAAACAATATATATCTTGATTATGAAAATGTTGTGAAAATAAATTTGATAAATCTGTTTTATATATGACTATAAAAAGGTCAACCCATGTGTTAATGAAAAAGGGCTCATTTGTCTCCTTAAAGCATGGAGACGATAGGTGACATGGCCACCTTTGTTGCCTTTTTAGGCCAACAATTGTGTTGTGGGAACCTATTGGGTAAGGATCCCCATTTTTTGAGTTGGGATCCTAGACATTAGGGAGGTTTAGGCATTACAAAAAATATTGAGGCCAATTTGAGTATTTTGTCTGGATTAGGATGGGTATTTTTTTTTTGGATTTATAACCCGAATAAACTACACCCGATATGAAGACTTGATCGCACTAGCTTAGCCTGTCATACCTACAGTAGTCGTGCCAACAGCCTAAAACCCTTGCCAAATATCTGGTCCCTATCATTGGTCAGGCCAAATATCTGGCCAAAGAGTCTATGTGGGTTAGAGGGTAGGTGAAACTGAGTTCATGGTGAAAGGGTTGCCAATAAAAGTTGTTGCACATCTCCACTAGATTTACTCCCATCAGTTTGCCTGTTTGACTGAATAATAGAACTCTTGCCTTTGCTTTGAGGGTTGTTCTGAGGGTTGAACCAACAATCGGCTTTAATGTGCCCCTTTTTATTATAGAAGAAGCATGTGGAAATATTTCTTGGATTTCCTACATGAGCATTAAGAGCCATGTTTGGGGTAGGAAGCAACCCACGTCCCCTTTGTCCACCATATCGTCCTCGAGCTCTACCTCCGCGATGATTATTTCCTCCACCATGACCTTGTCCATAAACCAGCCTAGTAGCGAAAACATTTTGTGAGTCAAATTGCTTGCTATCACCATCAGAAAGGATCTTCAAACTGATCTTATAATGTAAAAGTTTAGCCCGTAATTTTTAAAACTGGGTAAAACAGGCAAGCATGTGAGGGACGTGACAAGAACATGATAATCTGCTCCCAATCCGCTTAAAACTTGTTGCACCTTATGTCTCTCTGAGATCGCACATCCAACAATAGCCAACTGATTTGTAATGCCTTTTACTTTGTTTAGATATTCCATAACAGACATAGTGCCCTTCTTTACCGACTGAAATTCTCGCTTGAGATATAAAACTTTTGCTTTCGACATTTGAGAATAGGTTTGAGCCAACATATTCCATAATTCAGCGGCTGAATAGTCATCTAGAATTGTAATCAGAATTTCCTAGGATAAAGTAGAGGTGATGTACGCGACTAGTGCTTGGTCTCTTTTCATCCAAACGATGAAGTCAGGATTTTGAAAAATCCGAGATGAGACAACCCCTTTATCATCCGGTATTTCCTGTGTGATAAATTGTAGTGGGGAGGGAGTTGATTCATCTAGATGCCCAGAAAGATCTTGGCTTCGTATGAAGGGAATTATTTGTCGTTTCCAGGTCAAGAAATTTGAATGATTAAGTTTTTCAGAGACAAGTTGACTCAGAAAGCTAGAGGAAAGACCAAAATGGGTAGAGGACGAATCCATATCTTTCAATTATGGATTAAAAAGGAGGAACTTTCAGATGTCTTTAAGTTCTGACCCTATGATGCACACCCTTTTTTTTTGTGAATGAGTTCTGATTACTGGTTATGTATCAGAACCGCAGCACGGGTCTTTATGAAGTCCCAATATACCAAAATGATTGCTGACATGATTTCAAAAAAAAAAAAATAATTGACGTCAAACAGTTTATAATATGCAAGCTAGAGAAAATTCCGATCAACAGTAATAATATGCAGAATCAAAATAGTTTATATGAGAAACTATTAAACTAGATAAGAAATATAAGGGGAGAAATAGGGAATGCAGGATAGGGTTGTGCGCTGAGTGAGGGATGAGATTAGAGAGATTGAACGAGTATAGAAAAGAACCTGCTTTAAGGGTAATCAAATTTTTGAAAGAAAAAAAAATCTGATTTAATGTGATCTGATTTTAGGACGATCCTTTTAGTGAGAAGGAATAAGAACAAAAAGAATGAATAAAATGATATGGTCAGATCTGACGTGAATGAAGGACAATAGAACAACACCAGATCTGACATGATCAGATCTGTCCTTTAAAAAAAAAACAAGAAGAATGAGACGTAGATTAGAAGGGACCCAGATATGAAGAGAAAACAGATCTGTCGTGAAACAAAAAAGAAGTGAAGAGTGAAAGAATAAGAAAAAGAAGAAGGGAAGAGGAAATGACCAACCTTCAATGGGCTTAGATTGATTCAACCCACTTTGATACCATGTTTGAACTTAGAGTTTCAGCCACGTTGTCACTATCAGCAGAAGACATGAGAGGGGACAAGAGGTTGCGCAGAATGGTCATTCATCGTGACCTAGAAACTGTGATTATATACAACACTTTACAAAACATTATGAACAATAATATTTCTGATTATAAACATAAAATATAAGTATGTGCAAAATAAGCATGTGCAAAATACAAAACATAATATATGGATCTGGACCAAACGTGGATCCAGAACCATATCTTGTCATCTTAACACACAGATAGGGGTGTCAACGGGTCCAGTTTACCTGAACCAAACCCTATAGGGTTGGTGTATGGTGACAAATAAAAATACCCGATTAAGACCCGGGTTCAGACCCGATGGTCTGATTAATACATGGACCCGAGTATAGTTTGTGAAATTTTATACTAGACCCAGGCCCAACCTGAGTTCCGATTAAGACCCATACTTTTTCAATGTAAAAATGAAAAAAAAAATTACAAGGTATGGTCCGGGTCTGGTTCATGTAGTTCTTATAGTTTCTCTTATAGTAGACCCGATTAGACCCAGATCCGGACCTGATACCATACCTAAAAATCTGATCCAAGTCTGATTTCACCTGGGTCCAAACCAAACCCAACCCGTTGACACCCCTATGCACAGATGCACACCTATATGAATATATGCAAATAATAGTAAATAGGAAAAGGCAAAAAAGGAATAGAAGTAGATGAAAAGTGTACCCCACAAATTTATTAATTTCTCATATTTGTATTTTTAACCCATTAACAATGAAACCAATCATGGAGTCTAAAATGATAGATTATTTTTTGAAGGTAAGTCTTGGATGCCCCAAGCCCCAAGGGGTTTGGTGTAGTAGGATGGGGCCTAGGCTGGGTGGTTTAGGTTCAAATCTCATGAGTGTCATCACCTGCACAAGCCGAAGTGTGTGACTCGCTGCGGGTGAGAAGTAAGCCTTCAAATTTTTACACTACAACGAGCGTATCTACAACAGGCAGAGCCAACACGAATAGGTCTATAATCCTGGGGTGGTTTCTCCAAGTAAAAAAAAATCTTGGATGCAGCGACTTATCCAGAACAGCAGAACGAGTTCTGAAAGTTGCTTCCAAACTTATCTCACCTTTCTAGATAAGCATACATTAGAAAACAAAACATGATTTTTGGAGCCCACTAGTCTGGCTCATGCTTTATGGGAGTATTTTTGTATTATTGAAAGATCCCAAACATGCCCCAAAATCCAAAAGATCATAAAAATTTTGCTGGACACCTTCCACAATGTCAAGTAGGGATGTCAATAGATCATATGTGGACATGGTTTTGGTTTGACAAATATACAAATTTGATGGATATCCAAATCTGACTATGTGTAAGAAAAAGGATTCGTATGAGATTTTCACCATCCAAATAAGAATCTGAATCAGAATATGTTAGTTATCTGATTACTCGAATCTGGTATTGGCTATATCCGATCTGAATCTGAACCGTTGGAATCCCTAATGTCAGGTCCATTCACCAACTCTTAAATGACATACTCAGAAAAATCTAAAGCATCCTGCTCTTATTCAGAAACTGCCAAAATCCAGACAGGAACAAACTTTTCTAGAAGCATTAAGTGAAATCCCAAGAGTAACATAATTGCTCTTGTTTATACTTGAAAAAGCTTCCAAAAATTCAGCAAAACCTAAAAAAAATTCTCTTCACTTCTCCCATCTTTTCATAAGGCCAAGTCCCTTCAATAACTCTTGAACGATCTATAATATATTTAGGAAAGCCTCAAAACATATTTCTATGAATTAGAATCTATCATATCAATAAAATTATCAAACTTTTAACGAAGTGAAGTGAAATTCGATAAGTATTTCCCTTGTTTGGATCTTCACTCGGCCTTGCGTAAAGGTGTAAAATATTCAAAGTTGTGCTATAATAGTATTGCCACATAGAATCATCATATGATTAAGTGCTGAAATACAAAAAAGAACAACTTGCACTGTTTAACAAAAAAAAATCATACAAGATGTATGAATCACAAGACTAATTGGCAGGATATCAACCTAAACTAGTCAAAGAAATACAATCTTTGAAGACTCATTTTGTCAGAGCTCTGTTCGGGAGTCTTGTAGTGAGAGGGAAACACCATCTCCCAAAATTGGTGTTGAAGTTGGAGTTGCCAAAAACATCTTCTCGTGAATGGTATCCAAATGTTGTATTGGTGATACCAACTCCATTTCCAATGCAATGTTTTGGCAACATCAATGTTCTCAAACAGCAAAAACATAAGAGCACTGAGGGAAACTGCTACACACCCTCGTTTCAACGCTTGCAAATAGAACATAAAATCCATATAATATCTAACTGTTTGGATCTCTTAGGCTATTTAAACAAGAAAGACCCTCTTGGTGAAGAGTCTTCGAATTAAAGTTTAATTTCACTTTCTACGAGGATATAAGACTCGCATATCAGTAATATAGGTTGTAAGACCAGCCATATATATTAATGGAAAACCTCCCATCACCAACCACATATTAGGGCTTCAATTGGTAAAACCCTTGAGATCTGCATTGTGCATTGGTGAGTACACCCAACTTCAACCTTGCGGCTAAGATGCACAATGAGCCAAGTTAGCTCTGGCTTGGCTCATCTCATAAGTGAGCCAAGCTGAGCTCTAAGGCTCGGTCGAGCAAATGAGCCGAGCTTGATAAGGTTCAGTAGGCTCGATAAGGTTGGGTTTGTATTATATTTTATATAATATAAAATATTATATATATATATATATTAAAAAATCACCTCCACCCCCTGCCCCACCTCGCGCTTTTTCCTCTCTCCCATCTCTCTGATTCAGAGGGAGATTTTTTTGCCGATCGGTCGACAACCATCGGCCAGACCCCCCCTTCTACTGAGGATCTCTCCCAGGCCCACCACTATCCCTTCTGTCAGTATCGTCAAGGATTGCCACCACCACCCCTTTCATCAAGGATCATCGCCATCCCTTTCGTCAATGTCATCGAGGATTGCCTCTGCCACCGCTTTCGCTGAGGATCACCACTCTCACCTCTCTCTCTCTCTCTCTGATCAAGAAGAAGAGGAGGAAGGGGGGGAAACAAGTTTTCTCACTCCCCCACCTACTCTTTCTTCTATCTTCTTATTCTCTCTCTATCACTCTCCCTCCACTGCCTCCTCTCTCTTCATTCTCTCTCTCTCTCTCTCTCTCTCTCTCTCTCTCTCTCTATATATATATATATATATATAT
Source organism: Nuphar pumila (assembly GCF_984573655.1). Classification (NCBI taxonomy): domain Eukaryota; kingdom Viridiplantae; phylum Streptophyta; class Magnoliopsida; order Nymphaeales; family Nymphaeaceae; genus Nuphar; species Nuphar pumila. The sequence goes on along the minus strand of NC_143252.1, from coordinate 114,978,180 downwards.
ATATATATATATATATATATATATATATATGTTGTGCTCAAAGAAACACAGAGTGAATCAGGCTTGGCTTGGGCTCGATTCAGTTAAGGCTCAGACCGAACTCGAGATGAGCCAGTACATCGATTCATGAATCACCACTGCCTAAATGAGCAAAGCTTGACCTAAACTGAGTTGAGCCCTGGCTCAACATGAGCTGTTCAGTCTCAGGACGAGCTTGAGTTGAGCTTTAGCACCATTTAAAGTGTGTGTGTGTGTGGTGGTGGTGGTGGTGGGGGGGGGGAGCTTTAACATGCCAAGCTCGACTCAAGTTTGGCTCGTGTGCATGTCCTACTTGCAGCAAGGGTCGGTCCCTCATAGGTTTCAAACTATGGTCATCATGTTGGATTTAGAAATCCACCAAAAACTAAATAGGACTGATTTACATGCTCCCGTTAAATCTTTGAAACAAAATGGAAACCAAACTTAAAGAGGAAGCATACCTGAATCCATTGGTGATTTGGTGGATTGTTGACAGTATGATTTTCTAGAACCTGTATATTTGGTCATTTTCCTTTCTCTAAACCTAGTGAGAGGGACTGAATCTCTTTCTGATAATGGAGAGTATGAAGAGGGAGGGCCTTTATATAAGGTTTGGGGATCATAACCTAATGTATTTAAGAGTATCTCTTCAACTTAACCCATTACAGAGTTGTAGACAGGGCAGGTCTCTTCACATAGTGTATCATACCATACGAGATATCATAGGGCCCATCTGGATTAAATCACATGAACTGGGCCTAAACCTAAGACAGGTTTTACAATGTATGGTTCAACGTATATAGGCCCACACGTTTTTCTAACAATCTTCCACTTGGGCCACATATGTAACCTTATAATCATACATTGTAACCTTATGAGATCAAAAATATTGTCTTATCAATTGCTATCTCTACCAATCTAGTCCATTGATTATGTCAACATAGAACCAAAGCAACCTTCATTACAAATAACGTAATTGGACCCATCAATGATCACATATATTAACACAACCAAATGATATGGATCAAGTATGGATGTGAAGCATAAAAATTGCATGCAATATGATCGAACATGCATATTTCCAACTGGTCCTTCATAAAAACTTTAGTGAGATCACAATATAATGAGTACAGAATAAAACTAAAACTTTAACTTTATACCAAAGTGGCAAAAGAAACTTTATTATATCATAGAACTTCCAAATACAAACTCCCACTAAACTAACATATCATAAAATGATAAAACACTCATACGAGCAATATGCTCGTAAAAGACCTTGGGTGGCAAACCTTTAGTAAATGGATCCTCAATCATGGAGTTTGTGCCAATATGTTCTATCGATATTTGATCATTCTACACTCTTTCTTTGACAACAAGAAACTTAATATCAATATACTTTAACTTCGATGAGCTCTTATTGTTATTAGAATATAGCACTGCTGAATTATTGTTACAAAATAACTTTAGTGGTCTTTCAACATTATTCAAAATTTGCATCCCTATGAAAAAATTATGTAGCCATATTCTATGGTTGAATGCCTCATAACAAGCTATGAATTCTGTTGCCATGGTAGAAAAAGCAATGAGTGTCTGCTTGATACTCCTCCAGAAAATAGCTCTCCCGGCCAACAGAAAAATATAACCTAATGTGGATCTGCGACTATCTTGGCATCCCGCAAAGTCATAATCAGTAACGTGGATCTGCGACTATCTTGGCATCCCGCAAAGTCAGAATACCCAATGATATTCAACTGATCTGTCTTCTTGTACGTGAGCATGTAACCTTTTGCTCTTTGCAAATACCACATAACCCGTCTGGTTGTTTTTCAATGATTCATATCTAGGTTACTAAGATATCTGCTTAGTATTCCAACAAATGAACGCTAAATCTGAACACGTACATACTTGAGCATACATAAGACTCCCCACAGCAAATACATAGGGAATCTGTTCCATAGTCCTAATTTCAGATTGGTGTTTGGGGCACTGAGCAAGACTAAATTTGTCTTCTTTAGCAATGGGAGTATCTTCTGGTTTGCAATCCTTCATGCCATAACTTTTCAGAATCATTTCGATATAGCGCTTTTGTGATAATCCAAGAATACCCCGAGAACAGTCTCGATGTATCTGGATCTCTAATATAAAAGAGGCATCCTTAAGATCTTTCATTTCAATTTTTTTATCAAAAATCTCTTGGTTTTATGCAATATACCTATATCATTACTGGCAAACAATATGTCATCCATATACAAAACCAGGAAAATAAATTTACTCTCATTAAACTTATGGTATATGCATTCATCAACCATATTTATCTCAAAACTAAACGAGAGGACAACTTGATGAAATTTATAATACCACTGATGGGAAGCTTGCTTAAGTCCATAGATAGATTTCTTTAGTTTGCAAACCATTTTCTTGGCATCGCCTGAGACAAAATATTTTGCTTGTACCATGTATATTATCTTATTGATGTTCTTATTAAGGAATACAGTCTTAACATCCATCTAATGCATCTCTAAGTCATACTGAGCCACAAGTACCAACATAATCCTAAAGGATTCTTTCGTGAAAACCAGAAAGAAAGTCTCTGTGTAGTCAATGCCTTCCCTTTGAGTAAACTTTTTTGCAATAAGACAGTCTTCATATCTTTTCACATTACCCTTTGAATCCCTTTTAGTTTTGAATATCCATTTACAATCAATGGGTTTCATACCTTTAGGTAATGGGATAAGATCCCACACGTCATTGTCACCCATGGATTTAATCTCCTCGTGCATTGCTTCAATACACTTTTGAGAGTTAAAACTTTGTGTGGCTTGATGGAGGTTGATTGGATCATCTTTTAGTAGGCCAGTATCACCCTTCATGTTCTTGTAGAAAGATAATATAATTATCTAAAATTGTCCTTCTTCTCTCTCTAGTGGATTTCCTTAATGGCACTGGTTCTTGAGGTTGTTGAGTTTGAACTCCAGGAGTAAAAGCTTGATTTTGGATAGAGATATCTAAAGCATTACCTTGATCCGAATTTGTGAGAACAATATCAAGAATGAAAATGTAATCATTATCATCCACAATTGTAAGTAAAGAAAGCGATTCTTCTTCAAAAACAATGTCTTTTACTTTATCACTCTCCCCAAACTCAGCACCCTCAAAGAAATAAGTGTTTCTCATTTCGAAAAAAAACTTATTCACAGAGAATAAAACTTATAGCCCCTGAACCTTTCAGAATACTCAACAAAACAGCAACTAACCGTTCTGAAATCTAGTTTCTTTTTATATGGCTTATAAGGCTTAGCCTCAGCTGGATATCCCCAAATATGAAAATATTTCATACTAGGCTTTCGACCTATCTACAATTCATATGGGGTCTCGGTTACTGCTTTAGAGGATACCATATTCAAAATATAAGCTACATTCTTTAATGCTTCTCTCCAGAGGGACTATGGTAAGATAGAATGAGAAATCATACTCCTTACCATATCCTTAAGGGTCATGTTTTATCTCTCAGCAATATCATTCATACTAGGGGTGCCTGACATGGTATACTGAGGAACGATCCTACATTCCTTTAGGAATTTAGCAAAAATCCTTAGATGTTATTCTCCTGATCCATCATATTTGTCATAGTACTCACCACCACGGTCAGATCTGACAACCTTAATTCTTTTGCTAAGTTGGTTTTCAACTTCAGCCTTAAATGATTTAAACACATCCAGGGATTGAGACTTTTCATGAATTAAACATAGGTACCCATAACAAGAATAATCATCTATGAACGTAATAAAATATTGTTGATCATTCCAAGAAGCCATAGGGAAGGGTCCACAAATATCTATATGGATTAGTTCTAAGACGTTTGTTTATCTTTTGACACCTAATTTTCTTATGTTTGTGTGTTTCTCTTTTATACACTCAACACAAATCTGAAAGTCAGTAAAATCAAGGGAATCAAGAATCTCACTAGACATACGCCTTTCAATTCTCTATTTAGAGACGTGACCTAAGCGCTTATGCCACAATAATACAAAATTCTTATTTGTTAATTTTTGTTTTGTACCACGAGAACTTAATTATAAGGTTTTATTAAATGAGACAATAGTATCAAGCGCATAAAGGTTATCAACCATAGATAAAGAACTAGTCCCAATGAGATTTGAATCAAGAAATAATTTAAATTCATTATTTTTAAATAAACAAGAATAACTGTATTTGTTCAAAATGAAAATATAAACCAAATTCCACCTAAAAGATGGTACAATAAATATTTCTTTTAAATCTAAATAATTTTCAGTCTTTAATAAGAACCTAAATGTCCCTATTGTCTCGACTTCAACTGTTTTGCCAGCACCCATATAGATGAATCTTTCAGCATCAATTGACAGTCAGCAACTTAGGCAACTCTGCATAAACATACTTATGTGAGTGGTAGAATTAGAATCCATCCACCAAGTGTGTTCAAGCACAAAAGTCAAATTAACTTTAGAAGAAACCAAATTAAAGAGTGTACCTTTCTTCTCATGCCAAGCATGATACTTGGTACAGTCTTTCTTCATGTGACCCCCCCCCCCCCCCCTTTTGCAAAAGAAACAATTAGACTTCGAGTCTTGATGTCTTTTTTATTTCTTCTGTGATTGAGGCTCAACTGCAACTTCCTTAGTCATTTTTTTTAAACATGTCCTTAGAATTTACTTTCAGATGAGCACTCTCAGTCTTCTCCTGCTTCATCCTATCTTCTTTTTGCACACAGTGAGAAATGAGCTCATTAAGAGTTCATTTTTCTTTCTAGCAATTATAACTAACCTTAAACTGGTTGTACTGTGCATGAAGGGATATCAAAACCAAGTGCACGAGTAAGTCCTCAGACAACTCTAACCTTAGTGCTTTGAGTTTTGAAGCAAGATGAGACATCTCCATGATGTACTCTTGAATATTTTCTTTGCCCTTATATCTAATTGAGACAAAACTCGAAAGAAGCGTATGTGTCTTTGCCTTTTCATTTTTTTTGCAAAATGTTTTTCAATTTCTTCAAGAAAAAAATTGGCATTGGCCTCTTCGGATATGGTTCCCCTAAAGGATTATGAAATTGCATGTTTTATGATCATAAGACTAATGTGATTAGATCAATCCCACTGCTCAAAGTTTTTTTTATCTTCGAAAGAACTCTTATCTGTAAGAGCAGGTAGTTGATCTTCTCGTAGTGCAAGATCCAGATCCATGCAACCAAGAATAATCATAACATTTTCTTTCTAGTTCTTGAAATTGGAATCGCTTAAAACAAAGATAGAATTAATGTTTGTAATATCATAAAAGCAGAGGTATTAACTGAATAAAGAACAAACAAACTCATGATTAACATTCATATTCACATGCAATAACATAAAATAACATATTTAAACAATGATGAACCCCATTACTAGATACCCAGTACAATATTGACACTTAGTCTTTGAATAGAAGTGTCAACCTGTAAGTAGTACTCTCAATACAATAATCAAAACATGAACAATCAGTCCTGTTAAGCAACGAACCTTTCTTTGGACCGACTCGTTATTCACATAGAAAATCAAATAATTGTCTCATATTTATTACTAAAAGTAAACATTTGGGTTTAGCCAAATAGTAATCTTCCTTTGGGCCGATCCTTATTCGCATGAACCACAAACATATAAACATCATAATATTTAAAAATGAATTAACCTACACAACAAAGGTTACTTTGGCAACATGTTGATTCAATTAATTCAATTTAAAATATTGGACCCAGAATAAAAAATAATACCAACATTCAAATATATTTATATATGCATATGAATATAATTAAGCATAATAAAGTGCATGGGTCGAAAATAAGCCCAAAAATAAGCATGCCAAAATGACTCATAATGCACATCAAATTGCCTTTAAAAAAATCCTTAATTTTTTTTTATTGATTTAAGGCATTGTGCACGAATCCGACCAATCGGGCCTGGCCGAACCCTCCTGCGGGTCTCAAAATAGGTCTGACCTGAATTGGGTAATTGTAAATGATCCTGCAGTAGGGTATGGGCTTGTACCTCTACGTCGGATCCAATAAGGCCTTACCCATACAGGGCCTTTACTTGACTCAGTTTAGCCCCTCACACTAATGGGGTTGAACCGAGTCAACAAGACTCTCCACCCCTAATGCTGCCTTAGCCGACTCGGTCCCTGTCTGAGCACCAAAACGACTTAGATAGTTGGTGAAGACACAACCCGACAACTGAATCGCCCATGAGCAGCTTGAAATAAACCATTGAACCGACCCGGGATCAACAACTGAATCGACCATGTGCAGGCAACTGAGCCATTCTGTGCCAAATAGCCGAATCGGCCTGGGACAGCTAGGTGTATCGGTCTATGTGCACATGGGAGGAATCGATCAGAATCGGATGGCCGAATCGACCATGTGCACAGAGGACAAGTTGGCCACAACCGAAAGAAACAAAAGAATGTCGGTCTGGTCAAGGTCACCGAATTGGTCTGAAGTATGGGTCAGCCAGGTCGGTCAATAGTCAAACTAGTCTTGCGTATCAGTGCATCGACAAAGGCAGAACCCGATGTATAATCCCATCTGGCCAAACCTCAATGTTGATGTCCACCGGCAAAAGACTGAAGCAACGACCACTTATCATTGGATGGTGCTAATGATGATGAAATCCGGTCCAGGATTCCACCGAAAACACTAAATTCGATGGAGGACCAAAATCCAAATCAATGGCTTCCAACAATGCCTGAAGGTGGTCGACAAATTGAGTTCCTCCAGCAATAGGCAAAACCGACCCCAGATGCCATCAAACTCAAATCTGGAAGGGCATCCACCCTCCCACCGCTCGATGATCTGAACATTAGGGTCTCGACCAACGATGAGGTTGGATGAAACCTAAACGACAAAACGGTCAATTGACACCCCATCCAGCTAACTCAAACATGAAAGAGGAAACTCCTCTGCCATTAGCCGGACGGTAACCTAGATGGTGGAAACCTCCCGGCGATGAAGTCGGACAATGCCATTGGATATCGTCGACTCGATCGAAACCAGAAGACTGATCCCGGTGATGAACCCCTCTCGGTCAGTGAACAATCTTGGTCCTATCGTTTGACTGGTGGACAGATGATCCAGACTGTAAGGATGCTGCTTGAGAAACTCACCAACACTGGCCAAAAAAACAACATCAATCCTGTGATCGAAGCAGGCAGACACCTGTACTACATGTCTGAATGGGCATCGACCCTATGTCGTTCGATCGACAGAAAAAGAAATAAGTCGAACGACTTGGTTGTCCAATAAACTAAATAGGGGAAACCCTTGCCACACGGCAGCAATATCCGCTATCCATAAGATGGAGGGCTGATCAGCCCTCCCTGTGTCCAGGTAAAACCAAACGGTGCGAGAAGGACCGATCGACCCTCCTCTGCCCGTGCCCAAGCGTTGATAAATGGGATCACCACAGCAAACCAAATAAAGTGAATCATATTTAATAAAATCTTATTTTTCAACAATTCAACGATTCAACAAGAACATGAAGCTTTGATACCAATTGTTGGATTTAGAAATACACCAAAAACTAAATATAACCGATTTACATGCTCTCGTTAAATCATTGAAACAAAACGGAAACCAAACTTGAAGCGGAAGCATACCTGAATCCATCGGCACCTTGATAGATCGTTGATGGTATGATCTTTCAGAACCTGTATATTTGGCCATTTTCCTTTCTCTAAACCTAATAAGAGGGACTAAATCTCTTTCTAATAATGAGGAGTCTGAAGAGAGAGGGCCTTTATATAAGGTTTTGGGACTATAACCTAATGTATTTAGGAGTCTGTCTCCAACTCAACCCATTACAAAGTTGTAGACAAGGCAGGTCTCTTCACATAGTGTACTATACCATACGAGATACTACAGGGCCTATCTGGATTAGATTACATGAACTAGGCCTGAACCTAAGACAAGTTTTGCAACACGTATGTAGGCCCACACGATTTTTTAACACATCACATATAAGGTGACAAACCACAACCATCCCTAGCCACGAAGGCAAAGCCCTCGTAGGCTTTCCATCCTATTGTACATCATTTAAAACCAAAACAGAAACAGGAAAACTCAGAAACACTCCTTGGGGATCCTAAAGAGGTTCTTATCATCGAGTGGCAGCTCCATTGAGATGATTGACGACTTCAACTAGTTCCATATCTTGGGGCTCAAGGTGACTGTCTATCTCAAGGAGGACCTGAATTGTCATGGGTCAGTTTCTTGCTTCTCCAAGATCTCATTTGTGTACCTCAACGTTTGGTTGGCCGGACTAAAAGACTCTGCCACTGGTCGATAGTGATACAGATAGTCATCGATAGTGGAGACATCATCAACACTTTTGCTAAGAGCGAGAACCCCATGCCAAGGTATCATACCTAGATCAAGGAGCTAACAGGGCAAAGATCGGCACCCTGGTCTTAAATCCTCCTCCAGAGGACGAGTGATTAGGGGGCTCCAAGAGAAGGCAAGGTCATGTTCTATGCAATGGCAAAGCATGGAGTTGTGGCCACCGTATTAGGTGGTGGGCATCATCATCATCAAATATCTAGGGTTGCAAGTTTGTTCCATTTTTTTAGTGTTTTTTTTTATTGAGTTTCATCGGAGGCAACAACCAATCACACGCCACCGTCGGGCAAAAGTTTTCAGTGTTGCTAGTTGCTGAAACCCGATCACACACCATTGTCAGATGGAAGTTTTCAATGGTGCTCATTGCCTAAAGAGGTGATTGTAGAAAAAAAGGAAAAGGGGGCATTATGTTTTCCGAAGGATCGCACACCCATTATTTTTGTTCTTATTATTCTTATTTTTCATTTGTTTAATATATTTTACTTAATTTGTTCATAAATGTTTGATATATTACTTTTTAAGCCCTCTCCTATTTTTAGAAGAGTTGTTGTTTTTTGAAAATTCCAAAAATAGTCATGTTCTCTAGAAAATATATGAGTCATAGTTGTAATTTTTGTTTCTTTCTTAAAAAACCTAAACTTTTTAAAATTATAAAAAGGTGCTTAGATTTTTTTGTTTAATTTAAAAAATTCTAGAATATTTATTCCAGGGTTTTGGCTTGTTTTTTTGCATAGAATTGTCCTCTAACTTTTGATTTGCTGAAAACCTCTCAATGCTTTATTTTGACAAAAACTGGTTTGCATCCAATTATGATCCAGATTGAGGATCTACTTAAAAAAGGTGAGTTTAGACCCAAATTAGCCTGATGAGATCCAAAATTTATTTATATTAACATGTATATGTGCGTGCTATGTATGTTACCTCTTTGGATCCAATAATTTTATGAATCCAGATTTGATTCAAAGTTTATGTTAGATATGGATAGTATCAAGTTGAATATTTGGGCTTAATAATATATTTTGGTATGGATATAATTTTGATCTAGTTTTTATGATGGATCTAGATAGTAGCATGTTGGATATATTTTGGATCTCATCAGGCTAACAGGGCGAAGATCGACACCCTGGTCTTAAATCCTCCTCCAGAGGACGAGTGATTAGGGGGCTCCAAGAGAAGGCAAGGTCATGTTCTATGCAATGGCAAAGCACAGAGTCGTGGCCACCGTATTAGGTGATGGGCATCATCATCATCAAATATCTGGGGCTGCAAGTTTGTTCCATTTTTTTAGTGTTTTTTTTGCTCGAGTTTCATCGGAGACAACAACCAATCACACACCACCGTCGGGCGAAAGTTTTCAGTGTTGCTAGTTGCTGAAAGCCGATCACACACCATTGTCAGATGGAAGTTTTCGGTGGTGCTCATTGCCTGAAGAGGTAATTGTAGAAAAAAAGGAAAAGGGGGCATTATGTTTTTCGAAGGATCGCACACCCATTGTTTTTGTCCTTATTATTCTTATTTTTCATTTGTTTAATATATTTTACTTAATTTGTTTATAAATGATTGATATATTACTTTTTAAGCCCTCTCCTATTTTAAGAAGAGTCGCTGTTTTTTGAAAATTCTAAAAACAATCATGTTCTCTAGAAAATATCTGAGTCATAGTTGTAATTTTTGTTTCTTTCTTAAAAAACCTAAACTTTTTAAAATTATAAAAAGGTGCTTAGATTTTTCTGTTTAATTTAAAAAATTCTAGAATATTTATTCCAGGGTTCTGGCTTGTTTTTTTGCATAGAACTGTCCTCTAACTTTTGATTTGCTGAAAACCTCTCAATGCTTTATTTTGACAAAAACTGGTTTGCATCTAATTATAATCCAGATTGAGGATCTACCTAAAAAAGGTGAGTTTGGACCCAAATTAGCCTGATGAGATCCAAAATTTATTTATATTAACATGTATATGTGTGTGCTATGTATGTTACCTCTTTGGATCCAATAATTTTATGAATCCATATTTGATTCAAAGTTTATGTTAGATATGGATAGTATCAAGCTGAATATTTGGGCTTAATAATATATTTTTGTATGGATATAATTTTGATCTAGTTTTTATGATGAATCTGGATAGTAGCATGTTGGATATATTTTGGATCCAAGTCTGGACAGTTCCTTGCTTGACACCCTTAAGGTGTTGATTTAATTTTGGTCTTATTATATATGGATTCGATCTAACTTAGTAATGGTTTAGTTTTTATAATGGATCAAGTTAGAATCGATAATATTCTAATAGACCTGGTTAGATCTAGTAAAACATATTAGATCTTATTGAACTTAAATAAATCTAAATAGATCCAATTGAATGTTCTTTTATTCAAGAAACACCCTTAGACATGAACCTAGTTATGGTCTGAATTTAATGTACACCTAGATATGAGTGAGTTGAATTCATATTGGCATTATGAGATCTAAAAACATTTTATATGATTGCATATTACTTTATTGTTGGGTATGCTTTATGGATGATCTATTTTTTGATTTAGTTGATTTATATTTGATCCAAGATTATATGATGGGTCTGAATAATTGAATTTTATATGACCTATAGTTTTGGGTAAGCTTGCGTGTAGCTCTATTTTTTACTATGAATCATGTTGGACTTGATTATAACATTTTAAGTCAGTTTTAGATATGAACTCATATAAATCCAATAGATTAAGATATAGTTTTTTATTTGGATTCGTTAAGAGATATGTTGACATCTTGGGGTTTGATTGCTTGTTATTATATTTGATAAGCTTAAAGCCTTAAAAAACGAATGGGTTTATAATGTTTTGGCATACCCAAATGGTAATTAGATTGAAAATAATAACTATCATTGAATATATATCTGGTGCATATCCAAATTGAATATGGATACGAGGATTTGAGCTTTATTCGTATAATGCATATTGTTTTTAGTTTGTGATGTCTTAATACACATATTGCTTAATTGCAATGCATTGAAAAAGTAAGAGTTTATTATTTACATGGATATTTATATGCGTATGATGATAAATAATCATCATAAATCATGCTTGTATGGTTTGCTTATACGAAGGAATGAATGAATTTTTTTTTTCATGCTTTAGAAGCTTGTATGTATGCATATGCAAATAATTTTCTACATGAAATCCAAAATAAAAATTTCAGATATATTCTTAAACTAAAGTAATAAATAAGAAATTATTGATTTTTTCTAGGATAATATTGCCAGAATTTGCTAAAGCATGCTAATGATCATTGAATAAATGACACTCGGTGGGCAAGAGCAGTTCAAATTTCATGCATGGGGCATATGTGATCTCAGTTACACTCGATCCCCATTGCACATCACTTGAGAACTGTGACAGTAGACTTGAATCGGCTGTTTCAGATCGAATCAGCTCAAAGGCGATACAAAAGGGGCCGATTCAGGGTCGATTAAGCTAGTATTTTCTAATTTTTTGACATTTTTAGAGGGTTAAAATTTTCTAACATTTTTAAAACATCTTTTATTCTTAATGACACGTCATTTTATGGCAAAAAAGTACCGATTCACAAATGATTTGATTCGATATAATTTGATTCAGAGGGTTTTTGGAGGAACCAATCACCTACTGATCCGATTTTAACAACATTGAAAAAAAGATATTCGATTTTATCAACATTGAAAAAAAAAAGATATATACGTTTGGCTTATTATTAATAAATTATACAAATAGTTTAACATAGTTTTCAATATCTTTTATTATTTTTAATATTTCTCCGACACATGTCATATGCTGATTAAAAACTGGTCAATTCGGCTCAATGCAATTCAGAATCGTAACCGTTCCATTGAAAACCGATTCATCTAGGTTGTTACATAATTCTGACATCCATAGTGAGGTGAAATGAGGATTGAACCAATGTTATCAGTATCGGTATGTATCGTATTAACAGAATTTAGATATGCTGAATGGCCGATTTGGCTAATTTTTAACAAATTTTAAAAAAACAAACAAAAAAAATAGTATTATTTTTAATTGTTTTAACATGTGTCACAATTGACACATAATAATTTTTTATTATTTTTGAGCCGATACAGAACGATTCACTTGAGTATGGTATAAATTGTTGACACGGCTGATACCGATACTGACAACATTGCCCCCACCACCCAGAGATTACTCGCTTAAAAATTAAGACATGCCGTTCTAGTGCATGTCATAGGTGATGTGAATCGGACACGCTTATGACACGCTGAAACGACTTTGACGCATATAGATGTCATTTTAATAAATTTTCACACTTTTCATAATATTTCAATAAGAAACGGTTTTTATATGTTAGAACATATATAAAAAAGGTTTTTATTAACTAAAAATTAAAACAAAAATTTGTGTCTTCATGTTTTATTTTTTAATAAATGCAAAAATAATAAATTTTTTATATTATTTTAATAGTTTTAACACTTGTCACGTTATGATTGAAGGTAACATTTTTTATTATTTTTAACTGATACAGAACTATTTACTTGAGTATGGGTATCGGTATCGGTATCGGTATCGGCAATCGGGGGATCGGGCCGATACAGCTGAATCGGTGGCCAAACAATTCAGGGCCGATACTGATACTGACAACATTGCCTTTGACGTTGGGTGCCTCTGAGGTGTCCTGGATGTCGTTCATCTTAAAAATTTAATGAACAGAACCTATCAAAACAGTGAATAAGGCCATCCATTTGAAATAAGAAAGGCATAAAAAAAAGAGAGAGGTTCATCCAAATGATGGGGATCTCATTCGTACAGGTTTTGGATGCGGTTTATCTAGAGATCAATGGCATCCAGAGGTGCTCTGATAGAATATTGTCCGCAGATCTGATCTCATCTTCTTCTTTTTAATAGGGACCAATCGCTATGTGGAGCCAGTCGATTGGGCCATTAGGTGCTCGGCCCATACACTGGATCGGCTTCACTGCATGTCAGTTATCCAAAACCAAATTCTCTGGTACTTTAACTTTTCCTTTCAAGATAATCAACATTATGAGTACGTTTGGAAGTGAAAAAGATGTAGAAAAAGTGATACAAAGTGAGAAAAATTGTACAGTTTTTCGACCCTTACAAACAAGAGAAACTTTTTCTCCGAAAGAGTTTTTCTAAAAAAGTACAACTTTTTTATATGAAATATTTTTCCATGAGAAAGTGAAGGAATATTTCTTGCAAAGAAAAAAATGATGATTTACATTCCCCACCACACATCTCACTACCCACCATAACCACGACCATCCATCTCACCGCCACCACCAACCCACCCTCCAAAAAATCGAGTCTCCAGCACCACCTCATGATGATTTTTCACCACCACCATCATCCATCTCACCACCACCACCACCCACCTCATAGAAAACCTCCCTCCACCTTCAGAAAAACATTGCTGCAGAAGCTCCACCACCACCACCACCCTTTATGATGATTTGCGGCCACTACCATCACCACCATCCATCTCACCACCACCCACCATCACCTACTTCCTAAAAAACCGTGTTGGAGAAGCTCCACCACCACCACCATCTTCCTCATCTCTCTCATTTTTTTTAAGATTTTTTATTTTATTTTTCTCATGCTACCCAAACAAGTGAAAATTTTTGATTTTATAAAAATTATCTTATCAAAACTTCTCATAGGCAATTTTTTTTTCTAAAAGAGTTTTTTTTTGCATTCAAACATCTACCAAAAAAGCAAAAGTATAATTCTAAGCATGTCTAGGCGTGCATATAATTATGATCTCTATTTTTTTTTTTAAAGGCAAGCTGAGGTTAGGCAGGCCTCTACCAGTTATTCAACGTACCACTGCGTTTTGAAGAAGAAACTTACCATCACAAGGAGACGTGCATAACATATAAGAATGTACAAATTGAGGTTTACAAAAAAATTTGTGAATTTTGGTGAATGTCAAAATCCGCACAAAATATCATGCAAATCTCTTTAGTTGAATTTTTAATCTTTTAGAGATTCACAAAAAAATTCTGAATTTATGTGAATGTAATGTATGCATAAAATATCATGTGAATCTCCTTACTTGGATTTTAGTCTTTTAGAGGTTTACAAAGTTTTATACGAATGTGAGAGGAGGTTTACACAAAATATCATGTGAATCTCCTAACTTAGATTTTAATCTTTTGGAGGTTCGCAAGAAATTTATGATTTTGTGCGATCAGGAAGTTCATAAAAAATATCACAAAAAGAGAAGGGTAAAATGATATAAAATATATTTATAACTGAATTGAGCCAAGCAGATCACCCTTCGGCTTGCCAAGCTTATGTCATAAGTTTTTTTTAGTGAAGCTTATGTCATAAGTTTGAAAGAGCTCTCCACAAGCCAAACACAAGCTATGTCATGAGCAGTTCGTCTTGTTTTCCAGCCCTAGTTTTGGGTTTTTTGACAGAATAGAGCAGTGTGCGCACACACACACACACACACACACACACACACACACACACACATATATATATATATATATATATATATATATATATATATATATATATATATATATTGATTGTACATGCAATCTAGTAGAAACTCCTATTATTTTCATATGCTTTTCATTTTTTTGGATCTAACATTATAGATGTGATCCACATGACTTGTTTAGTATAAAATAGGTTTTGGATCATGTGTCCGCAATGTGGAAATAGGTTTTCAAGGACTTCAAAAACTAATGAGCCACATATCTACCAAATTTTCACCTCTAAAAAAATTATATTTTTGTACCAAAACAATACGATCTAAGGTGAACAAACCATGCTAAATGCATCTATGAGTTCATATTGAATGGATACAACTTTTACCTATGATTTATCAACTACATTATATATAGTAGGTGATAGCTGCCTACCACTTTTCTAACTTACCACCAGCCTACCAGACTTTTGAAGGATTTTTTTTTCTATTTTTTTTTAAATCTGACCATATAGATGCTATCTACATGCTTGATTTTATAGTGTTCAACTCTTGGATTGTTCGATTCTGACACGCTGGTTAGGTTTTTATAAGATTTAAAAATCGATGGTCTATAATTTTCATAAATATTCAATACTTAAAAGTCATATTTTTTATTGAAAAACATTATTAAAGTGTTATCTCCTAGAAAATAGACCATGTAGAACACATCTTTGGGGTCAGATTTGCAAAAAAAACCTGAAAACACTTATTTGATGGTGGTAGGCGAAAAACTTGGTAGGCAGCTACCACTTTTCCTATATATATTAATTTATTATTTTATTTATTTATTACATCTCACTATTTTCCATAGTAGAATGAAAATCATTAGTGACTACTAGTATGATTGCATGATGATAACTTACTAAATAACTATTAAATAAAAACAAAAGAGAAAAAACAGTTTTATGTAAAAAATTTCCATTATTTAGTTATACAATATAAAGGTTTATATAGCTTTAAACTAGTTGTATTCACATTAGAAGATTTCAACAAATTAAAATGACCAAAATATGCTTAAAACCAGTGGTATTTTTTAAAATATATAAACTTGCATCAATAGAATGAGCCTTTTGTTTAAGAGAGAAAAAGAAAAATACATTTTTCAAAAAGTTTCTAAATATACCTTACTGAACTAAATTATAATTTAAAGTGGATTTTTTGCCCCCAAGATAAATGAAGTGCATGCATATAAATGCCACACACACACAGGGCACAAAATCAATGTCATTAATATCATATAATTTTTAGGAATTTTTCACGAGTACAAATCTTGCTAATTAAAAAGATTATTTTTTCTATATAAAAGCTTCATAAATTATCAGCATATATGAAATTTTAAGTATAAGGAAAATAAACATAAATGAAATTTTAAGTTTAAGGAAAATAAACATAAAATAAGAAAACAGTATAAACAAATATAAATACGGGTGGCATCTGAAGAGAAATATCAATTTCTGATACTTTGTCAACATTGAAATGCCATGATAACATCGTGATGTTTCCAAAATATTAAAGGTATTTGTGACCATGATATGTGTTTGTCTGTGTTCATCTGTGTAAGAGTGTGTGTGTTTGTATGTGTGTGTGTGTGTGCGCGCGTTTGCATGCGCATGTTACTAAATCTTCATGATAATATCATGCGACTGAGATGAAGTAAATAAATAGTCAGTGCCATATATATTCGTGATAAGTATTGGAATAATAATATCATAAAAGAAACTCATTTCAAGTGACCAACCGGCACTTAACTTCATAAAATCACACCCACCCACACACACACACACACACACACACACAAACAAATTATGTCTTTGGTATAGCTGTGTACATCGCAGATTTTGTAATTCATTGCTGATGCGCTTTTAAATAGATCTGGCCATAGATAGATTTATCATAGTATTTATACCAATAAATTTACATATCATTTAAATGAAAATAAAAAATTTTACATATTAAAGTATGTTTTAGAAAAAGATTAAAAAGAAGGTCCAAATTGCACTAAAATGTAAAAAAAAAAAAGTCTCTTCACTTCCAAAAGTTAAGAAAAACCATGTTTTATACGTAATGAACGCTGCTAAATCCATATAAGTAATGGTGCGATTTACTTGAAAATGCACGAGTATGAGATTGTACTTGCCGATAAAGTATGAGCATCTCCACTACAGTTACCCCCTCCCCCCAACACACACACACACACACAACAGAGAGAGAGAGAGAGATTTATAAGTTAAAAATCAAGATGATCAACCCTTACCCATACAATAACCTGGAGATCTTGTGGGGTGCCTAGGGTTTTCAAAGAGTCACATGCTTTCATCATCCTCCCATCACTCACACACTCACAACAAACCCTACCCATTTCAATTTTTTTAAATGAAAAGATGTTAAAATATGGAGTGCAAGAGTAGTTTGGTAGGACTTACCTATGAAAATCACATGGGCTCTATGAACCAGCGAATCAGGTTGTATTGATCTTCATCAAGGACCAATAGAAGAAGAGAGAGGGTACAGCACCTGCAACTCGCTTGAAGAGTGTAGGGGCTGTACTCTCTCTCTTCTGCCATTGGCCATGATGATGTTTTTTTTTTCATATTTAACCTAGAAACCCCCCACCGGCGTGGACACATCGTCACCGGCCGGTTTCGGTTGCGGGAAACGCCAGAGCTAGTACCCCCGACCCCAGAGCGCAAGGGTGATAACGCCTGAGGGAATCAAAACCCCGACTGCTCGTATGGCAGCTGAGGCCCGTTCCAACTATGCTAACTCCATTGGCCATGATGTTGAGAGAGAGAGAGAGAGAGAGAGCTGTGCTAGAAGGTTGATTCTTTCTTGGTATATAAAGTGGTAGTGATCCATATTAGAGTAATTAATCCCTCAAAATTCATCTTAATCTCTTGTCTTTTTTCCCCATGGGTGGGCCATGCCTGTGAGAAACGACAAATTAAATAATGCAGTATGGTTGAAACTTATGCAATGTGAAGGTGGTAGAGGCCGGGGAGGGCCCCAAAGCCTTCACTCCTTTCGAATTAATTATGCTATTGCACTCAGCCCAGTCAGGGATTTTTTTTTTAAATGATGAGGAACCCTCAGCGAGAACCGGGTCACATAATGGGCATGCCTCCCTGTGAGGTAAACCACAGCTGGGTAACAGACACCCACCAGTTAAAGGTACCCGCACACCCGGTCAGGGATTATTGATGAAGCCTATTGGACAGGGTGAGGTTTATGGCTTTCATTTTTCGCTAGACGCAAAAGTGCCGCCTATTGGACAGGGTGAGGTTTATCGCTTTTTTTTTATCACTAGATACAAAAATGCCGACAGCATGAGGTTTGGCTTTCACCTAACACCCAAAACCAAGTAATTCGACCCATTATCCATGACTGTCCAAGTTATTTGATGACACTTCTTGTGCAAGGGAAGCACACTTAAGTGTGTAATTACATTGCACCTGATTTCAATCCTGCCACCTCATTTTCCCATTAGATATTTGATGACACTTCTTGTGCAAGTGCACACAGCCTCTCTCTCTCTCTCTCTCTCTCTCTCTCTCCACCCAATGTCACTATTCTCCTTGGGCTATTTGATGACACGTCCTGTGCACTAGTATGAATACACATACAGATATCTCTCCACCCAATGTGACTATTCTTCTTGGGCTATTTGATGACACGTCCTGTGCACTAGTATGAATACACATACAGCTCTCTCTCTCTCTCTCTCTCTCTCTCTCTCTCCCTCCAATGAAACTCCATATCCTCCCTCCCCCCCCCAACACACACACACACCTCTCTATCTCTCTCCTGCCTGAGTTTGTTTTAGTAAAGGGAGCTGAAAAAAGGAGCTATAAAATGTTTTGCGTCATAAGAATATGAATAATAATGACAAAGATTTTATGATACGAGTACATATATGAGATGATAAAGTAAAAAAATGCACAATAAGTTTTTCACTTTTAATAAACTTTTATTTCCTTAGAAAAAATTGCACAAATAAGTGACCAATCAAACTGATCATGTTGGAAACTTTCTGCCAAATAAGAAAGTTATCTAACGTTTTCCCGTTTTCATACCCTCTTGGCCAACATTTGTACCTCATTATCACTTGCAGAACTTCCAATTCACAAGTTCCCAAGATATTTTTTCAAAAAAGAAGAAAATTTCCAAGATAATTTTCAAGTGTACGACCAGACCACGACATAAACACCACCAGGAGGGAGAAGCGTTCACTATTCCTCCCACTATTCCTTGTTTCATCCATACCCCACCTCAAAGTCCAGCCAAAATAGTTTCGTTTTTATCTAAAAGATGTCTCCACATGTTGGTTCCGGATCCAACTTAGTAGACTTGGACCCGACAGATCAAGTCCATATGAGAGTATCCACATAGATTTGAACGGCTCATTCTTGTTCTAGAGTAGGGGAGTGTCAACGGGTCGGATCTGGTTCAGACCCAAGTAGGACCAAACCCGTATCTGATTTAAGGTGCTGGTACCAGGTCCCTCTTTCAAGTCAGATCCACCATAAGAGAATCCATACCTGGGTCCTATAAGGACTACATGAACAAGACCTAGATCATACTGGGTAAAATAATACTTTTATCCTTTTATCTTGAAAATTTGTGGATCCTAATTGGAATTTGGGTCGAGCTCAGGTCTGGTATGAAATTTCACAAACCATACCCAGATCCATGTATTATTAGGATCCTTTGAGTCTGACCCAGATTCTAATCAGTCCTCCTTTATCATCAAACCCCGATCCTATAGGGTTTGGTACTGGTCGGGTCCGCATCTAACCGGATCCCATCGACACCCCTATAGAATAGAGGAATTGAAGTATAAGCAATTTAAAAAAAAAAGTTGATGCAAATGACATTGTTCCTAAAGGTTGCATGTTCAATACGACAACATGAACTAAAATAAGAAACCACTAAAACTTGTCGTTTGAGTTTTCTTCGAAGCTGGTATTGAAGGGCCTAAACTCGAATGCTAAGCCTTCTTGTGTCGAGCTATCTCAAGGTCTTAGCGAAACTCACACTCCCCCTCCACTCTATGCAATCTTTTTTTTTTTTTGAAAGGCAAGCTGGGGTTAGACAGACCCTACCAGTTATACAATGATACCATTGGGATTCGAACTTGCAATGTCCCAACACAAGGTAACGTGCACTAGCTGCTCCTACCATACAAGCGGAGCCCCTGTTGGTCAATCTATGCGATCTTACTTGAACTTTCACAACAGTTATTCCATGGATGCAATCTTCTTGACCCCCTGGAATCTTTGCAGTGAGAAAAAATAGGAATTCCAGCAATGGGAAGGCATCAAGCTGGTTCCCGGTCGCAAAGCCTGAGCGGAACCCAGTCACTCTTGGCTTGGTTGGTCACTCTTTCTTTCCTGTCCCAACCATGTGTAGATCCATTATATTAAACTCATTTAAACCATGATCTTAGCCAGATTGAAACTAATAGGTTTTATACATGCTTCCTCTGACTTTTAGTGCGCCTAGATCTACATCTCAATAAGATCCGCGCGCTTTGGCTTTGGATCTACAACTCAATCCACTGTAGAAATTGAATCACGTATATTATGTGGATTCATATTACAATGTTGGACCATAAATTTAGGCTCCATAGTGTTTTGGCTATCACTACAAGAAAATCGTGGATTAGTGACGGCTTATATCTATCATTAATCCGTCGCTAAGCCATCGCTAAACTTTTAGCGACGGATTAGCGATGGATAGAGGCCATCGCGATTTTTTGCTCGCTAATTAGCGGAAAAACTTATTTATCGTTAATTTCGTCGCTAATTTGCGACAGATTAGCGACGGACATTATCCGTCGCTAAATTTAAAAAAAAATAAAAAAAAATGATCCCTGTCGGGCGGTATTCCGGCAGCAATAAGCCGGACTTATACCGCACCCGACAGGCATTGCACAGAATGATCACTCTGCCTCGTCGCCGGACTTGTATCGTCCTCCGTGAACCGGTGCTCTCCGGCATCGCCGTCCTCCGTGAACCGGCGTCGCCCTCCTCCGTGAACCGATGCTCTCCGGCGCCGTCCTTCATGAACCGACGTCGTCATCTTCCATGAACCAGTGTCGCCGTCATCTTTCGTGAACCAACGTCGCCGTCCTCCGTGAACCGGCGACGACCGTCCTCCGGCATCGCCGTCCTCCATGAACCAGCACCGTCATCTTCTGTGAACCGGCGTCGCTGTCCTCCGTGAACCGATGTCGTCGTCCTCCGTGAACCGGCGTCGTCGTCCTCCGTGAACCGGCGCCGACGTCCTCCAGTGATCGCCGACCGTCCTCCGGCGTCGCCGTTCTCCACTCTCCAACGCGCTCTCCGACGTCGACGTCCTCCGAAGAAGTCGGTTTAAATCGAGCGCGATCGATTTAAATTTCGAACGAGGAGAGAGAGAAAATTTCGCGCTCGGTTTAAATCGAAAATTAGCGAGGGATTTTTTCCGTCGCTAATTAGCGACGGATTAGCGACAGAAAAATTCTCTCGCTAAATCCCTCGCTAAAATGTTTTTCTTGTATTGAGAATTAGCGACGAAACAATTATTGTCGTTAATCCGTTGCTAATTAGCGACGAATTAGCTAGAGAAAACTTCATCGTTAATCCATCGCTACTTAACGACGGATTCATGAAGAAAGTTTTCTCTAGCTAATCCGTCGCAAATTTTGGTCGCTAATTAACATTTTTCTTGTAGTGTATGTCTAACATTAAAAGTAAATAAAAATATGGTTGATATGAGATAGCTGGACATTAGGTGATCAGACTATCATAACTATCATAAAATTTGATAAACTATACCGGGGTCCATGTATTATTTGGACCTGGGTCTTAATTGGGTCTTCTTATTTATCATCATAACCGGACCCTAAAGGGTTTGGTTCGGGTAGGTCCGGGTCTGGGTAAACCCGAACCGTTGAGACCGGGCCTATTCACATAGTCTCCCCTGTCAGAAGCCCCTGTGAGCAGTTGTCCTCTAACTTTCCTATCGAGAAGAAATGGATAAACACAAAGGATGTGCAATTTGAAAGCCTGGGTCCCCCAGTCTTTTCTCATATATAGCTTGGAAAGTGACCTTCCAAGCCACTAGGGAGGCTTTTGATAACCAAACCCTGACCCACAACCTGACGATGCTAAGACAAGTTGCACCAAGTACTTTGAACCTGTGGCCTATCATTTACATCATGTCTCCATGGCAGAGCACCCTTTTCTTGAGCATCTTGAATAATCCCACTGTGCTCTCACTGATGGGCATAAGGGGAGCCACCCCAGGTGTTTGTCTTTTTCAATTTGGGACTTTAGGCTCCATAGTGGAAGGAACTTTAGCATGATAGACCCTCCAATATGTCCTGGCGATGGGATTGCACACAAACGATAGCTTGACAAGGCCCCTAAAAGTGAAGATTGAGACTAGGGTTTCCTCATTAGGCAACTATGAATAAGAAAGGACCCAAAAAATGGGATAGCATTAAAGTATGCTCAGCTTAATGCTCATCAGTCCACACCAATTATATTTCCACTACCACCACTAGCCACCTCCATCATCATCATCACGATGACAACACATATGAGCAGAGATTGAGAGAGAGAGGATATTGTCATGCATATTAATTTTCATATTCTCACATTGTACTCAACAATAGGAATGGCAGTGGACCTGGGGAACGGTCCCTGCCCGGTTTGAACAGGGGATGAAGGACATGAAATGTGATGAAGGTTAAAATCAAAACCCGTGCAGGGATGGACTTATGCTTTTCTCCTCCCGCTCTGTCCCCGTCCCGATACCCGCCTTGCCCCCGCTCCACCTTGTCCCCAATCCTTCTTTAGGGATGGCAGTAGACCGAGGGAAAATGGGGCCCTGCCCCACTTCGCCCCGTTTAGACCGGGGATGGAGGTTAAAATCAAACCCCGTGCAGGAATGAAGGAGGGGATGGAGGGTAGGATTTTGAGACGGGGCGGGCCTCCTCCCGGGTCCATTGCCATCCCTACTCAACAAGTTCCTTTTAACCCTTGCTTCCGCTTTTGCCATATATATATATATATATATATATATATATATATATATATATATATATATGAGTTACCAACTGATATAAAAAAAAATAACGGAACTCATATTGTAAAATGACCAAATATTGACCCTAGCAACCTTTCCATCTTTTTTCTATAACCCATCGCCTCTAATATTTTTAAAACAAAGGCAAGGGTAGTCAAGGCAAAAAAAATTGAGTCTTCATAACTTTTTTTTTTTTAATGACCACCATGTCCAAGTGATTTTCGAGTGTCAAGATTATTTTTTGGGGTAGTGTGACTTTTTTCCGGCAAAAAATTGTGCTACTTACATGGCAGTCTTGTAAATTTTAACAAAATAAGGTATCTCTCTCTCTCTCTTTCTCTGTGTGTGTGTGTGTGTGCGGGCGCGCTTTATTATACATATTTTTCTTCTCCTTGTTACACATCCATCTTATTCTCTCCATCTCCACTCAATTCGTCCCAAACTAGACAATCCATCTTTTCTTCTTGAAGTTCTTTTCTCATTTGATTTGGTGAATTTTATGAAATTCTTTTAACTTTTAATTATGATCAATCATCTATATACATCTGTCTTTTTTTCTGATTCATCGTCATTTCCCTGATAATCATTTGATTTGGTGAATTTTATAAAAAAAATCATTTTCATTTATGATTAATTATCTGTATTCATGTGGGTTTTTTTCTTTCTGATTTATCATGATTACCCTGTTAACATGGTTGCCGAGAATTCTATATTTTATTTCCAGATACAGATTATTGATGTAAAATCCAACTGTATATTTAAATTGGATTATTCAATTATGGTTTTTCTTATTCATCTCAAGATTGACAGCATCTATGGCTGTTCCTTCAGTCTGCTTGTGGTTCATTTCATGCTCAAAGTAGATGGAAGTTGATAGTTGCTTGCTATCATGTGTAGTAGGGCTGAGAAACAAGCCGAGCAGAACAATGTATTTTTTATAAAGAAGCCAGCTCGAACTTAGCTCATTTAACTCAAACTTGGCTTGGCACGTCACAAGAATGAGCCAAGTTTGAACACTTCAAACTCGTCTCGTTCTGCTCGTTTACCAGCCCTATGTCCACGTGCCTTTGAACATAATATTATAAACCACTTATTTCTAAACAATGACCTGTTTTGGTTACCACCGAGGTGGTATCCCATGTGGTAACCGGGGTCCTGTGCCAAGCTGAAGGCCCAGGTTCGAATCCCTCAGACACATGGAACTTAAAATATCTGGTAGGGGTCTGACTAACCCAGCTTGCCTTTCAAAAAAAAAGAAGACCTGTTTTGGTTTTAGAAAGCAACCAGATGACTGGTAAATTTCTTACCAGCATTCTAAATGTATTCCCAAACAAGGGTTTCATTTATTAAGTAGAAGAATGGGTGGTACTTTACACGTTTGTTACTGTTTATACCTTTAAATATAAATATTTACAATGTAGCTGTGGTAAACTAATATAACACAACCAACCAACAATGTATTAGCTTGTCTGGTAGGAACAGCTAATACACGTCACCTTGTGTTGGGACGTTGTAGGTTCAAAACCCAATGGTATAGTTGTATATCTGTCCAACAATACTCTCATTTCATATATATATATATATATATATATATATATATATATATATATATATATAGTTATCCACTGTTGTGGGACACTCTACCGCCCTGATCGTGTGTGCGATCAGCTGAGGCTACTGTTTAAAAAAAAAACCTTTAGCAGCCGTTTTCTACCGCCGATAAAGGCCATTTTTTTTCAGGCAGACCCTCGCTAGATGCCTTTATATCATACAACCTGACGCGCTGGGCCGTCTGATGTTCCTTCATGGGAAGGGCGTTCACTGTTATGCTCTTCTATATATATATATATATATATATATATATATATATATATATATATATAGAGAGAGAGAGAGAGATTAGGCTGCTGCAGGTATGGGGATTAGACTGCTATTTGTGCCATTAAGGTCGTGAGGTAACTGTATTTCGTTTTGATTTGTGGATTCATTGTTTTGCCCACAGCTTGACTATCCAAAAAAATATATAAGAAAAGTCAAAATTAACTTGGCCAACATACTCGATTATACTCTTCCACGCTTGGAGATACTCTATTTTCATGTTTACTTATCTATTTTTTTCTTTATTTTTGCCTATCTTCTCACCTTAATTTTGATGATGTTTACATATAAAAAGTGGTACCATAAAGTGTAACATGCATCGAATGTTGATGAACCATTCAACTAATATATTGCAATGAATGTGCCACTTGTGTATGATATGCATGAGCAGCATTCTTTTCCATTTGCCATCTCAAATGGACGAGGAATACATTTTCTTGGAATTATTCTCTTCGGAAATAAGCTAGAAATATTCCTTTGTTTGTTTCAGCATTTTCATTTGAACTATATGTCATTTGCTACCTTTGGAAGGTCCCACAATGAAAATTTATGGAGCAACTTTTGAAAATTAGGACATGATGGCACAAATCTTTTTTAACTTTTAATCAATAAAGAGCATGCTTTTAGTATTTTGATACATAAAAGTTTTTTTTATTATAATACTATTAAAAAGTATTAAATGATATTAAAATTATTAAGATAGTGCCCTTACATGTCAGTGTTTCCAACTCTCACCTAGTAGTTCTTCGTTCTTCATTAGTTCTTTGCTGGACTCTCTTGTTTTTCTTCTTGTTCGATGAAAATTTTGCATTGTACTTTGCTATTATTCTTGTTACTCTTTTGTTTGATTACATTGCCTAAATGTAGTTTAAATGTCTGAAACATCATGCACATCCGATGTTCATATTTTATGAGACATGGGATGAACTTCATTGGCTTTCTTGTTCTTTATTAATTTTAAGGATCTCAGCTGGAATGTGTCCTCTTTGTGTTGGTAAATGAGTTGAGTGAAAGCCTATTTAGGTCTATGTACTTGTCAATTCAAATTAAGTTCATTACAAGGTCTACTTGAGCCTAAGGTGGCACTATTAATAAAAAAAACTAACTATATTATTTGTTATTATATTTTAAAATATCAAGCACATTCTTAATTTAGACCCAACTTGTACCATTTATATTCCCAATTATACCTATTTTATGTGTGTGTATAAACTTAATTTTGATACTTTTGAGTCTTTCGTAAATAAAAGTCATAGATATGATCTATAAGCATTTCTTATATATCATATGATTATGAAGTACATGTGATTTTTGAATCATGTGATCAGGGGCGTAGCTAGGATTCATGTGAGGCGGGGGGGGGGGGGGGGGGGGTAGCGGGGCAAACAGGGGTGTAGCAAAAAAAAAATGGTGTGCTAGTATGGGGTTCGGGGGGCAGCGTCCCCGGAAATTGTTTTTTGAGATAAAATAAAAAATGGCTAAAATTATTAATAAAAATCTATTTCATATGGACAAATCAAACGATTTGCTGCAGTCAGGACTGGGCTACAAAAATGGATAAAAATCTATTTCATATGGAATCAGGGCTGGGCTGGGACTGGCTTAAATTTTTTTTTTTTTAACTGGGCCAGGAGGCAGGACTGGGCTACAACTCAGTTCTGCCCCCCCCCCCCTCCCCAACAGCTCTGCCTATGCACGTGATTGTGAGGTACATGTAGTTTTTGTCATGTGATTTTTTAAAAAATCAATAGCCCACAAAGGTGTGATACAAGGGCAAGGAAAACAAGTTTTTGAATCATGTGATTGTTAAGTACATGTAATTTCATAATTCGTATAAAATTAATGGCACACAATGGTGTGACATGAGTGTCAGGTAAAAATATCAAAATATTGATGCATCCATTAACCTCATATGGACACCTTAAATTTTCTTTGTTACACCTATTTAATAGACTCCAAAGCTACATGGTTGAGACTTTAAAGTGTGCATTATTTAAACACATTCAAAGTTCACCATGTTTTGAAAGTAAATCAGTTCTTAAGTTTTCTTCAACTTAACTTACTGAGAGTTGGCAGTTTTTTGAGCTCTCTCTCTCTCTCACACACACACATAAACACACATAATATCAATAGCTCCTAAATGGTTGTATGCCCTCAATGTTGACCTAACACTAAAGAGAAAAAGATGCATCTTATGATTTATTATATTTTTGCATCAAGATTAGGTGATTTTGTTGTTGTTGATTTCATAGAGAACATGTGATCATTGCTTCATTGGTTTGGTGAGGTAAAACTTTGTCTACCACTGAACCTTTTCTTCTTTCTTATAACTGATTTTGCTTTCGATATGTTATTCGTAGATTTATGTTTTTTTTTTTCACATGTGATTTTGATGTTTTTTTTTTATATGTACATGAACCTATATCATACTATTTTGATGAAGTCAATGTTATTTTTAATATATGTTCATTCTTCATATTTTATTTTGAGTTTCCAATGCAATGACAAGCATGAATCATAACTATTGTTTTTAAAGAAAATTTGTTTATTCATATGATGTTTTGATTTTTTTTTCACCTGTTGTTAAGGTGTGTATGAAAAAGGTGCAGGATCCGACCCGATCCATGTCACCGTCCATGTATGTAAAAATGTATTTAGTTATCGGGTCTGGATTACATCTTTACATACATGGACGGTGACATGGATCGGGTCGGATCCTGCACCTTTTTCACCCCCCCTCAAGTTGATCATGGTTTTGGACCATGAACAACTTGCTTTTAAGCATCCAAAAGCGATCCTTGGTTAACCCTTTTGTAAATATGTCTGCAACCTGTCTTTCAGTACTGACAAACTCAGGTTCAATCTCTTTTTCTTCAACCTTCTGTCTCACAAAGTGTTGGTCGATCTCAATGTGTTTGGCACGACTGTGATGTACTGGATTGAATGACATATTGATAGCACTTTGATTGTCACAGAGCAAGGTAGTGTGGGAGATCTTTTCTCCTACTTCAGTTAGAAGATGCCTGATCCATGTGACTTCGGCAGTGGCAGCAGCCATGGATCTATATTCAGTCTCAGTGCTTGATCTAGCGATAGCTTTTTGTTTTCTACTGCTCCAAGAGACTAAATTTCTTCCAATGAAGGCACAATATCCTGATGTAGATCTTCTTTCGTCGGGATCTCCTGCCCAGTCTGCATCACAATATACAGTAATTTCGTGCTCGTTTTGGCCATGGGACTGTGGTAAATATATCAATCCATCCCCAATAGTCCCTTTCAGATATCTAAGGATCCTCTTGACCGCTTCCATATGTCCAGTACATGGTGCATGCATAAATTGAGACACTTGGTTGACTGAATAAACAATATCAGGTCTAGTGAATGTGAGGTATTGTAACATTCCTATTATGCTGCGATACCTGGTGGGGTCATCACACAGATCTTGATGCAGCTGTCTTGGAGGAGGCGTGAAACAATGGCCACCGTGAAACAGTGGCCGAACTCTTTATTAATCTCAACAAGGATGTCGATAACAGAAGGAAATTCAATAACAATTAAAGAATGAAAAAAAAAGAAAGCAATAGGCAGAAAGAAAAACAGGAAAACTGCAGAAGGTAGAAGACGACTGAAGTTTTAATATTCTCTGCCTTCATGCAACCCTAGACAGGGCTTCTTAAAGACTGTTTACTGGACCGGGTCGTGGGTCCAGATTTGGATCCGACCCACGATCCGGGTCAGTATCTCTTCGCAGCTGGTTCTGGGGCGTGCGAGCTCCACCACGCCTAACGTAGGTGCGCAGGGGTACCTCCCTGCGTCGTGGCTCCGTCCCTGCAAGTGAGTCATATTCACGTGGTCCTTCATCTGCCCTGTGTGGTGGATCGGGTGGCACGATGGGCCCAATCGGGTCCTGCCCTGCATCATTCTCCCCTGGTTGGGAAGAAGTCAGTTCTGTCGACTTGTTGTTGCCACAGTAAACATATAGATCAGCCACGTTGAAAATAGGGGAAATATGCCAATCATCGGGCAGCTCAAGGAGGTAAGCATTCGAACCCAATCGCTGAAGGATCCTAAAAGGGCCATACTTCTTAGGACTTAATTTGCTATAGGTGCCTACAGGAAAACGCTCTAGACGTAGATACACCCAGACGAGTTGACCGACCTCGAACTGGACATCACGACGACTCTGATCTACGAAAGCTTTGTAGGTCTCATAACTTTCAACAAGTTTGGCCCGAACTTGTCTGTGAACGTCACGCATATACTCAACGGCATCAAAGGCATCCGGAGCTGGAGCTGAGAGATCTGACACAGGGGCTAGGTCAACGACATGGGTGGGGGACCGACCATACACTACTTTGGAACAGAGATTTACTAGTAGAACGGTTAATGGAGTTGTTATAGGCGAACTCGGCTTGAGGCAATATGAGATCCCAAGTTTTGACATTTTCGCCCACTAGACTCCGTAACAAATTTCCTAAGGTGCGGTTCACGACTTCGGTTTGGCCATCAGTCTGGGGATGATATGCACTACTGAACTGAAGCTTAGTTTTCAACAGGGCCCATAACGATTTCCAAAAGTGGCTCATAAAACGCGTGTCACGATCAGAAGTGATTGTATGAGGTAGACCGTGGAAACGGGCAACATCCTTGAAATAATATGAAGCGACTAAAGAGGCATCAGTGGTGCGCTTGCACGGAACAAAGATAGCCATTTTGGAGAACCGGTCAACAACTACTAAAATGGAATCAAAACGACGAGGTGTGCAGGGAAGGCCCACGATAAAATCCATGGATACATGCTCCCACGGTTGTTCAGGAATGGGTAACGGGGTGTACAGACCACTATTCTGACGATGACCCTTGGACACTTGACACACATGACAGCCTTGGATAAACTTGACGACATCTTTGCGCATTTTGGGCCAAAAGTAGCATTCATCCAAGAGAGCGAACGTCTTATCATGCCCTGCTAACCCGCCTTCATGTAATTCAGAAATCAACTGAAGTCTAAGGGAGAAATTGGGTACACATAATTGGTTACCACGGAAGAGGTAACCATTATGAATACAAAAACGGGGGTCGAGGTTGCGATCTGAAGAGGTGCACCCTTCCCAGACTTTGTGAAAATCAGGGTCCGTAGGGTATAACTCTTTGCATTGCTCAAAACCAATGACCTGCATCGACATAGTCATCAGAAGGTTGTTCTTCCTACTAAGAGCGTCAGCCACCTTGTTCAGGGTACCCGATTGATGCCGAAGCGAAAAGGTGTACTCCTGCAAGAAGCTGACCCACTTGGCATGACGAGCACTCAACTTTTTCTGACTGTTCAGGTACTTCAATGCCTCATGGTCCGTGTACAAGACAAATTCCTTATAAATGAGATAATGCCTCCAATAACGAAGGGCTTGTACAACGGCATAGAACTCAACATTGTAAGTAGAGTATTGACACCTAGCCTGAGTCAGCTTCTCGCTAAAGAAGGCGACAAGCCTACGATTCTGACTCAAGACGGCGCCAATCCCCACTTTAGAGGCATCACATTCAACCTCAAAGACTGCACTAAAATCTGGGAGGGCTAAGACAAGAGCACTGGTCATTTTGTCCTTGATGATCGTAAAGGCTTTGCTAGCCGCTAGCGTCCAATGAAAGCTAGTACCTTTTAGGCACTCTGTGATGGGGGCCATAAGGGTGCTAAAATTTCTCACGAAACGTCGGTAAAAGGTGGCTAACCCGTGGAAACTACGGATCTCTCCTATAGTCTTTGGGGTAGGCCAATCGACAATCGCTCGGACTTTAGCAGGGTCTGCCTTGACGCCATCAGAAGACACAATAAACCCTAAGAACACGACACTGGATGTCATAAATTCACACTTCTTGGCATTGGCATACAATTTTTCCTTTCTCAAAATATCTAAGACTTGACGCAGGTGACTCAAATGATCAGACAATGAAGAACTATAGACCAAGATGTCGTCAAAGTAGACGACAACAAACTTCCCAAGACACGGACGCAAGACTTGGGTCATCATGTTCATGAAGGTACTGGGGGCATTAGACAACCCAAACGGCATGACTAACCACTCGTACAATCCATCACGTGTCTTAAATGCCGTTTTCCACTCGTCTCCTTCGTGTATACGAATCTGATGATATCCGCTTTTTAAATCAATTTTAGAGAAAATGGAGGCACCGGATAACATATCAAACATATCATCTAAACGAGGAATGGGAAAACGGTATTTGACTGTGATGCGATTGATCGCACGGCTATCGACACACATGCGCATGAACCCATCTTTCTTAGGAGTGAGTAAGGCAGGCACGGCACAAGGACTAACACTCTCACGAATAAAACCTTTTTGTAGTAATTCCTGAACCTGTCTTAACAACTCAGTGTGCTCGGAGGGGTTCATGCGATAAGCGGGAAGGTTGGGTAGACTCAACCCGGGCACAAAATCAATGGCATGCTGAACCACCCTTGTTGAAGGTAATCCATCAGGAAGGTCATCCGGCATAACGTCGCGGAATTCCTCGAGAAGAGGGGCAACGTCCGCGGGAATGGACACAGATGAACTCATCACTGGCTTAACCACCAGGGCATAACAATATCCATCTTCCTGGCAGTGGTCCAGGAAAAGCCGGTACGAGAGACCTGCGAGTCGGGGGACTTGCTCAGGTTTATTCATTGTGGGGAAACCTGTCTCCCGGATAGGTAGAAGGACGATCTTATGGCCATTAAAGATAAAAGAGTAAGTGTTCTTGCGGCCATCGTGAGTGGTCTGGCGATCAAACTGCCAGGGACGTCCCAAAAGAATGTGACACGCATGCATAGGGGCCACATCACACCACACCTCATCATGGTAGTGTTCCCCCATGGAAAACCGGACTAGGCAACGCTGAGTGATGAGAACCTCATTTCCTTTCTTGAACCAGGCCATCTTATAGGGTTGGGACAACTTTTCGGTGTTGAGTTTCAAGGTCGAAACCACACTCTCAGACACCATGTTCTCACATGCTCCGGTGTCAATGATGACATCACAAGCGTGACCCTCACAGTTGCACCGGGTCCTAAAAATGTTATTCCTTAGCCATTTGGATGGAGCCGATTCTCGGGGTGTGGTCAACACATGACGGATGGACAACAAACTTTCGACGTTGCCGTCGAACTCTATAACTCCCCTCTCATCCTCAACCTCAACTAATGAATTGTCATCACTATCACTCTCACTTGCAGACTCAACAATCCCTTTAACCAGATGGGTGTTCTTGCTCATGGTCGGACACTTGGACGCGACATGTCCTAACTCTTGACACCTAAAACAACGAAGGGTCGACTCAGTAGGTTTGGTTTGGTTTTGAACCGGGTGTGGAAAGCTGGACCTGACTGGTCAGGTTTGCTAAGGTCTGTCCTAGGTTTTGAATCACTAGGGGGGCTTGCTCCCCTGGTTGGGAAACTGGGCTTGGATCGGCCGGAGGGCTCATTACGGGTCGTCCGATATTCCTGCCTCCGCTTCAGCTTGTCCTCGATGTTCATGGCATAACTGCTGGCTTGATCTAATGTTTCGACTGTGACACAACTAAAATCATCAGATATAGCAGGGCGGAGACCTGAAATGTACCTCGTGACCTGCTGACGGGTTGTTTCCTCGATCTGCACACACAGGGAAAGACGATGGAACTCCGCAGTGTACTCGGCTACAGTTCGGGAACCTTGGCGCAGGGTCAGGTATTCCTTATAGGCTCGCTCGGCGTGATCCGAAGGCACGAACTTTGACTGCATCAGTCTTTGCATTTCCTCCCACGACTGTACGCGCTCTAATCCCTGTCGCTCCCTTGATCATTGTAGATCCACCCACCATGTCTGTGCCAGGCCTCTCAATCGTGTAGAAGCTAACGAGACACGACGATGTTCAGCAACTGTGTGATAATCGAAGAAGAACTGCACTGCATAAGACCAGTCGAAAAATTGCTCTGCGTCGAATCGCCCCGCAAACTCTGGAAGATCCAATTTCACGCCATAGGTGGAGGAGTGGTCTGGTGGTCTCTGTTGTCGCGGCTCCACTATTCCCGCAGGATGCCCGTTCCAGAAAATGTCGTCGTCCCATGCTGCTTCATTGCCCGTATGGCGGTATTGTTCGCCGGGATGCTGGTGCTGTCGACCTCTCTCGATGGGGGGTCGGCGGTCGGGTTGCGCCGGTTCTTGCTGACATTGCCTCGGTCAGGTTTGTCCGTGGGCGGGCACCATCTGCGGCCGATATTGTGGTACTGGAATGACGGGAAGTCCAAGGTTCGGGGGAGGGTTCGGTTGAGGTTCCGGTTCCGGATGGGTAGAATTGGTATAATATGGTTGTGGGTTAGGAGTATGGAGTTGGGCCGGATACTGGGTTGGGTTTTGGGTCAAGTTTGGGTAAACAGGTTGGTTTGGGTTTGGGTATGGGTATGGGGCTTGATGGGTTTATGGATGGGTTGACTCGCCCGATGGGATGTGGTTCGGGCCCACTCCTACACTACTCGTCGGACCCAGATATGGATGGGAAGGATCGAGGGTCGAGTTTTGGGGATAATAGGCTTGGTCTGAACTCGATCCCCGATCCAAGAGATTATGGGTCTGGTTTTGACCCGGCTCAAATCCAAACTGGAGCTCCGTCCGGGTCCGATATGGGCTAGGGTCGGCATGAGATCTACTTTGTAGGTCAAAATTATTGGGTTGGTTTTGGTGCGGGGTTGCCCGCGCACCTGAACCAACTAGGTAGGTTGGGTACGGGTGGCCTAGACCCAAACCCGCTCCCTGTGACCCAAGGTGCCCTGCTGGAACAAAAACCGAGTTGGACCCTCTGATGTCAGGTCCCTCCAAATGGGTCTGGCCCGCTCCCGCTCGTAGAGGTACCATTTCGAAGCCTCTTCGTGCGGGATCGGGAGGGGGAAATGGCTCTCCCCTGATTCGGACAGACGGACCTGGGTCTATAACTGGTCCCAGCGTGACGCTGGGGCCCTGTCGACCCAGGTTCAAGTGTTGCGCCTCGTGCGTGGTGCCCTGCCACGAGTCTGGACCTGTAGGTGGGCCCAGCGCAAAGCTGGGACCCTGCAGGCTTGGGTCGACCTGCAGCATAGCCCCAGGCACGCGCGACCACTCGCCGGGCCCAGCAGGTGTCTCCTGCACACACGGCTGGGGTCCTGCAGGGTCGGTCCTACCTGTGAACCCAACGCAGGGAGGCGCGGTTTGGACGGTGGGGCTGTTAACAGGGGGTTGCTGCTCATCGGGGCTCCCTGGCGTTGCTGGCAAGTACCCAGATTGGGGATTTGCATTGGTGCCGTTAGGAGTGAAGAAACATTGCTGTGCTAAAGTTGGGTTGACGGACAGATTGAAGACTGAACAGGGTTCACGCCTGTCGCTACGCCATCCACCCGATCTGCGCCTGCGACTAGGGGTTGCGGCCCGGATGCTTCAAGCGCCACCAGTCGTTCATCGAAACCATCCATTTGCTTTGATAGACTGGAAACATCCCTGCTCATCCGCATCACATTTTCTTGGATTTTTGTAAGTACATCCATCACACACAGCATCGGATCTTCGCTGCGAGCCTCCTCACGTTCCTTGCTGCGTACAGGATCGGTCCCTGCTTCAAGAGCCATCTTGCTGGTGAAGAAAAGGGTGCGGCTCTGATACCACTTTGATGCAACTGTCTTGGAGGAGGCGTGAAACAGTGGCCGAACTCTTTATTAATCTCAACAAGGATGTTGATAACAAAAGGAAATTCAATAACAATTAAAGAATGAAAAAAAAAGAAAGCAATAGGCAGAAAGAAAAACAGGAAAACTGCAGAAGGTAGAAGACGGCTGAAGTTTTAATATTCTCTGCCTTCACGCAACCCTAGACAGGGCTTCTTAAAGACTGTTTACTGGACCGGGTCGTGGGTCCAGATTTGGATCCGACCCACGATCCGGGTCAGTATCTCTTCGCAGCTGGTTCTGGGGCGTGCGAGCTCCACCACGCCTGACGTAGATGCGCAGAGGTACCTCCTTGCGTCGTGGCTCCGTCCCTGCAAGTGAGTCATATTCACGTGGTCCTTCATCTGCCCTGTGTGGTGGATCGGGTGGCACGATGGGCCCAATCGGGTCCTGCCCTGCATCAGATCTCCATCATGAGCGCTAAGTTTTTGATGAAGTACACTCGGAGTTCCTAGAGGTTTGCAGTCTTTCATGCCTGTCTTGCTGAGAACATCTACGGTGTACTTGTGTTGA
The DNA here is from genome assembly GCF_984573655.1 of Nuphar pumila. Classification (NCBI taxonomy): domain Eukaryota; kingdom Viridiplantae; phylum Streptophyta; class Magnoliopsida; order Nymphaeales; family Nymphaeaceae; genus Nuphar; species Nuphar pumila. The sequence goes on along the minus strand of NC_143252.1, from coordinate 114,943,070 downwards.
GTGAGTGTCAATCCATGAGCCTGGTTGTCAACTTCTACACCAAGGAAATAGCGTAGAACTCCAAGGTCTTTCATTTTGAACCTTTAACCTAATAAGTCTTTTATTTCTTGAATGTGGTCCGCAGAGTTTCCTGTGATGATAATATCATCGACATAAATTAATAATAGAGTGGTCACAGACTGGCTTTTAAAGATAAATAATGAGTGGTCCAGCATGGAACGTGAAAATCCATGTTTCTGAATCTCAGATGAGAAGCTATCAAACCAAGAGCGAGATGCTTGCTTCAGGCCGTAGATGGCTCTTTTTAACCTGCATATATGGGTTTTGCAATTTTGTTCTTGATATCCAGGGGGTTGTTCCATGTATACCTCCTCCTTCAAATCCCCATGTAAGAATGCATTTTTTACATCAAGCTGACTCAACTTCCATTCATGTTCAGCAGTCAGGGAAATGATAATTCGAATCGTTCCCATTCTTACAACCGGACTAAAAGTCTCATCATAGTCTTGCCCTGCTTCTTGAGTGAATCCTTTTGCTACAAGCCTTGCTTTATATCGTTCAATGGTTCCATCTGACTTGTACTTGATTTTGTAGACCCATTTGCATCCGACAACATTTTTGTCAGGTGGTCTGGGAATAACTTCCCATGTTCCACATTCATGCAAGGCTTGCATTTCATCATTCATGGCTTCTACCCATTTCATAGAAGTTGATGCCTGATAATACATGATGGGCTCTTCATCCTTATTGATGGCAGTTAAAAATAATTGAAAATCCAATGAGAAGTTATTATAACTAACCCACCTGTCAATAGGATGCCGTATGCGGTTTGATTTTCTGACTGCGAGGGTATGAGAAGGAGTAGGATTGGCGGCTGAGACCTGATCTAAATGGCTTGATGTTGTCGGTCTCTATCTGGAATAGACAATGCCTTTGTATCTGCCTGGTACTTCCTCTGCATTCTGTGACCCCGACGTCCCAGTGTTCTCAAAAACCTCTTCTTCTTGTTGCACGCAATCTGAGGAACATGTTTCATTGGAGCCAGCAAAAAGTTCTGAGCTTAGCCAAGGATGGTAAATTTCAGTTGGCATACTCGTTGTGTTAGCTCCGTGATCAAAATTTTGTTCATCAAAGACAACATTTCTTGAGGTTCTGATACGTTTGTTGGTGGGATCATAACACCTATATCCTTTGTAGTCATCTGCATATCCTACAAATCTGCACTTTTGGGCTTTGTCTTGAAACTTGTTTCTCAGGGACTGATCGATATGCACATAGCAAACACATCCAAAAACACGCAGATCATAATAACTAGGATAAGTTCCAAAAAGACAGTGATAAGGAGACTTATTTTCCAGAATAACCATAGGCAGTCTGTTTATCACATGCACGACAGAATGGAAGGCTTTTGTCCATAAGTTGATGGGAAGATTGCTGTCATGAAGCATACTCATGGCACTTTCAACGATATGCCTGTGTTTTCGTTCAACAATTACATTTTGTTGAGGGGTGTGAGGACAGGACACCCTTCTTCTTATTCCATTACTTTGAAGAAAAAAGATAAAATCATGGGATGAGAATTCCCCACCTCCATCACATTGGAAAAATTGAATGGACTCAGAAAATTGAGTTTTGAAACCCATGAGGTAGGCAATATATATAACAAGTTATATATATTAATATAAGTTATATATATTAATATAAGTTATATATATTAATATATTATACATATATATAATAAAGTTTTTTACTTTTATATTGGTTTTTGTTTGCATAAATTTTAAGCTAGTGATCAAAATAACAAAGCAACCATGAATGAAAGAAGTTGGATTAAAAAAGATACGTATTTATGCCAACAAATAAGATTACATTGATTTAAAATTAAAATATATAATGCATGTTGATACATACAGATAATTTGGATTATGTTTTGCATTTGATAAGAGGAGTGTTGAATATATGAATAGAGTTTGTAGCTTTATCAACTTTGCTCACAAGAACAATGTCATTAATGAAGAAAAGATAAGGTGCCCATGCATAAGATGCAACAATTGCTTATTTCAGTCAATAAAAAGTGGTGTTGATCACATGGTATGTTTCAGTTTTGTTCAAAATTACACACGGTGGCATTGTCATGGTGAACTGTTGATCTAACCTACAAGAAATGGCCAAACTCTTTGATGAAAAGCAAACAAAGGTTGTAAGCAATGCAAAGACCGAATCGGTCTACTGATTCTCGTGCATGATCTTTGGGCGGACCGAACAAGTTGGGTGCAACCAAGGAGACTGCAATAACCCCTAAAGTAGAGAAGATCTAGCATGCACAACGGGATGAACATATTAAAAAGGGTCTCTACTTCAACTGCAATATGAAGTGGTTCAAGGGTCACACATGCAAGCGATTGCATATTCTTTTGGTTGTAGATTCAAATTTCAACGAGAATGAGCCACCAGATGATGTACCATCAAACAGATCAGCATGTGAGGAGGAGCATGACATCTCCTATCATGCCTCTTTGGTGTGTCTATACCCAACTCGATGCATATAGGGGGTTGGTAAGCTCCCATGAGGTAAATGTCTTGATCGATATGGGGAGTGCCCACAACTTCATATATGAGGATATAGTTTGGAAAATTGGGTGTAGATTTAAAGAACACTATGTTTTTGATGTTATGGTAGGTAACGAGATGAACCTCAAGTGTGTGGAGGTTTGTCTAGACCAGAGTTACCGGAAGCGCCTATCCAGTAGGGGAAGCGTGCTTTCACGATACGCGTTTCGGAAGCATGCTTCCCCCACACTTTCTTTTTTTTTTGTTTTTTGCTTTCCCCTCGCTTCCAGTTCGCTTCCTAGGTCACTTCCGGTTCGCTTCCGAGACGGTTCGTGATTCGCTTCTAAGTTGCCCCACGCTTCCCGCTTCCTAAATTCTTGAAAGTGCCTTGCTTCCCGCTCCCACTTCCTCGACTGACAACCATGGTCTAGACATCCCATTAAAGCTGAAAGGGGCAAAAAATTTGGTAGATTTGTATGTTCTCCCCATACATGGTGTTGGATATGCATTAGTTATGAACTTTGGGCCAGGTTGCATGGGATGTAAAGATAACATGGATTCAATGGATGAATTGATAGATGATGCATTTGGAATATGTGATTCTCATGGTGATAGATTAGATGAGCTTAATGCATATTTTAATTTGCTAAGTGATGTTGAACAAAAACTATATCTTGAATGAGTTAGATTTATAAAGTTGTCAATCATTGTTTGCTTGTTTCATATAAAATGTCTTAATAGATGGAATAATAAATCATTTGACATGTTGCTTGAATTAGTGCACGAGGCATTCCCTAAAGATATACAATCGCCAAAAGTCATATTATGACATAAAGACAAGAATTGCAAAATTTGGTCTCAGTTATTTAAAAAACAGATATATGTCAAAACAATTGTATGTTATATTGAAAAAATATGTTAAAAAAGAGGTATGCAATTTTTGTAAGGTTTCAAGATGGAAAGGAGGTGAAGGTCAATCAAACATTATGACATCGTCATCTTTTAGAAAATTTCACAAAATTCATGTCATTTTTCCTTGATACCAACATTGAAGAGGTTTATGTCAACCAAGATTGCTACTCAAATGAGATGGCATAATGAAGGTTGCACTAAACATGGTGTTCCAAGGCATCATGCAAATTCAATAACTTGAAAATCTTTTAATAAATTGCATCCATATACTTTTCAAATACTTGTAAGTACAATATGTTAAGTATATTGTATTTCTATCAATAACTAGATTCATGCCATATACTTGTAAGTACATTTTGTTAATCATATTTTTTGCATCACATGGCAAATTTTGGGTGTATGAACTCTCTCTCTCTCCCCTCTGTCTCTATGATCAGATGCATACATACATAGTATCATGCGCCAGTACCAAGCAATACAAGACTTGAGAGAGGTTTGGATCTCTTATCATAGGAAAACTTCAAAAACATGTAATATTTCATTACTATTTTGCAGTCATTGATAAATTCCAATATTTTTCATATGTGAAAACTTAAGTAATTATAGGTCTGTAATTGTTTTTTTTAGATGAAGTTATAGCAACATGAATTTGGTATTATGTTTGGAATGCTTAAAGCAAATATTTTGGAGCTCGAGGTTGGTATCCTCTACTACCTTAGTGTTTGAGGATAATGCAAGGTATTGGCCTTTTTACGTCTATAAAACATATCCTTCATGAAGAGGAGAAAGTAATGAATGTGTCTTGTCATGCCAATAGTTGTTATGCTAGCATAAAGGTTGTGTATATCATGCCTGTGTAAAATTAAAATTGCATTACAATTCAATGAGTTATTTTCTTATTTGTATCTCTATTATATATTTTCTTTTGTTTTTAATTTATTTTTCTCCATTATACAGAATAGAAAATATTTTGTGTGGTTAGGAACATGAACTTGAACTATCTCATCCACCTACTGGCAATCCTAGGCGCTCCTCAACAATCCCATGTAAGAGAGATCTTGAATGTGTAACTAACATAAGTTTATATGCTCATTGGATTGTTTGTGATGGTTGACAATGATGATGTTTAGGTTGTGTGTGCAACACTTGTGCCTTCATATACAACCCAAGTTGAAAAAAAAAAGGAAGTACATAAAGCAAAAGGTGAGTACATTTGTTTTTTATACCTTTAGAAAGCATTTATGGCAATAATAAATGTAATATGTAAAATTTGTTTGTAAAGGCAAACAAGTATTAAATGTGAAGAACCTAAAGTAATCGGAAACTTGTTTAAGATTGAGGAAACAATTTTTAGGTCAGATTCTTGAGTTGATGATCATATGCAAGACGAATCTAGTGCACTACAATCCTGGTCAACTGGACATAAGCTTGGCAGTGGGAAGGTAGTTTCTACAAAATAAAAGTTAAGAAGTAACAACAAAAAGATGAGAGTACTATGAAATCAAATAAACCAATTGAGGAGACTCTGCGTCCTATGATCTCATCACATGGAAGGCCAATTCGTAGAGCATCTTTGAAGGTCACCACTTACAAAGAGTTGCTACCCAACATCAAAATGAGAAGAATAGAGCGGTTAATCTCGTGTTCAATGAATGGTAAGTGATTAAAGTTGTTTTTGTTTTGTGTGGATGTAAAAGTACCACCTCCAAGAGTTTAATGTTTTAATAACATTTTTCAATTCCATAACCAACAGTGGTGGGTGAAATTTTCTAGAGAAGATTCTGGGTTATGGAAAAGTTACCCACATACAGAGTTTATTTATTTATTTATTTTTGGATAACTTTGAAAAATTGCCTTGCTCACTAAGTTTTCTAGTGTAAAAAACTCATCCCCCTCACCCACTAGAGAGTACACCTAGCTTCGGCCTCATGGCAAAGGATGTGCACTATGGGTTCAATCTATGTTACTTGGGGATTGGTGATCAGAGGGATCTCATTAGCCACATGTTGGTGAACAAGAAAGGCAGACCGGGTGAGAAAAGCAGCAACCTAGCAAGAGCTCCAATTGGACTAACTCCTCCCAAATGCTCCCAGAAAACTTGGCATAGTGTCGGATATGATTGTGTGGTCTTCATACTATATGAAGTGCCAGTTAACTTCCATTTTATGTAAATTACAAAACTTGGAATCATGCACATGTTATATTTTTTCATTCAATAAAATTATTAAATATTTTCCACACGTTGTCTGTGACATTAATTATTCATTTCACTGAAATTGTTGCAGGATTCTATTTATTTTTGTAACTGCTATATTTGTGACACATAATAAGCTGGAAAAAAACATAGTTTCACTGGCATAATTCTGCATTAATAAAAACATCTTCAATGGCATAAATCTGTTCTAGTAGAACCTGTTTCACTAGCACAGATTAGTTGAAAACTATTTCACTATCACAAATCTGTGTCAGTAGAACGTGTTTCACTTGAGTAGATTATTGCAAGTGAAAATTTCTTCACTAGCGCAGATTTGTGCCAATAGAACCTTTTTCATTGGCGCAAATATGTGCCAGTAGAACCTGTTTCATTGGTGCATAATTGCGCCAGTGAAAGTTTTACCAGTGAGACTTTTACTTGAGCAAGTTTTGCACCAGTAAAGGCTTTCACTGGCACAATTATTGCACCAATAAAACTCCATTTTCTTGTAGTGGAGAGAGAGACACTGTAAGACCTATAAATTTTGTAAATTTTTATCACGAGGTTATGCCGAATTTTGAAATAATATTTTTATTATTTAAATCATGAGATCTAGTGAGATTGATGGTTCAAAGAATTTAAATTTGGAAAGTCGAACCCCACATTTAAATTGGTATTTAGGTGGAAGATCGGATATGGATCTTGGCTAGGTCCAGGATCCAGTATCGATAGTATTTGAATCTAGTACCTGGGTCTGGATCTCAAGAGGATCCAAAATCCAACCCAAGATTGGATACAAAGCGATCCCAATTCTTATGGAATGGATCCAATTTGGATCCTGATCCAAATAGGAAAGGTAAGGATTTAAAATCCTAAGAAAATAAGAATAAGTTATATCTGTATACATAGGATATAGAAAGGTAGACTGGCTCGCCCACCTATGGGACTCACCTACCTTATTAAGAAAAATTAAATCTTAAAAAAAAATAATAACAATGATGCATGTGATAGAATCAAAATCTCCTAAAACCCTAGATTAGGATAGAACACTTACCTAATCCATTTCCCAAAAATGAAAAGGAAATGAAGTGTGAGTCGCCCCCTTATGGGACCCACTTTCCTTCAAAGACAGGATCGACCTCTTCTCTATCTCTATCAATATTTCAAAAATATATATATGGAAAGAGAGATAATGATACATTTATATACCATAAAATGAGTTAAGAAAAAAGATGTTAAAAAGAAAGAGAAGATGGGAAGAAATAAAAAGAAAAGAAAACTTACCTTCAAAAGTGCCGCTAAAGGCCCTTTTTTGTGACTTTGTATATTTTAGCACGCTCGCAAGAAAAGCGTTGAGCTCTACTCTATATATAAAGAGAGAGAAAAAATAGTAGTTGCCTACCACTTTTCTAGCCTACTATGAGCGAACAAGTGATTTCAAGCTGCTTTTCACAAATATGAACCTGCAGATTTGTTTGACATGGTCTATTGGTTAGCAAACGACACTTGGATCATGTTTTTTTTATAAAAACATGAATTTTTAAGCCTTGAATATTTATAAAAATCTTAAACTATTGACTTTTTAATCTCATAAAAACCTACCTCTATGTCTAAATCGGATGATCCAAGAGTCGATCCTGTAAAACCAATCATGTAGAATACATCTATGAGTCAGATTAAGGAAAATGTTAAAAAAAAACCTTCAAAAGCTTGGTAAGCTGGCAGTAGGCCAGAAGAATCTAGTGTGCGTGTATATATATATATATATATATATATATATATATATATATATATATATATTGAAATGCATAGTTACTTGATCAATAGATACTTAACATGTGCTTAATCATGTTGACCATCCATCGTGGGCGTGATGGACAATCAGTGCACAAAAAAAAACAAAATGACAATGTTTTGGTGCAAAAATGAGCAAAAACTATTTAGCAGCATTTTTATGCACCATTAAATCTCTAAATTTTGTTGGGACCTTTAGCGACACGTAAAATTGTCGCTAAATGGTCCACAGGGAAACTGAGACCTTTAGGGGCATTGTAAAAGCACCACTAATACTCTTTTCACCCATTTTTGCATAAAAAAAAGTTGTGCGTCAACAACACCAAGTAGATGTTCAAGCACCTATTGATTACTCATCTCTCTCTCTCTCTCTCTCTATATATATATATATATATATATATATATATAGAGAGAGAGAGAGAGAGAGAGAGAGAGAAATGGGTAGGTGCGAAATTAATAAGTGCTAAAAGGGTTTTTCTGCCTTTTCGGTATTTTTTTTTGCAGTTTCGACCCTATAAATGTGTTGAGCATGATTGATTTACGAGAAATTCATACCTGAATCATGTGTTCTTGATGAAAAAAATGATATTTAGAGCCTCAAAACAAAGATTTTGGACCGTTGATTTTTTGAACCTTATAAAAACCCACCCATGTGTCGGAATCCAATGCTTCAAGAGCTGATCCCTATAAAGTCAAGTACATAGATCACATTAGTACTATCAGAATTTAAAAATAAAACGAAACCCTTGACCCTAAAAAACTCATTTACACATCATTTGGCATCTCTCTCTATCTATCTATCTTTATATATATATATATATATGTGTGTGTGTGAAAAGTGATAGCTCCTGCAACGAATCAGATTTAAGGAGAGTATGAAAAATCCCTTGTTTGAATAGCGGTAGGTTAGAAAAGTGGTAGGCAGCATCTAGGGCACAGACACTTATGGAAAATTGTTTGATCGGCAAACTTCATCTTGAGTGTCTCCACACCTGTTTGCCACGTGTGCTCAAGCCACAAGGTCAGAAACAGAAACACAGAGAATTTTCCCATTCTGTGGCAGTCAAGTACCTCCATGAAATTCTTCCTCCTACAGGCCTCCTAATTGGCAGAGCACAACCAATGATCAGGCCTGAGTACTTTCAAAACATAGAAAATCACTATGCGTGTAGTTTTACACAGAAAATCTTTGCCCGCATTGCAATTTTCTGCATGTGTTTTACACAGAAAATCACCGCACACGTCAGCGATTTTCTGTGTCTTGTATTCCCCGAGCACTTTGTAGAATACTCGGCTCGATCACCTATTCACGCCTCACTGGACATATTCTTAGACAACAATGTCCCATGATGTGTTCCATAACAGGTTTTGTTGGAGACGCACTCCATCTGCTCGACAAAATGCCACATCGTGGTTGTCGATCATTTTTGGCCTTTCAACAGGCGTGGAGCAAAATTACCGTTACTCTTCTTTCAGCTCCAGATGGCCCATGTGAAGCCTGACCAGTTCGTTGTGACTCTATGGGAGCACGCTCAGGGTTAAGCACGGTGAAAGGGGATGCCCAGCTACATGATTATGCAATCAAAGTTGGTTTCTACTAATCTTTGTTGGTGTCGCTTTAGTTGATGTTCACTTGAATAATTGTTACATTAAGGAAGCACGATTTGTTTTTAGATAAAGTTCCGGTGAAGAATGCTGTTACTTAAACTGCAATTCTTGCTGGGTACTGGCTGAAAGGGTGAGATTTCCACTGAATTAGTTTGCCAGATGACGAAAACTTATGACCTTCCAATAAGCCCTTGTTCTCTAGCATGATTAATGCTTGTTCACTTCTGACATTGCTTGATAATGGCCAGAAAAGATTATGCTTACGTTACAAGAAATCAAAGTGATTTAGCTGTTTCGGTAAATATCGTGCTTACTTACATGCATTCAAAATGTGGAGACTACTCAAACTGTTTGCTATGCACAACATAGATATGCTTTTCAGGCTTTTCAGATGTTTGAGGAAAATTCAGGGAAACAGGTATTGAATCACTTTTGTTGGATTCCTCTCCTTGTAACCACGTCAAGTTTTCTGAAATTGGACTCCAGCATTTCCGTTCAATGAAGCGTGAGTTTAACATCAATCACAGAGTGGGACATTATGTTTGCATGATTGGCCTTTAGGCAGAGCTGGTAAACTACATGAGGTAAAGTCGTTTGCAGAACATTCGCTTAAGAAAAAAGACTAAAAGTTGCTCATAAGACAAATGCCCATTGAACCTGATTCAGTCATGTGGAGGAATTTGTTGATTGTGTGTAGAAAAGCTGGCCAATTTGGCTATGGAATTAGCTGTGTCATTAGATCCAAACGATAGTGGTTCACACGCTACGCTCTCGCATGTGATTGCATCTGCAGGAACTTGGGATGATGTGGAGGTGGGAGAAGGGATGTGTAATGGAATTATAAAGAAACCAGTATGCACTAGGATTGAAGAATGAGGTTAATGCATTTACACGGTGATCTGATATGTTAAGTCTTATGAGGATCGATTCTAAACATGACGAGTATTGTATATGTGCCTGACACTTTCTCTTTCACAATTGTGAATGGCTACTGAATTTGTGTTGAAAATCATACCTCAACAAATATTTCCCAACTAGCTGAAGCTTGTTTCTGATCTTTCTTATGTAATTGTGTAAATCGCTCTCTCTCTCTCCCTATATATATATATATATATATATATATATAGAGAGAGAGAGAGAGAGAGAGAGAGAGAGAGAGAGAAAATTCCTCAGACAAGTAGCTGGGTTTGAATAACAAGTCTTGGGAGCTATCGACTGCCACACAAAGTTATGTTGTTTTATCCCCAAAATCTTTTTTTTCTCTATTATTAAACAAATTTATTCTAATTTTTGTGCATGTGGAAGCATGATATGGTGGGCTGGACTTGTAGGTCCTATTTTGATTCACTGTCCTAAATTTGGTTAAAAGTAGAAATGATGGAAAAAAAACATACTAATAACTATGCTGATGTTATTGACCAGTCAAGAACCTCCCACCTCTCCGAATGTCCTAGATGTTTCTTTGATGATTGTTCTACATGTGATTGAAAGCAATGCATACAAACACACGAAGAGGGAAAAAGTAATCAAAATGGAGTCCATGCTATGTCAAACACAGGAAGGACCCTCCGATCTCTAAATGGATTCTGTTGAAGGAGTTTCTTCTACACAAACACTCAAGACATGCACACAGAAAATACTTACAAAGGCAAGTTCAGTATGAGCTGGCCCTTTCTGGTCCAGGACCTAGAAAGATGCAATATCTAGAGGAAAAAGCAGGAGTTTTTCATATGGCAGGGAAAGGAAATGAATATCTGAATGGTAAGGTATGCCATCCATCACAGCATGAGTCTATCAACTGTCTATGAAGCAATGCCTTCTTGATCCGGTGGAGGAGCGCCACCATGTTCCGGAAGCGCAAGCACACACATGACCGGCCGACGCGAAAGCCTAGTGTCACTCTCTTCCTCTTATTCCCTAGCCTCACAGTGCTGCCTCGCCTTCGATGGCGCCGCCCATAAGAATCTGGTAAGAACCTGTCTCTGCCACAGCATGACCACTCAACTGCTAGAACTCTCCTCATTCTTGCACCAAATGCAGAGCTCTACCTCTGCTGCATGTTTATAGCTTATACTTTGCAGCTCAGCTCAATGAGTGAGTTTCATGGTGGCATTTGTTTTAATTAGATTCCTGTTACTAAATAATGATGATGAAGCTACCTTTTTTTTCTTTTTCATTTTTTAATTGTGCGTGGCATGAGTAGGATCACTATATACTCTTAAAAATATTAGGGTGCATAAGATGCTATTGTGTATATGTACAAGCTATTTTCATATTGATTGACTAATATATTTATAAAACCATGAAGTCTCACCTGCATTTCTTAGTGGATGTACCAAGATTGTCAGATTAGGAAACGGAAGCGAGAAGTGATGCATTTGAAAATGTATAGGAAGCGGAAAGCGAGGAATAAAAAAACAATATAAGAATTGAATGAGAATTAAAATGGAAAACAAATACAAACTAAAATAAAAGTGACTATTCTTAAATTTCATGATTTTTTAGCATAAGAATTAAATTTTTAATAAAATCTAAAAATGGTGACCGCCGATTCAGAGAAAGCATATGAAAGTGAATGAGAAGCGTGAGAAGAAATACATAAAAAACAAGAAAAGTAGAGTGAGAAAACATATAAGAAGAATAGATGAAGCGTGGAAAAATCAAGATTCTCATCAAGTTTCAAAAGCAAGGAGTATGCGAGAGTTTCGCAGACTTCCCACCTATCTACTAATCTATGAACTTAAAACATTAAATAAATAAGATATTGGGACAATATGAGACTCGTTCCTCTTATTTTCTGTAGATAAGCAGGTGTTCACATGCCGATTGGTCTATGCATTGGGAAAACAGAAATAAATTGCACCTCGAACAATGTGATAGTGACCAATTTAATTATAAAAGTCTATGTCAAGTCAATTTAGCAATTCAAGAATGGCTTATTTAATTTAAATTTTTGCATTTTTTTTGTGGCAAGCAAGGGACTAAACAAAGGGATGCATTATATCTGTTTGGAGGAAAATGTACAGATTTTTTTCTCAACAAGTTGCTTTAATTGGGACTGATTCTGCCTCTGGACGACAATAAAATTGTATTTATATTAGATATAAAATTACCAATTTCCTTGACATTGATTTGTCATAAAAATTTTTACAAACATTAATCTAATGCAAGTGAACGAGGATAATGATTTCTCCTTTTACAAATGTCTATTCTTAATTTTCACTAGGGGTTGGTAGGGCATCTTTGTCTTTGATTCTTGTTTTTAATACTTTTATTATTATGATATGGAACAATAAAACATTTGTTCTCATGATGGAATCAGTGGCTTTATGTATTATGGCATGTGCAGGCATTGGTGAGATAGTGAGAGTTTGGTTTGCAAAGGATGCTCGTGAGCTTTGCCAGTCAAAACGGACTGCAAGTCATTCTGCTTTTTGAGGAGTTGGATTATACAAATACAAATTCCCTGTTTTTTTTCGGTTCTTACACATCAATGACATGCTCCAGGCGGAAAGTGACATGCTTATGCTGTGTGTGCCTCCTTTCTCATACTTAGCTGTGATGGATGGACAACCCAGTTGCATTTTTTAACATTACGAACTAATAAAAAACAGTTTATTCTCTCTCTCTCTCTTCACCATCTAGATTGTGGTTGTTTTGCTCTTATGTTTCTCTTTTGTCTCTCCCATCCAATATTCTGTTGGATGTATTTTGGTAATGTTGAATGGTGAATGTTCTCTCTCTCTTTCTCTCTCTCTCTCATGGTTTCTCTAAGGTGGTGTTTGATTGCCTCATAAACCCTCAGGTTTCCTTGGAAATGCATGCAAAACCGTGCATTTTTGTGGGGCCCACCACCAAAGTCTAAACACCTGGTTCTCTTTTCCGTGAAAATGGAAGTCGGATTCCGGTGATTCTCTTGTGGGGCCCACCACAGAAAAACTTGCATACAAGTCTGATTCTGCTGATTCATATCCATGGGATCATTTGGACCAAAAAAATAAGAAAAAAAATGATGTTTGTTAGTCATTATATATATATATATATATATATATATATATATATATATATATATATATATATATATAAGTTGGTGGCATCTGCCTTCCACTTTTTTGCCTGCCAGCCACCTGGCTTTTGAAGAGTTTTTTTATGTTTTTCTTAAATTTACTATGAAAATGAGTTCTGTAGGAATCGACCCTTGGATCATCGGATTCCAACACACATGTAGGTTTTTATAAAATTTACAAAAATAATGATAAAAGTTTTCATAAATGCTCAAGGCTTAAAAAGTCATGTTTTTTATAGAAAAAACATTATCCATGTGTCATTTCTTAGCAAATTGTCCATGCCAAACACATTTGGAGGGTCAAATTTGCCAAAAACAACCGTTTACTCGTGGTAGGCTGGCAGTAGGCTAGAAACATGGTAGGCAGCTGTTACTTTATATATATATATATACACGAAAAGGGGTAACATTGGTCAAACAAAAAATCGGACGCGCCTAGCTCGTCCAAGTGTGTGTGACTGCCGCAAAATGCCTGGGTGGAAAAAAGGGACTTACCGGCTGTCATGATTGCCACTAAATACTTTATTTCCTATGAAAGCATGTGCGATCAGACTCATATGGGTCCGGCATACACTATATATAGAACTGAACATATTAGGCTCTCTTTTCTCATTTTACCCATTAGGTCCAATAGTTTGAAGTGTTTTATGATAGATCTGAATCATTAAATGTATTTAGCATGCTCGATTTAGTGGGAATCAACTCTTGGATCATGTTTTTTTCGACAAAAAAATATATTTTTATGAGCCAGAAAAAATTCATGCTTTCATAGCCATTGATTTTGGATCATCAGAAAAACATGTATACAGGTCATATTCTGGTCATCCAAAAGCTGGTTCCCACTAAACAAAACATATAGGTTCACTAAACAAAACATATAGGTCACATCTATGGGGTTAGATGTGAGGAAAAATACCAAAAACTACTATTTTTTAAGGGGCTTAATAGGGCAAAACGAGAACATGGAGCAGAATGAGTGCATATATATATATATATATATATATATATATATATATATATATATATATATATATATATATATATATATATTAATGTGTTTCTTAGGTCTCGTTAGACCCCTTCAAAAATCATAGTTGTAAGTATTTTTTGCACATCTAACACCATAGATGTGATCTATAGGGTTTGTTTAGTAGGAACCGGCTTTTGGATCGCTGAAATCTTACTCATATACAGGCTTTTTTGGTAATCCAAAATCAATGGCTATGAAGGTGCCAATTTTTTTTGCTCATAAAAATATGTATTTTCATCAAAAAAGCATGATTCAAGAGTCTATTCTCACTAAATCAATCATGTTGAACCCATCTAACGGTTCAGATCTATCATAAAACACTTAAAACCTATAAAGCATAATGGAGCAGAACAAGAAACGGGGCCTAAAAAGTTCAGTTCTCATATTATATATATATATATGGGTGAGGCCTTGCAAAAGTAAGCAGGATAACTTGGAAGCCAAGCCAGCGGCTTGTAGTAAGCTAGCAAATGCAAGTTGCAGAAAGAATGTGTTTTTTTTCAAGTGATTGCGGTCTTATAGTTGCAGTTCAAGGACTGGGAATTGCACGGCCTCTTATTAACTAATTAAAAAAAGACAAAATGAATTATAAAATTTCACTAACTCCATCGCCGAACCTTAGAGGCACTTTTTGTTTTGAAAAGCCAACCAAATAGAAAGATACAATGAGATTTCCCCTATGATGATGAATGGTACAGATCTGGATGGATGAACAAAGAGATGTATTAATGGCAGACAAGCTACTAAGACACTTGCTCCGCACAGTTCAAAATCCCAATCCAATCTACATCAAAGCAAAAGAAAAAGTAAAGGGTGAAGGAGGCGGTTTTTGTTTCTCCCAAAACTTCTGCGAATGGTGTGGCCTGTCTCGACCCTCATGGATTATGAAAAATGATTCCAAATGCACAAGTCCTATCTTACCCAACATCCACCATTTTATATTAGGCACTTCCTTAACTCCATCCTATCAACTATACTCCGCTTATGTGTAAGCTTCACACAAATTTCATGACCCAATTCATAGTCCGAGGCTAGTGAAGTATCAAAGAAATAGTATCTTTTAGGTAGTCATAGTCCAATTCTCTTTCTTTTTCAGGCTTCTAACCTTTCCATAATGTTTTCTCATATATATATATATATATATATATATATATATATATATATATATATATATATATATATATATATGTGTGTGTGTGTGTGTGTGTGTGTGTGCGTGTGTGTGTGTGTGTGTCAGAATAAAGTGTATCCTTGAAACCATTTATCTCCCAAATTGTGTGAGACCTCTTTAAAAACATGTGGAAGTTTTTTGCACAATCCAAACCTATAGATGTGTTTATCATTGCTTAATTCCCAAAAAACATGTTTTAAATTGAATCAATTTAACAAGAATGTTTGATTTTTAGTTAATCAATTTTTTGGTTCAATATATACCGTCCATTTTTTCATTGAGCTAAAAACACATCTAAATATCAAAAAGCCATAAACTAATACATGTTTTATGCTAAATAAAGCATAGAGATCAAATATATGGGTTTCAATTAACCAAAAAACAGATTTAAGCATGTTTTCTAAAAGGGTCTGGGATGGTATGGGAGATAAATGGTTTGAAAGATACACATATATATATGTATATATTCAGGCTGGACCGAGCCGGCTCGCTTTGAGCCAAGCCAAGGCCAAATTTATTGGCCCCAGCCCATGGGGGGCTGCCCGGCACATGCCCACCTCTATCTGCCATTGATTTGCATGCCATCAGCGGACAAGGGCATAGCTATGATTCATGTGAGAGGGGGGCAAACAGGAGTGTAGCAAAAAAAAATTGGTGTGATAGTCGGGGGTTCGGAAGCAGTGGCCCCGAAAAAAAAAATTTGAGATAAAATAAAAAATGGCTACAATTATTAATAAAAATCTATTTCATATGGACAAATCAAAATATTTATTGCAGTCAGTGCTGGGCTAAACAAATGGATAAAAATCTATTTCATATGGAATCAAGGCTGGAATAGGATTGGGCTTAAAAAAAAAAATAATTGTTTCGGGAGTCTGGTCTCTTACTCCTTCTAGGTTCAACCACTTCCTCAGACTCAAAGAGTTTGAAATGAGAACAAGATGGTTCTACCCCCAGATCTGTCATCCTTTCCACATGTTCATGAATGAAACCAGAAGTTGAAGGTATATCTAAAGAAGAAAGATTCTGAGGTATACCAACTTTCATGGGAAATACATCCTCAAAGAATGTGGCTTCTCGAAGCTCAACAATAGAGTTTACATCTATGCCAGATATTTCAGACTTAATTACTAAGAACTTGTAGACATAAATGTTCTCTACATAACCCAAAAAGACAGCATCTACTGTTTTAGGACCCAACTTCTTCCTATTGTGCTTTAGGACAAGTACCTTAGCAAGGCACCCCCACACTTTAAGGTATTTCAAGCTAGCTTTCCTATTTCTCCAGAGTTCAAAAGGGCTACTGTTCTCATGCTTCTGAGGAACTCTATTCAGAATATGGCAAGCCGTATTCAGAGCATCCCCCCACATATAGGTAGGTAATCCAGAACTCCCAAGTAGAGCATTTATCATGTCAGTTAAGGTTCTATTCTTTCTTTCTGCAATCTCATTAGATTGAGGAGAATATGGTGCAGTAAACTCATGAACTATGCCAACAGACTTGCAATATTCATCGAGTTTATTAGAGGTATATTCTCCCCCTCTATCAGACCTCGGTCTTTTCAGTTTTCTACCAGATTGTGTTTCTGCTTCATTCTTAAAATAAGAAACTTATCAAAAGCTTCATCTTTTGATTTTAGCAGATACACATAACAATATTTAGTGCCATTATCTATAAAAGTGATAAAATACTTTTTATGATTTCTGGTTAACACTCCATTAAACTCACAGATATCTGTGTGTACCAGATCCAATATTTCAGAATCTCTAACAATCGTATGAAAAAGTTTCTTACATTATTTTGCTTGCACACAAATTTCACATTTTTTTGTTTTATCAATGGAATGCTCAGGAATCATTTTCAAATTCATCATGCATTTCACAGAATTGAAATTCACATGACCTAATCTATTATGTCACAAATCAGATGATTTTATGTTATATGCAACATTAGACAATGAATTAAAAGAAACATCATTTTCTAATTTATCAATGCAAACATGTGCAACACGAAGTTTAAACAAACCATCATTTAAATACCCCTTGCCAATAAATGTTCCAGAATATAAAATAACAACTTTATTACATTTAAAGTTAAATTCATAACCCTCTCTAACAAGACATGAACCACTTAGAATGTTCCTTCTAACTACAGGCACATGGTGCACTTTGTGTAAAAAGAGAACTCGTCCTGAAGAAAACTTCACATTCACGCGTCCAATCCCTAACACCTTTGCAACCGTTGAATTGCCCATAGTCACGGATCTGCCTGCAACAGCTTGGTATGAGACAAAGACAGACTTATCAGCACAAACGTGCAAATTAACCCCAGTGTCAACCAACCACTCAGTTGACTCATAAACGTGATAGATTTGCAGGTTAACAGAAACATACCCAGTCATGGTCCCAACGACCTCAGTCACCATGTTGACTTGAAGCGTTCCGTCTATGGTCCCATGAGCTTTGGCTTTCTTGGAAGGACATTCTTTAGCCTAGTGCTCAACCTGCCCACAGTTTCAGCACAGTTTGTTCTTTGCCTTTTTGTGGATTTTGGCCTTAGGTTTAAACTAGTTTTTCATTGCAGATTTCGGTTTTTGTTCCTTTCCCTTAAAAGATCCGGTCATCATGTTCACTTTAGGTTATTCAGTTGGCATTAGGACATGTTTCTGGCTTCTATGCTCCTCTTCAATGGCAATGACTACCATAAGATCATCCAGGGAAATCTTTCCTCTACGGTGCTTGAGTGACATACCAAAGTCTACCCAGGACTTAGGGAATTTCTCCACGATGATCATAACTTGAAACTTCTCAGGAAGCTTCATATCAGCCTCAGCCAAACTATGAAGCAACAACAGAAACTCGTGTGCTTGCTCAGTGACCGACTTGCCCTCAACCATCTGATATTTCAGAAACTTGGCAACAAAGTACTTTTCAAGACCTTGGTCTTTGGTATTGTACTTCTTGTCAAGTTGATCCCATAGAGCCTTAGCAGTGGTAGACGAGGAGCAGTATACATCGAATAACGTATTGGACAAAGCCAACAGTATGCAACCACGACATATATTGTCCTTTTCTTTCCACTCTACAACCGCAATTACTGCAGTAGGGTCAGTATCAGAGACTGAAAAGCAGTCGAGTTCCAGAACCGACAACAGCCCTATCGTAGTGAACCAAATTTTTATGTGTTGCTGCCAACGCTTGAAATTTTGACCGACAAACTTTTCTGGCATACCGGACATGTCCACTTTTGGTACAAAAGCGGAAGAGGTCGACATGCTTAGAATCTTCTCTAAGACTGTTGGATCGTATTTTGGATCACACAGTTTCACAATCATAATCATGATATAAAGCATGATATAAATCATAATATGCAGCAGAATACAAATCATGATTTTCAGCAGATCGAAACATAAACAGGGAGTAGGCATGTCGAGTTCCACCATATACCAAAATCCAGACATATGCAAATGAACAAACATGTGCATAGAACACAATAACAACAACAGAGGCATGTTAATACTGTGTAAAAGGCTAAGGCGTACGAAAGTACTCCCCTTAGAGAAGATTCGCCCCCACATACAGTGCAAAACAGGGTCCGGTGTCCTTCCCCCAGGATACAATAGCCTCGACGATCAGACTGGTGCACTCCGACGGATCGTCCTTCGAAAACAACCTCCAAGAACCAAAGTTGCGGGAACCACCCTTTCGGGACAACTCAGGAGAGAGAGAGAGCAACGGGAAAAGAGAAAAATCGCAGAGCTCTTCCTCAGAAATCAACATCTCGAATCTGTGTGTAACCCTGTCCCTAACCATGCTTTTATAACCCACGAACGGTTACAAAGCGTGGAAGGAACCCGTTACGGAATCCGAGGGGACGTGACCTATAACGGACTTCGAAGGATCGAGATCCGTTACAGAATCCGAAGAGCCATAACGGGCATGAACTACGAGGAGTCATGACCCATTATCATTTCTCGTAACCCGTTACAAAATTCAAATATCCATAGAAACTTTGGGCAAAAAGGTAATTTGGTCTTGATTGGATATGGCCCTAAAGGGCCAATGACCCGAACCCGAACCGGCGCGGCAGGCGTGCGCACGTGCGTGTGTGTGTGGTAGTCATCCCAACCTCTTGTTCTCAAGAACAAGTATAAGAATTTACATGTGGCTTATAAAGCCCACAACAAACTCAAGCATAATCAATATGGGACTATTCCACATCATCAAAACCATTCTCCTCCAAACAGCCACGTTTCACATTTGAATTTTCTCTTCCCTTCCTTCTTACACCTAACAATTTGTCCAATAACAGTGGACAATATATATATGGGTATCTGGCTGCCTAGTATGTTTCATGCCTACCACAAGTGAACAAGGAATTTTTTGGTTGGTTTTTGCAAATCTAACTCGCATATGAGTTTGGCATGGAAGATTTGCTAGGAACAATACTTGGGTCATGTTTTTATCTGCCTATTCCATTTGGTGCCTACCACAAATGGACAAGAGATTTTCAAGTTTTTTTCAAATCTGACCCCAATTATATGTTTGACATGATCAATTTGCTTAAAAACGACACTTGGATCATGTCCTTTGATAAAAAAGCATGAATTTTTAAGCCTTGGATGTCTATGATATTTATAGAAAATTTTTCTCGTCAATTTTCAAACCCCACAAAAACCTACTTGTGGATCAGAATCGGATGACACAGAGTCAATTCCTATAAAACCAAACACGTAAAATGCATTTATATGGTATTATTTGAGAAAAACATAGAAAAGGACCCTTAAAAAGTATGTAAGTTGTGGTAGGCACAGATCGGTGTAAGTAGCTACTCTATATATATATATATATATATATATATATATATATATATATATATATATATATATATATATATATATATATATATATATATGTATGTATCAATGTATGTGTGCGTCTGGTGCAAATGTGCAAATGAAAACTCATAGGTGCAAGTTGTTTTTACTCAATCACGTGTTCAACATAGTCAATTTGTTAGAGATTGACTCTTGGATCATGTTATTTTGGTGCATTTTATGGTGTTAGATTTTTTAATTACTAAAAACACAGCACATAAGATTCCCGTGACTATGTAGGTCATATAGGTAAGGTTAGATTCACTTAAAAAAATACAAACAATAAGACATTGCTTGTTTCAACTAATTGATTCCGTGTGCACATCCGTCACACACACACATATATATATATATATATATATATATATATATATATATATATATATATATAATGAGTGATGTGTATCTTCCTGACCTCTTTAAAAAACATATTTGCATGTGTTTTTTGTTTAATCTAAACCTATGGATGTGATCTCTATATTTTATTTAGCAAAAAACATGTATTATTTTAAGCATTTTTTATATTTAGATGTGTTTTTAGCTCAATGAAAAAATCAATGGTATATATTGCACCAAAAAATTAATGAACTGAAAACAAGAATTCTTGTTAAATTGATTTAATCTAAAGCATGGTTTTTAAGAAATAAGCAATGATAAGCATATCTACAGGTTTGGATTATGCAAAAAACTTGCACAAATATGTTTTTTAAAGAAGTCAGAGATAAATTGTCTAGAAGATACACATTTCTCTCTCTCTCTCTCTCTCTCTCTCTCTCTCTATATATATATATATATATATATATATATAGGAAAAATATTTGCTACTAATGAAGGTAAGGAACTAATGAGTTAGAAATCATAGGTACAAGTTATATTAACTCAATTAACTACATAGAGTTGCTCAACATGGTTTGTTTTCTAAGGATCAAGCCTTCGATCATGATTATTTATATAAAAATATGATCTTTTGAGTTATGAAATTTTGGCACATTATGGGCCGATAATTTTTGGACCCTTTAAAAACCTAATTACTTATCATAATCACATGATTCAAAACAAGTTTCCTGCTAAACAAACCATGTAGATCATATCCATAACATTTGATCTACACAAAATTAGAAAAATTTGAAGAAAAGAGTGATTTTTACTCATTAGTAACCAATATTTACCTATATATATATATATACTCAATCTAACCACACAGATGTGTTCAACATGGTTTGTTTGCTAAGGATCAAGCCTTAGATCGTGCTTTTCTAATGTAAAAATGTGATTTTTTGAGTTATGATATTTTCACACATTGTGGGCCGTTGATTTTTGTACCCCTTTAAAAATCTAATTACTTTTCATAATCACATAATTTCAAACAAGTTTCCTACTAAACAAACCATGTAGATCATATCTTTAACATTTGACATACAAAAAATAAATAAAAAATTTGAAGAAAAAAGTGATTTCTACTCATTAGTTCCGTACCTTTCTTAGTAGCCAATATATATATATATATATATATATATATATATATATATATATATATATATATATATATATATATATATATATATATATATATATATATATATATATATGTAAAATCTGAACAAGACAATTTACATCATTGTCTGAACAAGACAACTCACGTCATTTTACACTTGACTGTAAAATCAAACCATTTCATAATTTGCCTGCGTAACTCCTGTATTTGAAAAAATATGGGATTTCTATCCGAACTGACGCTAAAGATTTAATTAAAACTCTAAAACATTTATTAAAAAAACTTATATCCGATTTTCTTGCGACTGATTGAGTTGTACATTAGCATTGTCCTCCAAAGAATTCTCAGAGGCACTGTCATCAATAGACAAAGTTGACAAACTCTCAAACTCTCTGCTGAACTACCATTTTCACTATCTGAAGTTCCAAAATATGTTTCTTCCAAAGGTTTTTCGAGGCTCCAATACATGATGCTAGCTGTAAGAGTAAGCATCATCTTCAGGTTCACCTGTTGATCAAACGATAACCATGGAAACCAAGCAAACCATTATAATAAGGGGAAAAAAAGAAGGTGAAATGAACTACAAACTAAATCACCTCCATAATATCTTCTGGCAAGAGGAAAATAGAGCATCCAAGTTTTCTTACAACACATAATGTAGGCAGCATTCATCTTTTTCTCTTCACCTGCATGGATATCCCAAAACATTAAATACCACTCCAAGATGCTATTTAGTCTAAAGTATGTTCATTAGTAGTGAAGTAAATGGGGGGTGAATCGGAGTAAAGCATAAACTGTATGAATCCATGATTCATCCTAGCCCTTTCCAGTTGCCTCCGTTATATAGTATACTAATTTAGCTGTGGCATTAATCACAAACCCAAGCTGGCCAAACTAGGCTATCAGCCCATGTAGGTTGAGGCTCTAATGTGCTTAAAAAGTTGTCCATAAAATTGACCGCAGAATATGTGCATGCCCACATGTGTGCATGCAAGGTGTGTTTTGCATCTGAAAAGAGAGACATAGTTCGAGAAGGAAAGAAGCGAAATGCATCTAAACTTCAAAAACAACTTTTATACAAACAGAGGCAATTTTGTGAAATTTTCATATTCTGAAAAAATAAGAAGAAATAATAGTAATAAGATACTGTTGTGAAGCCCATTAAAAAGACAATGGTGTGGTGCGTCCATTATTAAAAAGCTTTAGTCAAAGCCTGTGTTCAACAACCAATCGAGGTAACTGCTTAGAATCCCAAAATAAAAAACACTAAAAGGATCGCTTCCACTTCATGTTTCATAAGCATTGGGAATGCTCAAAGTTGCCTTCAAATAATGAGAACATAATTTACTTGCAATCTCACATGGACTTTGATTTAATGAAGTTGATAAGATAAGTAGAATGAATAGAAAATTGCTTTTCAAACAATTCAAGCCATGTGCATTAGGATAAATAAAACCCTAAATACTTGTCATGGACTGATCATATGCCATTATCTAATTGGTCCTTAGTTCAATAACCTCCCAAAAAAGGATTTGTCAGAAAGTTCTTTTTATTCTTTTTGCTTCCAATTATCCTGCAACTGATCAATTCGAAGAGAATGAAGAGGAAACAGATAAGAGTATAATTTCAAAAGTGTTTATCCAGTATAATTTTAGAAGAGTGTTTAGTGAATATACGAAAATACATAGCAATTTCTATTAACATGAAGTATTGAAAAATCCTACAATA
Organism: Nuphar pumila; assembly: GCF_984573655.1. Lineage (NCBI taxonomy): Eukaryota > Viridiplantae > Streptophyta > Magnoliopsida > Nymphaeales > Nymphaeaceae > Nuphar > Nuphar pumila. Next base: position 114,919,645 of record NC_143252.1, on the reverse strand, counting down.
TACAACTATATAGAATTAAAACAAGCCTAACAAACACAGCAGTAACTCCACAATTATGAAAACATTAGATTACCTTTTTCTCCTCTTGTGACAAGTTTCCAACTCACCACTCGAGGCTCCACTGCACTAAGAAGCTCAAGGAAAAATATTCCATTTACAAGATTCTTGTTCTGTACATTTGTGCAATATGATGGCACACAATTGGTTTAAGCCCGATATATACCACATTTAAAGGAAAAACAGTGCCCCCAATGTTATATCCTTAATTTTCAGAGGTGAGTCAAGCATACCTTGAAGCTCTCCATTTTAGAATTTCTTCCTGAGCCCTTAACTTTAGCATTAGCCCAGGTCAGGATATCTGAATCTGTCATCTCTCTGTCACTGGAATGATGTCGCAGGTTCTTTAAGAGATGGAGAATGTTGTAGCGCATCAGTTGCCACAGAAAAGCTGGACAAACAGAGTTCAAAAAAACAAAAAAACAAAGGTAAACACTAAGGTAAAGGATAAATAGCTCACGTATTAAAATTCCTAACAATTTAAGCCACGATTTTGGTTGTTGATTATAAGCAATCTAATGCTTCTAAGTTCTAACAGTTTATGTGGAACTCAAGTTGCATGATGGTATCTCCTTAGCATTCACTAGATTGTAAAATTCTTAAAAGTTAAAATCAAGGTCTAATGCAAAAAAAAAAAAGTAAACACTATGGTAAATGACAGAGCTTACATATTAAAATGTTTCTAACAATTTAAGCCATGATTTTGATTGTGGATTATAAGCAATCTAATGCCTCTAACAATTTATGTGGAACTCAGGTTGCAAGATTGTAGCTCCCTATCATTCACTAGTTTGTAAAATTCTTAAAAGTTAAAATCAATGTTTAATGTGTGCAATTTGATAGTTACAAAAAAATTCAAAAACTTATTGCTCCAGAAGACAAGAGCTTTACAAAAAAATTCTTCAGAACGAAGAAGCAAAAGGAAGCAAAAGGGCACAGGGGCTTACCAAGAATAAGTTTCTTATTTCCTTGAACGATATCATTTCCAACAACATTAACAAGGGAAATTTTCAATTGTTTACCAATCCTCAACCTGGTTACAGTTCTCCACTTTTCTGAATGGCATTTTAATTGGAGGCTTTGTTGCATGTTTCCAGTTAACAATTCCTGGTGATATCTTGTCAAGAACCTCTAGAAGGACCCACCTGCACATACAAAAGTTCACCGTTGCAAAGATCTTTGGAAGCAGCAACTTAGCAATTTACTTTAGTAGAAATATAAAAGAGTGACCGCCTCACCCATTTCTAACATCTTCAAAGACATAGTCGATATAGGTAAAATTTCCAAGACTACTGATCCACAGTCGAAAAGATTACTCTTCCATGGAAACTAGCACATCTTCTGGAATAGCCTCTGTGACAACAGGGGTTTGATCAGAGCGAGATGACAAACCATTCCTAGGGAATCATTAGTTTAGTCAATGTTAAACCAGAGCCATGAATTGAAAACGTCACAGATATTTCCAGTAAGCTTAATAGTCAGTAAAAAACAACAGGAAAAAAATCATGCAGAACAATCTGATTACAGTAGTAAACAAGGAGCAAAAATTAAAAGGTTTAACCTGCATATTAGAAAGACTTTACATATTATACTGCCACATGATAATGGTACAAATTACAATATATCAACTAGCAAATATCCAGTTATGCTTCAAAGGTACAATCCTCGTGCATACATGTGCACAATCATGCAAGAGCATGTACTATTTCAACAATATTGTTATAGTCATAATAATTGCCTCATGTAGGTGTTAAAATATACATATACATATAAGTATATGTGTATATACTTTACTGTAAACCGAAATACCCATCAGGGGTATTTCGGCCCTTTTACTCCATAGGTGTCAGCCCACTTTATTTCTTTTTTACTTTTGTCTTTTGCACTTTATTTCTTCAGCCCACTTTATTATTTCTTTTTTTACTTTTGTCTTTTTGCACTTTATTTTTTTTTGTCCTTTTCACCTTTGCTTTTGTATTTGTGTGATTGGGACAACTCCATATAGCTGTTGGAGCTGCCCCCAATGGTCACAAATGTAACCGTTGGGTGCAACCCCAACAGACATATGGGGCTGCCCCCATGTGCCTCTCTTGTATTATTAGTAGATAAAGGGTATAGTCAAGAATATAGAATTGACAATGATGAGACCTTTGCCCCAGATACTCGAATAACGACTGCTAGAACCCTTATATCTATAACATCAATTCAAAAATGGCTTATTTTTCAAATGGATGTAAAAAATACCTTTTTGAATCGTAATTTAGATGAAGAGGTCTACATGGATCCTCCACCAGGTTTGAATTTAGCACATGAAAAAACTCTTAGGTTACAAAAAGCCTTGTATGAATTAAAGCAAGCTCCCGAAGCTTGGTATGATAGATTTAGTAATCTAATGACTCAACTTCATTTTAAATCTTATTTTACTGATACTGCATTGCTACTCTACCTGGATGATATGATAATCACAGGAGGTGAGTAAATCATATCAAAGATGTGCTTAAAGACAACTTTGATATGACAAATCTTGGTTTTTTAAGATATTTTCTTGGTATTGAAGTGGCTTACTCACCTCGTAATTATTTTTTGTCATAAACTAAGTATGCAACAAAGATTATTGAGAGATCAAGACTCTCAGATGAGAAACGGGTTGACACTCCAAAGGTCATAAATACAAAAATGAAGAAGGATGATGGAGAACCTCTGCAAGATCCAACTCCATACAGACAAATGATTGGAGCTTTGTCTTACCTTTCTATTACTCGTCCTGATATTTCTCATGCTATTCATTCTGACAGTCAATTTCAGCATGCTCCCACTACAGTACATATGAGTATTGTAATGAGAATTATTAGATATATTAAGAATTCTATAAGTCATGGACTATTTTTGTCATCCCCTTCCTCATTAGAAGTCATTGCGTACTCAGACTTTGACTGGGGAGGGAATGTGAATGATAGACGTTCAACAACTAGTTTGTGTGTTTTTGTAGATGACTCTCTAATCTCATGGCGATGCAAGAAGCAACAGAAAGTGTCTCTCTCCTCAACTGAAATTGAGTATCGCGCCATGGCAACTGTTAAATTATGTATATATAAATATATATATACATATACTTATATATATACATTCGTATATATATAAGTATATAGACGTATATATGTATATATACATAATATATTTTTTCTGTTTTGTATAAACCAAAAACCCGATAAGGGTGTTTTGGTAATTCCACTTGTACCTTTTCTTTTTTTACTTTTTACTTTTTTCTTTCTTTTTCCCCTTTTCTTTTTCCTTTTTACTTTTTCAGTTTCTACTTTTTAGGACCATAAGGGGCCCCACCTATCTAGTCGTTGGGGCCCCAACAGTCATATTTATGACCGTTGGGGCTCCCAACGACTAGAAGGGAGCCCCCTTTATGGTCCTCCTTTATGCTCTCCTCCTCTATATATAGAGGAGGCTCCCCCTTGTAAATGTATTGGGTTTTCACCCTTCTTTTCCTTTCTTCAATAATATCCAACTTATGACTTTAAGTCATTTTCTACTTTTGAGAGTTTTGTGTGTGCACTTTTAGTACTTGTGTTCTTGGCTCTTGTGGTCACTCTTAAAGAGTGCCTTTCGCTCTATTGGTGCTTCCGCCTCTTTTCATTACATGGTATCAGAGCAAGGTTGGTGATTGGGCTTCTCTTTTGTTATCTTGGAACGCGTGCCTCTCAAAGTTTTTTAAAGAAAGGAAGGATATTTGGTGCCGATGGAACGTGACTCTAAAGTGGAGTTTTCTTTTAAGCTAAATGGGTCCAACTATCTCATGTGAGCCTCCGCTATGGAAAATCATCTAAGAGGTAAGAAACTTTGGGGTTTTGTTATGGGAACTACTCTCGAACCCTCTCTTGTTCTCACTAAAATCGAAAATGAGGTTGAAAAAGCTTTAGATGGCGATGAGCGCATCAAAGCTATCAATGATCATCAATCCAAAGTTGAGGATTGGGAAAGTAACCATGCCAAAATTTTGGCATGGTTTATGAACAATGTTGACCTTAAAAATTGTGCTAATATTGCCAAATTTAGAAGGGCCAATGAGGCTTGGTTTTTCCTTAAGGGTATGTATACCCAAAAGGATCTTGCTCGACAATTCTTTTGTCAAGAAAAAATCCGTTCCACCAAACAAATGAATATGAGTGTCCGGGACTATTTTAGCTCTCTACCTCTCTTTGGGATGAACTTGCTCTTCTTGAGCCCAAATGGGTAGCTCCACAAGATATATTGAGTTAAGAAGGGAACAAATTGAAAAGGAGCACTTTTTTCAATTTCTTCATGGACTTCGCCCGGAATTTGAACAAGTTAGGGCATCTCTTCTCCATAGAAGCAAAGCCCTACCTATTGAAGATGCCCTTGCCGAGATATGCCAAGAAGAAACTCGACTTGGCTTAAGCATTAAGAGTGATGAAGTTTTGGCCGTCACTAGGCCCGGATCGAATGTTAAAGCATATAGACCTCTCCACTTTAACAAAAATAGTAATGGGCCTAGAAAGGGAATAATATGCCATTATTGTAATGAACCGGGACACATTAGACCGGTTTGTCCAAAACTTAAAGGAAAAGTAGCCACGGTTGGAGAAAATTCTCCAAAGAAGGAAGAAAGTGCCAAAGAGGGAGATATCAAAGAAACTCTTAATCATATCTCCGAAGTTCTCCAACATCTTCTCAAGACTTCTCCTTCAACATCCGGAGCCGCCATCGCCTACTCTTCATCACCTCCAGGTATGTGGATACTAGACTCTGGTGCTTCTTTTCATATGACATCTCATAAAAACTCTCTTTCAAATGTTTTTTCTGAACCCATATCCTCCTATGTTTCAACGGCCGATGGAACATCATTGAAAATTGAAAGTATTGGAACACTTGACTTTAAAAATTCTCAAAAAAATTTCGTTCCTAAAGTAAGAATCGTTCCAAAAATTAATTTAAATCTTTTTTCTGTTTCCCAAATCACCGATCATGGATGCCAAGTCTCTTTCTCACCTAAAGATTGCACCGTGCAAGATCTCCAGTCAGGGAAGCTGATTGGGCAAGGCCATAGAAGGGGTGATCTCTATTTTATGGACTTTTTGACGCTTCCATCTAAGTCATCTTGCAATCTTGTAAAAGACAAAAGTATTGGAATTTGGCATGAGAGACTTGGTCATCCAAATTTTGTAAAAATGTCTCTTTTTCCGTTTTTGAACAATACTTGTAAAGACAATCACATGACTTGTAAAGATTGCATTTTTGGGAAATCTAAAGCTACTTCATTTCCTCAAAGAAGTTACTTTACCACTCGACCATTTGAACTTGTTCATTCCGATGTGTGGGGACCTTCCCCTATTTTGTCTAAAGGAGGTTTTTCGTATTATGTGGTCTTTATTGATGACTTCACTCGATTTACGTGGATATACTTCCTAAGTCGCAAATCCGAAGTCTTCTCCTTCTTTAAAGAATTTCATGCAATGGTTAAAAATCAATTTTTGGGAAATCTATCTATTCTAAGGTCCGATTCGGGAGGAGAATATATGTCCAATGATTTTCAAAGCTATTTAAAAGAAAATGAAATTTGTCATCAACGTTCTTGTCCCAACACTCCGCAACAAAATGGTCTTGCGGAAAGAAAGCATAGGCACATAATAGAAACTACAAGAACGTTATTGATTTCAAAAAATATCCCAAAATCCTTTTGGGCCGAAGCGGTTCTAACCTCAACATATCTCATCAATAGAACCCCTTCATCCTCTTTGAAAAATCTTTCTCCATTTGAAAAACTTTACAATATGTCTCCCGATTATAAAAGATTAAGAATTTTTTGATGTAAATGCTTTGTTCTAACTCGCAAAAATGATAAACTTTCTCCTAGGGCTATTGAATGTATTTTCTTGGGATATGGCGAAAAACAAAAAGGATATCGATGTTTTGACATACTTAAGAACAAACTTTATATCTCAAAAGATGTCACATTCCTAGAAGAAGAAAATGGTTTTTCGCACCAACCAAATGAAAATATTGATTATTCATTTTTATTTGACTTGTTACCTCAAGAAAACATCATAGATGATCATGTTGATCCTAGTGAACCTCTTAATGAAGATCATTTTGAACATCCAAATAATGATCAAAACTTAGAAGAAAATGTTTCAAGACAAATACAAGTCTACTCTAGAAGGAATGAAAGAAATCCTCCTTGTGCCCTTGAAAAATTCTCTCAAAGTGAGTCGATTGAAGAGACCTTTCAAAGAAGATCAAATCGCATTTCCAAGATACCAAATAGATTTGTTTGTTATGACTCCTTTTCTCCTAACTTTCGAGCATGCCTACTTGCTCTTCACTCCTTTCATGAACCATCTCATTACAATGATTCTAAACAATATGCTCATTGGAATGAAGCTATGGAACTTGAACTTAATGCTCTTAAAAGGGCGCAAACTTGGGAAATCATTGATCCTCCCAATGGCAAGAAACCCATTGGATGTATATGGGTTTTTAAGGTAAAAACTAAGAGTGATGGTTCATTAGAAAGATATAAGGCTAGGTTGGTAGCCAAAGGATATGCCCAAGAGTATGGGGTAGATTATGATGAAACTTTTGCCCCAGTTGCTCGAATGACTAGTGTTCGAGCTCTTATTGCTATAGCCTCAGTTAAAAAATGGCCAATCTTTCAACTTGATGTCAAAAATGTCTTTTTGAATGATAATTTAAATGAAGAAGTTTATATGGAACCGCCTCCAGGTATGAATTTAAATGGAAAACTTTTGAAATTAAAAAAGGCCTTATATGGACTTAAGCAAGCTCCTAAAGCTTGGTATGACAAGTTTAGTAATGTATTAATCAATTTAGGTTTTTCTTCTTGCTATACTTGTAATGAAATATGCGGAAAAGAAACGTATGTCCTACAATGGACATTCACACATAGAAATCAAAGAACAAGTCCAAAAGAGGACATACACACAAAAGCCAATAATGGCTAGAAAGCATAAAATCTTATAAATGCACTAAAGGGCTTGAAGAAGCCACACATTACAAAGGGGGAGACCCCACTTATTTATAGGCAAGAGAGGAGTGAGAGAGGGTTAGAGAAGAGAGAGGGAAAGGCACCATTGGGAGACCCAACAAGGTGTCGTTGGGCTCCCAACGGTCACAATTGTGACCGTTGGGGGCCCAACGACTCCTTGTTGGGGCCTCCAATGAAGGTGCATTTAATGCACAAAAAGGAAAAAAGGAAAAAATAAGAAAAAGGAAAAAAAGGAAAAGAAAAGAAAAAGTAAAAAGAGGAAAAAAGACTATACTGCCCCTATTGGGCGATATTACAGAAATACCCCTTATCGGGTATGAGTGAATATACTTATATATATATATATATATATATATATAAATATATGTATATTTTAACACCCCCCCTCAAGCTTTACGGGGATACAACCGAAAGCTTGTTGAGAAGAAACATGAAACGAGGAGCAGCAAGAGCTTTAGTGAATAAATTCGTCAACTGGTACTCGGATGTGACGTAGGGCAGTGCTATGGTTCCTTTTAAGTATTCATCTCGAACATAGTGACAGTCCATCTCTATGTGTTTAGTCCGCTCATGGAAGGTGTGATTGCTTGCAATATAAATGGCGCTTTTGTTATCACAACACATCTTCGAAGGAGTAGAGATGATTACGCCCATATCATTGAGGAGACTTCTAAGCCATACAAGCTCCATGGTTGTAGTGGCCATTGCACGATATTCTGCTTCTGTTGAGGATAATGACACATTTTGCTGCTTCTTGCACCTCCAAGAGATCATAGAGTCACCTAAGAAAACACAGAAACCTGTAGTTGAGACTCTATCATTGGGGTTTCCTCCCCAATCAGCATCAGTATAAGCAATTAAATCAAGAGATGATGAAGATGAAAGAAAAACTCCCTTAGTTATGGTGTTTTTAATGTATCTGACTATTCTTAAGACTGCACTCATGTGCACAGATGTAGGTGCATGTTGAAACTGACTGACTGAGTGAACTGCATAAGCTATGTCTGGCCGAATGATAGATAAGTATGTCAGGGCCCCAACAAGTTGACGGTAGGGAGTAGGATTCTCGAGAAGTATTTCATCTTCCAACCTTAACTTTGCATTGATGACCTCAGGGGTGTGTCTTCTTATCATCGAAAATGCCAGATTTGGAACAAATGTCAACAGCGAGTTTCATCTGGGAGAGAATATACCCTCGGGGAGAGTAGGCTACTTCAATACCTAAAAAATATCTTAAGAAACCAAGATCAGACATGTCAAAATTTTCTTTTAAAACTTTCTTAATATCATAGATTCCTTTTTCATCACTTCCAGTGATGATCATATCATCAACATATAGTAGTAAAATAACTACTGAAGACCCTGCATTTTTCACAAACAACGCAGTGTCAATATAACATGAACGAAAATTCAAGCTAGTCATTACATTACTAAATCTGTCATGCCAAGCTTTCGAAGCTTGTTTTAACCCATATAACGCCTTTTTTAGTTTAAGAATTTTGTTTTCACCAATAGATACTCCTGGTGGAGGATCCATATAGACCTCTTCACTTAGTTCGCCATTAAGAAATGCGTTTTTAACATCCAATTGATAGATAGGCCATTTTTTAACGGATGCAACCGCAATAAGAGTCCTAACACTAGTCATTCTAGCTACGGGAGCGAAGGTTTCTTCATAGTCTATTCCGTACTCTTGAGCATATCCTTTGGCTACCAACCTAGCTTTATAACGTTCTAAGGACCCATCACTTTTAGTTTTAATTTTGAAGACCCATCTACATCCAATAGACTTCTTTCCAGTGGGTAATGAGGTTATTTCCCAAGTTTTAGCCTTTTCAAGGGCACTAAGTTCAAGTTTCATGGCTTCAACCCATTGAGGAATGTTTTTGGCTTCATTATAGTGTGACGGTTCATGATAAGAGTGTAATGCAATAAGGCATGCTCTATATTTAGGTGTTAGGGACTTAACCTATTAGGAGGATTGGAGATCCGGCTAGATCTCCTTAAAGAGGTTTCTTCTATGTTGGAACTTTGAGAATATTTTTCTAAAGCGCTAATGGGAGTTTCTTGACCACGCCTAACATAGGTTTTAATTGACCTATTTTCAACATCATTACTTTCATTTTCAACATTACTAAGAGGAGTATCCTCTAAATCATTAGGAATATCCTCCTCGTGAGGAGTCACATCTTCTTGAGAGAGAAGATCAAATAAGAAAGCATATTCGCTTTCATCAATATCTTTATTTTTCTCAAAACCATTCTCATTTTCTAAAAAGGTAACATCTTTGTATACATATAGTTTGTTGCTTTTGGGATCGAAGCACCTAAAACCCTTTTGATTTTCTCCGTATCCTAAGAACACACATTCGATAGCCTTGGGAGATAACTTATCTCTTTTATGTGTAAGGACAAAACACTTACACCCAAAAATTCTTAATCTATTAAAATCGGGTGTTCTTTCAAAAAGTTTTTCATATGGAGATATATTTTGTAGGGATGAGGATATCATTCTATTTATCAAATAAGTGGAGGTTAAGGCGGCTTCGGCCCAATAATATTTAGGAATTTCTTTGGAAATGAGAAGGGTCCTAGTGGTTTCCAAGATGTGTCTATGCTTTCTTTCGGCTAGACCGTTTTGTTGGGGAGTCCTAGGACATGACCTTTGATGACAAATTTCATTGGTTTCTAAATATTCTTGAAATTCATTTGATAGATATTCTCCACCGGAATCGGATCGAAGAATGGAGATATTAGTTGAAAATTGATTTTTGACAATCATATGAAATTTTTTAAAGTTAAAAACTTCGGATTTTAGATTGAGAAAATAGATCCACACATATCGAGTGAAATCATCAATGAAAGTAACATAATATGAGTACCCTCCTTTTGATATGACCGGAGAAGGACCCCAAACATCCGAATGAACTAATTCAAAAGGTCTTTTTGACACAAATGTTCTTTTTGGAAATGGGGTTGATTTCATTTTTCAAAAAATACAACTCTTGCAAACAAAATGTTTCTCATTACAAAATTTCTTTCCAAAGGGAAAGGAGTACATTTTTTAGAAGCTTGGATGTCCAATCTTTGATGCCAAGTTTTTATATTTTTATCTTGGACATGATTACAAAATGAGTTAGTAGGGAGTTTCAAATTGGTCATGTAGTAGAGATCTCCCCTCCTATGGCCTTGCCCAATCCGCTTCCTGGACTGAAGATCCTGTATAGAGCAATCCTTGGTTGAGAAGGAGATTTCACATCCATGATCACATATTTGAGAGACAGATAAAAGATTTAAATTAAGTTGAGGTAATACTCTTACATTTGGTACAAAAAAATCTTTTGAAAAATCTAAGGTTCCAAAACTTTTAACTTGTAAAGAGGTACCATCGGCGGTGGAAACAAAAGAATTTTTGGAGTTGCTACATACATTGGATAGTCCATTTTCAATAGGGGTCATATGAAAAGATGCTCCAGAGTCAAGAATCCAAGAAGGCGTACCTGGAGGAGAAGAAGAAGCAATGGCGGCTCCCGAAGTTGATGGCGACTTGAGTAGAATTTGAAGTGCTTCGGATAGTTGAGCAAGGGAGAAGGACTCTTTCCCTTTCATTGGCTCCTCCTTCTTTTGTGGGATTTCTTCAATAATAGCAACTTTACCTTTTGGAGGTTCATTTATCTTTGGACAATTAGGTCTTATATGACCCGGTTCTTGACAATGATGGCAAATGGCTTTCCTATAATTGCCATTATAGTTGTTTTGCCTCCCAAAGTGTGGAGGCTTGTAGGCTTTCATATGATTGCCGGGTTTAGACACGGCAAGAACTTCATCTCCTCCTTTAATCATGCCAAGACGTGTTTCTTCTTGGCATATTTCGGCTATGGCATCTTCCAATGGAAGTGGTTTCGATCTATGAAGGAGGGAGGACCTAACTTGTTCATATTCGGGCCTAAGCCCATGTAAAAATTGGAAAAAGTGTTCTTTCTCCATTTGTTCTCTTCTCATTTCTACATCTTCACTTGATACCCATTTGGGTTCAAGAAGGGATAGCTCATCCCATAAAGGGCCAAGAGTGCTATAGTAATCTCTTACACTCATTTCACCTTGCTTAATGGTACGAATTTTTTCTTGGATAAAGAATTGACGAGCAAGGTCTTTTTGGGTATACATACCTTTCATAAAGAACCATGCTTCATTTGCTAGGCAGAATTTAGCAATATTGGCACAAATCTTTAGCTCCACGTTGTTCATGAACCATGCAAGAATTTTTGCATGCTTACTTTCCCAATCTTCTACCTTGGATTGGTGATCTTCAATAGCCTTCATGTGAGCATTTCCTTCTAGAGCTTTTTCTTCATCACCATCAATTTTCGTAAGTTGAAGTTGAGGTTCCCTAATGGTGCCCATAACGTATCCCCAAAGCTTTTTACCTTTGAGGTTGTTCTCCATAGCGGCGGCCCACATCATGTAGTTAGTACCATTGAGCTTGAAAGAGAGATCAATCTTTTGTTCTCCTTCCATTATATAATCAAGAATGGAGGACAAACAAAGAGAGATAAAACTAGACAACTAGCAAAATGAATCAAGAGCACAACCAATGCTCTGATACCATGTAATGAAATATGCGGAAAAGAAATGTATGTCCTACAATGGACATTCTCACATAGAAATCAAAGAACAAGTCCAAAAGAGGACATACACAAAAGCCAATAATGGCTAGAAAGCATAAAATCTTATAAATGCACTAAAGGGCTTGAAGAAGCCACACATTACAAAGGGGGAGACCCCACTTATTTATAGGCAAGAGAGGGTTAGAGAAGAGAGAGGGAAAGGCACCATTGGGAGACCCAACAAGGTGTCGTTGGGCTCCCAACGGTCACAATTGTGACCGTTGGGGGCCCAACGACTCCTTGTTGGCCCCCCCAATGAAGGTGCATTTAATGCATAAAAAGGAAAAAAGGAAAAAATAAGAAAAAGGAAAAAAAGGAAAAGAAAAGAAAAAGTAAAAAGAGGAAAAAAGACTATACTGCCCCTATTGGGCGATATTACATAAATACCCCTTATCGGGTATGAGTGAATATACTTATATATATATATATATTTATATATAAATATATGTATATTTTAACAATACTGACACTGCTCTTTTTGTTAAAATGACAGGTGACTCCATTATTATGCTTCTGCTGTATGTTGATGATATGATATCACTGGGAATGACAAAAAGGGAGTAAATGATGTTAAGTCTATGTTAAAAGAAACTTTCGATATGTCTGATCTTGGTTATTTGAGATATTTTTTAGGAATTGAAGTGGCTTATTCCGAGCTTGGATACATCTTATCTCAAATGAAATTAGCTGCAGAAATCTGTACCAAATCAGGAATATCTGATGAAAAGAAAGTTGAGACTCCCGAAGTTATCAATTCAAAACTAAGACTTGAAGATGGTATTCTTCTTGAAGATCCAACCCCCTACCGTCAATTAATCGGATCCCTCACCTATCTATCCATCACACGTCCAGACATAGCTCATGCGATTCATGCAGCGAGTCAGTTTCAGCATGCACCTACTTCGGTTCATATGGCAGCTGTAATGAGAATTGTGTGATACATCAAAAATACCATCTCCAAGGGACTCTTCTTATCCTCTTCCTCATCTCTTGAATTGACTGCTTTTACTGATGCTGACTGGGGAGGAAATCCCAATGATCGTATCTCAATTACGGGTCTTTGCATTTTTTTAGATGAATCTCTCATCTCGTGGAGATGCAAGAAGCAACAGAAGGTCTCATTATCATCCACTGAAGCTGAATATCAGGCTATGGCGATGACAACTATAGAAATTGTGTGGCATAGAAGTCTCCTTGGTGACATGGGCGTTCCCATTTCCACTCCCACCAAGCTCTGTTGTGATAACAAAAGTGCGATATACATTGCCAGCAATCACACCTTTCATGAGCGGACCAAGCATATCGAAATGGATTGCCATTATGTTCGAGACGAATATCTCAAAGGGACCATCACATTACCATATGTCACTTCAGAGTATCAACTGGCTGACTTCTTAACCAAGGCGCTCCCAATTCCACGATTCATGTTTCTTCTTGGCAAACTTTCGGTCTTCTCCCCGTAAAGTTTGAGGGGGCATGTTAAATTATGTATATATAAATATATATATATATATATACATATACTTATATATATACATTCATATATATATAAGTATATATACGTATATATGTATATATACATAATATATTTTTTCTGTTTTGTATAAACCAAAAACCCGATAAGGGTGTTTTGGTAATTCCACTTGTACCTTTTCTTTTTTTACTTTTTTCTTTTTTCTTTCTTTTTCCCCTTTTTCTTTTTCCTTTTTACTTTTTCAGTTTCTACTTTGTAGGACCATAAGGGGCCCCACCTATCTAGTCGTTGGGGCCCCAACAGTCATATTTATGACCGTTGGGGCTCCCAACAACTAGAAGGGAGCCCCCTTTATGGTCCTCCTTTATGCTCTCCTCCTCTATATATAGAGGAGGCTCCCCCTTGTAAATGTATTGGGTTTTCACCCTTCTTTTCCTTTCTTCAATAATATCCAACTTATGACTTTAAGTCATTTTCTACTTTTGAGAGTTTTGTGTGTGCACTTTTAGTACTTGTGTTCTTGGCTCTTGTGGTCACTCTTAAAGAGTGTCTTTCGCTCTATTGGTGCTTCCGCCTCTTTTCATTACAGGCAACGACCACATCAGAGTTAGTATGGCTTCGACAATTACTGGAGGACTTGGGAATTCACATCAAAGAACCCTCCAAATTATGCTGTGATAACAAGAGTGTTGTGTATATTGCAAGCAATCATACGTTCCATGAGAGGACAAAACACATCGAAATGGATTGCCACTATGTCCGTAAAGAATTTCTTTGGAAAACTATCACATTACCTTATGTTCCATCAAAATATCAACTAGCGGATTTCTTCACCAAAGTGCTTCCATCACCCAGATTTCACTTCCTACTTGGCAAACCCTCAGTTGTTCCACCATGAGTTTGAAGGGGGGTGTTAAAATATACATATACATATAAGTACATGTGTATATACTTTACTGTAAACCAAAATACCCATCAGGGGTATTTCGGTCCTTTTACTCCATAGGCGTCAACCCACTTTATTTCTTTTTTACTTTTGTCTTTTGCACTTTATTTCTTCAGCCCACTTTATTATTTCTTTTTTTACTTTTGTCTTTTTGCACTTTATTTTTTTTGTCCTTTTCACCTTTTCTTTTGTATTTGTGTGATTGGGACCAAGGTTTTAAAACCCGTGACTCGGAACTCGACTCGTTCTTTATTGACTCGTGACTCGGCGGGTCAACTCGGTGACTCGGACCGGGTTTTGTTAACTTTTGATTTTAAAAGAAAAACAATATATAATTTGTCTGAAACCATGTTTTTGAGTAAACATAGTCTCCAAATGTCTGTAAGAATATAAAAACAACTGCAAAGAGCTATAGAGGTTTGCTTGAATAATTGAATTTGATATCTATACAAGCACTTTGACTAATTCATGACTTGAATTAGAGGATTTGGTCACCATGAGTTCAGTCTGTTACTACCTAAGGCTCCTAAAATGGCCAATCATATATGCTAGCTTGTTTTAAAAGTTTTAATTCCCTCTCTAACAAATCCATAAATGTAAAACAAGGATATATGTGCATATTGAAAGTTTACAGAATGCCCAATATCAACATAAATAAGCAATTTTCTCATGTATAAAACTATGCAGAATCCACAAATTGCTTATTTATGTACAAGCATTGTACATAAATAAGCAATTTGAATATGTACAATGCTTGTTCACATAACAAATGGATGATGAAACCTAAATGTGACTTCCCATAGGCACAATTGACCCGCCATATATAATGAGAATCATTTCTTTAAAATATTTTGCTAGAATAAGTTGATAACACAGGGTGAACAGTAGTTCGAACAACATGGCGATTTTATTCTATGGATTTAAATGTTTTTTTATCTTTAAATGATTTTTATTTTCTTTTTTATACAAAATCTGGGGGTAACCCTTGTTAAAATATATGTACTTATATATTTCGAAACTGTAATTTGAAACTCAAAAAACAAATTTAAAACATCCCAAAACTCGCCCAAGTCAGGCCGAGTCAAGCCGAGTCAAGCCGAGTCAGGCCGAGTCAGGCCCGAGTCAAGCCCGAGTTTTGGCAAACCGAGTTTGCCTTGCCGGGTTGACTCGCTGGAGGGGCGAGCCGAGCCGAGTCAGCCGAGTCAACGAGTTGACTCGGCGAGTTTTAAAACACTGATTGGGACAGCTCCATATAGCTGTTGGAGCTGCCCCAATGGTCACAAATGTGACCATTGGGTGCAGCCCCAACAGCCATATGGGGCTGCCCCCATGTGCCTCTCTTGTATTATAAATATGCCCTCTTAGGCATTGTAAAGTGTATCTCTCTTTTGAGTATCCTTGTGCAATAACATTTGCTAGACCCTTGTGTGGGTGATTTCTTTAGTTTCTTTGATTCAATCAAGTATTCTACTTGATTGAAAGTGAGTTCTTGCATGTATATCGGATTCAATCCACTACATTACAGTAGGCACATGGATGTGTCCTATGAAGAATTTCAACTTACTATCTGTGTCAAACAGTCCGACATTAAAAAAATAACAAAAAGAACAACAACAGAAAGTTCTGCCATACAACATTACCATGCAAAGGCACCATAAATATCTTTTATTTGATAACAATTCTAAAAAGTGTTGCTTTTTTTTTTTAACATGACTAAAATAGGGTGCCAAAAATCTTGAAGATAATTTAATAAAGATAGCAAATGACTAAGTCAATTGTTAGAATATATATATATATATATATGTGTGTGTGTGTGTGTGTGTGTGTGTGTGTGTGTGTGTGTGTGTGTGTGTGTACAGTCTTGACTTTGACCATGTCCATCAAGGGCATTTTGGTCTTTTTTCTTTGTAATACGTACTGTCCACTATGGACAGCTTTTATATTTTTTTTGTCTTTTATTTTTTTCCTTGTATTTATGTAAAAGGGGAAATGTCACTATAGTCTTTTTAGACTATAGAACCATTAGAGCTCCCAACGGTCATATTTATGACCATTGGGAACATATTTATGACTGTTGGGAACTCTCTCTCTTTTCCTCTAACAGTCACAAATGTGACTGTTGGGAGCTCTTCTCTCTCCCTCTATTGTTATGTATATAGGGACACTTGTCCCCATTTTTGTAACATGCTTTCTCAAGTATTTTGCCAGTCAATAATATTTATATTTTTTATGTTGTGTCCCTCTAGTGGCTTGTGTTTGTGAGATTCCTTGTGGACTTGTATTTTGCCCATAAGTGGCACTTTGTATTTGTGTATTTTTGTGCTCTTGTAGCCCTTAGAGGCACTCTTTTTGTATTTCATCTTGTTTCATTACATCAATCACCTTATAGAATACTAATCACTTAAAGGAAAACCTTTTTCTCACCTATGCTGGAAAATGTGGACAACAAAATGCAAGATTCAGATTTGGTGAGCCATCTACAATATCCCTGGGTCAAATATCTCTTGCAACCCATTCTGTCTGCATGTTCAAGAATTAACTTTTCCCTTTCAATGGGATCCTTTACATCAAGAATAGACTTTTTACTATGTTCCGGTGCAAGGACGTTCAATAGGACAGCATGAGACTCTCCATCCTGAAGAAACAGAAATCATCACATCAAGATTAACTTAAACTGTCTGACAATAAGTCCTGCCCATCATTTAGAATTTTTTTTTGAACCAGTTAGCAAGAAGAAGCTATTTAAACTGTAAGTAAAGGAGGCCTTCTCAAATAAGGTTATATTTGTTAAAATGTATCATTCAACATTTGTAATATTATATATTATATATATATATAAAGGATAATACATATTCATATATGGTATATATGCATATGTATTATCCTAATTATATGTATAAAATATATATTTCACTATTTATAGGCATAGGGGTAGTTTAGACATTTCACAGTTTTACGCATATTCCATTTGGAATATGTTTGTAATTTTATTTTTAATTTTCCTTTTTTCCTTTTTCTCTTTTTTTGTGGTTTGCGCCACCTAGGGAGGCTCCCCAAAGAGTCGTTGGGGAGCCCCCAACGGTCACAAATGTGACCGTTGGGGGCTCCCAACGACTCCTTTGGGAGCCCCCTAGGTGGCTCCTCTCTTGTGTTATAAATAGGGGTCTCCTCCTTATAATTCTCTCACTCCTTGGAGGAGCTTATGCTCCATTGTATAGGGTTTTTACCCTCTTCTTCCTTTTTCCTCAATAATATTCAACTTATGACTTTAAGTCATATTTACCCCTTTTATGGGTTTATGTATTAGCACATGATGTGCTTGTGTTGTTCCATTGAGTGGGTATATTCGCACTTCGTGTGCATGTGTATGGGTTCATTATTGAACCTAATGTATTCAAAGTCACTTTCTAACAATATTGTACCTGCAAAAGTTTACAGAAAGAAGAATTTACTAGTGTAATGCTCATTATGTATGAAATCATATATGAAAGACAAATCTTGTTTGTTATAAGTTGGTAACGTTATTGAAATTTTGCCAAGAGAAGTCAAATACTCATCAATGGGAAGTAAAAAGCCACTAACTTATAAAAGGGATGCAATACAAGGACTTCCCAGGAGGTCAACCATCTCAACTCTACTCTCAGCCAAGCATTACCTTCAAGAGTTTTGACGGGATCCTGTCCATTAGTGCTTGCATGATCGCACCCAAGTGCAAGAAGTAATACAAGAAAAGAAAAATGCAGAAGGTGCAGGCTGCTCTAAACAAAAATTTTTAGCACATTAAAACAAAATCAGAACCAATGTGCACAACCTCCAAAGTTGTTTTTATTTAAAACATGCATGCTTCCTAAAACAGGCAACATCATACTAGAGTAAAAGGAAAAAGATATTTTAGAATTAACCTTTTATTGCCTACCTTCACATCTGAAGAGAAGTTGGTTATGGTTTTCTTATATCCTGCTTTCTTCAAATGAAAATCCATCCATCACAATAAGATCTTTTCAGGTGGTTGGTTCATAAGCTCTTCCACATCCTATCATGGAAGCAAATCATATACTAAAGGTAAACAAGAATCAGTGAGCAAATTTCAAAAGTCAGTGAGAAATGTGGAAGAGACAGACTGCGGTGAATTCACCTTACTATCACCCACCAACTGCACTAGTTGAGGTGTCTTCCTCAGGTTTAGGTCTGCCAGCAGTTGTATCTAACATTAACAAAATAAAAATCAAGCATTCAGTGTTGCTCTGTTTAACGTAATGTGCATGTGCCCTATGAAAAAACCTCAAATGTGTAAGATATACCATGACACGTACCCAAAGTCATTATTTTGTATAGACAAACCATCATCTCTAAATCCTTCACCAACCCCCACACCCACCTTGCATCCACCCCATTTCTAGATTAGAATTAAACATAATCTAATAAGAAGATTACTCCTATGAAAACTTAGAAATATATATATATATATATATATATATATATATATATATATATATATACTTTACCTTGATAATTTGAGATATCAATCCAAGCACAAGACGTGGCTGAAAATGGAAAACAAATATATACATCATGTAACTCATAAAGTCATTGTGAAAGCAGCATCCATGAACATCAATCAGCATACGTGAAAGTTAGCAAAATGAATCAGGCAACTCCTCCAAACAAAAAGAGTTGCCTGAGTCGACTCATTCCATAGTTGAATGTCAATTCGGAGTTTTTCTTTATTGTTAGATCAAGAAACTTACATATTGTAGGCATCAAATTTTCTCATGAAAGTGATTGCCAATGGCTCACTGAAGAGTCTTTGGAAGAATACATATTTATACTATACACAAGCTTTATAAATTTGGGCTGCCATAACAGATGCCAAAGCACTAAGAACTTACCCACCCTTCTATAAGTCTTGAGTTCCGATATTTACAACTGTACATCCTATGGCTTTGGCAGAGTTAAGGCAAAGTGTGTGGCTTTCATTCCTCTCCCATAGATTAGGTGCTCCCTCTGTATTGATTGCCCGTTCGTCAATAGTACCAGGAACAGCCACATTGATAAGCTTACTGCATCATGGTCATAAAAGTTGTCAACCTTTACAGGAATCTTGAAATTTCCATCAAGAAGAACAAGGGAACTCCATAAAAGTACCAAAGCAGGATGCCATCTTTTGCAATTTCAAAAAGATCATTAGTCAAAGGATCAATAGGAAGATATTTTTGCAAGAATTGGTCTTATCCAAGGTAGCCATTGATGTGAGCAACATAAGAAGCCTTCTCTGATTCACTGATGGTGTGCAACAAGGTGGTTGTAGCTGCCTTCAGAATACTGATGAGTTATTTGTGTTGCCGACTCTAGCATTTACGTGTTCTTGTAAACTCAAATAAACCTGCAGATATATGGATGGAAAGTAACCTTTAAAAAGATAAACATTCATGACTCACCACCAAACTCAAACTTCTGATATGACACTAAATGATTGTTGGCATTCATTAATAACCTAGAAGTATGGGCCCTCTTGAACAAGACAGAATCATTCTGAACTGAAGAATGTAATATGATATTCCTCAAGAAATATCACAGTGACATCAATGAAAAATGAAGAATACATTGGCAATTCTAATAATTCATATTGGAGAGGGCACTTAGTCCAGGATTGGTTTCAACCAATTTAATGATCACAAACTTCATGTCAACTAAACATAGATCCTCATATTGCTCTCACTACAGCCAAAAGTCTTCACGTTTGTTCTGGAAAACATACTGAGATGAATAACATAATCTAATAACCATAAGAGCAAAATCAACCAGAACTTATTTGCCTATATTTCTGCAAATACTTGGGCAACACTGTGTGCAATTGGAGTCGTAAAAGGACTTCCAGTTCTTTAGTTTTTTCCGAAACAAAGTTAACTCAAATTAAAAGATGGGAAGAATTAATACAAAAACCAGGGAGTGATGAGGTATCATTCTCTGAGTTCTTTCCTTATTTCAATATGGCTAAATGAACAACATCATACTAAGTGTAAGACTCGTGCATTTAAAAAAAAGGGTTTTGGATCCAACCCAGATCCGGGTCACAGAACACACACACACACCCCTCTCCCCCCCCCCCCCCCGTGGTCTACTTAGTTAAACTTTCTTCTTTACGAAAAGAGAACTCCCCCCTCTCTCGACTCTTCCCTGAGCACCCGAAGCGTGACCCAACGCCTCACCTTCGCCTGACCTCGTCGGACCCTCTCCGAAACCACCTCCCGACGCCTCTCTCGCACTGTAAGTACCCGAACCTCTCTCCCCTCGTCTTCTTCTTCCTCTCGTCGGCACAACCAGCCCCGACCTCGTCTCTCTCTCCCTGCTGAAACCCCCTCATCGCCTCCTGCCTTGTCTCCCTCTTTCTCACGCCAGCGCACACAACCCTGACACCCCGTCCCTGCACCTTGCCGGAGACCCATCTCTCCCTGTAAGTCTCTCTCCCTCTCGTTGCTCACCCTCTCTCATCGTTTGCTGTGAGTGTTGACGAACACCCACACTGCAGTTCTCTAGCCACGGGACCACCACCACCTCTGTCGCCGGGACTACCCAGCGACTCCCTGAGCAGCGACACCACCCTGGTGCCGCCTCTCCCCAACCGCTTGAGGCAGCCGACTCCACCTCCCTTCTTCTTTTCCTCTTCCTTGATTCTGCAGACAGACCAGAGCCACCTGCGATGGTGGTTTTGGCTCGCCAGGAGAGAGGGTGCCGAGCACCCTCTCCTCTTCTCCTTCCCCTGTTTTCTCAGAGGACACCAACAGCCGCTGGCTACTGCTGTGGCCTTGGGATGCCGACCAGGTGGGGCGGCTGAAGCCACCACCCACCTTCCATCCCTGCCTCTGCTCCTACCGTCAGCATCGGGTTGTCGGCCCTTTCGCCTCCCCCTTGGTGGACCGAGCAAGACTCGGTATTGTCGCGAAATGGGACCAGGCTGGGCTCGGCCTGACCATAAACCTCACCCCCTCCCTCGGTTTGCACAGCTTGCCTAACTGAGCTCGGTTAGGAACCGAGCTCAGCTTGGTCCATGCTTTCAGACCAAGCCGGCTCTGTTAGTAAAAATTGAGCCCTGCTCGGTCGTGCATTTCTCTCGCTCTTGGCAGTGGAAGGACGTTGCTCTCCTTACCCTATTACCAAGCCTGACCTCCTTCCTTTTTTGCACAGGAATGGACGCCGACTTGGTCCGATCGACCCGAATTGGGTTTGGCTTCGACCCCTGCGATACAAACGTCACTTATTCTGTTAAATTAAGTTTGGTGCATTATTTTTTTTCACAGCACAATAAAATATCTTTTAGCATACCATATCGACGCAAACGAACGAGACATGCTTACCAAGGCCCAAGCCTTTAAGAACTCATGCTCGAAATTGTCAGTAAGTTAGACCATATTCGAGGTGGGGGAAAGTTAAACCTACGCAATTTATTTAGCTGATGTACGGTTTCATACATCATGCATCATTTATGCAATTTATTTAGCTCGATGTACAGTTTTGCATACCAGGCCTTGTTTTATTTCACTTACTTTGTCGTTGCATCGTAACGTGCACAAGCTTATACTTTATTATATATATATAACCTTATAAGGTACGCGTACTCCTACCTATTTCAAATTACGCATGCATTTAAAGACGTATATTTGTGCATCCTCACCAAATCTCTATTTTTAAAAGAGTTTCACATGCGAAATTTCAAGCTCATTCGTTGTCTTGAAAAGCAAAACAAGTATTTGGCATTTGCATTTTCGCAATTGAGTTTTTTTCTCAAACCTGCATAACGAAACAGCTTTGACTACGTAGCCCTAGGTGGTACGTACGTTCGATCCTTCTCTTTAGTATCCAAAATGACCCAGATATTCTCTGATCTAAAGTACGAAACATTGAAATTTTTAAATAAATGTCAAGGTTTCTTTTTGAGAAGTTGATATCCCTCTCATCGTAGTGGTACTATCAGACATGCACAACATGTTAGTACTACGATGATTGGATGCGAGATTTATGGTAAACTCGTAGCGTGAAAATACACGATGATTAAAAGAAAATCACAAAAATGATGATTATTTGCCTTCACAGGCAAGATGCTCGATTTGGTTTAAAAGACTAGAGCATATAAAATGAATTGTCAGTTAAAATAAAACTTGACATACTCATTCGTCTCTCTGATTTCGTCAAGAGAGATAATGGGATGATACAAAAACTCTGATGGATAGGTTATTAATAACTACACTCCTCAGATAGCAACGACTCGGTGTCCCCAGTCATCGGAGTTAGAGAACTAGGCTATTAAAATTTATGATAGGTAGTAGGTCTCAATGACTTATGCAGAAGTTTGGATGCATCTGATAAGTTGTGGAGCCATGATTCATGGTTTTTGCCCTTTCAGAAGGACGGTCTGGGGGTTTCCCCCAGCGCGGGTCCCGCTGCGCGGTCAGCAGGCGAAAGTCCAGCGGGGGCGCCCTTGGCGGGGGGTTATAAGGGGGCAGCGTCCCCCCAAAAGAAATTTTTTCTTGGGCTTATGTTTGAGACCCAGTTTCTTATGGATCAGACCTGTTTTGGTTAGGGTTAGGGTTGTCGCCCTTGCCGTGTATAAATTCTCTTTTTTCTTTCCCTCTTGTAACAGTCGAAAAAGAGCAATAAGATTTCTCTTTGGGCGGCCGTGGTTTTTTACTCTCTCTCGGATTTGAGGAGAGGTTTTTTCACGTAAATATGTGTGTTCTTCCTGTGTTTTGTTTGATCGTTCTTGTTCATTGTTTCCTTTGGTTGTTTCTTGCTCGCGGTTTTTCTAACATGTATCAAAGCAAGGTTCGTCGAAGCAAGAATGGAAGAGGAAAAGATAAAGATTGATTGGTTCGACGACAAGGTTTTCAGTCTTTGAAAGATGTAGATCGAGCATTTACTGTATCAGAAGAAACTGTATCAGCCTTTATCGAGAAAGAAATCACAGACGATGGGAGAAGAATAATGACTATTGTTGGATCGGCAAGCCCTAGGTGTGATTCGTCTCACCCTGTCTTGCAATGTTGCGTTTAACATTGCAAATGAGAAGACAACGATAGATTTGATGGCGGCATTGTCAAACATGTATGAGAAACCATCCGCCTTTTAACAAAGTATATATGATACGGTGATTGTTCAATCTGAAGATGGTTGAGGGTGCTTCTGTGACAAATCATATCAATGAGTTCAACACCATCATGAGCCAGTTGAGTTCGGTGAGCAGCGATTTCGATGATGAGGTATAAGCCCTTATTCTACTCTCCTCTTTACCCGAGAGTTGGAGTGCGACGGTAACTGCGATGAGCAGTTCGTCTGACCAGAAGAAGTTGAAACTTTTGGAAATCTGAGATATTATTTTCAGTGAGGATATTCAGAGAAAGGAGTCGAGAGAATCCTCAGGCGCTGCCTTGAGTTTCAAAGGTAGAAGGAGAAACTTTCAACGAGGCCAGAGTTCAAACCGTGGTAAGTCAAGGTTGAAGTGAAAGAGTAAGTCGATACCTCGTTGTGACTTTGTGTGTTAGAACTGCGATAAGAAGGGTCATATAAAGCGGGATTGCAAAGCCCTAAGAGGAAGAAGAACCAGGACAACGCTCAATCTGTGAATGCGACAGTTGAAGAAACTACATGTTTTGAGGATGTTCTGATCTTGAGCGTAGACAGTCTGATCGAGTCGTGGATTCTAGACTCAGGCGTCTCTTTTCACTCCACTATATGCAAAGAGCTTATGCACAACTTCGTGACCGAAAAGCTCGGTAAGGTTTATTTAGCTGATGATGAGCAGTTAGATATTATGGAGAGGGGTGATTTGCATATTAGGACTATTTGTGGGTCCAAATGGATATTGCATAATGTTCGTTATATACCTGGTTTAAAGAAAAATTTGATCTCAATAGGTCAGTTAGATAATGCCGGGTATAAAACGGTATTTGGACATGGTTCCTGAAAAATTGTGAAAGGAATCTTGGTTGTTGCATAGGGAAGAAAATTGGGGACCCTGTACATGACTGATAACGATCGAGATATTGTTGCTTCGGTGAGTTCGGAAGCATATGCTAAGTTATGACATTGTAGACTTTGGCACATGAGCGAGAAATGGATGAAGGTGTTAGCATCAAAGGGACTATTGCCAGACTTGAAGTCTGTACAAACTGGTTTCTATGAGGATTGTGTGTTAGGCAAACATAAATGGGTCAGTTTCTCGAAGATCAGAAGAGAACCAAGGGCAGAGAAATTGGAGTTAGTACACACTGATGTTTGGGGACCAGCCCTTGTTTGTTCCCTTGAAGGCTTACAATATTATGTGACCTTCATTGATGATTCCACCAGAAAGGTATGGGTTTACTTTTTGAAGAATAAATCTGATGTTTTTACCACTTTTAAGAAGTGGAAAATGAGACCGGGCTGAAAGTGAAGGGCCTACGGTCTGATAATAGAGGGGAGTATGACAATGCAGTGTTCAAAGCATTTTATGCGAAGAATGAAATTAAAATGAGTCGGACTGTTTCGAACCGACCACAACAGAATGGAGTTGCTGAGAGGATGAATAGAACTCTCAATGAGCATGCGAGGAGCATGAGACTGCACACGGGTTTGCTCAAGGCATTCTGGGCTGATGCTATCAATACTGCAACCTATCTGATCAATCGAGGTCCCTCAGTCCCATTGGATATGAAACTGCCAAAAGAAGAATGGATGGGGAAGAAAGTAAATTTATCTTATTTAAGAATTTTCGGTTGTGTTTCTTATGTATACATTGATTCTGAGAATAGGGATAAGCTAGATGCTAAGACCCGAAAATGTTACTTCATTAAATATGGTTCTAATTACTTTGGTTATCGTTTCTGGAATAAAGAAAATCAGAAAGTAATAAGAACTAATGATATAACATTTAATGAGAATATGTTTTACAAATATAGGTCCAATATAGAATAAGAGGAGACCAAAAAATAGGAAGATATGACGAGAGAGATTGACTTAGAGGAAATCTCAACAAATACCCCTGTTGAAAATTCTGAGACAGTCGAGGTAGACTCTAACACAGAGCCAACCACTGTTGCACCTGAGTTGAGAAGATCTGTTAGAGTACCTAAACCTTTGATTCGGTATTTCTCATCTTTACACTATTTACTGTTGACTGGCTCTAGAGAGCCAGAACATTTTTCTGAGGCAATGCAAGTGAAAGATTTGGTTAAGTGGGAGTTAGCAATGCAAGATGAAATCAAGTCTTTACAAAAGAATGAGACTTGGGTGCTAACCAAATTACCGAAGGGGAAAAAGCATTGTTTAACAAATGGGTGTATATAGTGAAAGATGAGCCCGATGGTAGCAAGAGGTACAAGGCGAGATTGGTAGTCAAGGGTTTCTTGCAAAATGAGGGTATTGACTACACTGAGATATTCTCCCACATGGTAAAATTGACCACCATCAGAATGATTCTCAGTATTGTGGTTGCAGAAAACTTGTACCTAGAGCAGTTGGATGTGAAAACTGCTTTTTTCCATGGAGATTTGGAGGAGATTTATATGTTGCAGCCTAAAGGTTTCAAAAGCAAGGGTAAAGAAGACTTGGTGTGTAAACTGCAAAAGAGCCTATATGGCTTAAAGCAAGCTCTAAGACAATGGTATAAAAAGTTTGACACTTTCATGTGTAACTGTGGATTTAAAATATCCGAGATGGACCATTGTTGCTATTATAAGAGCTTTTGTGAGTCTTACATTATTTTGCTTTTGTATGTAGATGACATGCTTGTTGTAGGTTCTAGCATGAAGGAAATCAACATACTTAAGCGACAATTGTCAAAAAAGTTTGAGATGAAGGGCTTGGGCCCAACAAACCAGATTCTTGGTATACAGATCACTCGGGATAGAGAGAAGAAAACTTTAAATCTATCACAAGAAAAATACATTGAAAAGGTGTTGGAAAGGTTTAGAGTTCAAGATTCAAAGCCTAGAAGCACCCCGCTGGAAAGTCACTTCAAACTCTTGAAGGAACAGTCATCAAAGACAGACGAGGAGCGAGAGAAAATGTCTAAGGTCACATATGCCTCAGCCGTTGGCAGTCTCATGTATGCCATGGTGTGCATTAGACTGAACATTGCTCATGCAATGGGAGTTGTGAGCCGTTATATGGGGGATCCCTGACCAAAGCATTGGGAAGCTGTGAAGTGGATATTGAGATATCTAACGGGGACATCAGGTATGTCACTTTGTTTCAGTGGGAGAAGTGCAAACTTGCAAGGTTTTGTAGATGCAGACCTTGGTGGATACGTGGACGGACGGAAGAGCACTTCCGGATATGTGTTTACACTTTGTAACACCGCTATCAGTTGGATATCAAAACTTCAGAAATGTGTTGCCCTCTCAACCACAGAAGTTGAATATATTGTTATTTCCGAGGTCGAAAAGGAGATGGTGTGGTTGAAGAATTTCCTGAAGGAGATTGGCAAGAAACAAGAGAGAAGTGTTCTCTTCTGTGACAGTCAGAGTACTTTGTGCCTTGCAAAGAATCCAGTATTTCATTGAAGGACAAAGCACATTCAATTGAAGTATCATTACATTCGAGAGAAGATAAATGATAAGACGTTGTCATTAGAGAATATCCTTGGTACCGAGAATCTAACAAACATGTTGACAAAGGGTGTGACAACTGAGAAACTGAGGCTATGCATTGCCTCAGTTGGACTCCTTCATTGAGCATGAAGGAGGGTTGCCGTTCTAGAGATGTTGAGAAGAGTTTAGGAAGACAAGATACATGGAGAATTTTTCTTTGTATCAGTCTCCAAGTGGGAGATTGATGAGTTGTGAAGCCTGATTCATAGTTTTTGCCCTTTCAAAAGGGGGGTACAGGGGTTCCCCCCCTGCGCGGGTCCCGTTGCGCGGTCAACGGACTGGGGTCCAGGGGGGCCGCCCCTGGCGAGGGGTTATAGGGGGGCAGCGCCCCCCCCCCCCCCCCCCCCCCCCCCCCCGAAGAAATTTTTTCTTGAGCTTATGTTTGAGACCCGGTTTCTTATGGATCAGACCTGATTTGGTTAGGGTTAGGATTGTTGCCCTTGCCTTGTATAAATTCTCTCTTTTCTTTCCCTCTTGTAACAGTCGAAAAAGAGCAATAAGATTTCTCTCTGACGGCCGTGGTTTTTTACTCTTTCTCGGATTTGAGGAAAGGTTTTTTCACGTAAATGTGTGTTCTTTCTGTGTTTTGTTTGATCGTTCTTGTTTATTTTTTTTTTGTTGTTTCTTGCTCGCGATTTTCCTAACAGCATCTCCTTGAACAAGTGGCGTATGAAGAATTCTCTCTTGGTCATTGATCGTCCCCTTAAGAACAGACTTAGCTAGTTGTCTGGGGTATTAAAATACATAGAATAACAAATTCTCGGGCAGTCTGAGTTATTTTTATGTTTTTCTTGTGCATACCCTCAGGACAAGTAATTATCGAAACAAAATTATCATGCTCATTTTGTTTATTCTGAACTACACATCACGAAAGAAACAACGAATATGTTAGTCTTGTTCTAAATTTTGATATCTAGGCACCTATCACATTTTATAAGTCTGACCTGTTTTATAAGATACAGGTAATGATTAGGTCGATACGAGAAGCGATGACGTAATGATATCAAGATCCTACTTTTTTTCTGACGTTTCGTTCCTCATCATGTTTTGTAATTTTGCATAAGGGTTTTCTTTTGAAATTTCTTTTTTGTATAGACTTTAATTATCAAAAATATTTTTTTGAATCTATGCGGTTTCAATGCTTATACAGATATACAAATCTATTATGTAAAGGAAAGTTCGCCTATAATGCGCACAAGGTCTGTTGACTTGTTATTTCAAACATTATTTTTTTTTGCTGAACTGTCATTTTAAACTCTGAAAAAGGATTGATTGCAAAGCATTTAAATTTCTCCTAAACGATTACACGTTTAGGATTTTGGGGTTACACTAAGTAGAGTGAAATCTCTAGCTATACATGCATCTATCTAGTTTATGCATTTAGCAGTTGTTATAATGAAAATGCATGAATTCGGAAGTAAGATCACATACATTAAATTTTATTTCTGGACAGAAGTTTTTTACCCGTGTACCGATGCCTTTGGTGTTATCCAGTAATTTTGATCATCTGGGTCGTACAATTTTTCACAGTCCAATAATCACAAACCCATACCTTCTTATTTCCACTGCCACAATGAGATAATAAATTTGTGATGTCTAAGATACGCTACACTCAGACAAAACATTAACCAATGGGCTTAGATACGAGTTCATGCTCTATGCTTCTTTTTGAAAAAAAAAAGTTATGAAAGAAAGAAAAAAGAATAGAGAAACCGTAATTTGCAATAATTGCATAAAAACAGGAAAGGAGAAAACGCTTACCCTAAGAAAGATCTCAAAGTCTATTTCATCAATATTCTTATAATTTTGTTCCAAGGAGGAGGCCCTCTCCTCCTCAGTCAGAGACTCCCCCACCACTTTCATGTTTGACATTCTTGATGGCAGGTCCCCAATTGTCACTTTACCACATTCCCTCCTTACAGAATCAAACTTTAACACACACAACCAATCCAAAAAAAAAGAGGAACATGCCACCACCATCCAATCCCCAGTATCAGTATTCAAACACAATAAAAAAAGAATAAATGGTCTAACCCTAAGTCAAAATGAGGACAGTTTCCACTCACGTATGAGACCTTAAACTCCTCAACTCCGCTTGGGTGAACTGGTTCTGAAGCCATGGATCTGAAACCAAGACACCCACAAAGCCAGCCATCTTGGGGATGAAAAACAAAGCCTTCAAAACCAAAACCCACAAAGATGTTCTACACAACACCCCTTTGCTAAGGCAAAAAAATGGAAACCCAAAAAGTGTAAAGCCAAACAGAGCAATAAAAAAGATGTGGGCACCAATGAAAACACAAAAGGAAGATGAAACATGAAGAGAAAGGAGATCTCAGTAGGGCAATAGGAAACCAACAAGGAGAAGGGTCGCCTTTTTTTCTTTTTTAATGTACTCTGCATAAACGTTTGAATTTGCAGTAGGCAAGGAGTCATTCGAAAACGCTATTCTTGTACATTTGAATTCTGTGGCTCTTTTTTTCACCTTTTATTTATTGCCCTGTGCCTTCTTCTTTTTCTTGTATTATAAAAGAGGAAAGCCCAAGATAAAAACAGTACTAAACCCAAAGGTCAAGCTCACCTGATGACGATTTGACAAAATTGAGAGTATATATGGGGTTTACTGGAAAATTTTAAGGACCATTAGAGAAAAATGTTGGCAATGTAGACATGGCAAAAGAAATTACCAAGACTTGTTTTTCATACTTCTTCATGGGTCAAGAATTCATTTTCCTTAGACAAATATCGCCCTGGAAATTGATAGTTACACATTTTGACTATCATAGTCATACCTTTTCTTTTCATATTTACCCGCAGAAACTGCCCCAAGATTAGAGTCTCAGGGTGCATTTGGCTTCTTATATTGAGGATGAAGGTATGTAGAAGTCAGTTTTGGACGATACAGTTTAGAAGTTCATCTACAAGATAAAAAAAAATGTTGTTTGGAAACTGTAACTTGAAAGGACTTTTAAACATTAATGGTGTGTTTGGCGCATTAGTTAAGAAGGCTGTCCAAAGCACTGTTTTTATTTGTAGTAAAGGATCAACTTACCTTCGGCCTTCTAAAATGGGTCAGGTTTGGGTCAAGCATAGGTTAAACTCATCCAGCCCAACCTGAATCCAACTTAAGGTGGGACCGGAAAACCTGAACCCAACTCGAGGTGGGTCAGGTCTGGGTGGGGTATAGGTTAAACTCACCCAGCCCAACCTAAACCAACTCGAGGTGGGTCAGTTATAGATTAAACCCACCCAGCCCAACTCGAGGTGGCTCGGGTCTAGATCAGGTATAGGTTAAACCCACCCAGCCCAACCTGCACCTAACTCGAGGTGAGTCGGTCAGGATTTATGCACAAAATGACAAGGTAGAAAATGCAAGGAAATATCTAAAGAAGCTGAAATGGAAGGACTCAAATTGAATAAAAAAACAAAAAAAAAAATAGGACTAGTGTTTATTGAAAAAAATAAAATAAAAGAGAACTCAAAAATGAATAGGGAACATTAAAAATAGGAAAGATTACAAGGCAGTCCAAAGCAAAAGAGTGATAAAATAAAAGGAATAGAACCAAAAAAGTTAAAATCAAATTTTTAGTACCAAAAGAAACATTTTTTAATAGAATGAAAAAATTAACTTATTGAAATGTGTTAGAAGAAAAGCTTCCATACAGCAAAACTGTTAGCCGCTGCACTTCTTCAAACAGAGCAAATCCTATACTCTTTTATCGGTTACATTAAGCAAAACCCAACAAGTTTCACTGAATCCAAGACAATTTTTCCAAATATAAACTATGTCAAGAAGCAAAAAGATATAGCATTTAATGAACTTTAATAGGATCTAGAAACAGCCCAAAACTCGACCAACTTCATAAACATCATATTGCAGTATATGGTATGATACAATTTATTCACTTTCAGCATAAAATATTAAATGGTTTGTGAATTGTACTTACAGCATTCAACAGCAGTACAGTGTTGAGCTGCATTAGCAACATACATGATGGAAAAACTCCAATGCCTTATGGAATCACTTCAGTCCTATATGTATCATTCCTCTGCATGATATGAACAATCAAAATAATTACAGCCCACTACACTGACAAAGCATGAACCCGAGTCAAAACTAAACAGAAATATTAAGCTTAAAAAGAAGTCTGTGGACAAGATATGGATAAGATAAAATCTATTGAGAACACATAGACCAACGAAGAAAATGATAATCAAAATTTTCAAGAGGAAGAAAAAGTTAAAATAACAAAAACTAGGAGAACCCATAAGACCTATAAATCAAGCATAAGAAACAAACCAACCCGTAATAGCAGTATAGAAAGAAGTCCTTAGGCTGATCAATTTCAGAAATGTCATCACCCAAGATGCTTAAACCGGCTTTATAGCACTTTGCTAATAAGCATAAAAGCAGAAAGTCTGAATGTAGAGCAGTCAGGTGTTCAGATGATGACTAAGTTTACGAATAGCCAGACGCAATGGAGCTATCCATTGTATTGGCACTTGGAGCTGCATAACTTGTTCTTTGAACCTTTTGCAAAGAGATGCAACTGAAAATATAAATGGTTGAATATAAAACAAATTAAAACCATAAAAAAGAATTTAACATTTTCATCAATCAAAGACCATGGTAGTCAACTCAATATTTCAGATGTAAGAACCCAGATTAATGGTCATAAGTCCAAACATTCAATGTACATGCATCTACGAAACAAGTGAACTTGCCTGTAATTGAGGCTCCTTATTGCCATCATTTCGATCCATTTCAACAACCATATATATTGCCTTGTTCAAGCAAAGACATGATCTAACAAATAAAGCATACAAACTCCTCATCTAAAACATATGGGGCTTACGTCCTGGACGACCTTCCTGAGTCCAGGACGAGGTGCCAAACGCAGCCTTAGCGGTGCTGCCGTACTTTTTTTTTTTTTAAGGCCAAGCTGGGGTTAGGGAGACCCCCACCAGTTATTGTTCAACCTAACACTGGGGTTTGAACCTGCAATGACCAACCACAAGGAGACATGCACTGACTGCTCCAACCAACCACGTCGGAGCCCCCATTGGTTCGGTGATTCCATACTTACTATCATGATTCTGCCTACCATACTTAGGATCATTGTCTAAAATTTCATGGGCTTACCCCTTAACCCCAGAAATCATAGTCATACCTTTGTAATGAAAATCACATTTTTTTCGGGGGAAAGTATATACCAAGTTGGTTGTGTAGCCAATGACTGAATAATATAAAAAATGAGCACCATGTAACCACATGATATTGGTTAAGGTAGAGGACGCTAACAGTTTTGATATGGACTCATGCCACCCTTCTGGATATGGACTCAAGATTTGTCAAGACCGACAAAGAACCAACCACCAGGGACTCTTTTTTTATGACGAGGAACCCTCGCTAAGAATTGAGTCACTTAATAGGCTTGCCCCTCTATGAGGTATAAAACTCAGGTGGGGTTCACGACCACACTGCCTTAGGTAGTCCACCTAAGAAACAGACACTCATATACGCCAGCAGGGCTCGATGCGGCGTCTTCATCTCAACGCCCTCACAACCACCTGGCTGACCACATGAGCAAACCCCGGGGTGGTCAAGCTGTGGACTTGAGCAAAGTCCCTAAACGCACCACACTAGGGAAAATAGATAAAACCTAAAAAGCAACGAGTAAATGTAAATCTAGACAATAAACCGTGGTACTACTACTCAAGAGGTACATAGAAGCCATATTCAATATTCAAAGGGTATGAAAAAGGGAACAAAACTGAAAACCATTTTATCTGAAGTTCTTGAAATAATGAGGTTAGAAACATAGTTCTATTGAATGAAAAGGTAGCTGGGATGGAATTGGCAACTCCAACACCACATTTCATTGATTTCAACATCATTAGTAACAGGATGTTTTTTTTTGACAACTAACACCATATTTCGGTAAAACCGTACTTTGACAACACATAAAAATGGGTGTTTCCAAAGCAAGGCTCCCAAACAAAGCCTCATTCTTTTATCCTTTTCATTCTTTCTTGAGGCAAGGGTGTCCTACATTTGAGACCAAGATCCTGTGTTGATCAAAAGGAGAAAGGGGAGAGTTTTACAACTGGATTTTGATAGAGATGGGACCCAAACACATTATTTCCTTAGGTGGAACCGCATGAAATTATTAACAAATAATAAATACCCAAAAAATTGGGATGGCCCCAACGCCATCACCATGTCTCCTCACACACCCCAAATTGGGGCCGCCTTTCTTGCAACAATGATCTTCCTCTCTTTAGTGAACGCCAATTATGGGTTATGGTTGGCTTGAGTTTTAGGACCTAAAGTGGGTTCCCATATCACCACTTGCACATTCAGAATTTAGGGTCCCCCAGCTTGACTATTATCACCTCAACTGATTGGCTTGCACCTTACAACGTTTGGTATTAGGGTAAAGTAGGGGTGACCATCGAGCTGGGTACCCGGCACGTTTCGGAGCGGTCTAAAGAGTCTGCACCGAGCTCGATTATAACTGGGTTGGGCCAGAATATGTATCGGGTCAGTCAGACTGGGCAGAGCCGCCTATCCCAGCCCAATAGCCACCCCTATGGTAAAGTACTCGTGTTTATATATATATATATATATATATATATATATATATATATATATATATATATATATATATATATATATATATATATATATATATATATATATATATATATATATATAAAGATTCCTTCTTGCTCACTAGGAAGGCAGCTCCTTCAGCTTTATAGCAACGATGCACACCTGGGGGATTGAACTCTTAACATCGTTCAGCTTGAGTGCCTTAAGCCGATCAACATAGCCAAGTGAGAAGCCTTTTTGTGCAAGTAAAGTGCTTGAGCTGTTAGCATGGAGAATGCAGGTTCAAGTGATGAGCATAGTTACGCATCTCTTTCTCAAGAAAATTTTGGTGAGAATAAGACATTGTAACATTTTGAAAACGAAAAAAAAAAAGAGTTTCTCTAAAAAATATCCTGAAAATATTGATGTGTAAATATATATGTGAAAAAATAGGCAAAAGGTCTTTTTATTGCATTGATGCTAGATTAAAAACATGATATTTTTCAAAACAAGCAGGCATTGTTGTATAATATCACCCTTTGAGAATATCACGATAAAGTCACGACATTTTTAACATATCGGTAATATTTTGTGACTATGGTGCTAATTAATTGAGAAGTCATTTCATGCAAAAAGTTTTGATTATCTCTAATCCACCCTTCATCAACACACAATGAGATATTGGACGGCACTGGTTGTGGCTCTCTATTTTTTAATTTTAGAACCAATAAATTTGGCTTCCTGTCTCATTGAAACTGGATGATTCTTGCATGAAACAGCGAATAATACTAAATTTACTTTAGTTGGTAGCACCAAAATAAAAAACCAACTCCATATATATATATATATTGAAACATGCTAATGGATTTCTTGTGTTTTTTTCGAAATTTTGACAGTACAGATGTGATCTACCTGCTTGTTTCTATAGGAATCACTTCTTGGAGCATTTGATTCCGATGCATGGATAGGTTTTTATAAGGTTTCAATATGAACACCTTAAATTTCCTTTGTTACACCTATTTAATAGACTCAAAAGCTACATGGTTGAGCTTTTGAAGTGTGTATTAGTTAAAACACATTCAAAGTTCACCATGTTTTGAAAGTAAATCAGTTCTTAAGTTTTCAACTTGCATGACTAAGAGTTGGCATTTTTTTGAGCTCTCTCTCTCACACATAGAAACACGCATAATATCAACAGCTCCTAAATGTTTTTATGCCATCATTGTTGACCCAATAGTAAAGAGCAAAAGATGCATCTTATGATTTATTATTTTTTTACAACAAGATTAGGTGATTTTGTTGTTGTTGATTTCATAGAGAACATGTGATGGTTGCTTCGTTGGTTTGGTGAGGTAAAACTTTGCCTACTACTCAACTTTTTTTTTAATCAATTTTGCTTTGGATATGTTATTCATAGATTTATATTTTTTTTATATGTGATTTTGATGCTTTTTTTTTCATGATCCTATATCATACTTGTTGATGAAATCAATGCTATTTTTAATATATGTTCATTCTTCATATTTTATTTTGAGTTTCCAATGCAATGAGAAGCATGAATCATAACTATTGTTTTTAAAGAAAATTTGTTTATTCATATGATGTTTTGATTTTTTTTCACCTATTGTTCACGTGTGTATGCATGTGTATGAGCATTTGTTGTCCCATTTTTTTTACTTTTATATTGGTTTTTTCTCACCGCTTCTACCTCTATCTCTTGGACCTCAAGAATGCTGCATATCACCGCTTTCTATCCCACCCATATAACGTGATCAAACACTGACTCTGAGATACATCAACTATGTGTTAGTGGAGAGAAAATACAATATATCATCTATTCTACATTATCATCATTCCCGCTTTCTATGAAGAGAATGGATTGCAAATTTCATTTTCAATGCTACCCATACCATAAGATGCTCTTATCGAAAAACTCATCGACGATGATTTTTCGTCGATGAAGTGATGGCGATTTTCTCACTGTTGATGCTTGGCTTTGGAAAAATGTTCATAAGTTTCCACTAATTGGAGACCACAAAAACATTGGATTTTGTGAAAGCTTAGCTTTTACTACAAGAAAAACGTTAATTAGCGATGGATGATATCCGTTGCTATAGAGTTTAGCGATGGAATACCGACAGATAGCGTCCATCATACATTTCTAGTCGCTAAAATGCGACAGAATTTATTTGTCGTTAATCCGTCGCATAGAACATGATCTGTCCCTAAATAAGCACGGATTTAGTTTTGCGATGAATTATATTCCATCGCAAATCCGTCGCTAAATTACCGATGACATTAGTGACGGATACTTTTCGTCGTAATCCGTCACAAAAATAAAATAAAAAATAAAAAAAGAGCCCTGAGGCATGCGCCTCATATGCCTTGAAGTGTGCGTCTCATATGCCTTGAGGCGCACACCTTGTAGTGAGGCGTGCCTCATCATATTGCATCCATTATCTGGACATCACATAAGGACTAGCCATAAATGATTATTCGACATACTTTCTAGAAATACCTGACGACCACCTTCCAAGGCCTTTCTTCTCCAAACACCAGTAGTCCTATTGAACCCAAAACATGTTGGAACACTCATCGTGCACAAACTGAGTAAGACAGGTTCAACCAAATTGAAGTTAGAAATTCTTCTGACGAGGCTGCTCCACCAAATCAAAGTTAAAAAATTTTCTAACAAACTAGCAGGGAGGCTAATCATTAAAATATCATTCATGTTATGATTGATATAATTTTAGTATTTTTGGTTTAGCATAAATTAATCAATAAGGTGGCAAGAAGTCATCAAAGTAACATAAGAGAAACAAAAATTTTTAACATCAAGTGGATCCTAATCTAGTAGTGATTTCAATCCAAAACCAATCTGAATCTTCCCAAACAGAAAAAAAGGTTTTGTTTTAAGGTTAATAACAATGGATATTGAACACTCACCACCCATTTTCAAGCAACATATTCCAACCAATTGCTATGCACCACTCTATATATTTTTCCAATGTTGATTCTATGGTGCTTATATGCATGTGGATTCAAAGTGTCATCAGTTTATTAGCAATAAAGAAAAAAATAGCAAAATGCAAATAATAGCCACCAAATTATTTAATTCCTTAAGCTTGAAAATTCTGATGAGCAGAGCAGTAAATTGTTCTTCCTCCCCTCTTCTTTCAACCATAACCTTCCAGAAATCTTCGAGCATCAAAGGTGCAAGAGCCTTTGTTGGATGCTTTACCAATCAAACAAACAAGATTATCAAAATGTATACTCTGAATATTTTCCAATAAAGCATATTTAACCAAAACAGTTCATATCTATACAGAAATGCCAATATATCATTTACATCAATAATGAAATGTCAAAATATCAAATAAAAGAAAGAGGATCTCAAAATCATGTCCTCCGCAATGGAATTAACAATAATCTATAAATCTGAGATAAATAATGGTAGAAAACAAAAATCTCGTATTCCCTAAAAAATCGATTGGTGCTACGAATTTCCAGATACTAATACAGAAGCAAGAAGAAGAAAACTTAGGGCGACAGCATGGCAGAAATTTTCAGACTCAAGAACAAGAAACAACCTTGTTATATATGTTCACAAAATTGAAAGGATTTATTCAATTTCTTAGACAAAAATAAAGGTAAGAAGTACAACCACAAAAAAAATAAAAAACACAATTGCTCTAGCAAAAAATTCTAGAAAATTGGAAACTAGAACTCTCGATTTCTCTAATTAAACAAACCGAGTAGTCTGAAACTTCCAGAACCAGAATCGGAAGCTTACTCATTCGACGAAGCTTTCTAAACAAAAAAAAAGAAGGAAAAATAAAAACAAGAACGCTACTGAAAGATTCAGCTAGAGAAGCAAGAGAAACTAAAAGCACGATCTCTGCATCAGAACAAACAAACGAAACACAGAAATTTTCAAGAACAATATCAACATCTAGAAATCGTGAAATCGAAAGATCGTTCACCTGAAATCCCGATGTTGTAGCATTCGGGGCCCATCGCTGAAGAGCGAGAGGTGAAAGAGGGAGAGCGGGAGGTGACTGGGGCCGTCGCCGGATAGCGGGCGTCCAAAGAGGGAGGGGGCTGTCATCGGAGACCAAAAGGAGGGCGGTTGCCAGAGAGCGGCAGGTGGTTGGTGTGGTCGCCGGTAGCCGGAGAGAGGGAGGGGGCGGTAGCCAATAGCCGAAGAGAGGGAGGGGGCGGTAGCCGGAGAGCGTGAGGGGGGCGGTCGTTGGTAGCCGAAGAGAGGGACGGGGCGGTAGCCGGAGAGCGTGAGGGGGGCGATCGCCGGTAACCGAAGAGAGGCTGAAAAGCGGTGCGGGTGAGAGAGAGAGAGAGCAGTACAGGTGAGTAAAAAAAAAATTTGATTTCGTGCCCTAGGGCATTTTACATCAACAATTAGCGACAAACTAGAGACGAATTTTTTCCGTCGCTAATCAGTGAGATTTTACAGCGACATTTAGCGATGAAATATTTCTGTCGCAAACTAGCGACGGAGGTATTCTGTCGCTATATCCGTCTCTAAGTGCAATGGGTTTTGCGACATAAAATTTTAGTCGCTAATCTGTCGCTAAGTAGTGACAGAGTTGGCGACGAAAATTTTTTTATCGCTAAGTTCGTAAATATTTACGAACTTAGCGACAGATGGTTTTCTCTCGCTAATCCATTGCAAATTTGCGACGGAAAAACTCTGTCGCAAAACTTCGTCGCTATTTGGCATTTTTCTTGTAGTGTTTGCTTTTATAATATGCTCATACCAAAATTCACCTACAATAATAAACAACAACAACTACGCCTTCATCCCAAAACAATTGGGGTCGGCGATATGAACCAAAAAAGAAAATCATTCTGGGTCTTTCACATGAATCCTTCTCCTCCAGTCATTTCTATTCAATGCCATGTCCTCGGTGAGGTTCAAAGCATTCATATCCTTTCCTATCACCTCCATCCATGTCTTTCTAGGCCTACCCCGACCTCTTTTAACTAATATATTTTCCCATTTCTCCATCCTTTTAACTGGAGCATCATTAGGCCTACGCCGAATATGTCCAAACCACCGTAAACGATTCTCTCTCATCTTATTTTCAATGGGTGCAACGCCTACCTTTTTAAGTATCTCCTCGTTCCGAATCTTATCTTTTATTATATTTTCACACATCCATCTCAGCATACGCATCTCAGCTACACTCATTTTTTGAATATGATGTCTCTTGGCAGCCCAACATTCCGTACCAAAATTCACCTACAATTTTCATAAATTTTTAAGGCTCCAAATACCACTTTTTTATCCAAAATGCATGGTCCAAGTGCTAATTTCTAGTAAAACAATCATGCTTAACACATCTATGGGTTCAGAATTTTAGAAAAAAAACATCAAAAATCCATTAGCATGTTTCATTTAACACTATGGCCATCTTTTAGGCTTTCACTTCTCATGTATATAGGACACGATCAAGTAATTTAAGTACATTTTGGACTGGTCAAAATCTAACCCTAGTATTATTGATGTTTTCAACCTTTTCTTTACATTCATGTCATGGCTTTAAATTTTAACAAGCACCAAATGGCTTGACATGGGATGAGGTTTGCAACCTGTGTTTCTTTGAAGACGTGGAAGATGGTTGTCCAAACTTAGGTCCTGTCTGAATGCATTCCCAATTGTTAACTATGATGTTGATGATGTCAGTAGGATGATGATTGATGATATAAGTATAGCTGGATGAAGTAAATGTGAGAATGGATGTGTAAAAGGCAAATATCTTCACCTAGCTAATCTATATTGAGATGCTTGTAGAGGTGGCATTATAAAGTGAATTAATGACTTGAGGCAAAGGACGCCACCCATGGGTTTCGTACTTGTGACGTCCAGTCAACTTGTAAACATTCACCAGTCACCTCTGCCTGATGAGCAGAGCCCTTGTGAGAGAAGGAAAAAAAAAGATAGCAAACACTAGCTCCTCATGTTACTTCATAAAAAGAAAATTTGAAAATAATAGAATTTATACTCTAAAGGTATGTTTGGTTGCTCTTTACAAATGTGAAAGTAAATCTTATGAGATTTGAAATCTCTTGAGAATCAAAATTATGTTAAATGAATTCTCATGAGATTTCACTTTTCATGTTTGGTTGGTTTGAGGAAAGAAATCGTATTTGTATGAGATTCATTTTCTCATGTTATACATAATTGGATCATGAATTGGATACTAACCATGAATTGGATCTAATAGACATTGAATTGAATTTATTGGACCATGGACTTAATGTAATGTGTTGGGAATGACTCAACACACTATCGATAGATTGAACAAAAATAGAAAGAAGAGAAATAAATCAACTACAGACAAAGAACAAAGATTTTACGTGGTTCAACAAGAGCCTGCTTTTAACGCCCCACTGTGATCCCCTATTAGATTGAGATACACACACTCACAATTACAGAAAATGGATTGCCCTATTTAAATACAAAGAGTTTAGGGCAACATATATAAAGGTAAAAATTATAACATGAATTAAGGATTTATATCAAGGTAGGAATCAAGCTCCACACCACCCAGGTGGTATCCCAAGTGGTAAGCGGGGTCCTGTGCCAAGCTGCCCAGGTTCGGATCCCTCTGCCACATGGGGCTTAAGAGAAATCTGGTAGGGGTCTGCCTAACCCTAGCTTGCCTATAAAAAAAAAAGGAATCAGGCTCCACACACCTCTAATATAATGGACCATGAATTTGCGAAATTTAATGGATCGGATTGTATCAATGGCTTATAGTGGATCATGGATTGAATTTAATGGACTTGTACATGGATTTTTATTGGATCATGGTTTGGGTTTATTATATTTGGATCTAGTTATACTTAAGCTTGGATTCAATAAAGTGGTTTTAAACAAATTATAAATTTTTGGACATGGATGCATCATGGATTGGATTTATCATAATTAGATCTAGTTAGGCTTAAGTTTGGATCCAATAAAGTAGCTTAAATAAATTAAAGATTTTTGAACATGGATTTTACAATTACAAAATTTCTGAAATAAACCAAGAAATGCTGCACTCCAAAAACACCACCCTCACTAAATCGTTAAAATAGTCCTTAACTAATGTCACACATAACATTCTTAGAAAAACAAAAAAAAACATTGAAATATTCAAAATATCACCAATTATAAATTTGATTTTTTTTTTATTTTTCAAAAGAAAACTCAAGAAATATTAGTATACATAAAAAAATAAAAATATATAATTCTAAAAAAAACAAGGTTTTGCTTTTATTGCATTCGTATCAAGGATAAAACATAATTTTTTAAACTGGTGATATTTTTAAAATATCATTTTTAAAGGCATTGATAAAAAAATCACTGATATCCCATCCGATGGAAGCAAAAAAAAAAGAACCCTTGCCGACAATCCCCTCCCACCCGACGAAGGCCGACAACAACCTAGAAAAAAAGACTGAAGCCCCTCCCATCCGACGGAGGCAAAAAAAAAAAGAAAAAAGAAAAAAGAAAAAAGAAATTCATTGAATATTGAAATAAAGAACAAAAAGACGATGGGCACCATTCGACCAGCCCTTCCCTTCAACCAAAAAAAAAAACAGGAAACGTATTTCTTGCCAAGCCATACAGTTAAACCATTACCATATGATATAAAATATATTCATTACTAGTAAATAAGCCTGTACAAGCCGAGCTGAACTGAACACTCATTATTGATTGTGTTCAGCCTGTTTCACGAGTTTGAACGACCTCTTTACGAGCCGAATACGAGCTGAGTCATGAGTATGAGTAGCTCGCCCTTTTCCTAGAAAGGAGTAAAAACACTGGCACGGTGTACTATAGTTACTAGAGTAATTTTGACATTCCCAAGGGGGGAGGGTTTATGCTCTTTCTTGAGTCTTGTGGTTGGGTTTTTGTGGGGTTGCATTTGGAATTGTTGTAAGAATCCACATTTCCCAAGGGTTTGATTCTTGTCTTTTGGGTTCTCGTGGATGTTTTCATTTTTGGTGCCCCAACAGTCATGTTCTTTGGGACTATAAAACACTTAAATCTAATCACAGATTGAGGAACAATTCGTGTGTCTCTCTGTTTTATGTAGTTATGCTTGTTTGTAAGATTTTGCCTGCCCCATTAGCACAGTCTGACATGATGTCTTGGTCATTTAATTAAAACTACATGTGTTAGCATAAACTGCCGTGGAGAACACCACCTACCAGAAGAGACCATGACCCATTCGAATGAAGTTTTGGTGGAGGTGGGTTGTGGGTGTTTCCCTCATCCAATCAATGTTCTCCATGAGCCCAGGCCATTATCTCGAGAGGTGAGCAGGACTCTTGGACCCCCAATGAAAAATTGGTATTACCCATATAGCTCTTATCAGGCTCCCATGGTAGCCTACTTATGGTGGGAGATTATGATCACATTCATGGACAGTTATGCGATCTCTTAATATTTACATAAATGTCCTATAATCATAACCTTTATAAATTGAAAAGTCGCAGCCACCACGGTGTCCCTTGATGTGCTCTTGCCAATACGGGTTACATTTAGGTTGGATTTGATCTGATTTGATCCAAACAAATCCAGCACTCTCACTTGACCCATTGACACGAAAAAACACAATATCAAGGTTATTTTAGTGTTATCTCAATTCAATTTTCATGTGGATTCATATGCTATACTGAATCACAAGAAAGAATTATACGAGTCATAAAAATAAATTATCTCTGTATGAGTTATCATATTTTCATATACTACAATATTATTCAATTCAAATGTTTAGCATGTCAAGAGTACTTTTATGAACGGATTGGTCTTTAACTCATTTTATTTGATCTTTTTAATATTATTATGTTGTTATTTTCTCTTCACAAACAAGAGATACTTTACACAAAATATATCCCAATACCCGATGTTCCTGCTCTTCAATGGTGACCGTCGTCGGTCTCAATAGGGCCTGCATGGTGGTCGGTCGCCTGGCGACATATCCCGGCCCCTTCGCCACCCGACTTCCATAAACCAAATGAAAGTCCTGCAAGGGAGAAGATCAAGCCGACAGATTCAATGAGCACTATATGAGCACCGACACACCCACAACCACAACACGTGCAGCTGAAGCAGTGTGGAGAAGATCACTTACCAAAAGCGGCTATAACCCAATGTTAGCATAAACAGTCGAGAAAAATACCACTTACCAGAAGCGGCCATGGCCGATTTGAACAAAGCTTCGAAAAAGATAGGTTGTTGGCATTCTCCTTAGCCAATCAATGTCCTCGAAGAGCACATGTCGTTAGGTCGAGAGGTGAGCAAGATTCTTGAATACCAGATAGAATGAGAAATTGGTATCACCCATATAGTTCTCATCCAGCTCCCATGGTGGCCTACTTATAGTGAGAGATTAGTGGGAGGTTATGATCACATTCATGGACAGTTATGTGATCTCTTCATATTCATGTAACTCTCCTACAGTCATAACCTTCATAAAACTAAAAAACCACAGCCACCACGTTGTCCCTTGACGTGCCCATGTTAATACGAGTCACATCTAGGTTGGATCCGATTCGATCCAAAAAAATCCAACAACATGCTCATCTCACTCCATATGTCTTTATTGGTACAACACCCAAAATGCAGATCTCAAAGTGATGTGCCCAAAGCAGGATTTCAAAAACTACAATATGATCTATGACTAATTTTATTTTAGCTTTTCGGCTAAGCCAAAGGAAACAAAGCCCAACCCTTCACCACCACCAAACCCCCCCCACCCCATTCCCCCACCTCCAAACAATAGACTGCACATTGGCTGACCTTTAGTTGGTAAAACCCTTGAGGTCCTCCTTGCCCTCCCGAGAGTACACCCAACTTCAACCTTGTTGCAAAAGACACCCCTGTGCGTTTCGAAATCATGACATCCCATCAACTTGGTGACCTTCACAAGTCACCCCCTTGTAAGCAATCTACAACTAATGTTAAACTATGTTCAATTAAGTTCTATTGAACATGTGTGTAATGTATTTGATGTGGACTCGGTGAATACCAATTCAAGATCCAAATGGATCTTGACACACGTAGAAGCTTTTCACAAAAATGAGTCTGAACAGGACTTAGGAAAATAGGGTTTTCGGGACCTATGCACTCTATTTCGACAGAGGCGGTCCAAAGGAAAATTGTGCGCGATTCACACACCTGTCTAACGAATCTAAAATCACTGAATTTGGATCAGAGGTATCTGTTTCATTGGCTTGAGTTTGGGACTAGGACAGACAGACACATCTATGAAAGACTTCCGGACTCCGTGGATAGTCTGTTTAAAGGGTTTTTTGACTCATCAGACAGTAAAGTTCGCGAAAACTACCGTTGAAAAAATA
This sequence comes from Nuphar pumila, assembly GCF_984573655.1. Classification (NCBI taxonomy): domain Eukaryota; kingdom Viridiplantae; phylum Streptophyta; class Magnoliopsida; order Nymphaeales; family Nymphaeaceae; genus Nuphar; species Nuphar pumila. The sequence goes on along the minus strand of NC_143252.1, from coordinate 114,875,874 downwards.
TAGGTCAAATCCAGACCTTTTCAACAAACCAAGATTTGAAATTTTCTGAGTTTTCTATAAGTCTCTACAAATTTTTGAATTCTGGAAATGGTATGAGATATTATCAAATGAACTAAATTTCCAACTATTCGACTACAATAAAAAACTGATATTTTTGAAACACCTAAACGAGGATTCAGCTAAGACTATGAACACAAAAGTTTTAGATATAGGTTCTAGCTTTCCACAAAATCAAACAACACAAAGTTTCATGTAAAGAATCTCAAGATAATTAAAAAATACCGAACACCTCCAAGTGTATTCTGAACCAAACAGGTGACAATGGATTCTTGTCGGTCCGACACTTTAACATCACCTTTCAATGGTGCAGAAGGTTGATTCATGCAATGGCTTCAACTACAAAGTTGTAGATAATCGTCTTAGCTTTTCGGAAAGCTAAAGAACGCTAGAAACCAATCAATATCGAGACCAATATGATCATTTCTTTGAAGTTATTCTAGACAACTCGGGATTCAGAAATTCAGATTTTGACAGGAAACCAAATTATGTAATATCACAACGAATTGAATTTTTTTGTGAACAATAGAATCAATCAACATAAATATTTTAAAATATTCATTCCAAATATTCAACATATAATCGACTTGCAACTACAAGCAATAATCAACAAGAAACAAAGAAAAAATAACAATGGACTTTAACTAATGAACGAGTGATTTAGTTTTTCGGATGAAGGTAGCAATGGATGTCATTAGGAAGCAACCGACATCAAACGAAGATTCATAAATAGCAAATCAAGCACCCTTTTTGAAGCTCAGCAGTCATGAACAAAATGCTTACATAGCTACACGCCAAGATTGATCTTCTCAAGAGCACCTTCCACGCTCAAATAAGATTTTTTTCTTCTCACTCAAAAACGCTTTTCTCTCACTAGCCACACAGCCAAATTTTTTTAAATGAGAAGCACCCCCCCCCCTTGGTTGGCCTCCCTTCATTAATAGGCTTGGAGCATGGGGAAGAGCCACCATAAAGATGGAATGGCCTTCTCAAGTCATGCTCCAAAAAATGAATTTTTTGAGAGGCTATTTTTGGCCAAGGCATTAAGAGATCCAACAACCATATTGACTTGCACTAGTCAAGGCTGGATTTTGAATGAGGACCAAGATAGTCCACTCTCAAATGGCACCAACTAGGGACCCCTTAGAAACGGATCTTGATCTAGATCCAAAACATGCAGCGAATTGGATCCTGCACAAAAACGTATTAGAAAATGCAATTACGAAAAAATAAAAAAACTATCAACGTTCTCCATACACCTTCTAGTGCCATAAAAGAATCCTACAGGGCATTAGAACTATCTGGATCCGTGGAATCTGGCTCTTAACAAAAAGAAAAAAAGAAAAAAGAAAATTTACATGAAATGAAGAATGTCGATAAAATATTCAAAAATATGATTCCATAAAAATGCAATGGAATCGAAACATCTAAAGAAGGAGCACGACGAGCATCGACTAAACTACAGATCCACTAAGATAAGAGATGTCCTGCAAGCGTGTGGATCGCCTTAGGTATCGATGCCTGAATTGGGTCTAGAGAGTTAGATTGGGATCCAACTCCGCTTCTAAACTCTGAATCTCTAGATGCTCTACATCAGTATTATAGTTCATTTCTCATGGATATAAGTTCAGTAAGTCGAGTCAAATAAGATCGCTGGTCCAGCCCACATGCTCTCATCCCATTAAGGGAAACCCTTAGCTTGACTATCTAAAGAAAAATAAAACATTGAAATTACCATGAAAAAAAAGTGACCAATACACATCTATCTAAATGTGATCATTCACAGTATGAACACCTCGTGAAACTTTTTCAAGGAGGCACTTGATCTTGGGAGCTTTTGTAGCACTCCCACTCAAGAAAAACCTCTTTCCTTTAAAAGAGCCACTTTGGAAGGAGAGTTTTTTCAATCATTTTGACATAAAAGTTATTTTATTTTTACATTTATCAGGTGGGTCCTATCGTATATTTTTCAGACATGTTTGTTTCACGTTTTCATAGGAAAAAGGCCCTATTTTCTATGAAAGCGAAAGTCTTTCATAGAAAAGGACATGAAGTAATTAGCATATCAAGAGTATCCAGTTTTTTTTATAATCCAAGGAGAAAATCCCTCCATCTCCATCTCGGACAGAACATTGGCTGGCCTTTAGTTGGTAAAACCCTTGAGGTCCCCTCTGCCTGCTAGAGAATACACCTAGCTTCGACCTTGCTGCAAGGGACGTCACCCAATGGGTTTCAAACTTGTGAAGTCTCGTAAACTTGGTGACATTTACAAATCACCCCTACCAGATGAGTGAAGCCCTTGTGGGCCATCAAGTGTATCCATACCAGGTACTGGCACACCTATTACAAACGGTATGTGAAAAGGTCATACTAAGTGCAGTCCATTCCAAGGTGATGGGGAGGGGCGGACTGGAGACAGACCTAACTTTCTATTTTTGCAAGAAATCGTAACTCTTAGGTAGGACTGGTAAACAAACCGAGCAGTTCATGACTCGACTCGGTTCAGTTCATCATAAACTCATTCGTTATCGGTTCGTATAGCTGGTGATTCGAGCCATAAGCAGCTCGTTTAGCTTAAATGAGTTGAACCCGAACATAGGGTATTCAGCTCGGGAGAGCTCATATAGATAAACTATATATATATATATATATATATATATATAATGTATAATTTATGTGTAATATATAAAAATAAGAATGCATAGAACATATGCAAAAAGAGAAGGATGAATGAAAAATATATACATAAAATATAAATTATCAAGTGTAATATATAAAATATATATATTTTAAGAGTACTATATATATTCCATGCATAAATAATAGGGAATGTTTTTACATGCGCCAGCTCATGTTCCGCTCGTCTGGTTTAGGTATGAACTGAGCGCAAGCTTGGCTAAACACGAATCGAGCCACAAGCTCAATCCATTGGTAAACTACCCGAGCCCGAACATGCCTGTTCGGTTCGTTCGGCTAGTTTACCAGCCCTGCTCTTAGGACTGAAACCTCTGATCTCTCACAAGATGCCCGAGCACTTCCACCATTGCACCATGCAGTGGTCTTGTTTAGAAACCATACGCAAGAGCACCAAATATTAAAGAAATCCTGAACAAACTCGGAAGGTTGTCTTAAATACTTGAGAAACTCCCCTTTCATATCTGTTTAGTTTCTGATAAATGTCACAGAATTATAACTTTGCAATGACGAAGTATCAATATACGATGCTGAAATCTGTGAGTTCTCATTAATTATACAAATTTGCATAAAATCGTTCTTATTTTATTGTTTTTAATATGAAACTACAAATTGTTTTACTTTTAAATTCATTTGAAGTTGATAAGTCATAGATTAAGTCATCAAACATAAACTAATTATTTTAAATTAATCAATATTTTTATGCAACATATATTAAGCTATCATTACTCTGAATAACTCAACAATCTTTTTAGATATTCATACCAAATTAATGTTATTAAAACCTCGACTCAATAATTCCTTTTACAAAGCTGTACCCAAAAGTTTTTCAAGCCTCTGCATAGCGCATGCCAATACCAGTACTCGTACCCTTCTCTGGCAACTATGAACAAAACCATAAATTGTCAAAAGTCAAAAAAGGGACATTCTTGTCCCTAATCAGGTGACTTTGTCCCACACAGGAAAAGTAGAGAAATTTTAGATGCAGAGGAACAAAAAAACAGACAAGATTGGTAACAACAAAAAAATAAGAAAAGTGTCCAAATAAAGACAATATAGAGGTGGGGGTAAAACATTTCTAACCTTGAAAGCTCTGCATGTTTCAGTGAAGCAATAAACATCACAAACAAACATTCCCCATAACAACAAAATCACAGGACCAGTTGATCAGAAGCAGCCAACTTGATTGCTTAAAATTAGGGATTATCATGCTGCATGCATGTTCCTGCTTTTACCAGTTTGCTTTCAGGACAAGAAACTCTCCAAGTACAGGCTGTCAAGCCAGCCAACACTAACTACTGGTGGCCAGAGTGGCTTCACGGCCAAAAAAAACCCGCCAACATAAACTCAAGGGCATCTGAATCAGATAACCGAGCTCCGGTCACCGCAATCATACAACTCAGTGCTACAACTATGGAAATCTTCATTAAAAACTGTCGAATGAGAATGGTTAACAACATACAGGACTTAATCTACATACATCAGTAACTGTGTTGTGGTGAATTCTCAGATAAGTCAATCAGTAATGAGACTTGTCGCCAAGATCAGGAAACTCAGGAGGGCTATGCCCATTCTTTTCGAATCTCAAAGTTGTAATTCATGTCCAAGTAAATTTTACCATCATCATCCACGAACTGTTAAAACAAGAGGAGAAAGATTCAGGCATGAGTTCAAAATTAGTTGACAGATAGAGCTGACTGACTGAAAAACTACCTTTGTTCTGGCTGAATAGGAGCCCCTTGCAAAAATTCCAGAAGGAGTGGTTTCTTCCTCCAGTTCATTTGTGTACGGCTCTTGCTGTGGACTGAAGGTTCCCAGCATCACTCTTGTATTGTCCACTGCAACAGTTCATAACAAATGTCTAGTTTCATAGACTAAACCTCGATTTCCAATATCATGACAGAGATCAATAACATACTATTCATTGTAAACAACTACAAAGAAGCAGCCTGAGAATTTGCCAATGGTTGTAGAAATGAGACCATGTATTCCAAGAAATTCCATGATCATATTAGTAACACCTAAAAAGATGACCATAACCACAGCGGTGCATTTCTACTTTTATGTGTTCAGAAATACGCAATTTTCAAACTAAGTAGCATGTCTTCAAGAAGAACCGTTAATCCTACTGCCAGTCACAGAAAGCATGAAACAGCACATAATCAAAGGGTAGCATATGATATCAAGCAATCCACCATGATGTTTTATAAGACCATGAGGACACCACAATCTTTCACATAAACCAAAGGTTACCAAAAAGACTATTCAAAACTGGATCAGATACACTTCAACAAGATGAAAATGCCAAATAGTCCAAGTATTAGAGGATCTAAGACAACCAGCACATCAAGAAGCTGCTTTTAGTTGAAAATGTAAGGCCAAACATGGGTCTACCAAATGATCTGCAAACTAACCAATAAGCAAGTAATGCATAGTTCAAATAACTCAAGGTATGAGTTCCTAAGCAGTTAATGATGTGGTATCCAGCTTAGCATCTCATAGTCATAGCCCAATTTCAGCAAAGTTTTACACTGAAAAGGAAGCAGTTCTTAGCTCTCTTTACATAAATAAAGAATTACTGTACCAAATTTTCCTTCTGTTGAGAAAGAAGATAACAACATGAGTAAAATCAGAGAAAACCAAGAGTAAGAAATCTTGCCTCTCATGCCAGTCTTCCACACAGTATTACTATATTTAAGTCCAGACACAATGTTGTTGGAAACCTGGAAGGTGAACTTCAGATGATAGCGGCTTCCATCTTTAAGCACAAAAGCACAACCCTTGGCATTGGGCTCAAAAGGAATCGGCAAACGGAGATCAGGCCGACCCGGCGACACTATTGTAAGACTCATTATCTTAACCTCTGGTTCAAGAACCTCTGTTCCAATGAAAAATAAAGAGCAGATCACACCTCCACTGAAACTTCTATCTTGTTGTATGAAGCTCAATTTAGTTTTATCAACCAAAACGAAAAAAGAAAACAGATCATGTAAAACCACCCAAAAAAAGAAGAAAAACTAGAACTACTCTTCCAAATTATCAAAAAAACTGAAAAGGAAAAACAAATGTAACACAAAAAATTAAATAAATAAATAAAACAATGAATGATGAAACTGGTAATTAGTTACATCAGAGTACCTCCAACTGCTGATAAATCCACACTTCCAAGCAGCTGTTCTTTCCATCTCCTCAGACTCTCATCTTCCTAACATTTGTTCCCCATGTTCACACAGCAATTTCAAACAAATAAAAAAACTATTAGAAATAAAAAAATTACAACATCCCAACAAAATTTTCAAAGAAAAAAAATCCAAGTAATAAAATTAAACAATACCACATTAACACTTTAATGTCAAAATCCACACTTTTTTTCAGATACCTTATCTTTCTCAAATTGCTCTTTGAGGGTGCACTGAGGACCAATAACAATAGTCTTATCATCCTTGGACTTAGCGGACTCACCATCATCATGATCATCATCATCATCTTCAACATCATCACCATCATCTTCAACATCATCACCATCATCAGTAGAACACAAGGAAGCATGACTGGACCTCCTGGTTAGCTTCCCCGCACCATCACCATCACCACCATGGCCATCACCAGAAGGGCCGGCAGACCCACCGTTCTCCTCCAAGGCCTCATTTTTCTCCAATTCTGCGCTGAACCCAACATTCTTCACGGCTCCCACGACAGCAGACATTCCTACCCTTCACTCTTCACCCACTCTATTTCACAAAAAAACACCAAATCAGAGGTACCCATCAAAGGAAAACCCAAGAAAACGAAGAAAGGGGCCACCTTTCACAAAAATAAGAGATACCCATCAGAGAAAACCAAGAAAAACGATGTGGGGAGGCGTTTATTCATCACCAAAGCCATGAAAACTCAAGCAGAGATGAGGAGAAATAGGAGGAGAAGAGGTGGACCTTTTTTGACGGGTCTTTGCTAAGGGAAGGGGGTAAGTTTTGGTAGTCAAGAGTTCCAGAAAGAGGACTCTGGAATGGAAAGTGTGGCCTGGTTTTGCCTGACTTATCTTGGATGCAAAGTGAGTTTGATCAGCAGCTAAATTTAAATTTAGAGGGGTGAATGGTCGCTAAATTTGGAGAGAAAGGAGGAAGTCCTGGATTTGGTCCTTGGCCCGGTGAGCTGAAGATCAATCCAGCCGATCCGGATGAAAGGATCGGTCCGATACGACTTGAGTTCTGACTCACTTGGTAATTCAGCTAGGACTAGGTCCGGTGGGCAGACGCAGTAGTCCTTGTTCTTTCATTGAGCCTTTTTTTAGGATAAGAAGAAGAAAGCAAAAACAACAAGTTGGGTATGTTGAACATATTGGCCAAAAGTTTAAAATGCAAAATAAGAGCAGCCAAATTCCCCTGAAATTTTGAAAATTTTATTTTCTCCTGTTTTATTGGAAAATATCAGCAAAAAATAAACTAACAGAAAAATATATAAGGTAACCAGTCAAAATATCTATTTCCGGAGATATTCCCAATAAAGATGCAACTATTGCAACAAAATCGAGCTATTTGAAAAAAAAGGACAAACATTTCATGATATTTTCAAAAAATCGCTATCATGGTGTTAGATATATTGTGTTGGCGTATTGGTTGAACCTTTCTTTGCTAAGGTGAAAGTCTAACTCCAATGAGTAAGTTGACTATAGTTGTTTGACTGCCTATAATATCAGATCAGGGGCAATCTATGATATGATCCAGTCGAACCAAAAATAGATGGGGGATTTTGGAGATCTTTGCTTCAAGGATCTAAGATCCTTTGTTTCAGTGACCCTCGGATTTGACGTAGGTTCCATGTAATGAGTCCAACTCAATGGCATCTTTGCTTGACGCAGATAATGTGCAATCACATTGCATACTTTAGTGTGCCGCTGCACTTGATCCGCTCTTCATCTTTTGTTGGTCCTCGTAGATGACAGGCTGTATCCCATAGATTGAGGCTGCTCAGCAGCAGCACATTCCAAGTGTGCAATGTGATTGCACCTGATCTGCCCTCTATCTGATTATTCACCCCCAATCTTGTCTCCATTCTCCATATTGCACAAACTGACTTACAAAGTCATTTCAAGCAGGTTTTATGCTTCTACTTGTATTCCTCTCCCTTGCTTTTTCTTTGACGTCTCTCATCTGAAATAGCTTTCTTTCCATGGACTAGAGCTGGGTATAATTTGTGAAATTTTATATCAGACCCAGGCTCAACCCGAGTTTTCGATTAAGACCCATAATTTTTCAATGTAAAAATGTTAAAAAAATAGTATTTTACTAGGTAATGCCCGGGTCTAGTTCATGTAATTCTTATCGGGTCAGGGTATGGTTTCTCTTATGGTGGGTCTAATTAGACCTAGATCCAGATCCAATACCATACCCCAGGGCCAGGTTTGGTTCTACCTAGATCCGAACCAAACCCGACCTGTTGACACCCCTAATTCTAAGGTTTTTTCTAAGAAACGATTCACCGGGTGAATCGATTTTAGCAAGATTGACCAAGATAGCCGGGAGGAATAGCGTGAGTCACAAATAAGCTTTGGGAATAACCTCAATCTCCTGGCTGAGTCGGCGTCCACAGCTCGGCTCCAAGCTTAGCCGATCCGTCTCATGGAGCGGCTCCGCTCCCTCTCGATGGCGCGGTGCCGCTTCTTGTCTTTTAAATTTTGTTTTTCTCTTTTTGTCTTCTTTTAGTGAACACAAAAGTCCTTTAAAACGTTCAGTTGGACGCTCTTTGTGGGTCACTTTTGTCTCAACGGCCGCTATCTTTAATTATTTATTCCACTAGCCCATGTGATTTTAACGAAGTCACAAGATGGCATTGAAAATAAAAAGAAGTCCATCTCATTAATCAAATTTTTAGTGTATTTTGAGAATCTAAAATCCTTGCCAACGGGGGCTCAGCTTGTCTGGCAGGAGCAGTTAGTGCACGTCACCTTGTGTTGGGACGTTGCAAGTTCGAATCCCAATGGCATGGTTGGATAACTGGTAGAGGGATCTGCCTAACCCCTGCTTTCTCTGTCCAAAAAAGAAAAATCTAAAATCCTTTGGGGTCAATGTCACAACTCTCTTTTATCATGAGAAAAATCTCACAATAAATTAGAAAGTTATATTTCGGAAAATCTTTAGAAAATATTGACCCGTATAAAATTAAAAAATAAGAATATATGACTGAAACAAGTACAAGTGAAGGATCAGGTGCAATGTGATTGCACGCATTGGTGTGATGTTGCATCTGATCACCCATCATCTTTGACATATAGCCTGTCAAGTTGTTGGCCCAACAGCCGGTGGAACAACATACTAAAAGTGTGCAATTACATTGTAACTGATCTGCTCTAGCTAGGGCTGGAAAACAAGCCCAGCCACTCGATCGTCTCATGTTTACCAGCCATTACTCTAGCACAAATAAGATGCAAACCATCCTAAAAGAGAAAAAAATACTGACTTAATTAGTGTCAAAGTAGCTCTCTAAGGGTTGGGGGTGGCCTTGGGTACTGAAGGAGCGGCAGCAGCTAGGTCTGGGAAACAAGCTGAGCTGCTTGCGACTCGGCTGATGTTCGGCTCGTAAAGAGCTTGTAAGCTGAATATGAACAATATCTACTCGGCTCGGCTCGGCTTGGCTGGACTTTAATCGTATAAGCTCGTTAAGTATTAAAAATATATATATTTTACATGTATTTTTTTTTTGTAATTCTATCTCTTCCACGTCTAAATCAGTGCATTTTTCAGCTCTAACTCAGCTCGTTGTACTCGAGTTCATTATGAGTTCAAACTTGACTTGGCTTGTCACAAGAATGACCCACGCTTGAACTGTACTTCAAGCTCACTGGTTCAGCTAGTTTACCAGCCCTGGCCGCAGCTTAGCAGGAATTAAAAGATCTTTCTCTCATGAATTCTATTTTTTCAGATTTTTCACGACTCTCTCTCTCTCTCATGAATGCTGTCTCCTTTTCGGGCGATCAGGTACTCAATGCTGTCTCCAACTATTTTTCTAACTTGTATTCCTGCAACCAAGTTGTAGGTGGCAATATGGGTTCAACTTTATTTTTGTCCATGGATCGAGCGCTAGCCAACTCGATTCAGGGGTTGTTCACCGAAGAAGAAATCGTCTTGGCAGTGCGGGAGTCGTCTGGGTGGAAAGCTCCAGGATTTGATGGGTATCCTGTGGATTTCTTTCGCATATTCTGGCAATGCGTTAAGAGTGACATTCTTAGTGTCTTCGCCGAGTTTCATCGAAATGGCCGATTGTCGGTTCATTCTCACTTAGCAATTGTGTCACTTATTTCTAAGGAGGAAGTCGCATCAGATATCTCGCGGTTTAGACCTATATCAGTGTTAGGGAGTTTATATCGCATTATCGCCAAGGTCTTAGCTAACAGGATGCGTTCAAATGTTCCTAGGATTTTCTCAGAGGCTCAGTTCGCCTTCATTCCTAACAGAAGACTTCAACATTCCTTCATTTTGGCCACAGAAGTGTTGCACTCTCTCAAGATCAGCGAGGGGGCCTTTTTCACTCTGAAGCTTGACTTTCATAAAGCCTACGACTCGGTTTATTGGCCGTTCCTCTTCAACATGTTGGCAAACTTGGGCTTCGGTAGGCGTTTCTCTAGCTGGGTGCATGAGCGAGTAACCAATGCCCAATCACAGTTTCAGATCAATGGGGTCAAGGGAAAATAGTTCAAACTTGGTCGTGGTCTTCGACAAGGATGTCCTCTGTCTCCGTTACTCTTTAACGTCGTCTCTGAAGGCCTGGTGGTCTTGGTTAAGAGGGCAGTGGAGGGTGATCTAATTGAATCTCTCGGTATTTAAGAGTGTCGTAGTAAGATCCTGACATACGCTGATGACATAATTATCTTCGGAAGGGCCTCCATCCAACAAATGTTAAGATTCAAGCTTGTCCTTCTTTTTTTCCAATCGATGTCAGGTCTATCCTTGAACTATGAGAAATGTTGTCTTTCCATGGTCAACACCCCTGCTTCAATGTTGGACTTGGGCCAGCGGATATTCGGATGCTCGATTTCGGATAACTCTTTCTCTTATCTGGGTCTGCCGCTTCAAATCAATCGTGTATCAACGGCAGCCTGGAGCACCATTATCCAAAGGGTTCAGAAAAAAATTTTGGGTTGGCAAGCGTCCTACCTTTTTATCCCAGGTAGACTAACTCTCATCAAGCACGTTCTTTCTGCTATGCCAGAATTTTTTATGTCTATGTTCCTGATGCTCATGGGGGTTAGTAAGAAGATAGCTCAGGTAGTGACGCACTTCATGTGGTCTGGGCATGGTCACAAAAACAAGCGCCACCTAATAGGGTGGGACACTCTTCGACTACCTCAAAATAGGGGGGGTTTGGGAATCAAGGACCCCCGGCTGAGGAGTATGATTCTTGTCGTGAAGCAGAGCTGGCTTGCACACCAACCTGGGTCTCCGTGTGCAAGCGTGCTTCTAGCTAAATACGGTGGTGTGGAATCATTGGTGGGGGCCACAAGCATGCGTCAACGATCTATGTCAAAGCTTCGGCGATCATGGATCCAAGCATGGTCTGCAGTTCTGTCTCATAATGACAATGTTGAATCGCAGTCTCTGTTCTTTGGTCGTAACCTTGCTCCGAACGGATCTTTCCGCTCCAAAGAAGGCTATCTCGCTCCCTTCCGTCGGGGGTGGACCGGTTTCCGACGAACCTGATCTGGGGCAAGGGTCCCACTCCGAGATCATGTTTCCTAGCTTGGCTAATCTTACACAATCGGGTGCAGACTGACAACTTCCTCAAATCCATCGAATTTCATCTGCCGAGTAAATGTGTGTTGTGTGAGGCGGCTGAAGAATCTGCCTTTCACCTTTTTTGGGAGTGCTCTGTTTTTCAAAACATCTTTAAGGTGACTTGGAATAAGCCGGGAGTCAGCGTGCGTCAGGAATCGTTCGCCAATGATTTGTTGTGGGGTCTTCAACCAGTTCGTCATTGCAACAAATGGCGTATTATTTGGCGAACTTGGCTTCTCTCGTCATGGTGAGCCGTATGGATGACTCGCAACAACGCTATTTTTCGGCATATTTCGGCAGTGTTCAACAAAATGGTGAACCTTATTTTGGTGGACGTATACGCCATTCTCCGCATCAACATCCCTGATCTGCAACACCATCTGCCTCCAGGGACTATTCATGATCCTGGGTGATGCTCGTCGCCTAACTGTATTTGCTTCTTGTTTCTTTCTTCCTTTTCTCCTTGCATCTCTCCTTTTCTTTTTTTTCCTTTTTTGGGGCTCCTTGGCATGTCTTGGGCCCGTGTTTGGTTTCCCGGTAGGTTCAATGTTGGTTGAACCTGTTTTTGTTTCGTAATGTTGATGGTTATAGTCTCTCTCTCTCTCTCTCTCTCTCTCTCTCTCTCTGTCTCTCTCTCTCTCTGTACAGTTTCTCCATGTAACAAACAAAAAAGAAAAAGCAACACCAAGGTGGAATCCCATGTGGTAAGCAGGTGCTGTGTCAATCTGCTGAAGGCTCAGCTGGATTGAATCCCTCTGCACTGTGGGGGCCGCTGTAACTTTCCTATTTGGTAAGAATTTGTTTTAATCTTTTGTGGCTGATATACTATAAAGCCAACGAATTAATGTATGAAAGATAATAGTCTTTACAAAGGAAATTGAAGGAGCTTGTTCTTCTCAATCTCGTTCTTCTTCACAAAAAGTATATATTAGGGTGAGATGATTACTTTCCTTCTTTTAATAAAATAAGTTAATTATCTATGATCAAAGTAATGGAATTGGTTAATCAAGGATATATACAGGGTCGGCCGGCCGACCTCTTTTAGATTTGAGGCCACCGCCTAAGGCCTCCTATTTTGGAGGAGTCGCATTTGCATACCTATAAAGTTTGCTAGCGTTGGAGAGGGACTGGATGGCAGAGGAATTTGTTTATGTCATTTTTTCATAACAATCAAGAGATATCATCCCCGCATCCATAGCAAACTCTCTGTCGATTCATCTACAGTTAGTTGATAAAATCTCGTATTTCTTGTCAATCTATTCATTGTTTTCTTTGCCTCCCCGCCTTTAACTGGGCTGCATTCCTACCCGGTATTAGTTTTGTATTGTAATGGTTTTCAGCATCTGATCACACTATCAAACTAATATTTGACAACAGAAATAATGACCAACGCTAACGATGGAAATGCCCGCGCAATGAATGAGAGAGAGAGAGAGAACATTCACCATTCAACATTACCAAAATACATCCAACAGAATATTGGATGGGAGAGACAAAAGAGAAACATAAGAGCAAAACAACCACAATCTAGATGGTGATTGTGCATAGATCAGAGTACAAGCCGATCAGCCCCTCCCCCCTACTATGTAACTTAAGAGCCAGATACACATCAGACATGACCCGTTGCCGAAGCCTTCCGAAATCGAATTTGATGCCCCTGAAAAAGATGTCGTTTCTTTTGGTCCATATGACCCACCATGCTGAAAGCAACCAAACCCGCCACAATAATCTCCATTTTTTTTTTGTGTCGTACAATCCTGGGACCAAGCAAGAGGTCCCGAATAACGGAGCACGAACGAGTTTGAACAGGTGGCGCACCCCAAGTTTGAAAAAATAAGTCTAGAACGACCGAGCAGAGCCAAAATAGGTGAGTCGTGTCCTCTACAGCCTTTTCGCAAAGAACGCACATGCTTGGAAATTAAATCCCCCGTTTCCTGACATTAATTTGGGTTTGAACACGATCCATAGCCACAAGCCACGCCAAAGCTTTTGCCCTTGGAGTTGGCCCCTTACCCCACATACAATCACTGGGAAACCAGTCCGTCCCGGACGACAACAAAGAATGGTAAACTTGCTTAATGGAGAACCTATCTCCGCTCGCCATGGCCCAGTGAAGCCACGGCAGGCCATGGATCGGCCTAAGATCTCTGCCACTGAAGGATCGAAGTGTCTTCCGCCACTCCAGCCAGAGGGACGAGTGACACACTGAACTGGGTGTGGAAAGAAGGGATTCATGTAGACTACCATATTTTTGCCTAACAAACGTAGCCCAAGAAGATTGAGATGTGGAAGCTTCTCAAGCCCACTTCAAGAAGAGAGAGAGAGAGAGACTCTGCTCAAGTAACCCGAGCAACCAGGAGAAGCAAAGTTTTCTCAGTTATCCGGTTTCGCCTGAGCTTAGCGAGATCAAACCAAGTTCCATCCAGAATTTTCAGTTATCAAATCTAACTAGAATTACCAGGGCAACTCTACTAGTGTGGAAACTTAACTACATATAAGAACAAAACCGAAAAGTTACAGCTCAATTATTCTAGATTGGTATGCCGAGACCTAATGACATCAGAGGTCAACCGGAAGACCACCATCTCGAACAACATGAACATTGTCCCTCATACATACTACCCATAGGCAGGAGCTCACCATCCTTCTGGTCATCGGCCACAATGAAAAAAAAATTAGGGCCTCATTTGAAGGCTGAACCTAGGGCCTCAACTTCTCTGGAGCCGCCCATATATATATATATATATATATATATATATATATATATATATATATATATATATATATATATATATATATATATATAGTGGTACTTACAGACTTGGTTTACATAGATCTAACCTTGAAAAGTAAAATCTAACTGCTGGACCATGTTTAGCATATGATGTTTTATACTATATTTTAAATCGCCCCTTAATTTCATGAATTGTGAGCTGTTGATTTTCACCATCTAAAAAAAATAGAATCTTATAGTGCATTTGACATGATAAAATCTTCTAACGTAATAAATAAATCATGTTAAACACATTTGTATGATTATATTTACCATTTGATGGATATATCTATGCAAACAAGAGTGTATACCACCATATAATATCATGGTATAGAACCACTATCTATATATATATATATATCCAATCAAAGGAAGGTCTAAAATCTACAACCAACGATGATCAAACAACTCTCCTTCTCCAATGCTTGAGCATCTCATTGGTCAGACCTCATATATTTATTTTTTTATAATTTATTTAGAAAGAAATATACTTTACATGAAAACTTGATGACATATAGACATGTTTTTAGAAATATGAAAAATTGATGGCTCACAATGCATTTAAAACTTTACAATACAAAGTATTGTGGGACCATTGATTTTTAGTGCTTTTAAAAACACATTTAAACATAAAAAATTCATAATTAATCCAAAACATGTTCACTAAATGAATGATAAAAATCTAATATGTAATAAGCCTGATCGATGAAAAACTAGATCGTTAGAGAAGCTATGCCATCGATTATCATCTGTTGATCAGCTTACTCAGTCAAGTGGGTCAATTTTTCCCATCCTATTCATTGACCAAGTTTGGCTCCACCTAACATGTGGAAATTTATGCATTAGAGACTTGAGAATAGCACAAGTCAATTTTGAAGCCAATTTCGTCAACTTAGGTTCTAAAGAGAAAGAGCTGTGGTTTTGCTAGCTCATAATTTTTTAGAAAAAAGTCCCCACGCAAAGTTTCATTTTTTCTTAAGTCTCCCCATAGAAAAAAGTCCCCATGAAATCATAGAAATCATAGATAAGACTGTTCTTGGAACTCACAAATTCGATACCAGGACCAAATTATGAACTAAATTATCAGAGAAAAACTGAAAAAATAGAAATTAAATTATTTAAGAAAACTAAAAATAACAAGAAATAATAGACTAGAAATTGTTTCATAACCCGCTATATCTAAATCCTTACACCTCTTATCTATTTATAGACGAGTGATTTCAATTCTAACAAACTTTCTATTGTATTTAATCTTTAACAATAAAAAACTTTTAAAATTGAGATAAGTTTCTTAATTCCATATATAGTTCAGATTTATAGATTTAATACCCAAATACAAAAGACCCAAAAAAATCCAAATAACAAAAAATGATTCAAAATGGATCTTGTGAACCCTGATCATGTCTCGCTCTGGCTGCATAAAAAATTTAAGGATCCAAAAAAATCTGCATTTTCATTTGGCTTCTGAAGACGTTAACACATGCTGGAATCTACAATTCTAAGCTTAAGAGGCTAGAAAACCTTCTAGCTGTGCATCATGGTCAACTTGCCAAGTTTTGGAAAAGCCAAACCAGAACTAGTAAAATGCATGCTTGGAAGCATCATCATTATGGTATGTGTGCTTCTGAAGTCCTCATATTGTGCCCCACTTTAAACCAACTAATTGTCTAAAGCAGCTGGTGAGAAAGAGTCAATTCCACCTTTTTCATCATGTCAAACAAACCAATCATGGCATCGGTGTGACTTTATCTGCAGTTTAGTTACAAGTCCTTGGTGTCTGTGTTCATGAATGGTTCCTGTTTTGTTTGCACCATAATTTGCATTAGTGCATCCACCATATCTTCAAACCAACACAAGAGTTGCTTTTGGTTGTAATCTCTAAGACACACTTTACAGAGCATTCTGATCCATTATGGTGCTGTTCCATACAAGTAGAAGTGCAAGGAATGTGTTTGCTATCCTAAACCAAGACTAAGGAATGACATCACAAGAGTTGCTCTTGCTCGTAATGTCCATGCTGCCTTTTGTTATTTCTGAAATTTACGTTTCCAGATTTTGCCTACAAGGGTTCTGTATACCTGGTTAAGTAAGTTGGCTTTAAGCCTTCAAATTGAAGGATGTCATGAGTTCATAGTCATGGTGTGCATCCTTTGATGTAAGGTCGAAGCCAATGGAAAACTATCCCGGGTGAGCAGGGAGGAGTCCTTGTGAAGTTTTGCCTTATGGACACAGAAACAGAGCCATGGTCAACATGACAGTGGTTTGTCCCTGTTATCAGAAAAAAAAATCTGCAGATTTTGATTGATAAGCATGAGTTTGTACCTCAAGCCAAGCATCCCACGTAGCTTTTATGCTAACCTGTATAGAATTCAGTGAAAACTACCCAATTTGAGCTTTTACTAAGCAGTTTTTTGTGTGTGTAGTACAATCATAAGGACAATACGAATGCTTCATTCAAAAGATATATACTTGGGTACCCTCGTGGGTAAGGAACCCCCTAATTGAAACTCCAAGAAAAAAATTGTTTTGACTTAATCTGACCTCACGGATGTGTTCAGCATGGTCAAAATAATAGCATTCGACCCTTGGATCATAGTTTTTCATATGAAGAAATGTTTTTTTTTTTAGAATTGAAAATTTGGTACCTTAATATATACATTTGAAAAACATGAACCAAAGGTCAGTTTCTACAGTTCTACTAAACATAATACATAGATCACATCAATGTCAGATGCGTAACAAAAACTGCAAAAAATAAAAATAATATATTTTTTTTACTAGGAGGATCCTTACCCACGGGGGTAGCAAACATTACCCATCTAAGGGGCACAGAGAAATAGAGATGACAAAAGAATATAAAAATATGTAAAAACTCATTGAGAACATATAGAATAGTCCAGTGTAGCCTTAGGATCTCTTTCTAATTGTGTAGCAACAAGTTCTTGAATCTCCAATTTATTTCGAAGGATATTGGCCTTTCAAGAATAAGTGTCTTCATTTCACATTTTATCGAATCTCATAATCAGAGGCACATAATAAACAGGTTAGGCAAAATGGTTGAATTGATGAATCAGCATCCTGAGGTGTCTTAAGAAAAGCAGTGTGCATGCATGCGTTCATTTGTGTATTGAGAGGATCAGTCCATGCGTTTCCACGTGTGAGCCTGCGTGCATGCAGAGAGAATGAGAGAGAACCATCTTGCCTACCGGGGAGTCCACTCAGCCTCGACCTTTTTTTTCGACAGAGAGCTGGGGTTAGGCAGACTCCTACCAGTTATACAACTATACCATAGGGATTCGAACTTGCAACTTCCCGACACAAAGTGATGTGTACTAACTGCTCCTGCCACACAAGAGAAGCCCCCCCCCCCCCCCCCCCCCCCCCCGTTGGTCATTAGCCTCAACCTTGTTGTCTCATGTTAAGTAACAAACTAAGGACACCCCTAACTAGAAAGGCAGAGTCCTGGTAGGCTGCTAAATTTGTATGTTTCATTCAAATATTCTCTATAAATAAGTATCTTGAACTTTTAAATTGAGAAAAGACAATCTGACCTGTTGGACCATGTTTGCTTGATTAAAAAATATATATATTATCTTTGGGATCACATTGGAACTCATGTCACCTACTTATGTATTTTGCAATTTTTTTGTTTAAGGTGTTTTCAATGGAATTCAAAAATCACAATCTACAATTGTTCATGAATGCTTACATACTGTTCATAAGCATGTATTGAAAAATCTTTCAAAATTGTACGCATGTTGGTGATCTCTTGGGTGAAAAGTAACATATATCATCAAAATTAGCACATAGGATATGCAATTCGTGATTATAGGGACTGCTACTATCGATGTCGACTTGTGAACGGGATGTCATGAGTTCAAAACCAGCAGGGAACACTCCTTACCTCAAGGTGGAAGCTGAGTATACTCCCTGGTGGACTGGAAGTTGCTTCAAGGGTTTTACCAATTG
Source organism: Nuphar pumila (assembly GCF_984573655.1). NCBI lineage: Eukaryota > Viridiplantae > Streptophyta > Magnoliopsida > Nymphaeales > Nymphaeaceae > Nuphar > Nuphar pumila. The sequence goes on along the minus strand of NC_143252.1, from coordinate 114,857,613 downwards.
GAGTCCTGCCAATTATCGACGGCGGTTTGCCCTTGGACTGGCAAAAAAAATGGTGAGGTGAAAAATGCTCTGATAGCTTCCCAAGTTAGTTGGTGCCTTTATTTGTTTTCAAATCTAATTTTCGATGAACTTTTGACTTTATATCATGGAGCTAGCTAAAGCATAGTGACAAGAAAATCAATTGTTAGGTGAGAAGTAATTAATGTTCAACCACTTCCATTACTGTTCCCTTTTCCAGAAGGTTTTTGCTTCCTGTCTTGAGGCATTTTCACTTCGTGGTCACAACACAATCTTGTAGGAGTTGTTAATTAGGACGGTTGCTTTTGAAAAATAGGCAGGTGTTTAGGCTATTGAAAATTTTGCCACAATTTGTTGACCTATATGTATATTTTTTTCCTTCTATGGTGATCTTAGTTTTCCTATTTATTACATGGGAAAACCGATGCCAGGTAGGGAAACCTACCGTAATGAAAAATTCTTATCGAGTTATGGTAGGAGAAATGCTATGCCATAGTTGCCACCAACCACGTGTCGACAGGTTATAGAGGTAGAGACTCTTATGCTTAGCGATCTCTTAGGGCTATGTTTGATGCGGCAGCGTGCAGAACAAAAAGGCCAATTTTCACACCTTTTTTAACAAATGTGGGATGCAGCGGAATGCCATCCGCCACATCCAGAATACTACATTTTTTTGTTACACCCTCTTCTCTTACAAAAAAAACAGGTACGGGTGGTGTCACGTGCCTACTTCTATAGGTCAGTGTGGCACGATGGTCCTTCCTTACCGCCGCAACCTTTCTGTTTGCTCACTTGCAACAACAAAAACTTTGATAACTGAGAGTGCAAGAAAGCAAGAAAATAGAGAGAGATAAATCACAATCACTCAAAAGCAATCACAACGAGGGTGAACAAAAGAAAGCTCTTCGCATTTACATTCATTTACATTTTTGCCTAAAGACTCATTACAGTTCAGATCTACGAGCTGACCCTTTAGGGTCTTTATCAACCTAAACCAAAGCACATGGATGGCCCAAAGAAAGCTGCAAGTGACTTGATACTTTACATCAAGACTCAACCAAAGCAAAACAGACTATAAACACAACTTTACAAAGTAGGTCACAGGAAAATAGGCTCCCCCTTTCAAGTTATGCGCTGCCCTCGGTGACATCTGTTTCGTGGTAGGCCCTGACTTCAGTCGGATATCGACTCTTCATCTGAAATGTTGGCCCCCACGTCGGCTTCACTGTCTCCTCCCACTGCACCAGATACTTCTTTGCTTCCTCAAAGTAATTGACCTTGTGGCGAAAGATCTTGCTGAGATGCTTCTCGACCTGTTGTGTTGTTGGGGCCCTCTGCAGGATAGGAGCATTTTTTGGTACGCTACATTTTAAATCCCTCTTATCTGCATGAAACGGTTTCAGGTTACACACGTGGAACATCGAGTGCACCTTAAAGTTAAGGGGTAGGTTTAACTTGTACGCTAGGTTGCCCACTTTCTTGATGATGGTGAATAGTCCCTCATACTTCCTGATCAGTCTGTAGTGTCGTCCATGAAAGATGCATGTGCGATCTGAATATAGTTTCACCAAAACGTTGTCCTCAACACGGAACCCAGCAGAACAATGATGCTTGTATGCCCACTTCTTCATCTTCTTGGTCACTTCGTATAGAGACGCCTTCTCCAGCTCGATCTGCTCATGTCAATATCGAACAAACTGATAAGCAAATGATGACCTTCCCTTCTCCTGTGCGGCTAGAGTATGCGGGGTGCCAAAGGGTACTTTAGAATGATAAATAATGTCTGCCTCCAACATCTCGTCCAACTTCCTGTGCAGCTCCTTCAATTTAGTCATCCCCATGCGATAAGGGACCATAGCAGGGAGCTTTGCTCCAGAGGCCAACTCCAACTTGTGGTCGACCTCACATCTCGGTAGTAGATGCTTCAGCAGTTTCAAAGGCATCACTCTCTGAAACTCAGTCAATAGTGGGGCAAGGGTTTGCGACACTGCTACTTTCACCTTCTCTTCTTCGATGCGCACAATAATTAGGAATGTATGATCTTCATGCTTGACACCTTTCTTCAATTGCATAGTAGATAGTATTGAAGATTTACCTTCAAGAGTAAGAAACTGCACTGTGTGTGAAGAGTTTGGCTTCATGATTGTCAACGAGTTGAACTTCGATAGCATCATCACATTCTAATTACGAAGAAACTCTATGCCCAAAAGCATTCTGAAGTCATCTAGAAACACTACTGAAAAGTTGGCTTTACCGGCCCAACTCCCAATTTGGATAGCTGCATCCCTTGCTTCACCAAGGATTGGCTTGGCCTCAGAGTTCATCATCTTAATAGTCCTCTACTTTGGCCCAGGCTTCAAGCTCAACCACTCTGCCTCTTTCTGCAAGACGAAGCTATGCGTGGCCTCAGAGTCTGCTACTGTTGTAGTAGACTTTCTATTCGAAATGACTTCCAGATACATGAGTTCTTTGTTAATCGGCATGCTCTCGGCTACACAACTTCTAACTGTGTTGATTGTTTGCATGGCTCTCATCCTTGGTCATACGACCTTGACGTCACTGCTCGCCGCTTGCACTGTATTGGCCTGCCTATCGTCCTTTATGAGGCGCTTTGGACATTGCCTGAAATGTCTCTTGCCACAGAACCAATAAGTCACAACCAGCTCTTTGTTGCCATTATTATTGTGCTTTTTATAATTCTGCCTCTTGTTAGAATGGTGCTGGGTTGATGACTCATCTTTATTGTCGCACCGATCCATTTGTTTGCCTCCGTAGTCTGGCTTCTTTCTAACCTTAGTCGATGAAGTGAAGGACTTGCGATGTGTATCCACTAGTCGCTCGACCGTCATATACGCATCTTTCAAAGTTTGGGAATTGCTCATTAACACTTTGGACTATGCTCAAGGTTATAATCCCACAATAAACCAGTTGAATGTGTTTTCATCCGGCATATTGAGTACGTCTAGCATGAGCTTCTAGAACGTCTTGATGTAGTCTATCAAGGCTTCAATGTATTTGAGTTCTGCCAGCATACGATAAGCTTGACATTGTATATTTCTTGGCATAAAGTAGTTTCGTAGCTCATTTTTGAAGGCTTCAAAGGTATCAATCACACAGTGGCCCCTTTCCATGTCGTTACGCTTCCATCTCCACCAGGCTATAGCATCTCTATCAAGTAGAGTTGTTGTCGCATTCACCTTGAGGTCTTCGACCAATACATTCTAAATGTTTAAGTAGTCTTCTACCTGAAACAAAAAGTTTTATATAGCCTTGCTATCCCTAGAATCATTGGATTTAGCCGGCCTTGGCACATCTAGCTTTGATGGTCTATCGCCACTTTCGCCATTGAGGGTAACTATCTGCTACAGTGTGTAGTTCTTCACCTGAAGCTCCTCAACTTCAGTCTTTAGGTTGGTCACTGTCGTAGTCAATGAAGTAACTTGTCCCATTAGCAAGTTTACCTACTCTCTCAGACTCATCACCTCGTCATCCAGTCCTCTGAATGACTCAACTACATGTAAAATTAGTTTCTCGTGCAAAGTCACATCAACCACTAGTTTGTTGAATGTTGCGGCCATCTACTCATAGCCTTGATGTGAACCCATCTCCTCGGCTTCGACAACTACCTTTTCTTTGGTGCTCCGCAAGTTGTAACAGTGCACCACGATGTCTTGCTCACAAATTATGGTTTGTTGGTGCATCTCTCAACATTGACTCTTGAGTCCCTTTCCCAGCTCGAGAACGGGCTCTTGTACCACTTATCATGAGCCTACTTCTTCTATAGGTCAGTGCGGCACGACGATCCTTTCTTACCATCGCAACCCTTCCAATCGCTCGCTTGCAGCAGCAAAAACTTTGATAACTGAGAGTGAAAGAAAATAGAGAGAGAGAGAAATCACAATCACTCGAAAGCAATCACAATGAGGGTGAACAAAAGAAAGCTCTTCGCATTTACATTCATTCACATTTTTGCTCGAAGGCTCGTTACAGTTCAGATCTACGGGCTGACCCTTTAAGGTATTTAGCAAACTGAACCAAAGTATATCAAGACTCAACCAAAGCAAAACAAACTCTAGACACAACTGGACAAAGTAGGTCACAGAGAACAGGTGGAACAAAGTTCAAAACTTGACAGGGGTGCCCCCCCCCCTCTCTTTGAAGCAATAGAGTCCTCAATGAGGGCACAACCTCCTCCTTCGAGGAGGATCTCAAGAACCTTTGTTCGTCAGCCTTGTCAAGTGCCTCTACAAAAGGCACTCCGGATGAGCCTCCAGCATGCATTGGAGCCGAAGTGGAGCAAGCCGAGGGAGACCGCCCTTGCCACTGAGGAGTCATCATCGAAGGCTAGGAGCATGCGGCTGCAGAGGGAGACCCTCATCGCAGTGGCTAAGAGGAGGATCATGATGTGTCGGATCACCCCCGATCATTGCAGTAGATGGCTGAAGCAGGTGCATTGGCTCCAATGATGATTGCGGGAGCACTAGAGAAGAGAGAGGTAGCAAAGGTGCCTGCATCCGGAGGCGAGGGCAAGGAGTTGTGGCTAGGAGATGTAAAGAGGTTGTTCTGGATGGTGTTTGGGGAAGGAGTTTCTAAGGACATCATCAAACATTGGTGTAAATAAGGCATCAGGTGCATCTTTCTAGATTATTACATCTTTTTGATGATTTAGAGGTTTAAAATTGCCCTATAAAATTTTGGTTTTCTGATGGACAGACCATTTTTTATTCCTAAGTGACGTTTACTTCAAGTTGTTTTTGAATTTTGATGCTTATCTGTTAAATCAATAATGGTTTTGATGATTGCTAGAGTTCTCCCCGTATTTGATATTTTCGATTTATATGAAAGCTCAAATGTATCATACTTCGATCGTCTATTGAATTATATATTTGTGTCAGGGTTTATGCGTGTTGGTATTTTTAGTTTGTGTTGCAAAAGAATCATAGTATATGAGATTAGGGGGTATTTTTAGTTTTTTTTCTTAGTATTTTTTTATTTTTTCCCTTTTTTTCATGGAACGAGATTTCTTTCTTTGGATTTTTTTTTGTTGTCTTTTGATTTCTTAGGAAAGCTAAGATCTTATAGAAATTGAAAAAATAGTGTTAAAACATGTAAAATGATGGGTGGATCGGGTCATATGATCCAAAATAAAGTAATTTGGCCCATATTTCATGTATGTCCAAGTTGTTCACACATCATCATCAAACAATTGACATTTGAAGCACAACATCCAAGTACGGTCCAAACAAATATTGGACTTGGTACAATTGTTACGGAATGAACAAAACCAGTATTTTATCCACTTTTTTTGTTCATTTCATCTCATCCTGAACAAGCCATCAAACAAACCCTAGAGTTCAAGGCACTCCTCTCTCTCTCTCATTTATATTTGTTATTCTCTCACCTAGGGTTGTCAATGAGTCGGGTTTGACCCGGACCCGATCCATACTATACCTTTAGGGTCAGTATTTGGTGATAAACAAGAAGGTCCTATTAGAATCTAGGTTGAGCCCGAAGAGTCCGATTAATATATGGAGAAGGGTATGGTTCCTGAAATTTCATACCAGACCAGAGCCCAACCCAAGTTTAGATTAATATCCACAAATTTTCAATGTAAAATGATAAAAAATATTATTTATTTGGTATGGTTTGGGTCTGGTTCAGGAAATCTTCATAGGATCCGGGTATGGTTTCTCTTATGGTGAGTCCGATTAGACTTGGTTTTGGGCCCTGTACCATAATCTCAAATCAGATCTGGGCTTGGTTCTACCTGGTCGGAACCAAACCCGACCTGTTGACACCCTTACTCTCATGTACATAAAAAAAAAATTAAAAAAAAGAAATATATCCTAATCATGCCATCTTAAAGAAGATTTGACCGTAACCATTGCCCATACTTTGGAAATATAATATAAAGAATCTCTACAACAAACGATGTTTATAATGACAATGAACACAAAGCATCGATGTAAGATTTTATAATCCATTACATACAAAATATCATCGATAATTCAACAAGTTAATTGACTATCGGGGGGTTAAAAACCCCACCAGAGTTCTGACACTTTTCCCATTACCCGGTTTTCTGTCTTTATTAGCAAATTCCCTTCAAATCCTTCTGCCACATGTCCACAAGAATACTTTAATTTAGGAAAATTTCCATTTAGAAAGCTACTTTTTGCCTGATATTTCAAAACAAGCTCATGTTTTTAAAAGCCATTTTAGGGCCAACTTTTTCACTAAAATTACCAAATAAAGACCTGAAGTTAGTTTGAAGGTGAAGATCCATATAAAATGTTACTTGTAACCTTTGGTTTTAAAAGGTGGACTGTGCCTATTTAATTATGCAATAGAGGCATTTTGGTTAGTTTTATCATACATAGCATAAATCAAAGTTAATCTTGATGCAGTTGTTGTATCTATGTTAGGGATGGCAGTGGACAGGGGGGAAACGGGGCCTCGCCCCGCCTCGCCTCATTTGGACCGGAGATGGAGGATATGAAACAGAAATGGAGGTGGGGATGAAGGTTAAAATCAAAACTCATGTGGGGATGGAGGCGGAGATGAACTTATGCTTTTCCCCGTCCCGCCCTATTGTTGCCCCATCCCCTATCCCCGTTAGTAAAATAACTAAAATGCCTTTAAGGATGGCAGTGGACTAGAAGAAAACGGTGCCACACCCCATGGGAATGAACTTATGCTTTCCCCTGTCCCACTCTGTTCTCGCCCCATCCCCGATCCCCGTTAGTAAAATAACTAAAATGCCTTTAAGGATGGCAGTGGACTGGAAGAAAAAGGGGCCACACCCCGCCTCACCTTGTTTGGACCGGGGATGGAGGACATGAAACAGGGATGAAGGCGGGGATGAAGGTTAAAATCAATACCTGTGCGAGAATGAAGGCGGGGATGAAGAGCAAAATTTTGAGATGGGGCAGAGGTGGAGACCTTGTCCCCCACCTCCGCCCCGGTCCACTGCCATCCCTAATCTGTGTGACGCTTTCAATAAAAAGTTGCACCCTGAAATGTCCTTCCAAGAATGGAAGCTTAATGAAATATTTGGGTAGGGGTGGTACTCTAAATGAAAATTTTCATTCAATTTTTACTCATTCCAAAAATGGAACCCTTCATGTTGTACCGTTCTTGTTTTTTTTAGAAATTGGAAAACATTTCAATTCATATTGACTCATCATCAACAATTCATACAGAAAGGGAGGTCGATGAGAAATCAACATCGAGAGGATTGAGCATATTAGAATAGCCATCAAGGAAGTGAACCCCACCTTGACACAAGCCATAAAAAATACATCAGTTAAAATGTGATTGTGATTCTCCATGGTGAGGATGAGCATAAATTAGGGTTACAAACTGATCAGATCTTTGATCCCAAAATACATTAGAAAGCTGGATCGGCTTGGACACATATTTGCCTCGGTCCAATTTTGTGAGGAGGTTCTATAGGCATTTTTTTTAAATGCTAGAGGGTAGAGAAAGAGTTCAGAAAATTGAAGCAAAGGAACATGACCATAGCCCAATATATTGCACAGTTTAACTCTCTCTCCTATTTTGCCAAGTCCTTGGAGGCGAATGAGAAAGATAAATGCAGACGCTATGAGAGAGCCTTAAGACTCAAAATTTTGAGGTTGGTAGGGCCACTACAAATCAGGAAGTACAATCAGCTTGTAGATCATGCTTCAAGGTACAAATTTTGAGAACTGAAGATAAAGAAAAAGCCCCAAGAGAAGAAAAGTCTGAAACTGAAGAGAAGGCCAAAACCAACGACAGTGATGCAGCTGAGTCCTCTCGAAGAAGGTTTCAGTATAAGGCAAAGTTCTAGCGAGAGCATAAGAAGCTCTATGGAGGTCAAACCCAAGAAAAGCAAGTCAAGACTTTAGGAAGCCATCAAGTTAAGAGACAAAAGACTCAGAAGTCAGCCTATTCTGGCAATGCATGCAGGACTTGAGACCTTCAAAGACTTGAGGGCCGATGTGATCCTAAGAACAACAAATGTTATAACTGTCAGTAGATGGGTCATGATGCCAGTAAGTGTCTGAAGCCTAACAAGAGGGATTTAGTAAACCAGAAGCATAAACCAGCAGTTCCTAGCTGAGTGTATGTGGCTACGCTCCAAGAATCCCTTGCCAGTCCTAAGGTGGTGGAATGCACACTTCCTATTTTTGAAATTTTTTCTCATGTACTATTTGATTCTAGAGCCACTTATAGTTTCACTTTGCCTTTGTTTGCAAAGTTCTTACTGGTTTCACCTTCATAGTTGGACATACCATATATGATAGAAACTCTTGTAGGAGAGTTCACTATGGTGAACTTCGTGTATAGAAACCATGTTGAATGTATTGACAAGCATGATCTACATGTAACCCTTTTGCAATTAGACTTCAAGGGTATAGACGTGATTCTAGGTATGGACTAGTTGTCAACTCATCATACCACTATCGATTCTTATAAGAAGTGCATTAGTTTTTAGAACCCCCAGACCCCAACCTTCACATTTTAGGGTGTTAGAAAACTAGCAAGGCCGACAATCATATCATGCCTGAAGGCCAGTAAATACATTCGAGAAAATATATTGGATTTTTGGCTTACATGAAGACCGATAGGAGAGACGACCTCACCATATCAAATGTAGAGGTAGTTTGAGAGTATATAGATATTTTTCTAGAGGAACTGTCAGGTCTCCCTCTTAATCGAGAGATTGAATTCGAGATCGACATTGTCCTGAGAACAACACTCATCTCTAAGGCCCCTTATCGGATGAGACCTGCGAAACTTAGAAAACTCAAAGAGCAACTATAAGAATTATTGGAGAGAGGTTTTATACGACCGTTGTATCTCTGTGTGGTGCTCCAATTATGTTTGTCAAGAAGAAGGACGGATTAATGCGGATGTGTATTGATTATATAAGCAGTTGAATGCAATGATCATCAAGAATAAATGTTTATTGCCTCATATTGATGACTTATTCGATCAACTACAAGAAGTTGCATGCTTTTTAAAGTTAGATTTGTGATCTGATTATCACCAGCTAAAAATTAAAGAAGTGGATGTGGATAAGACAACTTTTCGATCAAGATATGGCCATTATGAGTTTTTAGTCATACCTTTTGAACTGACTAATACACCAACAACTTTAATGGATATGATGAATAGAGTTTTCAGACCATATTTGGACAAGTTTGTGGTATTATTTGTTGATGATATTCTTATTTATTCAACCACGAGGGAGTAACATGAGAAACACATGAGGATAGTTATGCGGACACTTAGATAACATCGGCTCTACACCAAGTTTTCAAAATATGTTTTTTTTGTTAAAGCAGGTATATTTCCTTGGTTATATCATATCCAAAGATGGAATTATAGTAGACCCAGTGAAGATTGAAGCAATAATCAATTGGTTTAGACCCAAGAATCTTACACAGATTCATAGTTTCTTGGGATTGGTTGGGTACTATCGATGATTCATTGGAGAATTTTCTATGTTGGCAACTCAGATAACCAAACTCACCAGTAAAGGCATAAAGTTTGAGTGAAATGACAAGTGTGAGCAAAGTTTTAAGGAGATAAAGAAGCATTTGACCATTGCTTCAGTCTTGGTCTTACCTTCTGAAACTGGGAGTTTCACTATTACAGTGATGTGTCACATAAGAAATTGAATTGCATTCTGATGTAATATCGTAAGGTGATAGCTTATACATCTCACCAACTGAAAATGCATGAAGTTAATTATCTAACCCATGACTTAGAGTTAGTTGTTGTGGTATTCCCCCTTAAGATATGGAGGCACTATCTGTACGATGAATGTAGTCATTGACGCCCTTAGCAGAAAGTTAGGGGCATTGGCCAAACTCATAGATTGAGATTTATTTTTCTCAGTCGCTCATCAAAAAGCAAAAGCTTAGTGCTTACTGAGTTGATTATTGTTCATACAAACCACACTAAGAACAAAATTATGGGAGCATATTAAAGAAAAACAACCCTCAGATCCATAGTTGGCCAAAGTTAGAGAAAAAAAATTTAGGGTGAGGTGTCAGACTTCAAGGTGGACGAACAGTGTCTTCTCAGATTTCATCACAGAGTGTGTATTCCTAAAGATGATCAGCTCATAAAGCAGTTGTTGGATAAAGCACACCACTCGAGATATGTTATCAATCTAGGCAGTACCAAAATATATCGAGATCTAAATGATATATTTTGGTGGAGTAGAATAAAGAGACATTGTTGAGTTTGTAAATAGGTGGCTGGTATGTCAGCAAGTGAAGTTTGAACACTAGCGACCTAGAAGACTATTGTAACCACTTCCCATACTTGAGTGGAAATGTTTAAATATTACTATAGATTTTGTCTTCGAGCTTCAAAAAAACAGAAATGGGATGGATTCAATATGAGTTATTGTGGATAGGCTAACAAAGTTAATTAACTTCTTAGCTTGTAAGACAACTCACTTGTGACCAGTTGGCCCAACTCTTCATCAGAGAGATACTCAGACTCCATGAACTATCCAATTCAATTGTTTCAGATAGAGATTCCAAGTTTGTTTCACGGTTTTGGTAGAGTTTTCAAGAGGCAATAGAGACATAATTAAAGATAAACACGACATTTCACCCTCAGACAGATGGACAATCAGAGTGAACCATTTAAACCCTGAAAGACATATTGTGAGCATATACTTTAGAATATAGTGACTCATGGAATGACATTCTGCCTATGATGGAGTTTACCTACAACAATAGGTTTCAGGCAAGCATAGACATGGCTCCTTTTGAGGCACTATACGGTCGACAGTGTCAAACTCCCATGTATTGGGATAAGGTCGGAGAGAGAAAGTTATTAGAACTTGAGTTTGTGCACCATATGACAAACCAGGTTAAATTCATCTGCAAGCGACTTTTAATAGCTCAAAGTCAACAAAAAAGTTATGCAGACCATAGGCATCGTGAGTTAGAATTTGAGTAGGGTGACCATGTGTTTTTAAAGATTTCTCCCTTTAAGGGAGTGATGTGTTTTAGTCAAAAGAGAAAATTATGTCCAAGATATATTGGACCCTTTGAGATACTCACGAGAGTTGGTCTGACAACTTATCGTTTAGCTTTGCCACATTCCTTGTTCAAAATTTATAACGTATTTCATGTCTCTATGTTGTAAAAATATGTGTCACATCCCTCCCACATATTGGATATAATTGAGTCAGTGTTGAAAATCAAGGATGACATAAGTATGAGTGAAAAAACAATCGATATTTTAGACACAAAAGAGAAGAAGCTATAAAATAAAGTTATATCGCTGGTATTGGTCAAATACAGACATCACAACAAGAATGAGGTCACATAGGAGCGTAAATCAAATATTTGTGCACAGTTTTTACAATTGTTTCTAGGTAAGATTCAAGACGAATCTTATTTTAAGGGAGTAGAATTATAAACCCACACGATTATGTCAGGTAGAGAATATAAGTTTTAACAAAAAAAAGAAAAAAATAGGATTTGGGAAAAACAATTCCTTAAAATGAGGAATTGCTTTCTCCTCTTGTTGTAGGGGACAAGGATAAACCTCCCCCCCCCCCCCTCCCATTATCGGCAGGGTGAGGTTTATCCTCACCCACCATGAGGGCTCTATAAAGAGTCCTCACGGTAGGTTGTTCAACCCCACCCAAAACAAGAGAGTCGAGAGAGGGTTTGAGCGTGATAGAGAGAGGGAGGCAGTTGTCGGAGCACCATCGACAGCTATCGCAGGTAACAACCTTCTCTCCCCTTGTTTTTCTTCCTTTTTCTATTTTTCTTAAGAGGATAGTAGCCATGACTGTCGGTGAGTTTGGGGAGAGATAGCCGACAGCCATGGCTGAGAGAGAAAGAGAGATTTCAAAGAAAGATAGAGAAGAGGAGGAAGTCGACAACCAAATGTTATCGGCAACCTCGACCCTCGGTAGGATGAGTTGGCAGAGCCGACTCGGTCTAGGGGTAAACAAGATCGAGTCGGGTCTGTCAGGACTTAGAGGAGTTGGTTTGGGCGTGACCCAAACCGACCCAGGAAAAAAAAGGGTCTCTATCGATCGAACTAGTTCGGACTGAACCATATTGACACGGTCTGATCGAACGAGTCTGGGTGTGAACCCAGACCAGGTTGGGTCTGACTAAGACTGACCTGATTTGGGTTAGTCTAGACCGAGTCTAGTCAATGAGTCTTGAACTCAACTCAGTCGACCGAACCGGTTATGATCAAATCAGAACGAGTCGACCAGGTCGAGTCTGATAGGGTCTCGATTACTTGTTTGGGTCTAGATTGAACTGGACCAAAATCGGGTCTGGGTCAAGTTCAATCCAGTTGACTTAGACCGATCCAAGTTGAACCAGATCGAGACAGAACTGAGTTTGGATCTAATCTGAAGCTGGATGGATTAATCCTAGATCCAGATCAGGATTAGATCTTAATCCAGTTTGAGACTATTCGGATCAGTTTTGGATCTAGAATATAACTGGATCTAGATCCAGGCCATAGCTGTATGGATCAGTTTTAGATCCATTACAGATTGGGTTTAGATCCAGTCTGACAGTTCTGAATCCAGATCAAAACTGGATTTGGATCTAGTTTGTAATTAGTTATCGACCTAGTTTGGAATTAAATTGGATCCAGTTCAGTTTGTTCTAGACTGGATCGGTTTTGGTTCCTGACTTGAATTGAACTGAACCCGTCTAGTCTATTCCTGACTGGGATAGAACTAAATCAATTTAGTTTGTCCTTGACTGAGATAAAATTGAACCCAACTGAAGCAGTTTGGGTCCAGTCTAGTTACACCAAACTGGATATGGATCCATACTTGTTAGTAACTGGATCCATTATAGATTTTTAAAAGTTTAATTGAGTTTGATCCCAAACCCAGTTGGGTCTAAACTAAGTTCAGTAAACCTAGACCGAACCCAGTTTGACCTAGTGTGAACTTCCCAAATTTTTTAAAATTTGTAAAAAAATCTCTTTTTGCCCCCAGCCTTCATTTTCTGAATAATTGAGTCAGTTTTGATCAAAAATCCATTTATTTCTTGGATTCACTGGAATCCAAATTTATTTTCTATATCTGACCCAATTTCAGATCCAGATCTGACATCAAAAATCCAATTCTGAGCCCTGTTACCCAATTTTTAACGCAAAAATTATAAAAATACAAAATAATTTTCTGAATGGCTCAGACAGTCCATCCGGGATCCATTTGGATTCACTGCTCTGTATTCCTCGATTCAAGATCCAAAAACTTGAATATTTTCCCAAAACTCCAGATCCACACCCATTTTCTGAAGAAATTTTCGGAGATTAACCCCGTATTCTTAGAAAACCCCTCTTTTGTAAAAATATTAAGTTTTACAAAAATATTTCAAAAACCATTTGTTTTCCCCATAGTTTTGGAAAGTTTTCTTTCAAAAACACAAAAAAATATAGAAAACACAAAGAAAAGAACAAAAAAATAGAAAAAGAAAAATAAAAATAAAAAAATGGCTTTAAATCCCCCTTTTTGAAAAGAACTTGTAAAGGAGCCCCCTTTTGAAAATTTTGAAAACATAGGGAACCACTTTTTTGAAAAATGCTCAAGAAAAGGAAGGATCTCCTTTGAAACTTCCCCAACGGTCTCTCGTTATAAAAGAGACCACAGGGGAGTCTCGAAGGATCATCCATTAGCATTGCAATCCCATCCATTGCTCCTCTCCCTTTCCTCTCTTTCATTCCTTCGACTCCTTCTTCTTGAGAGTCAACTGAAAGAATTGAAAACCGCAGCAGTGGTTCAAAACTAGTGGACTTTGAAGCTTTGGCTACGGTAAACACCTCTTCTCTCTCTGTTACTTCCGATTTTCCCTCTTTCTTTCTTTTTTATTTTTTTTCGTTTAATCGCCCCATTAAAACATCCCTAGTAGCAACGAATTGTTTATAGCAATGTCGCTCTACCTGTATGCAACAACAATGGAATGTCTGATTCCAATATCCGTTTCTCTTGTAGCAATTTACTTCTGAATTCCCCTTGATTTTTCTTATTTCTGTATAATTTGCATAGTTTACTTTCTGTCTTTTAATTTCATTATCAGTCATTGGCATTGCTCTCTTACTAGCTTAGTTTCCATTCCTCTTTCCTTCTGTATATCGGAGCATTCAAGGACGGGTTCATTGCTTATGCATTGACCTGGAATCCTGCAATGGGGTTGAACCCGATTCAAACAGAAAACCCATTGCATATCGGCATCCTGCATCTAATCTTCTTTGCAATTCAATTTCTTGGTTCCCATGTGATATTCGATTTGCATTTGATTTTTCTGTTAATGTCTGATTTCTTACGCCATTTTGATAATCATCTTGCATTTCCCTTTTGTTTTTGTTTTGTTGCTCTCTTATTGCATTTTCGTTAATCTTGATTATCTGTGATATTTTAATTTCATTTTTTTTTCTTTTGATCCACGCCCATTCTACCTTCGCTGTATATACTATTTGTCACCTGCAATTTTTTGTTGTTGTATGTCGTAAGAGCCTTGAAGGCAAGTAATATAATTGACACATGTATCACTTTGTGTGAGAATCGTGAGATAACACTGATAATAAAGTAAGGATGCCATGGGTCGAATTGACCTAAGATGTTTGTAAAACACCATGCGAGATGTGATTGTCAAGGAGATTAGTGTGGGACACCCATCGAACGGGTTCATCTTCACTTTTTCTCGCGTCTGAATATTGCTGCAATGGCTTTTTGGAAGATCAATCCTCTGGATGATTCCAGAAGAGCATTTGTAATATGTGCCTTTCTTGTCTTTGCCCATCATCAGATGAGAATATTGTTCCACCTAATGAACAAAGTTGAACAATGGGTGACCTAATGGATACAGTTATTTAAGAATCGATCAAAACCTCCATTTTGCAACAAAGTTACTATAAAACTTTGTTGCGTTGTAGTCTTACGGAATTCCAAAAGCCAGCCAATGTGTCCCTGGGAAGGCAAAATTTTGTACCACGAGGGCCTTAATCGCAGTATGATGCCCATCTCCAGTTGTAAAGGCATTCCTTCAGTTTGGAACAATTCCTATCTCACCATTAGCAGAAAATTGAAAATCCCAGTTCCAAATTTGGAACATGAGCCAAAATACAACAACACACACCCTTTTGTCTCACTCTTAAGGTTTTTAATGGCAAACATCATTGGCTATCTGTGTGAATACTAGAACTGTTGCAGTTATTTCCATTATCAGTTAATGATTTCCTCATGCTTCTTCTGGTTTTAATGGGCAGCTTATAAGTAACTATTGCAGTTATTTCCATTATCAGTTAATGATTTCATCATGCATCTTCTGGTTTTAATGGACAGCTTACAAGTATTCGATATAACGTTAGTTTTTTTGAGGGGGGGGGGGGAGTTTTCGGCCCTGTTTTAGAGATTCAAACCAAATTCATATATTTCCATATATAATTCACAATCTTACTTCATGTCATGCATCTATAACTGTATATCTGAAGAATTCAAAAGGTTGAAACAGAGTTGATTTAGCTGGATATGGAAGTGAATATGGGTTGATACAGATGTTGCATTCATTTGATCTTTAATAAATGGGATGTCTTCTGAATGATGCCCCACACTAGAGCTTTAGAGTCTTAATGTGTTTTCTAGATCATGATGGATTAGCTGCTCTCATTTCCACTTGTTATGTGTTTAATTCTGTCCTCTCTCATTCCCTGCACCACTTTCACAGTATGTGCACATTGATATCTACCTATGCACGATGCCTTCACAACCTTCAGCACAATCCCTCCACCACCTACAGCTCAGTCATTCCAGCTCATTCATTCCCCTACTTCACAGTAGTTCACTATATGAACTACTGTGATTTCAGTTTTTTCACAGCAACTCGTTGGAGTTGCTGTGAAATGCCTCCTATCACCTTTGCACAGTAGTTTCCTTTGAACTACTGTGATCATGGGTCACTCACGACAACTCATGAGAGTTGTTGTGATATTCATTCCCCCATTTCGGTACATCTCTCCCCCATCTGCTGTAACTTGATGCTCTTCAAACCACCCCATTAGCACCACACTTACTTCTATCCCCATCTCCATTATATATCTTCACTAGCTACACAGCAGCACCTTGTTGTGTCTCACCTCACAACATCCCAGCATACTTGAATCCTTCATCCTTTGCACATCTATATACACATCATTGTTGCAACACTTTTTCTAGAACTAGGAGAGCTGTAATTAAAGGGAATAAGCTAATTTGGTGCTTTCTTTTGCATCGGGTTCTTTGTTTTGAATATAGCTTTGTTGGCATTGATATCTAAGCAACAACTTTTTGCAAGAATTGTAGGTACCCTTGGTGTCCGACCTGCTGAAGAAGTAGTCTTTGGTGAACCGAAGGTGGCAACAGATGTTGCTGGCGACTAGTCTAGCCAAGCAAGCAATGCATGCCTTCGAAATAACTTCTGCATTTCTGTTATTTCTTCTGCTTGATCAATAACAGATTGTGCTGGACATGGCATGAAAGAGAGATTGATCTACCTTCAAACATCTCTCTTCAGTATTCTCAATCAATAATAACTGCAACATTGTTTTATGCTATTTAGTTCAACACTTCAACCAATTGATTAGAGGCACTCCCAATGGTAACTACATTTGAATTGTCTGAGATTGGTCCATGATCTCTGATGAAATCCTCTGCACAGAATACTGATGTTATCAAGAGAATGATGGCAAGGAATTCAATGTCAGAAAAGCTTGCAAAAAAATTGATGATGCAGATAAGAGCACGAGTTCAGTCATTAGAACGGCCATTAGCTTTTCATTAGAATATATTACAGAATCAGTTGATAGAAGTTCAAACATTGCAAAAAGAAATTTTGCATCCAGATTGGAAAAGGGGCTTCACCATCAAATCAGACCCTTGGGCAAATCCCATGCCACCTTTTCTCATTAGCATTGGCTTTGTATAGGCATAAGTTACATCCATTTCCTCATCAAATACAAGTATTGTATTTCCATTTAGATGATACATCACATATGCATTCTAATCAGCTTAGGATATCATTCATATATTTCAACACCTACTTTTCACCATTATTTTAGGATATTGCACATGCATTCTGATATTCACTCCTCATTAGCTTAACACCTCATTCCAATGTATATTTCGTCATTTGCATTGTGTTTTCATCACATGTGCATGAGCATCTCATTAGTTGCATTTTAGGTTCAAAGTAACATTTTGCAAACTTCTATATGCATCTGTTATCTTTTGCTAACTCTGTTTAGATTAGAATGTATGAGCATGTAGATATCATAAATTACCTGTTTCATATTATTTTTATTTTTATTTTAAAAAATTCACAATGGTAAAACACGAATGGCACAAGCACCATTCTAATAAGAGGTAATTAATCCTAAGTAAATGATTCACATTTATAGCTATAGCCAAAATATGAATAATACTTAGTGTTTTTATCTTTTATGGAATAACATTTGACCCCCACTTGGGTCTCTTTTAAAAATCATCATATTTCTCTGAAAATTTCTTCCTATATCATAATTTGACTTAGAAATTAACTTAAAATATATTCATGGTCATAGTCAGGATATATTTAAGTTTAATTTCATTTCAAATCCTATAAAGGCACCATTTTATTCTTTATTTGAATTCAAATATAGATTATATTATAATATATTTGTGACCATAGTCATAAATGTATTATAATTTTAATCTTATTTTAATTCTCCTAAAGAATAAAATATGCTTTTTAAATCAAATTTTCAAATCTTTTTAAAGCATTCATCATTTAGGATAGAATTGCATTTCAAATCATTTTTTCCAAATTCTAAGTGATTTTGAGATAGATTTTCAAATATATTTCTCATTTCTAAAATCATTTTTAACTCTTATTTACAAAATCAAATTCATCTTTTTATTCTCAATTCTATCTTATTTCAAAATTCAAACTTCAATATTCCAATTTCAATGTTCGATTCAACTTTGAAATTTTAAATTCATTTCCAGATTCAAGATTCAATTTCCATAACCAAATCAAATTTCAAAGTTCAAAGTTCAATTCAACTTCGGAATTCCAAATTCATTTCCAAGTTCAAGATTCAATTCCAAAATCAATTCAATATTCCAGATCTAATTTCAAAATTCAATTCAACTTTGGAATTTCAAATTCATTTTCAGATTCAATTTTTAAAACCAAATCAAATTTCAAAGTTCAATTCAACTTCGAAATTCCAAATTTATTTCCAAGTTCAAGATTCAATTCCAAAATCAATTCAATATTCCAGATCCAATTTCAAAGTTCAATTCAACTTTGAAATTCCAAATTCAAATCCAAATTCTATTTTCAATGAAAATTTTAATTTCTAAATCCTTTTTGTATTTTCAAGTTCAATTTCAATTTCAAATCATAAATTCAATATCAAATTCAAAATTCATTTCAAATTCAATTCCAAATTCCAAATTCCAAATTCCAAATTCCAAATTCTGAATTCAATCTCAAAAACCAAAATCCACTTCCAAATCCAATTTCATCTTTAAATTCCATCTGGATTTCTCAAAATCAATTCTATTTTCAAAATTCATCATGATTCTTCAAATTCAATTCCCATTTCAAATTCTAGTTCCAATTCCAGAATTCAATTCCATTTTTACATCCCATCTTGATTTTCAACTCCAAATCCAATTCTCAAATCCATTTCCTATTTCTAAATCAAAATTCAATTTCGAAATCAATTCAAGGTTTCAAATTGAATTTCTAATTCAAATTTCAAAAATCCAAAGTCTGAGTTCAAACATCAAATTCAAAGATCTAATCTCTATTTCAAAATCAAAAGTCAATTTTTTCAGATTTCATTCAGACTCCAAGTCTGAAATTTTGAAATCAATATTTTCTCTCAATTTATGAGTTCCGAGACTCTAAACTCAGTCTTTCTCCTTCAATTCAAATCCTAACCCATTTTCCAATCTCTGATTATTCCAAGACTTAGAACTTCAAAGTCTCTTCCCTCAAAACTATTTCAAGTCTTAAGCTTAGATTCAAAGTTTAACTTTTCCAAATCGATTTCAACTTTGTAAAAACCATTTCTTTGAAATATTTTCAAACTCATTTCAAAATCACTTGAAAAATCTCAAATTTTTTGAATTATTCTTCTCAAAAGCATACATCTTTGCATTTTCATTGCACAAGCATGATTTTTTGTGCATTTTTAGATTTATAATAATTTTTTAGACATCATTTAAGCAAAGCAAAAGGCATTTATTCGATCCTTGGTTCAATTACCCCTGGTAAAGGTGCCAGGAATGGTTGAACCTTGTACCGACGAGCGAATTCTGTCTCTCCATTTTCTCGCAATATTTCAAAAATGAAGGTGAGTAATTTCAAAATCTTTTCAAATAAAGGTCAAGTGAGACCTTGCAAAAGAGTTCCTTTCTTCTTTCTTTCTCTTCTCTCTTCTTTCTTTCTTTTTTTTCTCCTTCAAAAAGGGAAAAGAGGCAGAAAGGAAAGAGAAAAAGGAAAAGAGGAAAAATTTTGCATGATCACACCTAGGCTGAGTCAAGTCAAATCGCAGAGAATTAAAATATCGAAATTACCCTTGTGTGTAACCTAACATCTAATTAAGTAAAAGGGGCATAACTTTTCACCGTAAAATCAGAATTGAGTGAGGTTTAGTGCGTTGAGTTCGTATTGAAGAGGAGATTTTGTATGTCTTATGGTTTTGACCAAACCAAGGGCACAAAAATTGAGGTCTGATAGCACCTCAGGAGGGATATTTTAATAATTTTGACAAAATATAAATAATATTTGTTATTAATATAAACGTGCTTCTATGGTGATTAGACTTTGTTATTAGAGCCATGTGAGACTCAACTGTGACCTAGAGTGCATCATTCACATTTGAGGCAAAGGATATTATTAGTAACTTTAGTTATAAATAAATCACGTTTGTATTGCATGTTATCATTATCTTATAAGTCATCATGTTTAGAAATGTGCTTAATTGCCTAGCATGTATCTTTTGAGTGTGAGCATGATACGCATAGAATGATCTTGCATGGGTTAGTTGCAGTGAGATGAATGTATGTGTATGCCAGTTGTAATATGATATGCATGTTAGAATAAAAAAATATATTTTATATAACATATCTATGTTATACTCTTTGAATGACATGCATTGTGATAAGAATTTTGATTAGCCCTTGAGTCTCTTAAGTTTGGTTATATTTTTTGAATTTAAATTAAGATTAACATGCTTAACCCCTTAAATCTTGAAAGTGACAACCTATGGAAAGGGCTACCTAGTTCGCAGCTAGAGTGAAGCCACCATGGAGAGTGGGGTCGTCGATGATTTAATGATTTGGAGATACTACATTGTTGCATGCTTAGTATGATAAAAGTGCGAACCCTAAAAAGATTAAGAGATTGATAATGTGATGATTTCACGATGACACTCGTGGGAGAATGAGTGAGACCCGAGATTAAGGTTTATGATAATAAACTTAATATATGACCTAGGATTTTAAATTTATATGACTCTAAGCAACCATAAATGGTTGAAAGTCATTTATGGTTAGGAGATAGCATGAACCATGCTGAGCCTAAGCCTGGTTTTTTTGGCTAGCTACCAGTGGGATCCCTTTTTTTTTCACAATAGTGCTTGGTGATTCAAGAATCACTGGGAGCGTATGGTTCATAGTCTGACTAATAATGTAGAATTGGGGTATTATACACGGGTTGCTATGCCCACAGACGGCTATGACCGGTATAACCGACCTAGCGTTATAGTTAGTTATGAGTGAGTATTAGTTGATGAGTTGAGAGAATTTAAAAGATACAGACTTGTATGGTGTATCAAAACTAAACTCAAATTAGGGACATAGAACCCGCTACAGTTGTAAGTTAGAGTCTTTTATTGCTTATAAATATTTTTTATTGACTTATAGACTCACCCCTTGAATAATTACAATTGTAGGTTCCAAGTACACTAACGGCGGAAGGACGTGACTTAGTGGATACTTCGATCAAGCATCAGAGACTATTGTTAGTTTATTTCTTTGTCATTGAACATTTGTGTAATGTTTATTGATTTTATGTTATGAATGATGAACCTTGGTAAGAAATTTGAGTTTATTAAAAAAGAAAATCCAACCATGTTTTCTCTGTGTGAACTTTGTATGTTGTCCCTCTGTGAAGTAATACCAACCAGACCCAGACTCTAAAGGTCCTGGACCAGGGTATTACATTCACACACTAATATGTGAATATCATTGAATTAGGGGATTAATAATTGCGTAAATGTCTTGATGGTCGCATACTCTGATATGCAAACATCATTGAATCGAGAAGTTAAATAACTTCATAAATGCTCTGATGTTCGTACAATTTGATATAGAAACATCATCAAATTTGGAGGCTTAGTGACTGCACGAATATCATGATGTACACACACTGATATGCAAACATTATCTTGTGAAAGGTTAAGTAATGATGTACACACATTTGATATGTGAATTTTATCGAATTGAGAGTTTAAATTACTACACAAATATTCTGATGTTTTTTTGTAAAATTGCATTTAAATACAATATAAATAACCTATTATTACCTAACATCCCATGTTCATGTAAAAATACATTGAAACCTTGTCAATACATTTATTCCTTTAAATCCTATCAATACATTTATACATTCAAATCTTGCCAATATATTTTTATTTAAACTCTACCAATACATCTATACATTCAAACGTAGTATAAAAATATGTTATTTGCATAACATAACATGTTTCTATAAAAATACATTAAAATCTTATCAATACATTTATTCATTCAAACCTTGCTAATATATTCATACATTCAAACACAGTATAAAAATCTTATTATTTACATAACATCTCATGTTTCTATAAAAATCATAAAGAATTATAACATTATAAAATGCATATTATAAATAAGTGCAATACATATCAATCACAATATAAAAGGTGTGGTAGTTATAAAACATTTCATATTTCTTTCAAATTAAAGTACATAACAATTCATTTCAAAATTTTCATATTTCTTTATAAATTAAAGTACATAACAATTCATTTCAAATTTTCAACATTTCTTCAAGAGCAGTTTTTTCATTATACACCTCTAACTCTACCTCACTAGTTATCCACGTCGCTGTCATGGCTGCCTTCACATTTTTTTTGTATCTTCTTGCTTTGCTTTTTTCAACCTTGACCCCATTGTGTCAATTGAATGCTTGTGCAAAGTCAACCATAACCCAAAAAAAAAAGTAATCATAAATGTGCAATCTGGTGTTAAATATTAAATAAAACACAAGTATACAAAAATAAATCATCAATGGCAACAATCAAATACAACTACTATAAGATCAACAAATATATATCTACAAAAAAAAAATTTATTCAACAAAAAAATATATGGAACTCACTTTTCGTCTTATATTTTTGGGGGTCAAAAGATGGAGAAGGTTGACCAAAAAGTTGTTGAATCCTCGTCGAAATACTCTAAAATGAAATGTCCAAGAATCACCACAAAAAGAGAGAAAAAAGGGTTAGGGTGCTAACGAGAAACAAAAAACAAAAAAAAAACACCAAATGACTATATATGAATAAGAAAGTATGTGAAGGTAAGAACATTCACATGTTAAAATATATTGGCATTTCATTAACAGGAGGTTTGCATATATTATTTTTGAAATTCATGTTATACATTTGCGAGAATCAAAAAACAAAAAAAAAACACCAAATGACTATATATGAATAAGAAAGTACCTGAAGGTAAGAACATTCGCATGTTAAAATATATTGGCATTTCATTAACAAGAGGTTTGCATATATTGTTTTTGAAATTCATGTTATACATTTGCGAACATCCTAGCATTATTTTTGTTAAAAGAGGTTTCTATTATCTATGTGAAAGTTAAGACATCCACAAATGTATGGCGTGAACATGTTGAGCTTAAATTAGAAAACATGTGAAAGGAAGGACATTCACAACACATTTGAGAATGTCAAACACACATTTGTGAGTGTCAGTCTTTATGTAAGTTTTAGTTAAGGGATGTTCACATGGTATCTGCGCGAAGGTCATGATGTCTGCAAATATGTAACATGAACCTATCAAGCTCGAATCAGAAAATATGCGAAGGTAAAGACATTCACAACATATATTTGCGGTTACAAACATACATCAATACTTTATGCGAGTTTTTAGTTAAAGGTGGTTTCAATGATATCTCTGTGAATGTCGTAACGTTCGCAAATGTGTGACATAAATCTATCGAGCTCGAATAAAAAACTATGTGAAGCTAAGGACATTCACAATACACATTTGTGGATGTATGTATTGACTTTAAGCAAGTTTTTAGTTAAAAAAGGTTTGCATAACGTTTGCGTGAATGTTAGGACTGTTGCTAATGTATGGTGCAAACCAACCGAGCTTGAACTTTAAAATTTTAGAAAGTTCGCATCGGGCAGTACATTTCATATATGAATCTTCTATGTTAGGATTCAACTTAGCTATGTTCACAAATATATTACATAAATTTTATCAAGTCCATGAAACATTCATGTGAATCTTCTTTTTATTGAGATGTTGCGACCTTCAGATGACTTACTTATCTATTGCTCGCGCAAACATGAATAGGTTCACCTACAAAAGTTGAGAATCAAAAAATTTAGAGTGGTGAGGATTTCAATAAATTGGGAGGCATTTTTAAAATGTGCTATTTTACAAAGACTACGATCATTTTTCATGAGTTATTATCTCCCCACCGTAGCCAAGCAACCTGGGACCTCTGCCTCAATTTGATCTCATCACGTAATCTCTACTCTTTTTACCTGCTCCACAGGAATATTATACCGATCAACAATTTGGGGATCTATAGCACAATCACCTTCAACTGATTCAAGCGTCTTTGAGAGTTCCAATCATTCAGCTTCCCATCCCAAGATCAGATGAAACTTAGAGATGCTGCATTCACGAACCCATTTCCAAATCCTGCTGCTTAACAATAACATCTTCTGGAACATTCTGTAAGCCGCCCATTTACCTTTCCTTTTAGAAAAAAGAAAAAATTACACAAAAATAGCGTGCCCCCTTTATCCGTGCCCATGTGACATGGGTCTTGGGTTTGTATTAACTATGAAACGCCACATTCACCAAAATGGGCAATGACTTTACTGTTGAAAACATTAAACAGATGCAAATGAGTTACAATGGTGGAAGCAAATTTGACAATTATTTACCAACGGGGGCTCCGCGTGGTTGGTAGGAGCTGTCACAGTGCTGGTCTCTTGTGGTTGGGACGTTGCAGGTTCAAACCCCAGTGGGTACGTTGAATAATAACTGGTGGGCTCTGCCTAACCCCAGCTTGCCTTTAAAAAAAAATTGACAATTATTTATTTTTTACGAGAATAAATTGGCAATTTGGTAGGCAACTTCGACGGCAGGTGTCTTTCAGCTTATTCACTTTTACGGGGTTGAGCGTCGGATGATTTTTGTAGAGAGAGAAAAAGTTTGGTAAGTATATTTATTAATCATGATGATTAAAAGGAATTATTGGTGGATATTTTATTATTATTGTTATTTATCATACCTTAAATCCTTCTGCGCATAATCTAACTCCACAAAATAGCCATGATCATATTAGGTTAAAGTTTGATGCAACCTTCTGTATGCAAAAAAAAACGACTTAGCAAACACCCTTTTGTTTTTGGCCAAAATGAGGCCGTAGATGTGATGTACATGTTATTTTAGTAGGAAGCGGCTTTTGAAACACCGGAATTTAACCTTTTTTTGGACAGAGAAAGATGGGGTTAGGCAGACCCCTACCAGCTAAAGAATCATACCATTGGGATTGGGACTTGCAACGTCCCAACACAAGGTGACATGTCCTAACTGCTCCTGCCAGACAAGCGGAGCCCCCGTTGGTTACAATAACACCGGAATTTGTCCCGTGTACAGGTTTTTTTTTAGCAAGGTTGTAAATGTACTGAACTTTTTCGACAAAAAAAAAGTGTGGAAGTTCATCAAGACCATCCATATCAAATGCTAACATTGGTAAAACCTTTCATCTTATTATATCTAATTGTGTGTCAAACATGAAACACCATTATTTTACATCTATTGTATGCTCGATATGTATAAGATCACCTCCGTGCTGGAATGCTGAACGAACTGTTGTCAAGGCTGTGGGCGTGTCTGAACAATGTAGATATCTTCACCTATCACACAACCTTCAACATCCTGTGGTCCACCAAACTTCTGTTCCAGGAAGAATCCAACAACACCAAGCCTCTGCCCAATCTGCCTCCGAAAGATCGGATCTACAGAGAGCGGCTTCTTGCTGTAATCAACTGTCAACCTGAAAACCTCCCCGTCTGCTGGCCCGGCCTTGTTCACTACCAACTCCTCACTGAAATTTGCAAATGCTAACGTCGCCACGCTCCCATCAAACTTCCCCACTGCCAAACGCCAAGGCGTACCACGCGTTCCCGATGCCAGTGTCTCACCAAGCCCAGCAGCAACCTCTGCCTGAACCAGTTTGTGGTCACCATCAGTAGGACTCACAGTGTGCAAAACAAAGGAAAGGGCAGGAGATAGCATCTCCTGGACAAGAACAGCCATGGCTGCCTTATTCTGCGGTATGCCAGCAGCTCGTCTACTTAGTACAGCTCTCCGTGTATACAATGATGACCACACTCTAGCAACAGCACTGCCAAAAATGTCAATATTAGAAGGTTTTACATTGGGAATAGATTCATATAATCCAGCTGCTGACATTCCGGCCAAGTCTTCTACATTGGCACTTGAGCGCACAATGAGGCTGGAATCACTGGAAAAAACTTTTGCAATCTCTTGGATGGCGTCCGGGGAGGGGCGTTGAGCTGATAAGAGTGACTGCAGCTCGGTGCATAGCCTGTCCAGTTCACCGTCTTCCACTTTTGCTCTCTCAATCTTTTCCAATAGAGATTGAAATGCTTCCATGGACCCACTACTTCTGAGAGCAGATTCCATGGCCCCAAACGGAATGGCTACGCCAAATGGAACACAGAATGATGCTGGAACGCCTTGATCACTGTAAACTGAAATAACAAAGGAGGAACAGAATCAAGAAATAGGCAGGCCAAAATGAGGCACTTTGGCAGCCTTTCATGAAGTCGGATCATGACCAGGAGAAGTCCTTAAAAGAAAGAATAAGCTATAGTATAGCCTCATATCCACACTGTCAGAGTCAGAAACAAGATGCAAAAGGACCCTCATCCAGTATGGAAACAAGGCAAGAAAGGATTGCCAGGTTGGTGCATTACCTTTCCCAGAAGCTGCTGCTAAAGACATGAGTTGACCGCAAGCAGCTGCCTTTGCCCCAGCTGTCTCTACAGTTACATTTGTTAGGTCCAGAACTCCAATGTCAAATGCCTGTTGATTCAGCGTTAAACCAGAGTTAGAACAGATACCACCAAAACAATAAAGAAATAATGCCCACAATGGATGCATGAGCTTACATGTAATAGAAAACGAAGTTCTGTTCAATTTAAGTGCACAACTGTGTCTGAGTGTGTGTACGTGCATGTGCTGTGTCCGAGAGTTTTAAAGAGGATATGACCTGAGTTGAGGCATCCATTGCAAACCAGTTAGGACTAGCTTCAGATGCCTTTCGCTCAGCAAGGATTCCATCACCCTTCGAATCAACTAAAAAACTAGTCTCATCAAAAACACTGGAACAGGCTGATATATTGACACCAGTGGATGATGCTTCCAACCTATACAAAGTGCAAATATTTAGCGACAATAAAAGAGTAGATATCATCATTTATGGAGAAAGTCCATTAAAAAGGCAAATATTCACATTATTCGATTATAATAAACAATTGCTCTCTCTCTCTCTCTCTCTATATATATATATAAAGGAAGGGGACCGTCCAACCAAAGGTCCAAAATCTACAACCATCAATGATCGGATGGCTCCCCTTCTCCGATGCTTAAGAATCTCATTGATCAGATCTCATATATTTGTTCTTTATAATTTATTTAGTAAGAAATTTGCTTTACATGAAGTCTTTACAACATATAGACATGTTTCCAAAAACCTGAAAAATTGATGGCTCACAATGCATTTAAAACTTTACAATACAGACTATTGGGCTGATGATTTTTAGCGCTTTCAAAAATGCATCAAAAATTCATAATCTAAAACATGATGCTCGCTAAATGAATGATAAAAATCCAATATGTAAAGTCCGATCAATACAAAACTCGATTGTTAGAGAAGGAACGTCATCGATTATCATCCGTTGTAGATTTTGGACCTTCCTTTGGTTGAACAGTCTCCCTTCCCTATATATATATATATATATATATATATATATATATATATATATATATATATATATTATGTGGATGCATGTATGCATGCACACGCAGGTACTTTTTAATCTTCTTTCCCTCTTGTTCACATGTTTGTGTCGTGTTCTACTCATTTTTTAACCAACATAAAACATTTCCAATTGCAAGTTTGAAAATAGACCTAAAATGAATAACTCATGTACCAAAAACCCAGAACCGCATGCAGGTTTTGGGTTTATGCTCTATTAAAGAGATCAAAGTAAATTCAAAGCTGAAAAGTAATTCAAATATGTAAATCTACAAGAATTTTCGGGAGAAGCAAGGGGTTTAATCATAACCTGACAGATCTTCCAATAAGACCTTGAATGCCAGCAACTTTTTCCTCATCTTCACAACTTACAAAGACCACCTTTTCCTGTAAATTGTTACAAAAACATGTGTAGATTTCAGTTTCATGAAATAAGGTATATAGGCATTTAGGAATCCTGCATGACGCATGCAACTTACTTGTCGAGCCCTAACACCTAAATGTGATAAATGAGGCAGCTCTTGCAGAAGTACCATTCCTGCAATGTTACTCCCAGCAGCCTTTACCTGAGCAACAAATTAAATCAATCTTGAAGTATATCAATTTATCCCAAATAAGAACAAATCGATAGCTCTGAGTAGTCTGCAGAAGGGAAATTTTCCAGAAGCAGAAATAAGTAACCTCTTCATCACCATCAGCTTTATTGACTAGAAGAATAACCGGACCATTGGTGGAAGATAGTAAGGAACCAGGTGCAATATTCTCCACCTGATACACAATTTGCCAGTGTCAAGAGAGATGAACAATTTTGTGGATAAAATGGAAAAAGAAGAAGAGGATCACAGCAGTAAGCATGTAAAAAGGCAGTCACCATGATACTATAGGTCCAAAACACAGACCAGTCTATGTGAAATAGATGCTTTTACCTAAAAATCAGTTTGAAATAAAATCAGAATAATCATTGAAATACCTGTACAAGAGTCCCAACAACTGTTCCTGGAACTAGAACATCCCAACCTTGTTCTCCCAATGTAATTCTTAGTGCTTTCAAGAGAAGAGAGCACATTTTTGAGACCTGGAAAATAACACTGAAGCCAACATGACATATATTAGGACTAGATTGATAGTATAATATTTCAGAATTATATTGCCACATTTTGATAATGTTTCTCTTGCCTCACAGATACATCATACATAACTTAGTGGCAAATGTATATGAATACATATTTGCAAATAAAAGGTGCCACTGTATTAGCCTAACCTAGCAAAGTATGACAACAAAAAAACAAGTTCATACCCAGCTCGAATTTCAGCTTCAGTATATGTTCTTATGCTGTTCTCAGGAATCACAAGAGCATTTCCTAACTTCTGCAGAAAGGTACCATTTTGTTAGGAAAAAAAAATCAGGAAAATACAAGTATTCACCAGTAAACTTTCCAAGAGTTGCCAAATAAGAAAAGAATGTGTACTTGATAAGAAATTAAGAGATGCTACATGATAAAACAGTGAAAAGCGAGTCTGGCATTTCTAATAGATACATAGGTGTCCTATTGCAAATCCTCAAGTCAATGCAGCCTTCCTAAAATATAACCTAGGCAAACAGAGCATGTTGTTTGTTGTCAGAGCTTGCACACACCAATGGTTCTAGAATAGTATATGTACAACTACTTAAAGCAATGTTATTAGTATTGTATCATATGGTACGATACGATACAGTGTATCACAGTATCATGCAACTCGATATACCCCCTTGAATCAGAAAATGCAGTGTATCGGACCATATCACACCCTATCGTACCATATCATACAATACATGCCGTATTGTAAGATGTGGCTATGTTTTCACATGTTTTTGTTGAATTTTTTCAGGTAATTTATTTTAGGTTCTTTTTCACTTTTAGTGACAACTTTTTACATAAATGAGGCTTTAGCATAGTCCTATTCACTTATTTCATAAGCTTATAAGAAAAAAAAAAGTAGAAATTTTCTTCTTAATTTATTGTGATTAGTGAAGACAAGAAAGAAGAGAAGCATTATTATGAAAGAGCACATATTATTCAACTTTTGTGCTTATTGTGATTAGTGAAACTAATTAGTGAAATACATTATATAACTTCTTTGCTTTAATGCTTACTACTTTCGAAATGACCTATTACTTTCTTCTTCTTTTTACTTTTTAATGTCTAATTTCATACTATTTTTATATATGTAATGGATACATTGTTATAAAATCATAATTATAGCTTTTATGATAGTTGTTACATATTTGTTCATGCAAAATTTATTTCATAATTAAGTTTACTTAATATTGTAGTTTGACTACTTAAATGTGTTTTATTTCTCTTTGTGGTTATATTTTAAATTTTTTATAGTTATTTTAAAGCTTATTTAGTTTGTTTACTCAAAAAAAAATCTTTTGTTTGTTATCTAATGTGACTTTTTAATAATAAACCTTTTGTTTTGTTAGTTTTTAGTTTGTTACAATAGCGTTTCGCATATTATAGTAATACATGTGTATGTTTAATTATTTATAATGCTTAAATTCGATTTCTTTTTTTATTTCATTCTATGATTTTTTTCTAAATTTTTCTGATTTTTTGTATTTTTTAAATTTTTTGTGATTGTTAAAATGGGTTTCTTTCTGTATCTTACGATATGACAGGATACGGTACGATACACTCGTATTGCCAGCCCTTCTGATACAGGTTCTGATACGATAATTTCAACATTGACTTGAAGTAAAGAGTGGTGCGACTATGGACCTGGACTCTGTCAGGCAAAAGTTGAAGAAGAATTTCTGAGTAAGCTTCAATCAGCCTCCTTGATCTATTAAGGGTAGCCTTGATTCTCAAAGCCCAAATCTTCTTGCCATCTTCATTACCTACAGAAAGAAAAGGATAAAGATATTTGAGCATACATATCCCCTAGATAACATATACCGAGTTTCTTTAATCAATCGAGGGAAAGAATCTACCTTCTCTTTCTGATAGACCTTTCCCTTTCCAGGCAAGTAACTCATTTTCAATAGCAATACACTCTTTTGGCTGCCAGCCAGATAGCCCAATCTGGCGTATGCCAATTATAAGAGCATCCAAGGGATTGTTCCATGAACTCACATTCTTTGAGCCCACACTTTGAGCAAGCCAAGATGAACCACCCACAGTCTCAAGAGCATTGAGCAATCTGTCAAAATAATGTTAATTATAGCCTACCAAAAGACTTCACTGTACCAGTGCAAAGTGTCAATTACATTCCATCCTTTCAAGAATGCATTTTGCAACAAGGTGCCATATAATCAATCTTACCAGAGTACTACATTTATCATTCACATGTTTTTGCAAAACAGGCATGTGTTGGTTGTTTTAGAACTCACTGCACATAAAGAATAAAATGGAAAATGCAAATCACACCTGCTCAAAAGAACAAAAGAGTATTCCTCAAGGCTGATCTCACAAAGCCGCCACTGTGTGAAAAGACATTCATGAGTCAAATCATAAATATTAATATGTACCCTGACATGATTCTCATTTATATGAGATTTCATGCCCAAGAAAATAAAAAGACCAATACCTGTTGACGCATTGCTATTGAAGAGTCAGGAGCATCATTCCTGATACCACTTTCCAGACCTTTTACAAGTTGTGCCCTTAATTCTGTTAAAGAATGCAAGGTTTTCATCAACATATCCACATCATCTTTCAAAGAGTCCATAGACTGATCAAGGATGTCCAGACTCTGCAGACACATACAAGTAGTGAATGCTCACGTGAGTTAATCTGAAAATAGAAATGCACATTACAAAATCGAGGTGACATGTGACACCCACAAATTTAACAATAAGATCGCATATTTCAATTGAATTCTGTTTTGTATTGGAATCAGAAGTTTGGGGATGATAAACTCTATTGCACAATGGCTATATCTTGGCAATTGGCATTGATTTTCTTGGAAGAGTTCAACCCTTTTTTTATCCAATTTTGATATATACTATTGCCTAAACAATCAAGCAAGTCCACACTAGCATGTTGGGCCAATATATTAATTAGGTATGATCGTGGTCAGAATTAGCACCTCCATGAAAACTTAACAGCATATCTTTAATGAAAATGAAACAAGAAGAAAATAAGATGAGTCCATTGTTTTGAGATATTTATGCTCAGAAACAAGAGTCATAGTATCCCTAAAATGTTATGATTGGTGCAGACTTTCAATAATACATATAAAAAATTCTATGGTTAACAAACTAAAAAAATCTTTGGTTAACACTAGCATGTTGGGCCAATATCATTGTTTGAGTGTTCTAGATGGGTTATGATTGGTGGCGATGGTGGTGGCTTTCATCCAATACACCTATATAATCTTCAAAATACAATTGTTATTGCTGTTCTTTTAACTGTTGCTCATCCAATGTACTACTGCATATTCTTGGTAATCTTAAACAAAATATTCAATCTATCGTATGAAAAATAAAGCTGTTACTCAGGCATTTACCTTCTTTGACTCTAAGAAAACTGTGAGAGCTGTTAAGGATGCTCCATCCAAAGATGGCTGGATTGATTCAAGCTGTTCAGCAAGGCTGACATAACAAGTATATTACTAACAAAAATATACTGAACAGTAATTAACATTCAATTTAATACAACTTTATTACATGTACTTTGAGTGACATAAGAATATCTAAGCAATTCAAGGGCAAGGAAAGAAAGAAACAAGTCAACAACCTGAAGGTAATACAGCCAAATAACTTGCATATATTAAGCATTAAGAACAATATATAGGAAAACAATGAAGGAACTAACAAGTGAACAATCATGTATTATCAACTTGTTGGGAAAGGAGCTATACACACTTTGCATAAGTAATAAAAACCAGTAATAGATACTAAGAAATAAGAGACTATAACAAAACAAATATGGAAGAAAATTAAAACCTTTAGCAGATGGCCAGGATTACAATGTGTTCATTGCCTGTTGCTTACTAACAATATGGAGGAAGCACCAAATCACATTTAACAAGCTAAGGTAAAAGAAGTCAAGATGTGCAGTCCTAGAAAGCATATGATTAGCAAGTCCTACATACTTTTGCTTTTTCTTTTCTCATCTGTTGGATCATTACTGTAATGAAATACAAGGGTCAAAAAACAATATCACAAAGTGACTACAAGAAGGCACAAATACATAAGCAAGAAAATTAAAACCTTTAGCAGATGGTCAGGATTACAATGTGTTCATTGCCTGTTGCTTACTAACAATATGGAGGAAGCGCCAAATCACATTTAACAAGCTAAGGTAAAAGAAGTCAAGATGTGCAGTCCTAGAAAGCATATGATTAGCAAGTCCTACATACTTTTGCTTTTTCTTTTCTCATCTGTTGGATCATTACTGTAATGAAATACAAGGGTCAAAAAACAATATCACAAAGTGACTACAAGAAGGCACAAATACATAAGCAAGATGTCACTAATGGACCAAATACAATGTGACACAAAGCGCAAACACCAAACATACACAAGGTGAGAAGAGAGAACTTAAAAATACAAGTCACAATGTATTATGAAATGCTTGAAAAAGCATTAAAGAGAGATGGGGAAATACCCCATATTTATACACACAAAAGGGACCCAAGTGGGCTCCCATAGTCATTGGGAGCCCCCAAACGGTCACATTTATGACCGTTGGGCGGTATCCCAATGGCTCTAGTCAGGGCCCCTTTTACATATTTAAAATAAAAAATATAAAATGAAAATAAGAAAAATAAAAGAAACTAAAAAAGACCCTATTGGTCATACGTATTTTACAAGCAAGGAAAAGACTAAATTGCCCCTAGTGGGCATTACAAAGGATAAAGGGAAATATATAAATATATATATATATATATGGTACATATATTTTAACAATTACATGTGATAAGATTGAAGAAAAGTTGTACTTCCACATCTCAGTGCAGTTTCATTGGTTATGAAAATGATTGAGAAGGGTATTCTAGCTACCAAATCTCCAACTCCAACCATGAAAATTGAGGTTTCGAAACAGGTCACTGTCCCTTACTGTGTGTTTCAAGTTTTATTGATAATATATATAGCCTTCCATCTTTCTGTTCATTTAAATGCAATCACATTGACCATCCATTTAACTAGCCTGACATGATAGCAAACCTGTACATAATACATGGTGATTTTGTAACTGGCTAGTTTATATTCTGTTAACATATTTGTGAATCTCTTTTGGTAGTAAGATACTTATGATATTTAAATTTTGGATTTCATAGAATCACAAAAACCATGTTTCTTGAAGGCGTTGTTGTTGTTGTTGTACAAAAACCATATTTCTTATGACCTTTCTTAAGTTTCCCCAGTTGTCCTCCCAGTAAACTAGGTTGCATACGCTCCTTTCTTGGCCATCATTTCTTTGATACCTTTAAAGTTTAAGTGTATAAAAAAATGGAGTGATCACAATTCCCATTCCACTGTCCTTAATGCTGCAATGAAGAATATGAAAAGAATGAATGAAATAGAGGTTCCTGGTGCTCCTTCATGCAGGCAAAATCAAAAGGAAAAGCACAATCTCACCAGATACGAAGAAAAAGAAATTACAGATAGGACAGAGAAGAATGTAAAAGATGTATAAGACAAACTGTTCACATAAAAATCTAACTTTATAAGGAAGAAAATTGACTGACTTTAAAAGTTAACAGTTCCCTAAGCAATAAAATATTTAATGTGCAACAAATCTAGCCTGAATATTTGACATGGGCTAATTACTCTGTATGTTAAGGTGATGAATAGACCTCCTTGAACATATAAATTATAACCGAACACTTAAGCATAAATATTTACAGATGAACCCCAAAATGCAGGGTATTTTCTAATCATAACCATTATTACTTGATGATTTTGAAGAAAGTGACATAGGTAAATATTCAGGTCTGCAATGAAGCACCTATGTGGGTGCAGGTAAATTGGTTCTTCACTCATCAAACACTGTCTAGTAACAGAAGTATTAACATATCTGCAAGTGAATAACCGTAATAATCACAGATTATTGTAATCAGACCCTAGTTAAGAGCATACCTTCCAGCATTGAAGAAGTCCTTAAGTTCACGATGGAATATCTTAAACTGTTCTACAAATGCTTCACTGTATTCTCCTGGTTTTTCAGTTATTCTGGCAAGCATGGCCTCTGTGGCAATCAAATCTTCTGGACCAGCACTCCTATGGAGCTTGTTTTGGATTGTCTGCTTGATTTCTTGCTGCCATGAAAGAGAATATCAGATTACACAAAATAAGGCATCAACATAAATGTAAACCTCTAAATTTTGCAGCAACAGTAAACCTTAAGATTGTGAGGTATATCATTTCTGTGTGCGATATCTCTTATTCGAGTTAGAGGGACAGATGCAGTGAATTCTGACTTGAATGAAGGCAAACATGGATGAATCTTGCGGATAACAAGCATTTCCTGCACATACAGAACAAGAATTTTGCTGATGGAACAAGGGGTGAAAATGCAACAACTATGTTCAAACTACTAAACAAAAATGAATGTGCAAAACTGGACATCATGCAAAGACCAACAGTAATCTCAGAAACCAAGGTTGCCTAAGAGATCAAAGAACAGAAAGCAAAAATATTCAACAAAAGATGAATTATCGAAAGCATTGTTATTTTCTTCTCTTTTGAAAGTCAAAGAAAATTAAATTTACTATGAAAGCAAAAGGAATGATCATATAGAATGGGTAATACTAAGGTATCACCCACAAGAAAAGGTACAAGGATATCCATAGCTATTCATGTGGCAAGAATCCATATGAAGAATCAACCAATTGGTGTTATATCTGGGTTGTTTCAAATTGAGCAGTATTGTTAGCTCATGAGTTCATAAAAACAGTTGTAAATCAAAAGGTGTGTAAACAATAGCTAAGTAGTGACAAGTGAACTGCCTTTTGCATCAGATGATAGACTGCACTAACAAATTTTTTCACAGGTATTCGCATTTTTCGTCCAGTGAGTGCTTTCATCATGGGTTAATGGCTGGCCGTTGATGACATGACCACAATAATAGTGTTAAAAAGAAGCATGAAGAGCTCCAACCATAAAAAAAAAAAATCAATCAATCATGAATGGCTCACATGTTGACCATGTATTGTTACCTTTTTATATTGACAGTGATTGGACTCGGTAACACAGAAAAAGATAAGATTTTTTTAATTTCTACCAATTTTATCAACCAAGAAATTCAAAAGTAAGAATGTCAAGTTTTCCAAGATTCTATGTTATCACAACTTTTCTGAAAGCCAAAAATTTGTTACAAAATGTCAAATGGATACGGTTGTAAATATGGTAGTATAGCCATTTTATGAGATTTATAATATGACAAATATATAAGGGGATACGGAACAGGTGTCAAAATGGAGTATCCATGTGACACAGGTCACAAATTTTGAAAGTACATTTTAGTATCCTAGTTTTCACAATATTCTCAAGACTAAAATAGAAAATTATCAGGATTATTTTCCCATGAGAATTGCCTCTCTTAAGTGTTACCAAGAATTTCCCGTGAAACAAATTCTGGAATTGGCTTGGAAAATTTTCCTAGGAAAGATTTATCCAAAGATACGTATCTGCTTGTGTCCAAATATAAATTTACCTTCCTCTCCCAAACAGAGAAAAGAAACACAGAAGTAATGACTTTAACAGATGAAATTGATTTACTTCATTTTCCACTGAAGCTAAATGATGTGATGGGGATAAAATAGGCCTAGAAAAACAAGCTGGCCATAAAACATCACACAACAAGCTCCAATCAAGTTAAACAATAGATGCACTTTTAACATATGAAAGTTGAACCCCTTCAAATAAGTTGTTGTTCTAGCATGAGTTAAAAGACACGAAGGTTATGAGAAATGTCAAATTCGCAATGTAAAATCATTGCACATTATATGAGGTACCTGTGGTGACGTATCTTTTCCATAAGTAAATCTCTCCAACTCACGAAAAATAAGTCTTGAAATTTCAGCATGCCTATTTGGCCGGTGATGGCCCCCATCTTCAAAGCAAGGAACTTGCCCCGTGTTGATCCACTATTTGAAAAAAGTTCATTAGCACACATTCCCAGACATCATCATTGTAAACCTAAATTGTGTTGAATCTGGATAGAATTTTCCAGAAAAATAATCTCAAAACAGAAAAACCTTTAAATATATGGCAGAATAGATGAGAGCCTCCAAGCGGTCACTCCTCTCTAGGTTTCCTACTAATAGCTCACGCACAACTTCCAACTGTTTCAAGGAAGAAAAGAAAAGAAATTGATTCTTAGATGAAATTAATGTTGCAGATACCAGCTAAACATTCCAATGGAAAATATAGCTAAACTAAATCATTACATAACGAATAAACCATGAAAATTTTTCTCATAAATCAAATCGATATTTTTCTCAAAGATCTCAATTATTTCTTGTTACATGAGAAAACCATAAAATACATGTAAAATGTTTTCCATACATCTCAAACATAAAAAGAGAAAATGGCGTATTTTTCTGGTTTTCTTTAATGAACCACAAAGCTAACATAATAAACATGAAAAAAAAGGAAAAAAAGAAACAAATATTTAATAGCAATCATTAAAATTGCTAGAGAATGAGGTGGAAACTGAAAATGCACAAGGAATTATCATTTGGTGAAACTCAAAAGATGGGGAAGTCATCATAGTGAAATACTCAATCCTGCCAAGTATTACTGTACATAAGCTCAAGAATATAACAAAGCTCTATAAATCATGAAAAAGAAAATGTCATACCTTTTGTCGCCAATTCCTTGAATTTTGATCACCTTCAACTAGTTTCAATGCCACACCCTGTAATCCATCCATGTTCCATCGCCTTTCAGTTTCTCTTGCATAGTGCTCATTAGACCTCATAAATGTGATATCACTTCCTTGCCATTCTTGGACAAAAGAGCTAGGCTCGTCGACTGAAACAGGGGTACTAATCATAGACCCATTACTGCTTTCTCTCATCTCCTGTGCAAATACTTCTTGGGATGAAGCAACTTCACCTGGCACTCCAATTAAAACCACAGCCTCATTTGTCATGTTCCAGTGACAAATCATTTCATACTTCCCTTCCATCGGTAATTCCAATACTCGGTTATCACCCTCTTCCCACAAAATATTTTTCTCTCCAGCTACAATTACAAATTTATACTCAACAGTCTCGCCACCTCTCAGTTCCAAATCTGATACCCATCCATCTTCTGTCCATGACATCTTTACCTTCTTTTTCCAACATCCAAACTCCTTAGAAGAACCCACAATAGCAATGTATTCACCAAATTGCACTTGATGGTCTAACATGACATGAAGATCTACTTTTCCATGTTCCCAACCAGATGACGTCATCACTTCTCTAGCCACATAAGTGAAAAACTCAGGAAACCTGATTTTTTTTATGACTAAAGTTTATCATTGGTATGAGTATGAACGAGTGTGTGTATGTGTGTGTGGACAGAGAGAGAGAGTATCATAAAGCAATAACGAGGACCATTAACCTCCGAGGAGCTTCTGATTTCATCAGCCTTTTTTTCCTTCTTTCAATAATTAAATTGAAAGGTCAGATACACTTTAATCTTTTGAATCATTAGATTTCATCAGTCATTCATTTTCAATAATTAAATAAGCATTTGATATAAACAAGGGAGAGCACATAATAATGCACTGGAAGACAAGGGAAATGACCTTCGGGGCATCAGGAATCAGTAACCAGCGAGGAGGTAGAGGTAAGCTGGTAATCCTCAAAGAAAAAACTGCATTTAGAATTCGTCAGATGATCACAGACGTGTCCCAAGTCTGTGTAAAATCATTTTACTGGAGTCACCTCTGTCAGTAGGTGATTCCGCATATTATGATTGCCGATTAATGATGCTGGACATCCCATGCTCTGTTGGTTAGTCTCCATCAAAAATCAAAAGGGTGTAGACTAGGACAGCCAAAATTTTCAGAATGTGCAAACAAAAAAACCACTAAAGCACCTAAAATAAACAACGGAGCCACCAACGCCACTAAAGTTTTAATCTTATGGTGAGTAATTTGACTAACGCAAGTAAAAATAAATATCACAAAAAAACAACCATTAAAAACCAAGAACAGAACAAACTGTTCACTTGTTAACCACAAATTCTTCAATCTAGTATGATTTCATCACCACAAAGTAAAAAGCTTACCGCAGGAAGCATTATCCATCTTTTCACTAATCGAATGTAAAGCCAGATTGAAATAAAATAATTAGCAAACACATTCCGCCACGATTACATAAATGCCAGCTAAAATTTCACACAAGAGATCAAAATCATTTCTCAATCCGCTTTCCTCCCCTTCACAAGAATCGCATTCTCGCTAGATTACCAGAAAAGAACGCAGAGAAAAAGAGATTAAGCAGAAGATTTTGCCGGCTAAATTTCACACAAGAGAACAAAGATTATTTCTCAATCTGATTTCCATCCCTTCACGAAGAATCAAATTCTTGCTAAATTGCCAGAAAAGAACGCAGAGAAAATGACATTAAGCAGAAGATCAAGATAACTGCACTCAGCACGCAATTATCCGAAGCAATAAATCTTGTGTCATCTAAGCGAATAAACAACCGGTTGATGAAAGTAAGCACTAGATAAAAACCAGAAGTAAAGCATCCGACAGAGAATCAAAAAGCAAGGAATTCGAAACCTCTCGGACGACGAAATCTCGGCAGCGCTGCGAACGGCGAGAGAGGAAGCCCGGCGCGATCTCCACTGAGGTCCGACGAGAACCAATCCACCGGGAGGGAGGTAGAGGCGAAGCTTCCTCCGGAAGACTTTCGTGTCGGAATTTCCGGGGGGTTTCATCCTAGAGGAGGCGTTGCAGAGGGAAGAGGAGCATTGCAAGAGGTGGAGAGACGACATCTTGCTTCCGAGAGAAGGAACTAGGGCAGACGAGCGAGAAGGGAAGAGAAACAGTGGTATTCCCGTAATTTTTCGATCCTTCTTGTCTTCCCTCAGAGGAAGGGAGGGAGGGAATTGCAGAGCGAGAGAACGTGGCGATGGGGGTTATATGGGGAGCAATGACGGATGGTGATCTGACACATGGACGTCGAAGT
Organism: Nuphar pumila; assembly: GCF_984573655.1. NCBI lineage: Eukaryota > Viridiplantae > Streptophyta > Magnoliopsida > Nymphaeales > Nymphaeaceae > Nuphar > Nuphar pumila. The sequence continues at coordinate 114,818,074 of NC_143252.1, read as the reverse complement.
TGGAATTATCGGGCATCGTGGAGGAGTTAAGTTAATTGAGGAGAAGGCCTGAGTGACATCGTATGTACGTCATCATCAAGATCTTTCAAAAAATTCTGCCACGTCAACCACTAGAAGATATACTCCAGATGGCTTGTTTTTAGAGTTCACTCAGTCTACTTGGATATCAAAATCAAGCTTACGACTGAAATAGCACGTTAGGCATAAAGGATGCCGAAAAAAAATAACTTTTATGCTAATTTACGTATAGACGCCTGACTTGTGATACATTTACGTGTAGCTGCCTTAGCTTTCAAATATTTAAGATACAACCGAACTTTTTAATAATTTGCTCCAAAATATATATATATATATATATATATATATATATATATATATATATATATATAGAGAGAGAGAGAGAGAGAGAGAGAGACTCACTAGAATAAGAGAACTAGAAATTTGGGCATTTTTAACCCTTTTTTTGCAAATCTGAATTTGCTAGAAATCAACCATTGGATCATGTATTTTCGATAAAAATGTGATTTTTGAATGTTTGAATATTTATGAAAATTATGAGCCAATGATTATAAAGCCTTAAAAATCATGATTTTTGCATCAAAATCAGATGATTCAAGAGGGGTTCTTATAAAACCAATACTATTAGATTCAAGAGAAAAGAACAAAAAAAACCTATGAAAACTGCAGTTCACACATTAATTCTCATATTTTCAGTTTTCAGATATATATATATATATATATATATATATATATATATATATATATATATATATATATATATATATATATATAGAAAAAATGGGTTGGTGCTAAACAACATGGTAAATAGATTTTTTTGAGCTTTTTTCATTTTATTTTTAAATTTTGATCATACAAATGTGATCTATGCACTTAATTTTAGAGGGATCAGCTCTTGAAGCATTTGATTCCAACACATGGGTGGGTTTTTATAAGATTCAAAAAATCAACTGTCCAAAATCTTTGTGAACTTTTGAGGCTCCAAACATCATTTTTTTCACGGAAAACACATTATCCAAGTGTAGATTCTTAGTCAATCGACCATGTCGTTTAACACCAAATGGGTTTAGCACAGACTCATTACTCTATATATATATATATATATACATGTCAACTGTTTAAAATGACACTTTTAACCTTATTTTTTCTTTAATGATTGATTGTTAATTTATAAGTGATCATGCATACATTTTAGGGTTTAATTCATATTAAACTATACATGATTTTATAAAAAAATGCATTAAAATCTCAAGTTTATTATTAGTTTTAAGAAAACATGCAAAAAGAATAAAAAATAAAAAATAAAAAATGCTTGAAAAACAAGTTTATTTTGTAATTTATTTCAAAGTTTATCATTTGTAATTAATTTAGAAGGTTAGGTTATAAAAATAAAATTAATAAAAGTAGTTTAGGTTAAATAGGAAAAGAATTTTTGAACTTTTTAGGAAAAAGCTTGTAGCTAAGCCCCTTATTGAAATTTCAGAGAAATAGTTGGTGCATTTTTTAAAAATAATAACAAACCCTCTCTCCTTTTTAACCCCCACCTAGCAAAGGAGAGAGGGGTCTTTCCTTTCTTAGTAGATGCCTTTTTCCCTTCTTCCCCTCTTCTTCTCTCTTCTTCACCTTCTCTTTTCTTTTCTCCATGGTAAGGATGTTCATTCGACGGTGGCACAAAGGGGAGGTCACATCTTCTTTCAACCCAAACTGATACGATAAAATTCTTCTTCTCCCTTTCTTTTTTCTTTTTGTCTTTCTCTCCTTCTTCTCTTCATTTCTCTTCCCCCTTACATTTCACATTAAAATAATTCAATAGGCTACTTGAAATCAAAACAGAAAAAATTGTTAGATTAATTTTCGTTTGATCCTGCATTTTAGCTTGTTCTTAATTCTGCATTTTTGTGTTTTAGTGTTTTAGAATTCATGCTTTGTTCTGCCGTATTTTGCTTCAGAAATTTTCATATCACATTTCAAGTTTTAGTTTATACTTATTCTCTATTGCGTCGTTTCATCTCAGATGCATTTGATTTTTGCATCTTCTGTAGTAATTGCATCATGTTTTGATCCTGTATCGACTCACCCTGCATTTCCTACATTTGTGCATCTACACAGCAGATTCTAATTCGCAATCTACAACATCATTCTCACCACTTCAGATCTAGCGTTTGCTGGATTTAATCCATGGTTGCTTATCATTCTCATCAGATCATATCCAACATAAATGAATGCATCATGTTTCTGTAACCTGCAACTGCATCAATCATGGCATAGTATCTGATTTTTATATCCATCTCTCTGTTGTAGCATAGGAGAAATTCATGTTTTCATTCACTGTGAAACTCTGTTTCACGGTGAATTGCTTTGAACTCTTTCTACACATCTGCCAGAGTTTGCACACCTGTCAGATTATGTAGGTTGATCAGGTTTTGTGCATCTGCTGGACGTGACTTGAAATGCTTGTTGAAACTTAGATCAGCGTTTGCTAATCTAAGTTTCATATCAGTCTGTGAGGTCGATCTGCTGATTTACAACATATGATAAATCGAGTTGTAAAGGTAATTGCTAAAGTCAAATTGTTGTTTGAGTTTGAATTAGTGTTGTAAGTGAGTGTTTGTGTATCACATATCATATTGATTTATTGTTGTGTGAATTTGATTCACAACAACTTATTTGTGGGAGTTCAAATTGGTGAGTGAATTCATCTGAGGTTAAGAGTGTTGTGTGACAGAGTACTGAGTGTTGTGGTTGAGAGTGCGGTGTGTTGTGAGTAAGAGTGAGAGTGAGCAAGATTGTGAGTGTTGTGACAGATAGTGAGAGTGTGCGGCTACAGTGTGTGCTTTGAGTGATAGTGTGTGTTGTGAGAGTGTCGATTGTGAGTGAGAGTGATGTGTGTTGTGCAGTGAGAGTATTGTGTGTTGAGTGTGTGTTGAGTGAATAGCAATAGTGTTGTTTACATAAATGTTTGTAAGTTTGTGTTAGCATATGTGTGTGAGTGTGAGTTAGAGTGATAGTGTGAGTGTTGTGAGCAGTTTGAGTGAGAGTGTGTTGTGGTATTTGCATAGTAGTTAGTCACAACATTGCACATTATATTAGTCACATGTATATTAGCACATGCACATTAGTTAGTTAGAATCTTAGTTTTGTATGGTTACTCAGCATTCATTAAATGTGTGAGTGTGTTTAGCCTTTTATTTTACATTAGTATACTTTAGCATTGTCATGTGTGTATGTTTAGCTTTTTAGCATTTGATTGTGTTTGTATTAGCATTTAGCTTTAAGTATTCATTTAGTGCATAATAGTATAGTTTTATTATCTTCTCTTATGTTGCTTGTGTACTTTTGAATTGTGCAGGGAAAGCAAGTGAGTGATATTTGTTGCACACGCATTCGACATGCAACACGAGGCACGAGCGTAGAAGACACCTTTTGCTTTTCTTTTAGAATTTAGGAATTCAATTCAATTTTTGGGTTGTAATAAAACTATTTTAAACCCTCTGCGTAGGGTATTCATTTGTTGTAATAGTTAATTAGCTTTACTTTTCTAGTACTTTTTCATTTTGGTAATAAAGCATAGTTTAGTTGTGTGTTTGAATACAAGTATCCCCTGTTCTTTGAGTTCGACCCGATCTCCACCACTTGTGAGGACTGATTTTATATTTGGTGTCTGGTTTTCACATTACTTTTCATATAAAAATCTTTTCAAAAATATTTCATAAAACAAAAAGAAGACATCAATAAGCTTCTCATACTTGTAGCTACAATTGAGGGCAAATAAGAAATTTTATTGAGTAGGTAAATGATCTGCTATGAGCTTGACCATCCAAATCCGAGTTCAAATTCATTTATCCAACATCCTATTAATCGAATACCGTGTCGGCCACATCCCATCCGAATTTGAAAAGGTAAGTCTTTATCTTAAATGCTTGAAAACCAAACTAGTTAAATGTAAATGTTCCATGTATCAGGTACCTACATGTAAATAACCCTGAATTTCATAACTAGTGCTTTTTAAAAAGTGACAATTTTCGTCATGGAATCATATTTTCTTACACCATAGTAAACAAACTGAATGATTTCGTGAACTAAACATTTTTGGTTCTCCATCTTTAGCAATTGCATATTTGTTAATGAAACTCGTTTTGCCATTCATAGTATGGAATCCATCACTAATTCAAAGCTCTTCTAGAGTACTTCTCTACTACGCTAGTAATTGATTTCCTTGTACGCTTTCTCATTAATTTTCATGATAATAGCGCTTCTCTACTTGAATAGAGGTTACAAAATGTTTTCTTGAATGATCTTAGACATAGAAAGTAATGACATTGGGAGGCTCACAATTTAATATGTTACAAAGTGCACATATATATACATATACAGCGATTGTGTATTTATTTATTTATTTATTTATTTTCAAATCTTACATATGATGAATCCTCAATAGTCATTTTTTCTACAAGACTTATTGCACGGGAGTGAGTCTTTGTAAACTTATTAGAAAGGGAAAATTTCATTTAAGAAGCCCCACCTTTTGCTCCTAATTTCAAAAGTTGGCCTAACATTTCTGAATTTCTTGATATGTGCTACAAGTTTATTGAAAACTGCCAAATAGGGACCTCAAGAAGGTCCATCATATTGGAAAACATGATCTTTTTAAGTTACACTTAAGGATGGCAGTGGACCGGGCCGGCTGCCATGCTGACCTCTTTGAAATCAAAAGTAACTTATTTACCCTTATAATAAAAAAAAGAGTATTATTATTATCATTTGCAAGGCCTTTAAAAGGCACGAGCGAAAAGAGGATTTTTTTGAATATTCGAACGAGGGGCGTAGTGACGCGTTAACCTCAATATTTTTTCAAATTTTAAGCTTAAAAAATATCAATAAATGTACATCTACCAAAATAACGAATCAAATAAAACAAAGAAAATATATATCAAATTATACAAAAAGAAAAAATAGAGTTAAATGGTAAATACCTTTAGCTAATTTACCGTGTCCATGTTGCTCTTTTTAAGAAACAAATAACTATAGCTATTTAGTTTTGACTCATCACATATCCAAAAACAAACATGGCAAATGGCCATACCAGAGAAAAGAAAAAATAACAAATGATTAAGATTAAAAAAAAAAAAAACAGGTTAATTTCTTGATACATTAAAACCTTTCTCCTAAAATTCAGGTTCCACCTTTTCTGAAATGAATCTAACTTTTTCTACAGTCAAATAAGGAATTATTGTAACCTACCTTTACCCTCATTTGGTTAACCTGAGTTAGATATTTTAAAAAGACAAAAGTACCCTTTTACCTTTTCTTTTTCCCATCTCCGGCACTCCTCAGCTCGTCTTTTCTCCATCGTTCCCACCTGACATCTTTTTTCGTCGGCTTGAACTTGTTCGAAAATATAAATGAGCACAAGCATAAACGAGCTAAGCATAAACCCGATCAGGCTCAGCTTATTGAGTTATATAACGATATAAACTCATATAAGTGCATAATCTGTTTACAAAATAAACAAATAAAGCCGTCTTACCATGATGGGTTAGATGTTGGTCATTTATAGGGGTGGCAATCGGGTCGGGTTGGCGGATCAGCATACCTCAACCCGAACCCGACCCGTTTATTAAATGGGTCGGCTGTGGCAAACACAAACTGTTTATTAAACGGGTAACCCGACACGACCCGCCAGCCCGCTTAATAAACTGGTTGGGTCAGGTAAACAGGTTGTCGGGTTAGCAGGTCAGGTTGGCGGGTTGACCCGTCCACCTAACCCGTTTATTAAACGGGTTAGCCGGGTTGACGGGTTGGCATACCCCTAACACGAACCTGACCCGTTTAATAAACGAGTTAGGCGGGTCGACCCGTTCATTTTTGCCCAACCCGAACCCGCCTAAGAGGCGGGTTGGCGGGTCGTGTCAGGTTTTGCTACCCCTAGTCATTTATAGGTGAGGTTAATGAGTTTGAAAGCCACCAGCTCTTCTCATTGTTTTTCAAAACTTGTTTTACATTGTTTCAAAAAGCATTTAAACTGAAGTTGTTTCAACTGGGTGTGTGCACATGGACAAATAGCTGTTAATTAGGGATGGCAGTGGACAGGGCCAGTCTCAAAATCCTACCCTCTATCCTTGCAAGAGTTTTGATTTTAACCTCCATCCCTGTTGCATGTTCTCCATCCCCTGTCCAAACGTGACGAGGTGGGGCAGAGTTCTGTTTTCTCTCAGTCTACTGTCATCTTTAAAAAAGGATCGGGGACAGGGCAAGGCGGGGATCGAAGACGGGGCGGGACAGGGAAAGAGTAAGTCCATCCTCACCTTCATCCCCACACAGGTTTTGATTTTAACCTCCATCTCCGGTCCAAATGAAGCATGGCTGGGCAGGGCCCGTTTCCCCTTATCCACTGCCACCCCTACTGTTCATGATTGGCTCAAGCTCGGCTAAAACATGCGGCTCATGTGCAGCCCTACTTGGAGCCTCATATTCAATTTCTCTGTTGAAGTAACTTGGTATTATTTAGCATGTTTTTGGTTGTATGTGATTTTTCTACTTTTGTGGCAACATGACTTAACTCATTAATGTTCAACATGGTTTTGTTGTCTAGTTTGGGTTTTTTGTGATTTATAAGGTCCATCATGTATTTCTGGTAAGGGTAAAATAGGAAATCTAAACACACTTAAAAGAATTTTCTGGAGCTAATCCAACGTTGTTATTTGTCTAATGTCAGAGAAAGGTAAGTCTGATTCAGGAGTGGTTGGTAGGAGCTACAGTGTACGTCTCTTTATGATGGGACGTTGCAGGTTCAAACCCAGTGACAAGTTGAATAGTAACTGGTGGGGTCTCACTAACCCGAACTTGCCTTTAAAAAAAAAGAAAAAGGAAATTACTCTTTTCTTTTATTACTTACTACTAAACACGTAGAAAATGTAGTACTCTAAAAAAACATACGTAGAATATGTTACCCCCCAATAGGGCCGGTAGATCCATTTCATGTTCGGGGGTTCCCAAAGAGCGCCACGTATAAGATGCAGACCGAGTAGTATCCCTATGTGTGTCTGCATCACATCACATCATAATTTGGTGTTGTCGCAAAGACTTAAGTACCCTTTACAGCCATTCTCTTCCTCTTCCTAGAACGGACATAAATGCCTTCCATCTAGAAAACTGAGACGGTGGTTCGTGAAAAGGACAAAACTGCTCTCCATCGTTATCGCGCCAAAATTTTAAGCAAAGTTTGCGTATGTAGCAAGCTGTATGTTGTAGGATTTAAATAGTTCAAAACAATCTATTCTCGCCCTAAGCAGAAAACTCTACCGGAGCATACTTTGCCTTCATCTGTTGTCGCCGGATCATCCGTTGCCTTCTTCTGTTGCCGTATACGTTCTTACTGTTTCTTACTCTACAGTTGGAATATCCAAAATCCTATCGTTTTGGTGAGTTTCGTGTAAGCTTTCGTTATGCAATCTGAAGGTTGCTTCTTATACAATGATTTCTAAGTTTTAATCGGCAACGATTTATACATTCAAAGCAATAACGACGTGTGTTTATTAAGATACCTCGATTTGTACATAAGTTTGTTAAATCTTACAACGATGTGTACTTATGAAGCCAAATATTGCGACGATTTGTAATCATGATGATCGTTTAATGTGTTGTGCAGGTAAGCAATGTATTCGGCTCAACAGAGAAGAAATACCTCAGCGTTCTATGCGTTGTCTATTAGAGAAGTGATCCGTCAGTCCCATCTATCTAAGGTTTTTGAAAGGTACCAAAATATACTTAACATTGAGAATGATAAAGATAAGGAAAAAGCGTTGAAATTGTATCATGCGGAGGATTATCCAGCAGATATCAAGGTTGCAGACCAAAGGAGGGATGCAGAACAACTAAAGATGCAGAAGAAGGATGACCAAGAGAAGGCAAAGCAAAGAAATAAGGAGGAGAATGAAAAGAAAAGGCAGAGGAGATGGAAAGGCAATTAAACAATTTAAAGGAGGATGCTAAGACGCAAGCACGAAAGCTGTTGTTGGAGCATATAGCAATGCGCAACAGGGTAAAGCTATTGAAGGAGGCGGAGGAAAGGCGAAGGCAATTGAATAAGGAGGAGGAAGAGAAGGAACTGAATAAGCTTCATGATGAGGAAGAAAAGGAAAGACGAATGAGGGAGAAGAAGTTTAAGGAAGAGAAGGAAAGGCAAAGGAAGAAGGAGTTTGAGGAAAAGAAGGAAAGGCAAAGGAAGGAGAAGGAGGATGAGAAAAATAAGGAAAGAGAAAGGAAGGAGAAGGAGGAGGATGAAGAAAAGGAAAGAGAAAGAGAAAGAGAAAGGAAGAAGCAGGAAGAGGAAGAAAAGGAAAGAGAAAGAAAGAAGCAGGAAGAGGAAGTAAAAGAAAGACGAAAACAACTTGAGGAAGAGAAAGAAAGGCGGCAGAAGAAGAAGGAGGTCGAGAAAAAAAAGGAAAGAGAAAGGAAGGAGAAGGTGGATGAAGAGGAGAAGGAAAGGGAAAGACAGTGGACCAACCTGAAAGGCCTAGGTTGGAGGGATTAGTTAAACAGGAGAAAAGTGCGACCAAGGTAAATAAATTCATCTTGTCTGTGAAGATTTAATAATATGTTTAGCGATTTTGGTATAGCGATTACTATGTTAGGTATTAATATATATAGCGATTACTGTGATAGTGTGTGTGCAACCAATATTATTTATAACGATTAATAGAATATTATTTATAAGTACAAATGATACTAATTTATAATTGGTAGGAATAATATGTTATTGTGTGTTACAGGGAGGTCACAGAAAAAGTAGAGCACCAGGTGAAAAGCTAGGAGGTCGGTGTCAATGGCCTGTAATTCTGTCGTGGTATGGTCAGTTGAGTGCATATCAGAAGAACCGATTACGAAACATGCACTTTGGTGGTCTTTTGGACCAACAATATTTTGAAACTTGCTGGAATACCATGACCCACCTGGTAAATAAGTGGAATGTTAAGACAAACACATTCCAGTTTGATTCTTTTGAGATCACCATGACTCTAGAAGATATGTCGAGGATCACTGGCCTTAAGTGCGATGGCAGTGTTGTCCTATTACGGCATTCAAACTATAATGCAAGGGAAAAATGTACGTTCTAGGAATGTTGATGGACGAATGGAGTCAATGTATTTCTGGTGGAATCAATTCCACATCAATGAAAGTCTCATCTTTTCATAATAAATGGGAAGGTCGCTCTGCTACTTGTGCATCTGAAATAGCTGACCAAGAGTTGCGTGGCTTCATTCTTTATTTTTTTGGTCTTACTTTATTTTTCGATTGTTCTGGTTCAAGAATAAGTTACATGTGACTGCAGTACCTGGAAGACTTAGACAAAGTCGACAACTATGCATGGGGTGCCGCTATGCTCGCACACTTGTACAATCAACTCTACCGTGCGAGTAATGGTACGAAAACAGTCAGGGAATTTTGGCCATTTGTTCAGGTATTTGTTTATTACATACTTAGTAATTATAGACTAAGCTTATTAAAGGTTGTAGTGTTACTAATATATTGTTTTTGTTAGGCTTGGGCGTGAGAACATATTATCTCATTGCGTCCATATTGTGGCCCTGTGATTTATGGTTTTCCAAAGATCGATCGTTGAGCTAGAATAAACGTCACAGTTCATAATTCTAAGTCCATTTTAGATGGGCTGCAACTAAATGAGGTAAACGTTCTAAAATTGTTTACAATCAGGTCAACATTTATCATTCAATATTATAAATTGTTGTAATGTTTAGCATTCTTAAGTAATCATCATTGTAGAATTTTGTCATCCATAGTACATATCATTGTCGTCATATCATTCTTAAGTAAATTGTAATATATTTGTCACTTGTTATTAAAAAGAATTACCATTGTACATGTTTTGTGGAGACCGTATAGAGATGGGGAGGACGATGACCAAGACATTGTTGCAGAAGCTGCTAGATTGTCTGACCACGATTTGTGGTTGTTTTGCAATTATGAAGCTGAGTTGCAGCATGGTAGTCGAGTTCTCCTACAATCTGGCTTGGGGCAGTCTATCCCAAATAAGCTTTTGGAAGTAAGAAGGAAGATGAATAGTGGTGGGGGCAGGAACGTGAATTGGCGCGAACGCTACAAGGATGAATTATTAATTTGGAACACAGGTGGTGTTCGTGACGTATCGTATGATTATAAAGGATGACAATTTGATCCCTTCTATTTCCAAAGGTATTGGAAACCTATGCGGCGAAATCTGGAGATTGAGAAAATTGGGAACCCATGCCTCCCAATTGCCCCCTTTCATGTTGCATCCCAGCATCTACAATCAGTCTGTCGTCCCCCTCTGGCTACAACAATGATTCTCTCAGTAACAAATCGCGATGAAGAGCGAACACATGTTACAAAAGAGAATGTTGTCTCCGCCGCAAGGTTCGAACTGATGAAGAGAGAGAATAAGAAATTAATGACGGATATAAGCAATATAGGGAGACAATTGAACTCAATGGTAGAGATGATGACCAATTTTTTTAATCAGATGGACACAACCAAGAGGCCACTGAGGATAGACAGTCCGCCAAGAAAAAGAAAGAGACAAGTTGTCTATCATATTTCATCTGATTCGTCAAGTGTCACAGAATAAACCCTAGCTATTCTTTTTTATCATGATAGTTATTTATTGTAATTCTATAAGTAATTGTCGTAACGTGACATTCTTTTATTGTTTAATTCTTTTTTATTACATCTAACAGAGATGTTTCGTCTATGGATCTCGTAAATAAATAAACTTTAATTGAAAATAGATGTCTGTTGTGCAGAAATTGTGGCATTGCCTAACCTCCTTGATTGAATGAAAATCACAATATAACTTGTCATTTTTTAATGACAATCGCAATGAAAATCACAATAGATGTCTGATTTGTATGAGTAATATTGTTCACAAATCGCAATATAACTCATCATTTTTTAATGAAAATCGCAGAATACATGCGATTTATGTGGTCAACATGGTCCCGTAATCGATGTTAGGAAATGATTAAGGTCAGCATCGATATAATAGATCATTTCTATTCAGCAATCGTTGTATTTGTCTCCGCCTCGATAGAAAATCACAAAAAGGATTTGCGATGTATGCCATGAACAATATTCAACAAGTTATGACGTCGTAAATGATATCAGTCAACAGCAACACGAAAAGTTTGATGCTCAGAAATCGCTATAGTTATTTGTTGTAATTCTATAACTAATTGTTGTAACATCATTCTATAAGTAATTGTCGTAACGTGACTATTGAAGGAAAATCACAATATAACTCATCATTTTTTAATGACAATTGCAATAAAAATCGCAATAGATGTATGATTGGCATGAGTAATATTGTTCACAAATTGCAATATAAGTCATCATTTTTTAATGAAAATCGCAAAACACATGCGATTTATGCGGTCAACAAGGTCCCGTAATCGACTTTAGGAAATGATTAAGGTCAGCATCGATATAATAAATCATTTTTGTTCAGCAATCGTTGTATTTGTCTCCGCCTTGATAGAAAATCGCAAAAAAGGATTTGTGATATATGCTGTGAACAATAATTGAACAAGTTCTGACGTCGTAAATGATATCAGTCAATAGCGACACGAAAAGTTTGATGCTCAGAAATCGCTATAGTTATTTGTTGTAATTCTATAACTAATTGTCATAACGTAATTCTATAAGTAATTGTCTTAACGTGATGATTGAATGCCAAATCGCAATATAACTCATCATTTTTGAATGACAATCGCAATGAAAATCATATTAGATGTATTGTTCACAAATTGCAATATAACTCATCATTTTTGAATGAAAATCGCAGAACACATGTGATTTATGCAGTCAACAAGGTCCCGTAATCGATGTTAGAAAATGATTAAGGTCAGTATCGATATAATAGATCATTTCTGTTCAGCAATCGCTATATTTGACTCCGCCTTGATAGAAATTCGCAAAAAGGATTTATGATGTATGCCGTGAACAATAATTGAACAAGTTCTGACGTCGTAAATGATATCAGTCAATAGCGACACAAAAAATTTGATGCTCAGAAATCGCTATTGATGATCATCAGTAAATTCAAATTGCGCCATAGGTTGCCGGCCAAAAGTGGTATGATATGGTTCCTGCTCAGAAATCGCTCATTTGCAGGGACACCTTAAATGCAAACCGCGAAATAGGATTTCAATTCATGAGTTCAACAATGCCTTATAATATTCGGCTTTTGGTAAACGCAGTCATCGGTAAGAAGATTTTGTTGATCGCAAATGGTAGTATTGCTGAACAACGTGCACAAAGCATTAATCGAGGTCATAAGGCATTCTCATCCAATCATCGTATTACTGACACGCCTCGCATGTTCTAGAGTACACTAAGTGGAAAGGGATATAGGTCATCAATAGGCTGGCCATGTAGGAAATGTAACGTCTGTTGTTTAGAAATCGCAATTTTCCTCGTAGCCAATGAATAAAAATTGCAAAACTCATACGCGATTAATGGAGCAAAAAATGACTCTATTAGCTCAACCTCTATGAATGCGACGTATATTGTTAACAATCGCTATACACGTTAATTTCAATTGTATGCAATTAACAAAGGTTACTAATGTTTGGTCGAGTAATAGGTTAGCGATTCATGCAACCGCCAATGGCTGGTAATAATCGCTCTTTGTAAATGGTGTAAGTCAATATCGATTTGTGATGTATGCGGACAACAAGACGGAACAATTTTGCCGATGTTAAATGATAATAGTCTAAAGCGATAATGAACGTTTGTTGTTAAAAAACCGATAAGGAAAGTCTGTGGCATGAATATATCGATGTATCCACATATGATAATCAATACAATAATCGTCAAAGATTATACATACCTGGACACCGGGTTATGTCGGGTCGGGTCAATCTTCCACTCAACTATTGTTATAATATGCAGTCGAAATGACGTTTTTTTATTTATTTAAAATACAATCAATTAATTTGCGGGCGGTTTTCAAAAAAGGCGGTATGTGAAATGACGTTTCCTTTATATTTCACTGACGACGTCGATTCCATAGCTACGTTGCAAAGGTGTCATCAATATTTTCGTCTAGGCATGGCGCCGAAGAACAGGACGATGGGAGCAACCATGGCGTCAAAGAAGATGATGATGGGAGCAATACGACCAGTCATGGCACCGAAGAAGAGGACGATGGGAGCAATACGACCAGGCATAGTGCCGAAGAAGAAGACAACCACATCCACAGGACCAGTACTATCGCTTAAGGCGTATATTTTTTGAACCTCATGACCTAAAAAGACAACATTTGCCTTTTTATGTCGTATATTCGATTTGTATTGTTTATTGTACAAAATAATTTCAATGTCGAATTCTGAATACTATGTTCATGGTGCACTCAGTGCAACATCCACAGACAAGGGTGGGCGACAACGCTCTAAAGAGTTCGAAGATAACATCAATCAGATGCAAGATGAATTTGCAGACGGGAACACTATGAGTAATTTTGTACGTGTGTAATCACTATCATTTTCTATGTCATCGGTTTGACATGCATTTGAAGTTCAAAAATTTTTGCAACTATACAATGTGTGATTTTGTCAATTATATTCAAAGCAACGCAACAAGCAATATCGTACGCATCATCACCTCTTATTTCATGGTATGTCTGTTCTGTTATTGTTTTATTTGCTTTTATGACTTACTCATGTTTCTTGGTGGTTAAACCTTATTATTTCGTGCACCAGACGTACGTCCGACGAAAGCCATACAGTAGTGAATTCGTAGATGCACTACCTTGTTGGAATACTGATGATGACTGTGTAGACTTTTCGAATTTCAAAAAGGTAAGTGAACAAACCTCTTCTCCAAGGTTTAGTCTTAACATCCCCATCACGATATGTCTATGGATTTATAAAATATTGTATCGATTCGCAGATTTTACTTCCTACACTCTGGCAAAATCTCGAACATTGGGTCTTATACGAGATGAATTTACGGGAAAAAAAACTATGGTGCTACAACTCATTGAACTGCCACAGTGGTATAGAACGTGACGCTATGCATTTGGTAAGCTTCTATCTATAGGTGAATTGTAGCTATTTGAGGTGGATCAGATTTTACTACGTTCTCCATTTATCACAGGCATGATTCTTAAACGACCTTTTGGGTGTCGACATTGCCGAGTGGATGTTGCTCTGTGCTAACGATGGTCTTTTACAAAGTAATGGTGTCGATTGTGGCATATTCGTAATGAAGCATATTGAAGCAATATACAATAGAGAAGAACCTTGTTTTGACGCTGTCTGAGCTTTGTATCCGTTGTTATTGGGAAATCATGTTATATATTGGTTTCACATTACATATTTTGTTGCATGAAGATATACCGGAAGTACGCGACGAACTATGCCAAAATTTGATTGAGTTCAAAAAGTCGGCAGACAAATAATCAGCCAACAAGATTACTTACAAAGGAAACAAACGACACGCTCCAGAAAAGTTTACAAGGATGTAAATAGATTTCTAACAGATTTTGAAGACTGTCTACACCAATTTCCGTAGGAAAAATTTGTAAGCATATAAATTTTATAAATCTGTCTTTGTTGAAATATAATTTGAACTTTACAAAACACGCTTGTAAATCGTTGTACTGCTTCATCTACTTCATTAAATCATAACGAGAAATAGTTTTGTGTTGTATGCGGTGAACCAATGCTAGTAATTCTGCTCTTCAGTAATTAAAAATACTGCACAACGAAAGATATTTTGTTGTTATTCAGAAATCTTTGTATAACTCACACTTCATGAATGAAAATCGCGGAAATAGATTTCTGCGATTTGTGGTCCACAAAGGCACGTAATGTTCACCCTTAACAAATGACGTAGTAATTATCGATAAAAAAAGTTTATTCCTCAGAAATCGCTGTGTTGCTGAACTTACGAGAATGAAAATCATAATAAAAATACTGCACAACGAAAGATATTTTGTTGTTGTTTCGAAATCTTTGTATAACTCACACTCCGTGAACAAAAATTGCGGAAATAGATTTCAGCAATTTGTGATCCACAAAGGCACGTAATGTTCACCCTTAATAAATGATGAAGTAATTATCGATAAGAAAGGTTTGTTCCTCGGAAATCGTTGTATTGCTAAACTTACGAGAATAAAAATCGTAATAAAAATACTGCACAACGAAAGATATTCTGTTGCTGTTTCGAAATCTTTGTATAACTCACACTCCATGAACGAAAATCGTGGAAATAGATTTCAACGATTTGTGGTCCACAAAGGCATATAATGTTCGCCCTTAACAAATGACGAAGTAATTATCGATAAGAAAGGTTTCTTATTCAGAAATTGTTGTATTGCTGAACTTATGAGAATGCAAATTGTAATATATATGCCCCATCGTGAACAAAATTAGTGCATAGCTAGAAAAGATGCTTGATACTTAGAAATCGTTCTATTGCTCAATGTTATTGAATTAAAATCGCAAATGATGAACCAGTCTAAACAATGTCTCATTTTTTGTGAAGGGATTAGTTGGGAGAGTGACTCGGGTCGACTCATTGTCGAGGTGTAAGTCCATACTAAAGCGATTTGTTGGGACGAGGGTGGACGAAGTTGTGGATTTGTATAAGACCAAAAACTATTTCTAAAATCAAACCCACACGATACGTGCTATCGTGATTTGAACTACTATGTCCAATCACAATGATTAGTTTTGTATACAGCTGTATGAAATGACATTGTTTAATTTCATTAATGCGTAGTGTATTTTATTTGAGATTTGCTCTGTGTTTATCAAAACTGTCGTATTTTTTTTAAAACTGGTGGAGAATGATAGGATGTTTCATTTATATATGGATGACACATCACACAGGTTAAGGATGTGTTCCACTTTGCTTCGTGAATAAGGAACCGACAAACCGACAATTCATCCATAAACAACTTGTTCTTGAATTGAGTGTATAAGCGGCTTCAACGCAAATGAGGTATCCGTCCAGTCTTATTTCAGATGTTTGCAAACTCATAATTAAAGGAAACAACGTTTCACAGTCCAATTTTTTTTAAATTATTGCACAAGATGTCATGGTAGTAGCAGTGAAGATGACGTTAGACCACCATTTTGAATAGCAAACCTATCTTATCGCTGTGTACTATTTATAATTACGAAAGTGACATTAATGGCACTTGTTGATCGCACTCGTCGTGAATCTCTTTTGTGATTTTCATTCTGTGAGTGTCAGCAATAAAGCGATGTGTAAACATCAAGCATTTCCTATCAATGTTGACTATTATCATTTCGAACATTAGAAGCCTTTGTTGATTGCATACATCACAATCTAATTCTGCGACTGTGAATCATGCGGGTTGAGAGCACATCTTTAATCAATTACAAGCTTTCATTATTTGCGCATGCTTACCGTATAAATCTCATGTTTTCCTTGCGATTTGCATTCAATGACGACGAAGAATATTGCAATTTCAAAACAACAAACGTTCTTTATCGCTGTTGAGTATTATTATTTTTGGGCGAACATACATGGTTTTTTAGAGCATGCATAAATCATGTTTGTTGTAAGATATACGCTCATGATAAAGGTCAATAGCGGTAAGATATGTTTGATGATCAGGAATCACTCTTTTGCTGAGACACTTTAATTGCAAACCACGAAATAGGATTGCGATTCATGCGGTCAACAACGACTTGTAATATTCGGTCGAAATAGGATAGATTACACACAAGTTTGTTGTGTCGTCTCTAAAATCTACTTGGCATAGATGAACATGAAATTACTCTGGCGTGGTGGTCACCGTTGTTCGTTGCCTTTTAGATCCTCGTGACGGCTACGTTAGTTTCTCCTCCGCAATTAGAAAGACCATCAATTTTTTGCAGAGTTCTTCGCAGAATCTAGGTATATCAACCTGCATAAAAAAACTCTAATGTGGAACCAATAGATATGCATTTAATCCCCAATAATAGAGGCCAAGAAATGACATACAACATCAAAACAGGGTTCTGCACCATTGTATATCGCTTCAATGTACTTCATTACAAATACGCCGCAATCAACGCCATTATTTTATAAATGAGCATGGTATGCCGTGCGATAGATCCACTTACTGATGTCGACTCCCAAAATGCCTTTGACGAAACTGATCTGAGAATAATGTGAACGAAAGTAAATTCATGACCCCAGTACAAGACACGATACTCATATAGATGAAATCTTACGAGATGGGAAATGTCAAGCCGTAAACCACTGTCAACTTCCAACGAATTGTAACACCATAGTTGTTTTTCATGTAAATCCATCACGTATAAGACCCAATGCTTTTCAGATTGCCAGAGTGTAGGAATCAATATCTGCAAATGGATCGTAAAAATGTTGTTAGCACTGTAATGTTGTAACTTTGCGCTCTAGGTTTGTTTACTTACTTTTTCACTTGACAAAGGTCTCTGCAATGATTACCGTTAACCCAGTAAGGTAGGCCGTCTTTAAATCCACTGGAGTATGGCAAACGTCGTAAGATAGTATGCACACCAAAACATTGTTAACAACAATATTAAAATATGAATCAATTGGACTAAATCAATAACCAAAAACAATATAAAATACAACCGATATACCATGAAATACGTGCTGACAATGCTTATAGTTTTGCTTGTTGCGTTGCATTTAATATAACTGACGAAATCAGATATAGTCTATTTGCAGCAAATATGATGTTGTTAACGTACGTACACATGACTTACATATATAGACAACTCCTACTAGTTTCATACGAACAAAATTACTGATCATGTTGCATTGTGTGAATTCATCATGCATTCGTTTGATGTCCTTCAGGAGTGATTCACTAAGTTTTCGCCCAACTTCGTCGGTGGATGTTCTACTGAAATGAAAAAGGAATTTGCAATGAACGATATTGAAATTACATTATACAGTACACAACAAAAATCACAAAAACGGCATGAAAGAGACAGATTTTGATGAAAATGAAGATGATGTGTAGACAATATACGCCTGATTCGCCATTGTTGGTCGTGTAGTTGTCTTTGTCTGCCTCATCGACCACAATTTGCTATGCAGCTGGTTACATGTTCGATTGAGGAACTCTAGGTTTATAAAGGAACAATCGGTTTGACCGTTGCTGATTCACGAAGTAGAAGATAATCACACCGTCCAATACTTGTGCAACTTATGAGGTAAAAGATCTAATACTCAACCACTGTGATCAATGAATAATGTACGATCAATGGAAATTTTGGCATTATATCCTTTACGGTCCGTACAAATCGCATATGTGTCATGTGATTTACATTTAATGACGACGAGGAAAATTGTGATTTCTGAACGACAAATGTACCTTGTCGCTGCTGACTATTATCATTCAACGGGGAACATTAGCATGTTTTTTTACAGCATACAACACAAATTTATTTTGCATTTTTTAGTACAGAAGGTAGAGAATTACAGCGATTTATGAACGTCAATCAATTTTTATAGATCTTTACTTTTATCATTTCCGAACGTCGATTACATGCCTGTGTTGACCGTATAAATCGCAAATGTGTTGTCCGATGTTCATTCAGTTTAGGGTATAAGGTATAGGGTTTATGTTATAGGCAATCAGGTTGAGGCTTCATGTTTAATTTTTTTCTCAATTTGTACTGTATTATGTTGTACGTACATCGATTTTTGTATTGAAATCGTTACTTTGTTATAAATTTCTCATAAAATCTATGCACATGATTTGAACTACGAGTCGTTGTAAATATGTATTAAGCTTATACAAATGACTGGTATAGATTACTCATACAAATCACAATTGGATGACTGTACAAATCACTATACAGCGAATACAAAATCGATTCACGCACCACCAACCACGGAGCACAAATCGTCACCGACAAATCAAAATCCAGCAAATACGAAAGACTTCCTTGGCAAGATCAGTGGACGTCCTGGGAGTTCTACTGCGGTCCAAATAAGAAGAGAAACCTAACAATTTCTCAGTAAACGAGCTGTGCTGAAAACCCTAAACTCTTAACAAATCCGACAATGTGGTAATCAGGTCATGCAAAGAGGCATGACAACTTAATTAATAGCCCAAACGAGATTCCTGTGTACAAGTTTTCTCTTGCGAATTCATCAGAGCCTGTCATGAAACACAAAATATAAAACATTGCCTTAAGTTTCACAAGAAATGGAAATATCATCCCAACATTGATTATATACCAAAAGACTTGTAAAACTGAAGCTATCGTTGCCGAAAATCTGGTCGGAAGGAATGAAGGTTAGCACGTTGGGTATTATGTCTTTAGGGTATTGCTGCATGTTGAACATTACATGAGTTAGATATTGACAAGCTTCACGTAATGGGAAGCAATATAATGTCTTACATACCTGTTCATGAGAAGGGCTTTGTTGATTTTGATTAGAGGTTGGTTGTTTCTTAGACATTTTCTTCCAACCAATTCTAGTGCACCCTTTGTCCTCCGACAACTGCAATCAGAGGCAGGTTTTCTTTTGATATCCTTTGCTTCATGAATATGTCCATCATAATCAACAACGTTAACTACCGACTTGTTGAAGATGATGTTTAGGCTATGGCGCAACTTCTCAGGAGTGTCAAGCGAAGCATGATTTTCACCTACGTTGTTTGATCCCATTATCTTCGACTAGTATTCATTCACTGGAACAAACTGAATGTTAATTAACTGCACGTTTTCAAGTAACTCCCTTGACGCTTTTCTCATGCATACATAGCCTTCTTCACTTCTCGATGTCAAATCAGCAACATGCATAAATGACCTACACAGTTGTTGGTAACGGAAGGCTATGTGGCACTTCTCGTCGACACCAGATTTACTCACATTGTCTTCTCCAAGCATTTCAATATTTGCTTGTCTTCTCCATCTTTGCATTACATAAGACTCTGATATTTCTTGTATTTTCTCTTAATTAAGTGCCTTTAATGTATGACAACATAAAATATCTTTGAATTCATACATTTTGCACGAATATTCAACTTTTTTATTGTCCACATTGTACGTGGCATGCGCTTCTTGCCTTTTGTGATGCTTTTTTCCCTCCCATAAAATACAGTATTTGTGCATATTCTCGGTTTGCATGATTCCTTCAATATTGCAATTCATGACATGAAACACCTCTTTTTTGATCCATTCAAATATAGTTAGTGTATACAAATATGCAGGTCACATCAATATTTTCTTGCCAAAAGTTAGAGGTTGTGTATTGAAGCATTTCACGTCTTGTTCAAGTTCATTCTGTCTGAGACCGTCTATAAATAATTCATATTGTTCCATGAAGCAAAACATTGTTAAACATGAATACAAGGTTTTCTTCAGTGTGGCATGCATAGATTCAGCTCTTTGTATGCTTATCATACCAACACAAAAGTATTGTCTTCCATATGCCAATGCCCACTTCTCTTTTTCTGCATATAAATTTTGTAACCACAAACAATCTTCAATGTCGTATGTCTGAATCATTTTCTCCTAATCAAACATAAAGGTGATCTCGTCTACGATTTCAAGCACACACCTAGTAAACTTTTTATCAAACCCTGTCTTCTGATTAAATATGTGTCCTATGTTCTTTGCTGCATTTTGAAAGATATGCCAAAAACATAGCCGATGATGTTCATCTGGCCACACATGAAGCACTACAGCCGCAATTGCGTGATCACCATCTGTAAGTACAGCTTCAGGTTGCTTC
Organism: Nuphar pumila; assembly: GCF_984573655.1. NCBI lineage: Eukaryota > Viridiplantae > Streptophyta > Magnoliopsida > Nymphaeales > Nymphaeaceae > Nuphar > Nuphar pumila. The sequence goes on along the minus strand of NC_143252.1, from coordinate 114,797,299 downwards.
CCGTTCATTGCCTGTGTAAATACTCTGAACAACCACTCAAAGCTTTCCTTGGTCTGGTCATACAAAAATGTGCCGCCTAATATACAACTCTGTGAGTGATGGTTCACTTCGACAAACTGCGCAAATGACCAATGTTCAGTATTAATCTTTATTGTAGTATCAAATACAAGCACATCATTGAAGCATTCATAATCTACTCTTGACTTTGAATCAGCCCAAAACATATTCACAGCATATCCATCTTCATCCAGTTGCATTGCACTAAAGAAACCAGAGTCATTGTTTGATTTCTTCTGTAAGTAATCAACCAAAGAACATATTTCTCCATTCTTCATGTTATTTGTCCTCTTCCTTCTCAAGTGGTTTCTTAGATCCAAAGGTGTGAATGACACATTATTGCGACCACCGTCTATGTGGGCAAATAAATTATATGTCTTCCTTGGTGCAATGCTGGCGTTATCGGCTATTTCAGTCATTGCAGCATGCGCTACAGTTACTTTACGATGTGACTTTAACATAGGAGTCATAAATGATGCAGATAAATCATGATTATGATCACTGATTAAAGTACGAACTAGAAATTTCTCATTCAGATGTCTTCTCAAAACCATTCTCACTTGACATCCACATCTTGATTCTGGAATGCTCCTCGTTAGATTTCTCATTGATTTCTTTCAACCTTGCTTGGAACAAACATATGTCTTTCTCACCACGACACCCTGTGCATTTTTGGACCAAGAAAACCTTCTCACACTAAAGCCAACTTTTAGGGCATAATCATTATAAAATTTATATGCAGCTTTCTCATTATTAAACTGCATTCCTTCTACCGGAACATAGTCTATTGTACTTCCATGTTCATTCGCAGTGCCTACACTTTTATTATGTGTACTGTCATGATGATCTACCTCATTATTGAATTGCATTTCTTCTACTGGAACATTCAAGTCAAGAGTGGGTCTAATGCCTGCACCCTTCTTATCATGTGCATCATTAGTGCAGATGTTCAATTCTTCAGTTGCGTCATTACTATAGATGTTCAATTCTCCATAACTTTCAATTGATTGAGCTACATTGTCTTCATTACAACCTGATTATAAGCTCAACAATGTTATAAGCAATATATCAGTTTGTGTTGCCAGAAAAATAGCAAACAAATCGATATTAACTAAGAAAAAAATATCTCACAAATCGGTAGTATGTTACTAATACAACAGTTTGAGATACAATGCATATAATGAGTGAATGTAGGATACCTGTTGGGGTGGAGGCCCTTCCTAGCATTTGTAAACAAGCATTCTTGTTAACAGGTCCCAGTGTCTTACAAATATCGATAAGTTTCCAACCATCATAAGAACAAGATCGACCTGCAGTAACAAAACAATGTCTTAATGGAACACAAGACGACATGCGTTCTTCATCGACAACATGATGAGATGGAAAGCTACTCACGATGCTTTAATGTCACTGGTCGGAATGTTTGTGCGTCATTGCTTTCTTCCGTAATGCCTAACGACAACGCAAAAGAAGAGAAGACATGGGAATGTTTTGTAAGCAATATATCATGTTGCATTAGCAACCGCATACGTTTACTACGATTTAATCAGAATGTATATAACAACGGATATTGATAAGGGTTAGCAAGTCAAAGAATCGATTTAATGAACGACAATATAAAAGCAACAACGGTTTGATATTTTCTTATACTGAGCATCGAGTTGTCACTTACCATGCCAATAAAAGACTCGAAACGTCGTACATGTGTGTTGATGATAACGTTGTAAGTAGATCCAAGAGGCTGTGAAACGAGTTCAATACAAAATGCTGACAGAGCAACGATTTGAATGTGTGTAACAATGTATTTCTGCACACACACGTTTTCAAAGTGTGTGTACAAATATCTTATGAATATATATTACAAAACATATAATATCTTATAAATCGATATACATATCGAATAATATATTGAAAATCGATACAACAGTTCAACATAATAACTTACAAATCGACAATATAAAACCATAATATCTAAAAGGTAGATAAATATATCGCACAATAAATTACAAATCGATACGAAAGAAATTTAGCATAATAGCAAACAAATCGATATTAACTAAGAAAACAATATCTTACAAATCGGTAGTATGTTACTAATACAACGGTTTGAGATACAATGCATATAATGAGTGAATGTATGATACCTATTGGGGTGGAGGCCCTTCCTAGCATTTATAAACAAGCATTCTTATCAACAGGTCCCAGCGTCTTACAAATATCGATAAGTTTCTAACTATCGTAAGAACAAGATCTACCTGCAGTAACAAAACAATGCCTTAATGGCACACAAGACGACATGTGTTCTTCATCGATAGCATGATGAGATGGAAAGCTACTCACAGCGCCTTAATGACACTGGTTGGAATGTTTGTGCATCATTGATTTCTTCCATAATGCCTAACGACAACGAAAATGAAGAGAAGACACGTGAATGTTTTGTAACACAAGGCAGGCATGAGAAGGCGACAATGTGTTGTAAAATAGGATACAAAATAAGGCGGAAACCTTAAATAGCAAGAGAGAATTACCTGGAAACTAAGGCAAAGTTTGCATTGACAATGGGAGCTATTGTTACAGCAGATGGCGCAAGAGTTTAATGAATAGCGAACGTCTACACCTTATATAGTTAACATCAAACTTTTTGGATGGAGGACTTTTTTGCCATTTTCTCAAACCGTAGTTTCCCAACTTTTGAATGAAGGATATTTTTGTCATTTCCTAGAACCGTCATTTCAGGGCAAGAAAAGCAAGTAAGGGTGATTAAGTCTTTGCAACAGCACCAGAGTCTGATGCAAAGTTATGTCAACATACACGGGAATACGAGCTCCATGTGCATAAATATGTGGCGCTCATTCGCCCCCCCCGAACACAGATGTGGGATTCAGTGAATCATAGGGGGAGAACATACACCACCCTCCCAATACCTAAGTGCCTAAGGCAAGTACCCATCGTAAAAACAAGGACAAATAAGAAGACACAGGTTCAGGCTCGAAGGTCCGATTAATACATTGACCTAGGTATAATTTGTGAAATTTTATACCAGACCCGGGATCAAACTGAGTTCCGATTAAGACCCAAAATTTTTCAATGTAAAAATAATAAGAAATATTATTTTATCGGGTAAGGTTCAGGTCTGGGTATAATTTCTCTTATAGTAAACCCAATTAGACCCGTGTCTGGACCTAATACCATACCTGAAAATCTGATCCAAGTCTAGTTTCACATGGGTCCAAACCAAACCCAATTCGTTGACACCCCTAGTACTAAGGGCTAAGGGCAAGTCTGCAGAGAAATGTTCTACTTTTGATACATTTTTGCGAGGCTCAGTGGCAACACAAAAACTTGGAGATCCCTTTCTTCACAGAAAAAGAGCCTCAAACTCACCCTAAAGCAAACACTCACTTCAAAAGGTAAAAGAGGCATGGCTTCTATGGGAAACCAACACCTCATGTAAAATATGAAAGGCCTCTTTGTTGAGATGGGCTAACTAGGAGTGTCAACAGGTTGGGTTTGATTTAGACTCAAGTGAAACCAGACTCAGACCTGATTTGAGATGCTCGTACTGGGTTCAGATTTTGGTTTAATCTGACCCACCATAAGAAAAACCATACCCGAATCCTACAACGATTAAATGAACTAGACCTAGACCATACCCGATAAATTTCATATTTTTTATCCTTTTTACATTGAAAAATTATAGATCTTAGTCGGCCTGAGTCTGATATGAAAGTTCATAAACCATACCCGGCTCCATATATTAATCGGACCCTTCGAGTTTAACCTAGATTCTATCCAAACCTTCTTATTTATCACCAAACCCTGACCACATAGGGTTTGGTACGGATCGGGTCCAGGTCAAACCCAACTCATTGACACCCCCCTAAGCCTAAGCCTCATTTTCAGCAAGGAAGCTTAAGCCTTGAGGCCTAATGTTGAAAGGGTCTGCCTTTAACACCCCTTAAAGCACCTTTAAAAACACTGGTCATTTGATTCAATTCAATTGGGATGCCTTTAACTGGTGGGCTCTGTAAGGGCTTGGGTATCGGCGACCCCAGGTAGGATTTACCTTGTAGGGGGGAGGGCCCATTAAGGGACCTGGTTCTCACTAAGGGTTCTAGTCGTCAGAAGAAAAAGACAGAATTAACCTGATTTGCTAGATTAAGGTAAGGATAGGTCTCTGTTTTGCAATTTCTAAAAAATTAAAGGCTCATATCAAGAAATTAAGAAACATGAGGCCATTATTGAGATAGGGGGGCAAAACACTTGCTCTAAATGGAATTTTCTCTGTTAGAAACTCTGATACATCTCTAATTATAAACAAACATTAGCATGTGCATTTTAGCAGTTAGAGCAAAGGGAACAAAGACTCGAACAACTTTTATCCTTCTACAGGAAGGAACTTACCTTGAAGGGATTGCCATAACTCATGACAGAAGCCACTATTATATCTAGTGACCAATAGCCGTAATTAATGGACAACAGATAATGTGCACTTACAGTGCACACTTTAGTGTGACACTGCACTAAAAATGTAGGGCAGACTAAAGTAGTGTGAAATGTGACTGCAGTTGATCTGCCCTCACCATAATGAGCATGTCAAGTGGGCTGATTTGGCCATGTGCCATCAACCAAGTTGTCTGATTTTGCAAGAAACTCGTTCTAATAGATGCATGGTAAAGCCATCTACAGTTGGTGTATTCCCTGATACATGACATGACACGAGGACTAAAGCTTCATAACTATTTTGCTTTCTGTTTTTAGGAGAGTGGGAGTGGTTGGGGCATGACTAGGAGTGCACAATGTGCCCAGCTAGCAAGGTCGACTCGTTTAAGTTCAAGAATTTTGAAATTTAAAGCTTCAATTAGGTGGGGTGGGAGTATATATATATATGTGTGTGTGTGTGTGTGCGTGCGCGCGCGCATGCTAAATGAGTTTTTTGGGCTTCTCTGGTGCTTTTTATGTGGTTCCAGCTCCATAAATGTGTTGGGCATGGTCGATTTACTAAGAATCCACACCTTTATCATGTCTTTTCGATGAAAAATTTGATGTTTGGAGCCTAAAAAATTTACAAAGATTTTGGATCGTTGATTTTTTTTTATCTTTACAAAAACCCACCCATGTGTTGGAATCAAACGCTTCTAGAGCTGATCCCTATAAAATCAAGTACATAGATTACATACTTAAATTTAAAAATAAAATGGAAAAAACTTGAAAAACCCATTTAGCACCAAATGGGTTTAGCATGGACCCATTACTCTCTCTCTCTCTCTCTCTCTCTCTCTCTATATATATATATATATATATAATTATTTACTTCACCAGGCATATTACATAAAGTCAGCATAAACTCAGTTTTTGACTTTGATCTTTCACTTTAGTTAGGCTTGATTAATGTTTTCTTTTTCTTTTTCGATAAGGATATTTTTATTTTCTTAATTATCAAACCAAACATAAAATATAGTGGAGAATGAGTTTGTTCTATTCCTTAAATGAAAACGTATGTAATGATTCTTGTCTATTTCAGTGATTAATTGGGACAGAACAGTTAGCTAATGCATAAGAATTATTTTATAAACAAGAAAGTATTGCTTGGCGTGTAGAAAACATTCTTGAAATTGGGAAGCATTAAGCAAGATACAAATTTAAGGAGAGAGATCTTTCATGCACACTATAATATTACAAGAGATGTATAAATAATATAAGATATAGCCCACAAGGGATTCGCTCATCTGGTTGGGGGCTACTTATGAATGTCATCAAGTTGACAGGACATCATGTGCTCGAAACCCACAGGTGGTCGAAGTTGGGTGTACTCTCTAATGGACAGGAAGGACCTCAAGAGTTTTACCAACCTGAGGCCAGACATATGCATCCGGTGATTGAGGATTTTTCTCATGGATTATCCAAAAAAAAGAAAGATATAAAGCATCAATAATGACTAAGAATACAATTCATTAATAGGTAATATATCTTTGCAGCATCATTTTTTTTTTGTCTTTGATGACGATCGATGAACCTTCTTAACACAGGTCACTTAGTGAACCTGCCTCCCTACAAAGTAAACCACGGGCAGGCTTTGTAGTGTCAATTTTGGTAAGTGAAAATAGAAGACAGAACAAAAGGTTGAAAGATGAAAGAAAAAAAAAAGTAGCTGCATGCAAACCTCACGTGTTATTATTTGGCTCAAAATTATACTCCTTTTGAGCAACGTCTTCTGGCAAAATAACATTTTCTTCTGCCTAGTTTTTTGAGAATGCATTTTGAAGGAAAAGCACATTTTATGAAAAGTGTTTAGTCTCACATTTGAAAAACTTTTTGAGTTTAAAATGTGGAGAGTTGGCTTAGAGGGCAAGGCCCTCAAGAGGCTTGGATCTTGGGTTTGTCAATTAAACTTTAAACTTGAAACATTGAACTTGGACTTGAATTAGAATTTAGATTAGGTTTGGTCGGGTCATAGTTTGACTAAACTTTTTTCACTTATTTTGAACAAATTTGTACCTCATAAAACCATTTAATAAGATTTTATTTTCTAATTGTTTTGATGGTTGACCAAGGTAGTCAAAGGTTATTTACAACCTTACTGGGGCAACACCTAGCCTCAACGTGTCCAAGATGTTGGGACATTAGTGGGTACCTTTATAGGTGCATGCTACCCATTTGGACCTTAATAGACTTTTATGGACTAATGCAAACTGGGTCTGTATAAACCTAGTTGCCTTAGGTCAACCGATATGCGAGTTTCTTCTCTTACTTCCTCTCTCTATGTCTCCTATGCTTTTTATGAAAAAAGTTGTTCAAGGTAGTTGTGACATGGTGACTAGCTTACTCAGTGTCAAGAGTGGTCCGTATTGCATGAGAATTGCATGAGAGGTGCAAGTTTAGTTGTATCTAAGAAGTGAGGTTGTGTCCAACCCAACTGCACTAAGGTTCAACCACGGTGAGATAACTGTCACTTTTAAGAAAGTACCATTGTTATGTGCCTCCAAGCTTCAGTCCTACCGATCACTGTAGATAAGTTCTAATTTTTCAATAATTTAAAAGTGACATTTTAGCTACATGGCATCAATTGTGAAGGTCGAAAACTAGGAGATTCTCAAATTGTCTCAGTTCGATGAGACCAATTTCAAGCACTGGCAAAACAAAGTCATGATCTTTCTGACCATGGCCAAGGCGACGTTCGTGCATACTGAACCTTGCCCTCCAGAACAAGAAGAAAAAACCATTGTTGGGAGAAAAAAGCACTCCAAGTGAAAGGAAGATGATTGTATATAAAAGGCACATTATGATTGCATTGTCTAACCTGTTGTTTGATCTCTACTTTAAAGTAAACTCTGTGTAAAAGCTCTAGAAAGCTCTTTAGAATAAATACAACACAAAAGATGCAAAAAACCTTAAGTTTCTTGTTAACAAATATATGGATTTAAAGTTCTTTGATGACAAACCACTTCTACCTCAAGTTGATAAAATACAATTGTTGGCTCACCAACTTAAGGTAGAAGACATGAACTTTGATGAGTCATCTCAAGTAGTTGTGATAATTGAAAATTTACCCAATTCATGGAAAGACTAATGTAACATGTTAAAACATAAAAATAAAGATTTTACTTTATAGCAACTTCTTTCACATCTTTGAATTTAAGAAAAAGCTCTTCATAAAGCTAAAAGGACCAAGTTAAAGAAGTTGACACCAAAGTAAATACGATGAATCATAAGCCAAGATTTAAGCTCAGTCTGAAGTCTAAAACAAGAAACCCAAATATTTTAAGAAATCAAAATCAGAGATTATTTTCTACTATGTATTTGGCAAACCAGGATACTATTCTAGAGAGTGTTGTCACCGTAAACGAAAAGTCACTAAGACAAGAGCTCTTGAAGAGAACCTAGTTATTATAGTAAGTTTAATTTTTATGATTCAAATAGACAAAAGTGTGATTTGTTGATTTAGGGTTTACAATTCACACTTGTAATGTCCAAAGTATGTTTAAAACATATGATTTCATGGGAAAAGACAATCAAGTATATATGAGAAACTCATCCTACGAAGATTGAAGGAAAAAGAGATTGTGAAACTCAAATTCACATTTGAAAAATGTATTACCCTCACCAATATGTATCATGTATCCACCGTGACTAAGAATCTTGTATCAACCTTTCCACTAACAACACATGGCTTTAAGCTTGTATTTAAATCCAACAATTTAATATTGTCGAAGAATCGTGTGTTTATTAAAAAATATTGTGTTTCTGATGGCATGTTGAAAATAAATGTGATCAATAATAATACCTTTGTTTTTGTTTATTTGTTTAACTCATTTGAAGTATGTCATGCTAGAATTGGTCATGTCTATTTTGGATTCATTAAGAAAATGAGCAAATTAGGATTAATTCATGTTTTCAAGCATGATCATTTTAATAAATGTGATGTGTGCATTCAAGCAAAAAAAAATTAAAAACATTTTCATGGAGTAAAAAAAAGTTCTGAAATTCTTGAACTCATACATAGTAATGTTTGTGATATGAAAAAAATACTCCAACTTGTGGGGGTAATTTGTATTTCGTAACTTTCATTGATGATTTTTCAAAATTTACTTATGTTTATCTTATGAAAAGCAAAGATGAGTTATTTGAAAATTTTAAGATTTTTTAGGCTGATGTTGAAAATTTTTACAATTCCAAAATAGTTTCATTTAGGTTAAATATAGGTGAAGAATATTTATCTCACGATTTTATCAAATTTTGTGAAGAACATGGCATGCACATTTAAAACTCTACACTTTATAATCCCGAGCATAATGGTATTGTAGAATAAAAAATATAACTTTAATTGATATGGTGAATGCAATGTTTATTAGCTTTTAACTTTATTTTAATGTATGGGAAGAAACTTTACTTAGTGCATGTCATACTTTAAATTGTGTGTCTTACTCAAAATTAAAAGTTACTATTTATGAATTAGAAAAAAATAGAAAACCAAATTTAAGTTATCTTAAAGTTTGGGGTAGTATTATTTATGTCAGATTGAATGAACCTAAACAAACTTATTTAAGACCTAAAACTAGCACATATGTCTTTATTGACTACTCTAAAAACAACAAAGTATATAGATTTATGAATTTAGAGGCTAAAGCAATTAGTGAATCTATACAAACTGAATTTAAAAAATATCCAACCTTTAAAAATTTACAAAATTGTTCTTTTCCAAATATTTTTTGTGAACCTATATCCCAAAAAATGTGAACATGAAAGTCTAAAAATTAGAAAAATGAGAGAATTAGAAACTCAATGGATTTTGAAAAAAAAAATCATCTCTATATGATTGATAGAGATCCATTAATCATTTTTGAAGCTATGTTCTCACCTTATACTACATTTATGACAGAAGTTATTCAAAGTAAAATTGATTGTATTCTTGAAAATAAAACATGAGTTTTAACTGCATTACCACCTAGATTTAAACCACTTGGTTGTAAATGTATTTAAAAAAAAAAAATTAGAGCAAATAGATTAATTGATAAATTTAAATCAAGATTAGTAGCAAAAAGCTTTAAAAAAAAACTAAGATTGATTATTGACATGCATGCTCTAGTCTCTAGAATTACTTTAATTAGAGTTCTTATAGACTTAGCTTCAATTTTCAAACTTGAGATTTATTAAATGAATATTAAATTGATTTTTTAAATAAAAATTTAGAAGAAGAGATTTACATGGAACTACATGAAGGTTTTGTAGTTCCTGCTCAAGAAAACAAAGTTTGCAAACTGCTTAAGTCCTTATATGAATTAAAACAAGCTCTAAAACAATGTCATGAAAAATTTGACCAAATGATTTTTTGTTATGGATTTAACACTCTTAAATCTAAAAAATGTGTTTATACCAAGGATGATCATAAAAACATTGTCATAATTTGCTTATATATATGACATATTAATACTTAGAAATAGTATAGAATGCATAAATGATACTAAGAAATTTTTTATATGAAAGATATGGGTCTTATTGATGTGATTCTTGAAATCAAACTTATTAGACATGAACATGGATATGGTTTAACTCAATCACATTACACTAAGAAATTGCTTAAAAATTTTAATTGTTTTGATAGCAAGATTGTTAATACTCAATTTGATCACAATGTTAAATTATCTAAATATATTAGAAGAATTGTTTTTCAATTTGAGTATACTAGTATTATTGAAAGTCTTATGTATGCTATAAATAAAACTAGATTAAACATAACATTTTTTATAAGCAAACTAAGCAGAAATACTAGCAATCTGGGACCTGAGCATTGGGATGCAATCTTAAGGGTTTCTGGAGTACCTTAAAAGGGCATTGGATTATGGATTATTCTATACGAGAGAACTTGCAAACCTTAAGGGATATAGTGATGTAAATTATAATTTGGATAGAGATGATTCAATATCCATATGTGGATGAGTCTTTACCCTTAGATCTAGGGCAACATCTCGAGCATCCAAGAAGCAAACCATCATAACCTAATCCACTATGAAAGCTGGGCTTATAACACTAGAATATTCTAGTATGGGTTAAATGGTTGAAGAATCTCTTGATCGAGATTCTATTGAGTAGCAAACCCTTCCCTCTTATAACAATTTACTATGACAACCAAGATACTATATATAAAACATAACGTAAAATATATAACGAGAAATCTAGACATATCAGTTTAAAGCACAATATTGTTAATAATTTACTTAAGCACGTGGTAATTTCAGTAGAATATGTGAAATCTTACCAAAATTTAGCAGATCCACTTATGAAAGGTCTTTCACACATATGAGGGGATAAGATTAAAACCTACTAAAGAAATTATTCATGATGAAAACTCAACCAAGTGACTTGGCTGACTGAGTTTTTGGTTCAATGGAAAAAATAAGTCATTGGAGTAATTGGGTGAGCACTAAAGAATATATAAAGATAGAAAGTATCTTTAAGTCTCATTCTAATGTAGGTTCTTGAAAACTTATGATATGAGAATGAGTCTCGTAACTCTTCATGAGATTTGTAGACCAAATTAGCTAAAGTGGTTTAAACATGTTTTCACTTTTGAGAGACTCACCTATATGAGTGTAAAGGTGTGAGTCATCTTTTTATGAGATTGAGGTTGTATCTAAAGCACTCATGAACTGAGATACTGCGTAAAACCCTAAATATATACAACTTTTAAATATTGATAACATATATGGTTACTTAAAAAGAATCTGTGTATGAATAGGCCTAAGAAGTCTACAATATGAACTAAGTTCAAAGCTTAGCAACTTAGTTTTTGAGTCTGTCTAAATCTTGTTCACACTAAGTGAATGTTCAAACCTAAAAGGTATATTCATTTATGTATATGACTTTCATGAAAAAGCTTCATATTTTTTCTATTATAATTTTGACCCATGTAGAGGATTGTATTATTTGGCTCAAAATTATACCCCTTTTAAACCAAGTTCTTTGGCAAAATAACTATTTCTTTTGCCTAGTTTTTTGAGAATGCATTTTGGAGGAAAAAACACACTTTATGAAAAGTGTTTAGTCCCACATTGATTATCTTTGAAAAACTCTTTGAGTTTAAAATATGAAGAGTTGGCTTATAGGGCAAGGCCCTCAAGGGGCTTGGATCATGGGCTTGTGAATTAAACTTTGGATTCAGATTTGGTTTGGTTTATTCTGGTCTGGTTTTGGTCATCCTTGATGGTGTAAAACACAGTGGCTAGGACCCTCAAACCCAAGGCCTTGCTGGGCTTTGGCTTATGCAAGAGGGTAGTGCCCATGGTAATCAAACCCTTATTGCATGTCTGACAACAGAAGCCTGCTCCAACTATGCTAACCCCTTTGGGGCGTAACTCATCCAACTTTTAATAAAGCATTAACTCACCAAGGCCTATCTTTAAGATGTTTGGGTGAATTTGTGTTTAGCTTTTTAAATTTTTTGACATAAAACCAAGCTCATGATTTAAATGTTCTAAGATTTTATTATTTGTATATGTTATCATTTGTAAATTTAAATGTTCCAAGATTTTATAGGGATTTTTAAGAACAAATGTGTTACAACAAGAATTTTTTGAACAAGAAAAACTTGGTGTTGAGATCTATCACATTTATTTGTAAATGATGCCTTGTTTTTCATCGAGTACAAGAAAAGAACACTGGAAATGTGATACCCCATATTTTCAAAAAAAGCTAAGTTGAAAATTTCAAGATTTTTTTTTCTTTTTCTTTTCTTTGCAGCAGAACTTAGAAAAGGTTTTAGCAGCGAAAATGGACGATAATAAGTCATCGATTTTAGAAAACTCTGGGCAAGTCACAGATATGTGGTCAAGCACTCATTGACCACCAAGGTGTTTCATTTATCAAAATAACTTTTTTATTACAAACATCACTGCTTGAAAAAATATTATTTAGTTTTATAAAGGAAGCATTACAACACTATCAGAAGAGACCATGGAACTCGATGTTGTCTTGTTCCGCATATCGCATTACAGGTTCAACACATGTAATCCCCATTAAATGAGGTCAGAACCATTGTTGGTCTGGTAAGACAACATTCAATCAAATATCAACTTATGAAAATGCACATACCAATTAGGGTCACAATTCATAACAACGACGCTCAAGTCTCCATGACTTAAAATATATCGCGAAAACCACTTCAAGGCCATGAGTTAAACTTTTCGTTCAAGTCTCCATGACTTAGCGTAGACCTCTTGAGGGCCTCAATTGGGACATCAAGCTCAAGCCTCCAAGACTTGGCACATCTGTATCCCACGAATCCAAGTGTGAGCTCCTCGAGCTTAGCTTAGTCATGCGGATACAACATGGGTCTTTACCCTATCGGTCCAGTAGTATATCGATCATGACACCTTTATCAAGGTTATGCAGGACTTGACAGAACAACGTCCATTCACTCATACATTTGTACATCGCTGAACCTAGAACTAATGCATTGTTTCAATATTAAGCATTCACCCCATGGTACACAGGAGAAGCTTGAACTTCGGCATCAACACAACGTTCTGAGAATTTATTATTCAATGCATTTTAGATACCTCAGAGGCTTGTTGACCCTTTCCATGGTAGGGCGGTAGAACTCATACCTGAATAACCCTGTCAGACTAGTTCAAATGCATCCTCTACTGTAGTAGTTGGGTTCAATTTTTAGATATTTAAGGATAACCACGACCTCTAAACCTCTTGAGTGACGGGAGGCTCCTTGAACTCTTTGGTTTATGATAAATATGTGTCACTCATAGTTGGACCATCACCGTCTATGATGGTGAGCAATAGTTCTGAAGGAGTCCAATGGTCTGACTATTACTTGTCGGATATTCGAATGTCATTCGGGCAAGCCAATGCATCCTGCACTAAGAAAATATGTACCCGACCCCATTCAGTATTCCCAAAGATGGTCAAACCGTGGGGTTCCTGTGACATTAAATAGTTTTATTCATATGCTTGCTTGACTCTACTCTCGGCAACTACGGCCATCACGAGCACCTCACCTCTTTTGGGTGGACATAGAACTCTGGCTCTTCAGCCCTTACGAGTCTAATTGTGCAATAATATTTTCTATGAGCATGCATATGACACGATCTCAACGGATCGACTGCTCAGCGTATATCATCACAACAAGCACTTGGTACAGTTAAGGCGCAACCACTACTCTTAATCTTCAGCCTTTACGAGTAAGGTGCCCTTACAGGCAAACCTAAGAATGAGCCATTTTGGCAGTGTTTCGACAATAAGACATCCTTGTGCCATTTAACTGGTTCAGGCAATTCTTTTGCCAACCATTTTGACAACACTTTTCCTACTTTGATGACAGAAGTGTGATGACCCTTTCTATTTTATAGAAAGTACTTGACAGAATTTCGACAACACCTTCTCTATATGATGAAGTAACATGTTATATTTTTTTTGAGCTTTGTTGAGCTTCTTCATAAATTTTGGCAGCACTTTCTCTCTTTGACAAAGAAAGTGTGTGTTTCTTTTAAGCTCGATGAACATCTTCTCAAAAATTTCAGCAGCATTTCTCCTCTTTGATGAAAAAATTGTTATGCTTAACAGAGGGACATACGCGTACCATTGTGTGTACTTCACATCCATCGAGGTTCGTTAAAACCTTGGGCCTTAGCCAAGCCATGTGCAAGTGACTTAGGTTTTTATGAAAAAATGATTTTGCGCAAGAGCAAAACTTTTTCAATAGGAGCTTCTTTTGTCAAGCAGAATCTTGATCGAGGAGCGACATATTGAATCATATCAATAATTTGGAGTTGATCTTCATTTGAATGCTCATTTATGCATACTATATATAATATAAGCAGGAGTTTGTGCTTTATAGTGTGGCGACATAAATAAAAACATATTTAGTGTTCGGCGGGAGAAACCAAACTATACATATATATTTGTAGAAAGCAGGATCTTGACATCATTCGACGTAATGACAATCTTAAATGCATAATTTAAATTACAAAAAATAGGAGCCTTGGCATCTTTCAACATTACGCTAATCTTAAATGCCTAATATAAATTGCAGAAAGCAGGAGTCTTGGCATCGTTCGATGTGACAACAATCTTAAAAGCATAAGCAAATACATATATATGTAATATACAGAAAGCAGGAGCATTGGCATCATTCGATGCGACATTAATCTCAAATACATATATACTGCAATACATAAAAGCTTTCAACGTAAAATATCTAATGATAGTCACAAGGCATGCACGTAAACACTGAAGTATCCTAGCAGGCATAAACCAAAGACTAGGGTTAGATATTGCTTTTAGAACGTCTATGATATATATCATAATATAGAATCAACAAATACTTGAGAGAGAGAGTGATCGATGAATCAAACTCACTCTCTGATTGATGAAGAACGACTCTAGTGTGCTCTGTCTACTTCGAACTAGGTTCAAACCTTTCATTGAGAGGTCAAACTAGGTCAAATGAGTTTGACCTAGTTGAGAAAAAGGAAGAGCAGGTCAAGTTGCTAAACCCAAGTGGTTTGAACCAAACTGGGTTCGATCAAAGTCAACTAGGTCAGGTAGGTTCAGACTTAGCCCAAGTAGGCTAGGTCTAGGTCAAGCAAATCAAACCTGAGTTAGAACTAAAAGAGACTTTGACTAGATGCAGTTGGGCTCAAGCCATGTCAAGTGGGTTCAGACCAGGTTAGGTAGACTCAGACAAAGTCAGGCAGTCTCAGACCAAGTAGGCTAGGTAGGGAAGGTTTTAGAGAGAGAATGAGGGAATGACGATTTTTTAAAGAGGGGGTGAGGCCTATTTATAGGCCAAGGAAGTAAAAGCTTTCTTGGCTTTCTAAAGAATAAACCTTAAAGGATAAGGCCTTTCCTATATACTGAATTGCTCCTTGCTTTAAAATAAAAACAAGAGGTTCTTTTGGTATAGGGCTCACAGAAAAATTCTATGGGATATTTTGTAGGTCTCACAAGATATTTTTTAAGAAATATTTTTGTTGGTCTCACCAACACTTTTGTGGGCCCCACAAAAAAATTGGGTTTTCGATGATTTTTTTAAAAATTTGGAGTACGTCATTCTCTTCGTATCGATGAAACTAAGAAAGTTGGCTCGTAAAAATCTCCTAATTTTACTCAAGGAGAAAGTTATGACTCCCTCACTGTTTGAGCATATATTTGCGAAGATACATATATTTTAGGTATAACTGGCTCATTGAAATTGATTTGATTCGCATTTCAGTTTCATATGCTATTTTCATATGAAAATGCCTCCTGAATTTATTTAAAAATTTTAGTAAAAAATTATGAGTCTTACATCATTACTCCCTTAAAAGAATTTTGTTCTCGAAATTTTGTTAAGAGTACTAAGTGAATAGCTCAGAATACTTATCATGCATGTTAGAT
This sequence comes from Nuphar pumila, assembly GCF_984573655.1. NCBI lineage: Eukaryota > Viridiplantae > Streptophyta > Magnoliopsida > Nymphaeales > Nymphaeaceae > Nuphar > Nuphar pumila. The sequence continues at coordinate 114,781,354 of NC_143252.1, read as the reverse complement.
TCGGGTTCCAAGTGCAATCATCGATGTCGTGATGTTGGCATCTCACTTTAACAAGTGAAATAACCTTAGTTCTTAGCACTTGTTCACGATGGTCCATGATTTCGACTGGTCTTTCTTTCACTGTCATATCTTCTCGAATATCGATATCTTCATGTTGGATGACATGAAAAGGGCCATAAACGTATTTTCTAAGCATTGACATATGGAATATGTTATGTATTTGTGCATACTATGGTGGCAATGCTATTTTATACGATGTCGCTCTAATCTGGTTCAAAACCTCGAAGGGATCAACGAATCCGGGGTTGAGCTTTCCCTTCTTTCCAAAATAAAACACACTCTTGGTTGGGGAGACCTTGACGAAAACCTTATTTTCAACCAAAAAAGTGAAGTCCCTATGTCATTGATCTGCGTAGCTCTTCTGTCGGCTCTGAGCAGTCAGTAGATTCTTTTTAATCATATGGACCTGCTCAATGTAATATTGCAGTACAATGGGCGAGTCCAAGGTTCGCTCACCCACTTCGCCCCAATGGATTGGTGATCGATAGGGTCTTTCATATAGAGCTTCATGCGGTGTCATCCTAATGCTAGCATGATGGCTATTGTTATAAGCAAATTCAGTCAATGCTAAGTGAAAATCCCAATCCCCTTTCCATTCCAACATACAGGCACTTAGCATATCTTCAAGAGACTGTATGGTTCGCTCAGATTGCCCATCAGTTTGAGGATAAAATGTCGTACTGAACTTGAGTTTTCTCCCTAGAGCTCTCTGCAGCTGCTCTCAAAAGTAAAAGGTAAACTTTGGGTCACGATCAAATATGATAGATATCGACACTTCATGGAGTTTGACGATTTCCCAAACATAAATTTTTGTCAATCTTTCTATTAAATATCTGGTGTTGATTGGTAGGAAGTGAGCAAACTTGATAAGTCTATCCACAATCATCCATATTGAATCATGTTGTCTCTTGAATTAAGGTAATTCTATGATGAAATCCATCGCAATGCCCTCCCATTTCCATTGTAGAATTTTGATTTGTTGCATCTTACTGTCAGGTCGTTGATGTTTGATCTTGACTTGCTGGTAGGTTAAACACTTTGAGACAAATATAGCCACATCTCTCTTCTTGAGAACAGTTCCTTAATGGTTTATGAATTTTATTTAGTGACTTTTAGTGTTCTAAATTATGCAAACTCAATTACCCATTCATAGAGTCGATAGCCACCAATTTGGGTACAAGCACATATAAATTCGATTTGACAAGTCCAAGATTTTTTTAGGAAATAGATACTATGACTATACACAAGGTCATGAGTCACTTCTCTAGGCTCGAGAATTTATTTGATTTTATCTTCTGATTGTTTTTTTACCCAACACAACTTTACTTATCAAGGGTATTCGGATTTCTCGATACGGTCATTATTCATGAGTTGTTCAGTTGACACCGCATAGACACGACCCGCCATGGGTTTCTGCTTTGTCATAGGTAGTGGCAGTCATTGGGATGGGAGACATTATTGCATTTGTTGGGAGGGTCTTACAGATCTCATATTCCTTCATTGATAGTCTGAGGCCTTTTTGCAACATTCCCTTATATGATGGCCTTGTTTGCCGCAATATAGGCAACCCCCTGTATTGCGGGGACAGGCTCCTCTGGGGTGATCTAAGCTACACCTTAGGCAACGTAAATTGGATAGTTGGTAGACCTAATTGGCTTTCTTCATCTGTGAATGTCGTTCAGCCAGTGGAGCGAAGTTCTTTACTTGAAAATCCTTCTTATAGAAAGGTGGTCATGATTTTTGGCCACCGAAGAACATCCACTTATTGTTTTCATTACTTGTTGTTGGTCTCTTTCCTATGATCTCTTTGGATCACTCCTAGTCTGCATTAATCTTTAAAGTTGTCGTCACAACAGTTTGGAATGTCGGGGGCATATTAGTGATGATACGAGACGGTAGCCCTTCTCATAATTTATTTATATATTTATCAGCTATCTCCTAGTTAGTGTTAAATAAACTAGAGCAGTACCGCTCAAGGTTCTGAAACTCAGTACTATAATTAATGAGACTCATACCACCCTGCTCTAGTTTCAGAAACTTCATCTTCTTCTTGTTTCGAGAATGCATCGGGAAGTAATTATCCAAGAACACTCTCCGAAAGTCATCCCAAAGGATGACCTCTTGCTTTGAGAACTGAATAATTTTTGTAGTATCCCACCACTTTCGTGCATTGTTCTTTAGCCTATATATGCCGAAGTTAGTCATTTTGTCTTCTGGTACTCCCAATACCAATAATTCATGCTTCGTTTCTTTGATTCAGCTTTCTGTAAGTTCTGGATCGGCTCTACCGGTGGGTTAAGTTTGAGGAACTTTTTATAAGTTATTCATCTGGTGTTCTCATTGCAAGGCGGGGTCACTTCTTGCTTTGTCTCACAAATGACAATCACAAAGTTGTTGAGAGTTTTCAGCAGAAATTCATGTGTATGAGACTCCTCATTCGGTATGGTTCTCCTTGTTGTGGGAGTCATTTATATATTCACACATAAGAAATGTGGTTCAGTTTCTCGATATATATAGGAAAGTAAAAATTTTATTGACTTTATATATATATATATATATATATATATATATATATATATATATATATATATATATATATATATATATATATATATATATATATATATCATCACATCAAGCATACATTGCCATTAAATACAAGTGTCATGCCACATCGACGAACATTGGCGGCAAGAAACTATACATATGAGTTCGTCGACTGCAAACATAACCAGTTTCTAAGAATTGGGTTTCTTCTTCAACGTAAATGACCTCAAATAGGCTCATCGATCGCCACATCGCCTTGGCTTAGGAGCAGTTGGAGTTAGCTCAAGCAACACTTTCGCACTCTCAAGTGAATCTAATGGATAGACTAGTGATGTCGGTCCACTCTATGATATGGCAGTATTATGACTCAGGGAATTCAAAATCATAATAGGTGAATAGAAGGAGTTCTATCCTTCATTCGGGTCGTACAAGCTAGGCACACATGATGCTAGGTGATATCTTGGCGAGTGATAAAATTCTACAGGGAATAACCAATCATTGTCTCCTAGACTCGGTGATCCTACCGAAGTCAATGGGGGGTACTGCTACTCTCCATACTCGAGTGATGTGGTCCACTGATGCATGAGGTCTCATCTTTAAAACCAAGTGATGCCCATCAACCCATATTGATGGTGTATTTCCTTTGGCATTCATTGGCGGAATGCCTATCTTCGCCACAGTACTGGCAGTCTTGGATTTCATAAGGACAAATCCATTCATCTTGCATGAACTTGCACTGATAACAATAGCATCATGAATCATGAGTTGTCATCTATACAAAGATGCACCCAATAAAAAAACTGACGACATATTTACAGTGAGATAGCGCGAGCAAGATAGATCTTGAACCAGGTTTCTCAGACATAAGCTCTGATACCAATTCTGTGATACCTCAGATTTTCAAAACAAAGCTAAGTTAAAAAAAAATTGATTTTTGTTTCTTCTTTACAGTGGAACTTAGAAAGGGTTTTAGCAGCAAAAATGGATGATAATGAGTCATCGATTTTAGAAAACTTTGGGCGAGTCATAGGTATATAGCCAAGTACTCATTGATCACTAAGGTGTTCCATTTATCAAAACAACTTGTTCATTACAAACATCACTGCTTGGAAAAACAATATTTAGTTTTATAAAGAAAGCAATACAACTTTGTCTGGAGAAACCCTGGAACTTGATGTTGCCTTGCTCCGCTTATCGCATCGCAGGTTCAACACCTGTAATCCCCATTAAACGGAGTCAAAACCATTGTTGATCTGGTAAGACAACATTCAATCACACATTCAATCAAGTATCAACTTATGGAAATACACATACCACTCAAGGTCACAATTCACAACAATGACACTTAAGTCTCCACAACTTAGCGTATATCGCGAAAGCCTCCTTAGGGCCACGCGTTGAACTTTTCGTTCAAGTATCCATGACTTAGTGTAGACCTCTTCAGGGCCTCAATTGGGACATCAAGCTCAAGTCTCCAAGACTTGGCACATTCGTATCCCATGAATCCAAGCATGAGCTTCTCGATCTTAGCTTAATCGTGCAGATACAATATGGTCTTTGTCCTATCAATCTAGTAGTATACCGGTCATAACACCTTAATCATGATTATGTAGGACTTGACAGAACAACGTCCATTTACCCATACATTCATATATTGTTGAACCTAAAACTAATGCACCGTTTCGATATTAACCGTTAACCCTGTGGTACACGGGAGAAGCTTGAACTTCAGCATCAACGCGACGTTATGGGGGTTTATTATTCTATGTATTTTATATACCCTAGAAGCCTATTGACCCTGTTCATAGTAGGGCGGCAGAACTCATATCGGGATAACCCTACCAGACCGATTCACATGCATCCTCTACTGCAGTAGTTGGGTTCAATCCTTAGATATTTAAGGATAACCATGACCTCCAAACCTCCTAACTGATGGGAGCTCCCTTGAACTCTTTGGTTCATGATAAATATATATCACTCGTGGTTGTACCATCATTGTCTGCCACAATGAGCAATAGTCTTGAAGGGGTTCGACAATCTAACCATTACTTATCGAATATTTGAATGCTATTCGGGCAAGCCAGTTCATCCTGCACTGAGAAAATATGTACCCAACCTCATTCAGTATTCCCAAGCACGGTCCAACTGTAGGGTTTCTGCAATATTAAGTTTTATTAATGTGCATGCTTGACTCTACTCTCGACATCTACGACCATCATGAGTACCTCACCTCTTTCAGGTGGACATAGAACTCTGGCTCTTTGGCCCTTACGAGTCTAGTTGTGCAATAATATTTTCTATGAGCATGCATATGACACGATCTCAACGGATCGAATGCTCGGCGTATATCACCGTAATAAGCACTTGACTCAGTTAAGGCGCAACCACTACTCTCACTCTTCGGTCCTTACCAGTAAGGTGCCCTTACATGCAAACATGAGAACGAGCCATTTTGGTAGCGTTTCGATAACAAGACATCCTTGTGTCATTCAACTGGTTCAGGAAATTGTTTTACCAACCATTTCGATAGCACTTCCCCTACTTTGACAGCAGAAGTGTGATGACCCTTTTTACTTTATAGAAAATACTTGACAGAATTTTGACAACACCTCTTCTGTATGACGAAGTGACATGATACGTTCTTTCTGAGCTTTATTGAGCTTCTTCAAAAAAATCGGCAGCACTTCCTCTCTTTGATGGAGAAAGTGTGCATTTCTTTTAAGCTTGGTAAGCATCTTCTCAAAAAATTTAGCAACATTTCTTCTTTTTGATGGAGAAATTGCTATGCTTAACACGAAAACAGATATACACCATTATGCATACTTTACATCCATTGAAGTTCATTAAAACCTTAGACCTTAGCCAGGACATGCGCAAGTGACTTAGGTTTTTATGAAAAAATGGTTTTGTGCAAGAGCGAAGCCTTTTCAATAAGAGCTTCTTTTGTCAAGCAGAATCTTGATCAAGGAGCGGCATATTGAATCATATCAGCGATTTGGAGTTGATCTCCATTTGAATGCTCATTTATGTGCACTATGTATAATATAAGCAGAAGTTTGTGCTTTATAGTGTGATGACGTAAGTGAAGACATATTTAATGTTTGATGGGAGAAACTGAACTAAATAACTTGCAAAAAGTAAATACATATATATTTGTAGAAAGCAGGAGCCTTGAAATCGTTCGACGCGGTGGTAATCTTAAATGCATAATTTAAATTGCAAAAAGTAGGAGCCTTGGCATCATTCAATGCGATGATAATCTTGAATGTGTAATGTAAATTATAGAAAGTAGGAGCTTTGACATCGTTTAACATGACAACAATCTTAAAAGCATAAGCAAATACATATATATGTAATATATAGAAAGCAGGAGACTTAGCATCATTCGACGTGATGACAATCTCAAATATATATATATATATATATATATATATATATATATATATATATATATATATATATATATATACTGCAATACACAGAAGCTTTTATCATAAAATATCCAACAATAGCCTCAAAGCATGCGAGTGAATACCAAATTGTCCTAGAGCAGATAAACCAAGAACTAGTTTTAGATACTACTTTCAGAACATATAAGATATATATCATAATACAAAATCAACAAATACTTGAGAAAGAGTGATCGGCGAATCAAACTTACTCTTTGATCAGTGAAGAATGGTTCGGGTGTACTCTATCTACTTCGAACCAGGTTCGAACCTTCCTTTAAGATGTCAAACTAGGTCAGATGCGTTCGACTTAGTTGAGAAAAAGGAAGATCAGGTCAAGTTGCTAAACCCAAGTGGTTTGAACCAAACTGGGTTCGATCCAAGTCAACTGGATGAGGTAGGTTTAGACTTAGCTCAAGTAGGCTAGGTCTAGGTTAAGTGAATCAAACCTGGGTTAGAACCAAAAAGGACTTTGACTTCGACTAGACCTAGCTGGGCTCAATCTATGTCAAGTGGGTTCAGACCAGGTCAAGTAGGCTTAAACCAGGTTAGGCAGACTCAAACCAAGTAGACTAGGTAGGGAAGGTTTTAGAGAGAGAAGAAAAGAGGAGAGAGAAGGGAATGACGATTTTTCAAGGAGGGGTGAGGCTTCCTTGGCTTTCTAAAGAATAAGGCTTTTCCTATTTACTGAATCACCCCTTGCTTCAAATTAAAGACAAGAGGTTCCTTTGGTGTGGGGCCCATATGACAATTCTATAAGATATTTTGTAGGTCCCACAAGATATTTTTTGAGGAATATTTTTGTGGGTCCCCAAACACTTTTATGGGTCCCATAAAAATTTTGGGTTTTCGATGATTTTTTTTTAATTCCGAGTACGTCATTCTCTTTGTATCGACGAAACTAAGAAAGTTGGCCCGTACAAATCTCCTAATTTTACTCAGAAAGAAAGTTATGACTCTTTGATTGTTTGAGCATATAGTTGTGAAGATACGTATATCCTAAATATAACTGGTTCATTGAAATCGATTCAATTCACATTTCGGGTTCATATGTTATTTTCACATGAAAATGCCTTATGAATTTATTCAAAAATTTTGCTAAAAAATTGCAAGTCTTACAGGAATCCTTTTGATCCATTACCCATGATTTCGAAAAACAAAAAATTAGAATCAATTATAAGGAATAATCTATTTTGTTCCTTTAACTTAATCAATCAAAGTGTATATCAAGTGCAAGAGTTGTTACAATGAAAAAGAGAGAAGCCTCCAATCAAATTGTGTGGGCTTTTCTTTTCTTATGAAGCGAAGTTCATGTGAGCCTTTGACCAAATATGATTCTATCAATGGGTTCGTTATGGTCAATTTTATAAGAATCAACTTCCAAATCGAATTTCTTTGCCCAAAAAAGGTGACTTTTTAAATCAAGCCAACATTCCCAATGGTTATCATTGATTGGAATATCAAAGGGTTGGGAATGTTATGGGCTAGATGGGAGTTGCTTAATCAATTCCATAAATTGAGGGTTGATAATTTGTTCTTGTTAGGAAAGCTCACACATTAGGGTATGGAGAAAATCAAAGGAGAATTTCAGCACTTTCAATTCTTGGGGAATTTTGTATTTTATACGACTTGTAGAGTTTTATGTTTATGGAATAACAAGGATGTTTTTGTTGAGATTGTTAGCGCTACTGACCAAAGCTTAACAGTGCAAGCATCTAAGAATGATGAAGATACAATTTAGCTTCACAGGAGTTTAATAGTTTTAGTTAATGACTTCCACTTATCGGAATTTTATTATGAATGTATAATGTATACCTAGACCAACACTAAAAAAGGCCTTCCCTTTAAAGCGTCCAAACTTGATCAGGTCTTGGTGAACATAGAATCAATGTCTCTTATTCCATAATGCTGGATTTTATTTCTAACTTCATATCTGATCATATTGCATTATGTTTTTCATGGCATAATACTAATCGGAGTGTATGTACCCCATTCTTTTTTTTGAGAGAAAAGTATATTTATTGATATGGCAATAAAGTGCAATATACTATTATGGGTGTGATGAGATATCACCTCTATAAATCAAAATTCAGAAACAAAAATTCAGATGCCCAACAAATTTGGAGATCTATTAGAACTGATCCAATGAATGGCCTGATTGAGCCATTTTCTGTGCATCTTGCACGAAAGCTCACACTTCAGCTGTGGAAGAAGACAATTTGGGCTACCATTAGTTCCCCTAAAACTATATTGATTGTGTTCTAGCCAAATTAACTTCCATGATGTCAACACCCATACACGCCATAGAAATTTTCATTTTTTTCCTTTAGAGTCCAGGTGGTTCACAATTAATACCTTCCTAAAAGAAATTGATGCAGCGCATCTGGACCAATTCGAACCCATACAAAGTGCGAGAGGATGATTTGGACAATCCTCCATGAAAGATTCAAGTGAAGAAAGCATACCCAAATATAAAAACAACCCATTGGGACCAAAATATGGTACAAGGGTATTTTTGTCTTTTTACCTTTTAATGTGATCCTGTTTTTGTTGCCCTTGGCATCAAAAACCTAACTTATTAGTGTATATTCACAAAATCAGGAAAACAACGATAGTTGGATCTCATTAACTGTATACAGCTAGGATCTTTCCCATAATTCAAAATTTGTTTCCTTATCGAGTGCTACGTTGAAGGAAACCGAATGTACAATCCTTTTTTATTTATGCATGTACAGATCTGTATCAAATATACACAGAGAGACTTTTTTTCATCTCTTTCTTCTCAATTTTTCTCTTCACATGGTATCAGAGCGCAAGTCTTTCTCTGGTATTGGGTATCATGTATCTCACCAGGTTCTCTGGTGGATCGTCCTCACCGGTAGAATAATCATGTCCGCCGGATCCTCATCGATGAAATCTCTGGATCTGTTTCTCCGACGAATCTTCCACACCGGTGAAATCGTTGTCTCCGCTGGATCTTTTCCAGCGTCGCGATCTTCTACTAGGTCTTCCTCGCTAAATCTTCTGGCTATCGATTCCCATCGTTGTTTCTCGATAAGCAGCATCTGGCACCCCTTTTCCCATTGATATTTCTCTGCAAACAGTGTATGTAGGTCCTCCTTGGTGATGCCTCTTACCAGGCGGCCCACTCCCATTGCTCTTGAGTGCTCCTTCTCACCAGGCTTCCACTGTGGCATCTCTAGAAGCTTCACCCACAATGATTTTTTTTTGGAGACCACTGCTCAAACCAGAGCTAGGGGGTCTGCTTCAATCTCCAACATCACCTCAACACCGTTCACAGGGAATAAAGGTCGATTATTATTATCTGTTGCAGCCCATCTGCTTTCACGATATCTCAGATTTGCTTTTTTACCAACTGCTACATCCTAACATCTTCGTGAGACATATTCAGAACCATGTCTCAATCCACTAGTTCTTCACAAGAAGAATCAAATCCTTACTACATACATCACTATGATAACCCTGGGATGTCATTAGTATCCCAACATCTTACTGGCGATAATTTTATTCTATGAGAAAGGGCTATGTGCATGGCACTGAGTGCAAAGAATAAGATGGCCTTTGTTGATGGGACACTGCCCAAACCTAATGGGCCAGCCCATACTGTTGTTGCATGGATTTGGTGCAATGACATGGTTTTATCATGGATACTAAACTCTCTTCACAAAGATTTAGCATCTACAGTCATTTATTCCAAATGTGCAGCAGAGGTATAGAAGGAACTCCGAGAAAGATTTTCTCAATCCAATGTGCCTCGAATATATCAAATACAGTATGATATCATCAATTTAAATCAGAATCATAGTTCTATTTCTGTTTATTTTACCAAGTTCAAAGGAATGTGGGATGAATTAGAACTCTACATCAACTTACCATCATGTTCATGTAGAGTTTTGAAAGCTATTCAAGAGATGCGAGATTGTGAACATCTCATTCAACTGTTAATGGGACTCAATGAAAGCTATAACTCCATTCGGAGCCAAATGCTATTGATGGATCCATTGTCAAGCGTCACCCGGGCATATGCTTTGCTCATCCAAGAGGAGAGACAACGAGATCTAAGAGCAACACTACCATCGGAACCCATTGCCCACAATCATTCTAGAGATGATCCAAGGATGAGAAACAGACGACCACGCCCCAAATGTGAACATTGCGGAAAAATGGGACACATAAAAGCACGATGTTTTCAACTTCATGGTTTCCCACCTTGCCAAATGAAGTGCCTTCTAATGTCAAGACTGATGCCCGGATGTGTGCCAATGCAACAACCTACACTGAGCAAAGTGTTAACCAAGTCATTCCCCAATTCACACAAGACCAATATTGTAAGTTACTTGTTGTCTTGTTGTTATACAGCAAGGAAACGTCACCTCACAAGCCAATCTCGCAGGTAACAATCTTATTGCATCTGCATATCCTTCTTTCAAGAACATCTGGATCCTAGATACAGGAGCTACCAAATATATCACTTGTTCATTGTCATTGTTAACCTCTTCAAAACCATTTTCTCATGGTTCTCCTATCAACCTTCCCAACGGATCTTCAACATGTGTTTCTCACATTGGAGATGTGTACCTTAGCCCCAACGTCATTCTTAAAAATGCCCTTTGTGTCCCCTCTTTTCATTACAATCTCATTTCCATTCACAAATTAATTCAAGATATGAAATGTCACGTCTTATTTAAACATGATTCTTGTGTTTTACAGGACCATCAGTCGATGCGGATGATTGGATTGGGTAAGCTGCATAACAGACTTTATATCCTTGAGATGTGTGACAATCCTGATCGAGTAACATTCACTACCAATTTGTCTTCTCATTTATGGCATCATCGTCTTGGCCACATATTCAACTCCAAACTTGATATTTTAATAAAATCTTCCATGATTCATGCTTCGCTTGCCAATAAAGATTGTGAGATTTGTCATATGGCAAAACAAACACGTTTACCATTTCCAAATAGAAATATCTCTACTTTGTCACCATTTCAACTCATTCATTGTGACATATGGGGAAGTTATCAAACCCCTTCATTGACAAGCGCTCATTTTTTTCTCACCATAGTGGATGATTATACTCGTTGCACTTGGGTTTTTCTCATGCATCATAAATCTAAAACTTGTGGTTTATTAAAAAAATTCATAAATATGGTTTATAATCAATTTAATTTTAAAATTTTCAAACTTTATTCTGACAATGGTATGGAGTTCATTTCTAAAGAAATTATAAACTGTTTGGATCAAAAGGGGATCATACGACAATATAGCTGCGTAGCCACTCCTCAACAAAATGGGGTAGTGGAACGCAAACATCGCAATCTATTAAATGTTGCTCGTGCTCTTAGATTTCAAGGAAATCTGCCTTTAAATTTTTTAGGGGAATGTATTTTAACCGCTGCTTATTTAATCAATAGACTTCCCTCCAAGCCTTTGTCAGGAAAAAATCCATATGAGCTTCTACACAATAAACAACCAAATTACATGCATTTACGAATTTTTGGTTGTCTATGTTATGCTCATAATATCAAGTATGAGCATAAATTTGACAAAAGAGCTAGAAAATGTGTTTTTATTGGTTATCCATATGGACAAACCAGATACAAAGTTTATGATTTAGACACTTATGAAGTTTTCACAAGCCGTGATGTCCAATTTTATGAAAACGTTTTCCATTCACCCATAAAACTCCCAACAATAAAGCGGAATTGGGACTTCCCTTACCTATTCATGGCACTTGTGATAACCCAAACCTGCCATTCATACCAGCTCCAGATTCATCATCTGATAATCATGAGGTATCTACCCTCGAACGAGATAACTCTGGTCCCTGCAGATCTACTAGACCCCGGTCTCAGCCATCTCATCTCAAGGAGTATTTATGTTATGCCGCAAGTCCCATTCTTCAATCTGATGCACAAGAGGTAAGCCTTTAAACACATCATCATCTTTCTTCTTACCTTAGTTATGAATCTTTTACTAGCCCATATCATGTTTTTCTTGCAGCCATCACCCATAATCTTGAACCCAAAACATATGCTCAAGTTGTAAAACATCCTCATTGGCAAAATGCTATGCGGTCAGAAATCAAGGCATTAGAAGACAACCATAATTGGTCTTTAGTTCCTCTTCCAGTAGACAAACAACCCATCGGTTGCAGATGGGTATAAAAGGTCAAACATAACTCTGATGGAAGCATTCAAAGATATAAGGCCCATCTTGTTGCAAAGGGTTACACTCAAATCGAAGGTCTCGACTATACGGAAACCTTCGCTCTTGTTATTAAGGTAGCCACCGTTCACTGTTTACTCGCCCTTCCTGCAATAAAGAAATGGCATGTCTATCAAGTTGACGTCAACAATGCCTTTTTACATGGCGACTTACATGAGGAAGTTTACATGGATTTGCCACCAGGTTTTTATCGACAGGGGGGAGAACTTAGTATGTTGTCTTAACAAGTCTATCTATGGGCTCAAGCAATCCTCCCGAAATTGGTTTTTAAAGTTAGCCTCTTACTTGACAAGAGAAGGATTTCACCAATCAAGGGCCGACTATTCACTTTTCTCAAAAATTGATACAAATGGGAGCATTTTCATCCTCATATATGTGGACGATATTATTATTGCAGGAGATCACCGTGTTCATATCAATAAGCTAAAAGATGACTCCAATGCAACATTTTGCCTCAAGGATCTCGGACCTATTCGTTATTTTCTGGGTATTGAAGTTGCCAGATCCAACCAAGATTTCTTTCTCTCACAACGAAAGTATGCTTTGGATATTTTGAATGATATGGGTAACCTTGGGTCCAAACCCACCAGTCTTCCTATGGATCCCCGTCTTAAGCTACAGAATGATCAAGGTGATCCACTTCAAGATCCAACCATTTACCGTCGACTTGTTGGTCGTCTCATTTATTTAATTATCACAAGGCATTATGTCACTTATTCGGTTCACATACTCAGTCAATTCATGCATGATCCTCAGGTCCCACACCTTCAGGCCGCATATAAGTTGCTTTGTTATATTAAAGGAACACCGGGACAGAGCATTCTCTTATCCTCTCAAAGTCCAATCCAAGTCTTCGGATATTGTGACGCGGATTGGGCTGCATGTCCTATGACTCGAAAGTCTATTTCAAGGTATTGTACATTTCTTGGGAACAACCCTATTTCATGAAAAACTAAAAAGCAACCCACAGTATCACGTTCATCAGCAGAAGCCGAATACCGTTCCATGGCTCAAGCAACATGCGAGTTAACTTGGATTAAATATTTATTGCATGATTTTGGGATTCAACATCCTCAGTCGATGCAACTCTTTTGTGACAATCAAGCAGCCCTACACATCGCAGCCAACCCGGTCTTTCACGAACGAACCAAACATATTGAACTTGATTGCCATCTAGTTCGTGATAAGATTCAAAATGGCACCATTCGAACTGAATATATTCACACCAGTCACCAATGTGCCGACATTCTCACCAAGGCAACTGCGAAAGACGTTTTTGATCGACTCAAAGGCAAGTTGGGCCTTCTCAATCCTCACGCTCCAACTTGAGGGAGAGTCTTAGCGTATATCCACAAAATCAGGAAAAACAGCTACAGCGGGATCTCATTAACTGTATACAGCTAGGATCTTTCCCAGAATTCAAAATTTGTTTCCTTATCGAGTGCTATGTTGAAGTAAACCGAATCTACAATCCTTTTCTATTTAAGCATGTACAGATCTCTATCAAATATACACACAGAGAAAGTTTTTTTTATATCTTTCTTCTCAATTTTTCTCCTCACATAACTCGTCCCAGGCTATGTACAGATCACCCCAGGCTTGTTGCAACATATACCTGATGAAATTACATTCCCAGAACAGGTGCTGAATCATCTCCTCGTTGCAAAGACATAAGGAGCATCTACTGGCCAAGTGAAATCCTCGCTTCTTCAACCTGGTTTTCGTTTTTAACTTGCCCTGTACGATTAACCAGCCCATCAATGAATCTCGTAAAGGCAACCCACCCCCCTATAGCGAGTTCCCCATTCAAGTTTCTCAACATGTGGGCGATGCATCTAGAATGTTCTTATATCATTGAAACATGATAGACTATACCTGTCAAGAGCATCCCTATGTTCAAGGTGGTCTGCAAATTAGATGAAGTAAAGTGTGACCTGAAAGAGTGGAACTCTAACAGGTTGGGCGATCTTGCTCAATGGAAAAAGAATCTTTACGAGGATATGAATGATTTAAGGAGAGAAGTTGAATTCTGGGGACAGGGCTGCAGGAGAGAAAATGAAAGAACTTCGCTTTAAATGCAACGATGTCTCATGATGGAAGAATCTTTTTGAAGGCAAAAATCTAATGTGAAGTGGCAGATGAAGACAAATACAGATTTTTTTCATGCTAAATTTAAGCAGCATTCTAAAAAAATCATGTTCAATGCATGGAGATCACAACCTCAGTAGTGGTGATTACAGATCATGATAATATGAAACAAGAAGCCCACTCTTGATTTATTCACAAAGACAATGATTTCGAGGGAGTAGCTGAACCAAGAGTGAGCATTGTGGACAATGCGCATCTTAATGCTCCTATTCGAGATGAGCAAGTTGCGTTTGAAATGAAAAAAGATTTCAAGGCTTCTCGGTTTTCTTGTATCAAAAATTCTGGTATATTGTCGGGAAGCATGGAAAATGTGCAGTAAAAAAATCTTTACAGGCCAATTGCTTGAGAGAATTAATGCTACATAAATTGTTTTGATTCCCAAAGTGCCAGGCCTCAACGAAGATAAAAGACTATCGGACGATCAGTTTGTGCAATGTTATTTTCAAGATAATTTCAGAAGTGATGGTGAATAAGATGAGGCCAGTGCTGCAAAAAAATAATTTCAGAATCAGATGGCTGTTTTAAATTGAAGATCAATTCAATAAAGCAATGTCATTGCTCATGAAATAGTTCACTATCTAGAGGGGAGTTCGAATAAGACCATTTTATTTAAATCTGACATGATTAAGGCTTATGTCAAAGTTGATTGAGAATTTCTGCAATCCTCCTCAACTTTTTTTGGGTTTGATCTAAATTGGATTGAGAAGATCATGCAATGTGTGCCATCACCGACTTTTGCTATTATGGTGAATGGTGAGCCCAGTGCAACTTTTCATAATTCAGAAGGTATTCGCTATAGAAATCTGTTATCTCCTTACATATTTTTTATTGTTATGAAACGACTTACAAGGAAATTGCTAGGCGCAGAGAATGACTCCTATCTCATTCAGACATCTATTTGGGATAACACAATATTCTTCATCAAGGACACAAAGCGTTCAGTAGAGCACTTCTTGGAGATTTTGGAGCATTTTTAGAGGGTGTCGGGCCTCCTAATAAGTAAAGAAAAGACTACTTTTATCTCGTTCAATCTCTCCCTTGGTAGAACCACCGTGGGGTTGCCCACTTGGCCAACGAGCGGGTTGTAAAGTTGTTGAGTTTTTGAGTTGAAGACCCCGGATCAAACCCCGCTGGTGCATGGTTGTGTTTGTAGCTTTCAGAGGTGGGCCACAAAAGGCAAGGTGGTAGTGGGGCCCCACCTGGGGTCTTTCCTTGCTTCGATGAGGGTTTTTCGTCATAAAAAAAACTCTTACACGACGGAAATTTGCATATTAGATCTACGTGTGGCTGGAAGCTAGCTCAACTACACTTCCGGTACTTAGAGGTTCCTATCTTCACTGGTCGGCTAATTGCCGGCCTTTGTTCGCCTCTCGTTATGAAAGTTCAGAAAAAGATTGGAAGCTTGGAATTGTAAAAAGTTGACCGATCTAGATCCAGACCCGGGTTCGCATCCTGGACCAAGCTCCACCATAGCTAAGAAGCGCCCACATGAAATGAAGCTCTACATGTGCTCTCACGTTGACCAGGACTCTAATGTGAAGAAGTTAGTCGTTGGTAGAATTCCTAATGTAAATGAGTGTACCGTTGGAAGGACTCTCCTCAACCACAATCATCAAGATTGTGTGGACTCTAAGGTGATTAGGAGTTGTAGAGTCTATAATCAAGTTTATATCACTCATATAAACAACCATTTAAATCAAGAGAGATCAACTCCTCCTCTCATCATGAATTAGAGAGAGAGTTTTGTCGTGAACGTAGGTCATGCTTAACCAAACCACGTTAACCCTGCATGCCATTATGATTGTGTGTGCTTATATCTGAGTAGTTCATTTCATGGTATTAGAGCCAAATGGCCTGTAATGTTTCTGCTTATGTTGAGCACTCTCGTATTTGGATGTGATCCTCATGGCATCAATCTCAGCTTCGTCTTCATCAAGTATGCCTTCTCTCATGCCTAATCTGGCCATCCAATGAAACACATTCTTGTCATTGGTGTTGATCAAACTTGATCGACACAGCTATCTCTTATGGAGATCGCAAATAGTGCTCATATTGTTCTCTTAGGATCTCATCAAATATACTGATAGATCATTTCTCCCTCCTTATCAGTATATCAAAGTTGGGAAAGAGATAAAATCGAGTTCTAAATTCATGGTATGGAAACGAGCAGATCAACTTGCTCTTAGTTGGATTCGTGCTACTATTATTGAACCAGTTATGGGGACAATCATTCAAATTTCTTTTGCATGTGAAGCTTTGGCCACGTTAGAAAAGGCCTATTCATCCCAGTCAAGTGTTTGAATCTTGAAGTTAAAGAAGGATCTCTAGGATGCTAGAAAAGAAAAGTATGGTAAAGTACCTCAATCACATTAAATTTCTTATTGATTCCTTATGTACTATTAGTGAACTTGTATCTGATGAAAATCTAGTTCACTATATATTAAATGGCCTCTCGAGATATTATGAAATTTTTTGTTACCCCTATCGCTACTCAAAATTCTTTACTAACCTTTGTGAAAATTTATGAGCTTTGGTTAAATCAAGAAAAGAGGTTGAACATGATGAAAAAGTAATCACCTCAAGTAGAGTCATTCATCACAGTCTTCTTTTCGAAAAGAGGATGTGGAAGAGGTGGTCCCTTGGTAGAGGGAGAGGACGCACCAGAGGAGGTGGCCGAGTTTTTGGAAAGTTTTAGTAGAGACAATCAGGGAGGTTAGTCTCAAGCCTCATGACCTCCTCAGAAAGAGGGTCAGTTTATTTGTTAGTTTTGTAGGCATCATAACCATAAAACCTGCACATGTTATGATATCCCCAAGGTGTTTGCAACACTTAATAGCATGCAGGACTCTACATGGTATCCTGATACATGAGTCACTCATCATGTCACCTCAGAAGATCAAGGTATGACCAACAAAAGTGAATATCAGAGCCCAGACGGTGTCATGGTCGCTAGTGAGATGCACCTCTCTATCTCTAGTATAGGTAATCTTTCACTGTTGTACTTGGTAACAAATTTTTTTTGTTAAATGGAGTTCTACATGTGCCTTTTATCAAATGAAATCTCTTGTTAGTAGCTAAGTTTATAAGAGATAATCATTGTTTGTTTCAATTTGATGCTAATGGCTTTTGTGCAAAAGATTTACGGAGCGAGACTACTATCCTAAAGGGATCGAGTAAGGGAGGACTCTACCAAGGACGGTTGAACAACATGAAAATAGAATCAATTTCATACAATTAGTTTTGCTAAAGTTAACAATAATAAGTTTAGATTTTTTAATAAAGTTTGGCATTGGCATTTGGGTCATTCTGGTTTCAAAGTTTTGGAAAAATTTGAGAAAAATAAATCCATTTTATTTATGAATATTAAGGTTGAATTATGCTTATCATATGCCAAAAGCAAGTTTCACAAGTTACCTTTTGGTAAGGCCAAATTTTTGGCACAAGCTCCATTGGAGTTTATTCATGTGGATCTTTGGGGTCCCACTCATATCCTGTATCGTGAAGGGTACAAATTTTATTTGTTGCTTGTTGATGATTTTTCAAAGTTTTCATGGTTGTTTTCTCTAGTCAAGAAATCTGATGCTTTCTCATGTTTCATAAATTTTAAAAATAGTATTGAGAAGAAAATCAGTGGTCAAATCAAGTTTTTTTATAGTGATGGTGGTGGAGAGTTTGTTAGTGATATTTTTATCAATTTTTTAAATGATTATGGCATCAAATGATGGTTGTCGTGTCCTCACACCCTTGAACAAAGCAATGTTGTAGAAAGGAAACAGCAATATGTTGTTGAAATGAGTTTGGCTTTGTTATTCCATGCCTCTTT
Organism: Nuphar pumila; assembly: GCF_984573655.1. NCBI lineage: Eukaryota > Viridiplantae > Streptophyta > Magnoliopsida > Nymphaeales > Nymphaeaceae > Nuphar > Nuphar pumila. Next base: position 114,763,075 of record NC_143252.1, on the reverse strand, counting down.
AGATCATGAATTCTAGGTAGATGCATTGAGAACTACTACATATTTTATTAATCGGCTTCCTACACCAAAGCTCAGTCAAAAATCTCCATATGAACTCTTTCTTAAACGTCTTCCTAGTTATGAGCATCTAAAGATTTTTGGGTGCACGTGTTATCCCTATCGGGTCTCCTATGTTATCTAAATTGGATCCAATATCCAAACCCTGTGTTTTCATAGGCTATGGTTCTAATTATAAGGGTTATCTGTGTTATGATACCAAGAAAACACTTATCTCAAGACATGTTTTTAATGAAGGGCACTTAATACAATAAAAAGAAACCTTATACATCACAAGAAGTGTTTGCGTGGATTCATAATCCAAGAGCCCTTTTACCTAAGAGTCCTCCAATCATTGAAACTGCAAGACAAAACAACTCCTCTATTCCTATCTTATCGACAAAGCATATGCTCTTACCTAATCATGTTGTTCATCAAAAGGTTTTTCACCTCAATCCGCCTATTAATTCGTCTCATGACACATGTCCTCCTTCATGAACCAGAAACTCCTACACCACTCCAACCTAACCAAACCAGTGACCTTCATGAGCATACTATCCCTTCCAATTCTACATCTCTAGGTCTATGCTTTATCCATGACCTAAGTCATTACACTCCTAGCAAAACTCATCACATGGTTACCAGGTCCTAGGACGAAACCCTAAAGCCAAAGTTGTTCTTTAGAACCAAATATTCTTTGCCCTTTTGAGTGAAATGAGTCAAGAAGATCAATAACCCTATTTATGTAACCAAGCTCTGACTGAACCCAAGTGGCATCAAGCTATGGAAGAGGAAATTAAGGCTCTTTACAAAACCAAACTTGGTCGCTCATTCCTTTCGATAAAGCCACCAATTTTGTTTGGTGCAAATGAATTTATAAAATTAAAAGGCATGCAAATGGATCCATAGCCAAGTATAAGGCTTGGCTTGTATCCAAGGGTTACAATCAATAGGAGAGGGTTGACTACTTTGAAATGTTCAGTCATGTGGTCAAACTCATGTCAATAAGGATGGTTCTCTCTATTGCAGTTAGTTTGGGATTGTCGGTCCACCAGCTGGACATAAACAATGTGTTTCTTCTTGGTCTTTTGAAAGAAGAAGTGTACATGAGCCAACCTCTTGGGTTTGAAGATAAGACTCATCCTAATTTCGTATGCAAGCTTAATTGTGCCATTTATGGGTTGAAGAAAGCTCTCAGGATGTGATTTGAACGGTTGCACACCTATTTAGAAAAAATGAGATTCAGAGAGTCTAAGGTTGATCCATTATTATTTATTTTCCATAATCATGGAGTACATATATTTGTTCTAATTTATGTTGATGATATAATCTTTACAGAGAACTCAGTCACAAATGTTAAAAATATTATTTAGAATTTTGGACGTGAGTTTTCTATTAAAGATTTGGGGACTCTACATTACTTTTAGTTATTTCATAGGCAAGCACAACCTCTTGGAGGTAGGTTTGAGGGGGCATGTAAAGCTAATGGATCTAGATCTAAACCTAGGTCTAGATCCTGGACCAAGCTCCATCCAAGCTAAGGAGAGCCCATGTGAAGTGAAGCTCCTTTATGCTCTCACGTTGACTAGAACTCTAATGTAAAGAAGTTATTGTTGGTAGAACTTCTAATGTAAATGAGTATACCATTAGGACTCTCCTCAACCAAAATCATCAAGATTCTATGGACTCTAAAGTGATTAGAAATTGAAAAGTCCATAATCAAGTTTGTATCTCTCATGTAAACAACCATTTAAATCAAAAGAGATCAACTCCTCTCATCATGAATTAGAGAGAGAGTTCTGTCATGGACATAGGTCAAGCTTGATTGAACCACGTTAACCCTGCGTGCTATTGTGATTGTGTGTGCATGTGTTCATATCTGAGTAGTTTATTTTCAAGAATGACACTCTCCTCTCAATGGCAAATATGATCATTTTTATAAAATCAGCTTTATCTTCATACCTGATCTTTTGGATGTCAATATTTCACCTCCCTCAAAAGATCATAAACATGTTAGAGTAGTTGAAGAGGGTGGGTTGGGTCTCAAACGGGTTGAAGAGATGAATATCTCTTTACTCACCAAAATGGCATGCATGGTTGCTTCTAAAATGCCAAATCCATAGACTCGATTAATGGCTGCCAAATACCATATAACGGGCTTTGTATGGTTCACTTAGAAAACTAATGGCAGCTCATAGGGCTTGAAAAGCATTCTCCAAAGCATGAGTATTTTGACGGAGGGAGCTCAATGGGTTATAGGTGAGGGTGATAATGTAGAGTTTTGGATGGATCCTCAGTGTGAAGATTTCCTATTGGTAAACGTTATCCAAGATAATGTTTTCATTTCTATGCTAAAAAGGCTGCACAAGGTAATGGAGTGTGAGATAATAAGTTAGGACTTCAATAAGAAGTGTGCTCTCACCAGTGCGATTTTGCAAGAGTATGATCATCACCAAGTGATATTGAGTGCAAGTCTAGTTAATTCTCAACCAAAAAGAGGTCAAAATGATCATCTTATATGGAATTTAATGTAGTCTTTCTCTACAAGAGAGGTATGGGAAGTGTATAGAAAGAATGCTAGGGTATGCCTTTTGAGTTGCATAAATATATTTGGCATGGAGATCATATCCTGAGAGCAACTCTTACCTTTTGATTTTCTGTGTACCAATGACTTCCCACCATGGACATACTCAAGAGAATGGGCATCACATTGGTAAATAGGTGTGTTCTTCGCTAGATGAATGAGGAATCAGCTAACCATTGATTTTCTTAATGTACTATTGTGCAACTTATGAAAACAATTCATTGTTTTTGTAGAGAAAACTCTTCCCACCAAATTTACCGCTTTATTGAAATGGTGGGAATGTAAAGGATTCATACATAATATAGGAACCAAACACAAGTACACAAACTCACACACGATTTACATGGTTCAATCGGTTTGGACATGACCTACATCCATGAAAATCTCTCTCTCTAATTTGACGTTAAGATGAGAGGAGTCTCTTCATTTATATAGAAGTTACACGAGGGAGGTTCAGAGTCCAACTAAATTTCTTATGATTACAACCATCAGTGGATTGGACTCTACAATTTCCTATCACATTAGAGTCATGAGATACGGTTTTTAGAGGAGGTTTATCAGGCATAAACTTCTTCTCAATAGGAGTCTTCTTATCCTTGGAACTCTCCATATTAGAAGCTAATTTGACGTGGGATTCTGTACACATATTGGATCTTGGGTCAATGTTGGATCTTGAGTCTATCATCTTAACATGCCCCCTCAGGCCAATCTCTCTGGGATTGAACTTGTTTCTAAAATAATTGAAATTTGGCCCTACCAACAATTTAGTGATAATGTCAGCCAATTGATCTTGCACAGAGATGAACTGCACATCAATTTCACCTTTAGAAACCTTTTCTCGAATAAAGTGATAATCAATATCAAAATGTTTAGTTCAAGCATAGAGTACATGATTGACAACAAGATATATGGCTCTCAAATTATCACTCCACAAAGTAGGAGTTTCTTCGAAAACAACATTCAACTCTGCCAATAGTTGTTTGAGGCAAACTAGCTCAACAACAACACCTGTGATTGCCTTATACTCAGCTTTTGTACTGGAAGGAGCAATAGTAAGTTGCTTTATTGAAATCCAAGATATTAAATTTGTTCTCATAAACATTAAGTAGCCACTTATAGACTTGTGATCATCTGGACACCTTGCCCAGTCAGCATTAGAGTATGCAGATAGAGGAAGAAAACTGCATTTCTTAACCTGTACATCCAAGTTGATGGTTCCCTTAAGATATCTCAGAATTCATTTTACATGATTCCAATGATCTTGGGTTGGTTCATGCATGAATTCAAAAGTTTTATTAACTCAGTAGGTTATATCTGACTTGCTGAAGGTGACATATTGTAAAGCCCCCAACAATGCTCCTCTATTGTGTTTTGTTTTTTAACAATTTTTTCTCATGTCTAGAAAGGACAACATTTGGTGCAACAGTTGTAACCATAGGCATATAGTCCATCATATCTATTTTAAGCAAAAAATACAAAATATATTTTCTTTGACATAAGACTAATCCAAAGAATTCATGAACTACTTTGATGCCCAAAAAATAATGCAGAGGACCCAGATTCTTCATAGAATTAAAACTCACCACTTTGAATAATCTGCTTAACATTATCATATGAATTATCAATATAAATTATGTCATCAACATATCTGAGTATAAACATATAAAAATTATTATTATGACAGATAAATATAAACAAATCAACCTTGGATTCAATAAACCCTAACTTTTTTAAATAAACACAAAGTCTCTCAAACCATGTCCGAAGAGCCTGTTTCAATCTATAAAGAGCATGGTTTAGTCTTCACACAAAGTTAGGGTGTCTCTTATCTTCAAAGTCTCATGGTTGACTCATGTAAACTTCTTTTAAAACACCATGAAGAAAGGATTATTGGCGTCTAACTGGTGAATGGGCCAACCCAACTGACTGCAACAGATAACACCATCCTGACAGATGTGGGCTTAATAACAGGGCTAAAGGTGAAAAAATAGTTGACTCCCACCTATTGATTGTACCCTTTGGCAACAAGATGGGCTTTATAATTGGCTATGGTTCTATCTGCATGCTTCTTAATCTTAAAGATCCACTTACACCCAGTCAGATTAGAGGCTTTATCGAAAGGAACAAAGGTTCTAGTCTGATTTTGGTAAAAGCCTTTTATTTCTTCTTCCATAGCTTAATGCCACTTGGGCATGGTGACAACTTTTCCAAAAGAGGAGAGTTCTTGCTCTTCGTGACTCGTTTCACTTAAGAGAGCAATAGGGTATTTGGATCCAAAAAAATAATCAGGGTTTTAAGGTTTCATCTTGAGATCTGGTGACCATGTGATGATTTCTATGATGAGTTTGGTTCAATCCTAAAGGTGAAGTGCTAAACATGTCAAGATCCTCTGAAGGATCAAGTGCACGCTCAAGGAGGAGATAATTAGATTGTGTTGATACTTCAAAGGAGGACTCAACGATCGACTCAGGAGGAGGTGCAGTCTCAAAAGGATTGGGTAACAAGATTGGATTCACGGTATGACTCATTGAAGTAGTCTTAGATAAGATTGAACTCTTGGCAATTCAATTAAGGTTAGACTCTTGTGACTATGGATCTGATGTGATGCCTCTTGGAAAGTGATTGACACTCTCTTCTCCACATAAAAAAATTTACATTCACCAAAGATGACATGCCTTGAAATAAAAGTTTTCTAGGTAATAGAATCATAACATATGTATCCTTTATAGTTGGACCAGTATCCAATAAAAACACAAGGATTGGATTTAGGATCAAGCTTGGACTTAACATAGGGAACCAAATAAGAGTAGCATGTGAACCCAAAAAAAATTAGAAAACAAACTCATATGTTGATTTCTGACCAAGATTCACATTAGGAAGTTTGTTAATAAGGTATATTGCAGTCTTGAAAGCATCTACACAAATTTTTTGGTCTAAAGAAGCATGAAATAATAAAGTCAACCATGTTTCAACAACATATATGTGCTTCCTCTCTACTACACCATTATGGTCAGGGGTATAAAGACATGACTACCAATATTTGATCCCACAGTTGTTTAGAAAGATCATAAATTTTTTACTAACAAATTTTCCTCCACCATCACTATGAAAAATCTTGACTTGTCTATAAATTTGTTTCTCAACAATATTTTTGAATTTATGAAACATGGAAGAGCATCAAATTCTTTTACTAACGGAAACAACCATGTGAATTTTGAAAAATAATCAACAAGCAACAAGTAAAATTGATACCCTTCATAGAATGGCAACAATGCGGGACCCTAAAGATTTGCATAGATCAGCTCCAATGGAGCTTATGCTGAAAAGTTTGTTTTATCAAATGATAGCTTATAAATTTTGCTAACCGCACAAGAACATAAATCAGATTTATTACTAAAAAATTAAAATAAATTTATTGTTTTTTAATTTTTCCAAAGCTTTAAAACTAGGACGCTTTAGCCTACAGTGCCAAATTTCATCAGAACATCTAAATTTATTAGGACTAACTTTAGAAAAACTAACTCAAAGAGACTGACTTTCTTGACTACACTATCAATTCGGTCATAGGTAAAGTCCTCCCTTATTATGTCATTTTAGAAGAGTAGTCTGGCTCTGTAAGTCCTTAACACAAAATTCATTAGCATCAAACTGAAATAAATAATAATTATCTCAAAAAATAGCTATTAATAAAAGGTTATGCTTAATAAAAGGCACATGAAGGACATATGTTAACCTAAAAAACATATTTACATGTTGTAAAGATATGTCATTTGAACTGAAAATAGGTAATTATGAGCCACTGCCAACATGACTCCATTTGTCCCATAATATTCGCTTTTGCTAGTCATGCTTTGTTCATCGAATGTAATATGATGAGTAGCACAAGTATTTGGGTACCATGCAGAGTCTTGCATACTATTGAGTCATAACTACAAACGCTTTGGGGATATCATAACATGTACTAGATGTATGATTCTTGCAACCACAGAGATGACAGATTACCTGCCCATCTCTACCATCACGTTGGGATACCCTTGATTATCCTTAGCACCAAAATTTTGAAAATTTTGGAAGAAGGTTTTTTTTTTAACACGTACCTTTTTTGCTTGGTAGATTTTTTTTTCACTCCATCACCAAGTTTGATTTGTATATATGACCCTTTCCTTTGCATATATTTTTATATTTTCTAACCATATTTGTTACACAATAGAGAGATGAATGATTAAAATACTTGTTGCTTTGGTGGTTTACTTTCTCAATTTATTTGATAACCCAATTCAAAAATCAAGACCTTTTGGTGGAATGGTTCCTACTTAGTGTCAAGCATTTAGAAAATATACAGATAGTTTCTAAGAATATTGGATGCAAACCTCCTAATAATGGTCTTATCAACATGCATATATAATATATACAAAGTTTCATGTTTTCTTGTTGTTCATCATGAACTACAATTTATGAAACCTATAAATGTTGCAGGAAAATAAAAAACCACTGTTTCAAAAAGCTTTCATCTCAATCTCAACCTCAGCCACACTAGCCCTTCTTTTTCTACCACCATGACCGCCGCCCTTCTTTTTCTACTACCATGACCACCACGGCCTTGACCATGCCGTCTTTGAGAAAAGACGGCAGTGGTAGAAGTCTTTGTTTGCTAAGGAGACATAGGATTTAACATTTAAAGACTTTCCTTGATTCAACAAGAGATCATAAATCTCATAAACTTTAAGGAGTTGATTGAGTGGGTACGTAGTAACAGTAGTAATAAAACTTTCAGGTAAGACCATTCAAAGTAAATTAAACCAAATCTACATCAAACACAGATTCATCAACAACATAAAGAGAGTCTGCATGAAACTTAACATGATTCAAATATTTTACCATGCTCTCTTTTCTTCCTTTTTCCCATTTTGAAGATCGTGTTTACACTCAAGAATTTGAACACTCGAATGTGACATATATGATTGTTCTAAAGCAATACATGCTTCCCTGATAGATGGGACACACATGATTTATCCTAGAATGGTTTCAGTGATTGTGACTTTGATCCAACTCAATGCGAGTTGATCTGCCCATTTTTAAATAACAAATTTGGAATTGATTTTAAGTTGCTCACATTTTGTAATGTATTGGTAAGACACCTTGTGTGATCCATCTACACACTTGATGAAATTCTGATTGTACATCACTGACTCTATCATAGAGCACCACAACAAATAGTTCTCTCTGTTCAGCTTCATGGATACAAGAGATGAAAACACATTCCATTGAACTGTAGGATTGAAAAATAGGGAGGACAAACTTGACGCCATCTCAATTGAGCATGGAGAGAACATTGCATAGAGCGTAAAACTCTCAAGAACTAAGGATTCACACGCAATATAGAAACCAAACACAAGTATACAAACTCACACACCATTTATGTGGTTCCGTCTGGGTGTGACCTACATCCACAAAACATTTCTCTCTTTGAATTGACGTTAAGAGGAGAGGTGCTTTTTCATTTATATAAAAGTTACATGAGGGAGTCCAACTAAAACTCTTATGATTACAACTATGAGTAGATTGGACTCTATAATTTTCTCTCACCTTAGAGTCCTGAAATACAATTTTTAGATGAGGTTCATCAGGCACAGAATTCTTCTCTACAGTTGTCTTCTTATCCTTGAAACTCTCTATATTGGAAGTTGATTTGATGTGGATTTTGTACTTATGTTGGATCTTGCGTCAATGTTGGATCTTCGATAGGATCTTGAGTATAATATCATCTTAACATTGAAAGATTCTGGACAAAAAAAGTTGAGGGCTTGGCTATGTATTGCTCCTAATATTTGGGATATTCGAAAGAGAATGGTGTTTGATGGCACAAAGATGGGTCATACAACAATTGTAATGTTAAGTCTGAATGAGATTCGAGTGAATATTGTTATCGGATGTGCTATAGGTATTCCAACTATAGCAAGATTATCTCTAGATAATCGTTATCATCATACCCAGTTGTGTATTCTCCTTCTTTAGGCCATCCTTTTTTGTTAAGTTGTTACGGCTGTTATCTTTGCCCTTATCACCTCATTGTGAGAGGTTCTTATATAAGCTTGTAATGGCTACATCAAAATCATCAAAATAAAAGGCCAATTCTGTTCTCCTCGTGGATGCAGGTCGTCAGTGATCGAACCACATAACTTTTGTGCCTTCTTGTTTGCAAACATGGTATCAGAGCCCTTTCTATCCGGGTGATCTGTGGGTCGTTCATTGGTGATCGAGACCAACGAGAGGGAGCCTTGGCAGTCTCAAGATCGGTTTTTCCACCATGACAGAATCAGGCGTGAAGATGGTTGTTCAAGAACAGAACCCCACGCTGAAGATCACTACAGTTTCATTGAATGGCTCCAACTATCTGAGTTGGGCCAAGTCTGCAAGCCTTTTCCTTAGCGGAAAATCAAAAGTGGGTTATGTCACGGGGAAGATCAAGCAACCAGAAAGTATTGATCCAAAATTCGATGAATGGGAGTCTACCAACCATTTAGTGATGTCTTGATTATTAAATTCCATGGATCCAACCATTGCAGAAGGATACATGTTCCTTGATACAGCTCAAGAGATATGGGACTCGCTGCATGAAGTTTATGGAGAACAGAATAATCTAGCTCGTATTTTTTTCATTCAACAAGAAATCGTCAATGCCAAAAAAGGTGAGAAGCCATTACATGTGCATATCAATGCGTTAAGGAGTCTTTGGGATGAACTCACTATGTATCGTCCCCCTATGGCTGACGCTAACATCATGAGACAAAGGCTAGAAGAAGACAAAGTTTTCACACTTTTGGCTAGTCTTGGAGACGACTATGAGAACATCCGAAGTCAGATACTTCTTATTGTTCCTTTACCCTTATTTAATGTGGTTTGCTCTATTATCCAAAAGGAAGAAAGTAGACGATGAGTTATGCGTTCTGAACCCAAACCTAACAATCATAATCAAGAGAATGTCGTTTTTTCTGCTGAAGTCAAAGGAATAGATAAAGGTGTTGATCACTCAGCTATGATTACCGAAAAAAAACCCTTCAAAGATTGGCATAGAACTCGTCACAAGAGTCGTTGTACCTATTGCAAAAAACTGGGGCACATGCGAGACAAATGTTGGGATCTCTACGGAAAACCGAATCGTGACAAGGGTACAAAATTTGATGCTGCCAATGTTGTCAGCATGGATGATCTGGCCAAATTCTTCCAGCAGATCAGCAAAGCTCATCTTACTAGCAGCAAATCTACCATCGGAGATACTCCTACAGGTAATCATCTTGCCTTACTGTCCAGTAGAAGTGATCAAAGTTGGATCATCGATACAGGGGCCACGGACCATATGACAGGAAAATTACAGCTTCTCTCTAACGTACATTTTGATTTAAAAAAACCGGTTTTTATAGCCGATGGGACATCCATTCCTGTCCAAGGTGAGGGAACTACATCTTTTTTCCAAAATGGTAAATCGACTGCTCTGTATGTACCAAAATTTCCCTCAAGCCTAATGTCAGTTAGTCGTATTACAAAGAATTATCAGTGTCTTGCTATTTTTTCACCTAAGGATGTAGTTTTTCAGGACATGAAGACGAAGAAGATGATTGGTAAAGGGGTTGAACGGGATGGTCTTTATGTGTTAGACACGGCTATGCACGAATTGATAGCTCGACAAAGCAAGGAAGAAGCCAGCAGTTTATGGCATGCTCGTTTAGGACACCCGTCTAATCCAGTTTTGATGAACTTATTTTCTGATTTACTTCCTCTTTCTCATGCTTGTGATGCTTGTGAATTTTCAAAATCATCTAAACTTCCGTTTAAAGTTTCCAACACTAGAAATGATGATGTGTTTGATCTTGTGCACACGGATGTGTGGGGGCCAGCACCAAGCATGTCCCATGAAGGATACAAGTACTATGTTACTTTCATAGATGATAAGTCGAGAGTCACATGAATGTATTTTTTGAAGCAAAAAAATGAAGTCTCAAAAATCTTTCAAGTTTTTTATAAAATGGTTTACAGACAATATGGGCGAAAAATCAAGGTGCTTAGATCTGACAATGGGGGAGAGTATGTGAACGAATCTATGAGAACCTTCATGGATGAACAAGGCATCGTTTCCCAAAACTCGTGTTCCGACACTCCTCAGCAGAACGGTGTGGCTGAGCGAAAGAACCGACATCTGCTTAATGTGGCTTGTGCTCTCATGTTTCATATGCACGTTTCATCTGTTTTTTGGGTTAAAGCCATAAGTGTTGCTTGTTACATTATAAACAGACTTCCTAGTAGAACTCTTCAAAATACTATTCCCTTGAAGACCCTTCTCAACAAAGATATCTCTATGTCCCACATGCGTGTTTTTGGGTGCAAGGTTTTTGTTCATGTTCAATAGAGACATAGGAGTAAATTTGAAAAGAGATCCATCAAATGTATTTTTTGGGGATACTCCAATATAAAGAAGGGTTATAAGTGTTTTAATCCTGAGAATCGTAGGATGTTTATCTCTCGAGATGTGAAGTTTTTTGAAACTGAGCCTTTCTTTAATTCTTCCATGGACATGAGCCAGTGGGAGACTGATCATTCTCTTACTCTTCTCTGTCTGTCATGGTGTGATGACATCTCTTCTTCTCAAAAACCTGTACCTCAAAATTCAAGTGACTCATCTGAACCTGGAACCTCTTCAGATCAAACTGAGATCAATGAAGCTTCCATATTGGAAGGAAGCAACCAGAATGCCAGGCATTCTGCGAGGATCATCCCCCCCCCCCCCCACACGACTTCAAGATTATTATACCTACTTGGCTACCAATACAACTGCACATTCCATTGAAATTTGTTTTGACCTCGACCGTCTAAACCCCTCCTACTTGTCATTCTTGGCCAAAACCTATCAACATCATGAACCGACTACCTATGAAGAGGCTCAACTTGATCCAAGGTGGAGAAAAGCTATGGACGAAGAGTTAGAGGCTCTAACCAAAAACAATACATGGGAACTTGCAAAGCTTTCAGAGAGAGAGAAAGCAGTAGGATGTCGATGGGTCTACAAGATTAAATATCACAGCGATGGAACCATTGAGAGATTCAAAGCTCGGCTCGTTGCCAAAGAGTATACTCAGGTGGAAGGAATAAACTATTCTGAAACCTTTGCTCCAGTTGCTAAAATGAGCTCCATAAGAACATTGTTGTATGTTGCAGCAAATAAAAACTGGAAACTATTCCAACTGAATGTCAAAAATGCTTTTCTACATGGAGACTTGAAGGAAATAGTTTACATGAAACTACCTCCAGGATATGAGCAAAAGGAAGAAATGGCATGCAGACTTAAAAAGGCCATTTATGGATTGAAACAATCCCCAAGCGCATGGTTTTCTAAACTAAGCGAGGCTCTCCAGGAACTGAATGTTTGTTGCAAAAAGAAAGTCGGGTATAACTATACTGATAGTGTATGTTGATGACATTATTCTTACAGAAGACGATATTCCTTTCATGCAGGAGGTTAAAAACTTTCTCCATCGCAGGTTTGAGATCAAAGACCTTGGAAAACTACGATATTTTCTGGGAATAGAGGTCGCCCACTCCAAAGAACGCATCTTCTTATGTCAAAGAAAATATGCTTTAGATCTTCTAAAAGAAACCGGATTTCTCGGATCCAAACCAGCTGATACTCCCATGGATCCCTGTCACAAGCTGCGCACAGGTGAAGGAGAAGCTCTGGATGAAATTTCAGTCTTTCAACGACTAGTTGAAAGACTTATTTATCTTACTGTTACTCACCCAGACATTTGTTATGCTGTTAATGTCATCAGTCAATTTATGCATTGCCCAAGCACCACTCACCTTGATGCTGCCCATAGAATTCTGAAATACATAAAGAGTGCTCCTGGCAAGGGAATCTTGTTGACAAGAAATGACCACTCCAGAATTCTAGGATGTGCAGATGCTGATTGGGCAGGAGACCCAAACGATAGAAAGTCTACATCAGGATATTGTGTGTTTGTTGGAGGAAATCTAGTCACTTGGAAAAGCAAAAAACAAACTGTTGTGGCAAGATCAAGTGCAGAAGCTGAATACAGAGCTATGGCTCTATACACATGTGAATTGGTTTGGATGAAAAATTTCCTTAAGGACATTAGCATTGAAAGTAATGATCCAATGGAACTTCAGTGCGACAATCAAGCTGCTATATATATTGGTGCTAATCCCGTGTTTCACAAAAGAACAAAGCATATAGAAGTCGATTGTCACTTTGTTCGTGAAAAGGTTCAACAAAAGGAGATTGTTACTACTCATGTGAGCAGCGAAGATCAAGCTGCCGATATTTTCACCAAGGCATTGGCTCGTGAAAAGCATCAAATGAATATGCGCAAGTTGGGTCTCATAGATATTAGCATATCAACTTGAGGGGGAGTGTTATCGGATGTGCTATAGGTATTCCAGCTATAGCAAGATTATCTCTAGATAATCGTTATCATCATACCCAGTTGTGTATTCTCCTTCTTTAGGCCATCCTTTTTTGTTAAGTTGTTACGGCTGTTATCTTTGCCCTTATCACCTCATTGTGAGAGGTTCTTATATAAGGTTGTAATGGCTACATCAAAATCATCAGAATAAAAAGCCAGTCCTGTTCTCCTCGTGGATGTAGGTCGTCAGTGACCGAACCACGTAACTTTTGTGCCTTCTTGTTTGCAAACAAATATTCTTCGCATTTGCCAAGGAAGTTAACTGCCCAATCATTAAAAAAAAAATTATATGCAGGTTGGTGGTGTCACTCAGCAGGGGTGGTTGAAGGTGAACATATTTAGCATCTGGTCTGGCACTACTTCTTGGAGGGTGAGGTTCACTATGAAAGATCATATGGGTCGTAAATTTGTACCAAGGTTGGTTGAATCCGCCAACAGGTCTTGTAGAGAGTGGTATGGGTGGAGGGATATCTTAGAGATGATTCCTTCTCATTGTAAAATTGTGATTGGATCCTCTAGGAAGGATATCATCATGGATACAAAATGTATATTGGAAGGAAGAGATAATAAGAGCAAGCTTCTAAAGGATATAGTGGATAGGTTATGGAGCTATCAAAAGTTTTTAGCATGCAGCTTTGCTAGGATGAATGTTAAGGATACAAGGTGTGGAAAAGACAAGCCTGCGCACTGTTTCTGCTCCTTATCTGAATTGTAATTGTGAATTCTTCTTGTTTCACTGGTAGGGATCTACTTAACCCTAGCTTGTTAATAAAAAATAAAATATTAACGATTGTATAATTATCGCTTTATCCACCACACTCGCATTTATAGAAGAAACAAAGTCCAAAGAGGTGGTATCCCATGTGGTAAGCGGGGTTCTGTGCCAGAAGGCCCCGGTTCAAATCCCACTGCCACATGGGACTTAAGAGATATCCGGCTGGACCCGTTGAAACTCGTTAAGTAGCAATCTTTATTTTAGATATATTTTGCACATATTTTATATGTAAATTTTAGTAATCTTATGTCCCCATGTATTTTTCTATATACATGTCAGCTCGTACTCAGCTCATTTAACTAGAGTTCAAACTCGGCTTGGCTTGCCACAAGAATGGCCCAATCTTAAGGATAGCTGTAGATCGGCGGGGGATAAGGTCTCCATCCTTGCCCTATCTTAAAATCCTGCCCTCCATCCTCGCATAGGTTTTAATTTTAACTTCTATTCCTGTCTCTATCTCCGTTTCATGTCCTTCATCCTCAGTTCAAACAAGATGAGGCGGGGCTCCATTTCTCCTTGATCCACTATCATCCCTAAAGAAGGACCAAGGATGGGGCCGGGCAAAGCAAGAATGGGGTGGGGCAGGAAAAAGCATAAGTCCATCCTCGCTTCTATTTCTGCACAAATTTTGATTTTAACCTCCATCTCCGTTTCATATAGTTCATTCTGGGTCCAAATGAGGCAAGGCGGAGCGAGGCCCGTTTCCCCGGTCCACTGTCATCCTTACCCAAGCTTGAACACTTCAAGCTTGCATCAACTAGTTTACCAGCCTTACCGTTCATCGTAGATGGCTGAATCCGTTGATGTGATGTGATATGATATATGACAAAACAATAATACGTGTAATGCTGTTGTTTATACCCTCTTTCTATTAGTTTTGGACTACATGAAGGGATATTTTTATTTTTTTTATTTTATTTTTTATTCAGAGAAACCACTCTCTGCCTGCCTTTTTTTTTTTCAAGAAGTCTCTGACTGCCCTACTTATGATCGCTGTTGTGGCAAAGTAAAACTGTAGGTTTTACCCTCGCAACCGGGACACCTTTTAGTATTAATAAATACTTTTATATGATGATCATTTTTATTCAACTAAAAATAATAAGAAAAAAACATCCTTAGCGTTTGAAAAGAAAAATGTGAAGAACCGAATCACGGTTCGTGTCCATGTCTTTATGACATAAGAGGCGGTGGTAGGTGGGGGTACCAATTTTCTCGTGGCAGGTGAAATATATTACTATCCTTGTCTTCTCCATGAGTGACTAATTTTCTCCATGAACAGCAAATCCAGATCTTAACTGAGTGAATATCCCAACCAGTCAAGTGCTTAGGTGCTAAAGGTGGTGCTGGTTGTGGTATATAGAGAGAGCAGCAGCAGCAGCAGTAGCGTCAATGGCGATGGTAGTAGAGATAATCAAGCTAGGGAGTGAAGGGTTGGTCGTGTCGCAGCAAGGGTTGGGATGCATGGGCATGTCGGCGTTCTACGGTCCTCCAAAGCCTGAGGAAGACATGATCCGCCTCATAAGGCATGCCATCGACAGTGGCATCACCTTTCTCGACACCTCTGACATGTACGGTCCCTTCACTAACGAGGTCTTAGTGGGCAAGGTACTCTCTCTCTCTCTCTCTCTCTCTCTCATTGATGATGGTGGTGGTGGTTATGATGGGTGTTGTTGGTTTTGCCAATTTGGGAATATGGGTGTTGAATTTGATGTTGGTATTTGTGAGAATTGAGGATGGTGGTGGTGGTGTTTTTAGGCAATCAAGGGTCTGAGGGACAAGGTCCAGTTGGCTACCAAGTTTGGGTTCAGCTTTGCAGATGAGAAGTGGGAGATACGGGGGAATCCTGAGTACGTTCGGGCTGCTTGCGAGGCGTCTTTGAAGAGATTGGATGTTGATTGCATCGATCTCTATTACCAGCATCGCGTCGACTCCCGCATCCCTATTGAAGTTACAGTATGTTCATCTTCCGGTCGACTTCCTGTCTCTTTATGTTCAATAATTTGGTGGTTGTTAATGCTTCTTTGTGTTTGATTGCTCAAGAAAACAATTCGTAGTTAATTATGTGTTGCTAGTTCTGATCACGATAAATAAGTTTTTTGTTTACTTTCATGGGTACGTTGGTAGTGATTGGTAGCTTGAACAGAGAGTCTGCTTTCATGCAAGCAATTTCAACTAATCGTGCGAAGCAATTCTTTGATGATGAAATTTTGAATAAAAAGTTAAAGTGATGTTCATCAAGAGTTTGAGAGGAAGGGTATGGTTAGTTGGTGCTGTGATACTCGGATATTGTTACCAAGATGATGCCTTCTGTTCTCGTTCTGATGTTGAATTTTTAAAGCTGATATACTTCAACGATGAGCCTCAAGATTGTCAAACTGTTCGAATATTCTAAAATTTCCTTTTTACATGTTTTACCGGCTATTGATCATTTGATAGTTTTAGTTAACGCAAGCAATATATTTTTTATGAAATTTTAACCAAAAGCTAGAAAGGAAAATAAAAAAGGGCAATGTGTTCATTCTACAGTTTTTTAGTTTATTGTAATTTTCGTTTATGTTTGTACCATTTTTTGAATTTCTTCTTCTTTTGTGTTAGATCAAAAAGGATTTGTGGGAAAAGAATATCCTTAAGATACCTTGGTAAGAACAGCCTGAGAATGATATTTTTGGCAGTCACAGCGGATAATATAATCTGTTCCCAGATCTAAGGATTTCAGATGTGTCCAAGCAATGAATACAATAAAACTATGAAAGAAGTCTAGATCCTGATCTAGAGTCGACATTCCAGGCCCTTCCTCCCAAACTCCCATTTTCAGATGTTTTAGGTGTTGAGGATGCTGGCTTTAGATGAGAAATGTTCTATACATTAATGGTGCCAATGTTTCTCTGAAACCAGTGCCTGGAGCCAATCAAACTGTGGTCTCATTTCTGGTGCTCAAAAAAAGCAAGGAACACATATGAAGTTTCAAATCTGGAGATACCCATTTAATGTGTGTTACTTCCCTAGAATAATTTTCATGGAGAATTTCTTCTGTGGATGTCATGTTCTGTAGCATATGTTTCTCTTCATCTATGATTTGATAAAGTCATAGTGGTCAAGCTTGTACTTTCACTCGAGTAGTTTTGTCCTGGAGTCTTCTTTTAGATGGAAATCAATCTGTTGTAACCGTACCTTGTAAAGAAAATCAATGCATGCATGTGAGATGTCAGGTGTTAATATTTTATTGCATTTGTGCTGTTTATACAGTATGAATCTTATTCTTACAATATGCAGCAAGTTTTATTCTGAATTTCAGCTGGGACATTTCATAATCAAATTACATAAAGTATTTCTTAGTTTGTAACAGACGGTACTCCATTGTTTGGAGTAGGCCCCCTTAGTAATCCACAATTTCCTCAGTTTATTCAATGATGATATGTTTTAGTTGGACTTCACAGTTCTAGCATCCTACTGTGTCTTAACCTCATGTAATCATCCTTTGCATATTCATGTCCAATTTATCTAGACAATTGCTATCATTAAAAATAATTTACTGGGATAATGGGACTTTTCTCCTGTCTAGAGAACAGATTTAAGGTTGACTGACTTGACTGGGGATCTTTCAAAGAACGAATGCTTTGAAAATGAACTTATCTGCATGACTGTGGAGTAATTTTTGCCTCTTCAACATTTGCACTTGAATGCTTTGTATATCTGTTCCTTATTTGGCTCGAGAAAATTTGATGAGTATTTGGCTGGCAAAAGTCACTAGCCTTGTAGAAGTATGGATTGATTATTGATATGGAACCTATTTTTCTTTCAGATAAAAGAAAACTCAGAAATAATATCCTTTGTAAAATTGTCCACAAAATAAAATTCATAAGAACTATCTTTTGGAAAACATATCAATGGATGCATGAAACAGAAGCTAATCTGGTAATTGTCCAAGTGGAATATGCTTAAAATTCAGCAGAGAACCAACTGTTGCTCATTAACTTCTAAAACCTAATTTGCTTCTTATGAGTTTTGGTTCTGTGTATATGGAGAAAGCCACTGAACTCTATGGATAGGGGTCTTCATATGTACTTGCAAAGAATATTAATGACACAACTTAAGACATGAAACTATCTGGTCAATAGGGAACATATAATCAATCAGTGAATGATATTGAAATGCTACAGGTAAGTCTTCACAACCAATATCCCAAGTCCAGGCTAGGTTTAAGCAAGGCAAACATGTTTTTTCTTGAAAGTATGATTGGGTACCTATCTTCTTTCTCAGAAAGGTGAAGAAGTCATGTTCGTGGATGCCTAGGTTTTTATTGAGAAGTGAAACAATCATTTATCACAAGAAAGTTGAGGAAGAATGACTGTCCTTGCTCAACAATCTCCAAGGAGTGGTTATCAACTAGAACATATCTGGGTTAGATCGATCTTCTGCTTATGAACTGGAAGATTGAATATACTGAACTTGACATGAATAAGTCACGCTGCTTTGTTTTACTCTCATAGTTCTCTATTCTTGTGTTGATCTGCTGAATTACTTCTGCTACTCATTAATGTCAAATGCTTAGTGGGTAGATTTTTGTGTAATATTTTTTTACTAGTAGAAATTGTGGTACTTATAAATGCTTATGGTTTTGGGTCAAATGAAAATATTTTCTCTTATTTGCCAAGGTTGGTGAAATGAAGAAACTGGTAGAAGAGGGAAAAGTAAAGTACTTAGGACTTTCTGAGGCCTCTGCTTCGACAATTAGAAGAGCTCATGCAGTTCATCCAATAACAGCAGTGCAGTTAGAGTGGTCTTTGTGGACCAGAGATGTTGAGGAAGAAATCATCCCTACATGTAGGTAAGACTCCTTTCATCTAGCAAATACATAAACCTTTGATGAATTTCTGAATCTCATTTTTGTGTTGTTTCTTTTACTTCACAGAGAACTTGGTATAGGTATTGTTGCATACAGTCCCTTGGGTAGAGGATTCTTTTCAACGGGACCCAAACTGGTTGATAATTTTTCAGAGGGTGATTTCAGAAAGGTCTCTCTCTCTCTCTCTCTCTCTCTCTCTCTCTCTCTCTCTCTCTCTATATATATATATATATATATATATATATATATATATATATATATATATATATATATATATATATATCAGACATCCTTTTGTTGTTGACAAACACTACCATCAAACATCTTGCAAAACTAGAATCATCTCCCCCCATTCCCAATCCCCTCCCAACTAAAAAAAAAGAAAAAAAAAAGTTTTGGCCACTGGCCAGTAATCCCACTCATAATTGTTTTTCTTTATTAAGCAGAAACTGGAGTTTTAGGGCAAACCAATCGCAAACTTTTTTTTCGAGGCTCTGCTCACTCCTGATACAAGGGTCAGCAAACTGAGCTCGAACACACAGCTGGACTCTGCATCAGCAGAGTTAGTAAGCAGCCGTGCATGCAGATATATGAGGATATCATTATACTGGGCACATGAGTTTTCTCTGATAACCCTTGTTCCTTTTATTCTTGAAAATTAAATTTTTAGGTATTAAAATACTAAGAAAAAAAGTGGCATGTTTGTGTTGGCAAGTCAGCAATATATAATATGATGAACCTGCTCATGCTAATCTGGTTCTACATTTTATTCAAATATCTTAGCCTTTGTGTAATACATACATTTATGGATTTAATGATGCCAAACTAATTATATTAATAGAAAAACTGAAGCGTCACATTGCAGTAGTCATCTTCTTAGAAGTTATGAAGATCTATGTGGATTTATCTTTTTACCATTTCAGCACTAACACTGCATTCTGCTTATAGTTCTTGCCAAGATTCCAACCAGAGAATTTGCTACACAATGCACATCTATTTGAGCGTGTAAATGAAATTGCTGCAAGGAAGGGATGCACACCATCTCAGCTCGCGTTGGCTTGGGTTCATCATCAGGGGAAAGATGTATGCCCAATACCTGGAACCACCAAAATTGAAAATTTCAATCAAAATATTGGTGCTTTATCTGTGGCCCTAACATCAGAAGAAATGGCCGAGCTTGAAAATATAGCTTCCACAGATGCCATTAAGGGAGACAGATATGGAGATATGCGTTCAACTTTTATGCAATCAGAAACGCCAGCTTTGTCTTCATGGAAAACAGAGTGATTTCATTTCAAGATGGAAATAGTTTTCTATTATGCTTTGGTGCATAATTAAATGGTATATCGAACCTTCTTCTAATAAAGTAAAACATGAACTCTGTATTTTCCTTTGTTGGATCACGATTACTATGCAAAACATATAGATTTATAGAGTGATGTGTGAAGAAATTATCGTCTCATAATATGATATTCGACCTGGCTTATGTTGGCACATTTTCTGCTATATATCTTCTTCTCTCTTGTTTGAACAAGTATTTGATGCATTCTAATAAAGAAGTCAGAAAGCCATGCTAATATTTTGTTATCTTGGAGTTGTCTCAATGTCTGTGCTAATATGATTTTCTATATCTAGTTAATTTTGTGTTAGTATACTAACTTCCTAAGTTATATCGATACTACTTAAAGATGAAAAAGGGGCATTGGTGCATAAAATTAATTTTTTATAAGCTTTTTTAAATGACATAAATTTTATGTTAGGTTCATTTTTTGTTAACTGTCAAAATGTTTTGTGCCCTTGTTACGCAAGTGAGAGAGAGAGAGAGAGATTAGGAAATAATCTTATTCAGTGTTGTTAAGTACCTATGCTTCGAGGCGTGAGGCGCACGCCTCATGTACAAGTCTGGCCTTCATGCCTCAAGGCGCAGTGATGGGGCGCAAGTGTAGTTGATACCCACGCTTTAAATGGTGAGGCACACACCTCGCTCCAAGATGCACCTTAGGGCGAGAAGCGTGAGCTTCTATGCCAGCTAAAAAATTGCAGGTTATAATATATTACTTAACAGGTTATAAGTTATTTAATACATGACAGGTTATATTAAATGTATAGTTACCTATTTGAGTCGATAAAAATATTATTATAAAATTAGAAGGCTTAAAAAAGTTTCTTAGAAATGATTGTGTTTGCTTTTGCTTTTCGTCTTCCTCTTGTTAGGTTTAGGTTTTTGTGGAGAGTCAGTCATCCAAGAAACGTTGGAGTAATCTGCTGCAAGAGATTTGTTGCTATCGGCAAGTCTCTCTCTCTCTCTCTCTCTCTCTCTCTCTCTCTCTCTCTCTCTCTCTCGTAATCTGCTGCAAGAGATTTGTTGCTATCGGCAAGTCTCTCTCTCTCTCTCTCTCTCTCTCTCTCTCTCTCTCTCTCTCTCTCTCTCTCTCTCTCCCCGGCAAGAGGTCTGCAAGAGGTTTTGTTGATGCTGTCATGTTTGAAGTTCTTTATATTATTAAAGTTTGTTTCTTTTTATTTTGCATAATTTTTGTATATATCATATATTTAGTGCTGTCAAGTTTAGGAAGCTATTGAGGTTTTTTTTCCCTGGCTTTTTGATGTGCAAGCTGGGTGTGGGTGATAACGTCTGTAGGTTTCAAATCTGACACCTAGTTATGATACTGTGACTAACCATCCAGCTAGCTCATGGAACACAATACTACGCAAGCATGAAGTATGTGTATGCATGTGAACTAATACTTTTCTCGTTGATTATCAAGTTTCAGTGTTTAGCTCTAAGAAAGAGATTCTTGCTGTTACTATTATGGTCCTAGTTGAATGCAAAGCGGCATGAGTCTATGTTAGTACCTTTCTTAGCAACTTTCTGTAAATCTGCTGCTGTCTTTCATGTGGTGACAGCCACCATTGCATACCTTCAGCAATCAGGCTATGAGAAACCCTAGAACCCTAGTATTATGCATAAGGCCTTAACCCCAGCCCATTGCATGCTACAATCTCTTGGATTGTTATTCATGTAAGCTATCTGTCATTGCCTTGTGTTTTTTTAAATGTTAATCTGTTACTCTGATAATGGACAAGAGAATGGCCAAACAATTATATGCTGTGTTTGAATGTACTTAGTGTTTGTATGTGAATGTGATCTTTTTTTACATAAAAATAAATTAGATGTTCTCATAGGTCATTGTTGGTCAAACAACAACTACGCCTTCATCCCAAAACAATTGGGGTCAGCGATATGAACCAAAAAAGAAATTCATTTTGGGTCTTCCACATGAATCCTTTTCCTCCAATCATTTCTATCCAACGCCATGTCCTCGGTGAGGTTCAAAGCATTCATATCCTTTCCTATCATCTCCATCCAAGTCTTCCTAGGCCTACCCCGACCTCTTTTAACTAATATATTTTCCCATTTCTCCAACCTTCTAACTGGAGCATCATTAGGCCTTCGCCGAATATGTCCAAACCACCGTAAACGATTCTCTCGCATCTTATTTTCAATGGGTGCAACACCTACCTTCTTACGTATCTCTTCGTTCCGAATCTTATCTTTTATTGTATTTCCACACATCCATCTAAGCATCCGCATCTCAGCTACACTCATTTTTTGAATATGATGTCTCTTGGCAGCCCAACATTCCGTACCATATAGTAAAGCGGGTCTAATAGTCGTCCTATAAAACTTTCCCTTCAACCGCAATGGCATTCTACGATCGCACAGCACTCCAGTAGCACTTTTCCATTTCATCCACCCAACCTTTATCCTATGATTTACATCTCCATCAATTTCTCCATACTTTTGAATGATGGATCCCAAATATTTGAAATAATCATTCACCGGTATATCTTGCTCACCAAGCTTCACTACACTCCCATCACTACTTCGTTGCTTACTAAACCGACATTCCATATATTCAGTCTTACTCTTACTCAACTTAAAACCTCTAGCTTCCAATGTCTGTCTCCATAATTCTAACTTAGCATTAACCCCAGCTCTAGACTCATCAATCAAAACAATATCATCAGCAAACAACATACACCACGGTACATTTTCTTGAATTGATCTCGTAAGCTCATCCATCACTATCGCAAATAGGAAAGGGCTTAAAGCAGATCCTTGATGTAACCCAACCGTTATCGGAAAATTGGTTGTCACCCCTCCATAAGTGCGGACATTGGTTACTACTCCTTCATACATATCTTTAATTATACTAATGTACTTGAGAGAAACACCTTTCTTCATCATTGTCCACCAGAGAACGTCCCTAGGTACTCTATCGTATGCCTTCTCTAAATCAATAAAAACCATATGCAAATCTTTGTTCCTCTCTCTATATCTTTCAATAAGTTGTCTAAGAAGATGTATAGCTTCCATAGTTGATCTTCCAGGCATAAAACCAAATTGATTCTCCGATATCATGACAACCTTCCTCAACCTAGACTCAATCACCCTCTCCCAAAGTTTCATAGTATGACTCATGAGTTTTATACCACGATAGTTTGTGCAATCTTGTATATCACCCTTATTCTTATATAAAGGCACCAAAGTACTCTTCCTCCACTCATTAGGCATCTTATTTGTTCGCCAAATCAAGTTAAAAAGATTTGTCAACCATTCTAAACCTTTCTCTCCCAAGCATTTCCAAGCCTCGATAGGTATACCATCTGGGCCAACTGCCCTTCTTGATTTCATTTTCTTCAAAGCCTCTGCAATTTCTTTCTTTTGAATCTTGCGCATGAAGTCACGATTTATCTCATGAAAAGGAATGGAGAAGTCTCCAAGATCTTGAGCATGACTATCATTAAATAGCTTATCAAAATAATCTTTCCATCTCTCCTTAATCTCCTCATCTTTGACTAAAACCCTTTGCGTTTCATCTTTGATACATCTAACCATACCCAAATCCTTCGATTTCCTATCTCTCATCTTTGCAAGCCTATAAATATCCTTCTCGCCTTCTTTGGTATCCAACTTGTCATAAACCTCCTTATATACCTTAGCCCTCGCGTTTCGAACAACTTTTTTAGCTTCCTTCTTTGCTATCATATACTTCTCCAAATTCTCATTATCACGACTCTTACTTAGATTTCTATAACACTCTCTTTTAACCTTAATAGCTAATTTGACATCCTCGTTCCACCAAGATGTATCCTTACCTAGTGGTGCACCGCCTTTAGACTCACCCAATACCTCCTTAGCTACTTTTCTCATACCACCCGCTATCTTATTCCACATTGATTCTGAATCCTCCTCGAGACACCAATCAACTTCCTTAACTACCTGCGCTACAAACATTCCTTGTTTAGCTCCTTTCAGTGCCCACCACTTAATTCTAGGATCTATCCTATGTCTATCCCTTTTGCGGCATTGTCTAATTCTAAGATCTAAAATTAAGACTCTATGTTGTGTAGCTACACTTTCTCCTGGTATAACCTTACAATCGATGCAACAACCCCTATCACTCTTTCTAAGTAGGAAAAAATCTATCTGACTCGTATTAACCCCACTTTTAAATGTTACTAGGTGAGACTCCCTCTTCCTAAACCAAGTGTTTGCTAAGATCATATCATAGGACAAACAAAAATCTAAAATCCTTTCTCCACTTTCATTTCTTTCTCCTATACCATAGCCTCCATGGATATTCTCAAATCCATCCCTACTAATGCCTACATGTCCATTAAGGTCACCGCCGATGAAAAGCTTTTCTCCATAAGATGTCTCTTGTACTACTCCATCTAAATCTTCCCAAAATTGATGCTTAATGGAATCATCTAAACCTACTTGAGGTGCATAAACACTAATAATATTAATAATATCCGTACCTAATACTAATTTAATAAGTAAAATTCTATCACCCTTCCTACGGACCTCAACTACATTATCTATAAACTGACGACTCATAGCAATCCCTACTCCATTCCTATTCCTATTTATTCCTGTATACCAAATCTTATATCCCCAAGGTTCTATCACTTTAGCTTTCTCACCTACCCATTTGGTCTCTTGAAGACATAAAATATCAATCTTTCTCCTACACATAACATCTACTAACTCTACCAACTTACCAGTTAAAGACCCTATGTTCCAAGTGGCTAACCTAATTTTATGGTCTTGGACTAACTTCTTTACCCCCACCCGTCCAACAAAGTGAGGGAACCCTTGCCTATTTGACACCACACCCGGGCGCCGGTGTGACGCGTCGCTTCTGGGCGACGACCTAGCAACCCTTGCACATTTATCACTGCCTCCGGGCCTAGAGAGTACAGCGCGTCGCTCAGTAGGGAACGCCCCAACGAAATTCTCATATTGGTTCATTTTCATAGGATATGACAAAGTTTTTATGCTGGCTGTCACAGGCCTACCGCAACCCTCCTCCTTTATCCGGGCTTGGGACCGGCAGTGTATAACTACACAGGCGGAGTTCATAGGTCATTGTTGGTAAAATACATAATTACTTATTTTTTAGTTTATTATATAGTTGCATGTTTTCTTATCTTGCAATACTCATTTTTTTGATACTTGCGCTTCAATGCCTTAATGCTTACACCTGGCTTCATCGAGGCTGTAACGCTTTGCCTCGTATCAACGCCTTTAACAACCTTGATCTTATTCATATTAAAAGTTACCTATATGGCACGTTAAATTAGAGAAAGAGAGTAGGAAAATCTTGCCATATTGAAGTTAATCAGTTGTGGTTTAGTTAATGCAACATCTGTTGCTTATATGACCTAAGGGTTCGGGTCCACCAATATTAGTTCGGGTTGGGTATAATCGGTCTGGGACATCGGGTCAGGTATACTCTACCCGCTTACACCCTTATTATGACTCCCCCTTTGCCCCCGTTTTGTGTCCAACCTAAGAAAAAATTGTGGTTTCTGTCCTTTGAAAACTGAAGTGAAAAAAATGACTTGGTAGATCTTAGGGTTTCCAGGGATTATCAAATGAATTACAAGCATGGTTGTGTCTCTGTGTATTTCAAGCCGTTCTTCCCTTCATTTGTATCTCTGCCTCTAGTGATCTCTTTTGGTTGGCAGTTACAAGGACTGCTCCGGAAAAGTGGGTTAGGCTGCACTGTGTCAATATCTTGAACATGTTTAATGAGTTGTTTCCCAAACAGATGGGCCTGAAGAGGACTACCAGACTGTATTCTCTTGGTGCCATGGACGGCCAAATCTTGATCGTCTCTCCGAGTTTCATGGTTTGCAACCAGAGATTCTGGTTCGGTTACGTCTTTATCTCTTTTCATCTTCGACATGGTCGAATGAGCAAGTTCCCAATACCCTGCCCCAAAGGGGTTTGGCCTAGTGGGATGGGACTTAGGCCGCTAGGCAGGTAATCTAGGTTTAAATCCCATGAGTGTCACCCTTTGCACAAGCTGAAGCGTGGCAACTCCCTGGGGGCAAGGGGTAAAGCCCATGGAGTTTTACGCTGTCAGGACAGTGACCGTAAGTATGGCAGGTAGAGCCAGCATGGCTAGGTCTCTGATCCTTGTGGTGGTTTCTCCATATAAATTTCAGAAAAAAAAAGTTCCTAATACCCTACTTTGGTTGAAACATGGTTTTTGTGGTCAGATTATGGGTGCTCGCTTAGTGAACCTTGTTCTTTGCAATCATGAGTTTGGGAGAAGATTCTGGAAACCTGGGAAAGATACTTCTCTTAACAAGCAGAAACACTATCTGATTCTTTGCTGGAGTTGGAGCTAAAGGATGCTAAATGAAATGGGTGAAAGGGCTTGAATATGATGAGCTTCATGGTGTCTTCTTTCCATTTCTATTTAACGTTGATAGTATACTCTCGAAAATCAATTCAAAGTTATTTATGTTTCAACCTTCAAGAAAAAGTACTGGGTGTGCTCCTCGGTGGGTAGGGGGACATCAATGGTTTTACTTTTACCAACCAGAGGCCAGCCAATGTGCAGTCGGTGGTGGTGGTGGTGGGGTTTTACCTTTGGATTATAAAAAAAATAAAAAGTATTAGATTGTGGCAACACGAATTTGCAAAAAAAATACAAATATTGCCTGTTTTTTGAAGAATCATTACAATTTTATTGTGAGTATAATTCTTAATTATTGTGAAATTCTTGTTGGCATTGTTTCTACTCTTGCCCATCACCACGTTCTTCTTTATCCACAAAAGGAGAATAAAGAAAGAGAAATTTGCATCTACATGGTTGCTTGCTTGACTAATTCTTTCAAACCCCTCTCAGAATTGGGGATTGGGCCTGTGTTGTACGGTCTGCCCGTTTTTTAGGAAGGTCGACTGCATGTACTGTTTAATTGGAAAATCATGATTGCAAGTTGTATCAACTCATTTTGACCTCATAAATGTGGTAAATGGTTTCCAATCAAACATACCATCTAGATAACATCATAGGGCTAGATCCACCAAAAATTAAAAATATATAAATACAAAAACTCCTCATCAATTATATATATATATATAGCTAACCACTTTTTATAGCTAACTGCCATGCTTTCGAGTGTTTTTCTTAAATATGATCATACATATATGTTTTACATGATTCATTTTATAGGAATCAACTCTTGGATCATTATAAGGTTTAAAAATTTGACCGTCTAAATTTTCTTAATTATTCAAAGCTTAAAAATCACATTTTCCCACCAAAAAAACATGATCCAAATATCGTTTTCTAGTAAATTGACTACGCTAAACACATTTGTAAGGTCAGATTTAAATAATACATGAAGTAAACTCTTTGAAAGCTCGGTTAGCATGGCGGTTAGCAAAAAAAATGGTTAACAACTACCACCTTCTCTTATATATATGGGTTGGTGCTAAACCCATTTGGTGTTAAAGCACATGCTAAATAGATTTTTTTAGCTTTTTTCATTTTATTTTTAAATATTGACCATACAGATGTGACTTATGTACTTGATTTTATAGCGATCAGCTCACGAAGCCTTTGATTCTAACACATGGGTGGATTTTTATAAAGTTCAAAAAAATCAACTGTCCAAAATCTTTGCAATTTTTTTGCATCGAAAACACATGATCCAGGTATGGATTCTTAGCAAATCGATCATGCCCAACACATTTATAGGGCTGAAACTGCATAAAAAGCATCGGAAAAGCTGAAAAACTCTTTTAGCACGTAGTTTAGCACCAAATGGGTTTAGCACAGACCCATTATATATATAGGCCTCATTTCTCGTTTTGCCCCGTTCTGCCCTATAGGTTCAGTGTTTATGATAGTTCTGAATCATTAGATGTGTTTAGCATGACCGATTTAGAGGGAATCGACTCTTGGATCATGTTTTTTTGACGAAAAAACATGATTTTATGAGCTGGAAAAAATGGATACCTTCATAGGTATTGATTTTGGATCACCGGAAAAACTTGTATACAGGTCAGATTCCAGTGATCCAAATGTTGGTTCCCACTAAACAAAACCTATAGATCACACCGACCGTGTTAGATGTGAGAAAAAATACTTAAAACTATGATTTTTAAAGGGGTCTAACGATACCCAAGGAAAAAAAGGGCCTAAGGAATGCATTACCCATATATATAATGTTTTGGATTATGAATTTTTTATGTTTAGATGCATTTTTTAAAATGCTAAAAACCAACGACCTATAATACTTTATATTGTAAAGTTTTAAATGCATTGTGAACCATCTATTTTTCATGTTTCAAAAAATATGTCTATATGTCCTAAAGTCTTCATGTAAAGCATACTCCTTTCTAAATAAATTATATATGAGGTTTGATCGACCCGATGTTAAAGCATTAGACAATGTAAGTCATTCGATCATTGTTGGTTGTAGATTTTGGATCTTCCTTTTGTTTAACGTCCCACTTTCATATATATACCTGTAAGTTCAAACGGGTTTTCCTTCAAACTTGGTCGAATGTGCGGCATCTTTTTTTCTTTCAAAAATTTAAGAATTAGCGACTATTTTGAATGAGTTTTTCATTTTTCAGCTACCGCTAAATCTCACGAGCACACAAAAAAATAAAAAATGTCATTGTTTGATCTTGCGCAATCAACGGTGATGCTTCATATGACGTATCATCAAATACTATGGGTTACTATATATATGATAATCATGTGGTGCTCTTGTTGTACCTACTCCCACCTAATAGAAGCTTTAAATTTTCAAATTTCTTAAATTTTTTTTATCAGACCCCATAGATATGATCTATAAGCATCATTAAGTACAAAACAAGTTTTTGATCATGTGATTATAACATACATGTATGTATTTAAGACCTTTAAAAATCAACCGCTCACAATATATCAAAATTTCATAAAATCATATTTTTATGTCCAAAAAGCATCATTCAATGCATGATTCCTATCAAGTAAACTATGCCGAGTACATCCATATGGTTTAATTAAGAAGATACAACCTACAACCATGATTTCTAGTAAGTGAAAGTAGGTACTTCCAAAACACCTAGCATTATATATATATATATATATATATATATATATATATATATATATATATATATATATATATATATATATATATATATATATATATATATATAGAGAGAGAGAGAGAGAGAGAGAGAGACTAATGAGTAGGTATCAAATGAAATATGTTGAATGATACATGCTAAATGAGTTTTTCAGGGTTTTTTGTTTTATTTTTAAATTTTGACCATACAAATGATCTATGCACTTGATTTTATAGGGATCAGCTCCTAAAGTGTTAGATTCTGACACATGGGTGGGTTTTTATAAGGTTTGAAAACTCAACAGTCCAAAATCTTTATAAATTTTCGAGGCTCCAAATATCATTTTTTTTCATCGACAACACATGATCCAAGTGTGGATTCCTCATAAATCGACCACGCTCAACACACTTATGGGGTCAAAACTGTGGAAAAAACATCAAAATAGCAGAAAAACCCATTTAGCACATATCATTTAGCATATTTCATTCAGCACCTACAGAATCCACACCTCGATCATGTGTTTTTTATGAAAAAAATATGATATTTGGAGTCTTGAAAATTTACAAAGGTTTTGGACTGTTGATTTTTTGAAACCTTATAAAACCCACCCATGTGTCGGAATCGGACACTTAAAGAGCTGGTCCTTATAAAATCAAGTATATAAATCACATCTGTAAGCTCAGAATTTAAAAATGAAACAAAAAAAACATGAAAAGCCCATTTAGAATGTATCATTTAGCACCTACCCATTACACATGTGTGTGTGTATATATAGAAAAAGTGGTAGTTGCTTAATCCATAGGTGCTTAAACAAAACACACTCACGTTGAGCACAAGTAATGTGAGAATAATAAGGAAGAATATTCAAACTCGTGATTTTAATGTGGTTCGGATCTAATTGATCCTACATCCATGAACCCTCACCTCAATGCTCAATGGTGACGGTCAATCTTTATTATTGTTTATATAGAGCATATAATAGTGTCCACTTTCATATGGGACACTGATAAGATCAGATAACATGATAAGATCGGATTTCTTGGAGTCCTCTCTTAGAGAGAGTAATTTGATTTGGACGTTTTCTGAGAGAGTCCAGATCAAGGACTCCTTGATCTTTATCTCTGCAAGCCTTATCTTGTAGAGATCGACCTTCTGGATCCTTCTTGGATTCAGAACTGGTGTCAGCTGCTAAATCCATGTGTGTACTATAACATCCTCCGGCAAATGCAATGGCCCAGGGTGGACATTGAGTTTGGATTTGAAGAGCTAAGATCACGGGACCGAAAGAGCTTTGGTTAGAACATGGCAATCTGCTCTGACGAGGGAATGTGAGATACTCTAAGTTTACCCTTGGCAATGTGATCCGAGACAAAATGCACATCAATTTCAATGTGCTTGTTGCGGCTATGAAGAACAAGGTTCAGAGCCATG
The DNA here is from genome assembly GCF_984573655.1 of Nuphar pumila. Lineage (NCBI taxonomy): Eukaryota > Viridiplantae > Streptophyta > Magnoliopsida > Nymphaeales > Nymphaeaceae > Nuphar > Nuphar pumila. The sequence continues at coordinate 114,732,496 of NC_143252.1, read as the reverse complement.
TAACAGAGACATTATCACACCATAGCGTGTGCGAAGACCGAATAAAAACACTTAGTTCTTGAAAGAGAGCATGAACCCAGAAGATTTCTGCAGCAGCATTGGCAACGACTCTATATTCGGCTTCAATGCTGGAATGAGCCACAACGTGTTGCTTTTTTTAGCTCCAAGAGATAATATTTGGCCCAAGAAAGACAACATAATCAAACGTAAACTTGCGGTCATTAGGAGAACCAACCCAGTCAGCATTAGAGAATACAAAAAGTATAGTGGAAGTGGACGACCAAAGCAAGAGCCTACAGTGGATGGTTTTCTTGAGATAATGAAGAATTTTTTTTACGACACTCTAATGATCAATGGTTGGTTGATGCATATATTAACAAACCCGATTCACTGAAAAGCAAGATCAGGACAAGTAAGAGTCACATATTGTAGGGCACCCACCACACTGCGATAGTGTGGGATCATGAAACGAAGGGCCATCAGCGGTCAATTGTGCAGATGGAGCCATAGGCGTGCTGATAGGTTTGGTATCAAGCGTCCACGTTTTGTATAAAATGTCAAGGATATACTTCCACTGAGAGAGAAGGCCAGCTAGCTACACAACTTCAATACCCAAAAAATAATGTAGTGGCCCAAGATCTTTCAAAGCAAAACACTGATGCAAGCACCGGATGAGAGACCGAATAAACAAAGTTGAACTCCCTATAACAAGGATGTTATCAACATACACAAGTACATAAGCTTTTAAGTTCGCTTTTCACAAAATGAAGAGCGTGGCATCAGCTTGGGATTCCACAAAACCATTGTTGACAAGAACAGTGCTTAAGCATTGGTACCATCCTCGAGGGGCATGCTTGAGGCCATAGAGAGCTCGATTGAGCTTACACATGATGAAAAATTTTGGGTTCCTGAAAACCAGGTGGTTGTTCCATGTACATGTCTTCATGAATGAAACCGTTAAGGCATTGTAAACATCAAGTTGATAAACATGCCACTTGCGACTAAGAGCTACTGATAACACGGTATGAACGATGGGTGGTTTTACAACAAGACTGAAGGTTTCAAAGTAGTCAATACCTTCCTCTTAATGGAAGTAGTTCACAACAAGATAGGCTTTATAGCTCTCAAGAGAGCCATAGACCTTCTGTTTAATACGATGAATTCATTTATACCCAATGAGATTCTAGGATAGGTCAGGAGGAATCAAGGTCCAGGTCTTGTTCGTGAGAAGTGCTAAGAATTTGGTGTGAATGGCATCACGCCAGTGGGGCTGAGAGTATGCTTGATTAAAGGTGGTGGGTTCAATATTGGTGAAAAGTTCGGAGAAAAGGGCGACGGGAAGAGGGTGCTTGATAGCTTGGAAAAGCTTAGGTTTAAAAGTGTTATCCTGCAAATGAGTAATAATATGATGAGTGTGCAGGGGAGGTGCAAGGTCGAGTAAGGAGGAAGGGCAGCACGTCAAGGTCAGAGGGTCATCCAAGCTAGACGATAAAGAAATTGCACTAGGGAGCTAGAAGAAGAGACAAGGATAGTGGATGTGGGACAAGGTGGCACAAGTAAGGGGATGGGAAGAGGATGCATGAGTGACACCAGTTTTGTGTATGGGACAGTGGTTTTGAAACAGAAAAGAATTCTCATCAAAGATGACAAGACGAGAAACAACAATCGTTTGGGTTGTGGGGTTGAAACACAGATATCCATGATGATTGGGACTATAACCAATAAAAATATAATGGAACGATTTATAAACTAACTTGTGAGCCCTACATGGTCTAAGGTATGAGTAACAAGTGCAGCCAAAAATTTTAAAGAATTTATAATTTTGTGACAAAAAGGGATTCAATGGGAGATTTGTAAGAGAGGTTGGTGGTGGGTAGACGGTTAATCAAATAAACGGCTGTGGAGAATGCATAAGACCAAAATTGGGTCGGGACATGGGCGTGAGACATAATAGAGAGACCTGTTTTGACAATAGGTTGATATTTACACTCAGCAAACCCATTTTGTTCCTGAATATGAGGATATGATACACGATTTTCAATGCCAAGTGTAGTAAGGAATAAATCTAGGGCCTTATACTCGCCTCTGCCATCAGTTTGCAAGAACTTAATTTTTGTGCCAATAATGTTCTCAACATACGCATTAAATTTTGAAAATATGGATGCCACATTAGATTTATTTGTCATAAAAAATATCCAAATAAACCGAGAAAAACCATCCATAAAACTTAGATAATATCTAAAACCTTTAGTTTTAAGGACTGGGCAGGTCCCCACACATCAGCAACAATTAAATCTAATGGTTTAGAAACTTGATGCATGCTTGGACAAATGGGAATTTTATCACGTTTCCCTTTTTGACACACATCACAGAGGCTAGGAGCAATCTAATGAATAAAAGGTAACTGAAATTTAGAGAGAACGTGTTGGACAGTTCTCAAAGCCGGATGACCTAACCGACAATGCCACTATGAGATGGTTGCATGTTCTCCAACATGAGCTTCCTTATTGGGGATGAGTTGGACGTGGTACAATCCATTCTTGGTTGTTTCCTCATAAAACTTGTTTTCTCATGACCAAGTCCTTGACACAACAATGAGATGGGTGAAAGTCAAAAATAACATTGTTATCTTGAGCAAATTTTTTAATAGATAACAGTGGCTTCTTAATTTGAAGAACATGTAATATGTCTTGCAAAACAAATTTTGTTCCATCATTAGAATAAACAGAATTGCCAATGTGAGAGATAGGCAAGCATGTCTCATTACCAACTTTATATGTATCATTGCCTTGATAATCAGAATAAAGTGCTAGAGAGCTCAAGTCTGGCGTCATGTGGTGTGAAGCACCTAAATCAATTGAACCAGCCATCACTTTTGAGGTAGATACATGATATGTCATGGGTGATGCCTCATAGGTGGTGTCTTGCTGAAGTTGGCAACATTGATGGGCCAAGTGATTTGGTTTTTCACAGTAATGGCAAGTATCTTCAGGAGTGTATTGATTGTAGAACAGTCCACCTTGGCGTATACGACCACAGCCTTTAAAACAACCAACCTGATGAAAATTTTTGCCACATCCTCAACTAAAATTGTTATTAAAATTATTATTGGACCGTGTGTTGAAATTTGCTTCTGGCGCAACATCATGATTGAATGAGGTTGATTCAATTGTGTGCTTCAGATAAGAGCATACTATGAATCTTATTGTAAAATATGGGATTTGGTTTTTCACAGTAATGGCAAGTATCTTCAGGAGTGTATTGATTGTAGAACAGTCCACCTTGGCGTATACGACCACGGCCTTTAAAACAACCACCCTGATGAAAATTTCTGCCACATCCTCAACTAAAATTGTAATTAAAATTATTATTGGACCGTGTGTTGAAATTTGCTTCTGGCGCATCATCATGACTGATTGAGGTTGATTCAATCGTGTGCTTCAGATAAGAGCATACTATGAATCTTATTATGGATATGGGATCTGAACGAGTAGATATTGAAACTTTGAAGGTCGCATACTCAGGAGGAAGGGTTAGTAAAATAAACAGAACCAGATCTTCATCTAAGATAGGTTTGCCTGCCATAGGCAGCTGGTGGGTGATGGAGTAAGTTTTGAAAAAGCTCAACAATGTTTTTTTCTCCTTTTTGGAGTATATGCAGCTGCAAGCCTGCAATACTCGTGATTGAGAGTGGGCTTAATACATTTCTCTCAAGGTTTCCCATACCTCGAATGGGGTTTTCAGCCCGACCATTGAATGGATAGGTTCAGTTAAGGAGGAAATGAGCCAGCTATGGAAGAGTTGGTCTTGGCATTGTCATTTGATAAACTCAGGGTTCAGTACTTGTTTTCCTCGTGTGATGAAAGTGGTTTGGATCCATCAATCAAACCATATATATCATACGAAATCAATAGTGGGATGGATTGTGATTCCTACACCAAATAGTTGTCTGAAAACTTGGCATTTAGGAAGTATTGTAAAGTAGTTAAAGCAGGTGAAATAGAACTTACCTATGAATTTTGACTGAATGGTGCTGCCGTGATGCCCAAGCGTTGCTCTGATAACATAAACAAACACAAGTAACGTGAGAATAATAAAGAATAATACTCAAAATTATGATTTTAACATGGTTCGGATCTAATTGACCCTACATCCACGAACCCTCACCTCAAAGCTCAATGGTGAGGGTCGATCTCCATTATACCGAGCATACAATAGTGTCCACTTTCATATAGGACACTGATAAGATCAGATTACATGATACGATAAGATCAGATTTCTTGGAGTCCTCTCTTAGAGAGAGTAGTTTGATTTCGACGTTTTCTGAGAGAGTCCAGATCAAGGGCTCCTTGATCTTTATCTCTGTGAACCTTATCTTGTAGAGATCAACCTTTTGTATCCTTCTTGAATTCGGATCTGGTGTCAACCGCTGAATCGTTGTGCGGTACTCTAACAAGGCAGAACCTACTTGTTTATTAACTGAAAATCAAACAAGCTACATATTTACAAGGGAAGTCCGATCTTTGGTCACCATATGGAACCTGTGCTTTATCAGTCGTGATGGAAAAGACGTCACCCATGTTGGTGGGAGTCTCAACCATTTGGTTCACAGAAAATAGCATTGCTTCTGCGTTTGAAGTGCGTCGTCGTTGCAAACGATCTGATCGACTTACTGTTCCAGCCTTCAGATCACGGTTTGGAGGCTTTGACGAAACAAATGCACCTGATTTGTATCGACGACGAGTATGACCTTGGGCCGATGCAATGGGCTTGAGCGCATCATCATCCGTTCTCGGTGGCTGGATTTCTTTATCTGCTTGTGGGTCTGCTGAAAACACGAGATCAAGAGGAGACTCCATTGAATCCACGTTGGACGAGGTTCCCGCTAATATGGCTGCGGAAGCAACGGCTGTGGCCGCATGGGACGACCTTGCGTATATTGTGGAACGTGGGCAGTTAGGCTACTGTTCTGGCCTCTGAGTCTGACCGTTCGCCGGCGCAGGAGGAACTTCCGACCGCTGCACACTATCACCGGAGGAAGGGAATCCCCTCAGAGGCGTCGGTGTGATGATCAGGAGAGGATGCACCCAGTTGTCAGGTTAATGCAACTGTTGCTTATGACCGCTGGGACCTTGCATTCTGTCCAACCCAAGAAAACTCCGGTTCCTGCATTTTGAAAACCTAAATTTACAAGTAATTTTTTGCACCATCATGCTCTCTTCTTGCTCAGGTCTGGCGCGCTTTATTGACGGTTTGCCTCTGAGAGTGCAAATAATAGCTGAGCAGCGAGTAGATCTTAGGATTACCAGTGACTAACTAATCAATTACATGCATGGTTGCATGTCTGAGTGTATTTTGAGCGGTACTTTTTCTGTATCTGCGTCTCTACCTTTAGGGTGCGTTTGATACCCGCACAGGGACAGCCCAGTCCCTGCCCAGGTGATGTCCCGTTGATACATGCACCAAGCGTTATAACGCATCAGTGTGGGGGTGCGACTGGTCAGTACCAGACAGACGCTGCATGTTCTGCCCATGCAGTGTTTTTCTGGTGTATCAAACGCCCATGCGGTCCAGTGCATCAAACACACCCTTGGAGATCTCTTCTGGCTCGCATAATAACCCTCTCGGCTGACGTTAAGTGCCTTTTAGCAACCATTTACCTTATGTTCCAGTTGGTAGCTCTTGACACGCGCGCGCACACACACACACAGAGAGTAACAAAATCAAGGAAAACAAGAACTCAACACAAGCAATATGCATCTTGCTTCACAACCTGTCTCGTGGAGCCAACTATCCAAAAATTGAACAGGCCCCACACTCCACAAGCACTTAATAATGGTTAAGATAACGTTACACCTAAAGATCAAGCAAGTTTTGATTAGTAGTATGTAACTTGTGTATACAAAATGTCCTGCTGGTGCAGGGACCCACTACAAAACTCAGAGTAGGACTAGCAAGACGCATCAAATGTAGTCCATCTATTTACACTGAAGAATGTACAATGCATCACAATACACGGACCTAACATCTACCGAAGTATGAGAGCAGTGTCTGTTGATTGTGCACACCACTCTTTCCATCACTTTTTCTTTTCATGGGAGGCTGAGATTTGTCTTTAGTTATGTCACCCATGCTCAGAGGACTCTGGTAAACCACACCCTTTGACACATTATTATCAAAATCAGCAAAGGACTGCTCAAAGTCCCGTTTGGTACCACATTTTTCAGCTTCTTCTATGAGTTCAGAGGCTTCTGAGGCATCATGATCTGAAGCAGTCATGTTTTCGCTTTCTTTGGTGTTGGCATTCTCTTTCATGTTCTTACAATCAGAATCTTCGGTCAAAAATTGTGTGCAAGGTTCAGATGCCTTGCTCTCAAGTTTGTGCTTGGAGAAGAGTGTAGCTATTGCACCTTTCTTATCATGTTTTAACTGAATCTGCAACTAATTGATCAAAAAATATATAAGATTAGTTAGCTAACTTAACAGCATAAGATACACATCTTAGGAAAAGTGTTAATTTGTGAATGTGTTCATCATTACCTCTTTGATGCAGTCTGGTCCATTAAATGATGGTTTACCCATCATCGCAGTCACTGGATACCATACCTTTTGGCAAAACAGAAGAATGACTATAAAGTTAGAAAACATGTTACTTTATAATCATTTGCACAATAGTTGACAAATTACTTTTAAAGATACAATTATGTACTAAGTTTGAAAAAGATAAAAAGGGAAAACATATAGAACACAGGATACCATACCTTTTGGCAAAACAGAAAATATCACCAGGCAGATAGAGAATATATATCACTATATAACCATTTCATCGGCAGTTGACAACATTGTTTTAAAGATACAATTACATACTAGGTTGTCTGTCACTGAAACTTTAGGACATTAGCTGGACTTGGACAACTTGAAAGGACTAAAGGCATTACTTGGCCCAAGTTCCTAGGTCCTATGGTTTGCAAGTCTAAATCAAGCATGCTATGTTGAACAAATGAAAAGAGCTATTTATAGCTAGAGATGATCGATAATGTAAAGCTACCTAAAGGTAGAGATTGTAATCTTGATTCAAGCAAGCTGATTACCAGATCAGTATCTTCATACGGCTGAAGCATGCTCACAACTTTAGCAGAACTATTTAGCCATGCATCCTTACTGTCATTGTCTCCAAATATTACAGGCATCCTATCTGCAATACAGTTTAAAAGAATCTTAAAACAGTTCAGAATACTTGTAGAGATCTGCTGCATTTTTCATACTGATACAAACATGAAAAATAGAAGAACAAACAGCTTATTTTTAGTTCATTTTTCAGGCACGCAACCAAAAACCTTCAGGCAGCCAAAAAAGAATGTCAATCTTAAATAAAGGAACCAGAAAAAAGAAAGAATTATCAGCCTGGAATCAGTAACAATCAGATAAAAGATTGCGACTGAGATGGGCTATAGAAAACAGTAACAATGGCCACTGAGATATATGGGAGCCAATTATACGTAAAGAATCGTCGATCAATTTCCAATTCTGAATCTAGTACCTATATTTCCCAAGTTTTAATAGCTTGCAAGTTTCTACTATAACTTTTATGAACTTTTGTGACTAAAACTGCATTAACTTGATGGCCTTGTTAAAAGGCTCATACCTGCTTAAACTAATACTTTTGAAGGAAGTCAGCATATGGACAAGATTGTTAGAGAGAAAAAAACTTCAAAATCTTCATTTAAGCTGCTTCAACTTTCTTTTTCTTCCGAATACTTTTTTCTTTTTTTACTTCACCTTAACTCATAGTAGGTGCAAAAGATTGATTCAGGTTTGCATGATTTTGTTTCTTCAGTTTGATATTTTCCTTCTACTTTTCCCTTGTGTGTACATGCCTTCTTAAACCATTATCATTAAGGTGTAACATAAGAATAAGAACCATAGCACCCAGACTGTTAATAGAACATGCTAATATCATGTTAGTATCCAATGAACAACCCAGTGTTGTTAAAAGCACACCTCAAGGAGCAAAAATCATGCCTCATCTCAAGGCGAGGCCTTTCTGCCTTGAGGCATGCGGGTAAGGTGCAATCAACCTGAGGTGTGCACCTCATAGGCATTGAGACGCGTGCCTCAGGTTACTTGGGTCGAATGGCCATCAAATGCCCCGTTTGACCCAAATTTAATATGGTAAAGGGGGAGAGGCTCGATGAGTTAGGGCTCTCTCTCTCTCTCTCTCTCTCTCTCTCTCTCTCTCTCTCTCTCTCTCTCTCTCTCTCTCTCTCTCTCTCTCGAAAGAATAAGCAGGAGGCCCTCCAGGTACATACCCCATGTAATGAAATACAATAGGAATATGCACAATACAAGAGGCAAAAATAAGAGAGAGGTGCATACATACAATGCCATAATAGGCAATACACAAGAGCCACAAAAGGGCACGTACAAAGAGCACAAGAAATACACCAACACAAGCCACTAAAGCACTAGAAAGCACATAAAAATTAAAGTAATTATTATTACTAAAATGCTTAAGAAAAGCATAAGAAAAATGTGTGGAGCATCCCACACACAACACACACACACACACACACACACAGATATATATATATATATATACAAAGAAGGGAAGGAGGAGGCTTGCTCAATTTGTTCGATTGTGCTTATTTTCATGATGAATATGTGGTTAATGTCTTGAGCTTATCAAAAGGAACTTCATGTTGTTTAACGGGAAACTGAATCATTGGGTGCTTTTAAGGTTAACTGAACAAAACGCACCTTGTGATCTGGATAGTGTGCCTTCCATGATGTACACCTTATGGAGGTGAAAAAGGCTCCACAAACTCGATTTGGAAGTAAGGCCCTGCCTTCCAAATATGCTGAGATATTGCTTCTTGAAAACAAAAATGAAAATGTTTGTTGTTTGTTTTGTAATGCCTTGACAAATTTTTAATTGAAAAAACAAGTTTAAACTTTTTTGTTTGTGAGACTAAGTGTAGATATGGATTATTATGTGTGATTTTAATAGTTTAATAAAGCTAACTTTTTAAGCAAGCATGCATGAAAATAGTGTTTTAATATGTTTCGGTATTTATTTGAGATTTTCTATTTCTTATTGGATGTTGCTTCATCAATAAAGCATATCCTTATTTATTTATTTTTTAGTTTTTAAAAATATATTTTATGCAACCGATAAAGCAAGATTTCAAATCAGGCATAACATTAGGGATGGCAGCGGAGCAGGGCAGATGCGGGGGACAAGGTCTCCACCTCCACCCCGTCTCAAAATTCTGCCCTCCATCCCCACACAGGTTTTGATTTTAACCTCCATCGCCAACTCTATCTCCAGTCCGAACGGGGGGGGGGGGGGTATTTTAATTATTTTATTAATGGGGATCGGGGATGGGGCGGGGCGGGAGAACACATAAGTCCATCCCCGCATGGGTTTTGATTTTAACCTTCATTCCCGCCTTCATCCCCGTCCAAACAGGGCCAGGCGAGGTGAGACAGAGCGGGCTCTGTTTCATGACATCGACATGAGTAAGCTTATGTACATATGAAGTGCAAAAGGAGTCTTCATGTTCTCTGGTAAAGCATGCATCTACGAAAAGGCTATAGGTGCAGATGGCTAAGAATGGAATACATAAGACAACAATTTCAGGTCAAAACAAAAACAATGAATCCTCTAATCATTCCATCAATATTAGCAACAAGCCAATAATGATGTGGTATAGCGCCCAGTAAAAATATCAAGCAGAACCATCTATGTGGAACAAAATTGACTTAGTCAAATTATGAGGGCAATGAATGGGCTGTACCAAGGTTTCTGCAGGCACAACTCTATTGACCAAAAGAATGGGTTTAAGGGTAGACTGAAATCCGTCCATGAAGGTCATATACCACACAGAAACTGGTAAGATGTTGCAAAGAGGGTGGTCTAACCAGGTAGAACTTTAAGAGTACAATCTAGTTCGATACCAGCACCTTTAGCAGATGGGAATGAAGATCACCACAAACCTGTATATAAGCTCAAACCAGGACCAAGATGTTGCAGCACAATGAGTAATGTAGCAGAAAAAAGAAGCATTAAAACGAACCATGAAGCCATTCCAAGGCTGATGAACAGCGAGTCGTCAAAATGGTAAATGTATGGATGACCTCTCCTGCAAGTTACCAATGCAATCTAGTTTAAGCAATCTTATTTTTAATAGATCTCATGCAATCACAATAAATGATAGATGTTCTACATAAGTGCTCAACAAGACTCATACATGAATAACTTCTGTCATAACAAAAGTCCTCAGAAGAGGAAGCAAAATTAAAATTAAAAAATAAACACTCAGGGAACACTATATATATATATATATATATATATATATATATATATTCACAGTGCAGTCCCAAATTCCAGGGCACTGGGAAGAGGCAAAGTGGATATGGTCCTAAGTTCCTAACTTTCTACCTTTGGAACGAAGTGGCCACTCGTAGAACTTGAACTCATGCTTCCATGCTGAGAGCCCATTACCATGGCCCCAAGCAATGGCCTCATAGATACATGTATACATACAAACATAGACACATACATTCGCATGTGTTTGTCTGTATATGTATCACAGTCACCAATATCGCCGATATTTTGCAAATATCGCTGATATTATCAGCAATTTCAAGGTTGCCGATAATATCAAGAATATATCACGATATTTTCAAAATATTGTCTGTAATGTTTGTGAATTTTGTCATATAAATAAACCTAAATTTTATCGCCAGAATGTATATAGGAGTATTTTTACTTTTGAATTGGATTTTTTTTATTATATCCTGGATATCTTATTCGGATCTTCGATATCGGATCCTGGATATCTTATTTGAATCTTCAATGTCGGATCCTGGATATCTTATTGGGATACCTGATATTAGATCCAAGATAATTTATTCAGATCTTCAAAGTCAGATCCTGGATATCTTATTTGGATATCTAATATTAGATCCCGGATATCTTGTTCGGATCCTTGATATCTTAATTGGATTTTTATATTGAAATCGCAATGGTCCAATTAGATCTTTGATATTGGATCCATGACATTTTAATTGATCCACGAATTTTAATCGGATCTTGGATTTAGGACCTTTTAAAATGAGTCTCAGAAAAATTTGGGTCTTTGGATGGACCAGAATAATCCTAATATGGATCCAAAAACATAAATGGATCTTGGGTCTCCGTGAAGTAGATCCAATCAAATATATATATATATATATATATATATATATATATATATATATATATATGTCACAGGGATTCGGCTAGCAGGGTGCCGCACCCGCGTCGACGCGACTCGACGCGGGTGCGTGTGCGGGTGCGGCACCGGGTGCGGTCAACCCTATCCTGGGTGCGTTGACCGCACCCAGGATCATTTTGGTCCATTCTTGTTTTGGATTTATTTTTTTTTAAAAAAAATTGCCCAAATGGGCTGCGAAATTTTTTTTAAAAAAAGTAATGCTGACAGCAGCAGCAGCTGTCAGAACAGCTGCAGCAGTCTGCTGACAGCAGCTGCTGACAGCTGCTGTCAGCCGCAGCAGCTGTCTGTCAGCTGACAGAGCTGCTGACCCCCTTGATATATATATATATATATATATATATTTTACATTTTTGCCCCTGCCGCACCCCCGCACCCCCGCACCCGGGTTTTTTGGAAGTGCCGAATCTCCGCACCCGAACCCGCACCCGCACCTGCACCCGCACCCGCACCCGCACCCATGTGACAGATATATATATATAACAAATCACGATTTTTTTAGCTCACGCCATCACGAGTTGGGGCGTTGCAAAATTGAAAAACAAAATAGGTATATGACTCGTGCTTGGCAAGTGATGTTAGTGCACGTCACCTTGTGTTGGGACGCTTCAAGTTTGAAACCCAATTGGGTTGGATTACAAATCGGGTAGAGGCCTGCCGAATAAAGCCTGTCTTATTTTAAAAAGAAAAAAATAAGTAAATAAATAAAGAACGCAATACAAGGGGGGGCGTGAAGCTTCTCCACTCACACGCGCTAGCACTACAAGAAAAAACGTTGTTAGCGACGGAATATTTCCGTCGGTAGTTAGCGACGGATTAACGAGCGAAAAACATTTGTCGCTATAATGAACGAAGCTTACGAAAACAGCGACGGAATATAGTCCGTCGCCAAGTCCGTCGCTAATTAGCGACGGCTTTTGCGACATATTGTTTTGTCGTTATGACCGCACCATTTGGTGACAGCGTTTGCGACAAAAGCTATTCTGTCGCTAATTAGCGACGGACTCGGCGACGGAATATAGTCTATCGCTCGTTTCGTAAATTTGATTTACGTTGGCTTAGCGACGGAATTAATCCGTCGCTAATTTTCGAATAACCCTAATCCCAAACAACTTTTCATTTTCTTCTTTCGCTGCTCCCGCCGTTCGCCAGTCCCACTCCCGCCGTTCGCCGGTCCCACCATGCGCCGATCCCACCGTCCGCAGGCCCCGCCGCCCGGAGACAGGTAAACGCGCGTTTTCCGGCAGGGGGTTCCGACAGGAGGTCGACCCCCTGCCGGAAACGAAGGGGGTCGACCCCCTACCTTTCCGGCAGTAACCCCCTGCCTTTCCGGTAGGGGGTCGACCCCGGTGGAACAGGCAGGCAGGCGACCCCCTGATGTTCCAGCAGGGGGTCGACTCACTGGCGGAAAGGTTGGGGGTCGACCCCCTGCCCGAACAGGGGGTCAGTTAACCCCCTATGTTCCGTAAGGGGGTTAACCCCCTATGTTCTGTAAGGGGGTCGACCCCCTGCCGGAACAACAGGGGAGTTGACCCCTTGCCGGAACAGCTTCTTTTTTTTTGTGACTTCATTTTAAAACAGCGTTTTTTTGTGCAGATTTTTCAACGGAACCAGATCGTGCTCAACCACCTGTGGTAAGTAAGTGACAAAAACAATGCAAATCGGGTAAATACCCGTGGTGAGTAAGTGATGCAAGCGTATCACATATTATTTAATTTATTAGATATAACATTTTATTGTTCACACACTCACTTAGTTGTTGATATTTAGGGTTGCTTTGTTGGAGTTCGGAGATCATGCTGAGCATGATTTTAATGTATGAATATGGAAGTGTTCTTATTTTTTGAGTACGGAGTCCATGCTAGGCATGGTAGTAGTTAGTGGGATATTGAAGTGTGTTTGTTGCAGGTACATGTTTGAGATTTGTTTGATATGAATTATTTCGATGTATTGCAATGTTTGATGTGATTGTATCCATGCTTACATGTAGTTACTTTCAATTTGATTATGTGTACCATGTGAAATTGTATACTGAAAGCATGCTTCAAATGAATGTATCGTGTCATTAATAGTTTGCACATGAAAATATTAAGTTATCAATGCATGCATCAAAATTCTTGTTATTGTATGACATCATATATTGCATGATAAATTTGATATTTTCTTCATCGTAGCATTCTGATTGTTCTCTTTTAATTCGTTAGGCTATTATTCGTAACATCATAAGAAAATGACTACAAACCGTGAATAGATGTACCGTAGGATAGTGGACAATGAGTTATCGCATGAATATATGGATGGTGTTGACAGTTTTATTGAATTTGCAACGGCAAGTGTCAGTACAGTGGATCACACAGGTCAGATTAGGTGTCCCTGCAAGATTTGTAAGAATAATCGATTTATAGAATCTCATAGCGTTAGACATCACCTATACAGGAAGGGTTTTGTGAGTGATTATCAGAACTGGACGTTTCATGTAAAAGAATTTAGAAACGATTTTGATGCACGGGTGAATATGGTGCACGATAATCCATATACGAATTTGATAGTTGATGCCGCAGAAACAGAACTGGGTTCTGCTATGAGTTCTAGTGATGTAAAACTGTCGTAGATGAAGAATCATCAAACGATGCAGCTAGTAGATTTTATGATTTACTTAAAGATGCTGATGAGCCACTTTGGAACGGTTGCGAGAGTCACACTATCTTTTCTGCAGTTCTTCAACTAATGAATTTGAAGTCTGAGTATAATTTGAGTCAATCATGTTTTGACCGTTTGTGCATGATTGTGAAGAGTATGTTGCCCAAAGATAAGAAATTGCCACAAAATTTCTATCGTGCGAAAGTTATGATCAACGCTCTAGGTATAGGTTACAAAAAGATTGATGTTTGTCCAAATCACTGCATGTTCTATTTCAAGGAGCAGGAAAACAACATATCATGCCCGTCATGTGGGCATCATCGGTTCAAGCCAAAGACAAGAGGCAATAGTAGCACGAGATCAAAGGAAGTTTCATACAAGTCGCTCTGCTACTTTCCTATCACTCCTAGATTGCAGCGATTGTATATGTCTTCAAGGACAGCTAAACACATGAGATGGCATGCAAATAAAGTTCGACACGATGAAAACAAGATCACGCATCCTGTTGACGCTGAAGCTTAGAAGCACTTTGATCGTACTCATCAGAACTTCGCAATGAAAGTGCGAAATGTTAGACTCGATCTATGTACAGATGGATTTAATCCATTTGGGGGTAGATCAACTTCATACTCATGCTGACCAGTATTTGTAACTTCATACAACCTTCCACCAAACATGTGTATGAAACGTCCAAATCTTTTCTTGTCTCTGTTGATCCCTGGTCCGACCTCAGCTGGCCAAAATCTTGATGTATATTTAAGGTTATTGATTGATGAACTAAAAGTACTGTGGGATGACGGTGTTATCACGTATGATGCCCACAAAAAACAAAATTTCAACATGAAGGTCGTTGTTCTATGGACAATCAGTAACTTCCCTTGCATATGGTATGCTATCTGGTTGGAGCACACATGGGAGGTTGGCATGTCCGTACAGCATGGAGGATTCAAAAGCTTTTAAATTGAGGCATGGAAGGAAGTCTTGCTGGTTTGAGTGCTATCGTCGATTTCTACCCAGCGATCATCCGTTCCGACGACAAAAGAATGTGTTTAAAGCAGGCACAACTGAAACAGAAGGTCCATCCTCAAGATTGTCTGGCATAGAGATTCTAAGAAGATTGCGATACTTTCTAGATGTATTAACAGATGCCCGCAGTCCTACACCCTTCCGTGGATTTGAGGAGGATCACAATTGGACGAAGAAATCTATTTTTTAGGAACTACCGTATTGGCCGACCCTATTGATAGGGCATAATTTGGATGTGATGCATGTGGAGAAAAATGTGTTTGATAATGTGTTCAATACAGTAATGAATGTTAAAGGAAAAACAAAGGATAATCTGAAAGCCCGTATGGATTTAAAATTAATATGTAAAAGACCAGAATTGAAACTCAAAGAGTATAATGGCAAAGTACTGAAACCAAAGGCAAAGTGCGTGCTCGGACCTTATCAAATAAAACATGTATGTCAATGGTTGAGACAATTGAGATTTTAAGATGGATATGTCTCTAACATTGCTCGGGCTGTGAAGATTGACGATGGACAGTTATATGGTTGAAGAGTCATGATTGTCATATCTTTATGCAACGATTGATACCCCTAGCATTCAATGATATGTTAGACAAACCTATATGGGGGGTATTGTCTGAGTTGAGCGAATTTTTCAGAACATTGTGCGCATCGGAGGTCGTAGTATCAAATGTAAAAAATCTCGAGGACTCTGTCATCACCACTGTTTGTCTGCTAGAAAAGATATTTCTGCCAGCATTTTTCGATGTTATGGAACATTTGATCATACATTTGCCATATGAACTAAGGGTTGGTGGCCCTGTGCAATATCGATGGATGTACCCATTTGAAAGGTATATGTTTTTTTATATTTGTCTCTTTAATGACAGATATTTAAAATTTGAAATGTATATTTTTGCCAAATGCATGTTCGACCTCAAAAAAAGGTTCGTAATAAAGCAAGAGTAGAAGGCTCTATTTGTGAGGCACACACTTTAGAAGAGATTTCAAATTTCTCATCTATGTACTTCGAACCTCATATTCCAACACGTTACACATGCCCGCCCTGTAACGATGATGGAGAACAAGTAATTGTAGTTGACAAGCTGTCGATATTTCAACCACTTGGGCATGCATTTGGTAGTTGTCGATCAAGGCTCTTGACAGATCGAGAGCAAGACGCAGCACACATCTATATTCTTTTTAATTGCTCAGTGATCGACCCATACATCGAGTAAGTATATGTATACGCAACACAATTATAAATCCTTTTATGTTCTATATGTGGATACATGGCTCAGTAATATAAGTATTTGTGGTTTGCAGACGATTTGATCTGGAGTTGCAAAGAGAAGTTTCACATCTCACTGATGCAGAAGTACAAAAAGAACGTGAAACTAAGTTTGTGGAGTGGTTGAAACAGTTGGTAAAGAAGCTAACATAAATTTTGTACTTATAAACAACACTAAGTTATTTAATTGATCGTGATCACAATCATTGTTTATGTATGTGCGTAGGTCTGTCATGGTGATGTTAAAGATCAAGGAATATGTGATTTAGAAAATGGTCTGACCAAAGTTGTGCAATGTTACAACGGGTACATCGTAAATGGTTATCGATTTCATACAAAAGATTACGATATAAACAAATCAATGATGAATAGTGGCGTGTGTGTCAAGGGTAGCAGCTACGGTGAAAATGAACACGATTACTACGGTGTTATAGAGAAAATAATCGAGTTGACTTACTTAGGCATAAATAACAAGGTAACTTTATTCAAGTGTCATTGGTTTGATCCAACTGCAACAAGACTCGACAAAGCTTCAGGCATTGTGGAGGTGAATCATAAATCCAGGTTTGGAACATATGAACCATTCATATTAGCCTCGCAAACTCAACAAGTTTATTATACTTCATATCCGAGTATAAAAAAGTCAGATAGAAATGAATGGTGTGTAGTTTGCAAGGTGAAGTCCAAACTATACCCTTAGTATGATTAGTTACAGGAAGATGAGTTAGCTAAAGACAACGATTACTATCAATCAGATTATGTCTATGACTTCGCTTAAGGTCACGATGTTGCGCATGATATGCATGTCATATCTCCATTGGCCGATGAAACATTTATAGAGGAATGTGATCCAAATGATATACCAAGTGGATGGGTAAACAATGAAGAAGAACAAGAAGAAAGTCAAACAAGTGACGAGGAAGAATTCTCAAGCTAGTAAGCAAAATCTTGTAATACAAACCTCTATTTAAATGCATTGCAATACTTGATGTGAATAATTTGAATTATTTGAATATATTGTAATACTTGATGTGAATGAATGAGTTGTATTGCAATACTTGATGTGAATGATTAAAAATTTTATTTGAATGTATTGTAATACTTGATACGAATTATTCGAATGCATTGTAATACTTGATGTGAATTATTTAAATTATTTGAATATATTGTAATACTTGATGCGAATGAATGAGTTGTATTGCAATACTTGATGTAAATGATTTGCATTATTTGAATGTATTGTAATACTTTATACGAATGATTCGAATGCATTGTAATACTTGATGTGAATGATTTGAATTATTTGAATGTATTGTAATACTTGATGCGAATGAATGAGTTGTATTGCAATACTTGATGTTAACGATTAAAAATTTTATTTGAATGTATTGTAATACTTGATACGAATTATTTGAATGCATTGTAATACTTGTTGTGAATGATTTGAATTATTTGAATGTATTGTAATACTTGATACGAATGATTTGAATGCATTGCAATACTTGATGTGAATGATTTGAATTATTTGAATGTATTGTAATTTATGCAACGAATGATTTGAATTATTGCAATACTTGATGTGAATGATTTGAATTATTTGAATGCATTGCAATGCTTGATGTGAATGACTTGAATGCATTGTCGTACCTGATATGAATGATTTGAATGTATTGTAATACTTGTTGCGAATCATTTGAATGTATTGCAATACTTGATGCGAATGATTTTAATTATTGTAATACTTGATGCGAATGACTTAAATGTATTGTAATACTTAATGTGAATTATTTGAATGTATTGTATGACATATGTTATTTGTTAGAATATGGTTCGTGGAGGTTACAGTGGTCGCTCATCCAGTAGTAGTCAAGCACAGCCTTCATCTTCACGGGCTCCTGTAATAGGTATATCATTTAACTAATTGGATGCTTGATTAGTTCAAATGCGCATTCTGAGAATTTCTAACGTATTTTTTCACAGATGATGTTTCGCCTGTACACGACCCACCTACACCAGTTGATCACACAAGTCATGAGCCAACACAGGAAGCAGAGTCTTCTCAGTCTGGCACAAGAAGACTCATTCGAATAGTGTATGTCGATAATCGACCGTAAGTATTTCGTTTTCAATTATTGCATATCTTATAAATATTTTATATTGATATTTATTGTGTACCAATTCATATGCAGCACGAGGTTTGAGCCACAAGAAGTAGTACGGGAGATTAGAAATTCACTAATTCAACATCGACCAGGACCGGTTGCTCAATGGAAAGAGTACCCAAAGGAGGTGTTAGACAGATTGTGGTCCTCATTCACGGTATACAGTTGTTCCTCATAGTTAATGTGTTTCATATTTAATTTTTTTAAGTAATGTTTACTAACTTTCTGAAAATATTTGTAGGCTTCGAATCGCTTCGCAACTACGGTGGAAGAAAATGATGCAAGAAAGGTGTGGCAGAAGGTGGTTGTCAATCGATTTGCAGACATGATGCACAATATGAAGACTACAGCAAAAAAAGCATCTGGCGTAATATATGATCCACTACAATGAAAGGGTCATGGCCCTATTACTATTAGGAGAGATTATTGGGATGAAATGTGTGATAAGTGGGCGGGAGATGAATTTCGAAATCGCTCTGCGAAGGCTGCACAAAATAGAGCGAAAATGCCCGAAGTCCATCTACACACAGGTGGATCTAAGACATTTGGGAGCCACCTGAAGAAAATGGTAACTCATCAATATATAATATTAATTTTATAAGTATTGTTGCAAACTTGTGAACTAAATATTTTGTCCTTTAACTTCGCAGGAAGCAGAAAAGGAAGGCATTGTACCATATAAGTATGTGTTTGTTGAAACACATAAACGGAAGACCACGGGAGTCTTCGTATCAGAAAAGGCGAGAACGACAACGGTATGTATTTATTCTATTAATAATCATTGCAATATGCAAGTTATCATAATGTTATCATTAATTATTAATGCATACTTTAAACATTATTTTGTATGAGGCATATGAGCAACAGATGGTAGAGCGATATGGCGATGACGCTACTCAGCATCCATCATTTGATCCTGCAGCATGGGTGACTGCAGCAGGTGAACCCAAAAAAGGTCGCGTGTTCGGATTTGGGAGTAATCTGAACACTTTATTAGTTATTGTTTCTTCCAGTTACGGCTCACAGACTTCTTTCGCCGACATAAGCTCCAAGCAGCAGCCTATTCTTTCCGGTGATGATGTACGCCAGATCATTAAGGACACAATGAATGACTACTTCCATAACACCGTCGCCCCCCTTTCTCCAAGATGAGATCAACAATCTTGTGTTGAACAGGGGATCTTCGATTGCAGGTCCCTCTCAGGTATAATCACATATTCAGTTTTTTGTCTGCCTTAGAACAAATATGAGCATAATCGAATCACATATATAACTTTTTGCCTGCCTTAGAGCACATATGAGCATGATAGAATCACATATAGAGTTTTTTGCCTGCCTTAGAGCACATATGAGCATGCTATAATCACATATAAAGTTTTTTGCTTGCCTTAGAACACATATGAGCATGATAGAATCACATATAAAGTTTTTTTGACTGCCTTAGAACACATATGAGCATGCTATAATCACATATTCAGTTTTTTGACTGCTTAAGAACACATATGAACATGTTATAATCACATATTCAGTTTTTTGACTACCTTAAAACACATATGAGCATGCCAAAATCACATATAGAGTTTTTTTACTGCCTTAGAACATATATCATTCATGATAGAATCACATATAAAGTTTTTTGCTTTGCCTGCCTTATAGCACATATGAGCATGATAGAATCACATATAGAGTTTTTCTGTCTGCCTTAGAACACATATGAGCATGCTATAATCACATATTCAATTTTTTGACTGCCTTAGCACACAAACGAGCATGATCGAATCACATATATAGTTTTTTGTCTGCCTTAAAGCACATATGAGCATGGTAGAATCACATATATAGTTTTTATAGCTGTCTTAGAACTCATCTGAGCATGATATAATCGCATATAAAAAAAATTTAATGCCTTAAAACACATATAATTCATGATAGAATCACATATACAGTTTTTTGCCTGCCTTAGAGCACATATGAGCATGATAGAATCACATATAAAGTTGTTTTATTGCCTTAGAACGCATATGAGCACATGATAGAATCACATATAGTGTGTAATTTATTTCATTATATTTTGTTTATCAATACTACATGCTATTTTCTTGTGTAGGCTGCTAGCGATAATCAGCGTAACGGAGCTGAAGGGACAGATAAAAGCAATGAACAAGAAGACGCACAAAATCTTGGCGATGATTAGAGAACTGTGTTGAAGAAGTTCTATTTTTTTTGTTTCCTAATTGTAATTGTTGAATTGTAAATAATTAAACTTTTTACTTTTAAGGTGGAACGATTAATTGTTGTAGATTCCTTTTATATGAAATTTTTTGTGTAGTTTGTTTTTTATTTATAGGAAATAT
Organism: Nuphar pumila; assembly: GCF_984573655.1. NCBI lineage: Eukaryota > Viridiplantae > Streptophyta > Magnoliopsida > Nymphaeales > Nymphaeaceae > Nuphar > Nuphar pumila. Next base: position 114,711,765 of record NC_143252.1, on the reverse strand, counting down.
AAATTGTATCGTTCTCGGTAGTTAATTTTCAAATTAATTTTTTTATTTTTTTTCGTGTTTGCGACGGATTAGCAACGGAAACATCCGTCGCTATGGATATAAATCTAGCGACGGACGTAAATCCGTCGTCAAGCCGAGATCGTCGTTTGGTACCGGCGGATTGGCGACGGAATACATCGCTCGTTATTCTGTCGCAATTAGCGACGGACCTGGCGACGAATTTATTTCGTCGCCGGTTAGCGTCGAAAAATTCGTGACGTAAGCATATCGTCGCCTCGTCGTCGCTAATCCGTCGCTAAATCGGTTACCGACGGATTAGCGACGAAATAGCAACGGAATGTGGTCGTCGCTAATCCACTGCTTTGTTGTGGTGTAGAGAGAAAGAGGGGAAAACCTCTCTCTCTCTCTCTCTCTCTCTCTCTCTCTCTCTCTCTCTCTGTTTCTCTCTCTCGCTGACACGATTCAGAGAAGGTTGTCTTCACAAGAGCTACTGTCGCAAGGAGGAAACAACCAAGCAGTTAGGCTCTCAATTCAACGTGAAGGTAGGATTTTTGTGGTTTGTTGTGTGCTTTGTTTCAAGCATGTGGGTTGCAACACAAACCCAAATCAAAAAGAAAAAAAAGATTTATTTCAATGCAACAAGAAGAGGTTTATTTGAAAGCCAATCAGTCAATACCAAAATTATTTTTCTAGTATGATTTATTTGCATGAACCTGGGCTGTTCAAAACACTGATCTGTGTGTTTTGCCTTAGACACACTCTGTGATATGTTCAATGAAAAAATTTTACTGATCAACGTGTTTTACCTTAGACATACTCTGTGATATTTTCAATGAAAAAAAATTTATTGATCTGCGTGTTTTGCCTTAGACACACTCTGTGATATGTTCAAGGAAAAAAATTACTGATCTACGTGTTTTGCCTTAGACATACTCTATCATATGTTCAATGAAAAAGAAGGATCTGTGTGTTTTGCCTTAGACATGTAATGAAATGGATTGAATCCAATAAACATGCAAGAACACACTTTCAATGAAGTAGAATACTTGATTGAATCATCAAACCACCCACACAAGGGTCTAAGAAATTTGTTATTGCATAGAGACACTCAAAAAATGAGTTACAAATACAAGTCCCCTTATGGCCTATTTATAATACAAGGACCACAAAGGGAGTAGCCCAAAGTGGCTGTTGGGTTGCTTATGACTGTTGGGAGCAACTACAACAGCTACTTTGGAGCTGCCCCAAAAGGCACAAAAAAACAAAAAAAAAAGTAAAATACAAAAAAACAAAAAGGAATAAAGGTTTTCCGTCCCTAATGGGTTGACGCCTATTACAGTGAAAAGACCAATAATGAACTCATATATATATATATAATGTGAGTGTACATATTTTAACACCCCCCCCCCCTCAAACTCATGGTGGGACAACCGAGAGTTTGCCAAGTAGAAAATGGAATCCAGGTGACGGAAGCGCTTTAATGAAGAAGTTTGTTAGTTGGTATTTCGAGGGAATGTACGGCAATGTGATGGTCTTCTTCAGAAATTCTTCACGAATATAATGGCAATCCATTTCAATATGTTTTGTCCTCTAATGAAATGTATGATTGCTTGCAATGTAGACGACGCTCTTGTTATCACAACATAGTCTGGAGGGTTCTGCAATGTGAATTCCCTGATCTTCTAGTAGTTGCCGTAACCATACTAACTCAGATGTGGTTGTTGTCATGGCATGATACTCAACTTTAATGGAGGAAAGTGATACTTTTTGTTGCTTCTTACATAGCCATAAGATTAAGGAATCATAAAGTTATGGCCATTTATATATTTTTTGGGGTCTTTCAGTTGCAATTGTGAATGTTAACACTCTCATTTTAAAGAGATTTGAACAAATATATTAACATTTGGTTGTTAATGCTAACATGCATTTTCTAATTATGACATAAAGTTGTTAATGCTAATATGCATTTCATTGTTAATGCTAATTTTTTATTGAATGAATACTCACATTTTAGTTCTTAGTTGTTGCATTAATGTTACTTTTACATGTTAATCTCATATTTTTTCAGTATTTATTTGAGATTTTTTATTTCTTGTTGGTTGTTGCTTCATCAATAAAGCATTTTTTAATTGATTATAATTTTAGATATTTTATAGTTTTTTTAAGTTTAAAAAAAATGAGGTTTACGCTTTACGCCTCGAGGCTTACGCCTTGCCTCAAATTTTGGTGGAACACCTCGGTACGCCTCAACACTTTTCACAACACTGATGTGAACTTATTTGTTCCTGTATATTATTCAGCAAGATAATTGTCCATATGCATGTGCTTGACAACAGACAATAGGTTAAAAATGGACCTAGCTAATCCACACTGATTTCGATGTAGCATTCAAAGTGATACTGGAAGATTTTTCACTTGAACTTTTTAGCTTGTCTTTATAAAATTTAAAACTACATAAGATGTTAGTACAATGCTCATTTGCTAATCATGTGCACATGAAATACCTACTGTAGAGTTGTGTACCCTGCAAGTTCTTGCTCGTAAAATTTAAAATTGCATAAGATGTTAGTACTATGCCCGTTTGCCAATCATGTGCATATGAAATACATATTGTAGAGTTTGTGTGTCCTGCAAGTTCTTGCTCATAAATTTAAAACTGCATAAGACGTTAGTACTATGCCAATTGTCAATCATGTTCATATTAAATTTTAATACAATATTAATGACTTAGTGACAGTGGAGTTATGTCACTTACAATTATTGCTTTTATGAAGTTTTACAACTACATTGATGCTTAGTGACTGTTGAGTTTAAGCTACTAGCGATTCTCGTAAAATAGGCTCATATTCGAGTGTGCGGTTCGAGTGAACCATCATGGTGCCATGTAAGCATAGGTTATGTCCTCACGTGTAATTAGATGTAATGTGTAGTGATGATTTAATGAAGGCACATGGGTTGCCGGACCAGAGATTTGCAAAATAAAGGATTTAAGGGTACCGCAAACACACTTAAAACCTTAAATATTTAATATACAAACACACATAACCCTAATAAATGCTCGACTGGTTTAAAGGTATCAGGGCACTTGTGCTCACCGGATTTAAAGGTACCGAAACACTCTGAGTGGGATTGCATAAATGAATAGAAATTGGCAACCTACCTACATAAGGTGTTAGTATCATGTCACTACGGCAATATGAATCGTTGCCTGAAACATTGAGCTAATTGGATTCAACACATGTTGAGCTTCTATGAGATCAGGTAACAAAATTAATAAGATAAATAAACCATTCAGACTCGGGCTTACCTTGGAGAAGGTAAGTGGTACAAAACTCCGAAGACGTGTGATTTTTTAGCTTTGAGCGGCAATGGCTCGTTGGTCTCCAGTCCTCGAAGTTAGAGGACCTGGACTACCAATTTGTCCTAGGTGGTAGGTTCAAGTTCTTCAGAAGTTAAGAGTGCATCCTGTTTGTTGGCCTTTGAGAGTATCTCTCGGTTATTATATCGCTCCCTTTGGATTTCAGTTTCAGTTAGATACTCAGATTAACAAACCCTCAGGTGTTCTCTTCTGTTACGGTTGCCTTTGCCTGCGAGTACCCACGAGATAATAAAAGAAAAAATTAAATTAATTATTATATGCTCTTTGTTCATATGAAACTTGTAATATCCTGTGCACGAAAATGCTTATAATGAATTATGCTTATTTATATGTCATGAGTGAGTTATGATATTAATTGTTTCATGTGATATTCATTTAGTCATCTCATGATATGTTATAGCTTTACAATTTACTGATTCTGATCCTACTATTTCATCATTTCAGGTGAAGAATAGACGGTGCAGAGCGATTGCAGTATGATGTAAGGACTTTGATACATGAATTTTTTATGTTCCTGGGGCAATATGAGAGTCTACTTATTTTTATTTTTACTCTTGTAATGGACTTGTAGTTTTATTTCAAATTAAATTTTCTTAGTACTTGTGTAATGATATCTTTAGTTTGAATGTCATGTGATGTACCCGAGATGTTTAACCCAAAGTGAATTGAGTAGTTCCGCAGTGTTTTTAAAAAAAACACAAAATTGGGTTAAAATTTCGGGTCGTTACAGTTTTGATATTAGAGCCTGAGAATAAAATTTCTTCAATCATGATTATACAACAACCCGACAAGCGCTCTGTGAGTATAATTTACCTTAGTTACTTATTTTGCATTGGTGCCATTTAAATTGTGTAAAAAAAAAGTTTGTAAATGATTATAGGAATACTACAATTAAATAGATTCTAAAAAGCATGTTAATGGAATAATTCATAGATATATCGTTGAGCTAATACCAACGCGAGCGCGGCCAACGAATGGCAAGAGCAGAGAGGTTTCATCATGGAAGCCCTCAATGACCTGGCTCAAACAATGAATACGCACTTGAGTAACCAGAATAAGCAATCGACGGTTGTAAGCGTATCTCATAACTCCAGTCCAACGACATATGAAAAATTTCTAAAGCTCGACCCACCGACCTTTTTCGGAAAAGCTAACCCGAAAATGGCTAAGAGCTGGATTGAAGAGATTGAACAGGCCTTTTGTGTATTGCATGTACCTGAGGATAGGCAAACAGACTTTGGTACTTATAGACTAAAGGGTGACGCTAGGAAACAGTGGGATACTGCGCAAGAGGTCAATTTTGCTGGAATGGTTCCTATTCCATGGAGACTTTTTCGAGAGGCATTCTTGTAGACATATTTTTCTCAACATACTCGTGACAGAAAGCAACAAGAATTCCTAGAGCTAACGCAAGGAAGCATGAACCTGATAGACTATACCACCAAGTTCCGGACCCTGAAAAGATATTGCCCAAATTTGTTCGCCAACATCAAGGTGAGGGCGACTAAGTACGTTTGTGGTCTCAAGGACGGTCTGAGATATCGAGTAATGACTAGTCAAACGTTGACCTTCCATGATGCCATTGAAGCTGCCACCACATTAAACAAAAAATGTGAAAGGTTCAGGAAGGATCAGAATAAGTCCTCAAGTAAGGTAGGAGTCATCAAGCAGCAATACCATGGTGGTAAGAGGCCTCAACCACCATTCAAGAAGCAAAAGCATCAGAGAGGAAATCGTCTCCAGCGAAAGCAGAATCAAAATCAAGAATGATAGAAATGCAATCATTTTCACAACGGCAGCCTTGCCCTAGGGATACAGGTGCATGTCTTTATTGCGAGAAGATGGGACATTATGTCTGTCAGTGTCATAAAAAGATAGCAGATATGCAAAGGCGGGCAACTGGAAGAGGGTAGCCACAACAGCAACCACCTCAACAGCAGCACCATCAACAATAGCAGAACGTCCAAAATAGAATGTCGGGACGCGTATATGCCACCACCGCCGAAAATCTGGAGAAGGGTAACCTAGTACAAGGTACGGTGGTAGTTGATGGTTAAGCTGCACTTGTTTTTTTATTATGGTATCACACATTCTTTTATATTTGTAGACTTTGCTAAACAATTGGGTGTGAGCATTAAACCATTAAAACATATATTAGATGTGTATAACCATGTCGAATATAACTCCATCTGTGTAAATTATATACCGGACAAAGAAATATCATTGGACGGACAAAGTTTACCTGCTGACCTGATCCTACTCGATATGACTGAGTATGATGTCATATTGGGTATGGATTGGTTATATGAACATTATGCCAACGTTCTATGCCGTCAAGGGAAAGTGGTGTTATCCCAACCAAAGTTGTCAGAAATAGAATTAAGGCTCTCAAGACCTGCTTTGAAAGATCGAGTGATTTCAGCATTGAAGGCTCAGAGATAAATGCGACAAGGATGCAGGGCTTTTCTAGTTAATGTGTTTTTTATAAAACCAAAGGTCGCACCAATTGAGAAACTTGAGGTAGTTCGTGAATTTTTGGAAGTGTTTCCAGAGGAACTACCTTGACTTCCCCCATAGCATGAAGTGGACTTTTGTATCGAGTTGGTGCTCGGAACTGTGCCAATTTTCAAGGCACCCTATTGCATGGCACAAGTAGAACCCGAGGCGTTAAAAAAACAACTGAAAGAATTAATGGAACGGGGTTTTATCCGACCAAGTGTATCGCCATGGGGAGCACCAGTCTTCTTTGTGAAGAAGAATGATGGGTCTATAAGATTATGCATAAACTATCATATGCTTAATCAAGCGACTATCAAAAACAAGTATCCACTACCCCATATTAAGGATTTGATCAATCAATTACAAAAGGCTAGGGTCTTCTCTAAAATTGATCTTAGATCTGGGTATCGCCAACTCAGAATAAGGACGATGATATTCCAAAGATAACCTTTCAAACAAGATACAGACATTACAAGTTTGTGGTAATGTCGTTCGGACTCACGAATGCGCCAGCCGACTTTATAGACCTGATGAATCGGGTGTTCAGACCAATCATGGATACGTTTGCGATCGTCTTTATTGACGATATTCTAATATACTCGAAGAATATGGAGCAACATCGGAGTCATTTGATGATTGTATTTGAGACTCTTAAGGAACACCAGTTGTTCGCTAAATTCTCCAAATGTGAGTTCTGGCTCGAGAAGGTCATGATCTCAAAGGATGGAGTGTCGGTAGACCCAACTAAGGTAACTAATCTTTCATAATTATGCCATAAAATAATATATAATTCTTATAATAAATTATTGAGGAACCATAATAATATGTGTTGAATGTATAGGTGGATGCTGTATTGAACTAGGAGCAACTGAAAAATATCAAATATATCAAGAGTTTTCTCGAGTTGGCAGGCTATTATCGGAGGTTTATTCAAGACTTCTCACAGATCTCTCTACCTATAACCAAACTCCTTATAAAGGGAGTCAAGTTTGAGTGAAATGATAAGTGTGAGGAAATCTTCCAGACCCTAAAGAAGAAGCTTACGACTGCCTGGTCTTGACTTTGCCGTCTGGTCAGAGTGGTTTTGTGGTGTACAATGATGCTTCGGGTTCAGGGTTAGGGTGTGTGTTAATACAAAATGATAAAGTTATAACATATGCATCTCGCCAACTGAAGATCCACGAGCAAAACTATCTGACCCATTATCTGAAATTGGCAGTTGTAATGTTTGCCCTGAAAATATGACGACATTACCTGTACGAATAACATTTTAAAGTATTTACATATCACAAAAGCCTTAAATATTTGTTCTCGCAGAAGGAATTGAATATGCGGCAACGGCATTGGCTAGAATTCATAAAAGACTACGAGTTTACTATTTCCTATCACCCGAGAAAAGCAAATGTCATAGCAGATTCTCTGAGTCGCAAGTCGGGCAGCACTTTGGCCAGTTTGGTTGGAAAAAGATGAAAATTAGTAGAAGATTTTACGGACTGGAAGCCCTTTGAAGACGAACAGAGGACTATCAAGCTATCCAGTCTGTCTGATCGCCCTGAGATCCTTACAAGAATCATTGAGAGTCAGAAGGAGGATCCTCAATATGAAAAACTTAAGTCACTTGCTCAACAGGAAGGCTCATCATGGATACTCAAGGAAGATGGCAGTATCTGGATGCAAAAGCGACTTTGGGTCCCTAGTGACCCTAAATTAAAGAAAGAATTATTGGGTGAAGCCCATAAGTCTAAGTATATCATACACCCAGGAAGTACAAAAATGTTTAAAAACTTACAACGGAGTTATTGATGAAACGACATGAAATGAGAGGTCACAAAGTAAGACGAGTGATTAAGTGTTCCGTGTTTACTTTTGTGAGTCCATTACTTCCATGGCTCAATATAACTCTATTTATGTTGGATTGGAATGGCAATTGGGACAAGCGTGTGGTATTGGCCGAATTCACTTACAATAACAGCTACCATGCAAGCATAGGTATGATTCCCTTCGAGGCTCTGTACAGACGACCCTGCAAATCACCAGTGTATTGGAATGAGGTAGGCGAACGATCCGTCGCATCACCAATCGTGCTACAACACTATACGCAACAAGTTCAGATGATAAGGGATAGATTACGGACAGCTCAGAGCCAACAGAAGAGCTTTGCGGACCAATGACGCAGGGAACTCACTTTTGAAGTAAGAGATCAAGTCTTTATAAAGGTATCACCAATTAAAAGTGTTTTTCGACTTGGCAAAAAGGGAAAATTAAGTCTGAGATATGTAAGTCCATTTAATGTTCTGGAACGAGCTGGTGAAATAGCATACCGGGTAGCTTTACCCTCTCAGTACGCACAGATTCATAATGTATTTTATATGTCTATACTGAGGAAGTATATTCACGATCCATCTCATGTGATTCATCACGAGGATGTGGATATACGAGAAGACCTATTTGTTGAAGAGAAGCCCGTGGAGATGAGATCTAAGACCATTACTCTCGTCAAGGTTAGATGGCAACATCACTTTATCGAGGAAAGTACGTGGGAACCTGAGGCAAATATGAGAGAAAAGTACCCCATCCTTTTTTAGTAGTCCTTGAATGAGAATTTCGAGGACAAAAATATTTTTAGGGGGAGAGGATGTAACGTTTGTGAATTTTGTCACATAAATAAACCTGAATTTTATCGCCGAAATGTATATAGAGGTATTTTTAGTTTTGAATTAGATTTTTTTATTAGATCCTGGATATCTTATTCGGATCTTCGATGTCGGATCATGGATATCTTATAGGGACACCTGATATTAGATTCTGGATAATTTATTCGGATCCTGGATATCTTATTTGGATATCTAATATTAGATCCTGGATATCTTGTTTGGATCTTCGATATCAGATCCTTGATATCTTAATTGGATTTTTATATTGAAATCGCAATGGTCCAATTAGATCTTTGATATTGGATCCATGACATTTTATTTGGATCCACGAATTTTAATCGGATCTTGGATTTAGAACCTTCTAAATTGAGTCCCAGAAAAATTTGGGCCTTTGGAAGGACCTGGATAGTCCTAATATGGATGATGGATCTAAAAACATAAATGGATCTTGCATCTTCGTGAATTAGATCCAATCAAATATATATATATATATATATAAATAACAAATCACAATTTTTTTTAGCTCACGCCATCACGAGTTGGGGCGTTGCAAAATTGAAAAAAAAAATAGGTATATGACTCATGCTTGGCAAGTGCTGTTAGTGCACGTCACCTTGCGTTGGGACGCTGCAAGTTCGAACCCCAATTAGGTTGGATTACAAATCAAGTAGAGGCCTGCCGAACGCAGCCAGCCTTATTTTAAAAAGAAAAAAAAAATAAGTAAATAAATAAATAACGCAATACAAGGGGGCATGAAGCTTCTCCACTCACGCACGCTCAAGAGAAAGAGGGGAAAACCTCTCTCTCTCTCTCTCTCTCTCTCTCTCTCTCTCTCTCTCTCTCTCTCTCTCTCTCTCTCTCAATTCAGAGAAGGTTGTCTTCACAAGAACTACTGTCACAAGGAGCAAACAACCAAGGAGTTGGGCTCTCAATTCAACGTGAAGGTAGGATTTCTGTGGTTTGTTGTGTGCTTTGTTTCAAGCATGTCGTGGGTTGCAGCACAAACCCAAATCAAAAATAAAATAAAAAAATAATTGTATAGATGCAACAAGATGAGGTTTATTTGAAAGCCAATCGGTCAATACCAGAAATATTTTTCTGGTATGATTGATTTGCGTGAACCTGGGCTGTTCAAAACAATGATCTGCGTGTTTTGCCTTATACACACTCTGTGATATGTTCAATGAAAAAATTTTACTAATCTGTGTGTTTTGCCTTAGACACACTCTGTGATATGTTCAATGAAAAAATTTTACTGATCAGCGTGTTTTACCTCAGACATACTCTGTGATATGTTCAATCAAAAAAAAATTACTGATCTAAGTCTTTTGCCTTAGACACACTCTGTGATATGTTGAATGAAAAAAATTACTGATCTGTGTGTTTTGCCTTAGACATACTTTGTGATATGTTCAATGAAAAAAAAAATTAAGGATCTGCGTGTTTTGCCTTAGACATACTCTGTGATATGTTCAATGAAAAAAATATTTACTGACCTGCGTGTTTTGCTTTTGGGTATTTTCTTTAATATGTTCAATGAAAAAAAATTTAGTGATCTTCGTGTTTTGCTTTTGATATTCACTTTAATGAGTTCAATGAAAATATATATATAGTGGTCTGCGTGTTTTGTCTCTGAAACTTTCTTTAAACTGTTCCAGCAACTAAAATAGTGGCTTGCGTGTTCTTGCCTCTGGATTTTTATTTCGTTATTTCCATTATCACACACTAGCATTTGGTGTGAAAATCATCAAGACATGGGTTTAAAATCCCTGTTTTTACAGCACTGGGAAGAATATCAGAAAGTCGTTCCTTTCTGATGTTGAGTTCTCATTTGTCATTATCACTACAGAAAGAAATTTATGTCGTAAATCAGTAAAAATTTGGTTTAAATTTCTGTTTGAAACAGTCAGGGATAATTTATCAAAGGTATCTACTTAATTGAGTTTTGGTAGATGTAGTTGTTTCTTACTCGTGTATTCTGAAACTGAATTTTCTGCTTTATCTTTGTTTCAGATTTAATATTTGAAACTTAGTTGTTCCTGCATATTATTCAGCAATTATTCAGCAAGATAATTGTCTGTATGCATGTCTTGACAACAGACAATAGGTTAAAATGGACCTAGCTAATCCACACTGATTTCGATGTAGCAATCAGTGTGATATTGGAAGATTTTTCACTTGAACTTTTTAGCTTGTCTTTATAAAATTTAAAACTACATAAGATGTTAGTACTATGCTCATTTGCTAATCATGTGCACATGAAATACCTACTGTAGAGTTGTGTATCCTGCAAGTTCTTGCTCATAAAATTTAAAATTGCATAAGATGTTAGAACTATGCCCGTTTGCCAATCATGTGCATATGAAATACATATTGTAGAGTTTGTGTGTCCTGCAAGTTCTTGCTCATAAATTTAAAACTGCATAAGACGTTAGTACTATGCCAATTGTCAATCATGTTCATATTAAATTTTAATACAATATTAATGACTTAGTGACAGTGGAGTTATGTCACTTACAATTATTGCTTTTATGAAGTTTTACAACTACATTGATGCTTAGTGACTGTTGAGTTTAAGCTACTAGCGATTCTCGTAAAATAGGCTCATATTCGAGCGTGCGGTTCAAATGAACCATCGTGGTGCCATGTAAGCATGGGTTATGTCCTTATGTGTAATTAGATGTAATGCGTGGTAATGATTTAATGAAGGCACATGGGTTGTCGAACCAAAGATTTGCAAACTAAAAAACATACACTTAAAACCTTATAGATTTAATATATAAGCACACATAACCCTAATAAATGCTTGACTGGTTTAAAGGTACCGGAGAACTTGTGCTCGCCCGGTTTGAAGGTATTGAAGCACTCTGAGTGGGATTGCATAAATAAATAGAAATTGGCAACCTACCTAACTAAGGTGTTGGGATCATGTCACTACAACAGTATGAATCGTTGCCTAAAACAATGAGCCAATTGGATTCAACACATGTTGAGCTTCTATGAGATCAGGTAACAAAAATTAATAAGATAAATAAACCATTCACACTCGAGCTTACCTTGGAGAGGATAAATGGTACAAAACTCTGAGGATATGTGATTTTTTAGCTTTGAGCGGCAATGGCTTGTTGGTCCCCAGTCCTCAAAGTTACGGGACTCAGACTACCAATTTGTCCTAGGTGATAGGTCCAAGTTCTTCTCCAGAAGTTAAGGGTGCATCATGTTTGTTGGCTTTTGGGAGTATCTCTCAGTTATTGTACCACTCCATTTGGATTTTAGTTTCAGTTAGATATTCGGGTTAACAAAACATTTAGCATAACAAACCAAAGTTACCGGAAGCTTCTTAGGTAGGTAGGAAGCTCGTTTCCCGGAAACTCGCTTCGAAAACGCGATATTCCTCGCTTCCGAAACTTCATAGGAAGCTCGATTTCCCCACGCTTCTTCTATGCTTCTCATGCACATGGTCTATGCATACTATATACTTTTCTCACGTTTCTTTTCATCTTTTTCATGTATTTTCTCTCACGCTTTCACTCACTTTCCATGTACTTTCTTTAAATTGGTAACCATCATTGTTAGATTTTAACAAAAAATTTAACTCTTTTACAGAAAAATCATGAAATACAAGAATGATCAATTTTATTTTAGTTTTTATTTGTCTCTTGTTTCATTCCATATTGCTTCATTTTTTATTCATATTTCGCTTTTAAATTGAAACTTCGCTTCCCGCTTCGTATAAATTTTAAAATGCCTCGCTTCCGCTTCTCGTATCGTTTCTCGCTTCCGCTTCCTAGTTTGGCAACCTTGTAACAAACCCCCAGATGTTCTCCTATGTTATGGTTGCCTTGGCCTACGAGTACCCACGGGATAATAAAAGAGAATTAAATTAACTATTTTATGCTCTTTGTTCATGTGGAACTTTTGATATCTTGTGCCTGAAAATGCTTATAATGAATTGCGCTTATTTATATCTCATGAGTGAGTTATGATATTAATTGTTTCATGTGATATTCATTTAGTCATCTCATGATATGCTATAGCTTTACAATTTACTGATAATCTATAGAGTTGTACATCCTCATTACATTGCACATATGAATAATCATAACAATCCTATTGTTCAGACTGGTTGTAGTTTGATCCTACTATTTCATCATTTCAAGTGAAGAATAGACGGCGCAGAGTGATTACGGGATGATGTAGAGACTTTGATACATGAATTTTTGATGTTCCAGGGGCAATATCACATAGTCTATTTATTTCCATGTCTACTCTTGTAATGGACTTATAGTTTTATTTCAAATTAAATTTTCTTAGTACTTGTTGAATGATATCTTTGGTTTGAGTGTCCTGCGAAGTACCCAAGATGTTTAACCCGAAGTGAATTGAGTAGTTCCGATGTGTTTAAAAAAAACCCACAAAATTGAGTTAAAATTTCAGGTCGTTACATAGTCAAATAGAAAATATCGTGATATTTTCACGATATTTTTGCAGTTTTTTTATTTAAGTTTGCATTTCCTATTTTGTTGTTTCTTTTATTTTTTTAAACCTTTAAAACATGTTTCTTTATATTTTTGAAAGAAAAATAATACAAAACTTATTATTTTCTTAGATTTTTTGTTGTCATTTATATTTTTTTCCAATTTTTTAAACTCCCAAGATTTTTCTGAGATATTCCTGAGATTTATCAACTTTTGAAAATCTCTCCAAGAAATACCCTCGCTGAGAAATTACCTTTAACGATACAAGTGACTATGATATGTATGTTTGTATCTATGAATCTCCTCATGTGTTTATGCATGCATGCATGCATGCAATTAGGTGGAGTAGGATTAAACGTTATTGTATTAGTTTTATGACAAATAAATTTAAAAAAAAAAAGAATACCAACTGGTAATCCTTTCAAAAGATGAAGAAAGACCCTAATAATTTTACTGCATCTCATGCCTCAGCTTAGGTCATTACTTAGAAAACCATGATTATAGTCTCTTAAGGAACATATAATACCATAGCTGACTTCTAGAACAAGTGCACACATGCCTCTGAAACTAGAGTTAAATGTTCCTACTGCTACTAGAGTCTATCAAGCTTTTGAGAAAGCTATATATCATGCAAGACCCAATTCTGACATCAGTTGATGCATTCAATAGACAAAAGGACTATGATTCACCAATAGTAGCTCGAGTCTCTAAATTTATTTTGAATGATATGAAGACATTGATTCAATTGTCAATGTTAGTCGAAGTTCCAAAGTAGTTATCATGAATAACACAATCTTATGTGGGATTAAACGTACACTGTATCAAGTTCATATTCAAATAATATAATTTTCCTGATTTTAACTTAGACAGCCATTATCTATCAGAGAAGACTGTCATTTCAAAATCTCCACACTCGATATTCTTAACAACGAAAGGATTACATGATTAGTAACAAGGCAAGAGAAAGAATAATGGAAAGGAAATATCAACAGGTCATTTCAGAGCATTAACCTTGCTAAATTTCTTATCCAAATAGAATTATGCCATGTTTACTAGAATTCTTCAAAAAATACTGGATCTCCAATACTGAAACTTGAACTTGAAGAGTCACAAAACCCAATGCAATCCTTACCTTCAGCATTCACCCAAGAGTCATACAGAGCAGCAAATACAAGAGGACGTTGATCCTTGAAATGTATGTAGTATGGTTGTTTCTTAGATCCATCTTTTTTCCACTCATAAAATCTGGATACACATACAAGGGAAAAAATGAGCAGGAATCATAAGCATGCAGATGAAGGCTGAGAATTAACTAAATACTGAGTATCATGATCACAAAGAAGAATGAAAAGGGAAGTTCTTCAATGTCAGCTTGTCTCTTGGAAATGCTATGTATTCATGATAGATTTACAATAAGATCTGTTGCTGATGGCATGAAGAAAGATTTCTTTGGTACAGATTGCAAACAAGAAAGATTTAGATAAAAATTGTTAACTATTTTGCACAGAACCACGTGAAACCCCCAAGACAAAAAAGGATGCACTTATAGGGTCTAGCAAAGTACAATGCTAACCACAAAGGGCAGAATCCCAGTGATAAAAAAGCAGGATGAATAAATGAAACATAAGGAAAAGCAAACAAGAAATATGCATGCTGGTGTAGAGATATATATTAGATGAAGTAGATGCAAAAAACTGAATGATAATCCTGAGGCAGAATCATTTCTAAATTTTATAATGCTAAACAAACAGCACAAAAATGAAACCCATGCACGTGCATAATCTTAAGCATACCCTTCTGCTGCCACAAGACACCGATTATTAGGAACTAGCCGACGAAAAGATGCTTTATCACATATTGATTCCGATCGAGCATTAAACTGCACTCAGATACAAAATATATGACTTCTTTCCCCATCATAACCATCTAAATTGAATGAAGAGATGAAAATCTGTAAGCATAACGTCTGAACACAGTTAAACAGATTTGAATGATTCAAATATTTTTTGTGCAAGTTGCTTAGCCATCTGCTTAGCAGAATATTGTTTCAAGAAATTTGATGAACCGCTGTCATTACAGGAAGTCATCCATAGCACAATGGAGCTCTCAACTTATAAAATGGGATTATATATATTTTTAAGCCTGAAGTCTAATAGTGCTGCTGTGTTTATAGTTCAATTTTATAGCCCAGAATAGAAGAAGGAACTCTTACCTCCACAATCAAGGATATAAAAATAATTTAAAAGACCACCTTTTCTTTTCAATATGCAAGGCAATGGGAAGAAACTGATATGCGAGATAGCAACATAGGCATGAAAATTACCATCTTAAAGTGATCAGGCTTTTCTGTTTTCTTGGTGAAACAAGGAACAAGCCCCCATTTCATACAGTGAACGACTGGCTCGCAGCTTGACCCATGTTCTTTTCGAACAACTGGCAAATATGATCCAGGTGAGACATTGTATGATGGATGATATCTGTAAATTAAACAACAATAAGTGCCAGAAAGCAGATACATCATATTGAATACTTATTTTCTTATAGAATAACTTGAAAATAGTTGATAGATTTTAATTTCCTCGAATTCACACAGCAGGCATACAAACTTTTATGCAAATAAGCCATAACTAGTGTATTATTGCATTTGGAAATGCTTAGTACCATGATGTTACTGCCACACTTTTTGTATGAAATGCAATCGCAAATAAAGGTACCCTTTATATGAAATATATACAGTAATATAGCATGCACGAATAAGCCAGAATACAAACTTTTGTGCAAATAAGCCATAACTAGTGTGTTGCTGCATTTGAAAATGTTCAGTACCATGATGTTACTGCCACACCACGTGTATGAAACTCAATTGGAAAAAAAAATAAAAGTATCCTTTATATGAAATATATAACAGTGCTACAGCATGCACAAATAAGCCAGAACTAGTGTATCAATCCATGTGAAAATCGCTTAGTACCATGAAGTCACTTATAAAGCTCACCAATAAAACTCAATGATGAACAGAAGTACTTGTGCAATAAAAAATGTGGTATAATGGTAACCAGTCAACTACTTCTAACCGCTACAACTACCCAAAATCAAATCATCTTCCCTCTGTTTAAAATTGACTTATTCCAGGTTATATCCTTCTCAATTGAATCCCTGTGTTCTCCTATCAAATCACTCTTCTTAAGACCACAGTTACAAGCAAAAACAATCAATCATGAAAGATAAATACTAGCTCATGTTTGACTCGTAATTAGCTCGTTCGAACACAGGAAATAGGCTCAACAAGCTCGAGCTTGAACAACCAATGTATGTCTCAGCTCAGCCAGTTAAACTGGTTTATTAATAATAAATATATTTTACATAAAATTTATGTTTAACCGCCTAACCTATGACAAAATTGTGTTAACCACCTGTCTTTCAAAACTTTCAAATAGGCCCCTGTGTTTTCAGCATATTGCTTATAGGACCGGCTGTATCACTTTTCCTGATAATGTTATTGATTTAACCTTAAGTGTACTACAACCACAAAAAGACACATTCAATCATTCAAAAAAAAAAGTGGTTAAAGTGTCATTTTAAAGAATCAGTTGGAGTGGTTAAAGTTGCTTATTTAGCCTTAAGTATAATATAATTACAAAAAGTGGCATTCAGTCATTTGACAAAAAAGAAATGGTTAAAATGTCATTTCAATAAAGGCATGTTTGGAAGCAAGAAAATGGTAGGAAAATGCAAGTAGGAAAGAAAAAATGGTTAAAATGTCCATTTCAATAAGAACACCTCTTTCTAAGAGCTGCCCACCACCATTTTCAGATCTCTCTCTCTCTGGCATGGTCGACCACCTCTCTCAGAGAGGGGGCTGATCGCCCCTCTCTCATTTTTTCACATTTTTCCACTGTTTTATTCATGCTACACAAACAAGGGAAAACTTCTCATTTAGAAAAGTTATCATATCGAAACTTTTTATGGGCAATTTTTTTTTCTTATGACAGTTTTTCTTGCTTCCAAACCCTTAAACATCAAGCGCCCACTTGAAAAGTTTTGAAAGACAGACGAGAGAGAGAGAAACGTGTCAACTGAAGTCAAATGATAAAAGTAGCCTCAAACGGTCATATGAGCAATATGCCGAAACATCAGGGGCCCACTTGAAAATTTTTGAAAGACAGCCGATTAAACATAATTTTGTCATAGGTTTGGTGGTTAAACGTAAAATTCCCTATTATAGAATGAAGATGGTTAAAGTGTTTGGCCTGCAAGCAACAAGTTTAGACTTCAAATCCTATTGCTTACAAGATTGAAACAATTATTTCTTAAACAAGTGATCCAGTTTGTGCTTGGCTTAGTAGGTTTAGGGTCCAAATTTTATTGTTTTCAACTTTCAAAAATATATTTCTTCGTAGATGAGCTTGATCGTGCTCGGCTCATTTAGCTCTGGCTTTTCATGAGCTCAAGCTTGGCTCGGCTCGACACAAGATAGCAACCAAACTTGAACACCCTTTGTTCGGTTCCTACGGCTCGTTGATCAGCTATAATTCCTGTTGCTAAAATACAACGAATTGCAGGCAAAATTATTGAGAAAACTGAGATGTGCATGCAATTGTCGTCCTTTCTTTGCCCTTTTGAACGAACCATCATCGTCTGTTATGTTAAAGGGGGATAAAAACGCAAACGATGAGCACTACACTAGGGAAAACAAAGATCACTAAGACATCATCGTCTGTTATGTTAAAGGGGGATAAAAACGCAAACGATGAGCACTACACTAGGCAAAACAAAGATCACTAAGAATGATCGGAAAAACGAGATCCACAAGAATTAGGGCAAACAGAAGAGAAAGAATAAGAAGAAGGGCATAGACGGAATCGAAACCTTTCCGGTTGGAGAATACGGAGGGAGATATTGATTCCGCAAGCCCTGGGGACGTCTTCGGGATTCAGAGTGCAACGGCACCTCCCACACATCTTGTTCTTCTTCTCTATCTAACAAATTAGGGTTAGTATTTCTCTCTCTCTCGACGTGTTGGAAAAAAATAATCAGGAAATGCGCGGGAATTATAAAGGCCACTTTATCTCGGCGAGGGAACCTTTCGAGGCCTTAAAATGTCAGTAGGGGTGAAAACGGGTCGGATACGGTCCGGATCTCGTTAGATCCAAATCCGAAATACAAAGAGTATGTTTGAATCCAGATCCGGATCTGAATCAGATCCGAGGAGGTTATATTGAATCCGAATCCGAAAAACATGTGGTAAATGCTGGATCCGAAAAATAAAGGAACAAAATGGATCGGATATGGTTGGATATGTGATCTGAGTCTTACATGGTTTTTAAGATATAGATCTTTTAAGTAAAATTTGAATGTGGATTCGGATCCATTGAATCAGATCACTTTCGGATTGGGGTCAGATTTGGATCAGCATTTTAAGCCGGATCTGGAGTTGATGAGAATCAAAATCTTTACATATAAACAACTTGTTTTGATCCAGACCCGTCCCATAGCAAACCCTGTAGGGTTAGGTTTTGGTGGGTCAGACCCAAAGAGTCCAATTAGCTTATTGAATCAGGTATGGTTTGTGACATTTTTATACTAAAACTGGGTCCGATTTGAGTTTCTATTAAGGTCCATTATTTTTCAATGTAAAAGAAATAAAAAATATTATTTTATAGGGTATGGACCAAGTCTAGTTCATGCAATCCTTATAGGACTCAGGTATCATTTTCCTTATGATGGACCCAATCATACCTGGATCTGAACCTGGTACCCACACCTCAAAGTTATATTCAGGTTTGGATCCACCTGGATTGGAACCAAATCCAACCTGTTGACACCCTTGGTTGTGAGACAAATATCGTGAGATTTATGAAAATTTTGTGATAATATCGTGAGAAATTGCCTGAAAGTTTAAAACGGTAATTTCTAGTGAGATTTTCAAAATATCACGAGATTTATGAAAAAACATAAATTCCGTGATTTAAACGTGATATTTACATTTTAAATGGCTATTTATCATGAAAAGACCATGTATTTTTATTTTTAAATAATTTTTATTAATATTTTCTTCTAAAAATATTTTTTTATATTTTTTTATTTATTTTTTTAGTGCTGAGATTTTGCGGAAAAAAACTAGAGATTTATGAAAAAAATTCAATTCTCACGAGTTTTTGAAAAACGAGATTTTGCAGAAAAAAACTTTTGTCGCTATGGTTGTGAGTGGTTTGACAAACAGGTCAGATTATGTTGGGTGTGGATTCAGATCCAGCCTGAGTACTTATTCCTCATCAAGGTATGCAAACGGCTAGGATTTGGGTTGGATGTGGCAGATATCAGACTCCACTAATAGGATGTTGGATAAACAGATTTGGATTGGAATTCGGATGGTGAAAAGCTCGTATGAACTCTCATTTTTCACTTGTAACTGAATTAGGTATCTATCAAATCCTGATATCGATCGGATTCAGTATTAAAAAAAGTAGACCCCATATGTGCATCTGATTATAGTCAAATACGGACTTTTCTTACCAAATCCAACTAAACAGTAGGGGTGGACATCAGGCCCGGCCTGTAAAGGCCTGACTCGCCCGACTATTTTGAGTAGCCGCCGAGAGCCCAACATGACACTTATCGGGTCGAACTTCTTCGATGGTGACCTTGACCCGCCGATAGCCCAGTATGCCTTATAAGGCCTAACATCCTTTTAAATCGACCTGATATGACTGTTACTCACTTGCTTTTCTTCTTATTTCTTTTCTCTGCTATTCATTTTTCTTAGTTTTTTTTTTGTTTTTTTGAAAAGCAAGCTAGGGTTAGGCCGTCTCACACCAGTTACACGATATAACCATTGGGTTTTGAACTTGCAACGTCCCAACACATCGTGACGTACACTAGCACTCCTACAAAACAAGAGGAGCGCCCCCCACCCCCCCACCCCATGCCGTTGGTTCATCTTCTTTTTTCTTTTTCTTCATGTTATTGTTCTTCTTTTAATAGAAGCTTCCAAAAATGATAATCCAGAGAGAGAGAGAGTGTGGTGCTATGCCCTTTTGAGCTACAACCAAGAGAGGAGAAATATAGGGTAGAACCCTATGTGCGACGAAAGAGAGAGAGACTCAATTCTCAAGCCTATATAGCCTAATCCAACCCGAGTTGGGCCTGGTACCTGGCCCATGGGCCACCCCTACTGAATAGAGCTGGATTCAGTAGGACAACGGATAAAAATCTAATCAATTGCCATCTCCACACACACTTAAATATTAACCTTTTTAGGGACCGGTTCATGCCTCTTGTGATCGGTTTTTGCTTTTTAAGGATCGGTCCATGCCTCCTGTGATCAGTTCGGGGGCTTGGGGGGGGGGGGGGGGGGGGGGGGTCTGATCGGTTCAGTGGTGTTATAGAGCTATTCAGAGTTTTTGTAACTGGTTCAAAGCTTTTAGTGACCAATTCAAGATCTTTAAGGACTTGTTTAGGCATTTTTAAGAACTCAATCCCAGATATAACTCATAAATGCATGTCTATCTTTAATCTCATACTTTTTGTGACTTTAACATGATATAAGGTGTGTTTCGTGTTGTTTTTGAATTATCCATGATTATTTAAGTATAAGATTATGAATGTATGCATTTTATTTGTGTTATGACATGTTTTACATATGCTTACAGTAAAATATCTCAATCGACTCACTCTGGCAATCACCAAAGTGATTAGTTAAGTTGATTGGGGGTTTATTTGATCGTGTTGATATTGAAATTCAGTATTAAGATTGTGTATGACTTTATGAAACAATGATTCTACCCAAAGGTAAGTCAATGTATTTCAAATTCACACAGGATGTAATAGTAGATGTATACACCAGCCCATGTGGCATGATCGTACCCAAAGGTAAAGTACCGAATTATTTTTTGTTACATGATTTACTAGTTTTACCAATTGGAGTCAATTTCTTGATAATTGAGAAGGCGAAGCAACTTTGTTTTTTATCATTTTTACCAAAGTGAAACGATAATGACTCTATTATGCTTGCCTTAGAAAATGTGAATAATAAAGGGTCTTATGTTTACCTTTTTTATATGAATCTCATATAAAACGATTAATTTTCCACTTATACAGATAATAGAACAATCGCTCAAAAAGTTCTCTATAAGAAGTGAGAGCACTAAGAAGGTTGTCTATGAGAAGTGGGAGCGTACAAATAGTCTTAGCTTGTTGCTTTTGCAATCAAGAGTGGCTAAGAATATTAAAGGTGTCATCTCTCACTACAGAACAATAAAAAAAAAGTGAATGACATTAAGATAAAAATTATTGATTTAAACGAGATTTCATCTGAGGTCATATGGATCATAAACTTCATTATGGGTCTTGGTATAATGGACTTTATTGGGAGGCCACTAAAGATCTTATGTGATAATGAAGCTATCGTGTTTTTTTCGAATAACAAGTGTTTCACATCATGTCGACACATAAAGTTAAAATATTTTGTTATTAAAAAAATAGTTGTGAATCATTTAGTCTGTATTGATGTAATCGGTACAAAGAAAATGACTACAGATCCTCTTATTAAAGTTTTAGCACCAGGATTATATTATCGACATGTAATGGGGTTAGGTCTATTTGATTATTTTGTATGTATGATAATACATTATTGCTATATGTGATCATATTTATGAAACTAAATTGATTCTCTATGATTTTGTGCAATGTTAATTATGTGTAAAGTATCTCTAATTTAAGAAAAGAGTATAGTAGAATAACAATATTAAAAGTGTCAATAGAATATGTTAGAGACCTAGAAGAGCAGTGGAAGCGTGATGGACCCATAACTCAGTGTTAGCCTAAAATGTATCATGGAAGAGCCACTTACCAGATACGGCTTTGAATGATTCGAACAACGCTTAGGTAGATGTGGATGATCGGCGTTCTCCTCAACCAATCGATGCCCTCAATGAGCCCAAGCCAAAATATCGAGAGGTGAGTAGGACCCTTGAACCCAAAAAGAGATCACACGAATGTGGAACTCAACAACCATGTATAACTTTATGGTGGTCATCGTCAAGCTACCATGGATCTCTCCTAGTTATAGGGACATTTGGAGGAAGCCCATAATGGACACTAGTAGAGGTCCTTAAGGTTAGGGTTGAACAAAATAAACAAAAAAGATGAAACAGAACATTGGTTTGGTTTTGTTTGTTCTGGAACAATTGTTTCAAGTTCAACATTTGTTTGGCCGGTACTCAAATGCTATATTCCAAATGTTTGTTGTTTAATGACGATGTGCAGATAACTTGGACATGCATAATTTTGGCCGATTTAGTACATTATGAAACTCTGATGAAGCACCCGACGACTAGTGAGATCATCCTCGACAATGTCGTAACAACAAAACCCTTCTTCCCCAAGTAGTGTTCCCCATCTTCGTCTACAACTGCACCACCTCCTGCATCGATGACACCATTGATTGCGCCCGACAGGAGGGTGAGGGCATGGACGGTGCCCGAAACCGCCCCTCTCTCATGCCTGAAGGATCCCTCCAAGCCTACCTCAGCGTCGAGGATGTCCTTGGTAGGGTAGTTGCCTAGGTCAACGACGGCCCCTGTGTTGCCTACATTGGCCGTCGACATCCAATCACAATTACTCCCCTTATCATCTCCCTTGCCACTACAGATCGCATTCTCTTGTAAACCCAGTCGACACACTGCCTCCTTATTCTTTATGGAGTCACCCTCCTTATTCGTCGCTCGTGAGAGCTTGCTCGCACCCGGCCCGATGCCCAATCCCCTCCCAAAAAAGCTCTCTTGCGGCAACAAAACAAACCTCGTCTTTATCTGATTCAGCCCCAAGAAAGATACCCTGATTGACAAAGAATTCTTTGTCGCCACCACAACAGAACCATTGGCCTTCTCCTTCTTCGGCTTCATCTCAGCAGCGGCAGTGTTGGTGGGTAAAGGAGTGGTACCGACCAAAGATTTGGGCTTGACTACACGGGGTTTCTTCTTATCAAATCTAGAGAGAAAATTGACTAGCAAGGATCTAGGGCTTCTGGATTCATTGGTAGAGGCGTCGGGGGAATCTGACTTGGTGTCGCTTTTGAAGGAGGAATAAGAGGATGAAGCGATCTGGCCTTGAACACCATCCCCTCTTTCCTCTTCCTTTTCTCTCTGATTTTTTCGCTGATCTCTACTTTGCAAATTTGGAGTGGACACTAATTTAGTTTAGGATGAAATGAGAGAGAGAGAGATGCACCCACGGGTGCGGTGCGCCTGTCGATGCATTTTCTTTTTGTTCCCTTCGTTCTTGTTCTTTTTGTAACAAGAGAGAGGTGGATCAAGTTAATTAACGCAGCGGACGTGCGGAATGCCATCCACCCGTCCAATGTTTGTTACAAAAATTGTTCTCGACGTCTTTTTCGTCCCGTGTGACACATGAGACAAGCCATCAACCATGCCCTAATGGGCATGAATAGACAGTTATGAGAACACATAACTATCTTGTAACCTTCAAAACCCAAGATACTCTTCATATATGTCCCTTGATGTGCCTATGTCAATATGGGTAACATACAGATTGGATATGATCCGATCCAAAGTCTAACATCCTTACCATTATGGTGATAATGAGAGTTGGACTTGCCTTGTGTCAACTCTCTTGACATAGGTAGGTCGTCCTTTCCATTGCAAACGATAGCCTTGATTTGAAGCAAATCCCTTACACATTCATAAGTGTGAGCACCTTCCTTTGCTTGAGCCTCACACCTTATCTTGCGTTGTTGAGAAAATGTGTGAGCATCTTCACACTTCAGCTTGCCTTGTTTAGAAAACATGTGAGCATCTTGACACTGTTTGCCTTGTTGGGAAAACGTGTCGGCATGCTTACACTTCAATTTGCCTTGTCGAGAAAATGTGTGGGCAGAATCACACTGCATCTTGCCTTATTGAGCACCTTGAGAAAACGTGTGGGCAGGATCACACTTCAGCTTTCCTTGCTGAGTAAGATCACATTTTATCCCATCTTGGGCTGGATTTTCTTGGTGATTTATACCAAAATCTGAACTGATCTTATTACTCCTCAAACGATGTCAAGTACAGAGGCCAAGTTTGTCTCATAATCCAATGAATTCTACTTTGGTGAAAATGTCTCCAAATTGATATTTGGATGAGATATATTTGGTGATAAAAGTCCTTTGAGCCACTTTTTTTATAGTAATCAAATTGAATGTGCTTAGTTAGGTCATGAAAGATAGGATTATCTTACATATGAATAGCACTCACAATAAAGAAGATGAGTGTTAGACAAAGGATTTTCGATATCATGAAGAACAAAGGTTATCCATGTGATTTCATCAGCAATAGAGGCTATGGATCTATATTAAGCTTCAACATTGGATCGGATCACATGCCATGGAATGAGACAAGGAGGGCAAGGAAAAGGATTTCAATCTACATATAGTGGTCCTACCCACTCCAACTCATGGGAACAAGAGTAATATTCCATTTTGCTCGTCTCAAGATTTGAGGCAACATATTAGGGAATTGCTGGTACTATCTAAATACCAACACTAGTGCCAAGAAGGGATTGACAACAACACAAGATTCTTCTAAATAAGTGTTGACAATCTTAACTACTGGTAACTCAGAGCGTGCAACTTCAGTGCATTCCCTTTCAAACCCTCGACATACAATCTATTGGTGATAGATCCTACTATGTGGATTCTGGAGCAGCTAATCGTGCTATCAAAGATGCAAGTAAAATCTCATATTTGATACCTTAGCGAGAAAAAAGAAAAAAAAAACATTGATAATGGAAACATGTCTCATTTCTCATGTCCATGCCTATACTTCTGTTCTATTAGTCCTTTCTAACACCTTTTTCATCCCACAACATAAAAACAATCTCATTTCTGTTTCACAACTGATTGATAAGTCCAATTCTCATGCTAATGTTTTCTTCCTCATTCATTCTTGTTAAGTATCCTCGAACCAAATGTTAAGCTAAAGGAAAAAGATGAGGGAATCCTTATGCTTTTCTGCAAGCCCCCTTCCCGTCCTGGTCATACTTCTCCCAACTGCTAATTTATGAAGTCAAAAGCCTAAATAAAGCTCTGAGAAATTATGGTGTTGTAGCCTCAACATTCCGATGATCACTAATTTTTTAGTCTTCAAGTGGTTTAGTGTCAATCAGTACTAAGAGTACACTCCTTGTCAATATGTGTCCCATCAAGTACTTAAGAATCACTTATTACCATTTATTTCAATAAATAAAAGAACTTCCTTTTCATCATTTCAACATCTACACTTAGGGGGCGTTTACTTGTCACGGAATAGGGTGCCGCGGCACCCCCTTTCATGGATTTCTCTGCCGCAGAAACTGAATCAGGCCACCTCCAACGGGAACCGTTTCTGCAGAAAAGGGGGGTTCCAGTGTGTAGAATGACGCACCCGTCGATACATTTCCACGATGCTATGTTTGTTTTGGCATTGTGGGCTCCACAAAAATGCATGCCCGTCGATGTGGTCTGGCTAAAAAAACCTAGATTTTTCATGACACAAATGCCCCCTTACTCTCTATTTGGGAGTCAATGTTGGGGATGAGATGAGAGTGAAGAAGAAAATGGGAGATGAGGCTGGAGTTGTCAACAACGTCCTTGTGTCCCTGAGAAGATATAGTTGAAAGTGGCCCATCTCCACTCACAATACCATTCTCTTCTCCCAAAACAAGGTTCCCAAGAAACAGCAAAGTTAAGTGGTATTTATTAAATATCATCTCATGTGAGTCCTTGCTTAAATCTTGTTTGTACGTGTAAGCAATAAATCAAAACAGATCCAAGTGAAGCTCTAATTTATAATATGTATTTTTTTTTATGTTTGCATGCAACAAATAAAAACACATCCAAGCAAAACCTATATATTTGAGATCTTTTCCTTTTGGATGCTAAAACAGCTCATCTAACCCTTTAGACCCATTTGGATGACAACAAGCAAAACTAGTTTTTTCAAAAACTTGATTTTGCTTTGTAACCTTGTTTGCCAAAATCAGGTTTTATTGGTGTTTAGATGATCCAAAAGCTCAAAAAATAGGTTTTGGGTTTTCAAAACTCAAAAAGAAATTTAAAAAAATATTTTAGGTCCATCCAAACAAAAGAACATAAAAAAATGTTACGAAACCCATCAATCTGTGACTAGTAGATGCAGATTGCCACAAATATGCATTAGTTAGTTACAAACCTCTTTGGGGAAAATCATCACTCTACAACTAATAGATGTGGACATTCTCGAGTATGCGACTATTAGTTGTGAACCTCATGTCAATGAGTGTGAGTGAAACCAGAATAATTAAATGAGTTTGTAAACCTTCTTTGCAAAAACCATCACATTTGTGACTAATAGATGTAGGCCTTGCTTCTTAGCAGTCCGCGAGATTAGATTGTATTTGAGAAAGGTACAAAAGTCAGTGGTCTAATATCCGAGCATCTAGCCCAATCTGCATTAGAGAAGACGTAAAAATCTAAGGTGCTTGGCTTCAATATATTATCCAAAAATCTACGATTCTTTTAATATATCGAAGGATTCGTTTGACTGCTTCAGAATAGGCAACCATGGGGCCATGAATGAACTGACTAACATAGTTGACACAAAAGGACATTTAAGGTTTGGTAATAGTGAAATATTGCAGGGCTCCTACTAAGCCTCTATACATAGTAGGATCATGAATTTTTTTAGTAAAATCATAGATGTTTTTGGGCCATAGGATTGGTGATGGCTTTACAACTTTGCATTTTAGCCTGCTCCAAAAGAACCTTGGCATATTTTTTGTGACAAAAAAACATACATAGCTTAATATAATCAAGTTTAATGCCTAAGTAGAAATGAAGTTGTCCCAAGTCTTTGATAAAAAAATTCTACTCCAATTTTTTTAATGAAATCTTCTAAAAGCTTGGTACTATTCCAAATCAGTATCATGTCATCAACCGTATATGAGCAAAATAAGAGTTCTGCAACTATTGTGTTTAACAAACATGGAAGGATTAGCTGAATTACAATGAAAACCCAAGTTGGCAAGGAAAACACTTAGCTCATGAAACCAAGTCCTTGAAGCTTGTTTGAGCCCATAGAGAGCCTTTTTTAATTTGCAAATATAATTAGGATTATTGATATCTTCATGTGTTGGGGGTTGTTTCATAAAAACTTTCTCTTTCAAAATCTTGTGAAGAAAAGTGTTTTTAATGTCAAGTTGAAGAATACCCCATTTTTTTTACCGTATCAATGGTGAGAACAATACGAATACTTTCGGGCCTTACAATGAGAGAGAAAGTTTTATAAAAATCAATACCTTTGATTTGAGTAAAATCTCGGGCAATAAGTTGGGCTTTGAGACAAAACCTCATTAGGTTCAAGCTTGACTTTTTTAACTCATTTTGAGCCTACAACATTTTTATCAGCTCTTTTTGGAATAAGATCCCAAGTAAAACTTTCAGCACTTCATCTATGGTCGCCTTACATCCAGGATGAGAAAGAACAACTTTGATGCTCTGTGGTTCCTTGGGATCAGTGGTAACAAGGTCATGAAAGCCAAGATACTTGAGATTGGGTTTGAAAATCCCACGCATGGACCTGATGATAGCCCGATTAGGATGATGATTATTCTTTACCTTAGTTTGAAGAGTCAGTGTCTCTAGATTAGAGTTGCTAGATACAAGCTCAATGTCCATAATTAGGGATGGCAGTGGGGCGGGGCGGGGGACAAGGTCTCCACCCCCGCCCCGCCTCAAGATTTTATCCTTCACCCCCGCCTCCATCCCCGACGGGGAATGGATTTTATCCTCCATCCCCATTTCATGTCCTCCATCCCCGGTTCAAACGGGGATGAGGCGGGGTGGGGCGAGGATGAGGCGGGGATCGTGGCGGGGACGGGGCATGGCGTGGAAAAGTGCACGTCCATCCCCGCCTCCATCCCCGTTTCATACCCTTCATCTTCGGTCCAAACGGGGCGAGGCGGGGCCCCGCTTTCCCCCGGTCCACTGCCATCCCTATCCATAATGCTGCTAGGTTCCTACTGAGAAAGCGATATCCCTTGTTCTTCATTTTGGATAGTGGTGACATCATCATGATGTTGTTGAGCCTTATTATTAGCAGCATAGGCACTGCTGCTATAGATAGCATGCAACACTAGCTATGTCTCTCATTCTGAGCCAAAGCAGGTTATATGTTCCCCCCCCGAACAGGGCAGTTAGCTACATCTCATGCTCGGGGGTCCCAAAGAGCACCACGTATGTAAGCATGTGTGTCTCGTATCCCCATGTTTGTCAGCATTAATTAGCGTTGGAGTTTGATGCGATTGCAAAGACTTAAGTACCCTCTCCTCCATTGGTGCAAAACAAAAATGACGATTCTTGAAAAGGAGTGGTTGTAAAGACTTAAGTGCCCCGAAGATGATTATTTAAGACCCAGTCTCTGCACTGCAGGATTATCTGAGAAAGAAATCTCCCCTGGAGGAGGCCATGAACATTAACCCTCTCACAAACTCTCTCCCTTCTATTTCTGCTTCTATGCACATCCAACAGAAGATCTTACATTGCTCCATCAAGCACCGACTGACCTGCACATTGACTGTTGTGGAGCCTGATTCGGAGTTTTTACCCTTACAAGAGGAGGGTTTGGGGGTTCATCTCAGCGTGGGTAGCATCATTCAACTAAATGAGTTGTAGATCCTGATTCAGAGTTTTTACCCTTATAGGAGAGGGGTCTGGGGGCTCCTCCCAACGTGGGTAGCATCATTCAACTAGAAGAGTTGTGGAGTCTGATTCAAAGTTTTTACCCTTACAGAAAAGTGGGGTCTGAGGGCTTCTCCCAGCGTGGGTAGCATCATTCAACTTGATGAGTTGTGGAGTCTGATTCATAGTTTTTACCCTTATAGGAGGAGGGTTTGGGGGCTCCTCCCAATGTGGATAGCATCGTTTAACTTGATTTGTTGTGGAGCTTGATTCAGAGTTTTTGCCCTTACAGGAGAAGGGTTTGGGGGCTCCTCCCGATGGTCATCCGACGAAACAAACCTGAGCCATCAAAAATGTCTGTTTAAACTTTTCATCGTCATATTCTTCTTCTTCCTTCTCTGTAAAACACTGTAAAACCCTCTCTCTCTCTAGAGAAGAAATCAAGGGAGGCAAAGCGTTCCCCCTAGAGAAGGCCATGAACATCAACCATCTCACTCTCTCTCCCTTCTCTCTCTACTTCTGTGCACATCCAACAAACGATCCAACATTTCTCCATCAAACACCGACTGACCTGCACACTAACTGTAGCATCGTTCAACTTGATGAGTTGTGGAGCCTGATTTAGAGTTTTTGCTCTTACAGGAGGGGGGTTTGGGGGCTCCTCCCAGCGTGGGTAGCATCATTCAACTTATAGAGTTGTGGAGTCTGATTCAAAGTTTTTACCCATTCATATTTTAAGGCATTAGATCTCATGTTTGAACATCCACGCATATGCAGTTTGCTTTCATCATGTTTAGTTGCTTTCTAGATTATACTTTGAATTCTGGTGCATTTTAGATCTATCGATTTGTATGTAACCAGAGCTCATTTTAATCTAAATTTTTTACTGCAACTTCATGCATATGTCTTCATGCTCTCCACCAAAAATCAGATCATTCTGAGTTTGTTTGACCCACTTTAAAAATCAAGATTCAGAACCTGTTATTTTGCACTGTCAGGATTTTAGCAGAATCAGGACCAACTTGCGAGAGTGATTTCTCCTTAACCAGAGATGATCTTTCCGATCCGTAAAAAGGGTTGTTTTTTAAATTAAATATAGTTTGTTCATACCAAACTTTAGCGATTTCTATGGTGTTTTCATACCAGTTTTGGATAAAAAACCATAACCCTGTCACCCTGTGTCATTTTAACGGCTCAGATTTTGATCCATTTTGTTTGAATTTTATTTCCCTAATGGAAGATTATTTTTTAATTCTGTAAAACGGGTTCTCTTCGTTTATGTGTCTAGTTGATCTCTGTAAATTTTCAAAAATTTTCATGGTCAATTACTATTTTATTTTGATTAAATACCAGAACCTTGTATCCAGATTTTATAAATGTTCTGATTTTGGCCCCCATATCATGACTGTTGTAGCACTTCTTCAACAAATCGTTAATTGATTGACAATATTCTTCAGCAAATTGTTCTTTTGATTTTTTAGGTCTCTAATGAGTCTCTACTATGATTTGTAGTATTTTTGGGTCTCCAACGAGCCTCATAATGATTTATAGTGTTGTTCGGTCTTTTAACTATGATTTATAGTGCTTTGGGTTCTCCAACGAGTTCTACAACGATTTGTAGTGTTTTTTGGTCTTTTAACTATGATTTATAGTGTTTTCTGGTCTCTAACGAGACCCACAACGATTTATAGTGTTGCTGGACCTCGCTATAGCGATTTGTAGTGTTTCTCGCTAAACATACAGTGATTTGTGATACAAATCGCTATCCGAATCAGGATCAATTTGTCAGGGCCATATCTCCCTAACCAGAGATCAGATTTCAAATCCGTAAAAAGTGGTGTCTTTGTTATGAAGTCTAGTTTATTCCTGTAAATTTTCAGCGATGTCTATGGCCATTTGATACACTATTTGGATCTAAAACCAGACCCCTATCAGTCTGCCTTATTTGAGTGCATAGGTTTTTATTTCATTTTGTAAGAGTCATATCTCCCCAACGGAAGATCATTTTTCAAATCCGTAAAAAGGGTTTTCTTCCTCTATGTGTCTAGTTTATATCTGAAAAGTTTTATAACTTTTTATGCTCATTTAATATTCAAACCTGTTAAAAACCGAGACATGTTATTATTCTATTTTAAGTGAGTGGATGGAAGTTATTATCTCGCAGACTGATAGGGGTCTGGTTTTAGATCTAAATGGGGTACAAATGACTATAGAAATTGCTGAAAATTTATAGGAATAAACTAGACTTCATAACGAAGACACTACTTTTTACGGATTTGAAATTTGATCTCTGGTTAGGAAGATATGACCGTGACAAGTTGGTCTTGATTCAGATAGCGATTTGTATCACAAATCGCTGTAGTGTTTAGCGAGAAACACTACAAATCGCTATAGCGAAATCCAACAACACTATAAATCGCTGTGGATCTCATTAGAGACCCAAAAACACTATAAATCATAGTTAAAAGACAAAAAAATACTACAAATCGCTGTGGGGCTCGTTGGAGACCCCAAAACACTATAAATCATAGTTAAAAGACCGGACAACACTATAAATCATTGTGAGGCTCGTTGGAGACCCAAAAATACTACAAATAATAATAGGGACTCATTAAAGACCCTAAAAAATTATAACAACAATTTGCTGAAGAATATTGCCAATCAAATAACGATTTGTTGAAGAAGTGCTACAACAGTCATGATATGGGGGCCAAAATCAGAATATTTATAAAATCTGGATACAAGGTTCTGATATTTAATCAAAATAAAATATTAATTGACCATGAAAAATTCTGAAAATTTACAAGGATGAATTAGACACATAAATGAAGACAACCCGTTTTACAGAATTGAAAAATGATCTTCCATTAGGGAAATAAAATTCAAACAAAATGGATCAAAATCTGAGCCGTTAAAATGACACAGGGTGACAGGGTTATGGTTTTCGACCCAAAACTGGTATGAAAACACCATAGAAATCGCTGAAATTTGGTATGAACAAACTAGATTTAATTTAGAAAACAACTTTTTTACGGATCAGAAAGATCATCTTTGGTTAGGGAGAAATCACTCCTGCAAGTTGGTCCTGATTCTGCTAAAATCCTGACGGTGCAAAATAACAGGTTCTGAATCTCGATTTTTAAAGTGGGTCAAACAAACTCAGAATGATCTGATTTTTGGTAGAAAGCATGAAGACATATGCATGAAATTGCAGTAAAAAATTCAGATTAAAATGAGCTCTAGTTACATACAAATCGATAGATCTAAAATGCATCAGAATTCAAAGTATAATCTAGAAAGCAACTGAACATGATGAAAGCAAACTGCACATGCGTGGATGTTCAAACATGAGATCTAATGCCTTAAAATATGAATGGGTAAAAACTTTGAATCAGACTCCACAACTCTTCAAGTTGAATGGTGCTACCCACGCTGAGAGGAGCCCCCAAACCCCCCTCCTGTAAGGGCAAAAACTCTAAATCAGGCTCCACAACTCATCAAGTTGAACGATGCTACAATTAGTGTGCAGGTCAGTCGGTGTTAGATGGAGAAATGTTGGATCGTTTGTTGGATGTGCACAGAAGTAGAGAGAGAAGGGAGAGAGAGTGAGATGAGGTTTTACCCCTCTCTTGTAAGGGTAAAAACTCTGAATCAGGATCTACAACTCATTTAGTTGAATGATGATACCCACGCTGGGAGGAGCCCCCAAACCCTCCTTCTGTAAGGGTAAAAACTCTGAATCAGGCTCCACAACAGTCAATGTGCAGGTCAGTCGGTGCTTGATGGAGCAATGTAGGATCTTCTGCTGGATGTGCACATAAGCAGAAAGAGAAGGGAGAGAGAGAGTGAGAGGGTTGATGTTCATGGCCTCCTCCAGGGGAGATTTCTTTCTCGGATAATCCTGCAGTGCAAAGACTGAGTCTTAAATAATCATCTTTGGGGCACTTAAGTCTTTTCAAGAATTCTCCCTTGATTTCTTCTCTAGAGAGAGAGAGGGTTTTACAGTGTTTTACGGAGAAAGAAGAAGAAGACTTTGAAGAGTCAACATCATCCTCGACTTTCTGGATGGAGGACATGTTTGTCCTTTTTTTGAACTGTTTGTTTTTTCTTTTTTGAATGAAAGGCATTTTTGTCATTTTCTCAAACCATCACTTTATGAGAAGAATAGCAAGAAAGGGTACTTAAGTCTTTGCAACAACACCAAAGTCCGATGCAAAGTTATGTCAACATACACGGGAATACGAGCCCCATGTGCTTTTATACGTGGTGCTCATTCAAAGCCCCGAACACAGACGTGGGATTCAGTGAATCATCGGGGGGGGGGGGGGGGGGGGACATACACCACCCTCTCATTCTGAGCGGCGTATCCACTGCTACCACGAATAGGGTGTTGATCCTCATCCTCAACAACAATCAGTTCATTGTTGTTTTGCACAACATTAACGTTTTTGCAAAAAAATGTGTGGACTGGTTCCACAAATGTCATTTTCAGCATGCAACTTGGCATTGACATCATTGTCTTGGCCATGATATGAGCTAAGCTGCCCCTCAACACTGCCATTTTTTTAACAAAAAACTAGGATTTTGAAACTCTAAATTAGACTCATCAAAGACCACATGTCAAAAAATGTAAATACTCCCAATGGGAGATATAAACATTTATATTCCTTATAATGGACACTATAACCCAAGAAGACACAAGGTAAGGCCACAAGATAAATTTTATTTTTGTAATAGTCATGCAAACAGGGAAAACATCGACTTTCGAAAATATGCAAAAAAGAACAATTCGGATGTATACAATGAAGTTTAAAATAAGGTGATTAATTTTGCAAAGACGAGGATGGTAATCAATTTACTAAAAACACAGTGCTAGAAAAAGCTTTAACCCAAAATCGTTTTGGCAAGTTAGCATGGTAAGCCTCAACTCGGTAATGTTTCCATGCTTCCGTTGTGAAACTTCATTTTGTTCAGGAGTCTTAGGACAAGAGAGTTGACGTTTGATTCTAAACTCATCTAAATATTTAATAAAAATATTGTTGGTATATTCACCACCCCAGTCGGATTGAAAAGCTTTGATTTTTTTGTGAAATTGTCTTTCAACAAAATTATGAAAATGTTTAAAGCAATAAAAAAATCAGATTTCTATTTCATGGGGTAAAACCAAGAAAAATAAAAGTAATCA
This sequence comes from Nuphar pumila, assembly GCF_984573655.1. Lineage (NCBI taxonomy): Eukaryota > Viridiplantae > Streptophyta > Magnoliopsida > Nymphaeales > Nymphaeaceae > Nuphar > Nuphar pumila. The sequence continues at coordinate 114,677,876 of NC_143252.1, read as the reverse complement.
TCAATGAAGACAACATAATATCAGTAGTTCTCTCTGAATAAGATAGGTGCAGGTCCTCATAAGTCAGAATGTATTTCAACAAGGGGCTCACGACTTTTCTTTTCTGATTTTCAGTAGGCAACCTTGATGACTTTCTAAGTTGACAACTAGAACAAAATAACCTTTTATTACTTAATAAAATTAATGAAGTTTTTCTTCTCTAAGAGATGAACAAAACTAATATTAGGGTGCCCAAGATGCTCATGTCATCTTTCCTTTGTGGTCTTCTTTATTTGATTTGCAAAATAAGCAAAATGCTCTTTCTTCAACTTATAGAGACCTCAATTCCTAATCCATGTTGCCACTATTCGATTTGTTTTCATGTCCTTTATAACATAACCATAAACAGGAAATTAAAAAACATATAGTAGATCTGTAGTAAGTTGGCTGACGGATAGAAGATCTTTTTTTTTCTAGAATAAAAAACATTTCTCGAATTGATTGGTGACAATTTTGAATTGATTTTGGTGTCACCCGTATGAGAAATATTTAATTGTTCTTCATTTTTTATCATCACACAACCATGACCAATATATCCTTTAATATTAATCAACTTACCAATATTACATGAGCACTAGCATCAGTGTCGGGGAACCATTTTGAATCTTGGTTGTCAGCTATAGTGAGGGCTACAAAAGCTTGGGGAATTTCTTTGAACTGAAAAGCATGATTGAATCGATTGTTGCAAATTTGGCAAACAACGTTTTCATATTTCTTTTTTTTTCTGACCACTTGATCCACCTTGACCTTGTTTGGACTACGGGTTGGCATCTTGGCCCTTTTGGTCATTGTCTTTCGATCCATTCCTATGACCCTTGATTTTTTTGTTTTCCTTTTTCTTGAAAGCATTTTGCTGAGCGTAAAACACAACTTGTTGGGATTTATAGGTTTCTTGGATATTGTTTATTGCTTCATGACTTTGAAGAAAAAGTATAACCTTTCTGTATGAAGGGACTGGTGGCTTGAGCATAGATGTGACAAAGGATTCGTAACCTTGTAGAAGCCCTTGAAGAAACCAAAAGACCTTAGCTTTGTCTTCAATAGGCTTTTCAATGGCAGCGAGATCATCACATAAGCCTCTTAATTTACTTATATACTTAGAGAGTCATTACCTTTCTTTAAAAAAGCGATCTGTTGCATCAAATGAAACTCTCAGTCTTGTGAATCTTGTGTGAATGCATCCACAAGAGTGGTCCAAATCTTTCTCGAAGTCTTCAATCCCATAACGATGCCAAGAACTCCCTCTGAAAGAGTTCATGTGATTCACCATCTAAGGAGGCGATCAGATCTACACCAAGCAAGGTACACAAGATTCAACACCTCGAAGGCTTCACCATTACCTTGGACAACTTGTTTGATGGTAGGCTCAGGCACATGGAAGTCTCCATTGAGAAATCCATCAAGATCCTGGCTTTCAACAAGTGCAAGGATTTATGCAAGGATTTATGTCCTCCATAGCAAAAAGTTGCTATGATTCAGCTTAAGTGTCACAAAGTTTGACATATTCAGGGTGGCCAGATTGGAAAACAAAGCAGCTCCTGCAATGGAAGAGGATGATGCCATCACCGAAAAACTCAGTGAAAGAAGCAAAAGAGAGTGACTAAACCTCACTCAAGTGAAGCTCGAATACCATAAAGAAATAAAAGGTGTAACGCCTGACCAAGCTGGTCAGGTGGGCTCAATCCCACCTAGGCCAGCTGGGTCAAGGGGGGAGAATCCCTCCCTCTTCCCCCGCGTTGTTGTGGTGGGAAGTGGAGGGAGGCTACCCCACTTAAATGAATTAAATGATGGGAGCCTTTCCCTCTCCCCATGAATGAAATCGTGGGGGAAGGAGAAGCGCCCCCGCGTTAGATGAGGGGTGAGTGGTGGGATGTAACCCCCACTCACTCATGGGTTATATAAACTCATGAGCAACCCTCTCCTCTCCTCTATTCGTATGAGAGAGAGAGAGGTGAATAAAGAGGAAGAAGGTGTGAGGAGGTTGAGTGTCATCCGGCCACAGGACGACGATGAAAGGTAAGCTCTTCTCCCTTTCTGCTGGTTATTAAAAAAAAAAAACAGATAGGATGGTCACCGACAACTCGGGTTGCCGATGACCCAATCCTGAGAAGAAGCGAGGGAGGGCCAGGACATAGGGTAGCCCCTTATCCCTGCGGCCCTCTATGAGGCAGGATCAAGGGCGGGTTGCTGCCTGTCAAGATTAAGAGAGAGGGACAGGCGACCACCTGTTGAAGGGAAGAAAGAGAGATGGGAGACAAGTGGTCACCCTTGTCCCTGTCACCCTCCGGGAAGAGGGGCAGAGGGAGGCAGCCCCCTCTGTCTCCACCAACAGTGCTGCCATTACGAGAGGAGGGAGGCAGGGGGCAGAGGACACCTCAACCTCAACCACCGGCTGGAATTTCCAATGGCAACTGACCAGAGAAAGAGGAGAGGGTTGTGTATGTTCGCCCCCGATGATTCACTGAATCCCACATCCGTGTTCGGGGGATCGAATGAGCGCCACGTATTCATGCACATGGGGCTCGTATTCCTGTGTATGTTGACATAACTTTGCATCGGACTCTGGTGCTGTTGCAAAGACTTAATCACCCTTACTTGCTTTTCTTGCCCTGAAATGACGGTTCGAGGAAATGACAAAAATATCCTCCATTCAAAAGTTGTGAAACGACGGGTGGGGAAAAGGACAAAAAAGTCCTTCCAGAAAGTTTGATGTTAACCATTTAAAGTGGAGACGTTCGCCTGCGCCATCTGCTGTAACAGTGCTCCCATTATCAACGTTCCAGTGTTACAAAACATTCAAGTGTCTTCTCTTCATTACTGCTGTCGTTAGGCATCATGGAAGAAAGCAATGATTCACAAACATTCCAACCAGTGCCATCAAGGCACAGTGAGTAGCTTTTTATCTCATCATGCCATCGATGAAGAAGGCATGTCGTCTTGTGTGCCATTAAGGCATTGTTTGGTTATTGCAGGTAGATCTTGTTATTACGAAGGTTGGAAACTTATCGATATTTGTAAGACGCTGGGATCTGTTGACAAGAACGCTTGTTTGCAGATGCTAGGAAGGGCCTCTACCCCATCAGGTATCCTACAGTCACTCATCATATGCATTGTATCTCAAACCGCTGTATTAGTAACAGACTCTCATTTTTGTGAGATACATTTTTGTTAGTTAATATCGATTTGTTTGCTATTATGTTCAAGTTCTTCCTTATCGATTTGTAATTTATTGTGCGATATATTTATCGACCTTTTAGATAGTATGTTTTTGTATCGTTGAGTTATAAGTTATAAAAACTGAGCTGCCGTATCGATTTTCAATATCTGACAAATCGCTATACATATCGTTTTGTAAGATATTATATGTTTTATAATATGTATTTGTAAGATATTTGTACACAGACTTTGAAAACGTTTGGGTGCAGAAACACATCTTGACACGCATGGCGAGGCGATTTTCGCATGCATATCGTTGCTCTCTCAGCGACTTCTATTGAACTTGCTTTAGAGTCTTGTGGATATTATGAGAGCGTTATCGTCAACACACATGTACGACATGTTTATTTTATTGGCATGGTAAGCGACACGTCGATGCTCAGTACAAGCAAACATCAAACCGCACTTGCTTTGATACTTTCATTCATTAAATCGTTGCTTTGACTTGCGTAACCCTAGTGGTATCCGTTTTTATATGCATCCTGATTAAATCGTAGTAAACCTATGCCGCTTGCTAACGGAAATTGATATATTGCTTACAAAACATTCCACTGTCTTCTTTTATTTGTCGTTGTTATTAGGCGTTAAGGAAGAAAGCAATGATGCACAAACATTCCAACCAGTTCCATCAAGGCGGCGTGAGTAGCTTCCCAGCATCATGCTATCGATGAAGAAGGCATGTCGTCTTGTGTGTCATTAAGGCTTTGTTTGGTTATTGCAGGTAGATCTTGTTCTTACGAAGGTTGGAAACTTATCGATATTTGTAAGACGCTGGGACCTGTTGACAGGAATGCTTGTTTGCAGATGCTAGGAAGGGCCTCTACCCTATCAGGTATCCTACATTCACTCATCATATGCATTGTATCTCAAACCGCTGTATTAGTAACAAACTCTCGTTTTTGTGAGATAATATTGACTTGTTTGCCATGTTACTGCAAACACAAATTGATATATTGCTTAAAACATTATTGAGCTTATCATCAGGTTGTAATAAAGACGATGTAGCTCAATCAATAGAAAGATCTGGAGAATTGAATATCTATACTTATGACCCAACTGAAGAATTGAACATCTGCACTAACGATGCACATGAAAAGAAGGGTGCAGGCAGTAGACCTACTATTGACTTGAATGTTTCAGTGGAAGAAATGCAATTCAATGATGAGGTAGACTACCATGACAGCGCACATAATAAAAGTGTATGCACCGGGAATGTACACGGAAGTACACCTGACTTCAATGTTCCAGGAGAAGAAATGCAATTCAATAATGATCTTGATTTTGATGTCAGTACACTTAATAAAACCGTAGAAACTGAGAATGTACATGGAATTGCACTTGACTATGTTCCTGTAGAAGGAATGCATTTTAATAACGAAGAAGATGCATATAAATTTTACAATGATTATGCCTTAAAAGTTGGCTTCAGTGTGAGAAGGTTTTCTTGGTCAAAAAATGCACAGGGTGTCTTGGTTAGAAAGACATATGTCTGTTCCAAGCAAGGTTGGAAGAAATCAATGAGAAATCCAACTAGGAGCACGCCAGAATCAAGATGTGGATGTCAGGCGAGATTGGTTTTGAGAAGACATCCGAATGAGAAATTTGTCGTGCGTACTTTAATCAGTGATCATAATCATGATTTATCTGCATCATTTATGACTCCTATGCTAAGGTCACATCGTAAAGTAACTGTAGCTCATGCTGCAATGGCTGAAATAGCCGATAGCGCCGACATTGCACCAAGGAAGACATACAATTTGTTTACCCGCATAGATGGTGGTCGCGAAAATGTGCCATTCACACCTTTGGATCTTAGAAACCACTTGAGCAGGAAGAGGACAGATAACATGAAGAACGGAGAAATATGTTGTTTGGTTCGTTACTTACAGAATAAATCAAGCAATGAACATGGTTTCTTTAGTGCAATGCAAGTGGACGCAGATGGATATGCCGTGAATATGTTTTGGTCAGATTCAAGGTCTAGATTAGATTATGAATGCTTCAATGATGTGCTTGTGTTTGATACTACAGTAAAGATTAACACTGAACAGTGGCCATTTGCGCAGTTTGTGGGAGTGAACCATCACGCACAGAGTTGTATATTAGGCGGTGCTTTTGTGTATGACCAGACCAAGGAAACCTTTGAGTGGTTGTTCAGAGTATTTACACAGGCAATGAACGGGAAGCATCCTGAAACTGTACTCACAGATGGTGATCACGGAATTGCGGCTGCAGTGCTTCATGTGTGGCTAGATGCATATCATCGCCTGTGTTTGTGGCATATCTTTCAAAATGCAGCAAAGAACATAGGACACATATTTAATCAGAATACAGGGTTTGACAAACATTTTACAAGGTGTGTACTTCGTAGCGTAGACGAGGTCGGTCACCTTTAAGTCAGATTGGGACAAAATGATTAAGACATACGACCTTGCTGACTGTCTGTGGTTACAAAATTTATATGCAGAAAAAGAGAAGTGGGCATTGGCATATGGAAGACAATACTTTTGTGCAGGTATGATAAGCACACAAAGAGCCGAATCTATGCATGCCACGCTGAAGAAAACCCTGTATTCATGTTTAACAATGTTTCGTTTCATGGAACAATATGAATTATTTGTAGACGGTCTAAGACAGAATGAGCTTGAACAAGACGTAAAATGCTTCAATACACGATCTCTAACTTTTGGCATGAAAATATTAATGCGACCTGCAACTCTGTATACACTAACTGTATTTGAATGGATCAAGAAAGAGGTGTTGCATGTCATGAATTGCAGAATAGAAGAACTGGTGCAAACCGAGAATATGCACAAATACCATATTTTTTGTCAGGGCGAAAAGCATCAGGAAAGGCAAGAAGCGCATGTCACGTACAATGTCGACAACGGAAGGGTAGAATGTTCGTGCAAAATGTATGAATTCAAAGGTATCCTATGTTGTCATGCATTAAAGGCACTCAATCAAGAGAAGATACAAGAAATACCTGAGTCTTACATAATGCGAAGATGGACGAGACGCGCGAAGATTGAAATGCTCGTTATGGACAATGCGAGTAAATCTGGTGTTGACGAGAAGTGCCACATAGCCTCCCGTTACCAACAACTGTGTAGGTCATTCATGCATGTTGCTGATTTCGCATCGAGAAGCGAAGAAGGCTATGCATGTGCGAGAAAAGCTGCAACGGAGTTATTTGAAAACGTGGAGTTAATTCACATTAAGTCTTTTGCAGCGAATGAATACCAGTCGAAGATAATGGGATCGAACAACGTAGGTCAAAATCATGTCTCGCTTGACACTCCCGAGAAGTTGCGCCGAAGCGTAAACATTATATTCAACAAGTCAGTAGTGAACGTTGTTGATTATGATGGACATATTCATGAAGCAAAGGGTATCAAAAGAAAACCTGCCTCTGATCGCAGTCGTCGGAGGGCAAAGGGTGCACTAGAATTGGTTGGCAAGAAAAGGACTAAGAAACAACCAACCTGTAATAAAAAAACAACAAAGCCCTTCGAATGAACAGGTATGTAAAACATTATATTGCTCCCCATTGCGTGAAGCTTGTCAATTAGCTAACTCGTGTAATGTCCATCATGCAGCAATACCCTGCAGAAGTACCGACAAACGTTCAAACCTACATTCCTCCCGACCAGATTTCCGGCAACGATCGCTACAGTTTTACAAGGCTTTTGGTATGTAATCGATGTTGCGAGAAGGTAGGCATTTCTTGTGAAACTTAATTCAGTGTCTAATATTTTCTCTTTCATGACAGGCTACGATGCAGTCGACAGATAGGTTTGGGACACAGGAATCTCGTGTGGGTTATTAACTTAGTTGGCATGCCTCTTTGCATGACCCGATCTCCACAATACCGGATTTTTGGAGAGTTTATAGTCGTTTGTCATTGACGACTTGCGGTTCGTGGTTGAATTTGTTCAAATCGATAGATAGCGGTTTTTTGCTTCTAGTTGTTCTAGTTGTTTCAATAATATACCTATGTTTTCTTTCAGCTAGACTGTTTTGTTATGGTGTTTTTGGACAAGATCTATGATGAACTATTCTATGGTTTTCAAGATAGTTTTTAAAATCATTTGAAAGATACTCTCCTCCAGAATCAACTCTAAAGATTTTTGAAATTATCATTAAATTGATTTTTAATCATCATATGATATGTCTTAAACGATGCAAAGACTTCATGCTTATGTTTAAGGAAGTATATCCAACAAAATCTTGAATAATCATAAAAAAAATAACATAGTAAGCAAATCCTCCCTTAGATACTACGGGTGTCTTCGCCTCGAAAGAATAGCGCACAAAGTATTGGCGAAGACAAATACAGCGATTGTTTGCCATCGCTGATTACAGCGATGCAAATAATCAATAGATAAGGAAAGGATTTGTTGTCATCGCTGGATACTTCGTGCTTTGAGTCGGAGAGCGATCTGTGGCATCGCAGCATAAATCCGAGTGCACAAGTTCAAAAGATTTGTTTGTAAACGTAGATCTTTGTTCAAAAGTCAAGCTTCTCATTTTTCCAAAAATGCAATGATTACAATTGAAATTACTATTACAGAGATCTTTGTCTTCGCAATCGCTGTATTTGTCTTCGCCTCGAAAGAATAGCGCACAAAGTATTGACGAAGACAAATACAACGATTGTTTGCCATCGCTGATTACAGCGATGCAAATAATCAATAGATAAGGAAAGGATTTGTTGCCATCGCTGGATACTTCGTGCTTTGAGTCGGAGAGCGATCTGTGGCATTGCAGCATAGTGATTTGTGGGTATTGTTCGAATGTCAAATCACACGTGGAAAACGTATTTTTGAATATTTAAAACTTAATGAGCAAAACCCAAACCCAGACTGGATTGGGTGTTGGTTCCACTTTGAACAAAACCCGGAATGAAGTCTGGATCTGTTATATCGGATTGGGTTCCAGTATGAAAATCAAATACTAGATTTATGTTTGGCTTGGATCCATATTAAAATAGATTTGGATTTGGATCCAAGTTAAGGAATCAAAAAATGAACCAAGAAGGTCTAGTATGAATTATACCTAGACCAGGCTAAGTTTGAGTTCAGTAAAAGATTAGGTTCAGTTTGGGGACTGAGCTCAAGTCAGACTGCGTCTGAGCTAGGTTCAAGAATCTAGAATTTGTCAAAAAAAAAAGAATAGAGTTTGAGAGGGTGGGATTGAGATTTGAAACCCCAACCTCTTATGGGAAGGGAACTACTCCTTACCAATAGGCAAGCTTTGGCTAGATGGTCAAAGAGTGCAAACAAAATATTTATATACTTGTTTTGGGTTGGATATATAAGATTTGGATCTAAGTCATATCTGACCTAGAAATTTAAAAATCAGATTAAGAAGGTCGTTTGGATCTCTCGAGAGTCTTGTTACCTAGACCCCAATCCGTTGAGAGGTGAAAAGACCATTTTGCCTTTGTTATCCCATTTAGTTAATTGAGCATAACTCTACACTCTGATATCGGGTTCAAGTATTTTTTTGACCCTTGATGTATTATCTCAGATTTCTAAAATAACACTTTGTTCAAATTTCATGGATTATTTTATTGTTTTCTTTATAGTAAAATTTAGAAAAGACTATAGCAGTGAAAATAGACAATAGTTAGTTATCAATTTTAGAAGATGTCAGGCAGGTCACAGGTACGTAGCCAATCATTCATTGTCCACCAAAGTATTTTATTTAATCAAACCAAAGCGAGTTATTTATTACAAACAATACTGATTAGTAAAGAAGTACTAGATAAACTAAGTTTATAAACGAAATGTAAGTTTATAAACGAAATGTCTAACAAAGTCTGAAGAAACCCCAAACTTTATATCGGGCCTGCTCTGTATCTCACATTGCAGGTTCAATATTTCTATCCCCTATAAAACAAAGTCAGAACCATTTTTGGTTTAGTAGAAAAGCATTTTAATTCTAACAAATATGATATGTTGAAGACATAAATAGTCACTCTAAGGCCTTAGTTGAAACATTGTAGCTCAAGTCTCCACAACTTAGCGTATAAGTATCTCGTAGACCAAAGCAGGAGCTCCTTGAACCTAGCTTAGTCATACAGATACAATTTGGGTCCTTCACCCGATCGATCCAACTGTGTACTAAGATCAATATCTTATATAAGGCGATGCATGAGTAGTATTAACATACATTCATTCATTTATTCATTCGTTAATGTACCGATAACTAATGCATTATTTTGATAATTACAAGTTCATCTCCTAGTGTACAAGAGAATCTAAATTTGTAATCAAATGAAGCTATTTAGGTGTTTCTTATGTTATGCATTTTTGTGCCTAGACACCTGAATGATCCTGTCCATAGCAGGCCGACAAATTTTTGTCAAAAAATTCCCCACCAGGATGGTTTGGATTCATCCTACTACTGCAGTAGTGGGGTCACTCCTAAGTCTTCGGGATAACCCAGTCTCCTAAGCTTCGAGAGACTAGGAGACCACATGAACTCTTTGGTTCGTAAGATACATTATGTCATTTGAGGTAGTACCATCATCGTCTTCATTGATGAGCGTTAGTTCTGGATGGATTCGACAACATAATCTTCATTATTAGAACATCGAGTGCCATATAGGCAATCAATGCATTATGCATAAAAGAAAATATGAACCCAACCCCAACCAGTTTTCTCAAGCACGGGTCAGTTTCTGTGTGGACAAAGAATATTGTTATGTTTGTTTATATGCATGCAAACATCATTATTGGTGCCTACAACCTTCATGAGTGCTTCACTCATTGCGGGTGGATAACCAACTCTGGCATAACGGCGCTTACGAGTATTATTCTTGTAATAGTATTTTACAAAGGTTTGCACAATCAAGGATTACTTTTGATCGACTACTCGAGCGTATTTAGCTACAATGAGCACCGGTCTAACAAGGTGCAATAACTACTATGTCGCAGCGGCTCTTACGAGTATGATACCTTTGAAGGCAAAAATGAAATGAGCCATACCGGCAGGGTTCTAACAACAAGGGCATCATTGTGCCTGCATCCATACTAACGTAGGTGAATATTTTCCAGATTTTTTTGTAGCATCTTCCTTATTTAATAGGGGAAACACTATGTTTGTTTGAACACAAACAACCATTTAGGATTGGGGTAATCATTTGATAGAAATTTTGGCAGCATCTCTCCTATTTAACGGGAAAAACACTACGTTCTTTTTAGCTTGGAGAACATCTTGTTAGAAAATTTGGCAACATCTCTATTTAAATAGAAAAAATGCTACCTTTATTTTTTGATAGATACACACTATTGTATGTATGTTGCATCTTCCATGGTTTATCAGAAACCTAGGCCTGATGCTGGTGACTTAAATATTTACGTAAATATGGTTTTGCATAAATTCAAAACATTTTCAATAAGGGTTTCTTCACCAAACAATGTTTTAAAAGCGGCAAGGCTTTTGAATCGCTTTGAACGATAGCGATTAGTTACCATTTATACGCTTATTATAGCATAATTATATTTATTAATAGCAGGTGTCTGTGCACATAACAACGTGACGATAAAGTAAATAGCGTAAAGTAGAAGCCTGTATACATAACAACATGACGACAAAGTAAATAGCGCAAAGAAAGAGTCTGTGTATATAACAATACAACTACAAAGTAAAGTACATAAAGCAAAACCCGATGCATAAAAGTACACATCGGGCTAAGTAACTTACGTAAAAGAACTTACGTGTATATATTTATATATATATATAATAAATAGAAAAGTAGTCACAATGATACACACGTGAACACTGTAGCAAGCTTGAGGTGGCCTACTAAGCATGAACCAATTACTAGGACCCTATGTCATGTAATTCACCATAAATATCGAGTAATCACAAGGATACGCATGTGAACACCGAAGCAAGCTTGCGGTGTCTTAGAGAAAGTGAACCAAGGACTAGGATCCAATATCGTTTAGAAATATCTACGGTAAGAAAAAATCTACTTTATATTGTAGTTATTTCAACAAGTATAAGTTGAAATAGGGAACGATGTGCAAACCTACCAAAAATCTGGTATAGGTGGCTTAGCTCAAGCATAATGGCATTCCTAGGTCGTGGTCAGTATATCCTTGTGTTCAGTACAATCACATCCAAGAGAGTCTCATGTAGAACCCGTCAGAGCAAAGAAACACAAAAAAATTTAAAGATAGAGCCCTTTTTTAGAGAGAGCTCTTTGAGAAAGAGAGCGCTTTTCTTTTGAGAGGACTCTTTTCTAGAAAGAGTCCTCTTATAAAGAGTGAAGAGAGAGAAACTAGAGAGAAGAAAGAGAGAAGCAAGTGATAGAGAGAACCCCAAAATTGTGAATGCTAAAAGGAAGCCCCCTCTCTTCTTTTTATAAGCCACTAAGTGTGTCTTGGATTTGGGTAGGGGTTGGATTTGATCCAGATCATTTGATCAAGATCCATATCCAAACTTAATGAGGACGTAACAAAATAACATGTAAGTCCATGTGGGGCCCACTAGATATTTTTATGGAATATTTGTATGGGACCTATAAGATATTTTTGTGAGTTATTTATGTGGGGCCTACAAGATATTATGTGGTACCTGCATATTTTTGGAGTTTCATTAATATTTTTTAGAAAAAAATGAGTACGTCATTCTCTTCATCTCGACGAGACGAAGCAAATTTTCTCTGTAAAATTCTCTCATTTTACCAGATGAGCGTAATATGACTCCCTAAACATTTTAAGTGTATATCCTTGAGAATATATGTGTTCTAAGTATAATTAGCGTTGTAAAATTCTTTTGTTTTACACTTAGATTAATATGATAAAATTACATAAAAATAACGCATATTTTTATTCAGAAGTTTATTGGAAAATTACAGAGCTTACATCATTATCCCCTTAAAACAATTTTGTCTACGAAATTATGTTGTGGGTACTTTGTGAATAGCTTGGAATATTTTTTCTTTAAATTAGATTCAGGCTCTCAGGTGCAATCGTCTATTCTATGGTGGTGTCATCACACTTTAACAAGTGGGTTGGCCTTTGATCTACGAACCTGTTCTCGACGGTCCATGATCTATAAAGGTTTTTCTTCCATAATTATGTCTTTTTTGATATGAATGTCCTCGTATTGAATGATGTGAGAAGGGTCATGAATATATTTTCTAAGAATTGACACTTGAAATACGTTGTGTATTTGAACATATTAGAGTGACAATACTATCTGGTATGTTGTCTCTCCAATTCTTTTCAAGATCTCAAAGGGATCAACGAATCTGAGACTTTAATAAAACCTTGTCTCCAATCAAAAAAGTGAGTTTCCAATGTCGTTGATCTACATAGTTTTTGTATGGACTCTGCGCGGTAATCTGTTTCTCTCAAATCATATGCACTTGCTCAGTGTAGTGGTGAAGCACGATGGGTGAGCAAAGTTTGCTCACCAGCTTTATCCAAGCGGATTGGTGATCAACAATGACTTTCATATATGGCTTCGTACGTTGTCATCCCGATGCTAGTGTGATAGTTATTGTTGTAGGTGAACTCCGACAATGCTACATATGAATCTTAATCTCATTTTCATTCAAATATACAAGCTCATAGTATATCCTCTAGAGTCTGTATGGTGCACTCAGATTGTTCATCGATTTGAGAATGAAATATCGTGTTAAACTTCAGTTTCGTCTCCAAGACTCTTTGCAACTACTTTTAGAAGTGAGAGATAAACTTTGGGTCACGATCATAGATAATTGAGATCGATACTCCATGCAGTCTAACTATTTCTCTAACATGGAGCTCTGCCATTTTTTATTTTAGCGCTTGCTATTGATTGGAAGGAAGTGAGCAGACTTGGTGAGTCTGTCCATGATCACCCAGATTGATTCATGTTGTCTCCTAGATCAAAGTAATCCTACAATGAAATCCATCATAATGTCTTTCCATTTTCATTATAGAATTTCGATCTGTTGCATCATACCGCCAGGTTGTTGACATTCTATCTTCACTTGCTAGCAGGTTAAGCACTTTGAGACATACGTAGCCACGTCTTTCTTCATATCCCTTCACCAGTATTTTGTTTATAGATCTCTGAACATTTTGGTGCCTCCTGGGTGAATTGTATATTTGCTATTGTATGCTTCCTGAAGTATTTCTTCTCTTAGCTTAAGGTTATTTGAGACCTATAGCCTTTCTTCTATACATATACTTTCGTCTTCCTTTAAATCTAAAAGAACATTGTCTTTCAAAGCCCTTCCTTTTAGCTCAATATACTGGTGATCCTTGATTTGTTCGACTACGATTCGGGTGAGGATCTTAAGTTGCATTGTTAGATTCGATAGTTGAATTTTTTCTAGATCTGCTAGAAAAGGCTTCTAGATGACAAAGTCTTCTATCAACTTCCATTGTCCTATAAGGCCGACAAGAGTGCCAATAGCCTTACGGCTAAGGGCATCAGCCATAATATTTGTCTTTTTAGGGTGATAAAAAAACATTTATTCATAGTTTTTAAGGAATTTTAACTATCATCATTATCACATATTTAACTCCTTCTGAAAGAAGTACTTCATGCTTTTATGGTCTGACGTGACTTCAAACTTCTCTCTATATAAGTTATGACGCTATATCTTAAGTTCAAACACTACAACGACAAACTCCAGGTCGTGTGTTGGATAATTTTTATCGAGAATCCTCAGTTGTCATGATGAATATGCGACCACCTTTCTATGTTGCATCCATACGTAACCCAGACTTGTTCTTGAGGCATCGATATAAACCACAAAGCCTCCATAACCAGAAGGTAAGGCAAAGACAGGGGTTGAAGTAAGCATGTGCTTAAGAATTTGGAAATATTTCTTTCATTGATTGTTTCATTCGAACTTGACTCCCTGCTTCAGGAGCTTTGTCATTAGTAAGGTGATCCGAGAGAAGTCCTGTATAAATTTTTTGTGTTATCTGGCAAGGCTCAAGAAGCTGTAGATGTCGGTGATATTCTTTGGTTATTTTCTTTTCAACATAGCTTTCATTTTAACGATCTCTATGGCTATTTCATCTTTGAAAATTACATGCTTAAGGAACATCACTTTGTCAAGCCAAAACTCATATTTTGAGAATTTGGCATATAGTTGATGCTCTTGAAAAGTCTTCAAGATAATTCTCAAGTGCTCCTAGTGTTGTTTTTTGCTTTCAGAGTAGATGATAACAAATGTATTCAAATAAAGCCTGAATATTCAGTTCATCAGGTTAAAGACATTACTACGAACTCATAATGGTCATACTTCTGTCTAAAGGTGGTCTTTGATATGTCTTTCTCATTGATTATGAGTTGATGATACTAAGATGTGAATGTGGTTTTTCGAAGTTGATCGAATAGATCTTAGAATTACGGTAATGAATATTTATTTTTGACAATTGCTTGGTTGAACATCTTATAATTGATGCACAGCCATATTGAACCCTAGAAATAGACAGGTCTTATGATGTACAGGTTACATGTCATGTCAGATATTTACTTTTTGAGCTCTTTCATTTACTTTTGACTTGAAATTATTCAATCACATTGATAAAGGGGGAGTTTGTATCATTTTTTTCACATCATTTGTAAAGGCTCAACTCCAACCTAGACCAAAGCCCAACCAAAACTGATAATGGCTCAGTTTCAACGTGATCATTCAGGCAGGTTCAAGCCTGACTTAAGTCGAGCTTGTCGGGTAACTAGCTTGTTGCCTGCCCTACTGCGGTGGAATTAGAGATCAAGGACTTTGTCTCCTTTTTCCATTATATATATATATATATATATATATATATATATAGAGAGAGAGAGAGAGAGAGAGAGAGAGAGAGAGAGAGAGACTCTGCGATTGCCCTGATGGTCGATTCCACCGCTTCCCCATTGAACACCATCCTTGTGTTCTTTCCTCTCAGCCGTACCTTTGTTGAGTGTCAAGCAGCTCGTTACCGTTACTGTAGGCTTGCAGCAAAGAGAGGGGTCAAGCTGGGGCTAGGCAAGACCGTACAAGTTATTCAACGTATAATTTGGGGTTTTGAGCCTGTAAACTTTCATCACAAGAAAACGTGCACTGACAGCTCCTACCAATCAGGTAGAGCGCCCGTCGGTGATGTCACATCATGTTTACTAAGCAAGCTCGAGACATTTACTTTCTGGAGCTCTGCACACTTTTTTTTTTAATTGATTCAACTACCTCTTTTTTTATTTCAAAACTTTTTTTTTTCTCAACAACAATAAGAGCCTCACTCATGCTAAGATCCAAGTTCAAGCCTAAACTGATAAGATATTGGGTTGGGCTTGGCTCGACACCATTCAGGCGGATTCCTCAATAGAGGGCTCCAGCCCATCCCAACTCCCAAGTCAGGCTGGGTACAAAGAGCTCATTGGACAACTGGCCCGTTGGCCAGAGTACCACCATGGAATTAGAGAGCTAGTAGCATTGAACTTTCTCCCCTTTTAGTAAGAAAAAGAGGCTCTTCTCATCTGGTAGGAGCAATTTGTTAATGTAACCAAGTTGATGGGATGTCACAAGTTAGAAACTCGCAAGGCAAAGCTGAATGCACTTTCAGGTAGGCTGATAAGACCTTAAGGGTTTTACCAATCGAGACGCCAGCCAAGGTGAGGTCGGTGATGGAAGGGTTTTTTCCTTGAATTATCCAAAAAGGACGATCATTGATTCCCCTGGCATCCCCATCAAACACCATCCATGTCTTTTTGTTTTTTTAGGACTGCCACACTCTGTGGGGGGCATCAACTGCTTAATTGCTGCATGCTTGCATGCCATGATGTGATGTCACATCACGTTCTGTCATGTCACATTATATTTTTTTTGGTAGGGTTTAGACTGCCCCCTACCAGATATCTCTTAAGCCTCGTGTGGCAAGGATTCAAGCCATCTGGATTGATATGGGATATTACTTTTTTAAGCTTCCAGCATTTACATTCTTTTTAATTGAAATGATTCAATCACATTTATAGAGGTATCTTTGTTTGAAATTATTTTTTTCAGAGCCATTCTTGTCTTGTAAAACTCAGATCAACCGCCTCGGGCACAGAGACTTAGCTGTGCTGAATCGATCTGCCACACTTATGGTCATTATTATGTCTGCGTAAAACTCCTAAGGCTTACACCTTGACCCTATAGAGTCGCCAAGCTTTGGCTTAGGCAGTGGGGAAGACACTTATGGGATTTGAACCTAGACTGTCAGTCAAACAGTATAAGCCCCATCCTCCTACTACGCCAAACCACTCCAGTCTAGAGCCATGCTTATTCTTGATTTGTGCTTGAGGATGACTATTTTTTCATAAAACAAGTTAAAATTTAATTTAAGAGAGTTTTTAGATTTTACTACGGTAAACTGTAAATAGGAAAAAGGATAGAGAAGGCAACACTTGAGAGAGAGATTCGCTGTGGTAAACCTTAAATCAGAAAGAGGAAGGGACAGAGAGAGAGAGAGAGAGAGGGAGAGATTCACTGTGGTAAATCGGAAAGAGGAAGGAAGAGACCGTGATTGAGAGAGATTTTTGATAAATTATATAAGGTGCATGTTTGGAAGCGAGAAAGATGAAAAAAAAGTGAGGAAAAATAAAAAATCCTTACGAGTTTTTTAACCCTTCTTTTTTATAACATTCCTCTATAAGGGGTAGAAGAATGTTTACTACCAAGAGAAAATTTATTTTTACACTCCTCACCGTCAACACCAACACCTACCACTATCATCACCACCCTCCTCATTTCTCTCATTTTTTCATATTTTTCAACTCTGTATTTCTCATGCTAAGCAAACAAGCCAAAAACATTTTTTTTTGAAAAACTTCTAGTATCAAAACTGTGTAAGCAAAACTGAGTTTCTCTCTTCCAAACGTGCTCAAGGAAAAAGACTTTTACTGCAGTAAACCGGAATACTAACCCTTGCCGCTTTTTGACTTTTTTTCCTGTTTAACAGTAAACGAATTAATATCTTCCTCTCTTGGGTCGATCCATAAAACAACCTACACATTATTTGGATCTTTATTTTATACTAATATAGAAACTGATAGATAGAACATGAGCTCAAATTTAAGACCGACCTGAGGTCTAGAAATGGGTTTCAAGATGGATCCTAACATAGGCTTTGATCTTGCTCCATCTTGAGCCCAAAACATCCATTGAAAATTGGACAGTTGGGTCTGAATATTCAACTAATTGGGTTTCCAATCAAAGTCTAAAAAGCGTTCCAATTCTAGACTGGGTCCAAAGTTCGTTCCTACTTTGTCCCAAATCTAACTCAAAATTTGAACGGGTCCAGCATGAATCAAAGCACTCATGTAATTGCCAAGAGAGAGATTTCACTATAGTAAACTGTAAATAGGCGAGACTTTCACCTTGGTAAACCGTAATTAGGAAAGAAGAAGGAAGGGACAATGGTTGAGAGAGTGGGAGAGTTTTACCGTGAAACAGATAGGATGGTTTGTTTCACCCAATTTACACATGAAAATAAGGGTTTCTCAAGAAACCTTTCATTTTTGTATTAAGGTGAAACAAATATGCCAAACTTTATTTTTGTGTGAAACCCACGTATTCATGGGTTTCTTTTCAAATTGACCGTACCTTTTTTAATTTAAAATTCATACACCCCTATCCTATCTAACGCTGGGTGTGATTAGCAATATCATTCATACACATGAAAATAAGGGTTTCTGATGAAACCTTTCATTTTTGCATCAGTTGAAACAAACATGCCAACTTTATTTTTCTGTGAAACCCACAATATCATGGGTTTCTTTTCAAATTGACCGTAGCCTTTTTATTTAAATTCATACCCCCCGCCCTATCCTGTCAAATGCTGTGTGTGATTAGCAATATTACCTAGTGTTTACTGATACAGATAATGATCAAACGGTTACATCTCCCAATGATAATGGTTTCTCAGAAATCAGATGGACCAACCAGGTTTTGGAGAGCTCAAATGAAGTTAAGAAAGTTAAATCAAATGAAGTTCAAAGAAGTCCAATTCAATTAGGAGTATCATGAGCCAATCATGTATCCATATTATCATTTTTTATAGAGTTATCAAAAACAATAATTGCTATCATTTATAAGTTATTTTGTTATCATATCTAACTGTGTAAGTTGATATTCTAGAACTGTGTATTCTAGACATTGTAAACACTACTATGCTTATAAATAAAATATTCAATGCTCTCGGTGAACAAGAAAGTGAATATCGAGTTTATCATCTTATTCGTTATTCTTTCATGATATCAGATTTATAAAGATCAAACAAGTATTCAATGGCTTCCTCGTCCTTACTTCCCTCTCCTATGACCAAGTGAAATACTATCGTCAACCTTGTCTCGATAAAACTAAATCGAGACAACTACTTACTGCGGAGATCTCAGCTCGAATCGATCAAGATTAGCCATGTTCTCCTCAAGTTCATCGATGGCGCTTTATCTCAAACATATCTCTTCATTGACGCAACATATAGAGGTAAAATAGAGAATCCAAATTATTCTATTTGGGTTCGTTCTGATCAGCTGAATCAAAGCTATTATTTTTGAAACTATTCTCGGTCAAATCATGAGAACAAAAACAGTCCGCGAAGCCTGACTTGTCCTGAAAAAAATATATGGATTTAAATCTCCTTTGAGACTCATGATTTTGAAGAAAGTCCTCACTTTCATTAAGAAAGAAAGTTTGAATATGCTATCATATCTAAACCACATAAAATTTCTAGTCAATTTTCTTGCCGCCGCCAATCACCCTGTAGACGATGAATAACTAGTTCAAATAACCTTAAATGGTCTTTCTCTCGAGTATAAAAGTTTTGTGACCTTCATTACAACCAATCTGGCCCTGTATACCTGTACAGATCTATATGATCTGCTTCTTAATTAGGAAAAACACGTACTTCTGATTCATGCCAAGCCTCATGAAATGCCCGAACCCCAACAAACTGCCTTCAATACCTTTAGGGGTCATGGTCGTGGCCATGAATTTTATCGAGGTCGTGGTAGGGGCCAAGGGAGAAGTTTCTTTCCAAACTCGTCTAATAGCAACCCAGTTGCCCAAAATCAAGGTGGCCATGAGCTAGTCACTTGTCAATATTATAGAAAATGTGGACATATTGCCAAAACTTACTGGGATATCTCTAAAGCCTTCTCTGCCATGTCCCTTCAGCAATCCACTGATGACTATTGGTACCCTGACACTGTGCTATAAATCATCTAACTATGGATGACCAACAATTCTCCAATAAATCACAGTATCATGGGGGTTGCAAATCATGGTTGACAATGTTTAGATGCTTCCCATCTCCCACACTGGTAATCTCATTCTGAAATCTTATGGCTCTTCCTTTGATTTAAAAAATGTTCCTCATGTTTCAAATATTATGAAAAACCTTTTATCTGTAAGCCAATTTATTGAAGATATTGATTGCATTTTTTAATTTACTCTCTTTAAACTACTTATCAATGACCATCAGACAAGCAAGATTTGTCTCAGAGGACTGAAATCTAGAGCGAGACTCTATCCAATCAAATCTGATGATCATAAGCAAGTGACGACTTATGCAGGAAAAGTTGCATCTTTTGATATATGACACAAACGTCTTAGCTATGCAAATAAGAACATCGTTTCTTACTTAAACTCTAGTAATGCTATCTCGATTAATAAAACTAATAAAATAAAAGTGTGTGAGAGTTGTCTTGTTGGCAAAGCTCACAAACTTCATTTTAGTCACTCATTTTCTTCTACATCATCACCACTTGAACTTCTCCATGTCGATGTCTGGAGACTTGCTCCAGTGTCTTTCCGCGAAGGATTTCATTTTTATCTCCTCATAGTCGATGGTTTTTCTTGTTTTTCATGATTTTTTTCCTTGCATGATAAGTCTCAAGTGTTTGAGTGTTTTAACTCTTTCAAGCATGTCACTGAAAAACAACTTCAACTTTCCATCCATGACTTTCAAATTGATAATGGATGCGAATTTATCAGTCATGAGTTTGAAAATTTTATATGGGACCATGGCATATTTTATCAATTTTTGTGTTTGCATAGCCTAGAACAGAACGAGCTCATTGAGCACAAACATCGGTATGTTGTTGAAACTGAGCTCAGCCTGCTACATACTTTCTCTTTATCCTATTCCTTCTGGGTTGATGCGTTTCGCGCAACCGTTTACACTATCAACCATTTTTCAACATTAATGCTAAATTGTAATACCCCATACGAGCTTCTCTTTCATAAATTGGTCGACTATGATCATCTTCATGTTTTTTATGCTCGTTGCTACCCGCTTTTAACCCCTTATCATACTTTTAAATTTTAGCCCAAAACTACTTTCTGTACTTTTCTTGGCTATGTCTCTCGTCATAAGGGCTATTTTTGCTTTGATTCTTCTCAAAATCGCAGCTATATCTCTCATCATGTTTACTTTTATGAATTTGTCTTTGGGCTTGTCTCTCCTTCTTCCCATCCTACCTCACCTAATCTTTTCATATAGGGTTTCTCTGTGGCACCCCTAACCCCGACCTTGGAAAAATTCTTTGATTTTTTTGAGGATTTTTTTTTTGAAATGGTTTTACGATAAACAGTGGAAATCAGGAAAAAAAGGGTAACTACAGTAACAAGGCCGCAAGTCTGAGCGGACCACAGGTAAATGATACATATCCAACAAGTCCAAAATATACAACCCAAAGTGTTAAATACAAAATGAGACAAGAGTATATCAAATCTAACAATCTCTCAAAAATAAGGGGAACATCCCCTCAAAACCCCAAAACCAACAAAGAGCCAAGATCTGCAGCTAAGTGTGGGTCCCCAAGCCTCCACCGTGTGTCGTCGCATCGCCATTGTACCTATTCATCACCTGCATCCCCATAAAACAGGGTCAGCACTCTTGCGAGGTGGTGAAGAATCCACAACATCATATGTCTATTTCTCAAGGAAAAAGCCTGTATAAAGTATGAATCAAGTGACATCATGTATATGTGCAAGTGTCAGGTAAGTGTACGTGCTACGAATCTATGTAACAAAAGAAGTATATGTACAACACCTGGTAACAGTAAAACAGGGATCTAAGCAACCACAAGTAGCTAAGAACAGTAAGTAGAACTGAACAAGAGTAGTAAACGAAGTAGCAAGTAAGGAACTACTAAGGTACATTAGTTGTGATTGGTTAATATTTAAGTTCTTCTAATTACTCCTTCAGGAACGCGAATGAACCTTACATTCTGTGAGCCATACACCCGGTGTCTGTTATTCAAATTCAAATATGATAATCGAGGATGCTACAGACCGAGTAAACCGCATGCGAGCAGCACGCAGCTGAAAGAAACCCTCGCATAGGTAAGGATTGCAATCCATACTACTGCAGTAGTGAGGTACCTTAAAAGATCACCTCGACCTCCCTAACTCTGAGTGACTGGAGGTCAAAGGATGCTACAGCTCTTGTCAAAACATATGTCGTAGTAATGACTAGTCACTCAGGGTTATACCATCCACCCTCTCTAAGGTGAACCATTTTATGAATGAGATGGTTTATCTTTCTTAGGCTCATTTATCAAGTCATACCTCCTTTCGAGGTGTTTATGCCTCGTGGTCTCCGCGGGGTATGCAAACGAGGTCTTAGCTTGCCGATTCACGTGCTTAGCCTAACACGGCCAACAAAGAGCACATCGCCTGTAAAAGCGATCATAACACAATTTTATTATCTTCATATCTAGGGTATAGACATACGTGAGGTCACTCACGAACAAGGAGCCATTGCCCAAGGACTCCAACTGAGTTTAAAAGTCACAACAGTGTATTACTCATACCCTATGGTGTTCAAGTTTTTATGTCATTCTTTACATAACATGTATAATGTGCACTTCGTGCACTCATCAATGCCTCAAGCACGAGACCAAAGTATACCTTTCAAGGTACGTACTAAGCAGTACTAGTGTCAAGCTGTGCTACGTGCAGGTACGAGACTAAGTCACACTTCCTCAAGTCATTCACACAAGTAATAAAACAGAGGCAAGTTACATATGCATAATTATTCTAGCAAGTGACAATGTGCAAGTGAGTGCACCAGTTCGTATTTTAAGAAATAAACAACTCTAATAGCAGAACAATATCAGGAGTATATGAACATCAATTTATAACAAATATTGCAAACAAAATTAAAATTTTCCAAGCTCAGGATTTCTAAGTGTCATACCTTGACAATTTCTACATTGAGGGACCAGTTCTATGATTCTCGACACACTCATGTGTTAAGGTTGAAATCTAGAATGTTCCCATTCGTATGGGAATTACATTCGCATTTCCAAGGTTAGTCATCGTGCATGCGGGAAAAGTGATGCAAATACGATACAAAGGACAATTATATATATACCGATGGGTTATATAATGTTCCCCAAACATCTCACTCTGATGCTGACAAAACAGAACAAATTTCATAAGAGAAATCGTGAATTCGACACACTTATGTATCAAGAATGAAGTCTAGAATATTCCTAACTTATGGGAATTATATTAGCATCACACGGTCGGTTATCGCACTAGCGGAACCCAAAGATGCTGATACGATGGTTTTTGCTAAAATAGCCAAAACCCTGATATGATGGAAATTGCTAGTATACAAGGCAACATAATGTTTGTCGATAATTCATTACGAGACTACGGATGGGGCATCGAGGTGCTACATAAGCCACTGTAGACCTTCCTCGCATTCGGCCACCAGAATGTGCTAAACTCAAAGCACAAGGTGCCGATAATCCCAAAACACCAAAGTGATCTCAGAGGCCACCGGACACTGCACAATCAGTGCTAATGGTTCGAACCAGATCAGCTAGTCCATGGATCCGACATACTTAGTCTATTGTCGAAAACACCCTGAATTCCTTTTCTTTAAATCAAACACTCTCTTTTTTTTTTCATTATCGAAAATCCATCAGTGTTCTACTAAAAATCTAAACCACATAACTTTGGTTCTGAGAAGGACCCTCGATCTGAACCAAATAGGTTCAGTCTAGTGATGCACACCTAGTGCAACAGTCCAACGTTCAATCCACGTCAGTTAGGTACCTAGGGTGCTCCAACACCCGACGTCTATACCGCACCAAAGCGCGAACCAAGAGGGAAAGAGGTAATCGGTGGTCTGGTCCATTGGACCAGGCCTGAGTTCAGGTTAGACCCTGGTCTGAACCTACTTCCAGACCAAGTTGTTGCTAGAGGTAGCAGCACACCAACTGGGTGCCTAGCCAGCAGGGTACCCAGGTGCGGCTAGCATCCGGCAGCCTACGGCTGTGCCAGGGACAAACGAAAAAGCTAAGGGGGTTCGGGTCTGGTCCTCTGAACCAGACTCACACTTCTACACAAATACCCTGGTCTAAACTCAGGGCTCAGACCAGGCACACTGTCATTGGACAGTGTGTCCAAGATATGGAACAACCCGGGTGCGGCTAGCACCCGACGGCCAACCAAGAGCCAAGGCCAACACTAGCGGGTATGGTCCTCTAGACCAGACCACTCAGGTCTGCAAGGATGCTGGTCTGAACCTAGACCAGACATACTGGTCAAGGGGACAATGGTCCAGGAAGAGGGCTACCCGGGTGCGCCTAGCACCCGGTGGCCACCATGCGCCAAAGCAAAAAAAAAAAAAAATGGGTCAGGCTATGGGTCTGGTCCATTGAACCAGACCACTCGGTCTAATCTCCTCACTGGTCTGAACCCATGGTCTTAGACCAGGCTCTGTCATCAGACAGAGTACCGGGCTAGGCGTCTAGGCCAACATGGCTAATCCAGGTGCGCCTAGCACCCGACGGCCTACCGCACGCGCCAAGAACAAAGGGCTTTAATGGCCAAGGAACTGGGTGCCTCTGGCCGAGCCCAGCTCGGACCAGAGTGCACTCAGCTGGGTTTGTCATAGTAGGGGACAAACGAGCTAAATACACCCTGCAATAAAAGGAAAGAATTTTTAAAAAAATATTAATCAGATGCTAACAATAGGGAAAAAGGGCTGGGGAAACCGAAAATGGAAAAGAAGAAGGGGTTGCAACGTCTGGAGTGGGCTACGAAAGTGCCCATTTCGGACTCACCCAGAGGCTCAAGATGTACCTCAGCCATCCCCATGATCGTGAGAGGGGCTGAGGCCATCACATGCACACCTAAATTGGGTTGCTCACGCATGCAAGGGAAAAGACCAAACCGAAAACAAAAAAGAAGAAAAACGCATGGAAGAAACAAGGTTCTTTCTCTTTTTTTTTGTAAAACTAACATGATACAAAAACAAAATCTACCATGAACAAAACTAACTAAGAAAATGTGCATGAAGAAAAAACAGGGAACAACATTCATGCATGTTCTAATCCCCCAAGAGTCGTGCATGCCTTAGATGCATCTGACGCTCTTGGGTTCACAGTCCAACGTCTATAAGCCACTCCTCAATGGAAAGGAAAACACGAGTTGTTGTCTTCACCTTGATTCGGTTGAAGGTGCAGCACAATTGCAAAGCTTCACGAAGATGGTGGAAGACACACCCCACACGGCTAAGGAATATGAGAGAGAATGAGAGGGAATGAGAGAGTGAAAGAGAGAGATGCCCAAACTCGCCAACCGCTCTCTCTCTCCTTTACTTAAAGGTTTATAAATCCCATGCTTAAAGAATCAAAGGCTGGTATCAAAGTTGCAGAAGATGGGTGGCTAGGGATGGTTTACGCCCTCGCATGGCTGCCCACTCCACCATACACGTCCTTGTTTTCAAAATCCCTTAGAAAGTTTTCAAAGATGCCACTCAAGAGGCCATCAATTTGCCATTAAGGTTGTGAATTAATTACATGGGGAGCCCTAAGACTGTTGCCCATTGTGGCTAGTGAAAACACGCCAATTAAGCTTCACTTGAAGCACTACAAAAATGCCATGGGCTGCCACTCACTTGGCCAACCCATGGCCGACATTCAAAAGAAAGTTGGAGTATTATTTCCATGCCACCGCCTAGACTGGTCAACCCCTTGACCAACTGGCCCTTATGACCACAACCGTCCATCTAAAGGTCACCCCATGGGTTTGGGTCACCTCTGGTCAGACCCAACTCCAAAACGATAAATAAATAAAATAAAATGCTTATTTAATTCTTTAAATAAAAATTAAAATTAGCACGACATATTTTTATATTAAAATTCCTAATTACTGGTGTGAGTTTTATGAAAACGGTTTTAAAAATGATATTTTTATGTAAAAACAACGTGAAAGCCAGACACCAAAAATATAAAAAACGGCTCACACAAGTGGTGGAGTCCGGGTCGAACTCAGGGAACGGGAGATACTTGTATTCAAACACACAAGCTAAACTACTCTTTATTGCCAAAATAAAAAGAATTAATTAAATAATTAACTAACTAAGGGAGTGTTGCCCTACACAGAGGGCTTAAACAAAAGAATAATAAATGATTTTATTACAGACCCAATAAAATAAAAGAATTAAAAACCCTAAGCTAAAACGAAAAGAAAAGACTTCAGTGCTTCGAGTCTTCTGTGATCCCTTTCTTTGAATTGATTTGTTTCCCTTGATTCATCCCTCTGTATACCCTTTAGGTTGAACATTTTTGTATGGTTTGATTAAGAGCCCTCTGAGGGCACTTCTGAGGGCCTTTTGAGGGGACCTTTTGGGGACCTTAGAGGGCTCTTCAGGGGTGCAAAAAAGGTCCTCTCGCACGTCCTGGCGCTTACCTGCAAAACACAAAAACAAAACACACAACAGAAACGAAAATTCTACAAAAAATTTACAGTAAATATAACAAAAAATCACAACTACCTGATATAAAGACATGAACTAATTATGAAATACTAATACTAAAAGACAAGAGAACAAAACAAATGAACTACACGAATTCAAGAACTAATTTTCTAACTAACCAATACCTAACTAATTCAAGAAAGCAAGATTTCAAAAAGCAAAAGTAAACTAAAGATCAAGAAAGCATTCAGTTGAACATGACAAACTACTTAATTAAACTAATATTAACAAGTTAATAACATGAACAAGAACTAAAAAAAACAAAAAAATTGGCTAATAGTAACTATGCTAATTGGCTAATCCGAATCACACTACATCTAAAGTTACTTGCAGATGAAGAATAAAACTAATCTGAATTACTTAACGTGAGTCAAACAAAACCTGCTGGACCTAGTACACACTAAATTACAGAACTATGTAATGAAATAATCTAACCTATGCGTGATAAAACACAAATTATTAAAAACAAAAGGCAATCGGCTATTGGTGAAGTTAACCTATACATACTAAATAAATATTTATAACTCTAAAATCACTAACATGAACCCAATATACTTTAAACTAACTGAAACAATTAAGAATTATCCTAAGCTACAGCCACACACAATGCATAAAATAAAAACACTATTTGATGTTAAGCCAAACCGCAAGTTGCGCAAATCATGAAAATCTACAAGCTATTTTAATAAACTATTAAAATACGCACTAACATCTAATGCTATCAGACCTACTAAAATAACAACTACTGCTGGGCTGAATCACTATCTAACGAATTCAATGGATAACTACTGCCTAGCTAATGAAAACAAATGGCTGGAAACAAACTAAACCAAAAACGTGTGCAATAGGCAAGCCGACTAAAAAAAACAGATAATAAAAACAAACGCTAGATGCCAAAATCGACTAATGAAATAAAAAAAACTAAACATTGTTGAAAACAAACAACACTAACATGTTGAAAACGAAGAGCATATTGTTTGGTGTCAAAACCGAGTAAACAAAAAACTATATGACTATCAAAGAAAACGACACAACATTTTTGTTTTATTTTTTTTATTTTTCAAAAGATGAATCTAATCTAGTATGCAGATCTAGATGCAATACGCAAATTTTGAAAAGATTAAATAGCTATGATGCATGGAATGCAATGCAACCTATGCTACAATGAAAAGAAAAGGAGAAATGAGCAAACCGTGATTTGCTTTCGATTGAGGGATTGGGAAGAAGAGGGCGGTGATTCCAGCTGCGTGCACACGGTCCCGACGAAGAAGAAAAGGCTGCCGATGAAAAAGAGGTTCGAGGCTTGATGAAACAGAGGGGGAAAAAGAAGAAGGGGAGAAGAAGAGAGGAGGAGAAATCGACAATAGAGGGAGAGAGAGCAAGGGAGAGAGAGAAGAGAGAGGCAAGAGAGAGGGGGTGTGAGGGCTGCTGGAAAAATAGCCTCCATGGCTGGAAAAGATTAGTTTATAATGATCTAATTAGGTTAAAACAAGTTTTTCAAAAAGAGTAAAGAATTTTGCTAATTTCCAAAACAAGGTCTCTTATGAAAAACATGTTTTTCTAAAAATCAAAACTTACTAAACTAATTAAAATTTAGCTAATATAAGCCTAAACTAATTGAAATACAATTAAAAAAAATCTAAATCTAATAAAAAGACTAAAACTACAGGGAAAGCTTTGAAAAACCCAATTTTCTGATAAAATTCAATTCAATGCGGTTTCTCAAAACTAACGATAAAAATGAGTTTTTATAGTAATTTTAACTTGGATCATGCATAAATAATGATTATTAAAATACAAATATTATACATGATCAATTACCATTAAATTTTTAAAGCTCGCTTATAAAAATTTCTATCGTTTGCGAGAATTTCTCTCTTTATGACTCGTACACTATCAATATGTATTTTCTGTAATTCACATGCAATAACGAAATTTTTTTCTCGTTTGGGTCTCAAATTCAGAGATAAACTAAATATATATATATATATATATATATATATATATATATATATATATTATGAATTTATCCTTAAATTTTTAGAAGTTAATTCCTCACGGATTGCCTTCAATTGCTATTTACATTTTACTTACGCGATTCGGACCTCGTATATCCATACAGGTGAAATAAAAATTCTCAAAATCATAAAAGAAATTTCCATTCACTGAATCACTTCACATTATATTACCTTAAAAATATCGTAGACCTCACACTCTCTCAGCCCGTCGTCCTACCCACTCTTGATCCTCCTTAGATGCTTCTTTCTATTTCGGTGGTCCCTCCTGGTATCTCTCTATCTCTCCTAATTTGACTGCCCCTTCGTCATTGCCCTCTTTGTCTCCTCTTCCTGATTCCATCATTAGTCGTTTGTCTGACCATACCCACCCAATGATCATTCATTCTATGATCAACTTTCTTAAACCCTGTGCGTTCACCACTAGCCGTTATCTACTCTCCCTTGCATGTTTTAGCTCTGTTTTACTCACACTTGAACCTACTTCGTTTAAACAGGTTAACCTTGACCCTAAGTAGTGCACGACCATACAAGATGAGTTTAATGTGCTCCAACTTAATCATACTTGGCACCTCATTTCTTGTCGTCTTCATTATAATGTTATTGGCTGCAAATGAGTTTTTCGGATTAAACGACATGCTGATGGCATGGTGGCTCGCTATTGACCCACCCACCTCTTTTTCGCCATTGCCTTCTTCGTCTCCTCATCTTGATTTTTATCATTAGTCGTTCATCTGATCATACCCACCCTATGATCACTAGCTCTATGATCAACTCTCTTAAATCTCATGCGTTCACCATTATCCACTATCCACTCTTCCTTGCTCTGTTTTACTCACACTCAACTTTACTTCGTTTGAATAGAGTAACCTTGACTCTAAGTGACCCATGCAATATGAGTTTAACATATTCTAACTTAATCATACTTGGCACCTCATTCTTTCTCGCTCTAGTTATACTATTATTAGCTTCAAATGAGTTTCTCGGATTAAAAACTATGGCTCGATGGCGTGCTGCAAAGATTGTTTCATTTTTAAGATTTTCATCAAGAGTAAGGTATTGTTTTTTTTCAAGATTTTTAGTCCAGTTAAGAAATCACTTTCATCTGTATTGTCTTGTTTTTGTTCTTGCGGTTTTATTTAATTAGATTTTAATAATATCTTTCTTAAATAGCTTACTTTATAAAGATATTTATATGACATAACCCACTGTCATTGTGTTTTTTTCGTTGAGGGTCATTTAAAGGCAAGTTGGGGTATAAACGTACCAGTTATTCAACGTACCATTGGGGTTTTGAGTCTGTAACCTACACTGACAGCTCCTACCAATCAGTCTGAGCACCGGTCAGTGATCTCACATCATATTTACTAATCTAGCTGAGCCATATGAAATATTTACTTTTTCAGGCTCCTCACATTTACTTTCTGAGCTATGCACAACTACCTCATTTTTTATTTCAAAACTTTTTTTTTTCTCAACAACAATAAGAGCCTAACTCGTGCTAAGATCCAAGTTCAAACCTAAACTGATAAGATATTGGGTTGGGCTTGGCTTCGACACAATTCAGGCGGATTCCTCAAGAGAGGGCTCCAGCCCATCCCAACTCCCAAGTCAGGCTGGGTACAAAGAGCCCATTGGATAACTGGCCTGTTCACCAGGGTACCACCATGGAATCAGAGAGCTAGTCGCATTGGACTTTTGTCCCCTTTTCGTAAGAAAGAGAGCCTCTCCTCATCTGGTAGGAGCGATTTGTAAATGTAACCAAGTTGATGGAATGCCACAAGTTCAAAACTCAGGTAGCATCCTTTGCAGCAAGGTCGAAGCTGAATGCGCTATAAGGTAGGCTGAGAAGACCTTAAGGGTTTTAAAGCCAGCCAAGGGTCTGTGGTAGAAGGGTTTTTTCCTTGAATTATCCAAAAAAAAAAAGAGGAGAGATGGTCTCTTTTCGATCATTGGGCATCCCCATCCGTGTCTTTTTTGGGACTGCCACGAGCATCAACTGCTTCATTGCTGCATGCCTGCAGGCAAGAGAATTAAAGTCTTGTGATGTGATGTCACATCACGTCCTGTCATCTCACATTATATTGGTCTTGGTAGGGGCTAGGCAGACCGCTACCACGTATCTCTTAAGCCTCCTGTGACAGGGATTCGCACAGGACCTCGCTTACTTACCACATGGGACAGGGATACCACCTCGGTGGGATATTTACTGAAGCCATCTGGATTCATATGGGATGTTACTGTTTAAGCAACCAACATTTACATTATTTTTAATTGAAATGATTCAATCACATTTATAGAGGTGTCTTTGATTGAAATTATTTTTTTCAGAGCCATTCTTTCTTTTTTTACTCGGAGATCAACCGCCTCGGGCACAGAGACTTAGCTGTGCTGGCTTGATCTGCCGTACTTACGGTCTAAAAACTCTGAGGGCTTACACCTTGACCCCAGAGAGTCGCCAAGGTTCGGCTTAAGCAGTGGAGATGATACTCATGGGATTTGAACCTAGACTGTCAGTCAAAAACAGTATAAGCTCCATCCTACTGAGCCAAACCCCTTGGGTCTAGAGCCATTCTTATTCTTGATTTGTGCATGAGGATGACTATTTTTTCATGAAACAAGAAGTTGAAATTTAATTTAAGAGAGTTTTTAGATTTTACTACGCTAAACTGTAAATAGGAAAAAAGGACAGAAAAGGCAACACTTGAGAGAGATTCACTGTGGTAAACCTTAAATAAGAAAGAGAAAGAGACACTGATTGAGAGAGAGAGAGAGAGAGAGAGATTCACTGTGGTAAATCAGAAAGAGGAAGGAAGAGACCGTGATTAACAGAGATTTTTGATAAATTATATAAGGTGCATGGAAGCTAAAAGATGGGAAAAAAAGTGATACAAAATAAAAAAATCCTTACTAGTTTTTTTGACCTTTCTTTTTATAGGAAACCTTCCTCCAGGAGAGGGTGGAGGAATGTTTCCTACCAAGAGAAAATTTATTTTTGCCCTCCTCACCACCCATCTCACCACCACCACCATCCATCTCACCACTACCTACCACTGTCATCACCACCCTCCTTTCTCTCATTTTTTCATATTTTTCAACTCTGTTTTTTCTCATGCTAGACAAACAAGTGAAAAACTTTTTTTTTTTGAAAAACTTCTCGTATAAAAAACTATCTTAAGCAAAACTTTCTTTTTCTATGAGAGTTGAAAAAAGATTTTTACTGTGGTAAACAGGAATACTAACCCTTGCCTCTTTTTGCTGTTTAACAGTAAACGAATTAATCTCTCCCTCTCTTGGGTCGATCCATAAAACAACCTACACATTATTTGGATCTTTATTTTATACCAATATAGAAACTGATAGATAAAACATGAGCTCAAATTTAGGACTGACCTGAGGTCTAGAAATGGGTTTGAAGATGGATCCTAACATAGGCTTTCATGTTGCTCCATCTTGAGCCCAAACATTCATTGAAAATTGGACAGTTGGGTCTGAATATTCAACTAATTGGGTTTCCAATCAAAGTCTAAAAAGTGTTCCAATTCTAGACTGGGTCCAAAGTTCGGGTCCAACTTTGTCCCAAATCTAACTCAAAATTTGAACGGGTCCAGCATGAATCAAAGCACTCATGTAATTGCCAAGAGAGAGATTTTACTATAGTAAACTGTAAATAGGAGAGAGTTTCACCTTGGTAAACCGTAATTAGGAAAGAAGGAAGAGACAATGGTTGAGACAGTGGGAGAGTTTTACCGTCAAACACCATTCATACACATGAAAATAATAGTTTCTAATGAAACCTTTCATTTTTGTATTCAGGTGAAACAAACATGCAAACTTTATTTTTCTGTGAAACCGATAATATCATGAGTTTCTTTTCAAATTGACCGCACCTTTTTTATTTAAATTCATACATCCATCCTGTCAAACACACTGGGTGTGATTAGCAATATTACCTAATGTTTATTGATAAGGACAATGATCACACGGTTACATCTCTCAATGATAATGGTTTCTCATAAACCAAATGCATATTGGATAACTCAAATGAAGTTAATAAAGATAAATCAAATGAAGTTCAAAGAAGTCCGTGAGTCAACTGTGTATATGATATTATCATTTTTTATAGAGTTATCAAAAAGATAATTGCTATCATTTGGTTAGTTATTTTGTTATAATATCTAATCATGTAAGTCAATATTCTATAACTGTGTATTCTAAACATTGTAAACACTGTTATGCTTATAAATAGAATACTTGATCCTTTCGATGAACAAGAGAGTGAAAATCGAGTTTATCATCTTGTTTGTTATTCTTTCATGGTATCAGATTTATCAAGCTCAAACAAATATTCAATAGCTTCCTCGTCATCACTTTCCTCTCCTATGACCCAGTGGAATACTATCGCCAACCTTGTCTCGATAAAACTAAATCAAGATAACTACTTACGGTGGAGATCTCAGCTCGAATCAGTCAAGATCAACTAGGATCTCCTCAAGTTCGTCGATGACTCTTCATCTCAATCAGATCTCTTCATTGCTGCAATAGACAAATGTAAAATAGAGAATCCAAATTATCCTATTTGGATTTATTCTAATCAGCTGGATCAAAGCTACTATTTCTAAAATTGTTCTCGGTCAAATCATGATAACAAAAATAACTCATGAAGCCTGACTTGTCCTGGAAAAAGCATATGGATCTCAATCTCCTTTGAGACTCATGATTCTGAAGAAAGACTCGACTTTCATTAAGAAAAAAAGATTGGATATGTTGTCATATCTAGACCGCATAAAATTTCTAGCCAATTCTCTTGCCGTCACCAATCACCCCATAGACGATGAAGAACTAGTTTAAATAACCTTGAATAGTCTTTCTCTCGAGTATGAAAGTTTTGTGACCTCTATCACCACCAATCTGGCCCTGTATACCTTTACAGATCTATATGATCTGCTTCTTAATCAGGAAAAACGTGTGCTTATGATTCATGCCAAGCTTCCTGAAATGCATGAACCCCAGCAAACTGCCTTCACTGCCTTCATGGATCACGGTTGCGGCCACAATTTTTATCGAGGTTATGGCAGAGGCCAAGGGAGAAATTCCTCTCCAAACTCGTCTAATGGCAACCCAATTGCCCAAAATCAAGGTGGTTGTGGGCTAGTCACCTGTTAATATTGTGGAAAACAATCATATTGCCAAAACTTGCTGGGATATCCTTAAAGCCTTCTCTGCCATGTCCCTTCAGCAATCCACTGATGACTATTGGTACCTTGACATTGGTGCTATGAATGATCTAACTATGGATGACCAATAATTTTGCAACAAATCACAATATCATGAGGGTTGTAATCCATGGTTGCCAATGGTAAGATGCTTCCCATCTCCCCACACTGGTAATCTCATTCTGAAATCTCATGTCTCTTCCTTTGATTTAAAAAATGTTCTTCATGTTCCTGATATTTTGAAGAACCTTTTATTTGTGAGCCAATTTACTGAAGATAATGATTGCATTTTTTAATTCATTCCCTTTGAATTCCTTATCAAGGGCTGTCAGACAGGCAAGATTCATCTCAGAGGACCAAAATTCTGGGCAAAACTCTATCCAATCAAATCTGATGATCATATGCAAGTGGTGGCTTATGCAGGCAAAGTTGCATATTTTGATATATGGCACCAATGTCTTAACCATGAAAATAAGAAGATCGTTTCTTACTTAAACTCTAGTAATGCTATCTCTGTTAATAAAAACAACCAAATAAAAGTGTGTGAGAGTTGTTTTGTTGGCAAAGCTCACAAACTTCCTTTTGGTCACTTATTTTCTTCTACATCATCACCACTTGAACTTCTCCACGTTGATGTCTGAGGACTTGCTATAGTTTTTTCTTGCGAAAGATTTTATTTTTATCTCCTCAGTGGATGATTTTTCTCATTTTTCATGCATTTTTCCCTTGCATGCTAAGTCTCAAGTGTTTGAGTGTTTTAAGTCTTTCAAGCATGTCATTAAAAAGTAACTTCAATTTCCCATTCATGCCTTTCAAACTGATAATGGAGGTGAATTTATCAGTCGTGAGTTTGAAAATTTTATACGGGATCACGACATACTTCATCAATTTTTTGTGCCCGCATACCCCAGAACAAAATGGGCTCATTGAAACCAGGCTTAGCCTGTTACATACTTCCTCTCTGTCTTATTCCTTCTGGGTCGATGCCTTTCGCACAACCGTTTACACTATCAACCGTCTTCTAACCTTATTGTTAAATTGTAAGACCCCGTATGAGCTTTTCTTTCACAAACCGACCGACTATCACCATTTTTGTGTCTTTGGTGCTTGTTGCTACCTGCTTTTAACCCCCTATCATACCTCTAAATTTTAGCTCAAAACTACTCCCTGTACTTTTCTTGGCTATGCCTCTCGCCATAAGAGCTATCTTTGATTTAATCCCTCTCAAAACCGCACATATATCTCTCGCCATGTTTACTTTGATGAATCTATCTTTAAGCCCATCTCTCCCTCTGCTCGTCCTCCCTTACCTAATCTTTTTTAATATGGTCTCTCTCAGTTCGTCGTCCTACCCCGTCTTGATCCTCCTCATACACTTCTTCCTATTTTGATGGTCTCTCTTGATATCCCTCTCTCTCCTGATTTGACTACTCCTTCTTCATTGCCCTCTTCGTCTCCTCTTCCTAATTCTATCATTAGTCACCCGTCTGACCATACCCACCCCATGATCACTCACTCTATGACCAACTCTCTTAAACCCCGTGCGCTCACCACTACCCGCTATCCACTCTCCCTTGCATGTTTTAGCTCTGTTTTACTCACACGTGAACCTACTTTATTCAAATAGGCTGACCTTGACCCCAAGTGGCGCATGACCATACAAGATGAGTTTAGCACGCTTCAACTTAATCATACTTGGCACCTCGTTCCTTCTCGCCCTCATTATAATGTTATTGGCTCCAAATAGGTTTTTCAGATTAAACGACATGCTGATGGCTTGGTGTCTCGTTACTGACCCACCCACCTCTTCTTTGCCATTGCTCTCTTCGTCTCCTCTTTTTGACTCTATCATTAGTCACCCGTCTGACCATACCCACCCCATGATCACTTGCTCTATGACCAACTCTCTCAAACCCCGTGCGTTAACCACTACCTGCTATCCACTCTCCTTTGCCTGTTTTAGCTCTATTTTACTCACACCTGAACCTACTTCATTTAAATAAGATAACCTTGACTCCAAGTGGCGCACAATCATTCTATGAGTTTAACGCTCTCTAACTTAATCATACTTGACACCTCATTCCTTCTTGCCCTCATTATAATATTATTGGCTCCAAATGGGTTTTTCGAATTAAACGACATGTTGATGGCTCACTATAAGGTACGTCTCATTGCTAAAGGTTTTCATAAAGAGGAAGGCATCAAATTTTTTGAGACTTTTTGATGTGGACTCGGTGAACACTGATCCATGATCCAAGATCCAAACAGATCATAACACGCGCGAAAGTTTTTACAAAGATGAGTCTAAATAAGACTCAAGAAAATAAGGTTTTTGGGACCTGTGCGCTCTGTTTCGATAGAGGCGGTTTAAAGGAAAGGTGTGCATGACTCACACATCTTTCCAACAAATCTGAAATCACTGGATTCAGATCAGCGATGTCCGTTCCACAGACTCGAGACTGAGACAGACAGACAAACAAGTTTATGACAGACTTTTGAACTCCATGGATAGTCTGTTCGAAAGGGTTTTCGATCCCTCAGATGATAGATTTTGTAGAAACCACCAACTGAGAAAACGTAGATCAGATCCAGACCCTTTCAATAAACTAAGATTTGGATTTTTCTAAGTTTTCTATGCATTTCTATAAATTTTTGAATTCTGAAAATGGTATGAGATATTATCAAATGAATTAAATTTCTAACTATTCAACAACAGTAAAAGACTGATATTTTTGAGACACCTAAACGAAGATTCAACTATAACTCTAAACACAAAAGTTTTAGATCTATATTCTATCTTTTCACATAATTAAACAAATTGATTTTTATGCAGGGAATCTCAAGATAATTGAAAAATATAGAACACCACCAAGTGTGTTCTGAACCAAACAGGTGACAGTGGATTCCTGTTAGTCCAGAACTTTGTCAGTACTTTTCAGAGATACATAAGGCCGATTCATGCAATGGCCTCAACTACAAAGTTGTGTATAATCATCTTAGCTTTCTGGGAAGCTAAAGAACGCCAGAAATCGACTAGTATCAAGGCTGATACGTTTGTTTCTTCAGAGTTGTCCCTAACAACTCATAACAGAAAATCTCATTTCTTAGCAGAAAACAAATTTCGAACTTTCACGATAATACAAAAAATATTTTGAGTAGCACAGTCAATTTGAAACATAAAAACCTCTAAACATGCACTCAAAATCAATAAATAACTTGTTATAACTTACAAGCAATATACAATGAAAGAAACAAAACACATATGATAAAGATAACAACACAATGAACTCAAATGAACCAGTGAATACGATATCCAGATGAAGGTAGCAATAGATGTCGCTCGGAGGCAGCCGACACTGTGAAAAAGTCTCTCGAATCACAACACAAACCAGCAGCCAACACAAACTAAGAATGTTGCTCAACCGACACGGTCGGTCTAGACAAGACCACCTTTACACCCAAGAAGAAACAATTTCTTCTACACTCAAATAATTTTCTCTCCACCGATTTTTCAGCCACATACAAAGATCAATTTTTAAAAAAAAATCAGAAACCCCCTCTCCATCTTGGTCGACCTACACTTCATAAAGGCCTTGGAGCTTGGGGAAGAGCCACCATAAAGATGGTATGGCCTTCCCAAGCTTTGCTCCAAAAAATGAGTTTGACTTGGGCTACTTTTGGCCAAGGACATTAAGTGATCAACAACTATATTGACTTGGACTAGTCAAGTCTGGAATTTGAAAATAAAGTCCAAATTGATCCATTCCAAGTGGCGCCAACTAGGGCCTCTCACTACAAGAAAAATGTTAATTACCGACGGATTTTTTCCGTCGCAAATTTGCGATAGATTAGCTACAGAAAACTATCCGTCGCTAACATTCGTATGATTTGTGAAATTAGCGACAGAAAAAAATTTCACTGCTAATCCGCCGCTAAATAGCGACGGATTAGCGGCGACAGTTTTTTGTCGCTAATTCTCAATATAGGAAAAACATTTTAGCGACGGATTAGGAACGAAAAAATTCATTCGCTAAATTCGTCGCTAATTTTTTATTTAAACCGACCCATCTAGAGTGCAAAATTTTCCCTCTTTCCCCGTTCAAAATTTAAACCGACCTCTCCATCGCTCGATTTAAACCGACTTCTTTGTGGAGGGCAACGAAGTTTGAACAACTTCTTCGTGGAGGGCGCAAAGCAGTTCGCTGCGGCCGGGTTGACGCCATCGCCGACGAGGTCATTGACGCTGCAGAGGTTCTTCCGGTGGCCATTTCTTCGATCGTCGTCGGCGAAGCATATCAAGGCATCCCTGGCCAAGTGGCAGGGAAAATGGAAGCAGAAAAGCGGAAGGGCTGATATCGAAGAACGACAACGAGGCAGAGCGGCCGCTGGACAAAAGTTTCACGGAGGACGGCAAGGCTGATATCAGAGGATGCCGACGCCGAAGAGCACGCTGGTTCTGTGCATAAGACCCCGCAGTGGCGGGCCGATCCGCTCGGGTCTAAGACCCTGAGTAATGCCTGTCGGGTGTGGTACAAGTCTGGCTTATTGCTGTCGGAATACCGTCCGACAGGGAGCAAATTTTTTTTTGTTTTTTTTTTTAAATTTAGCGATAGAGTAGCGACGGATAATGTCCGTCACAAAGCAAAATCTGTGTTGCTTATTTATCGACGGACTAGCGACAGATCATGTCCGTCGCTAGTCTGTCGTAAATTAGTGACGGAAGTAACGACAGATAAGTTTTGTCACTAATTAGCGACCACAAATTTGCGATGGACGCTATCCATCACTAATCCATCACCAATCCATCGCTAATAATTTAGAGATAGATTAGCGATGGATATCGTCCGTCGTAAATCCATGATTTTCTTGTAGTGTCTTGGCAACAGATCTTGATCCAGATCCAAATATGCTGCGAAATGGATCCTGCACAAAAATGCATTAGAAAAATACAATTACGAAAAATAAAAAACTACCCGCGCTCCCCAAACATCCTCTAGTGCCACAAAAGAATCCTACAGGGCACCAAAACTATCCAGATCCGTAGAATCTGGCTCCTAAAAAAATAAAAAAATAAAAAAATAAAAACAAAAACAAAGTTAATGCGATTCCGTAACATGACAAAATGGAATCAAAACATAAAATTATAATCTCTGAGACAGATACAAAATATCTCAGATATTACAGCCCGATATTAAAAATGAATATGGGTATGCAGAAATCCAATTGGACCCAGATGGTTCTGCTCGATTGGATCTGCTATGGATCACATCTTGGATCGGATCTTGAGAATTGGATTTGGATCCAATTCATCTTCAAAGCTCGGATCTTCAGGATGCTCTGCATTACTTTTAGTCCAGTTATAAAATCCACTACCATCCATATTGTTCTTGCTCTTGCGGTTTCATCAGATTGGTCATTCATCAATTGGATTTTAATAATGCCTTCTTAAACGGTTTACTTTATGAAGATGTTTATATGGCACAAGCTCCAGGTTTTGTAGACTCTCTTACCCTCAACATGTATGCAAGTTGGATCGGGTCTTGTACGGCCTCAAGCAGGCTCTGCGTGCCTAGTACCAGCGCCTTAGCTCTTATCTTCAGTCCCACAAATTTCATATATCTCTTTCTGATGCTTCGTTATTTATTTTTCAAGATAGCGGTCTGGTTATTTATTTACTGGTTTATGTTGATGATATCATCATCATCGACAATTCCATCGTTGCCATTAAGCATTGATTCAACGACTCAGTCTTGCCTTTTCCATCAAAGATCTCGAACACTTAAATTATTTTTTGGGTATTGAAGTTCATTATGCCTCCTCAGGTCTTTTTCTTGGTCAGCACACATATGTTCTTACGCTACTTCATCGTGCCTCTATGGCTGATACGAAGCCGATTTCTACTTCTTTGAGCTCTACTACCCGATTATCTAATGATGATGCTCCTCTCTTTCATGACTCTACTTTATATCGGAATATCATAGGCGGTCTACAATATCTCATAATCACACGACCTGACATTGCTTTTGCGGTCAACAAGGTTTGTTTGTTCATGCATCAGCCCATGGTTACCCACTAGTCTATTGTCAAACACATCCTCTGCTATCTTAAGGATACCATTCAACATGGTTTGTTCTTTGCACAATCCTCCTCTCTTCAGCTCAGCACCTTCTCTGATGCTGATTGGGCTGACAGTCTTGATTATCAGAAGTCTACTAGTGGTTTTGCTATTTTTTTAGGCTCTAATTTGGTTTCTTGGTCTTCTCGCAAGCAACGAATTGTAACTTGATCCAGCACTGAAGCCGAATACAAGTCTCTCGCTTGTGCTGTATCTGATCTTCTTTGGCAATCATCCCTTCTAACCGAGCTTGGCTTCGTTCTTCCTTCGTCGCCTACTCTTTGGTGTAATAATATTGGGGCTTTATATCTCACTGCGAATCCGATTTTTCATGCTTAGACCAAACATGTAAAAATCGATTTTCATTTTATTATGGATCATGCGCAAAAAGGTCATCTTCAAGTTCAGTTTATCACCACCTCTGACCAATTGGCTGACGGTCTAACTAAACCTCTTTCATTTTTAAGGTTTGTTTTCATTCGTAACAAGCTCAACGTAGTCGACTCCACGTTGAGCTCGCAGGGGCATGATAAGGATAATGTTCATACAATTATATCTCTTAATGATAATGATTTCTCAAAAACCAAATGCGCCAACCACGTTTTGGATAACTCAAATGAAGTTAAGAAAGATAAATCAAATGAAGTTCAAAGAATTCAAATTCGATCAGGAGTATCGTGAATATTATCGTTTTTTATAGAGTTACCAAAAACGATAATTGCTATCATTTAGTTATTTTGTTATCATATCTAACTGGGTAAGTCGATATTCTAGCACTATGTATTTTAAACATTGTAAACACTATTATATTTATAAATAAAATACTCAATCCTCTCGGTCAAGAGAGTAAAAAGAAGTTTATCATCTTGTTGGTTATTCTTCCATTTACAACCATAAACGGGTTTGTGGTTGTAAACGGTAGGTGAGATTACCAGGGTTCCCTCTCTACACCCCTTTTCCCACCGAATGAATCATACATATGCATTTTTTCACACATGAGTTGACCTTTACCATAGTCTTTTCTTATTGATGGGAAGACCTTCCATCATGGGATGCTTCTCATTGACGGAAATGAAACAAACTATCCCAAAGGAAAAACTGAAAGTGGTAGCAGTTTGTATATATATATATATATATATATATATATATATATAGAGAGAGAGAGAGAGAGAGAGAGAGAGAGAGTTTTTGATAAATTATAAGGAGAAAGACTTACTGTGGTAAACAAGAAAATGGTAAGAAGAGGCAACAGCTGGTATCCGCCAAAGAAGACGAAAAAAACACAGAGAAAGAGAGATGGTACTCCAGTTTTACCGATAGAACACTTCTAGATGGCGTCAAGACATTGATGCAGTTCATTTTGTCGATAAGCTGATTTTTCAATATCCGGCCCCATATCCCTGTACGAAGTGCATCTCCATGCCTCCAAGCGGGCCTGGTGGTACGGAGATGACCTTGAGGGAGCCCAAAGGTGCTTCCCATTCTCGGTATCACATAATGTGGGATGAATATTGGAAAAATCACCACTGTAATTTTCAATATCACCAAGGGGTAGGCATAGCATTTCTCTATTTATAAGTTGATGATTGTAAACACCCCACGTCAGTCAGCTGCTTCAGTGCTAGCGGTTGCAGACTTGCAGTGGTGTTGAGAGAGAGAGGGGGAGGGAGAGAGAGAGAGAGCAACAACAATGGCAACGAGGGTAGTAGAGAGGATCAAGCTAGGAAGTCAAGGGTTGGTCGTGTCGCAGCAGGGGTTGGGATGCATGGGCATGTCGGCGCTCTATGGGCCTCCAAAGCCTGAGGAAGACATGATTCACTTGGTAAGGCATGCCATCGACTGTGGTGTTACCTTCCTCGATACCTCTGACGTCTACGGCCCCTTCACCAACGAGGTCTTAGTGGGCAAGGTCACCTTTCTCTCTCTCTCTAAAATGATGATGGTGGTGGTTGTTATGGGTATCTTTT
Organism: Nuphar pumila; assembly: GCF_984573655.1. Classification (NCBI taxonomy): domain Eukaryota; kingdom Viridiplantae; phylum Streptophyta; class Magnoliopsida; order Nymphaeales; family Nymphaeaceae; genus Nuphar; species Nuphar pumila. Next base: position 114,636,542 of record NC_143252.1, on the reverse strand, counting down.
TGTTTTGCCAATTTAGGAACATGGGTATTGGATTCGATGTTGGTAGTTGTGATAATTGAGGGTGGTGGTGGTGTTTCAGGCAATCAAGGGTCTGAGGGACAAGGTCCAGTTGGCTACCAAGTTTGGGATCAGCTTTGTAGATGGAAAGGTGGAGTTTCGCGGGGATCCTCAGTACGTTCGGGCTTCTTGCGAGGCGTCTTTGAAGAGATTGGATGTCGATTGCATCGACCTCTATTACCAGCATCGCGTTGATACCCGCGTCCCTATTGAAGTTACAGTATGTTCATCTTTCCCGTTATCTTTCTGTCTCTGTATATTCAATAAGCTGGTGATTGTTGATACTTCTTTTGTGGTTGTCTACTAACATGAGAAATCGTAGTTATTTGTGTTGCTAGTTTTAATCACGGTAAAAAAGTTTTAAGTGATGTACTTTTATGAATACGGTGGTAGGGATTGGTTGCTCTTTAAAGAGCGCCTGCTATGCGAACAATTTCTGGTGATTGATAACGCAAGGTCGTATGAAGCAATTCTTTTGTGGTGTGATTTTCAATAAAAAGTGAAAAGTGATGCTTATGAAGAGGAAGGTGTCTGGTTTATGTGTGCTGCAATACTCCGGTATCGTTATAAACTTGATGCTTTGCAAACACCCAATTCTTTCTGCTGGCGAACTTTAAGCTGATGTGGTTCCACAACTATGGGCATCAAGATTGCAAACTTCTCAGATACTATAAAATGTTCTTTTTATACGTTTTGCAAGCTATGGATCATTTCATTATATTTACTACATACATAGCCACTTTACATGTTTGTGCACATGCGTGAGTGTGAATAGCGGCAATATGTTAAATCTATTATGGTTTTCTATGATATTTTAACCAAAAGGAAATAAACCCAAAAAAGGTGGCATATTCATTCTATCAGCTTTTTCATCTTATCATGGTTTTATTTATGCCATCAGTCATTTTATCATTGATTATCACAATTTTTAGCATAAACTTATTAGGTTTATTTAGTTTCTGATTTTCTTTTTATCATTTTAGATCCCCCAACATAGATTCTGGGAAGAAGGGTATCCTGAGATGCCTTGCCGAGGATAGCCCAAGAATGATATTCCGACAGTGACACAGTGGGTCACATGAACTGTCCCCTGACCTAAGGACTTCAGATATGTATTCAAGCAATGAATAATAGAAATATATGAAGGCAGGCAAGAGCCTGATCTAGAATCCAAATTCTTGGTCCTTTCCCACTAACTGCATCTTTCAGTTTAAATGAGGGATTCTTTGCATTAATAATGCCAATGTTTGTCTTAAGCCAGTGTCGTATCTGAGTGGTCTCTTTTCTGATCAGAAAACTAGAACATATATGAAGATTCAAACCTGGAGATACCTGCGTAATCTGCATTAAATTCCTACAATAATTTTCACAAAGTGCCTCTACAGGAGCTTTTTCTCTAGAATATGTATGGCGTATGTTTCTCTTGATGTTTGATTTGATAAAAGTCACAGCAGTCAAGCTTTTACTTGCACATGAGTTTTATCCTGGAGTTTCTTTTAGATGGAATTCAATCCGTCGCAGTTAGAACTTGCACAGAAAATGGACGCATGCATGTGAGATATCAGGTGTTAATATTTCATATCAGTTGTGCTGTTTAGACAGTATAGCTTTTATCTTACAATGTTAACAAATTTTCATTCTGAGTTTCAGATGGGACATTTCATATGGTATATCAAATTGCTTAAGTATTTCTTCTTTTGTGACAGTACTCCATTGTTCTGAGGCTAAACAATCTATCATTTTCTTTTAATTTGTTCAATGTTGATATGTTGGATAGACTTCAAGGTTCCATCATCTAATTGTTTATTAAGAAATAGCGTCATCATCATTTATTGGGACTGTGGGATTTTTCTAGTGTTTAGAAAACATACGAAAAATTGACCGACTTGACTGGGGATCTTTCAGATAATTGAATGCTTTCAAAATGAACTTATCTGCATGACTGCAAAATATTCTTTTCCTGTTTGGCATTTGCACTTGAATACTTTGTATTTCTGATCTTGATTTGACTCGAAAGTTTTGTAAGTATTTGGTGTCCAAATCACTAACCTTGTAGAAGTATGGATTGATTGTTGATATTGACAGTCTTTTTCTTTCAGATAAAAAAATCGCAAATGATATCCTTTGAAGAACACATCAATGTGATAAATTTATAAGTACTATCCTGTGAAAAATATAAACAAAAGCATTAAATAGAAACAATCTCATGATTATCCAGGTGGATTATGCCTAAAATTCAAGAGTTCTCCAGAGTGTACCACTTAGAATTAACTGTGGCTCATTACCTTCAAACTCTAACTTGGTTATTCTGAGTTTTAGTTCTGTCATCTGTGTAATAACTGATCTTATATTCAGAGATGTGCAGAACTTTATGAATAGTGATCTTATGTGATTGCAAAGAATATGATGATACAATGCATAAAACTTTCTGGTCAATTGAGAACCTCTATTTACTTTACATCTTTCCCCCTAGATAGCAAAATCAAGCAGATATGGTTTGCTGAAGCCCTATATGTTACAGTTTCATGCATTTTAAGTTTGCTAATTGAAACAGGGAATGCCAGAGTTAGTATATGACTTGGATGTGATCCATACATCAGAATCTTTTAGAAACCACTTGGTGCTACAATGCAGGGTTAGAAATGTTGTTTTTCCTTATCATTTTTCTTATTTGTTTACTAATGTCCATTAGATCTCAAATCTGATGTTATCTTCTTTTGAAGTATTTTGGTTGGAACTTGAATTTTCTCTATAATTTCAAATCTGATTTTTTTTTCTTTTCAAACTTCTTGTGTATCCAAGATCCCTGTTTCTCGTCTGCAAGAATTTAATTTTTTTAATTTAGTTTTGGAAAATCTTTTTTTGTTCATCTTCTCCAACTATATTTTCACCAAACTTAAAGGATTCTCGCATTTTTCATTGCTATCTCAAAGTTTAATTCTGAAAATTTCTATATAAAGAAACTTAGTTCTGATACTTAGATTTAGGAGCACATGAATTAAACAGTTTACCTTCATTGTGAGAAACCACACTGGTTATATCAGTTAAGTAATTTTCAAAATTTTATTGGCAGACCTAGCGTGTTAATTACAGAAACTATAGTTTACCTTCATTATGAGAAACCACACTGGTTATATCATTTAAGAAATTTTCAAAATTTTACACGATCAAAGACAAATGAATAAAGCAAAAAAAAAACAAGATGATTTCAGAATCCAGATGGCCAGATGAGTAGTATGGATCTATCATTACAGATTTTCTTGTTTCCAAAAACTTAGATAATACATGATTTGCCTTTGAGATCAACGTATAACCAACCAGTGAACAGTTTTGAAATGTGACTGATAAGTCTAGACAACTAAGATTCTAAGTGCAGGCTAGGTTTAGGCAATAAAACATATTTCTGCTTGATAGTACGGATGAATACCTATTTTCTCTCTTGGAAAAAATGAAGAAATCTTGTTTGTGGAAGCCCAGGCTTTTAGCAAGAACAACAACTATTTATCACAAGAAAGTCGAGGAAGAATGGCCCTCCTTGCTCAACAATATCAAAGGAATTGCTATCAATTGAGAGATAGGTCAGGCTAGATTGACCTCCTGCTAATGAACCTTGCAGAATAAATATGCTGAACATGAAATGAAATAAAATAAGTCGTGCTGCTTTATTTTACTTTGTCTTTTCTGCTACTCACTAGTGTCAAATGACTAGTACAAAGGGCATTATTTATAAGTGCTTTTAGTTATGGGTTGCATGAAAAATATATTGTCATCTTTTTTTTCCCCTTATTTGCCAAGGTTGGTGAAATGAAAAAACTGGTAGAAGAGGGAAAAGTAAAATATTTAGGACTTTCTGAGGCCTCTGCTTCAACGATTAGAAGAGCTCATGCAGTTCATCCAATAACAGCAGTGCAGTTAGAGTGGTCTTTGTGGAGCAGAGACGTTGAGGACGAAATCATTCCCACTTGTAGGTGAGTAAGAGCGTAAGACTGATCTCCTTTCACCTAACAAATGCATAATCCAGTGATAAAATTTTGAATCTTGTTTACTCCACAGAGAACTTGGTATAGGTATCGTTGCATACAGCCCCCTGGGTAGAGGATTCTTTTCAACAGGACCCAAAGTGGTTGATAATTTTGTAGAGGGTGATTACAGAAAGGTCTCTCTCTCTCTCTCTCTCTCTCTCTCTCTCTCTCTATATATATATATATATATATATATATATATATATATATATATATATATATATATATATATATATATATATATATATATATATATATATATATATAGGATAATGTTTGCTACCCTTGTAGGTAAGGAACTCCCTAGTGAAAAGCTCTAAATTTTTCATTTTTTTTTTACGTTTGACCCCCCAGATGTGATCTAAAACCGGCCCTTAGATCATGTTTTTTCTGATGTGTATGTCAGTTTTTCCGCGGGTTGAAAATCAACAGCCTACAATATGCCAAATTTTCAACCCTCAAATATTTGTATTTTTATGTCAAAAGAATATGATCAAGGGTTGATTCCTACGATTTTGAGTATGCTGAATACATCCAAGGGTCAGATTTGGGCAAAACAACCTCCCCTTGTGAATTCCAACTAGCGGGTTCTTTACCCACAAGGGTAGAAAACAACTTTCCCATATTTTTATATATGGTGGTTTTGTACCATAATACCGTATAGTGGTACACTTGTTTGTTTGTGTGTGTTGCACATCCTTTTGTTGTTTACAAATGCCACTATCAACATCTTTTAAAACTAAAATCATCCCCCTTCCCCTATGAATTTTTAACCACTGTCATGTACTATTCAAATCCCACTTCCTAAAACTCAAGTTCTAGGGCAAAACTTCTTCAACTTGTTTTTTCAAGCTCAACTCATTCCTCATATAAAGGACAGAAACTGGGCTTGAACAGCCTAAACCTGTCACACAGACTCTTCTAACAGGGCACCGCACCCGCATTGCACCCGCACCCAGGCGGGTACGACACTTGGACACATCTTCCTTTGTGTTAGGGAAGTCAACCACACTGAGGTCCATTTCTATCCAAAAGTAGATTGAGTTAACCCTAATCAAGTCCATTTTTATCTATATTATAAATATAAATACTTAAATGCACACACATACACGTAGTGTTAACTTAAGACTGTTAAAAATTATATATATATACCCTCCCCGCACCCCCGCACCCAAGTTTTTTCAAAGTGCTGCATCCACATCCACATCCGCACCTATGTGACATAGGCCTAAACTGTCCATGCAGATATGAATCTTGAAAGCCTTATTAGTGCCATCTACATATGCCAAATTTATGGATACCCTTCTACTATCCATATGAGTTTTGTTAGGGGTGCATAACTAGCACTAGCCGAGCTAGTTCGAGCTCTGCTCAAACTCGTCCGAGTAGATGAATGAGCTGAGCTTGAGCAAGGGCTCAATCTCTGTACACATAAATGAGCTGAGCTTGATCTGGCAATCAAACTCGGTTGAGCTCGATTAGCCCGACTAAGCTTGGTTTGTGTAGTTATGTAAGGTGCCCAGTATTGGTATATTAGTAAATTATGTTGATACAATAGGCACAAAAGGTCTTGCCTAGATTGGTAAGGCGTTAACCCTTTGTGAATGAGGTGGGGAGTTCGAATCCCACCCTCGTCACTATTTATTTACATATTTTTTAAATAAAAATGCTTAGCTCGGGCTGAGCCAAGCCCGAGTTCGACTCGAGCCGAGTTTGGACAAAAGCTGTTTAAGCTTGGCTCGAGCTCGAGCTGAGTTTGAACAGAGCCAATCCAGCCTAAGCTCGGCTCCTGTGCAGCCCTAATTTTTGTCCAATAATTCTTTAACTTTTTATTCTTGAAAGTAAAGGGAAACTTTCTTAGGTATTTTATTTAAATACTATTAAAAAATTGACATGTTTAAAAAAATGGGAAAATATGTTCAGAAGACAGCAATATATCATATGAGGAACCTGCAACGTGCTAATATATTTCCATACTGTATGCAAATATCCTGGCCTTTGTGTAATCCATGCAATTTGTGGATTTAGTGTTACCAAAAGAAATTGTGAACATCTATATGGATTTATTTTTTGTCGTTTGACCAACTGCCTTTTCCTTTGTAGTTCTTGCCAAGATTCCAACCGGAGAATTTGCAACACAATGCACATCTATTTGAGCGTGTAAATGAAATTGCTACAAAGAAGGGATGCACACCATCTCAGCTTGTGTTGGCTTGGGTTCATCATCAGGGGAAAGATGTGTCTCCAATACCTGGAACCACCAAAATTGAAAATATCAATCAAAATATTGGCGCTTTATCCGTTGCCTTAGCACCAGAAGAAATGGCTGAGCTTGAAAGTATAGCTTCTGCAGATGCCATTAAGGGAGATAGATATCCAGATATGCTTTCAACTACTTTTCTGGGATCAGAAACACCAGCTTTGTCTTCATGGAAACCCGAGTAATTTCATTTCAAGATGGAAATGGTTTTCCATTATGCTTTGGTTCATCTAAATGGTCTATTGAATCTTCCTCTAATAAAGTAAAACATGAACTCAGTGTATTTTTCTTTGTTGGATGACTGCTTTTGGTGCTTTTGTTATCTGAGTTGTCTTGATGCCTGGAACTAGTTAATTTTGTGTCAAAATGCTGACTTTTTTATGCTCAGTTTAAGGTGGTATTAACTGCAGATTATCAATTTATTAAAGGTTGGGAATTTACCATCGCTGTGGTTACCCATGTGGTCAGCAGGGTCCTGTGTCAAGCTGAAGGCCCAGGATCGAATCCCGCTGGGGCATTGTCTGATGTTGTTACGGTTGGGGCACGTAAGGCTGGGTGGCCTTGTCATCTATTCAGAGTTTTAGCTGTAGGGAGGCCGGTTCATTAAGAGACTCAGTTCTCGATGAGGGTTTCTTCATCATCAGAAAAAAATAAAGGTTTGAAATTTAATGATGCCTGGTGTAAATATTGTTAAATCAGTTGTGGTTTAGATAATGCAACAACCGTTATATGACCCTATACAAGCCAAAGACTTAAAACTATTTATCATACAAAGACTTAAACTATTTATCATACGGTACTATGATATACAATATATTTAAACTGAAATTTGCATCATTTAAACGAGGCAATACAAGCCGGAGTACCTGTTGTTGGTGTTCAGCTTGTTGAACTTTTTGTTTCCATTAATGATGGGAAAACCACCCTTGGCATAAGAGACCTAGTCGTGCTGGCTCAACCTGCTGCTGTAATTTTATGAGTTTGAATGTGCTCTTTATGAGCTGCGCACGGGTTAAACCATGAGTGGCTCATCATGTTTCCCGGTCCTAGCTGGGAATCTGGACGACCTCCATTGATGAGTGAACATATACCATGCAGAATTAATAGGAATAATCTAGGCAAAAAGTTCGAAATGTAATGAAATAAGGAAAGGATGCACAAACACATACAGACAAGTCCACTAAGGGACATACACATAAGCCACTAAGAGTAAGAATATAACACTCGCCACTAAAGGGCCAAACACACAAGGTAAAAATATAAAATTATTAATCCTTAGAAATGCTCAAGAGAAGCAGAGGAGAGAGGGGTTTTAACTCCTATAGAGAGGAGAGGGAATGAGAGCTAGTCGTTGGGTTGAGAGCTAGTCGTTGGGTTGCTAACAGAGAAACAATTTGTAAGGAAGGCAAATCTCAATTTTATCTCTTATCAAGGTGAGGAAAATGATGAAAAGCTAGCAGACCCCATCTTCCTTCCTCTCGTGTTTTCTTTCTTCCAACTCATCTCCCTATCTATCTTACCTTCATTACCAACATCTTGAGCCTTCTAAGGAGGGTTCATGACATTTGGTATCAGAGCAACCACAATCCAAGTGTTGCCATTAAAGATCTACACATCAAAAACTTCATCGGCTATGGAGATACTCGGTTGGAGGAATTGGAGGAAACCAACATCCAAGAACCCAAGAAAAAGTTTCAAGGACTGAAAATAGGTGCGTTTAGCATCCAACTTATCTCTGGTGGAAAATTGGAAGGATAACTTTGAATCTTGATTGAGTTCTAGTGTGTAATTACATATACTCTCGAGCTCCCAAGCTTGGAACTCTTGGATGAGTTTTTGAGAATTTTTGAAAAATGTTCATCATACTTTGAGTCAAAGATATGTTAATCAACATCATATAGGGATCAAAAGTATTCTAGCATAGTGGGTATATCAGATGTGTAGAAGTTGAGTGAGTTTCTTGAATTCAAGCGTTCATGCATAGCCACCTTTGAAGTGTGTTTCTAGATGATTTTTCAAGCATTTGCATGAGATCTTGTTTAAATTGATCTTTGGGTATCATATATGTTGAAGTATTGTTGAGGATTGGATGATTCAAGTTGAGTTTACAAAAAATTGAAGTTGTATATGAAATTGGGTGTTTGATTGGGTTGACTCGTGTGTGCATGCACTAGAGCCACGTTGGAAAACCTAATATAGCTGCTGATTTTTTTAGAATTATTGCAAAATTGTTTTGAGTTAGCATTTGGGTCAGATATATGTGAAAAAGCAATGAATTAAAAGTTCAATGATGCAAGAATTTTGATTGTTGAGTGCTTGCATGACTTTTTGGTCGAATCTTGATTGAATTCACAAGGTCAAAACAAAATCTCGTTAGAGTTCTCAAGATCTTGATCTTGGCACTTGAGAATTGTTGTGTTGTTAAAGAATTTGTTGTTGTTCCTGCTATTTGATGATTTTGGATTGTGAAGAGGTGTTGAAAGTAGTGGAGATGAGATTTGGATCTCATTTGGAGGTTGTGTGACCAAGTTCTTGTTCTTGGTTAAAAGCAATTCTGTTCAAACCAACCTATTCCAGAACTCGAAAAATTGTCCAGATTTAAAAAATCTCAGAAACTAAAATACCTAGAATTTGACTCTCAAAATTTTACTGAAACTTTTTGAAAGAATGCATAGTGAGATAAATTTTTTGAGGTGCAACATGTTTTTCTAGCGGGTGTATTACTAGAAATTTGTAAAACCCAGAAAATTGGAACTGTTCCAAAAATCATATATCCCAACCCACTTGGACTTTGACCCTAAATTTTTATAACCATTCCATCCACATGTCAACTTGACACTATCCAATTTTCATAATTTTTTAACACGTGCTCTCAGATAAAAATTTTGTAGTGAAACTTGTTTTTTCAAGACTGTAAAACTTGAACCTATATAACCCAGGAAATTGGGTACTGTTAAAAAAATCATAACTCCCAAACCTTATGGAATTTAATCGTGAAATGTTTTCTATAGACCCATCCACGTGTCAACCAAACACTTTCCAATTTTCATAATTTTTAGTTTATGTGGTCTGAGATAAAAATTCTGCACTATAACTTGTTTTCTCTTGATTGTCACCAACTGAACCTGAACCATTCCGACCTGTTACCATTGTGACCCCTGTTAGCCCAACTTGAACCTGACCAACTAAGTTCAAAATTTGATTGTAGACGCTCAATATCCCTACTTGAATACCAAATCAAGCCTTGGCCTAAACCTAACCAATACAAAATCCAATTGGCATTTACAAGTTCCAGCACTAGTTACAAAAAAATTGTTGACTGTGTGAAGTGAGATCTCTAGAAGATGGCAGCCACGAAGAGTGATGAAATCAATATAATTTTTTACTTGATGAATATGGAGTTAATGTGTATGATGATTGTGATTAATTGGTGTAAACAGAACCCACCCTTGATTGAGGTGAATGCAATAATTGAGAACATTGAATGACTCTATGTTGAGATCGAGAAGCGGCTGGCTAGAGAAACATACATGAAGGTTCTTGATAGCCTAAGTCATCTCAAGGAGACCTTAGAGAAAATACATTGGTCTCTATGTGGCATTTTAGATTTAGGATATGAAGAATTCATGTCCCTACTCCATGAAGATAGACTTCACTTGAAGGAAGACTTGGAAAATCATGATGCAAGCTGTTTAACAAAAGAAATTGAATATGAACGCTTGAACAGAAATTTGTTAGATGCAAAATTACAACAAATTTTTTGAAGAAAAGATTGATGAGAACACAAAAATGGATTATATCCTAAAGCAAGCTGATCCTGCATCCTTCTTCCAACAACCTTGTGAGGTAATTGATCACATTTTGACTAATGTGAATTTAGCAGCATTCTTTGCCGAATTGCATGAGATGGAAGGAAATTATGCAAAACAGGTTCTAAAAGATGAGATCCAAGTGTACAATAGGTCTCCTATGAAAGAAGTAGCAATTACAGTGGTCAAGAAAGATAATGAAGAAGAGGGTGAGTTGGAAGATGAATCAGGTAATGAACATAATTTAGAAGCCAATAATTAGAGTGATGCAAACCGGATTGAGAAAATGAGTGCAGAACATAAGCTAGAAAAAGCAGTATTATTTTCATCTTTCTGCAGCATAAGAGTGTCCAAGGAAGAGGACCAATTGCTTGCTGAATCTGAACTCCTTACCAGTTGCCAACTTATTGTAGAATAAAAGGAAATCCAACCTGATGATGAACACGGAAAGGATGCCGTGGCAGAGCAAACAGATGAACAATTTGTAAAGAAGGCAAATCTCAATTTTATCTCTTATCAAGGTGAGGAAAATGATGAAAAGCTAGCCGATTCTCACTTCCTTCCTCTCTTGTTTTTCTTCTTCCAACTCGCATCTCCCCTACCTATCTTACCTTCATTACTTATCTTGGACCTTCTAAGGAGGGTTCATAACATTTGGTATCAAAGCTACCACAATCCAAGTGTTGCCATAACATTTGGTATCAGAGCTACCACAATCCAAGTGTTGCCATTAAAGATCTACGCATCAAAGAACTTCATCAGCTATGAAGATCACTCGGTTGGAGGAAATGGAGGAAATGGAGGAAATGGAGGAAATCAATATCCAAGAACAAGTTCCAAATCTCTTTTCACGTGAGGAACAACCATTGAAGGAGTGAAAATAGGTGAGTTTAACATCCAACTTATCTTTGGTGGAAAATTGGAAGGATTACTTTTAAAATTGGTTGAGTTCTAGTGTGTAGTTCCATATATTATCGAGCTCCCAAGCTTGGAACTCTTGGATGATTTTTTGAGAAATTCTTGGAAATTGTTTATCATCTTACTTTGAGTCCAAGATATGTTAATCAACATCATATGGGGATTAAAAGCATTCTAGTAGAGTGGGTATATCATATTTATGTAGAAGTTGGGTGTGTTTCTTGAATTCAAGCATGTTCATGCATAGCCACCTTTTAAGTGTGTTTCTAGATGGATAATTTTTTAGGCATTTGCATGAGATCTTATTTGAGTTGATCTTTAGGTGTCATATATGTTGAATTGTTGTTGAAGATCGATTGGAGTTGAGCTTATAGAAAATTAAAATTCTATATGAAATTGGGTGCTTGATTGGGTTGACTCACGTGTGCATGCACTAGAGCCACGTTGGAGACCCTAATGTAGCTCTCGCATTTTTTTAGAATTATTGCAAAATTGTTGAGTTAGCTTTTGGGTCACATACATATGAAAAAACAGTGAGAATTTTGATTGTTGAGTGCATACATGAATGTTGGGTCAAATCTTGATTGAATTCACAAGGTCATAACAAAGTGTTGTTAGAGTTCTCAAAATCTTGATCTTGGCACTTGAAAATTGCTGTGTTGTTGAGGAATTCGTTGTTGTTCATGTTATTTGGTTATTTTGAAGTGTGAAAAGGTGTTGAAAGTAGTGGAGCTGAGATCTGGATCTCATTTGGAGGTTGTGTGACCAAGTTCTTGTTCTTGTTTAGAAGTAATTCTGTTCAGACTAACCTATTCCAGAACCCAAAAAAATATCCAGATTTAAAAAATCCAAAAAACCAAAATACCTGGAATTTGACTCTCACAATTTTACTGTAACTTTGTGCACTGTCTTCTATTGATCCTCCAAATTTCAGAATTTTTGAAAGAATGTATATTAAGATAAATATTCTGTGGTGCAACCTATTTTTCTAGACTGTGTATTACCAGAATTTTGCACAACCTAGAAAATTGGTCATGTTCCAAAAATCATATATCCCAACCCACTTGGACTTTGACCTTGAAATTTTTATTTCCAGTCTTCCAATTTTTATAATTTTTTGACACGCTCTGGGATAAAAATTTCATCGTGAAACCTGTTTTGCCAAGACTGTAAAACCTGAATCTGTATAACCCAAGAATTGGGTCCTGTTCTAAAAATCATAACTCTCGAACCCTATGGAGTCTAATCCTGATTTTTTTTCTTAATACTCATCCACTTTTCTACCTAACACTATCTAATTTTCATAAATTTTAGTTTCCTATGGTCAGATAAAAATTCTGTACCATAACCTGTTTTATCTTGACTGTCACCAACTGAACCTCAACCATTCTGACCTGTTACTATTGTGCCCTGTTAGCCTGACTTAGACCTAACCAACTGAGTTCAAAATTTGAATGTATACCCTCAAAATCTTCTACTTGAAGACCCAATCAAACCCTGATCTAAACCTAACCATTACAGGTTTAGGTTTTCCCCTTCCAAAAACTGCTTTTAAAATCAAACTTCTAGATGGGAAGGAGTTTTATTTAAAGGCTTCCAAACTCCTTCTCATCTAAAAAACATGGGGCCCACGTCTTGGAAGACCTTCCTGAGTCCAGGAAAGAGCACCAAATGCACCTTTAGTGAGTCACTTTGCACCTGAGCTGCAGCTATGGCACACAACCTGCTACCGTTGTATCATGGGAAGATTTGCACAACAGTTAAAATGTTTGAACATGCGTAGGCTAAGACCCATCAACTGTTGTGTTAATGTTAGTAGTGTCTGCAACAACATTGGCTTGTGTCCTAAAACTCTTTGGATGTTGTCAGTTGACGCCGGGCCATGAAGATGTAAAAAATTATTAGACGCAACTAGAATCCTTAGGGTGAACAGTGGATACAGGAATTTCCTGCTATACTCATCTTATGTTGCTGATGAATTTTCCTGCTGCTGTGTATTTCTGAAGACAACCAACTACTACTGCTGAAACCCACCCAAGCTGTGAACGATGGAAAGTTCTTGGAAACAGCAGAATTTGCCAACATTCTGCTCAGTTATATCAGAATTTGCCAACATTCGGTCAAGCCGGGTATCTGAAACAAATCCAACCCATTGTCGGCCCTAGCTTAGATTAAAAATAAATAAATTCATGTGAAAAAAATTGTGTTTAAAACAATTGAAAATTTTGTTCTTTGGTGCCCTTCACATTTTTCCTGTAATGTTTACTAAATAAAAGGTGCAATAAAAAAGAAAACCAAGTCTAAAAGGAAACAGAAATACATCACATTGAAAATAATTGCAAACTGATGGGATCAATGTGTAAATACATGACTTTTGAGAACAGATAGGAATGCCATTATTTTTGGAGGACAGAGACGTTTACTAGTTTTCCATAGTAAGTAATATTTGATTCTTTTCTAGACTTGGCTCAAATATAGGATAGAGACTCATACTAGTTTGGTGGGAATTAATGTCTACTTCCAAAGTCAGGATCAAGCATTTATGTAAAGAAAGTGAAGCCTTCCAGCTACCAAGCATAAAGTGCCAATATATGCAAACTTAAGTCCCTGGCAAGTAGATGGGCTCTGCTATGATCTGAAGTTAAGAACTGGATTTTTTGCGCTCCATTTGGGAGCTGCCAGTTGGAGGTAGCTAAGGAGGAAAGTATGAATCCACAAATCCTATGGATTTGGTATTTTCCACCTGATTGTTTGGGAGCACCATCAAAATTCTTGCAAGCACTTGCCAAATCCATTTTAAAGTTGTCCTAGAGGATGTGTTGGTTTTATAGTTGACTAAGTACCAGTTTCCAAACAAATATGTGAATATAGCATTTTCCTCTTTTGAGAGGTTAAGGTTCAGATTTAGTTTTGACTAGGTTGACCTGTGACATAGTGGTCTGGACTTATTCAAAATGCTTGAACTAGGTCCGTGCAAATCAGCATAGCATCTACCAATGTTCACACAATTTTTTTTCCAGCATAGCATCTCATCCTAAATTACCCATGTAAGATAAGTAATTTTTTTCAACATAGCCTCTACTATCCCTGAGAATAATGGTATTTCACAATGTAGCAAAAAGATATCGCAATATTCCTCGCATACCTACCTGATTTTTCATGAATTTGAAGATACTTCTGATGATTTTACCCTTTTGCTAAAACATGAAATAGTGATAAAACATGAAATAGTAAAACTCACTATTTCATTTCAGTGAAACTAAGATTCACCTATACAATTTTAGTGAAACTCACCATTTCAGCTAAATTTAGATTCACCTATACAATTTTAATGAAACTCACCATTTCAGCAAAGCTCAATCTAGATTCACCTATACATCAAAATATTGAAACTTAGTTTAGTTGCCATAGCACTAACAAATCTTAATTGTGAAACTTTTGTTTTTTAATTTTTACAACAATTTTTCTTTCTCTCCACCCCCATCAACCCTATCATCACTGTTATCACCACCACCGCCACCACCACCACTATTGCCATCATCACCATCACCATTACTACCACCTCCATCCATCAACATTTTCATCACCACCGTTACCACCACCATCCATCAACATTTCTATCACCACCATTACCACTACCACCACTACTAAGGTTGGCAAACTCGTTGACTCGGTCCTTGATAGGTATCCAATGAGTCACCAATTAAGAATGTCTCATTTTTTTGCCTAAACTCGTCAACTCTGCTTGAACAGGCCAACTCGCCCTAAATTGATCAAACTTGACCTACACTCTTGGAGTTGAGACATTTAATACATCTAGTTTTTAAAAGTTTTTTTAGAAGAAAACCAAGAAGTAAAAACGGTAAAACTTTCTATTTAGTTCTTCTTTCTTATCATTAATGCTTAGGTTTTTCCTATGCCATGCAAACTTGAGAAGAGTAGTCTACTTCTTGGCAACATTGAGGCTTCGTGGCATGGGATATTAATTGGGAGTTGAACAATCATGGTTGGGCTTCAGACTTTGGGTTTTAGTCTTTTAGCCCATTGCAACTCTCTCTATCTCTCTTTACAATTTAAACTCTAATTATCTAATACGATGATTTTTTTTTCTTATATTCATGTTATTTATTGGATATTTTAGAATTTAGATGCCCTTTTATTCACCATTCTATTACAATTGAGTTTCATTGGCGAAAGTTGAGTTTCGCTAAAACTGTATAGGTGAAACTCAGTTTCGCTGAAATGGTGACTTTCGCTAAAACTGTATAGATGAATCTCAGTTTCGCTGATGAGTTTTGCTGATTCATATTTTAGCGGAAGGGCAAAATCCTTAGAAATGCCTCTAAATTTAGGTAAAATTAGGAGGTTGGGTATGGGAAAAATATTGTGATATCTTGTGGCTATTTTTTTTTTCCTGCATAGCATCTCGTCCTAAACTGCTCATTTCCATAGCATAATTTTTTTTTTTTTACAGAATAGCGACTGCTCATGTTTGTCACATGAAAAAGTATTTTTGTTTCAGCATTGCATCTCGTCTTAAACTATCCATGCCCATCGCAATGAAAAGATACTTTTTTTTTTTCAGCATATAGCATCTACCCATGTTCATCACACGAAAAGAATATTTTTTTGTTCAGCATAGCGTGCCCATGTTATCCATGTTCTTCACATGAAAAAGTAAAATTTTGAGACTTTTGATTTGGATGTGGTTCTCGACCTCAAGTTACTGACTTAGCCGAAGAAAAGGGCCAAGACTCAAGACTCAAGATATACCACAACTCTCACTGCTTACATTGATATGTAACATTCTTTGATCTTAAACATTCATAGCTGAACATGTACAATTGCACTGTATTTACAGATGGGTAGCATCTAGTCTATACAAAAAAGAAGCAAAGATACCTTTATACGATTTAATTTTTCTGTTACAACCAAAACAGAGCAAAGATCTGACACAGGAATTTTTTACAACAAAAATGACAGATCCGCCAGCAAGAACTGCTAGCCAATTTTCTTAAAATAAGGAAAACCTTTCAAGATAATAAACATAATTTCCAAGCATGCAGTAAGCTCACCAGCTCGCCGCTGCCAGGACAGTGATCGTAAGTTTTTCCGGCAGAGCCAGCGTGGCTAGGTCTATGATCCTGGGGGCGGTTTCTTCGTGTAAATATATATATAAAAAAAAATCAAAATCCTGCAAATGGCCTGCATGTTCAATATTCTTAGACAACTAAAATCAGGTTCACCTTCAACCCCATAGTCTTCTACACATTTTTTGAATTCAATTATCTGAACATTCTGCAGAATTCCAATTATTGATTTACAATACCACATATGCAATGACTATTTATAGTCAGTTCAAAAACGAAGCATATAACATGATAGAATTAAAGAAAATGCGAGGTTCCACATTGATTCCTAACAGTTCAAAATACCAACTTCAAACTTCTCCAATAGCTCATGCTTAGCAAAATAACAGTTGGCCGCTAAGTATCCATCAAGAGAATGCAACAATCTGGATTTATGCAAAAAAATAGTCTCACATATCCACCATGCCATAAAACCAAACAAATAGATGAACAGATGTCCATGAGATCTCATGCAATAACCATACACTTATACATGTACAAATACCCACAAAGAGGATAGCAAAATTGCAAGTGATGAATAAAAAATAAATAAATTTAGTTAACAATATCCATTATAATTGAAATTCATTTCTACAAAAAGATATGTCATAGTCAAGCATGATAGGCAGCCCTTTTAATCAAAATAGAGCTGCCAACATCTAAAAAAAGTTGGCATTCATATCAACAAAAAGATATAATCAAGAATGATAAACAGCCCTTTAAATCAAAATAATATAAATAAAAGAATTTGAGATTTTATTTTTGTGACCAGTAAAACCCGAATCTGACAATTTGTTATTTGAGTGGGTTCAAAGCAATGTTGTCAGTATTGGTATCGGCCCTGAATCGTTTGGCCACCGATTCAGCTGTATCGGCTGATACCGATACTCTAAGGGAATTGTTCTGTATCGGCCAAAAAATATTACGTGTCAATCATAATGTTACACATGTTTAAATTATTAAAATAATATTAGTAATTATTTTTTAGTATTTTTTGTATTTATTAAAAATAGAAGATTCGCCCCTAAATCGTGTCAATTTTCTGCCGAGCCTATATGCACTGATACTGATAACATTGGTTCAAAGAGCAAACTAAACTCAACCCATTGACAACCCTAACACCACTAGGGGTGTTAACATGTCGGGTTTGGTTCGGACCCAAGTGGTACCAGACTTGGACCCAATTTTTGGGTATGGTATCGGGTTTGGACCCAGATCTAATCAGGTCCCCGATAAGAACTACATGAACCATACCTGCTAAAACCATATTTTTAATCATTTTTACATTGAAAATTAGCGGATCGTAATCAAAACTCAGGTCGGGTATAAAATTTCACAAACTATACCCAGGTCCAAGCCTTGGCAAGTTGTGAAAAGACGCACTGGCGAATTCTACCCTCACCAACACGGCAAGTTGGTCCATTTGGACCAACCCAAAGTCCAGTTGACATGAGACATTTGCTAGAATATAATTTAAATATAAGCTAGCCAGGTCAAGTCAAGAACTCAAGGGAGATGACTTTTGTAGGCTTCCAAGTCTAACAAAATCACTATCTTTGTTTTACCACCGAGGTGGTATCCCATGTGGTAAGCTGGGTCCTGTGCCAAGCTGAAGGCCCAGGTTCGAATCCCTCTGCCACATGCCCCAGCTTGCTTCTCTCTCTCTCTTTATATATATATATATATATATATATATATATATATATATATATATATATATATATATATATATATATATATATATATATATAAACCGGTATCATCGGACTGGTTTTCCTCGAAATAGGCTAGGATGCTTTTCTAGCCTACCGCCAGCCTATTGGGTTTTTAAAGTTTTTTTTTTTATGTTTTCCTTATATCTGACCGTACAAATGGGTTCTACATGCTTTATTTTATAACAATGAACTCTTGGTTTGCCCTGATTCCAGTACATATATAGTTTTTTATAAGGTTTAAAAATCAATGCTATTAAGATTTACATAAATATTAAAGGCTTAAAAATTATCTTCTTATTAAAAAATGATCCAAGTATCGTTTTCTAACAAATCGATCATGCCGAACCGAACACACTGGCAGGGTCAGATTTGTGAAAAATAACCAAAAACACCGTTCGCTGGTGGTAGGCAGCTACCACTTTTCCTATATGCGCGTGTATAAAGCAAAACTGCAAATAGTCCACATGTGGACAAATAATATTATAAGTTTACAAAAACTTAACTTTTTTACTAATATTATGACAACTAGTAAGGATTAATATTTTTTTATAAAATACATGATTATTGATTACAACTAAAATAAGTAACTAAAATTTTACCAGAACTTTTCATTGTAAAAATATTATTTAAAAAATTATAGAAAAATACCAGAACATGTTTTCCCAATAAGAGAAACAAGTTTATCATATAAAGTAGGTTTCCCATGTGATGTGTAATGGATTTTTCACTCGATGGACAACGGGGCTCTCATGCTTTTTTTAGAAGTTTCCTATAAGTTTTGAAAACGGTTCTCTAGGAAACAAGTTTCTCACATGTAAGTGAAGTTTTTGGTAACCCTGGATTTGGGTTTATACCATTCCTATAGGACTCTGAATCCAAATTAGATCCAATTATGCTATATCTAATTAGGTTGGACTCAGTAACACCAACTGGGCACAACCCGTTTACATCCCTAAATAAAATCACAATATTTTAAAAATATTGGCAATATTTGTGGTATATAGCTGGGAAACACAGAGGCTCGATGCTGGAAGCTATGTCACAGGGACACTCCAAACGTGTCACATTTTTTTTTTTTTGGGATTTATTACTCAAAGAAACCGAGGACCAAAGAACTGATTATACTGACTGAGATTGCCAAACTTACGGTCGTCATTCTGGTGACATAAAACTCCTCTCCTGGATCTCGGATGCGGTTCGGCGCCACTCCCTTGCATTATTCCGAAGCAAGGGTGGGCAAGAGGTGCGCCACGGGTTTACACTATCAAGACAACGATTGTAAGTATGACAAACATAGCCAGTGCGATTAGGCCTCTGATTCCACCAGCGGGGCTCCAAGTGGTTGGTAGGAGATGTCAGTGCATGTCGCCTTGTGGTGGGATGTTGTAGGTTCAAAACCCAATCGTAAGTTGAATAGTAACTGGTGGGCATAGTGACAAATATCGCGAGATTTATGAAAAATCTTGCGATAATATCGCGAGAAATTTTCTTAAAGTTTAAAACGGCAATTTCTTGCAAGATTTTCAAAATATCGTGAGATTTATGAAAAAAACATAAATACCATGATTTAAACGTGATATTTAGGTTTTAAACAGCTATTTATCACGAAAAAATCATGTATTTTTATTTTTAAATATTTTTTATTAATATTTTCTTATAAAAAATAAATTTTATATTTTTAATTTATTTTTTTATTGCCCGAGATTTTGCCGAAAAAAACACGAGATTTATGAAATTGTTTCAATTTCTCGTGAGTTTTTGAAAAACCAGAAATTGCCGATAAAAACGTTTGTTACTATGCTGGTGGGGTCTGCCTAATCCCAGCTTGCCTTGCGAAAAGAAAAAAAAATAAGGCCTCTGATTCTGAGGATGGTTTTCGGTTCTTTACGTAAAAAAATTTAACGTATTTAGTGTGTCTTTAACCGTTAGCCTGTTACCTTGACTGGGAGGACTTAAACACAGCGGGTCTCAACGGTTGACTCTTCTTCTTCCCTCCCTCACCTCATTTAATGGGTGGATTAATTACATCATCTTTGGTTAAAGGAAGGCGTAGCAGAGAATTCAATGGCAGATCCCACCGAGGATTTCACCACTCCATCTTGATCTCGCGAACATAAGACTCGGAGTTCTGAAGTTCTTGCTTTGGATCTTGACTCTGCTCTCTCGGAAATGGGTGGAATCAGGATCGTGTTTGGCCTTCTTACTTTGGTCACCGTCGGCATGATCATAGGTTGGTCTTCTTCTGTTTTGATTTGTTGCTTCATGGTGAAGTTTTGTGGGGGAGATGAATGATGGGTGTTTTGATTGATGGGTTTGTTTTCCTTGTAGTTTTGATTGATGGGAATTGTGGATTCTCGGAAATGGTTGATGGGTTTTGGTTGATTTGGTTTTTGATTGATGAAGGATTCAGATGTTGGGGTGGTGATTTTGGGTTGAATTTTGTTGGGCAAGGGTGGATTGTTTCAATATCACGATTTCTCGCATTGGTTAGTTTTACATGGGATTTTCGACCAGTTTCATTGGTTTTGATTGGGAAAGATGGTTACTGTTTCGTTGAATTTGGTGTGGTTGGATAGCGAAGATGTTGGTGCTTTTGTGTGAATGGTCTCTGTGAGGCCTTATATTTTCTTCTGTTTTTTTTTTCCTATAAAAGTCAAAAAATCAGTTTGCCAATGACATTCGCAGTAATATAATGGCAAATTCTGCATTAAATCTGCACTATCAATTGAAATCGGTTATTGAACTTCCTGCTAAATCATATTTCATCCACTTGTGAAATATGATGGTAAGATCTGCCATAGAATTTCAGAACACTTGGACGACGAGATTATGCAATTCAACGTTGAATTTTCTGAGTTAACAA
The DNA here is from genome assembly GCF_984573655.1 of Nuphar pumila. Taxonomy (NCBI): domain Eukaryota; kingdom Viridiplantae; phylum Streptophyta; class Magnoliopsida; order Nymphaeales; family Nymphaeaceae; genus Nuphar; species Nuphar pumila. The sequence goes on along the minus strand of NC_143252.1, from coordinate 114,615,769 downwards.
AGTGATTCGCGTTTTGATCTTTCTCGGATGATTACAATTAAGCTTTATCTGGACTTTGTGCTTGTTGGTAGGGGCGTTATGTCAGTTGGCGTTCATGCAGCGGCTCGAAGAATCATCTGGTATAGTTTTTTCATGATTCTCGATATTGTAATTTGGTTGAGGTCTTTGCACCCACAATATAGGTTTTGATGCTTGTTTAGATGCATTTATATGCATGCGAAGTTAAGATAAAACTTGAATGAAAAAAGGCCGTTATGTTCTTTTGTTATGATAATATGCTTATAAAATGATTTCTGGAGGTGTGAAAATTATGATGATAGTTGATTCATTTCTTTCCTTGCTGGAAATTAATGTGGTGTTGGTATGTATCTCTTGCTTGATGTCTTGCTATATTAGTATATGGATCTGCATTTTCACCAAATCTCCCAAGTTATAGATCTTAGGGGGGTTAATCTCACAAAGATATAAGCTAAATTTTGGTCTGTTACAAAATAAAGTCTGGTGGATTAACGGCTCTGTCTGGGCCTATAGTGTATGGAAACACCTCAAATTGGCGACTTAAAGTTCCAATAACCCATGCCAAGTTTCCATGACATGGCCCTCTATGCCCAAGGTGGAGGAGTTCTGGCCCAAATTGGTTGTAGAACACTCCAAACTATATATAGATCAAGGTTGTCAAAGAGGGAACATAATTGAGAAACGATGTGTGAAGAAAAAGCAAGAAACAAAAGGTTTATTACATGTGAAGTGGGAAACAAGAAGTCACTTAAGGAGTTTGTAGAATGCATAAATACAAGAGCCAAAGTTGTTATACTATGTAATGGTACTAAATCATCTAAGATTTGTTAGCCAAATTTTTTTATTTGTAAAAACATAGTCGCTTATTCGATCTAAAATATTTTTTTTACTACATGATTATGAAATTAATTTATTTTACATATATCATATATGTCAAAAAAAATTCCTTTGAGCATATTTAAGCAATGAGAAGAAAGTTTTGAACTTTTGTGCCTTGACTTATTTTTCTAAATGAATAACCTAAAATACCTTTGAATTTAATAAAAATTAAAAGATTTTCATTTTAAGAAATTATGGAAAATGCATTACCATTTAAGATTTATTATTTAATCTAATTAAAATAGGTAAACTAGGGGTGATGCAATCATAGGAATCAAAATTTATTAATTATGTAACATTTTTTTTAATGAAAGTTCAATACTCATATTGAACATCTAATGTCCTTGGAAGCACACTTCTCAATTCTCATGATAACTTGATAAGGGAACCAATCATAGCTTATAGCTTCAGAACTAGCTCCCTAGTAACTGAGCTTCCCAAATATGCCTAGCACGCCATGTGGCCAGGCTGGCCGCTAACTCTAAGAAGTGGGACCAGTTTAATATATCTTCCACGTATCCATTGGGTTAATTCTAACTTGGGATTTCTTTAAAGCTTGTCTGCATGCACTTGGAGTGTTTGCAGTTCGATATTTTGGTCATTACCATATCATGGTCATCACAGCTCAAATTGATGTAAAACTCTCTTCATGCTAATCCATCATACAGTGCACATTAATGTGCTCTTACAAATACAATTGTCCTCATTCAGGCTTCACATTATCTTACTGCCAATTTTGCAGACTGAAATGGTGATCTAGAAGATATTGTTTCCTTCTATATTACAACATAGCTAATTTTTTCAATGTTTTGCACACACTTGCAACTAGAAATGGAGCAACATGTGTACTTAGTATCCAGATGTTCAAGGATATTGATGTAACAAAATTAAGTGGAAAACAAAATCATAATGTGCATAAGCACAAGAACAAGTCCTACACCAACAGGGGCTCCACGTGGTTGGTAGGAGCTGTCGGTGCACGCCACCTTGTGGTTGGACTTTGCAGGTTCAAAACTCCAATGGTACGTTAAATAATAACAGGTGGGGGTCTGCCTAACCCCAGCTTGCCTTTCAAAAAAAAAAAAACAAGTTCTACAAGCGACAATACAAATGCCAAAGGCAATACAAAAGCACCTAAGTGCATACAATGATTACATAGAGCCTAGATGTGCACAAGCACAAGTCCACAAAGGGGCAATACACAAGCCAATAAATGACAAATACATGAGATCATAAGGGGCACCAAAGAGCATACACAAAAGAACACAAAGAACATAAAAAATAATAATATTTATTGACATAGATAGAGTGCTTAAAAATGCATTAACAAAAGGAGGGGACTAGAGGTCCCTTATATACAACAAATGGAGCTAAGGGAGCTCCAATAGAGTCGTTGGAAGCTCCCAACAGCTATAAATATAGCCGTTGGGATGCTTCCCAACGACTCTATGGACAAAAGTCCGTAGTGCCCTTGGTCTTTAGTGAAAAGACTAAAACAATAAAAATAAATAAAAAACAAAAATCTGTTCCTAGAGGACAAAACCTATTACAAAAGAAAAAGACCAAAATGCTCCTAGAGGGCATTACCTATTACAATACTAAAAAAGAATATTATATATACATATAGATGTATATATACTTATATACATAAGACAAAAATACATACACAAATATATATATATATATATATATATATATATATATATATAATATGTTTACCAACCAAATATGTTTACTAGTATGAACCAAGATTTTCATAGATTTTTTACTTTTTCTCAAAAATTGCACCGTACGGATGTGATTTAGACACTTGGTTTTATAGAAACAGACTCTTTGATCATCCAATTAAGATGTATAAGAATGATCTTTTAAGGGTTGAAAATCAACAACTTAGAATTTTCATAAATATTCAAGCATAAAAATTCGTATTTCTTGATCCGATTACGATGATCCAACAGTTGATTCCTAGAAAATGGACCATGCCGAATGTGTCTGCAGGGTTAGATTTGCAGAAAAACCTATGAAAATCTCGATTCATACCAGCAAACATATTTGGTTGGTAAACATATTCCAGTTTCCCTATATATATATATATATGAATATATATATTTTAACAATGAAGAAATGCCTAAAGCAATGGGCTTTAAGTTTCTCAAAAAGCTAATGCAAATTTATAAGATTGTTTGTCTTTATTTTCTTTTCTGTAAATTCCACAGCTAGGTTTCTCCTTTATTTTATAGAGGTTTAGTGGTGCTTCTGGTTTTCCTCCTTTTTAGGTGATTTTGATTTAGAAAACCGAACCCTTTTCAAGTCCCTTGAGAGAGAAGGGCTTCATGCTCCACTGTCACATACTGACTTCGATATAAGATCTTATACCATATCCAATTTGGTACAGTGTCTGCCACTATTTTGTAAGATATTACAAGATCTTTCTGTTACTTCCACATGCTCCACCAAAATCCATGTGGCCATTATATGCCACGATTCTTTGCGTCCATATTTATTTATAAACATTATCACTAGTCATTTGAGTGCCACAACCATCACTTCTACTACCATCATCATCTATGACATTGGAAGATGTGAAAAGATGGATGTGCTAGTGGTAACTGCAGAATATGTTCTCAGGATGATATTATCACTGATTTCATTTAACTCCAAATATATTTTATAGAATTTGAAGATGGGAGATAGTGTTCATGATGGGGATATGAAGTTGATAATGGTAGACAATAATGATAATGGATGAAGCACGTCACTCTGACTATTTCCGTCACTTTTTTACATGGTGGTTAAGATGATGTCGAACATGCTAATGATCGCATAGATGGTTGACTATAATGTTCATATTGGTAAATGCAATATATGATGATTATTGAGCTACAAAAGTACAGTGCTTTAAAGAGATGAGCAATCAAATATAAAGGAAAATGGATCACATAAGAGGAAAACTGGTTATCAAGGTCTAAGTTCATGCAATTCCATTACTGTTCATATTAAAAATTTCAAGGCTGTGCAATTTCCGGCAGATACTTTTAGCATGTAGTGACTGCTGTATGGAAAGTTTAAAAAAATATTTTTGCTTAGTCACAAGAAAAACAAGAAATTGTAAAGATTTACATGTTTTTCAGTTTCTAATCCCACGTAATACATAGATAATAATGTTAGGGTTCACATTTGGGTGATGTTTGTTGCAATCCTGTGACTTTGTTTCTTTTGTGCTTATGATATATCAAAAGATAGTAATGAAATGGTGCTTCCGGAGCACCTTCTCCCACCTAATAGAAGCTTCAAAATTTCAAAATTCTTGAACTTCTTTTGTTGATCAGACCCTATAGATATGATCTACAATCATTATTTAGTAGAAAACAAGTTTTGGATCATGTTTATGGCATACATGTCGGTATTTTAAGGTCTACAAAAATCAACTGCTCTCAATGTCACCAAACTTCAGCACTTAAAAAATCTTATTTTTATGTCGAAAAACCATGTTTCAAAACATGGTTCCTATCAAATAAACTATGTTGAGTACATCTATAAGGTCTGATTGAGAAGATGCAACCTACAAATATGATTTCTAGTAGGTGATCAGAGCACCTTAGCATTACTCATCAAAAAATGATGCTCATTAATTTGCTTCCTTGTTGTTTCAATAAGTTCCTGTTAATACATTGGAGAGAAAGTAACTTTCTGAGATGTTATATGTTCTGATGGTCAACAGTATCTGTTCCCTTACGAGCCTCTTCTGATGCATAAACCTTTTCCTGGCTTGTTATAGGGTTTTCTGTGTGGACACACACAAACCTTTTCCTGGCTTGCTTTCTGCTTACACTATTTGAGAGATTTCTTAGTAGGTAGTTTGTACATACAGGTTCCAAATTTCCCTTCTCTAGAAGCATGCGTGGAAGTCAGGCTGAAGGTCATAGTCACATACCAAGAGGTTGGTTTACTTTTTAAAGCTTGATATCAAATTTGTTAATGGGATACTAGGAGTATGCTAAAAATTTGACTGCTGCTATAGTTCCCATTTTTTTTTGGTTACCAGGCAGAATCTGAAAGTGTTCTTAATAATGGTGCAGAGAGATGTAATCATCTTTCTCATGATGTTGTTTTACAAGCCTCATTTTCCAATTTAGAATGGAAGCTTTAGTGCCTTTGTCTTCCATATCATGACACAATTACTTGATACTTTTATTATTCTCCATATATGATGTTTAAATTGTTCATAGTTTCTTTTAGGCTCTGTTTGGGAGCCTTGTATTGGATGGGAACACCTTTCCATGTGTTGCCAAAATATGGTTTTGGCAAAATGTGGCATTGAGGATGGAATTTCCAAAAACATCCTCTTGTGAATGGTGTTGAAATGTGGTGTCGGGCTGCCAACTCCATTCTCAATGCAGTGTTTTGTCAACACCACTTCTCCCAAAGAGTTAGGGAGCATGAGAGCGCGGTCGCAACCACAGCGCACCTCTGATTCAAGGCTCCCAAACAGAGCCTTGTTTCTAAATGGGTGCAATGGCCAACCATTGAAATCATTGGGTTACTTGAACTTGTATTCATGTCTATTCAAAGACATGTGAATGTTTATGAATATCTGTTTTGATTTTGTGTTCCTCATCTTGGTTATGTGTGCTGTATCAGTTTTACAAATTAAAATAGCTTCAGAGCTTCCTCAGGTTCGCATTCTTGATGTGGTTGTGTAATTTTCATTTGGCTGAGCCTTTGTATATCTTCCAGGTTTAGCTCTTTTGGCAAATGATGAAGATGCACGCATTCTACGTCTTGGATTTGTATGCTCAAACTCTTTAGCTTCTTTTCTTTCTTTCTCCATAATTTGTTTGGTAATTTTGTTGACAGTTTTCTTCAATATTTCTTCTTTGCTGAAACAATCACTAGTTTTTCTTTTAAGGGCCTTGAACTATTAGTGCAAAGTATGGTTCCTTTGTCCTTCTTCTGTTCACTAGTTGTCTTATTTTCTTTTCCTTTTTTATACGCTATTATGGACTTAGGTTAGCTAGAAGTGATTTTGCCCTAATCAAGGGTTTCATATGCAAAGGCATTTCAAACTCGGGCTAAAGAAGAATACTTTAACCCATTTCATATGTTAGTTATTTTCAATCATAGCCATATCTGTTGGTCTTCATTATATTTCAGCAAGGCAAAATCTTGAGATATTATCGGTTCTTGATGAAAAGCTCTAGGGAAAATCTTGGCATTAGAAAAGTGAATAGTAACAGAATAGTCGACAGATGGGTGTGATTGGTTTTTTACAAGTCAGTAGCCGGAATGGTTAAGAATAATCTAAGCTTCTGACAAGCTCCATACTGTCATGAAGGCATGTTATGTGTTTGATTTCTTGAGGAAATCTGCTTATTTTCTTCTGGATTATGTGTTCTGATAAAATCTCCCAACTTGTAAGAAAATGATCTTGCAAGAGATGGGCCACCTGCAGCCAAAAGATGCTACGTAATTGGTCATCTTAGGGCCAATATAAGCTTTACTTGCAGACACACTAACTAGATATGGTGCTTTTACATCCTCAGAATAATCACTGGTACTATCAGTAGCCTAGATAGCACAATTCTTTGTCAGGTATGGGTTTGTAAACAAGCATTCTATGTCCTAGCTTATGAAGACAGCAGCTTGGAGTTTACATAGATTGGAAACTGGTTATTTTGATTCAACTTATTAATTTTTGCATATATTGCATTACATACGTATTTGATCTTCCATCTTTATCTTAATGCATATACCACCATTCAATAATAAATCTTTGGTGACAAATACCATCATATTTTCCCATTAATAGGAACAAGCTCCTTGAGGTTCTTCATTTCCTGTCAAAATCTCAAAGTACCTTGGCATTTACTAAACATTTTGAAGTTACCATATTATTTGCTTGAGATTTTAAGTCATCCTTAAATTTGGTAGAGCTCATGACCGATAGCCTTGGTAAATATCATTAGCTATTTATATAAATTTACCAAGTTAAATGGAATTCATGAATGCCTCTTGCATTGTGTTATGTACCATGACATATCATTAATTTTACCCTACAATGTGTGAAGTTGTGTGTGTCTGTATGAGTGTGTGCATGTGCGTATACATGAATAACTGCTGCATGTTTCATTTATTCAGGATCTATATGCGTATGTGTGGAAGTGTGTGCATGCATGCATGTACATTGCAATAAATTTCCTTTGTTTGTGTATCTCCTTATGATGTGAAGCAGCTCTATATGATTACAAATGAAGTTTAAAAACTTTTTTTGTTTCGTTTAGAAAAAATATATCTTCTCTATGCATAAAATCAGTGGAATTTGTTAAACAGGGAGAAATCAGGGTTTGACATTTCTTTATCTGCATCCTTCCTGCTTCTTTATAATATGTAGCAGGATGTGTTGCAGATGTGAGGAAAATAAAGTATGACATTTCTCTATGTGCATCCTTCCTGTTCTTTTAGGTTTTGCAGTTGCCATAGTAACAAATAGGACTAGAGAACGCCTATTTATTTTAGAAAGATGCACTGGACACACAAAGCATTTGAAAATTGGTATTGAATTTTTATATGTGGTACAGATCAAGCCCAAAATAATCAGCTGGTCACCCAGAATTACAATCTTCCATAACTTTTTAAGTGCAGAGGTATCTATCTTCCATAACTAGGAGTGAGATTTATCTTGTAATAAGGAATTGTTTCTTTGTTTATATTTAGCACATCATGTTTCTTTCAGGAGTGTGATCACCTTAGAGAAATTGCCCGGCCACGGCTTCAAATTTCAACAGTGGTGGACACAAAAACGGGGAAGGCATGTCTTCAAAGGCCTGACAAAGTTTTTTCTTTCATATAACTAGAGTTTTGTTTCCTCCTCTGTTTCAGTTTATATTTATTCTAATGCTTATATGATATACTGCCTTTGGAGTTATCCTTTGTATCTCGATTACTATCCATTGTTTAGTTCTTGGTACAAGTATTGGAGTACTTACTGTGTGACAACTGTTATTACAAAGAGCTGCTCTTATTTACTGTCTATGATATGTCAGCGTGCTCTTTTCTGAGAAATGTGGATTCATAAAAATACACAAACAAATTCTTTGCTATTTGATGCAGGTAGGTTTAGTTGCTCTCATTGGTGTCATCTCCTTGTGTTGTAAACTGTAAGACAAGTTCTAGATGATAAAATGGCGGCCATTAGCAAAAAATTTTACATTGCAAGTGATAAGAATATGGTTCATCAAGAGTTATACATGCAGCAAACCTCTAAAGTGCATGAATCTCCAGATAAACTAGAACACCAGAGTCTCCAACGTATGAAGACTTCTGAATATTAAAGAATCCTTGATGCCTGCATGTTATCGTTTTTGATAAGGATAAAAAACGGTCTCCCTATGTTAACGTGTATTGCTTGTATATTGTATGGTTATAAATAGCCTTCATATGTTTGCCCAAAATCATCAATCTAAGGAATACAACGTGTTATTCAGCTTTGCGTTTTACTTCAAGTTCTGGATATTCTTTCATGGTATCAGAGCCATCAGCATCCTGATCGATCTTTTTTTTTTTCGTGTCTGCGCAAAATTGGGTTGAGCCCGATTCATCAACCACTCAGCTGTGAATCTCAGTTCTCTTCGCCAGATCTTCTGCAGGATTGGTTTTTATCGTCATCAAGCTTTACATGGCCTCTTCGTCGTCTCCTTCTTGTCCTATGACTTAGTGGAATGCTATTTCCAACCTCGTCTCAATCAAACTCAATCGAGACAATTATTTGTTGTTGAGATCTCAACTCGAATCGGTCATGATCAGCCAGGATCTTCTTAAGTTTGTTGATGGCACGTCCTCTCAACCAAATCGTTTTGTTGCTACGGCAGATGGAGGTAAGATAGAAAATCTAAATTACCCTATTTAGATTCGCTCAGATCAACTAGCACTTAGTTGGATAAAAGCCACTATGTCAAAAATGGTTCTTGGTCAAATTATACGAACCAAAACAGCCTACGAACTATGTCACAGGGACTCTCCAACTAGGTGCCGCACCCGCGTCGCACCCGCACCCGATGCGGTCAACCTGACCATGGGTACAGTCAGCGCACCCAGGGTCATTTATGTCCAACTTTTAGACTTTATATATATATGTATATATATATATATATATATAATTTTTATATTTTTTCCGTACCCCGCACCCAAGTTTTTTGAAAGTGCCACACCCGCACCCATGTAATATAGCCTACAAAGCATGGTTTATTCTGGAAAAATCATACGGATCTTAATCTCCTTTGAGACTCATGATTCTGAAGAAAGACCTGACTTTCATTAAGAAAGACAATCTGGATATGCTGTCCTATTTGGACCGCATAAAATTTTTAGCTAACTTCCTTGCCGCCGCTAATCACCCTATAGACGATGAAGAATTAGTCCAAATCACCTTGAATGGTCTTCCTCGTGAATATGAAAGCTTTGTCACGTCTGTCACAACCAACTCAACGTCATACTCCTTCACGGATTTATATGACTTGCTTCTTAATCAGGAAAAACATGTACTCCTCTCACATGCTAAAAATTTTGACACATCAGATTCTCAGCAAACAACCTTCACAACCTTTTGAGGTCGGGGCCATTGTCGCAATTTCTCTCGAGGTCGTGGGAGAGGCCAAGGTAGAACTTCCTCTCCTAACACGATGAACAATAACTCTAGTTCTCAAGGCGGTCGTGGACCTGTTACCTGTCAATATTACGGAAAACGAGGGCACACAACTAAAACATGCAGGGACATTCCTAAAGCCTTCTCTATCATGTCTCTTCAGCAATCAAATGACGATTATTGGTATCCTAACACTGGTGCTACAAATCACCTAATCATGGACGATCATCAGTTGTCTCAAAAATTGCAATACCAAGGTGGTGAGCAAGTCATGGTGGGTAATGGTAAGATGCTCTCTATCTCTCATATTGGTAGTCTTACCTTAAATTCTCAAGGCTCTGCATTTCATTTAAAGAAAGTTCTTCACGTTTTGGCTATTACGAAGAACCTTTTGTTTGTGGGCAAATTTACTGAAGATAATGACTGCACCTTTGAATTCCTTGTCAAGGATTGACCGACAGGCAAGATTCGTCTACGGGGACTGAAATCCAATGCAGGGCTTTATCCAATCAAGTCTGAGCCTCACATACAGGTGGTGGCATAGGCAAGCAAAGTAGCACCCTTTGATACTTGGCACAAGTGTCTCAGTCATGCAAATAAGAAGATCATCTCTCATTTACACTCTAGTCGTGTCATTTTTATTAACAAAAAATAATAAAACAAAAGTGTGTGAAAGTTGCCTTGTTGGCAAGGCTCACAAACTTTCTTTTGGACACTCGGTCTCATTTACTAAATCACCTCTTGAACTTCTTCACGCCGATGTCTGGGGGCCTGCTCCAATCACCTCACATGAAGATTTTTGCTTTTATCTTCTCATAGTAGACGATTATTCTAGGTTCTCGTGGCTTTTTCCATTGCGCACTAAGTCACAAGTTTTTGAATGTTTTAAAAACTTCAAGTGTGTTATTGAAAAACAACTGCAAACTTTCATCTGTACTTTTTAATTGGACAATGGTGGAGAGTTTACCAGTCATGAGTTTGCAAACTTTTTACAAGACCATGGGATACTTCATCGATTTTCGTGCCCCCACACTCCAGAACAGAACGGTCTTGTTGAACGGAAACATCGGCATGTCGTTGAGACTGGCCTTAGTCTTCTTCATTCATCCTCTTTGCCCTATTCCTTTTGGGTAGATGCATTTTGTACTGCCGTGTACATCATCAACCACCTACCTACTTTAGTCCTTCACCGTAAAACTCCTTACGAGCTTCTTTTTCACAAACCAGCCACCTACAATCATCTTCGTATTTTTGGTTCTCGTTGCTATCCACTTTTATCGTCCTATCTCACCAACAAATTCCAACCTAAGACTATCCTGTGCATCCTCCTTGGCTATGCCGCTCGACACAAGGGTTATCTCTGCCTTGACCCATCTCGAAGCCGCACTTATGTTTCTCGTCATGTTTACTTTGACGAGTCTACTCTTGGACCCATCCCTTCAGAGCTCTGTTCCTCCTCACCCTCGTTTTCTGACTGGGGTCTCTCTCCACCCATCATCCTCCCTCCTCCGGTTCCTCTTCTCTTACCTCCCTCTGAACCACCAACTCCACTTGATCCTTGCTTGAGTGTTGTCCCTCATACTGGCCCACCTGATCTCTCCTCATCACCTGTCCCTTCCTCAGCTCATTAACTCCCTACACCTGTCCTAACCCGCCCCCCTGATCATGTTCATCCCATGGTCACTCGGTCTATGACCAACTCTCTTAAACCTCGAGCCTTCTCTACCTCTCGATATCTGATTCCTCTCGCCTTCTTTAGCCCGACTTTACTCACACCAGAACCCACCTCCTTTAAATAGGTCAGTCTCGATCCCAAGTGGCGGTCGACCATGCAAGACGAATTTCATGCTCTCCAGGTCAATCATACGTGGCATCTTGTTCCTCGTCTTCCTCACTATAATGTTATTGGCTCCAAATGGGTTTTTCAGATTAAATGCCAAGCTGATGGCACTGTTACTCGCTATAAAGCTCGTCTTGTTGACAAGGGATTTCATCAAGAAGAAGGTATTGATTATGTTGAAACTTTTAATCCTGTGGTCAAGCCTACTACCATCCATGTAGTTCTGGCGATTGCGGTTTAGCCGTTACATCAGTTGGATTTTAATGTCTTTCTCAATGGTATTCTCTCGGAAGATGTTTATATGGTGCCAGCTCCTGGTTTTGAAGACCACTCTCATCCTAATCATGTTTGCAAGCTGGATCGTGCTTTGTATGATCCCAAGCAGGCTCCACATGCCTGGTACCACCGTCTCAACTCTTATCTTCAGTCCCGTGGATTCCACATATCTCTCTCTGATGCCTCGTTGTTTATCCTTCGGGATCATAATTTAGCTATGTATGTTCTAGTTTATGTTGATGACATCATCATTACCAGCAGCTCTCGCCTCGCCATCCAAGATTTAATTCAACATCTTAGCCGTGTCTTCTCTGTCAAAGATCTCGGGCGTCTCAACTATTTTTTGGGTATTGAAGTTCACTACGCCACGTCCGGTCTATACTTGTGCCAACACACTTATGCCTTGAATCTTTTTCATCGTGCCTCTATGGCAGATGCCAAGACTGTCTCCACTCCCTTGAGCTCCACCACTTGCTTACTCAATGATGATGATTCTCCATTTTATGATCCCACCCTATATCGCAGTATTGTTGGCAGTCTTCAGTATCTCACAATTACTAGGCCTGATATTGCCTTTGCCGCCAACAAGGTATGCCAATTCATGCATCGTCCTACAATCACTCATTGGTCGGCAGTCAAACGTATTCTCTGGTATATCAAAGGCACCATTCAGCATGGCCTCTCTTTCTCACAGTCTCCCTCATTGCAACTAAGCGCCTTTTTTTATGCTGACTGGGCCAGTAGTCTTGACAACCGTAAATCTACCAGTGGTTTTGCTGTTTTTCTGGGTTCTAATTTGATCTCTTGGTCGTCTCGCAAACAACGGATTGTTGCCTGCTCAAGCACTGAAGCCAAATATAAATCTCTCGCCTGCGCCGCGTCTGAACTTCTTTGGCTCAAGTCTCTCTTGACTGACCTTGGTCGTGCTCCTCTTTCGCCACCCATTCTCTGGTGTGACAACATTGGTGCACTGCATCTTGCAGCAAATCTAGTCTTTCATGCTCGCACTAAGCATGTAGAAATCGATTTTCATTTCCTTCGGGATTATGTACAAAAAGGGCATATTCAAGTTCAGTTTATATCTTCCCCTGACCAGCTTGCTGATGGACTCACTAAGCCGCTTCCAGTATCAAGATTTGTTTTTATTCGAGACAAGCTCAACGTTGCTGACCCCACGTTGAGCTTGCAGGGGCATGATAAGAATACGGTTCATCAAGAGTTATACATTCAGCAAACCTCTAAAGTGCGTGAACCTCCGGATAAACTAGAACACCAGAGTCTCCAACGTATGAAGACTTCTGAATATTAAAGAATCCTTGATGCCTGCATGTTATCATTTTTGATAAGGATAAAAAACGGTCTCCCTATGTTAATGTGTATTGCTTGTATACGTTTTTGATAAGGATAAAAAAGTCTCCCTATGTTAACATGTATTGCTTGTATATTATATGGCTATAAATAGCCTTCATATGTTTGCCCAGAATCATCAATCTGAGGAATACAACAATGTGTTATTCAGCTCTGCGTTTTACTTCAAGTTCTACATATTCTTTCAGCAAGTACATAATTCAAAGACTGTGCAACTAGAATTGCCTCCTGGACAATGAATAAGAGCTGGGGATGCCAATCACTTCAATTTTGGAACTTGGAAAGAAACAATAAAGAAATGGTACAGATGGTTAGGCTGATGATTGACTCAAAAAAGAATAAGAGAAGAGCTGCACCTTTGATTTCTTTTTCATATGCCGCCTCCTAAAAGAGAATTTTCTACATGACATCAAAGATGTTTTTCTTAACACTGGATGGCAAAGATTATGCTGTCTGGAATCTGGACAAGAAAGACATTTTTTTTTTGTCCAGGGATCCAGATGACTAGACTCTTCGCTGTAGGGGTGCTTGTCTATGAACCTTTCCTGTTACATTAACTTGCAAAGGTCATAATCCAATTTGAGTTTTGCTTTTTTTTTTTGGTTGCTCTGTTGGAAAGCTAAGACCTTGAGATTTATTTTATTTTTCAAGTTCAAGAACCAAAAACCTTAATTTGGTGGCCAGAATCCTAGTCAAGTAAAAATAGCATTCCTAATGCTAGGTTTTGAGTCTTTTGACTCACCAGTTTAACCACAGTGTGGCATGACTTAGTAGATGAACTTGGTTCCATCTGTGAACTGGACAAGGGCTGGGTGATTTCTGTTTCTTTTGAAAACTGACATTTTGGACTTCATTTCATCTTTCAAATCTATGAATCAAAACCTTGATTTGTTGGTAAAAAATCCTAGTCAATGTGGAAAGACTTCTTGAAATCAGGTTTTAACTGAACCTCTTTGACTGCTTTGGGCTTGACTTGGCAAAATGGGATTTGTCTCTATGGCAAACTGATGCAATAACTCGATGTGGACTCGGTACGCACTGATCCAAGATCCAAATGGATCGCGTCACTCGCGGAAGCTTTTACGAAGATGAGTTCGAACAAGACTCGGAAAAAAGGATTTTCGGGACCTGTGCACTCTGTTTCGACAGAGGTGGTCCAAATAAAAGTTGTGCGCGACTCTCACAGCTTTCCAACGAATCCGAAAACACTGGATTCGGGTCAGCGGTGTCCGTTCTACGGACTCGAAACGGGGACTGACAAACAAGGTTATGACAGACTTCCAGATTCTGCGGACAGTCTGTTCGACAAGGTTTTCGACCCTGCAAACAGTGGAGTTTGCGAAAACTCTCAACTGAGAAGTCGAAGGTCAGATCTAGACCTTTCCAACGAACTAAAATTCAAAATTTTCTGAGTTTTCTATAAGGCTCTACGAATTTTTGAATTCTGGAAATGGTGTGCAGAACTAAATTTTCTACTATTCGACAACAGAAAAGATTAATATTTTTGAGGCACTTAAACGAAAAATCAATTAAAACTCAAAACATGAACATTGTAGATCTAGGTTCTAGCTTTCCATAGAATAAAAAAAAATGAATTTTCATGCAGGGAATCTCTAGATAACAAAAAAATACCGAACACCACTAGGAGTGTTCTGAACCAAACAAGAGACAGTGGATTCCTGTCAGTCCTAGACTTTGAAAGCACTTTTCGGGGACTCAGACGGCCGATTCACGAAATGGCCTCAACTACAAAGTTGTAGGAAAATGTTTTAGCTTTCCGGGAAGCTAAAGAACGCAAGAATCCGACGAGTATTGAAGCCGATACAGGTGATTCTTCAGAGTCGTTCCAGACAACTTGGGATTCGGGAATCTGGGTTTTGACAGAAAAATCCGAGTTATATATTAACCAATAAAGCTGAATATTTGTGAACAATAGAATCACTCCGTGGCATAAAAGACTTCTATTCATTCTATGAAAAAATAATACATAACCCATTGCAACTCACAAGCAATATACTTTGATAGAAACACAAAAAAAAAATACCAATGATAAAACAACGAAGATGTAAGAACAAGAGAACCCGAGAATATGATATCCGGATGACGAAGACAATGGATGTCGTTGGAAAGCAGCCGACACCGAGAAGAATCCTCTCGAACCGCAGCTCGAACCAACGGCCAACACGAACCACAAATGTCAACACACCAAGGTAGATCTTGACAAGATCACCTTCACACCAAAAAAATGACTTTCGGTTCTACCTTCACCAAAGGAGTTTTTTTTTTCTCAAAACCAGCCACCAAAACAAAAATTTTCCTCTCTTTTGAACCAGCCACACACCAAAAACGAAAATGAAGAAGCTCCCTCCTCCCCTTGGTCGACCTCCACACATTAAAAGGCTTGGGGCTTGGGAAAGGGCCATATTAAAGAGCCAAATGACCTTCCCAAGCCAAGCTCCCAAAACGAGCTTGACTAACCTATTTTTGGCCATGAGCATTAACAAGGGCCAACAACTATTTTTGACTTGGAATAGTCAAAATCGAATTTGAACCAGGCCCAAATTGGTCCACCCAAAGTGGCGCCAACTAGGGCTCTACTGAGATGGATCGAGATCCAGATCCGGACCATGCATCGAATTGGATCCTGCACCAAAAATACATTAGAAAATGCAAATGAGAAAAATAAAAACTACCCACGTTCCCATACACTCTCTAGTTCCATAAAACAATCCTACAGGGTACCAGAACTATCCGGATCCGTAGAATCCGGCTCCTAAAAAAAAAAAAATTACATGAAATAAATATTGCTGATACAATATCCAAAAAAATTATGATTCCACGAAGACACAATGAAATCGAAACAACAAAATAAGGAACGCGTTGAGCATCGACTAAATGGAAGATCCACTAGGACAAGGAACGTCCTGCAAGCGTGTGGATTGCCTTGGGTAGCGATGCCCGGATCGGGTCTGGAGAGTTGGATTAGGATCCAACTCCGCTTCTGAACTCTGAATCTCTGGATGCACAAACTTTCTTAATTTAAAAGGTCAACATTTTGGAATCTAAACGAGGATGCTTGTTTGATCATAGCAATAGGGAAAGACATCAAAGTTCCATTTTAAAAATCAAAAGATTCTATAAGCTTCTCAGCAATCTCACGATGCTAATTTTTAGTGTTGGTATGT
Source organism: Nuphar pumila (assembly GCF_984573655.1). Taxonomy (NCBI): domain Eukaryota; kingdom Viridiplantae; phylum Streptophyta; class Magnoliopsida; order Nymphaeales; family Nymphaeaceae; genus Nuphar; species Nuphar pumila. The sequence continues at coordinate 114,599,562 of NC_143252.1, read as the reverse complement.
TTTTGTGGACATTTTTTCCTCCATATATTTTCCTGTAGGGACACCTTAGTCGTTCTTACATCAGTATACTCCTCATATAGCATACATTAAATTGTCTCATTTTTTAGCATATAACACTAATTATGAAGCTTGTCTTAATTTTCAAGTAGACAACGCTAATTCTTTGTGAGAGGATAACAATTAATTTGATTCTTTGAAGAGACTACCACTTGGAAAATCTGAATATGCACCTTTTTTCTTATTATTCTAAAGTTTATATTTGTTTGAAACCTGATTTTAATTGCAAATTTCCAATACATTTAATGATATATCCTTGCAGAATTGAATCATTTCTTGCCATATCTACTTATTTCTGGCTTCACATATTTCATGAACTACACACCAGATTTTAGATATTTGCTTAATCCATTCTGGTTTTGCAACCAGGGAATTAAGAGTAATGTTCGAACTAGTTCTGGGATGTTCTTAAACTCAGAAGAACGGAAGTATCCAATGATACAGGTTTGCTTTTGTTTTTTCAAGTACATCGATGCCATAAATTCCAAGTGTGCATTTTGAACTGCATATTTAGGAGGCGTTTGAATGTGCACCCTGCATGATGTGGAGCGCATTTTTTTTCGTACCGACCCCTCCCTGGAATGATGTGGATGGGGACCTGGGGGGGGGGGGGGGTATTCAAAATAAAATAAAAATGTCCCACGGGATAGTGTGTCCTGGAAAAGAACCCTGTCCTGTCTGTCCTGGACAGTGTGTTCTGTTTCTTCTTTTGTTTGCAAGCATTCTCTGCCCATGTAAGTTATATGACATGCTATAACTTGGGTGAATGATAACAAATTCAACATGTTCTAGAGCTTTCAATGAAATCTTACTCTATTGCTCAACTTGGATGAATGATGGACAAACCTTCTATTTTGCTGTCTAAAGCCATCAGCATCAAGTGCGAGATCAGCAACAAAGGATGCACTTGGTTCACCTACATGTTGGTATACTGTCTAGTTGGTTTTCAGTCCTGCAAAATGTGATAAGAGAAAAAGGATTGAATCCAAAAAGCACAAAAGAACATATGATTTGATAGATTCTTATTAGAATGTATTCAGAAAATTTAAATAATAAGCCTCTCCCGATACCACCCAAGAACATCTTGTAAATGATATTTTGCTACGACATAAGATATTGAAATTCAAATTGAAATTGCAGCCTTCTAAAATGTAATCTTCACAAATGGAAGATGTTGCACAGATTTGTCTTATTAAGGTCCTTATGTTTGATTTATCTGTCTTCTAGTACCAAAAGATGGGTGGCTTGACAGTAATAACATTAGTAGTTAAAATCTTGCCTAGGCTACCTAGGCACAATCCTACCACCTGGGGGCACCTAGGTGCTTAGACAAGTACCTAGGAGCGACACCAAGGTTGGTAATTTTTATATTTATATTTTATAATGTTTAAAACATTGTAATATGTTTTGGTTGTGTTATTTTGAAATATTTTAAGTTTTCAGTTTTTTTATTTTTATGATTCTTTATATTCTGTTTAAATAATTATGTTCTTTTGTGGGTCTCTAGGTGACATAGCTAAACAAATATTTGTTTGTATGGATTTGAATCTTAGAAATATAATAATGTTTTAACTATTTAGCTTCGTTCATGAATTATTTTTTTTTAGTTTCAGATGTTTAGCTTTATAAATTGTGTTACATATGTATTTTTCATAAATGTTAAAAATTTATCATGATTTTTTACTTTTTATTTTTTTGAGCCCTACCAGGCCGACTAGTTCCACCTAAGCGCTGACTAGGCCTTTTAGGGGAACAACACTAGGCGCTGACTAGTGCTTTTGACTACTTTGGTCGTAACATAGGAGTTGAGAGTTCAAATGAAAAATCTTCTATTTGAATCCCATTCTAAAAAAGCCAAAGGGGAGTAATGTGGTATAACATCTTTTTTCCTCTCTATGCTTTTATGAAGGTGCCAATTCAGCATGTTTTAGAATCTTCAGCTATGATCATAGTGCCACTTCTCAACAAATCCCAGTTTTAATTATTTAATATCTATAATGCTCTGCAGAATGTGTGCATGCTAGTTACTGTTGTTTCCCTAAATTTTTGTCTCTGATTTTTCCTTTGGATCACATAAGGCTCTTATCAGATGTGTGCTATGTACATGTGATATGATGAAGCCATATATGAAATATCCCAAGTATTTTTTCACACCTCTTCGTGTGGACCAGGAAATTGAAAAGCGTATTGCTGTCTTCTCTCAAGTTCCTGCAGAAAATGGAGAACTCATACAAGTTCTTCGGTAAACCATCCAACACTTGCTTTGATCTATTTTTCTCTACAATAATTGTGTTTTTTAAATGATGACTGAGTTTCGATCAGTTCTAACCTCTGCAAAAGGACAGGTATGAAAAGAATCAGTTTTACAGGCCACATCATGACTACTTTTCTGATACAGTAAGTTCTTTTTTCATTCTGCAATTTCGATTCTGCTGTCTGGTATCTGATGCGCTCTTAAACACTAATGCAAAATGGCATCTTATTATGATATTCTGCAAAAAAATAAAATAAGCACGTGCAAAATATTAATATCAAACGAGCTTATTTTAATATTCTTATTTCTTTAATATGTAGTTCAATTTGAAACGTGGAGGCCAGAGAATTGCAACAATGCTGATGTATCTAAGTGATAATGTTCAAGGGGGTGAGACATACTTCCCTATGGTACGTTTGTTCATGGAATCTCTGTCTGATGATGGCTGATTTCTCGCTTATATATGCTACTTCTGGGAGTTTTTAGTTGAGGTCTTGGGCATGTTTGCGATGCCCTGTGATTCTTGGATTATCTCAAGATCCTATGATTGTAAATCACAATCACAACACTTTCTCAAGGTTGGTGAAACATGAGAAAAGTACAAGTTGTGATTGTATTTGCCAGATGTAATTGGTTTTGCCTTGAAATCTTGTGAAAGTTGGTCACAAGATTGACCTTGTAACCAACATTTACTGCTTCTATTTTCTGAGCAGTGATTGCTTACTCCTACCTGTGTCCAGCGCAATTTGTGTTTTTTTGTTCATTAAGTGGTTCTTTTGAACTGTCTTGCTGTTCCCTTTTTCCCTCTTCTGCCTGTTTATGAATACATGTATGCCACTGTAAGTATGGTAAGGAAAATAGATTGGGAATGCTGTGTAGTTTATATGATACACAGGTGGCAGGTGGCAGGTGGCAGGTGGATGCACATCTGGGCTAGTTGAGAGGGTGATTTTGATATTCCTCCACAGCCTATACGTGTTTAGAGTCTTTAGACAGTGTGAATATGATAGTAAAATAATTTCTTTGCCTGTATCACATTGCATGTTTCTATCATCTGATTTCAAAATCTCAGATCATTTCTCCCTCTCCATGGAGCCTGGAACTCCAATATCTTCCCCTTTTTTGAGCAAGGTTGGACAATCTTATGGAAGTGTTTCCTTTGCAGAAGTCAACATTATATTTGCACTGTTTTGATGTTAATCTAAATGCATTATCTCAAGCTGTTGTGATGGTTGTGTCTGTTTAATATCTTGACCTTTTTATCAGAAGTTTGAAATCGACAATTCTCGTAATATGTCAACACATATCTTGACCCTTTTATCGGAAGTTTGAAATCCACATATCTGGTAATATGTCAATACTTTTTTTCTTTTTCCAATTTCTGGAGGGAAAGTTCAATAATTCTTCAACCTAGTGTGTATACTAATTGTGAAGAGTAAAATCTGATTGTTGTTGTGTGCATACTCAAAACTTATGGTGCTTGCATTTACAAGAGCTGTTAAAATATGCTTGTTGAAATAAAGAGCCTTGACAGAAGGGTTAGCATGACGTGTCATCCTATATATTGTGGAACTGGTAGCTATGTTTACTTTTCTGCTAAAATTAAATGGATCATTTCTATATTATTGCTATTAGAGGACAGAGTACTATCCATTTTCATTTTTCCTTTAAAAAACGGGGAACTAGCTCGGTGGTTTCTAACAGTTCTTTAACCTCCACTATCAAACTCTAGGTAAATAGGCTTTTACCTCACGCCTGCCCTACCACTGTGTTTGCTGTCTCTAGTGCATTTTGTCTTGCTTACATTCTTATAAATGCTGGAATGAACACCAGTGTCTGAGTACAGTGCGCCTGAAGAATTTTTAGGCCTATAAATGCTGAAGAATATGTAAGAAGCACCTGTCTGGTGACTAGTCTTACTGAGTTAATGTGCCCTTTAATAAACTGAATTGGTGGGTGAGACCTGTTTTGAGATGTAGCTTGTGTTCAAATTTCATTTTGTCCTGCTTCAGCCAAAGGCCTGATGTGTCATTGCCATAGTTAACATGATCTCTCTCTCTCTCTCTCTCTCTCTCTCTCTCTCTCTCTCTCTCTCTTGATTGTCAAGAGTTGTCACAGGGACACGCTATTTTGGTATCCCTGGTGACATGACTGGACATGCTTGGGCACGATGACATGGACATTGACACATAAGGATATTATTTTAATATTTTCAAGTACTTTTTTAATCATTTTAGATAACATTTCACCAAAAAATACATTTTTATGTATTGAAATGTCAAAATTTTATTTTTGTTGATTAAAAAAATATAAAAAACTGTGTCCTCGTATCCCTTAGTCGCCGCTTGTACCACCAAGGTGGTAAGTGGGGTCCTTTGTCAAGCTGAAGGTCCAGGTGGTATCCCATAGGGTGACTGTTCTTCTGGTTGGGGTCCGCCTAACCCCAGCTTGCCTTTCAAAAAAAAAAAGTCGCGTGTCCTGTTGCAACTTTATCTTTGTGACATAGGTCAAGGTTTGAAGCTTTTTATACAATATCTTTGTACTTATCTTCCTACTTTGCTTTATTTTTGCAAGCTTTCTCTGACCTAGTTATGGTATAATATCTCACATATTACTGAACAAGTAGGCTGGAGATGGAGAATGTAGCTGTGGTGGAAAGATGGTTAAAGGGTTGTCTGTGAAGCCAAACAAAGGAGATGCTGTTCTGTTCTGGAGCATGGTCTGTTTTCTCCTCATCTTGATTCTTATTAGGCTGGTAAAAGCAGAAAAAAGTTAGCCTCTGGTATAATATTTTTATCTCATTTTCTGGTTACAGGGGCTTGATGGGTCATCGGATCCAAAGAGTGTTCATGGTGGCTGTGAAGTTTTGGATGGGGAGAAGTGGTCTGCTACAAAATGGATGAGGCAGAAAGTTAGCAACTGACTCTCTCAGTCTCTTTCTCTATGTGCCCTTCTTGATTTGGGGGTGTAATCTTATATTTGTGATGTACATTTTCCTACCGTGTAATATAGAATTGCTTTAGATGGGAATTACAGCAAAGAATGGCAGTTTTGATAGTACAAAAGGCCTTTTTAACTGCTCACGTTTGCTTTTAACTCGATACTTGCACCTTCTCTTTTCCTTTTTCTTTTACCTTTTCTTATTCACTTAGCATCAAGCATGGAGCAATGTTGTCAGTATCGGCCCTGTAGCCAGGTAAATCCGATACGGATACTCAAGTGAATCGTTCTGAATCGGCCAAAAAATAATTAAAAAATATTACGTGTCAATCAGAATGTAAGACATGTTAAAGACATTAAAATAGTATTAAATTATTTAGTTTTAGTATTTTTTATGTTTATTAAAAAATAGCCCATTCAAGGGTGAAGTGTATCGATTTTCTGCAGATGCGATGCTTATCAGCCGATACAGATCGATAAGCACCGATACTGACAACATTGGCATTGAGTGTTTGTGAGATGCTTTTTGAGTTTTTAACCCGTCTTCTTCTCTGTCCCTCTTGCTTCTTTAGTTCCACCTTTTTCTTTTTACCTACTCCACCTTCCTACCTTTCTGACGACTCTTATCAATGGGTTCCCTTTTCCTTTTTGGCAGCCTCATGCTTACTTGAGTCTGTATTTCATGATGTGCAATGCCTTTGCTGTCGCTTCTCTAAAATGGAGCCACAGAAGTTTCTATGCTCAACTGATGACAGAGAATGAATCTCTCTCTCTCTCTCTCTCTCTCTCATCACGCCGCTTATGCTGTATGGGCAACATGTGTTGCAATTATGGCTGAGAAACAAGCCGAGCTGCTTGTGGCTTGGCTCATGTTCGGCTCAAAAAGTGTTCCTTCCAACTCTAAAATAGACTGTTCTAGCTGAGCAAAGGGGTTTGGTATAGTGAGATGAGGCCCAGGTTGTTTGACAGGCAGCCTAGGTTCAAATCTCAGGGCGTCACCCCTCTGCCTAACCCAAAGCTTGGTGACTCCCTGGGGTTGAGGGGTAAGCCCACGGAGTTTTACGCTGACAGGACAGTGATCATGAGTACAGCAAGCTGAGCCAGCACTGTTAGGTCTCTGCACCTGGGACAGTTTCTCTGAGTAAAAAAAAAAGCTGAATACGAACAATAGGCACTTGTGCTGCAATTATGGCTGAGAAACAAGCAGAGCTGCTTGTGGCTTGGCTCATGTTCAGCTCGAAAAGTGTTTGTTCAAACTTGTAAAATAGGCCCCGCAAGCTGACCAAAGGGGTTTGGCATAGTGGGATGGGGCGGCTGTTTGACAGGCAGCCTAGGTTCAAATCCCAGGGCGTCCTCCGTCTGCCTAAGCCAAAGCTTGGCAACTCCTTGGGGTCGATAGGTAAGCCCTCGGAGTGTTATGCTGATAGGACAGTGGTCGTAATTACAGCAGGCTGATCCAGCACGATTTTCTCTGAGTAAACAAAAAAAAGTTGAATATGAACACTAGTTACTTGACTCAGCTTGACTGGTATAATAAGCTCATTAGGTAGTAAGAAATATATTTTCGATATATTTTACATGTATTTTTTGTAAGTTTTTTTCTTTCAACGCTAAATCAATATATATATTTATAAGCTAGCTTGAACTTGGCTTGTTTAATTATGAGTTCAAACTCAGCTTGGCTCACCGCAAGAACAAGCCATGCTTGAACACTTCAAGCTCATCTCGTTTAACGGCCTTACAATGATCGGGAAAAAGGGTCACAATCTTGCAGAGCTCTCTCTCTCTCTCTCTATATATATATATAAATATATAAACAACAGGTTATTTTAAAATATCACATCTTCAGTGTATGGGCCATGTTGGTCATGTGCATTGATAATCTTTAAATCTGATGGTCCAGTTTTGCCACCATTTGTGGGGCCAAATGAAATTTTGGATCTTATAAAAAAGCAAATGTACTCTTTCAGTCAACAAGCTTTTCTGTATGGCTCGCGAGAATCTCACTTTGGTAGCTGTTCAACTTTGTGGATGTCAATGGATTTGGGTCGGATATCTAACCAAATTTGAATCTGATTAGTGTGGTTCGTTAAAGGTGGTACTATCTGCTTAGCATCGGATTCAGACTCACTGTAGCTCTGCATCTGCCAAAAAATCCAATCTGGTTGCGTTAGCTAATTGGATCCAGATTTTGTATTATGTTTTCTCTTGCGACTCTGAATCTGAAATAGGTTAGACAAAATCTGATTAGCTTAGTTTTATGACAGAACTTTGTTTTATTTTTTTGGGGAGGATGGAGGAAGGGGAGACAGAAGATAGTCATGGCAGTGGAGAAGAGCATATCAATGGCTGGCCCCCTCCTGGGGGGGAGTCTGCTGTTAGCGGGACAATCACCATGGTCGTAGAGGATGGCACCAGTGAATCCACTCACCTAACGCTGGTTCCACAGGCCATAAATCCTGGTCGAACATTGTTGGAAGGGGAAGCAGGTTAGAGTTAATGCTGATCATGGCTAACTCTACCAATGATACACCGAGGATAACTATAACAGGGAAACAGTATGAACAACTATTGGAACCGCTATGATGGATTGTCATAACAGGATTTCAGAAGAATTAGTAGACTACCCTCAACCCTACAAAGTTATGTTTGAATCCCTGGCAGCGCAATGGCCGCAGATGTCGGGACTCTCCTCTTCGCTGAAGGATGGTTTATTTCTAATATCTGTCGCAAACGAAGAGCACTACAAAATAGTCACCAGTAGGGGAGCCTGGAGAGTAGCGAGGAAGACTTTGGTAACAAACAAGTGGAGATGGGGAGCTCAAAAAAAACTGGGAAATCGACACTAAGATCCTAATCTGGATTCAGTTGTCGAATTTTATCGCCTGAGCTCTGGTCTAAAGACATCTTCACAAAGTCATCAAGAGATGAAAGAGTCGATACCAAAACAAGATCACAACACAACGGTTCCCATACCCATTCTCAAGAGGTGATAGAGACACATGCAACTAAATACTTCAAGACTCTGTTTCAAAAATCCATAACCAATTTGGTCATGCTCATGGGAGAGAGGGAGCCAAGGGTTAAACCTTAAGAGAATGAACTGCTAGCAAAAGAAATGTCAGAAGAGGAAATTAAAGGTGCAGTTTTTTGAGATGGACCCCAACAGTGCTCTTGGCCCAGGCGCGGGTTTCCAGGTTTCTATACAAAATATTGGATCATTGTAAGTGTAGATGTCATCAAGGCTGTTAATTTTTCTTCACACCGGGAAGATCCTGAGGCGCATTAACTGTACACATATAGTGATTATCCCAAAGGTGAAAGGAGCGAATCGCCTCAATCAATTTCAACCGATTGATTTATGCAATTTTGTCAACAAAATAATATCCAAAATCATGATGAATAGAATGAGAGATTATTCTTGATCGCGCATTATCAGCCCAATGCAATTTTGTCAACAAAATAACATCCAAAATCATGCATTGAATACCCAATGCAATTTTGTCAACAAAATAATATCCAAAATCATGATGAATAGAATGAGAGAAATTCTTGATTGCATTATCAGCCCAAACCAGCGAGCCTTATTAAATGACAGAAGTATTCAATAACGCATCTTGCTTGCATACGAGATGGTGGATCAGATGCTTACGAGCAAAAAAAAAAAGGGATCAACTTCAAGATTGACTTAGCTAAGGCTTATGACAATGTTAATTGAGATTTTCTTGGGGAGTTTCTAAACTTTGTTGGATTTGCTAGCAGTTGGATAGAAAGAATAATTAGGTGAGTTAGAACTATATCATATGCAGTAATTGTTAATGGGGAGGCCAGTAAACAATTGTGGGAAAAGCAGGGGTATCAGACAAGGGTATCCCATGTCTCCATGTTTACTTCTGTTGGTAATGGAATTCCTAACGAGACATCTAAATCAATCAGTGGCCAGGGGACTCATCACTCTTGTCTCAGTAAGCGAGTTTCAATAGCATCACTCCTTTTATGTTGATGATGCTCTCTTCTTCATTCATGATCACAAACACTCGGTCTCACACTTCTTAAACAATGTGGAGTTGTTTGAAAAAGGCATCTATCTTAAAAATCAGTATAAGGAGAAGTCAAACACTTATTCATAAAATGTAATCTTCCTCCGAGCTAGGCAACTACAATCTCTAGAAGAAGCAGGTGGCACTCGAAGGATCTTCCTATTACTTACCTTGGTCTCCCATTATTCAGAGGGAGATTGAAGAATAGGCTATGTGAGGCTCTTATCACCAAGTTTCATATTAGAATGGAGCTTTGGAATGGAAGACATATATATGTCCATGGCAGCCAGGGTGATCATCATAAAATCTATATTCCAATTGTTTCCAATATATATACTGAATGAGTTCATTCCTCCTTCCAGTGAGCATCATAAAAATAAAAGAGCAAATTACCTCATTCCTTTGGCAAAGAACAGATGAACGGCATCATTTTCACACGTTGAGTTGGGGTGTGTAAGCCCTATGATGAGGGTGGACTCGGTATACGAATGTGAGAGAGATGCACATAGCTTGTTTGTCCAAGCTGGCATGGCAGGTGGCCCATTAGGAAGAATCTCCATGGGTGCAGCTGGCACAATATAAATACTTAATGCTAGAGTTATTATGGGTCCCGACAAAAGGGTGTCAATGTTCATATGGGTGGATGGGGATTAAGCATGGTGCTGCAACAATCTAAGATCAAGTCAAATTGGGAAGTTGGTAGGGGGATCTAAGTGGAGTTTTGGTTCGACCCCCTGTTGCCCTCAAGGCCTCTTAGTCAATCTGTTGTCTACAAACACTAAACAGATTATGTACCAGAGCTTGAGGGGCATTAGATTTCGTGATCAACTGGTAAGCAATCATGCTCTTAGGTGTCGATACAAAGAATCGGTATTTCAGGTGTCAGAAGCAGTGAGAAGGATGGTGTATCAAATCTTGGTTTTCATTTAGATTTAAAGACAAAATCATTAGATAGAGTTGGGAGAGAGCCTTTCAGGTTATCACATGGGCAATCTGAAGGCTAAGAAACCAACAAATTTTTTGCAACAAAAGGTTGATGAGCCCCAACCAAATCCAAAAAGAGTGAGTTTACATGGTGCTTGAGCATACCTTGAGAGTGCATAAATCCAGTGAAGAAGCAGTTGCTAATCGCTGGAGAAGCCTAAACACATGGATCCCTCTCAAGTCAGGCTAGGTGCTGATAAATATTTGTGGCATATATCATGAGTAGTTATACGAGTACACAATTTGGATTCACAACTACCTTAGGCAGGTTGTTTTGCAAAGAATGGATCTCTTCAAGATAAGAAATTGGGTAGATGGAATGAGATCCTCGATCTCGTAGAACGAGGTGTGAAAGTGATTTTGGAATCAGGTAGAGCTGAACAACATTTTGAAGTTTCTTGACGATCCCCCCCCGGGGAGTTAGCTATATCTCATGTTCGGGGTCCCAAAGAGCACCACGTATGTAAGCATGTGCGTCTCGTATCCCCATGTTTGTCAGCATTAATTAGCATTGGAGTTTGATGCGATTGCCCTCTCCTCCATTGGTGCCAAAAAAAATGACGATTCTTGAAAAGGAGTGGTTGTAAAGACTTAAGTGCCCCGAAGATGATTATTTAAGACCCTGTCTCTGTACTGCAGGATTATCCGAGAAAGAAATCTCCCCTGGAGGAGGCCATGAACATCAACCCTCTTACTCTCTCTCTCTCCCTTCTCTTTCTGCTTCTGTGCACATCCAGCAGAAGATCATACATTGATCCATCAAGCACCGACTGACCTGCACATTGACTGTTGTGGAGCCTGATTCAGAGTTTTTACCCTTACAGAAGGAGGGTTTGGGGGCTTCTCCTAGCGTGGGTAACATCATTCAATTAAATGAGTTGTAGATCCTGATTCAGAGTTTTTACCCTTACAGAAGAGGGGTCTGGGAGCTCCTCCCAACGTGGGTAGCATCATTCAACTTGAAGAGTTGTGGAGTCTGATTCAGAGTTTTTACCCTTACAGAAAGGGGGGTCTGAGGGCTCCTCCCAGCGTGGGTAGCATCATTCAACTTGAAGAGTTGTGGAGTCTGATTCAGAGTTTTTGCCCTTACAGAAGGGGGGTCTGAGGGCTCCTCCCAGCGTGAGTAGCATCATTCAACTTGATGAGTTGTGGAGTCTGATTTAGAGTTTTTGCCCTTATGGGAGGAGGGTTTGAGGGCTCCTCCCAGCGTGGATAGCATCGTTCAACTTGATTCGTTGTGGAGCTTGATTTAGAGTTTTTGCCCTTATAGGAGGAGGGTTTGGGGGCTCCTCTCAGCATGGGTAGCATCGTTCAACTTGATTCATTGTGGAACCTGATTTAGAGTTTTTGCCCTTACAGAAGGGGGTCCGGGTGCTCCCCCGACATGGGTCCCGGGTGTCATGGTCAAAAAATGCACAGGGTATCGTGGTGAGAAAGACATATTTTTGTTCCAAGCAAGGTTAGAAGAAATCAATGGAAAATCCAGCAAGGAGCATGCCAGAATCAAGATGTGGATGTCAAGCGAGAATGGTGTTGTGCAACTCAAATAACACAGAATAATAAGGGTCTGGTTTTTAGTTAAAATGCTGAATGAAATGACAATAGAAATCACTGAAAATTTACAGAAATAAACTAGACTCAATAACGAAGACACCACTTTTTACGGATTGAGAATATGACCTCCGGTTAGAGAAATATGACCCTGACAAGTTGGTCCTAATTCGGGTAGCGATTTGCTTACTGAATAACACTACAAATAGCTATAGTGATTTGTAGAAGACACTACAAATCGCTATAGTGAGATTCAAAAATACTATAAATCGCTATAGCGATTTACGGAAAACACTACAAATTGCTATAGTGAGATCCAAAAACACTATAAATCACTATAGCGATTTGCGGGCTCGTTGGAGACCCAAAAACACTACAAATCGCTGTAGGAAAGCCCGATAACACTACAAATCGTTGTTGGAAGACCCCAAAAAAATTTGGTCCAGAGGGCGCTGCCCCCCGAGCCCCCCCGCCTGCTGACCGCGCAGCGGGATTCGCGCCGGGGGGGGGGAAGCCCCCGGAACCCCCTCCTGTAAGGGCAAAAACTCTAAATCAGGCTCCATAACTCATCAAGTTGAATGATGTTACCCACGCTGGGAGGAGCCCCCAAACCCTTCTCCTGTAAGGGCAAAACTCTAAATCAGGCTCTACAACGAATCAAGTTGAACGATGCTATCCACGTTGGGAGGAGCCCCCAAACCCTCCTCCTATAAGGGCAAAAACTATGAATCAAGCTCAACAACTCATCAAGTTGAACGATGCTACAGTTAGTGTACAGGTTAGTCGGTGTTTGATAGAGCAATATAGGATCGTCTGTTGGATGTGCACAGAAGTAGAGAGAGAAGGGAGAGAGAGTGAGAGAGTTGATGTTCATGGCCTTCTCCAGGGAGAACTCTTTGCCTCTCTTGATTTCTTCTCTAGAGAGAGAGAGAGGGTTTTACAGTGTTTTACGGAGAAAGAAGAAGAAGACTTTGAAGAGTCAACATCATCCTCGACTTTCTAGATAGAAAACATGTTTGTCCTTTTTTTGAACTGTTTGTTTTTTCTTTTTTGAATTAAAGGCATTTTTGTCATTTTTTCAAACCATCACTTTATGAGAAAAATAACAAAAAAGAGTACCAATATACATGGGAATAGGAGCCCCCATGTGCTTGTATAAGTGGGGCTCATTCAAAACCCCGAACACTCACGTGGGATTTAGTGAATCATCCACGAAGGCAGGCAATTCCTTTAGAGAAACAATTTTGTACATATTTGAAAGGCTAATTGTTCAAAATCCTAAGCAAGAGGTACATACTCCCATGTGGGTCATTTCCGGACTGAAGTCAGATCTTATTAATACTGATATGATCCGGTCCTGGCCCTAGCAATGGAATGGTCCCATCACATAGTCCTCTCCCTTTAGTACGAGCCAATTCGTAATACACTCACTATGGAAAAAATCTGGATCTAGGTAGACCTTGACCACCTGGTCAAAGATCCGTCCCGTTTCATGCCCAATCGGAGCAATTAAAGTTGGGGTTCAAAAAAAACGGATACGGTCATAAACATGCCTGCTCCGAACCAGAGTCTGGATGTGAATGGGGGAACCAATGAAGTAAAGATGAATATGGGGTGAAAAATTATATGGCTTTTTATATATGTAAAAGGTACAACAGTCTCATATTTGACCCAAAACAAAAAATATGCCCCCCTAACATAAAATATTGATCCAAGTCTAGTCTAGAACCACAAATAATCCAATCAACCAAATCCAAATCCGATTCAAGGGCGAATTTAGATCATATTTTTATTTCCCTGTATCCAGAAACCAAACGCCCAATTGGAATTGGTGGTCCCACTAAACCCGGTCCATTTTCACCATATTCGTTGTAAACAAGGGTGAGGCCTTGAGAAGTTCAGATTTGGTTCAGGTCTCAAATCCATGGTACCTTTCAGTGCAAATTACATGGAATTGGTGCAGCCTCCCAAGCAAGCACGTCAATGGGTTGGGAACGACCGGGATACGACTCGTACTGGATCTAGGGGTGTCAGTGGCTCATGTTTGACCTATACCTGACCGTTACCAAATCCTATAGGATCAGGGTTAGGTGATAAATAGGAAGGTTCGATTAGAACCTGGGTCGGATCCAAAGGGTCCGATTAATAAATGAAGCTTGTCTTGAGAGCGCTCTGGTTGTGTGCCGGCTAAAAGGCAGCTTGTCTCGTTCCTTTTGTCATTTTGCTCCCTCAAAGGCCGTGCGCTCCGACACACTCGAGAGCGGTCTCAAGGTGAACGTGGGTATTTGTGGCCCCCATTGGACATTTCTACCCCTAAATTCTAATTCTATGGTCGTACACGTCCTTTAGCCGAGCTCTTCTCTTTGGACGCTGACTGGGGAGACTGTTTGGCAGTCACAGAACATATTGGACAATAATCTACCAGTTTGTTTTGTAAAACACAAAGACCAAAGTACCCTCCAGGAATTAGAAAAAAGGACAAGGACGTAACGACATTAATTAATTGCCTTGGTTGAGAGCTGTGGCCCGATATCACTGTTCCCCAGCAGAGGGTCGGTTACGTCATTTTATGCGTATCTGGATAAAATGACAAAAATGACACTGACTATTCCTTAAATGATCCAATGATTGAGGCCCCGCCAAAATCTCGAACGCGATGTGAACGGTTCTGGCGACTCTTGGAAGCACGTATGCGCGAAGGTTACTTTAGTAATTTTTCTCTCTAATTTTATTTTGCCCTTTTCCTCTTTCTTTTCGTTTTTGTCGCTTGGGATGAGGTTAACGTCCGAGGAATATTTTAATTTATCTTGTGCGCTAAAATTACTAAAACAGCCTCCTCCCATAATTCATTTTGCTGGATGCCATTGAGTTTACCGGATCCGGGTCGGTTCGGGTTTGTTAAACGAGCTTGGCCAATGTGTATGTTAGGGTTGGGATCCGGTGCAATCGCATTGCACAAATGCAATGTGCCGCTGGCCATCTGCTGTTGGCCCCCCCTCTGACAGCCTGTATAGAAAACGTGGAGGGTGATCGGGTGCCGTGCAGCAGCCATTGCATTTATGCAATCTGATTGCACCTGAGCCTTCCCTGTGCCTTGTGTGGTTGGGTTAACATAGATGTGTGTCAACAAGTTGAATACGATCCGATCGCAACTCATACTGAATCCGCCCGTGTCAGGGTTTAGGGTTTGACAACAAAAGGAGTCTGCTTAACTATCTGCGTGGGACCCGTGAAGTCCGACTTGTTAATTTCTCGGAATTTGGTATCGGATTGCCTCGTTTGCAACTTAGTGACTCAGTCCAGTCCAGATATTTTTTTAATTTATTAAAAAATATAAAAAAATTATATATTATGATTTTATACCCAAAAAATAAAAAAACGTAAGGTCCTAAATCAATCATAAAAGCTATAAAAAATAAAATTTGCTAAATATGATTCATACCTAGCTAATTCTAACATCTAAAATGCAATATATCAAACCTAAATTGCGAAACACACATTTCAGATTGGTCGTGTTGGGTTTGTGGGTGGTGGCCAATCTGAATCGTGTGGGCAAAGAGGCGAAGGATTTACATGAACCGACAATTGAACGTGGGCTTCGGGCAGTTGCTATCGCCATCACCGGCGGTAGTGATAGTGGTGAGGGGATGGGGAAGGGGCGCTCATGAACTCAACGAAGTCATTTTTGGAGTCGCAGTAGACAATGTCAGGTTGGTGGGAGTGGAGCTCGATGGAGACGCGTCTGTCAAAGAGGAGTGTTGGATTTTGGATCGGATCGGATCCA
This sequence comes from Nuphar pumila, assembly GCF_984573655.1. Lineage (NCBI taxonomy): Eukaryota > Viridiplantae > Streptophyta > Magnoliopsida > Nymphaeales > Nymphaeaceae > Nuphar > Nuphar pumila. The sequence goes on along the minus strand of NC_143252.1, from coordinate 114,583,952 downwards.
ACCTAAATGTGATACATATAGAAATGGGCACATCAAGGGACATATATGGCAGAGGCTCTTGGGTTTTGAAGGTTACAGGACAATTATGAGGTCTCATAACTATTCATTCATACTCATTAGAGACCTCCACTAATGCCTATTATGGACACATTATGAACTCATTATGGGCCTCCTCAAAATATTTCTATAAATAGGAGAGTTCCATGGTAGCTTGATGAGGACTACCATGAGAGCATACATGGTTGTTGAGTGATTTCTCTCTTTAGGTTCAAGGGTCTGGATAACCTCTTAACATTCTGACCTAGGTTCATTGAGGGTGTCGATTGGTTGAGGAGAACACCAACCACCTACCTTCATCAAAGCACCATACAGGTCATCCATGGCTGCATCTGGTAAGTGGCTCTTCCGTGAGCAATTTTACGCTAACATTGGGTTATGGGCCCACACTGTGCTTCTGTTGCGCGCATATTCAGGGTGTGGGTCTGCCAGCGTCCATGCGGCACTTGCCAAACTTTTTTTTGGCATTGTTCTCTCTCGTTGGACCCCGATTGGTTTTGGGATGTCAGACGATGATGAGAAAAGCATTGACAAGCGACCCACCACCTGCCACAGACGTTGATCGTCCGTTGAGGCGGCCTTTACTATACATCCTTAAATTTCGGCCATCTTCGGTGAAGGAACGACAATCCACTAGTGGATATAAGTTCATTGACGTGTGAGGATCTTGTCTGAATGATTTGAACATCATCGGAGTTTTGTAGAGGGATTCAGGTGTATTTTTTGGTGGCTCTATAGAATTCCAACATAATTCTGCACACACACTCCGGTGCCATGATTTGCATATTTAGATGAATCTACGCAAAATTCGGTAATAACATAAAAAAAAAGTTCGCAATTAAATTTCAAGCAACTTCTATTAAGACCTCGTTGACATTTGAGATTTTCACCATGTTGTATTTTGGGAAGAGCATTCTCGGACCCATTAGGGGTTTCAGGTGGACCGGTCTGACCCAATCCAGAACTCAAACCCGTTGCAGGAATACCGGGTCTGAGTCCGACCCTGTAGGACCCAAACTCGTTGGGGCTCTAGGTGGAACGGGTCTATGTGTGATCCGGTCAGACCCGATTCAGGACCCATACCGATTGGGGTGATGGGTGGACTGGGTCTGAGTCTGACTTGGTCTGATACCCAAACCTATTGAGGGTTCTAGGTGGATTGGGTCTGAGTCAGACCCAATTCAGACTCTATTATTCTTGCATTAAAAAATATGAATAATAAAGGGTCTCATGTTTATCTTTTCTATTTGAATCTTATATAGATCGATTAACCCACTCATATAGAGAATAAAACAACCTCTCAGAAGGTTGTCTATAAGAAGTGGGAGCGCTCAAAAGATTATTTATGAGAAGTGTGAGCGTTCATATAATCTTAGCTTGTTGCTTTTGCAATCACGAGTGACTAAGAATATTAGATGGGTCATCTCACTATAGGATAATGAAAGAATTTCTGAAAATTATAGGGGCAAAAATTATTAATTTAAACAAGATTACATCTCAGGCCATATAGATCATAAACTTCATTATGGGTATTTGTATAGTGAACTATATTGAGACGCCATTAAAGATCTTATGTAAAAATTGTCGTGTCCTTCTCGAATAACAACAAGAGCTTCATCTCATGTCAACACATGGAGTTAAAGTACTTTATGGTTAAAAAAATGACTAAGAATAATTTAGTGTGTAGTGATACAATCGGTACGAATAAACCTCTTACTAAAAGGCTAACACTTCAATACATGTAATAAGGATAAGTCTATTTGATTCCTTCTAAATGTTCATTCATGCCCATTAGAAACCTCTACTAGTGCTCATTATGGATATATTATAGACCCATTATGGGCCTCTCCCAAATCTTTCTATATATAAGAGATATCCATGGTAGCTTGATGAAGACTAACATGAGGGCATATATGTTTGTTGAGTGTCACATTAGTGCCATATATACAAGTGATTTCTTTCTTTGGATTCAAGGGTCCTACTCACCTCTTGATATTCTGGCTTGGGCTCGTTGAGGGCGTCAAATAGTTGAGGAGAACATCAACCACCCACATCTACCAAAAACATCTTTCGGATCATCTACGGCCGAATTTGGTAAAGGGCTCTTCCATGATCCATTTTATACTAACAAGGAGGGCCTCCTCCTTAGCTGCCCAAGACGATGATGGTGAGCAATGCCATTGTCTCTCTCTCTCTCAATGGTCAATTGAGAGGTAAGAGGGATTCGAAAGTCGAAACCTCAAAAGAGGGCTTAATTAGGGTTTGGACTTTCGTTTATGGTTTTCAAAATAGTAGGAAGCATTGACGATCACTCGACTGAGTCACTCGGCCGAGTCACCCAAAGTTTTGAGCTTGAATCAGGCGAGCTTCGTTGTTTGCAGATCTAGTCACCCTATTGTTTTACTCGGATGTGTTCCGATCCCGAGTTGACTAGCCCAGAAATCCAACCATCCTTGTTATACATGCAGATTATGGTTTATAAAATTTTATACCAAACCCCGGTCCTACCTGAGTTCTGATTAACATATACAAAATTTAATATTAAAAAACTTAAAAAGCATTATTCCATTAGATATGAACCAGGTTTGGTGTATGTAATCCTTATCAAATTTTTTTCCTTTATGAATCGGGGTCCAGATACACGGGTCTGACCCGTTACTTCAACTTTGTGAATGAGGGACAGCTAAGTAATTTCGTGAACCGTTCATAACACGCTTCCCAATAAGGGAAAAAGCGTTGGGACAGAATTGTTAATTGAGGGGGAGAAAGAAGCAGAGGAGAAAGCAAGCAACCCTTTTTATCTTTTCTTTTTCTTTTTATTTTATGCTCTTTCTTTTATATTTTGTCGGATATTGACTCGAGAAAGACTCAGAGTCGTCGTCTGAATCACACTGCTCCCCTTCATTCCTTCCCTTCCTTCTGCTCCTTCCCCTACCCTTTCTCTCCCTTTAAAAACCCTTCGTTTTCCCTCCCATCCGAACGTTCAACTCTTCCTCCTCTTCCTTTTCTGATGGAGGTAAGCAACAAGCCTTCTCTCTCTCTCTCTCTCTCTCTCTCTCTCTTTTTAAAAGCTGTAGTGATCATGTGTGCAGGGCGTTCACACGCATCAGTTTCCGGCGTTTGGGAACTGGGACCTGAGCGACAACATGCCCATCACCCAGTACTTCGAGTCGGCCAGGCAGGCTGGTCTCCTCCACGCTCGCAAGCTCAACCTCGACGAGCCCACTTGGGAGTTCGACACCCCCATCACCATGTACCGCATCAAGGTGCGTGTTTGCCTCTCTTCTGATGAGCTCGTTGCTGTTTGAGAAATAAGAAAGCAGTCTCTGTAGGAAACCCGATTCGAACCCGAGACCTCTCGTCTAGAATAGGGCGCGCACTCCCTTCTTTCAGTTATCACGTTCAGTCCATGACCTTCTCTTTCTGTTTTTGTTTTTTCGCGGTTCTTCCTGTCGTGATTTTCCAATTACTCCGACCTGACAAAGGGGATCTAACCCGTGACTGCAATCATCGAAAGCAAGCCGGAAAAGGAAAAAGAAAAGCAGCGGCTTTAGGTTTCAGACATCTTTTTTCCATGCAGGGCAACCAAAACCTGTCCAATGGAAAACCGACACGTGTAGTTTGTTGTTGGAAGGGTACTGCAGCATTTTTTGACTTGTCCGAGTCGATTCGATGTGGACCGTTCTTGCAAAACCGGGTTCCAAAGTTGTGCACCAGTCGGTATTTTTTTCTTTCTTATGAGTTATGACAACTGGATCTTAGGGTGGGACTCCGTCTCGGGTTGCAGGAAAACGGGAGGGTGAGACGGTTCCATAGCGCGAAGGAGCCGAAGAAGCCGGGTCGGGTCTGCGACGTTAGGGAAGCGCCACCGACCCCTCCGAGGAGAGCTCCGAAGGCCATCGACGAGGATCTGTACAAGATTCCCCCCGAGTTGTTGCGTAAAAATCGTCGGGTATGGACCTTCTTTTCGGACCCTCCCTTTTATATCATGAGCATCATGGTACTCAATGCATGATGAATTTGGCTTTATGATGCTGCTGATGATGATTATGATGACTGATGTTGCAGCGCAAGCTCCTCAACTTCATCTCGAGGATGTTCCGGCGCCGGCGTGACTGCTACTGAAGGACCGTATTTTCCGGCGTACGGCGTTCTTACGTATGTTGGTGTGTATACCGTTGGTTTGGTGTGGTTTACAGATTTTGGGTTTCACCTTTTCTTTCTCTTTTTCTTTTTTCTTCTGTTTTTTCGTATGTGGTGATGATGTTAGCTTCTTTGAGTGTGAAACTGCCATATTACATATACACATGCTTCCTTACAAAAGGAGACCCAATTTGTATATGTTGAAACAAGGATGACCATTTCTCTCTCTCTCTCAATTCCGGTTAACATTCAAAACTTGGTGTATAAAATCTTGGTAGATGTTTATGCGATCTTGCGTATGCATCTTAGTGATCTTCCACTCCCTCTTGCTGACGCTACCTCTCTTTTGCCGCAATCTGGGCAAGCGGCTCCGGCGTGAGCCCGTTTTATCTGTCTGATGTTCTTTTTTCTTCTGCTTTCTTTATTTGTTTTGGCTTTTGCTCTTGTTCAGTTCATGGGTTCAACATTTTGTTGATCTTCATGAGTGGTAATGTTGAATTACTTTCGTCTCTCTCTCTCTTCTGGTGTTTTGTTGGTATCATGCTTTGCTTTTTCTTTTTACGAATTCAATCGAAAGTTTGTGGGTCGTTTTCAAAAGAGGGATTGAAAAGGATATGATGGGTTGTCTAATTAAAGCTTGAAAGAGAGAGAAAGTGTGAAACTTTATTGGCTTTAGACCGAAAAAGGAGGGGAAAAGGAACGTCGTTTTTTAGATGTAATGGAATTCCGAGGGGTTCTCCACTTGATTTGGACAAATCGAACTCACCTTTCCTTCGTTGAGAATGCTTTCATTTATTGATCAGATGAGATTCATTAAAAAGGAACTTTGTTCTTTATCTCAAACAAAAGAAAGAAAGGGCCGGGTCTATGAATGGGTCTATTCGGGTCGTATGGGATCCGTATTTTCTAATATGGGTATGATAAAGTGGACCTTATTAGAAAATGACAGCTGACTGGGTTTCGGCACCTTATTAGCAGATTTTTTTTTTTAAAAAAAATTAATCTACAAGGAACTATTTTTTTTGGGGATGTTTCAACGTTTAAAAATGAACTGTTGGTGAATGTCATAAATGCATTAAAATAACATTTAAAAATTGAGTCATAGCGTGTCCGACTCGTCACTTGCAATACGCCATTTATATGGCGTGTCGCTGTGACATGAAAGTGAGGGAGTCTAGAGGCCAATATGAAAGCGTTTATATTCCAGCAGGTGTACACGGTCAGGGAGTTAAAGCAAAGGTTTAGGTGGCTTATGTAAAAGTGGATTAACAACTTTAGAAAATGTGTCCTCATTGTTTAAAGAAAATTTAAATTAGTTGTGTGAGGGTCATCTTTCTAGCAAACAGTATGAAATAGGAATCAAGTCTAGAAGTATCATAAGAAAGATGCACTTTGTTGCTTTTTGGGCACGAGTTTCTGAAAATTTGTGGGTTGTGGGATCTTTGTATATTAGATAAGAAACAAAAAGGTTGCCCTTACTGTATTGGTGTACGTGTTTGAGAAGATATAATACAAAACATTTGTGGTATTTTTTTTCTTAGACAGATAAAGATAGGATTAGGCAGATCCCTACGAATTATAAGCCCCCCCCCCCCCCCTCTCCGTTTGGTCTGCTATTTTATTAATTTTAAAATTTCTAGGGCGACTTGTTGAATGTCACCTAGTTGTGGTCGTTGAAAGTTCGAGGGGAGGATGAAACTGCCCTTGTGATGTAGAAAAAGTGATACAAAGTGGAAAAAATTGTGGGGTTTTTTATTTAAAAAGAGAGAATTTTTCTTTGAGAGAGTTTTTTTTTTTTTTATAAAAAAGAGTCCTTTTTTTAAACGGATTTTCTCGGCTAGGGCACACCCCTCTTTCGTTTTCATTACTCACATTTGAAATAAGATACAACTTAAATGTTTTCTTGAGTTGTAAATCCCATGATTTGTGGGATACAGGAACTAACTGAATAACAAAAACAAGAGATTCAAGAAAATAGTTACTAACTGTTTTACACATGTTGGCTGAGAGAGAATCGATATAACACTTTCTTATCGAGTAGAGATTTTGCTAGATTTCAGTTGGCACAAATTCAAGGAAAAGTTATCAAATGTAAAGTGCCATCTTTGTCAAAATCTTTGTCAACCATAAAGATAAAGATGATTATTCCTCCTCAAGTTGTAGCATATGGATTTAACATGCCCAACTTGCTGACTTAAGTTTTTATTTCTCACTTCCAATGACTTTGGTTAAGACATCAACTCTTTGATGTTTGCTTGGAACAAACTTAGTATATAGAGTGTCATTTTGAATTTTATCTCGAATAAAATGGCATATTGGTTATCACAATTTAAGTGGACTGACTATAGACGAGAAAAACTAAGATCTCTTGGCTGATAGTTTAACCAAGTGATCTCACTTGCTGCAACTGCCATTGATTCTTCGAAAGAACATGATATGGTGACCTGCTTTTTAGTCTTTCAAGAGATGAACTTTGCTCAAAAAAATTATAAAATCCAGTGGTAGATCGTTTAGTGGATGGACAACTGGCCCAATAAGAGTCTGAGTAGCATAAAAGCTTAAGGGTACTACTTGACCTTAGTAAGAATCCCAGCCCGATTGTGCTTTTGAAATAACTAAGGAGTCGTACCTTAGTAAGAATCCCAGCCCGAGTGTGCTTTTGAAATAACTAAGGAGTCGTATGACTGTCTCTCATTGATGCATAAATTAGCTCAGAATATTTATTGAATAAGTAATGTCAGGACTAGTGATTGTGAGATAAATGAGTCGTCTCACAAGCCTTCTGTATGGAGTTGGATTTTTGAGAACTGTTTCAATGTGATCCAAATTCAATCTGTGTTCCATAGAAACATCACTAGGATGTGATCTTAGGCAACTTGCATCCTTTAAAATTTCTGAAGTGTATTTTATTTGATTCAAGAAAATTTATTTTTTAGATCTCTCCACTTCCATTTCAAGAAAATATTTTAGTTTTCTCAGATTCTTAGCACAAAAATGTTGGTGAATAAAATGTTTGAGCTTTTCAATGTCAGGTTGTCATTGCCAAGATAATGATATCATCAACGTACACATAGACAAAAGTTCACTTGTCTCCATTTTATCATGAAAAATAAGTAGTAGTTCACAAGGGATGTAGTAAAACCCACATGTCTAAGAGCATAATTTTTTTTTGCAAACCTGTTGAGGCTTGTTTAACCCAATAAAGAGATTTATTTAAGTGGCATAGCCATTGTCCTTACTGGAATATCTCAAAGGAACTTTTATATAATTTTTCTTATCAAAATTGCCATGTAAAAAAAGTGTTATTCAGATCAAGTTGATATAGGAGCCAATCAAGAATCAAAGCAAGAGCAAGTAGACACCGCATAGTAACAAGTTTTGCAATAAGAATAAAAGTATTATGATAATATAATCCTTTTTGTTGGGTATATCCCTTGACAACCAAACATGCATTATACCTTTTAATGGATCCATGAAAACAATATTTGATTTTGTATGTTCATTTTGAACCCATCAGTTTCTTACCTTTTGGTAATTTGGTAAGAGTCCATGTGATGTTCTTCAGATTGTTATTCCAACCTTGTGAAAAATGGATTTCAGAAAAGAGATTTCAAACCTAGAGGCACGTTCTTAAGATCGCTATCTTTAGAACTTCAATCGCCCCACTCCGGGAATTCCGAAGATGCGAAAAAGGGTTTTGTTACGACTGAGTTCCCAGGATACAACTAGGCTTGAACCTCAAGAGAGTCACTGTTTCGCAAGAACAGATGATCTCTACCACACTTTTACTCAGCAAGCCAAATCGAGAAGAAAGAAGAAGAAGATTGGAGAGTCAGAAAATTCTTGTGTTTTCAAAAGACGAAAATAGAAGATATTTATAGACTTTTAGAGAAGCCAAAACATTTTGCGATAAATGAGATTAATGGCCATAAATCTGACGGTTTGAAAATAAGATGAAAAGGTACCTGAACGGTCACCCACCTTTGACTGTCAATCAAAGGCCTTCAAAACCGTCCAACAGTCACAAAGAGCCATAAATTAAATATAAATGCTATTAAAACCTTTCAACCGGCCAAATTTCTCAAAACCGAAAATCCAAAACGGACATTTGCGCCTCATATGCACCTCGCACCGCTGCGAGCGTGCGAAGTGCAAAGTGCAAAGTGCGCCATCAAAACGCCACATTGCGCCTCAAGCGCCCTTGCGCACACGCGCGCGCGCGTGCGTGCGAACGACGTGTCTGTTGCTGCACGATGCGCAACAATGTCTGTAAGCCACCCCAAGACACAAGGCTTACCAAAGTAAAGAATAGAGAACAAAGCTTGTATTTGAACCACTCGAAAAACTGATTTCTCTTAGATATGAGACTAAACCTTTTAAAGCACTTTTGGTGGAAAGAAATCACCAATTTTAAAACTTTCCTAACAATCCTCCACTAGTTTTAAAATATATTTGGCTTGCATAGAAACTTATGCATCAGTGAGAGTGTCTGCATGACTTGAACCCCCACTATTTGAAAGAAAACCTAAATTAACCAAGGTGCTAAGTGAACTTACCTTGAACTTGGCTCATTATATTGTTAACGGAGTTTTCAATCATACATAGGTTTCCAAAAGTTCAATTGTGTGAATTTCATGTTGACACATTTAGAGCCTTGTGCTTTCCTAGATTCATGAGTGCTCTAGAGAATTGCCAATTCTCATAAGAAATGGCTCACATTTCTACACTCATATAGGTGAGTTTGTCTAGGTGTACTGTAACACACACCTTAGCGTTAAGGCCTACAAACTCATTAAGAGCTATTAGCTCAACCCTCATATTAGTTACAGCTCATGAGCACACATCAGTAATGGGCTTACATAAATATGCTCAATATCTGTCATTTACCAATTCATTTCCCATTGAACCTATGCATGTGGGATCTCCAGCGCTCTAGGTTGGGTATCCTTAGGTGATGACTTAATTGGCTTAATTCCCATTCCCCTTGATGTTTTATTGATGACATCTCTCGAAAGGCCTTTCGTAAATGGGTCTGCCAAATTTTGACATGACTTCACATATTTCAATGAAATAATATTGTCATCAATCATTTGTCTTATAAAACTGTGTCTTAGACTAATATGTCTAGACTTCCCATTGTATTTCATATTACCTGCTTTACATATAGCTGATTGGCTATCACAAAACATTGAAATAGCAGGTATAAGCTTCTTACCTAGTGGAATACCCACTAGCATATTCTTAAGTCATTCAACTTCTCTACAAGCAGATGCCAAAGCAATAAACTTAGATTCTATTGTAGAATGAGTTATACAGGTCTGTTTCTTAGACCCCCATGCAACTGCTCCTCCTCTAAGGGTAAAAACCCAACCACTCGTAGACTTGGAATCTTCAAAGTCAGTATTCCAACTTGCATCACTATACCCTTCAATAACAGCAGGAAACTCGGTATAGTGAATTCCATAGTCTAAAGTATGCTTTAGATATCTAAGAATCCTGTTCACTGCATTCCAATGTTGATGACCAGGATTATTAGTGTATCTACACACTTTACTCATTGCATAGGCAATGTCAAGCCTTGTGCAGTTCATTGCATACATAAGGCTACCTACAACACTGGCATATTTTAATTGTTGAACACTAGCACCATCATTAGGAGTTAATTTCATATTTGGATCATATGGGGTGCATGCTGGTGAACTATTAAGATATCCATACTTTGTAAGAATTTTCTCAATATAATGTGATTGACATAATACAATGCCATTTTTATTTCTTATAATTTTGATTCCTAAAATAACATCTGCAACACCCAAGTCTTTCCTACAAAACAAGGAAGATAAAAATCTTTTTGTTTGATTTATGCCTTCACTATTGTTGCCCAAAATAAGCATATCATCAACATACAAACAAATAATAATAATTGAGCTACTATCTACTTTACTGTAGACACATTTGTCCACATCATGAATTTTAAAACCATTATGCACCAGAGAACTATCAAATTTTTCATGCCATTGCTTAGGGGCTTGCTTTAATCCATATAAGGATTTTTCAAGTTTGCAAACTTTGCGTTCTTGCCCTAGCACTACAAAACCTTAAGGTTGCTCCATATATATCTCTTCATCTAATTCTCCATTCAAAAAAATTGTTTTCACGTCAAATTGATGGATTTGAAGCTTATATATGGCAGTCATGGCAATCAGAATTCTAATAGTAGATATTCTGGTTACAGGAGCAAAAGTATCAAAATAATCAATACCTTTTTTTTGTTTAAAGCCTTTTGCAACCAAACGTGCTTTAAATTTATCGATTGTACCATCAGCTTTTAATTTCTTTTTGAAAATCCATTTGCAGTCAATAGTTTTGCAACCAACAGGTAAATCCACTAATTTTCAAACATTATTAGACATAATTGATTCTATTTCATCATTAATAACTTCTCTCCAAAAGGCAACATCTTGAGAAGACATAGCCTCTTGAAAAGACACAGAATCATTCTCAATTAGAAATGTATAAAAGTCAGAACCAAAATTAGTTGGTTTTCTAATGCGTTTACTGTGTCTAACTTCAGTTTCTGGTTCATCAACACAATCATTAGAATATTCAATCATGTCATTTACAGGATGTTCATCTACTGTAATGCGATTGCTATCAAGAAGAGAATCAAATGCATTTTTATGTTCTATGAAAGATGCATCTCTAGATTCTATAATAACATCATTAACAATGTCCAGAAATCTATATGCTTTACTATGTTCAGCATACCCAATAAAAGCACATTTAAATGCTTTAGGTCCAACCTTCTTCCTTTTATTTTCTGAAATTTTAACATATGCTAACCAACCCCAAACACGAAAATAACTAAGATTATGTTTCTTACCAAAACATAATTCATAAGGTGATTTTTCAGATTTGGAATAAGGAACTCGATTAAGAATATAACAAGCAGAAAGTATAGCCTCTCCCCATAAGTTGGAATGCAAACCTGTATTAAGAAGCATAGCATTCATCATTTCTACAAGTGTTCTGTTTTTCCTTTCTGCTACTCCATTATATTCAAGAGTTCTAGGAGCTGACGTTTGATGGATAATACCATTATCTTCACAAAATTTATCAAATTCTCTACCTAAGTATTCACCTCCTCTATCTGTTCTTAAATGTACAACCTTTGTTTTAAACCTATTTTGTATTTCAGCTAGATAAATAAGAAATTTGAAAAATACTTCAGATTTATGTTTCAACAAATAAACATAATAGAATTTCGAGTAATCATCTACAAAGGTAATGAAGTACCTATTGCCACCACGACTCAAAACATTATCCATCGTACACACATCAGAATGCACTAATTCAAGCAATCTATGATTCTTTTCTACACTAGGAAACAAGAGTCTAGTTAGCTTAGTTTGAATGCATGTCTCACACTTATGTTTATGTTCTATTCTAACATGACAAAGAAGAAGACCAAAGTTATTCAAATTATGAATACAATGAGAATTTATATGTCCTAATCGTGAATGCCAAAGAAAATAGGAGTCAACCATATAAACAGAAGTAGTAGCTTCATTTATGCTCATCTTGAACATACCACCAGTGGCAAACCCTTTTCCTACAAAGATTTTTCCTTTGGTCACAGTTACAATCCCAGACTCAATAACAATCTCAAAACCATTTCGTGACAGGAGATCTGCGGAGATTAAATTTTTTCGAACTTCTGGAGCATAGTGGACATTCTCAAGTGTTAGGACTTTCCCAGAAGTGAACTTAATCTCCACACTCCCTTTTCCCAGCACTTTAGTTGAGGAAGAGTTTCCCATAAAGAGATTGCATCCCTCCCCCACTACTTCATACGACTTGAACAAGTTCCTGTCGTTTGCCACATGAACAATGCTTCCAGTATCCAGGTACCAGTCCTTATTTGCAGCCACCATAAAGGTTTCAGAGATTACAGCAACAAGCCTCTCTTCTGACTCATTTGGCTTAGGACCAGTCCTCTTTCGTTCTCTGCATTCTCTAGCAAAATGGCCAAACTTGCCACAAACATAACAACTAATTTTCTTTTTATCAGTTAGCTTTTTCCCTTTCACGAAATTCTTTTTGATTTTCTGGGTTTTCATGATTTTGCCACCCTTGTTACTAACAAAATTCACTTTAGGATAACCCTCTTTAGGACTCGAATTCTTTTTGTCACGAAGACGAGTTTCCTCCTCAATTTAGATGTCCTTAAGAAGGCCATCTAAAGTGATTTTCTCATTTTTATGTTTTAGGTGATTCCTATATTCTTTCCAGGAATCTGGTAGTTTCCCAATAATGACAACAACTTGAAAGTCATCATCAAGATACATACCTCCTCCTTTGATCTTATAGGTCAGTATTTGCATCTCATGAATTTGAGCAAGTATAGGCTTATCATCAACAATAGAAAAATTAACATACTGATCTACGATAAACCTTTTGTTACCAGCATCTTCTGTATTGTATTTGATCTCGAGAGCATTCCACAACTCTCCAGCCAACTCCAATGGTGAATACAAGTCAAAGAGAGAATCGGCTAAAGTGTTCAGGATATGCACTTTGCACCGGTAGTTGTCAGTATGCCACTTCTCTCGCTCTTTCTTCTGTTCTTCTGTCTCAACTTCTCCAGCAATGACAATGAGACAGAGCTTTTTGAGAACATAGTCGATATGCAGCTCAGACAACAAGAAAGAGACCTTTGATTGCCACCGCTTGAAGTTTGACCCATCAAATCAATCGAGTTTTTCAATGGCTAAGCAGATTGATGGAGTTGGATGTCGAACCAGAGGCCATATTGAAGTTCTAAAATTGTTATTCCAACCCTGTGAAAAATGGATTTCAGAAAAGAGATTTCAAACCTAGAGGCACGTTCTTAAAATCGCTATCTTTAGAACTTCAATCGCCCCACTCCAGGAATTCCGAAGATGCGAAAAAGGGTTTTGTTACGACTGAGTTCCCAGGATACAACTAGGCTTGAACCTCAAGAGAGTCACTGCTTCGCAAGAACAGATGATCTCTACCACACTTTTACTCAGCAAGCCAAATCGAGAAGAAGGAAGAAGAAGATTAGAGAGTCAAAAAATTCTCGTGTTTTCAAAAGACGAAAATATAAGATATTTATAGACTTTTAGAGAGGCCAAAACGTTTTGCGATAAATGAGATTAATGGCCATAAACGAAGTGCAAAGTGCGCCATCAAAACGCCACATTGCGCCTCAAGCGCCCTTGCGCACACACATGCGCGCGCGCGCGAACGGCGCGTTCGTTGTTGCACGATGCGCAACAACGTCCGCAAGCAACCCCACGACACAAGGCTTACCAAAAAGAATAGAGAACAAAGCCTGTATTTGAACCACTCGAAAAACTGATTTCTCTTAGATATAGGACTAAACCTTTTAAAGCACTTTTGGTGGAAAGAAATCACCAATTTTAAAACTTTCCTAACACAGATCTCCGAAGCTTTTTATTTCAGCAGTTATAACTTCTCTTCATTGGTCATCCCTCATGATCCTTTGGAAATCTTTTAGTTCATTGTATGCTATAATGGAAACAAGAAAGGCAAGATGCTCTTTTGAAAACTAAGAAAATGAGAGATAGTGACACAAGGGATCGCGGGTTCCTTTTATCTTGGATGATGTGACATGGGTATAGAGTGCAACATAAGAGCATTGATTATATTCAAGGTATGTAGGTTTGATTTGGTTTCGGGTTGATCGTTTAAGTTGCTTTTGATTTGGAGAAATAGTATGACCTTGTTCAGGGTTTAGGTTAGAGTCATTCCTAGGTTGGATTGGTTTAGGCGATCCAATTTGCTCAGTGAGTATTGGGTTGATGGCAGTGATCTCCAGTTTATTTGGTTGAACTTAGATTTGGACCTCATGATCCTCTGTAACCGGTTTGGGCAAAAAATGGTGGTTTTGAAGAGTCATTCAGGTACAATTGAAAAGTAAATATATTCTCGTGAAAAATAAGTCATGGCTAACAAGCATGGATTTATTTTCAAGATCAAATAATTTATATCCTTTCTGTCGATCACGGCCGCAGCGTAAAACTTTGAGGGTAAGACCCCTGACCCTATGAGAATTGAACCTTGACTGCTCATCTAACAGCCAAGGCTCCACCCCACTGCGCCAACCCCCCCTTGGGGCTAACAAATTAACATATTTTAATTATACATTTTTATACCATAAAGTGTAGATGGTTGAAGTTTTTGGCTTGCAAAGCAATAAGCTTACAACTTTAAAAATGTTGCAATTATTTGGCAATGAGCCAGTTTGAGCTTCAATCAATGGGTTTACACTCTAAATTCAATTGTTTTTAATTTAAAAACTGTATTTTGTTTATAAATGAGCTAGCTCGAGCTAGGCTCACCACGCTACAGGAAATCTGTGTTTTATTGTCGCAGATTTTCTGTGGCGTCAAATATTAGTCTTCCACTAGTGCAGGGAATCCAGCGCCAGTGAAAACATTCTTTTCTGGCGCAAATATATACAGCGCCAGAAACAATCGCCAAAGATTATTCACGCTTACTGGCGCATCTATTTTTGCGTCAGTGAAAATCTGCTTCAATAGCCCAGTCCTCTAATGCGCCAGTGAAAATGTCCTTTATTTTAGCTGGAGGGGGAAACAAAACATCTCTCTCCCTTCTTCTTTTTCATTCCCCAAAACATCTCCCTCCTGTGAGAAACACCTGCGTCCCCATCCCCAACCCGACCTCGGATGCCGGACGCTGTTGACGATCGCGCGACGCCAGACACCAGGTTTGAGGTGCTCTCTCTCTCTCTCTCTCTTGTGTGGTCTATAAGCAGGAAGAAGGGATCGTGAGGAGCAAGATGCTCGGCACCCCCGCAATACGATTCGTTTCTCTTTCTTTATTGTTTTTCTGAATCGAAGTCGAGATCTGAATCTTTTTCCATTTCCGGAATGGAAGTCGAGATCTGATTTTTTTTCTCCCCTTTTCTTTATCTCGGAAAGAATCTTCTTTTTTTGCTAGTTCGGATTTTTGCCCCAAAATCTGATGGGCGAGATATTAGGGTTTTCAATTCGCGTGCATAGGTTAGTCGTGATCGTAATTTTTCTCTTTTGTTGATCCGGTAAATCGGAGAGGTAGGACAGCTTCGTGATCGGCGATCCGGATCTTTGTAGATATTCCTGATTTTAGCATTTTTGATGCTACGGACTTCTGGTTTTCGTCTTCTTTTGATTCGGTCTGTGAGGATCGGCAGAGATAGCGTTACAAACGTTGAAATTGGTGGTGTCTGGGGGTTATTCAGCGTGCAAGATGCATGTTGTTATAGGGCGATGTCCTTTGCGACCCAAATTGATCGTAGTAGTATGCGATAGGAGCTTCTCAACATTGAGTTTGTAGAGGATCTGAATCACAAGGGATGCCTGACTCGTTTGCAATATCCGTAAAGATTACTTATTTCTTGAACAATTCGTGATCTGCATAGAGGATCTGAATCATAAGGGATGCCTGCCTTGTTTTGTAGAGGATCTGAATGGAGAATGGTCAGCTTTCAGCAAACAGTAACCTGATTTCTGTTACGTAAACAGCGAGCAAGAAATAAGCGAAGAAAACAAAACACAGCAAAGAACACACAGATTTACGGAAAAACCTTTCCTCAAATCTGAGAGAGTAAAAAACCACGGCCGTCCAAAGGAAAAAACTTTATTGCTCTTTCTTGACAGACACAAAAGAGAAAGAAAAGAAAGAATTTATACAAGGCAAGGGCAACAACCCTAAACCTAAAAAAATCGGGTCTTATCCATAAGACACCGGGTCTCAAACATAAGCCCAAGAAAAAAAAAAATTGCAAGGGCACAAAGCTCTGAATCAGGCTCCGCAACTCATAAGGCAGATGTGCTTATTTCAGCTAAAGTCAGCTTACTGCACAAGACAATATTTTCAGAATCTCAAATTGGCAAATCCAGTTTTCAAAAGCTTTTAAAGCCTAGTTTGCCACAACACGCTGGCATTGCTCCATATTCTGCACTGTAATTTGTGAAAGTAATATGTTTGACTAGTGTTCTATTATTTTCCAGGAACCTGGTAGGCATGCTGAAACACTTGATGAAATTACAAAATATTTAGTTATTGGGATATACAGTGAGTGTGATGAAGACAGGAAGCTGGAATTCCTCACAAGTGAGCTTAAAGGGATGGGGCCACTTGTGCCCCCAAGCATAGAGGTGATACAAAGTCTTAGCATGTTTTTCCAACTTCTTGATCAGGAGGGATGCCAGCCCCCAATATATATACTACTTGGATATTGTGCAGCTTGTCATACATTGGTACTATTATATTCTTTTGATGTCTGCATATTTTGGTTGGTGTTCTTAACTTGCTATGGTATGATTACCAGGACTATGATGTGCTTGATTATTTTGACTCATGTCCATTTACAGACCTTCAAATAGAACTCTTGCATAAAAAAAAGGCTCTGACTAGGGCAATTAAACTATTGGTGTTGGGCCTTGTGCTCCAAGGTAACTGTAGTCTATCCTATTTCTGTAATTCTGTCATTTTTTGTCCTAAATAGTAAAGCAATTGATTATCTAAGTTATTTCTTTGCATGTGAATTTTCCAGACTTGAGGATTTGTATTGGCCTATTCTATTGATTTCTCCTTATAGGGGGGGATACGTTGATCACATTCTTGATGAACCTAAAAGCAATTGATTTTTCTCGGTTATTTCTTTGCATATCTATTTTCCATACTTGAGGATTTGTATTGATTATGCTTATAGGGGGTTAGATTCATCACGTTTTTTTTTTTTTGACTTATGGAGTTGATATGACACATACTTTGGATGGGCATACTTCAGGTATATGGTTCTTTTTGCTTTATTAATAGGGCATATTTCAGGTATATGGTCCTCAGTCATACTCAATATAAATGCTCTTTTTTCTCTTTCAAATAATGCTGGATCCAGTCTGAATTCTTACTGATATATGAGTTGATTCTCATTTTCAGTTGATAGTTTCAACAAATTTCTTTTTCCTGCCTGTAGTTATCAGATAATATGATGCTTTGTTGAGCAGAACTTGACTACTTTGTTTGTATGTGTGAACTTCTTGAGTTTGTTTCAAATATTTAAAAAAAAGTTAAAAATCAACACTGTCAAGCTTCACAAGAGGTAAGCAGCTCGTGAGCAAGAGCAGACTGGTTCTTTTTGTGGAAGAAAAAATCAACACTGCCAATTATACAAGAATTAGCTCTTTCTGCTATTATTGTGTATTCATATTTCAATATGTGGTCACTGTTTTCTTGAATGTTCTAGATAAATTTGAAGCCCCAAAGAGGCACAAAATTGCAGCTGTCAACATTGCTTTCATGTGTATTGGGGTGCTTTTGCTTACTTCTGCAACTTCTTTTGAATCTCTTCCTAGTTAACTCATTTATTAAGTGTTTGTCTTATGATGAAGACTAGAGGCTATAGATTAAATTTTATAGTCTCTTCCTACGATTATCTGTTGGTATTGTTGGGGCTTTGCTTTTGTGTTGTGGTTTGAACATCCTCTCCTGGATTGACCAAGATGATGGGAGGCACGCCTTTGGACACACTGGAGGTCAGAATTAGTTTGTTGACACCAATTTTTTTTAACATTAACACCAATTCTTGGGTCTAGTTTCATCTGCTCTTTTGTTCCTCTCCTGCCCATTTGCTGTATTCTAATAAATGTCTATTTATTGATAAATCTTGGGTGAGTTTTGACATTTTGTTCACGTGTATTTATTGGTTTTGAGTATAAGTTTTAAACTCTGCTGACAGTCTGGTATCTTCAGTGGTGGCACATGGCTACGGATTCCTGTGTGGCTGTTAATCGGAGTTATTATATACTTGTTCTATGGAAATGGCCATAGTTCATCGTCAGATGCAGTTTATGTGCCAGCAGCCCATGTAGATGAGATATACAGGAGCTCTCCTAGAATTCTGGCATAAGAAGAATTTATTTGGTCTGCATTGCACCCTTGTATTACACATTCATTCTGCTCTTACATATTCATGCTTTCAGCTGTGTATATGCAAGTTTGCATTTTCCTGTTTAGAGGATGCCTCTTGATTGTGTATTTGAAAGCATCATGCCTAGTGCTACATCCTCTAAAGGATGTAGATATCCGGTCTTAACTCTCAAGTCATGGGAGGCATTGTAAATTGTCTGAATGAAGCCAGTATTAAATGTAGGCCAATGTATTATTTGATTTTTTTTTTGTTCAATGAGAAAATAACTGTGGTTAGGTTAGCTGAAATTGTCAATGACAGCAATGTCTTGGTTTGCTTATTTGATCTTATTAACTTGGTTTGTTTATTTTCCTTGTAGTTTATTTGAGAATTTGATAACATGTGAAATTCAATACTAAATTCTGTTCTGTGGGTTATCATCAGTTTATCAAGCCTCTTTCTTCAAATTCCTTTTCTAGCTTCTGCTTGCTGATAAATGTTTGTCAAGCCTCTGTTCTATTGAAGAATATGGACAACTTTGCTGTCAAATTAAACCTCTCATGTGATTACTGGTTCCATCGATTTCTTCTTGGGAGTAACAATTTTTTTTTTCCAGTGAAAGAGCTTTCACTGGCGCAAAAACTGTGCCAGAGCAAATGTAAATTGCGCCACTGAAACCTTTGCCGGTGAAACTTTCAATGGCGCATCTACTGGCGCAAAGTTTGCACCAGTAAAAGTCGAATATCTTGTAGTGCCATGAGCTCGAGCTCGGCTTGGCTAGTTACACAAAATGAGCCAGGCTTGAACACCTTCTGTCCGGGTCGTGCAGCTCATTTACCAGCCCTACTTGTGAGCGGGCCCATGATGGGCTTTTCCTTGGTGTTCATCTATAGCAGACACTGTTAATGACTCAATGCAAAAAACTGTTGTCAATGAATCGAGAACCAACCTTGACATAAGCCTTACTACTGCCGTTTAAATTAACACAATTGCTTTTTACTGTCTAAGAGTGATTTGTCTTGCAATCTATTGAGAGTAAAAACTTGGTTATATTAATGGAAAGAAACTAATTGTAGATAAAAAAAATATCCGCATTTAAAGAGTTCAGTCCAATGATAAATTGTAATATTGTGGATCTTCAATCCAATTGAACCAATCATTGATCTCCAAAACTTTTACATTCTTTTGAGAATGCTCCAAGATTTATAGAGCTTTAAAGAAAAAGTGAGACCTACAAATTTTCTTTTTTGGATTTTCTTAGTTGAAAGAAGAGATTAGAAACATTAAAGAAAAAAGAAGATATACAAAAGGAAATAAGGAGATGAATCAATTACTGAATATATTAGTACTCTCAAAAGCATGTGGGATACATTGGCCATCTTCCTATCGATCTATGATCTAACAAAAACAAAATAAGAATGAACATATTTTATATATTTTTAGGTCAATTACTGAATATATTAGTACTCTCAAAAGCATGTGGGATACATTGGCTATCTTCCTATCGATCTATGATCTAACAAAAACAAAATAAGAATGAACATATTTTATATATTTTTAGGTCGATTGGTATCTGATTATGACTTGGAATAATGGCAAATTAGTGAAAATGATTGTGGGAGCAGTTCAATGTTGGAGAGGAAGTGCAGAAGCTGAATGTGGTTCTTAAGATGGAGGGTCAACTTCTTTGGAAAAACCAAATTTCAAGTTAGACCATGTACTCTCTTTCAAACATAGTCACAATTCTCCTTAGCGGAATTTTCTTAGTGAAATGGAAATATCACGATAAATTAAAAAAAAATGTTTTTATGGGAAAATCTCAGGAAAATATTGCTATATAGGGTTTTTAAAAATATATGAAAAATATAAAAAAATATATGAAATATAATATAAAGATATAAATATCGTGATAAAAGCACGATATTTTCAAAACAGGTGATCTTTTGAAAATATCACAATTTTCTTGGGATTGTATATGTTTCTAAAAATCTCACAATAAATTCATGAGATTTAAAAAAAATGGCAATATTTGTGAGATAGCTTTGAAGGAGGTGTTGCATCTGCACCTATATTCAAGCTTTTGAGATTTTGGAAAAGATCATAGAAAAGCAAAAAACCCATGCAAATTTAACACGAAATATAATTAAATTTTTGTACCATCAAAGGGCAAATGAGTTTATTGAAATTCGTGTATTTTCTAAAGTGAGTAGTGAACATATTTTCCTATCTTTCATCATTTAGCAAGGTTAAATATTTGGAAAAGGCTGTAGACATCAAAGGAAACTACTCATTTCAGTAGGTTCACAGCCATGAATCCCAACTTCAATTTTGTTGTATTTTGGTGTTGGGATTACATCATGAAATGAATTGGGCATGCAGATCCAATTTTTTTTTTAATAGGCAAGAGAATCACACCCCCAAATCACCAACTGCACACTGGTAGGCCTCCAAGTTAGTAAAACCCTTGAAATCCCCCTTGTCCACCAGAGATCACATCCAGCTTCGACCTTGCGGCAAGGGACGTCATCCCTTATGGATTTTGAACCGTGGTCATCCTGTGTCAAGTGACAAACTACAGTCACCCTAACCAGAAAGTAGGGAGCCCTCATGGTCAAATCCTAAGCTTTTTGCAGTAACAGATCCACATGCCTTGAAAGTCTTTGCTGGTCAAGTCATGAAGTTTTACGTTGCTAGGGCAGTGATTGTAAGTACAGTCGGCAGTGAAAAAAACTACAAACACGATGGATAATCACCATAACTCACTCTCTTGTTCACCAAGAGGATCGAACATTTTATTATATAGAAGTTCTGGTTACAATAGATCTGGAAACTTTCTAGATGATTAAACATGATAAACATGGCAATAATTATCAAAACGATAATTTACACATTTGACATACATGGCAATAATGATAAAAAACGATAATTTTTTCTGATCTCATGTTAACTTCTTTGGCTTATCCAAATGGTGAGATCAACCAACATGAAAAGAGTCCAATTTTCTCTTAAGTTTGATGCTGGAGTTACCTATTTAGAAAGATCTCTTCTTGATTGGTATCTTGAGAATTGCCTTATCAATTTCAACTACCTTATCATTTTCCTTAACATGCCCCTGCGAGCTCAACGTAGGGTCCACCACGTTGAGCTTATCTCGAATGAAAGCAAAGCAAGCATATGGAAGAGGCTTGGTGAGGCTGTTGGCTAACTGGTTAGAGGAAGTTATAAACCAAACTTGAAGATGACCTTTCTGCACATGATCTTGAACAAAATGGAAATCGATTTCCGCATGTTTGGTCCTAGCATGAAACAACAGATTTGAAGCAAGGTATAAGACACCAATATTATCGCGCTAAAGAGTGGGTGGTGTAGGAGGAATGAAACCAAGCTCTGTCAGAAGTGACTTGAGCCAAAGAAGGTCAAATGCAACACATGCAAGGGATTTGTACTAAGCTTAAGTGCCGGATTGAGTCAATGTCCATTGTTTGCGAGAAGACCAAAAAACTAAGTTAGAGCCTAGAAAAATAGCAAAGCCCACAGTAGACTTTCGGTCATCAAGGTAGCCAACCCCGTTAGTGTTAGAGAAGGCACTAAGTTGTAGAGAAGATGACCTAGCAAAAACAAACCCATGATGTATCATATTCTTGAGATAGCACAGAATACGTTTGACGGCAAACCAATAAGTAACTATGGGTTGATGCATGAACGAGCAAACCTTGTTGATAACAAAGGTAATGTCGGGTCTGGTGATAGTGATGTATTGAAGCCTGCCAACAATGCTCCGATATAAAGTTGGATCATGAAAGAGAGAAGCATCATCTTTTGATAACTTGGTAGTGGAGCTCAGTGGACTAGAGATAGGATTTGCATCGGCCATAGTGGATCTTTGAAGTAGACTGAGAGCGAGGCATAGTGAACCTCAATACCTAGAAAGTAATTCAAATGTCCGAGATCTTTAATTGAGAAAGCAAGACCTGAGCATCAAATCAACTGGTGAATAACGATAGAAGAACTCCCGATGATGATGATGTCATTAACATAAACCAATAGATAGACAATAAGACCTTGATCTTGAAAAATAAACAAAGAGGCATCAGATTGGGAAATAAGAAAACTACGAGACTGAAGGTAAGAGCTGAGGCATTGGTACCAGGCGTGTGGTGCCTGTTTGAGTTCGTACAAAGCCCGATCCAGCTTGCACACATGATGAGGATAAGAAGAGTCTTCAAAACCTTAGGGTTGGGCTATGTAAACATCTTCAGAAAGTAAACCATTTAAGAAGACATTATTAAAATCCAATTGATGAATTGACTAGTGCAATAAAATCGTAAGCACAAAAACAACCCGAATAGTGGTAGGTTTAACAATGAGACTAAAGATTTCAAAAAAATTGATGCCTTCTTCCTGATGAGAACCCTTAGCGACCAGACGAGCCTTGTAATGAGCCACTGAGCTATCAACATACCTCTTGATACAAAAGACCCATTTGGATCTAATGACATTGTAGTGGAGTTGAGGTGGTACGAGATGCCAAGTATGGTTGAGTTGGAGAGCGTGAAACTCTTCCTGCATAGCCGTACAACATTTAGGGTCAATGTTAGCTTGTTTAAAAAAGTTGGTTCAGGTACATGCAAAATAGAGCTGAAGCAAGCAAGGAAAATAGGATAGAGGGAAGTAGAAAATGCTAGGGAGTTGGTCATAGAGCATGTAATCATGGGATGTATATGATCGACTGGTTGGCTAATAGGGGCAACAACAGTGGGAGAAGACAAAACAATAGGGGATGATGGTGAGGGAATGTGAGAGGCTAATGCAGCATCAACGAGAAGAAGTACCGCAGGGGAGGTGGGAGTAGCTGGTTCGGGTGGACCCAAGTCTTGTTTATCGGGGAGAGCAAGATCAACAGGAGTGGTCACAAGAATAGGGGAACTCAGGTGAGGAGGGTCTGGAAAGGGTAAGATAATGGGTTGAGGAAGACCCCATCCAGGCAGGTCGGGTATGAGAGGACGATCATGCTAGTGTCCAGAACCAAATTGTGACTCGTCAAAGTAGACATGACCAGAAATATATGTCTGATTGCTGGAGGGATCCAAGCAGAGATAACCCTTATGGCAAGAGGCATAACTAAGAAAAATACATGGTTTTGTTTTGGGTTAAAATTTAGAGATATGATATGGGCTCATAAGAGGATAATAATAAGCATCAAAAACACATAGATGATGGTAATCAACGGGTTTTTAAAAAAGAAACTCATAAGGTAACTTGCGGCCAAACACTAAGGTTGGAAGACGATTAATAATGCAAGAGAGGCAATGTGCAATAGGCTTAGCCAAGTTTCAAGAATATACCTATGTTTGCGCTCAACAAGGTCATTCCGTTCAGGGGTATGAAGGCATGAAAATCTATGAAAAATACCATGCTCGCGTATTTTTTTTTTAAAATCATGACCAATAAATTCACCATAATTTTCAGATTGAAGAAATCTGATGGAAAGTTGAAATTGCTTTTTAATTATATTCTTAAAAGTCTCGAAACACTCAAACACTTGAGACTTAACACGCATTGGAAAGAGCCACGAAAAGCGAGTAAAGTCATCCACAATAAGAAGATAAAAACAAAACCCTTCTCTTGAAAAAATTGGAGCTGGTCCCCAAACATCAGCGTGGAGAAGTTTAAGAGGTGATGTCGTGGATGAGAGAGAGTGGCCAAAAGAAAGTTTGTGAGCCTTTCCAATGAGCCAACTTTCACACACTTTTATTTTCTTATTCTTATTAACAGAAATTGCATAACTGAAATTTAAGAAAGAAACTATCTTCTTATTAGCATACCCAAGGTGTTGATGCCAGAGATCAAAGGATGCCGTTTTCTCTACATAGGTTGTCACTTTCAAATTATCATTAGTTTTGATTGGGTAAAGTCTCGCACTGAATTTCGGCCCCTTGAGACGGATCTTGCATGTTTGTCTATCTTTAACAAGAAATTTAAAGGGCTTGAATTCAAATATGCAATCATTATCTTCAGTAAATTGACTCACAGATAAAGGGTTCTTCGTGATATCAGGAACATGAAGAATATTTTTTAAATCAAAGGTAGAGTCATGTGATGATAGAACAAGATTACCAGTGTGTGAGATGAGAAATATCTTACCATTGCCAACCATGATTGTTTTACCTCTTTGATACTAAGATTTATGGGAGAGTTGTTGATCATCCATAGTAAGATGATTTGTAGCACTTGTGTCAGGATACCAATAGTCATTGGTAGATTGCTGAAGGAATATTATAGAGAATGCTTTAAGTATGTCCCAATAATTTTTTATAATATGGCTTCATTTTCTACAACATTGACATGTGACTACTCCACGTCCTCATTGGTTTTGTGTAACTTGAGTGCCATTAGGCTGATTTTGAAGAAAGTTTCTTCATTGGCTCCTTCCACAACCTCTATAGTAGCCACATCCACGATCGCAACCTTTAAAGGCATTGAAAGCAATATGTTGAGTTTCAGGTGTTTCAGTTGGCTTGGGATGAAGCAATATCACATGTTTTTCTTGATTGAGTAGGAGATCATGCAGATCTGTGAAGGTGTAAGGTGTGAGATTGATGGTGATTGATGTCACAAAGCTCTCATACTCAAGAGAGAGTCCATTTAAGGTTATGTGAACAAGTTCCTCATCACCTACGGGGTGGTTGACAGCAACAAGGGAGTTAGCTAAAAATTTTATATGATCTAGATATGACAACATATCTATATTCTCTTTTTTGATGAAAGTTAGGTCGTTCTTCAAAATTATGAGTTTCAAAGAGGATTGAGACACATAGGTTTTTTTTTTTTCAGAACAAGCCAGGCTTCACGTGTTGTTCTTGTTCTCATAATTTGACCAAGAACATGCTCATAAATAGTCGCCTTAATCCAATTGAGAGCCAAATGATTAGAACGAACCCAAACAGATTAATTTAGATTCTCTATTTTACCTCCATCTGATGCAATAATGAGTTGATTAGGTTGAGGTGAGGATCCATTGAAAAACTTTAGAAGATTTTAGCTGAGATCTCCACAGTAAATAGTTGTCTCAGTTTAATTTTATTGAAACGAGATTGGCGATGGCATTCCACTAGGTCGTGGGGAGGGAAAGGGACGATGAAGAGGCCATTGAAAACTTGATAGCTCTGATACCATGAAAAAAACTATAAACACGATGGATAATCTCAATAACTCACTCTCTTGTTCACCAAGAGGATCAAACATTTTATTATATAGAAGTTCTGGTTACAATAGATCTGAAAACTTTTCAGATGATTGCATGTGATAAACATGACAATAATTATCAAAAATGATAATTTACACATTTGATATACATTGCAATAATTATAAAAAACAATAATTGTTTCCTAATCTCACATTAACTTCTTTGTCTTTCCAAATGGTGAGATCAACCAACATGGAAAGAGTCTAACTTTTTCTTATGTTTGACGTTGGAGGTACCTGGTGAGAAAGATCTATTCTTGATTGGTATCTTGAGAATTGCCTTATAAGTTTCAACTACCTTATTATTTTCTTTAACAGGCAGAGCCAGCGTGACTAGGTCTTTGATCTTGGGGCAGTTTCTCTGTGTAAATATATAGAAAAAGTCTTCTAAGCCTAGGTTAGGCTCATTGAGTGACTAGTTCTAACCAAAAGATTCACTTACGTTGAACATTATGCTATCTATGTCAAAGGGACATGCCATTTTGGTGGTGTGTTCCTGGTGACATGAGTGGACATGCTCGTACATATGGACATAGACATAGACACATATAAATAATAATTTATTATTTTTAATGTTTTATTTTAATAAACATATTTTTTTAACATCAAAATATTGAAAAAAGTTTTTATTAATTACAAATTTTAAATATTTGTATCCTATTTTTCAATTTTTTTTGAACTTGTGAGTCTAACCCATGTCACATGTCACACGTCCTCGTGTCCATGGATCTGACTCCAGGTCATCCTTGGATCTGAACTAACCTGACCAGACACAATAAGCCAAACAGGCTTTTAATGAGAGTCTAATTTCCATCCAATGGAGCTTCATCCTGATCCACTAACAAACTAGTTTTTGCAATTTCACCTCTTGCTTAAAAATTACCAATATTTGGAAATGAGAGGAAAATGAGTGGGTTGGAAGAAGAATGGTTCCAATTGGTCCAGGTCCATATTTGGATCAGGCTAGGTGGATCTCTACAGGTAAAAATCTCTTTCCTCCCTTCAAATTCATATATGACGTGGACCAAGATTGCACCTCAGGTTGGATCATATCTGGTCTGGAAATATCGGGACCAGATCTAGGTCTAATTGGATATCCAATGTTATGAAGCAGCCTAACAAGCTGATCATGCATAAGTTTTGCATTTTATTCATTCCTTTTTATGCATGATTTGTCAAAAAATTGCATTAAAAACTCATTCTTATCAGTATTTTTGAGAAACTACTTTAAATTGAAAATAAAGAAAAAAATCGCATATTTCAAGTTTTTCAGTGTTTAGTTTTGTTTAGAAGTTTTTAATTCTTAGTGTAATTAGTTTAAAAGTGTTTAATTAGTATTTCATTCGGTTTAGAAGAGTCTTTTTTGTGAAACACATTTTTTTAGAAGTACTATTTTGAAAATCTTGAAAATTAATTAGAGTTTTCTGAAAAAAAAGGTGTAACCTAATTTTTTTTAGTATAAATAGTATATTTTCAGCCATGGAACACGTTTTTTTCTCTTGAAAAAATGCAGGCCTCTTCTCACTCTTCTCTTCTCTTCCCCTCCTTCTTGTTCCCAATCGATTCTCCCTTGTTCTCTTCCTTTCTCCCCTGTTTTTGTCTTGCTTCTAACTTTTTCTGACGTCGGTTCTTCTTACCCCCTCTCGATGGAGGCACGCGCAGCTCAAAGGCAAGACCACTTTCTTCTTCTCAACCCCTCTATCAAAAATGAACCGTGAGATACGTTTCTTCTCCCCCGCCTCTCTATAGATTTGCATATAGATTAGTTCTTGCTGAAATCTTAGATTACATAAAAGCATATGTTGTTGCATCACATTTAGAGTAGAATAAAATTTATTTTCTTTTTTTTCTACAAAAAGTAGCTAACCGGATCTGGTTCATAGTGATTTTTGGGATCTATATCTTCTTTCTGTCACATTTTCTTTTTATTGAAACATGCATAGCATGCATGACGAGTGCAGTCGGTGTGAACGAGTGCCTGCAAGTGACTGGAAGCAGCACTATTACGTCTCCTTGTTGGATGTCCAACAATCAACGTGATTCATACTGATCACGTTGATTCATGATAGATCGTAATATTTTTTTTCTCGTTGCAGCCTGATAAATCACGTTGACTAAAAGTGCATACCATGTTTTGCGTGATCAAAGGTTGATAGGTCACAACGCAACAATGTTTCAGTTTAGTTCCTTTTGTTTAGATAGTTTTTCTTTTTTTTCTTTTTGTTTTCTTTTATCTACATTTTTTTTTACATTCAGTAACAAGGTTATCGTTTATTGATTTCTTTCTTTTTTTATAAACCCAACACTTCACAATGATCAACGCCACTCATGAACATTCTGTTTGTGCATGATTGATGTTGACCATTGTGCAACCCTTCATAGTTAGATGATATATGTGTTGTAGTTAATAACTTTAATTCTGATTAGTTTACTTCAAGCATAGCTGAATCGAGTAATTGACCAAATAGCTTTTAATTTATTAGTTTATCTTGCCTTTATAGTTATAGTTAAATAGTTTTGTGTTCTTATAATTAGCACTCAATAATGCAGTTGTAGATAGTTATTTACATTGGCTGTAGCTTAATTCAATCAAAGTTGCATATTTAGTTTGTCATATTAGTGTTTATATTATTCAGAATTAGGCTAGTTTATCTCATAATCCGTTAGATTCAATTAGGCGGTTAGTTAGATTTTAGATGTATTTCTTTTAAAGTAAAATCATTGAATTGTTTTAGTTAGATTTCAATAAGTAGTGCTTTCACGTTTTCTTTACTTATTAATTAGTTTATGATTTGGTTGTTTCAATTTGTTAATTGCTTTAGTTTGTTTTTGATTTATTTAGTTTGTTAAACTGTTTCATAGTTTGTTATTTAGGTGCTTTCTTGTTAGATAGTGGTTAGTTTGTTATAGTTTATAGAATAGTTTGTTAGAATCTTGATTCTTGTTTTGATTGACTAATCTTGGTTTTAGAATTAGTTTTTCCTTGTTTTTGCTGTGATTTGTGTTTTTTTTTTGTAGGAAAGTGATCAAATGTGTGCCAAGCCCCAAAAGAGCCTTCTGAGGTCCCCAAAAGAGCCTTCTGAGGTCCCCAAAAG
The DNA here is from genome assembly GCF_984573655.1 of Nuphar pumila. Lineage (NCBI taxonomy): Eukaryota > Viridiplantae > Streptophyta > Magnoliopsida > Nymphaeales > Nymphaeaceae > Nuphar > Nuphar pumila. Next base: position 114,555,449 of record NC_143252.1, on the reverse strand, counting down.
GTCACCTCAAAAGGTTGCTTTGAGCTCATTAGGGAGCTCTTAAAAGTAAGTAAGAAGCAGTAGAAGATAAGAGGGACTAGAAGCTCAAAAATTGAAGACCCTGTTTCTCTTTTCTTTTAGATTAGATTTATTTATTTTATTCATTTAAACTTGTAAAAGGCCTGTAATTATTTATTATTTGTTTACGCCCTCCGCAAAGGGCCGTACTCTCAATTGATTAGTTAATTAATTATTTTTATTTTTCAAATCAATAAAGAGTAGATTTCTGTGAAATACAAAGTTTTCTTCCGTTCCGTGAGTTCAACCCGGATTCACCCTAGTGTGATCTGATTTTTATTATTTGGTACCTTGCTTGCATAAACCATTTTTATCAAAAATATCTTTCAAAAATCTATTTCATAAAACTTACACCACAAGCCTAGCATACAAGATTGCAAATACGTTAGGTTTTGTTATAGAACTGATCTAAATCCAACACTTTATTTCTGGATATGGACCCTTCCAATAAGTCTTGAATGTGTTTTTATATTAGCTATACCAAATTGATTAATTGTAATACTTTTATACAATCTTTTAAAAGACAAGTATTACCGTATACATCCAGAGTAAGATTCAGAACTATTGAATGCAATCCAGATTCAGATCTGATAAAACCTGAGAGCCCATGTCCGAACCATTTGTACCTTTTCCAGTGGTCAGTGGCATCTGAAAATAACAATCTAATAACCTTTTTTTGTCAAACTAATACTGATTTTGTAAGTTTTTTTTTTTGAGGGATTTTGGAAGGTAAAAACTTGACTCCTTAACCTCGTCAAAACCAATGTTGTCAATATCGGTATCGGTCCTGAATCGTTTAGTCAACAATTCATCTGTATCGGCCGATATCGATACTCTAAGTGAATTATTCTCTATTGGCCAAAAAATAATAAAAAATGTTATATGTCAATCGGAATGTGACACATGTTAAAACCATTAAAATAATATTTAAAAATTAATTTTTAGTATTTTTTATATTTATTAAAAATAGCCTATTCAAAGGGTGATGCATATCGATTTTCTGCCTATACTATACTTATCTGACGACACAGGCCGATGTGCACCGATACTGACAACATTGGTCAAAACCAATAAGTACTAAGGGGACTTAAATGTTTATCTCTAATCATTGTTTTCTCTTTTCCTTCACTAGGCAAGCTAAATATGGGATATCTCACAATGGGATTTGAACTAGGATGCATAGAACTTATATCAAACCCGAATATGACTCGAGTATATATCCTAATAAAACTGACTGATAATCAAGTTGGATCTTGTCTGAGTTCAAGTCAGACTCGCATGTGAAAATCCTACAACCAAATATGAGTTCGGATCTGGTTAGCTTTAGATAAGAATGAATGGAGAAACATGACTTATGAAAACGATCCTATGTAGTTGAGAATCCAGATCAAGCTTGATGAAGATGATGATGATCAAATTCGATAACAATCAAATAAAGGAAGGCGTGTTATTCATAAAATTAGTGTAAATTTCTGTGAAAAAAAAGTGCAGGTATTGCTAGCTAAGGCCATAAGAGTTGCAAACAACTACTCATGCAACAGATAGCCCCTTTAAACTTGTCTTATGTAGAGCCGATTGGATCAACAAAGACTAGATCCAGCCTTCCTATTAGGGGTGTCAACCAGTTGGGTTTGGTTCGGACCCAGGTGGAACCAGATTTGGATCAGATTTTTGGGTATGTATCTGGTTTGAACCGGGTATAATTGGGTCTACTATAAGTGAAACCATACCTGGATCTGATAAAAAATACATGAACCAGACCCGGGCTATACCTTGTAAAATAATATTTTTTATCAGTTTTACATTGAAAATTCATGGGTCTTAATCAGAACTCGGGTCAGATCTGTGTCTGGTATAAAATTTCACAAACTATACCCGGGTCCATGTATTAATCGGACGTTCGGGTCCAGACCCGGATCTTCTTATTTGTCCTTCTCTTGTTTTCTTATTCTCTTTATATTGTAGTTTGCTTTATGTTTGTTCATAGTTTGCATAACAATGAGCCTGAGACAAAGCTAAGGATATAAATGGTTCTGGTTGGGGTCAAACATCCAACGGAATATGATTTTGGTAGAGGGATATTGACATGAACCTACCGGTTCTTGTCTTGTTTGAGCAGATCAACTTGTGAATTATACATTTTTGAAATTTGTCAAATAAAGAGGTTGATTCTTTTCGATCACCAATTGTATTTGTAAAAAAAAAAGAACACAGAAATCCTGGGAGTGACAAATAAAATGGAGGATGTTGGTTGCATTGCACTGTTCCTGACATTACCTGTGATTTTTTGGGTTGCCCAAAAGGGAAGCAGATCAGGTAGGTCATGCTGAACATGAGCGTTTTTGCTCACGCTGACATCCACGTGGCATTCATCGGATTTGCATTTTAAAAAAACTCAAAACTCAACAAAACCACGTGGCATTCATCCAAAATGCAAACAGACGGCCACGATGTCGGCATGAGCAAAAACGTTCATCTTCAGCATGACCTGATCTGCTTCCTGCCCAAAGTGCCTAAATGGCCATTTAGGTTTCACTCATCCCATGTGTCATCCCCATCTTGATAGCCTGGCCCCTTAAATCTTAAGATGTAAATTATTATTAGTTTTTTGGATTCAGGTATAAGATCCAGTGTGGCCATAGGGTCTGACAAAGAAACCCCAAGAGCCAATAGCCGATAAAATGTTGGGCCAATTAAGACAAATTTATGTAAAATGGAGGTTTCAACGCTGATATTAATATTATATTAATGTTATTTAGTGGTTGGATGTACAAGTTGGTTGGTTATGGAGTGAGTTATTGAAATTAATTGATCTTTAAGATTAATGGTGAAATAAATTCAATCTTTCGTGATTGCTTAATTAATAAGATTATGGCTATGACAAATGATATAGAACAATAAGATGAGCTCTAATTAATGGAGGATTGGGAGGTATTTCATGCTTGGAGAGGGGTTATATATAATAGCAAAATACTGCTGAGCGTGTGGCTTCACAAGGTTGAAGGTTTAACCTGTCATTCTATATATAGTGCACATGCCTCATTGATTCGGTGATCCCATCCAAATCGAGTTTAGGAACCTTGTGGTTCTAGGTCATCGATCCATCATTCCAAGCACTGTTGCTGTGCTGATCCACGCTACTGCACCAACACTGACTCCATTGAACCTGTAATCACATGAAAAGCGCCTAAGATAAGTACCTCTCATTTTTTATAGTCGTTCTTTCTAAAACGTGCACGTGACCAAGCTATATCTATATACAAATTCCTATTTCTGCGCATAATTTTGTATATAAGAGATCTGGTATGCAGTCTTGTGACTACATCTACAGTATATTAGGGTTGGTATATGCCTGTACAAAACAGAACTGTGTACCTGAGGAAGCTATATCTATATACACATTCCTTTTATGCAAGCATAATGTATTCATAAAAAACATGCGTCATATGCAAGCATGTCACATATATATGAATCATACAAATCATATATAATCATGCTAATGAGCATATTTCTTTCATTCAAGTATGTCATGCCATACATGACACTTTGGATGCATGAAAAATCAGCATGACATTATAGGCTATATATGTGAAGTCAGCACTCACATGTATTTGTTTCAAATAGCTTATCCAGAACCATGTTATTACCACATATGCACACATCAACATCTATAGATATGTCTGCAGATTTACCCGTATCAACAAACACACGAAGTATTTGATGATACGTCAGACGAAGCATCGGCGTTGATTGCACGTGATCAAACGGCGACACTTCGTCATTTTTTTTGTGTGCTCATGAGATTTAGTGGTAAAGAACATGCGGCATTACGCCGCGCGTTGGACCAAGTTCAAAGGAAAACCCATTCAAACATACGGGTTTTCCTATGTCTGCATACAGTTTACAAATTATTAGATATGCAAATATCATGTTTGGCACCAAAGATTCAGGTGGAATCAACCCAAATACATATACTGATGTCAAACGGGTTTAGTGGTTTACTGATCCATGTAGACAAAAGCCATGAGTACCACTGCTGCCTGCAACTGTTGCTGTTGCATACCAATCTTGTTGTGCCAAACACCTGCCCATATCCTTCACCGAACGAATCCTTCGATGATGGTGGTGGTGGTGTTTTCACGCTCCTCTTGTTCAATGCCAACAAATCCTTTATTGGTTGCGCAGCCCCTTCAACCTTCTCAAATCGGCGCAACACTAAATTGGTGGTGGAGGCGTCGCCGACATCAAGCATGAAGAAGAACACCACCTGCAACAATAACCTATCAGGACTTGATGGGAATGAACACGAATTAAGGTCCGAGAGCTTCTTGCCGATCAAGCAGATGGAGAGAGAACTTCAGCCAATGCATAACCTTTGCATGCCGTTGGTGTTCGATCACTGTGAGACTATATTCAGCTGTTTCATGTACATGGTAAAGGAAAGGAAAAGAAAAGAAAAGAAGGCATCAACTGTAACATCTACCTCTGCCACGGTTGAAACGGTTACCACCTATCCTCCTCCCTTTGAGTTGTGAAACAAAAAATGAAACGAATGACCCTAAGATTCTTTTGGATTTGGTTGGATCTGTTAGGCTGGATCGTATCAAATTAAACTTGATATGCATCCATTTGGGTCGCTTATCAGATCTGTTAAGCCCGGCTGGACCTTGTTGACATAAGTAGAATTAGATCTAGTCACTTTTGTTGTGTTTGGAATAGGACTGAAGCGAGATAACACTATTGGATCAGATATGTAACCATTAAGACAAATCTGATCAGTGCACCAGTTTGGATTGAGACAAGTAAAATCAGATAGGATCTGGATGGTGGTGATCGAGGACTCAAGGTTAAAAAACCCAAATGGACCAGTTGAATTTGAATGGATCATGACAGGCCAGCTGAATTAGCTTGAATAGGATTGGATTCAGTTGGACTTGTTGGATTGGCTTGGACAAAGTGGATCATTGAAACATAACCATAACGGCATGTGGCCACATATATAATGGATTTGCACTCCGGTTGAATTCTTTGTGATATATGGTTTTGCTGAGCTATCTAATTAAACTTGCATGAAAATCTATTTTTTGCTATGAATCGTTTGGACTTGATGATAAAATTTCAAGTTAGTTTTGGATATGAGCTTGTAAATTCAATGAATTTGGATATAGATTTTTGTTTAGATCCGTTAATGAATATGAACTTGTAAGTTGACATGCTTATTGCTTATTATCATATTTGAAAAGATCAAAGCCGTGAAAAATGAATGAGCTTATTATGTTTGACATATCTAAATGGTGATGGAACATAAAAAGGAAACTTTTATTGGATATGAATCTAATGCATATCTAAATTGAATTTGTATTTGAGGACTTAAACTTTATTCCTAATGCATATTGCTTATAGTTTGTGATGTCTTAATGTACATATATTGCGTAATTTGTAATGTATTAGAAAAGTGAAAGTTAAATTATAATTTGCACATGCATGTGGATATTTATTTGCATATGATGATAAATAATCATAATAAATTAATATCTCTATGATTTGCTTATATGCATGCATAAAAAGATGTTTTTCATATTTTAAAAGCTTTATGCATGGTATGCAATATGGTTGTATTCATATTTTTAGTATGATATTTATAACTATTTGGATATGGATATATCAATCCAAAATGATCCGACAATGGTTAACCTTATGAGAATTTAAGCATGTTTCATGTGATGATGATGTACATGGAAAGTAGCATTCTCTATGATAAAAATTTTAAATATTAAGAGTATTTAATATATTTGACAAATCATGATTTTTTTATAAATACATAAGTTAATAAAAATTCATAGTACTCCACTAGTATGCATATAGATTTTGTGCAAGGTTATTAGCAGATGATGATGTCATATGATATAATCATAGAAAAACCATAAGAAATCTTATGATTAACTAAAAAAATGAGACCTATATGTTGTGATGTACTCTAATGAAATAAGGCAACTTATTCACCATGGTGACACATTTGTTTGCTCTAGAGCAATAGACTACATAGTCGAAGATGTGAAAACTGAAAATAAAAGTTTGCATATGGTATTATACACATTAAGGGTTATAATTAAAATTTTGACATGATGAAAACCCATATGGTTACATGAAATGAGTGCATTAAAGAATCATGATGAAAAAGTCACCATAGTTTGTGAATAACCTCATGATATAAGAATATCATAAAAAAATCTACCAGTGCATATAAAACCTCAAAATTTATATTATATGTGAAAAGAATCATAAATCATATAATGATGAAAAAACCACATGATTATGTGAGAAATATCACGTGTGAAAAAACTCATACTTGAAGATTATATGATGAAAATGTTCATATGATTATGTGATAAATAACCCATAACATGTGAGAAAATATTGTACTTAGATATTGATATTACCCTTAATATTGTGCAAAGTTTATTTGGTACAGGATCATTGTATTTGATCGAACTAAAAGTTTACCAAGATGAGGTCATTTGGCTTAATTAGAATTAGGAAACCCTCATCTATATATAAATGAGAGACCCATGTGGTTTGAGAGATTTGATATAAGCCAATTTTATTTATTTTAGTTTTTTTTTAATTTATAACCCAAAAAAATCACACCCAACACAAAAACTTGATCACTCTAGCTCAGCCTACCATACCTACGATCGTTGGGCTGTCAGCATAAAACTTTGAGGCTAGGAACCCTGCTCTCAGGGCCTATGCTATGGATTGGCTTGCGCAGAGAGGTGACACCTATGAGAATCGAACCTTGACTGCCTGTCTAGCAGCCAAGGCCTCACCTCACTATGCCACCCCCCCCCCCCCCCCCCCCTTGGGGGTAATTTATTTTAATTTTCTGTTTTTTCAACTAATTTCTTAGATTTTTTCACTTTTTCTTAGTTAATTATTGTGATAGCTGTAGTTAGATAGATTTTTCTTTGCACATCTGGTTTCAAACTTGCATCACAACTTAAACCTAATTAGGTGAGGATGAAACACTCTTAGGGAAGATTCAACAAATTTTTTATCAACTACATTATCGAGTATCCTTGGCATAAGGGGTCATTGTAATTCTCAACAAATATTAACCAAATGAACAAAAAGAACCAAATTAATCAAAGAAAGAAACTTGAAAGAAAACAAGCAACTGATTCAAACTGGCCTCCTGTCACCTTCTTGGACAAAAACTTTGGTGGATACACCTGTGATGCCCAACTTTTTATGAACAATGCTACAAAATCAAGTAATGTTTACATAAAGAGCATGGCCATTATTGGAAATAGGGAGAGCATGATGGTGGCCATCCTTTTCATTTTGTAAAACAAGTAATTAAAGTATATGCCATCCCTATCACACATGCAATACATAGCTGTTGGTCATGTGAACGTCCTCATAGAGGTAGGGATGGCACCTGCAATTTGAGTAGCGAAGCCATGTGCAGCCCAAAACAAGATGTCAAATCATCTTTGAGAAAGAGAGGATGGGGACCAACTTGTCTGGTAGGAGCAGCTAGTGCACGTCACCTTGTGTTGCAGGTTTGAATCCCGATGGTATGGTTGAATAACTGGTAAGTGTCTGCCTAACCCCAGCTGAACTTAAAAAAAAAAAGAAATAGAAAAAGAGAGGATGAGGGCTCACCAAGGTATCTAAGTTTATTAGTTAGATGACACTTTCACAGCATGAATTGAAGGGAAGAGTCAGTACAGCTTTGCAGTAGAAGACATGCAGGTGGGGTTGGGAGAGCAAATAATTCAGTACCTCAAATTGACCCCTCATCAATGTCTATCACAATGAGATATAAGTGGGACGCCACTGAATTGGAAAGATGGGGAAGCCACCAAAAGAATAGCCAGAGAGAGAGAGAGAGAGAGAGAGAGAGAGAGAGAGAGAGAGAGAGAGAGAGAGAGAGAGTACAAAATAAAAACTGAAATTTGAGGTGTTAATTAGCATGTAAATTTGACAATTTTTTTTATATTTTAAGAAACCACCCCAAGGATGAGAGACCTAACCCCGCTGGCTTTGCCTACCATACAATCACTATCCTGACAGCCTTCAACTCCGTGGGACCAGCCTCCAGGCATGTAAACCTGACTTATTATCTCTAATATTGGTTTACATAAATCTTATCTTTTGATCAAATTGTTGTCCCTTCCTACCTGAGTAATTAATTCAAATTGATGCATACTGCAGATGGCCACCTTGGCATGCGATAGTTCATAGTTTGAAACCCACGATAGGCATCCCTTGTCACAAGGTCAGTAAATATTAAAACAATATTAAAAAAGTATTTTCACCAATTTTTAAGCATTTTAAAAAAATAAGCCGAGCTGTTTCGTATTGATTTTGATCCGACACGATACGACCCAGCTGATTTTAGGCCGATTCACAATGATACTGACAACATTGGCCGGAACACCTAGGCTCAACAGACTAGCACCATGTAGGAGAGCAGATCCCATAAAATGCTGGGTGAGATTAGCAACGTTTACAACCATAAAACCCACCCCACTCTACTGTAGCTCAGTATCAGTGAGACCCACAGAGGGGTGGGTTTTGTGGTTGTAAACGTTGTGCTAATCTCACATAGCGTTTTACAGGATTCGCTCGCCATGTGAGTGGCTGCCCCTTATTAAAAAGGGCCGAACACATATAAAGTGTTTTGCCCGAGCACTGGATCACACCTAGGGGTGGGGCTTCATCTTAGCCAAATAAATAAATAAATAAATAAATGACAACCCTGGAGACTCACAGTTATAGTATCAAAGATTGGAGCCGTGGACACACTACCTTCAATAGAGATTGGATGGATTATGCCTGCTTTCCCATTTAGGAGGATAAACTACACCTTGTTACTTTGAATAGAAAACCATTCTTTTAAAAAAGTAAATTACAATTTACATCAATAAGCAAACAGCAAATGAAATTGAATTGAATTTTTCTTTTTTGATATTTTAAAAATGTCTAGGAAGGGGAATGTAGAAGAATCATGAATCTAAGAACGGATAGGGAGGAGTCTGTTTTTGGATCCTCTAATCTCAAATCCGAGGATTCCTCTTGCATTGAGATCTAGGGGACTCAAAGACACTGACCATTATGGAAAATTTCATCTGGAATCCAACAGATGAGCTTGATGCCACTGTATCACTAATATTTTTTGTGCATTTTCGCTAGCTGAGGGAAATGAAAACTTACAAAATACAAAATCTACTAAATGGAACATGATAGTGGTTTTTTGGTGTGTTTTTTTTTCAAAATTTTGAGCACAATTGATTTATTAGAAATCGACAATTTGATCATGCATATTGAATGAAAAAACTGTTATTTGGAGCCTCAAAAATTTATAAAAAGTATAGGCTGTTGATTTTTGAAACCTTATAAAAACCTATTCATGCATCCGAATCAAATGTTCAAAAAAGTGTTTCCTATGAAAACAAGCGCATAGATCACATCGGTAGATACAAAAATTCAAAAAAACATAAAAAAATGCATGAAAATCCAATAATATATTTCATTTATTAGGTTTTGTATTTTGTAGCTTTTCATTTCCCCGTTAGCTGATGTGTGTTTCTCTGTTGTCCCAAGTAATAAGATTCCTTCTCTTTGGTCACATCCCTACTACTATTACTAGTATTATTATCTTTTTTGAGGTTGACCTCATTGAATAATAATAATAACTGTGATATAAAAATAAGATACAATTATATTATATTATAGCGAACAATTCCATATGTTGCAGATTGTCAAATCAACCATATCATGTAAAAAGCCATGTCAACGTTTGACGTCTTGGACAATGACTTTGCCCAGCCAAAATGAGACGCAAGTAACATTTGTGTCCCATTTTTTTGTTGAAGGATGGTGTCCCACCACTCAAACACCCCCTAAAAGATGATTAAGTGACTATTCTTTTATGTATAAATTGATTTTTAGGAGGAAAAAAAAGCCTCGCTCTCTCTATATTGAGAGAACTGAACATATATATTAGGCCCCATTTCTTATTCTGCCATTCTGTCCAATAGTTTTGAAGTGTTTTATAATAGATCTGAACGGTTAGATGTGTTTAGTATGCTCCATTTAGTGGGAATCGACTATTGAATCAATAATTTTTTGATAAAAAAACATATTTTTATGAGTCAAGAAAAACTGATACCTTTATAGCCATTGACTTTGGATCACCAGAAAAACCTATATACAAGTCGATACTGGTGATCCAAAAGCCGGATCCCACTAAAGAAAACCTATAGATCACCTATATGGTATTAGATGTGAAAAAATACCAGAAACGTATGATTTTGAAGGGGAACCAGCGCATTATATATATATATGATAACTGAACATATTAGGCTCCCTTTTCTCGTGCCTCATTATGCCCCATAGTTTGAAGAGTTTTACGATAGATCTTAGATGTGTTTAACATGCTCAATTCAGTGGGAATCGACTCATGGATCATATTTTTTCAACGAAAAAAATATATTTTTATGAGCCGAAAAATTTTGGTGCCTTCAAACATTGGATTTTAGATCATCCAAAAAACCTGTATACAAGTCAGATTCGGGTGATCTAAAAGCGGGTTCCCACTAAACAAAACCTATAGATAGCATCTATGGTGTTAGATGTGAGAAAATAATACCAAAAAACTATGATTTTGAAGGGACAGGATGAGAAAGTGGGCATAACTAATGCATTACTCTCTCTCTCTCTCTCTCTCTCTCTCTCTCTATATATATATATATATATATATATATATATATATATATATATATATATATATATATATATATATATATATATGGTGCTATAGAGAGAGAGAGAGAGTAATGGGTCCGTGCTAAACCCATTTGGTGCTAAATTGCCTGCTAAATGGGGTTTTCAGCTTCTCTGGTGATTTTATGCGGTTTCAGACCAATAAATGTGTTGGGCATGGTCGATTTAGTAAGAATCCACACCTGAATCATGTATTTTCAATGAAAAAAATGATGTTTGAAGCCTAAAAAATTCACAAAGATTTTAGACCGTTGATTTTTTGAACTTTATAAAAACCCACTCATGTATTGAATCAAACGCTTCAAGAGCCGATCCCTATAAAATCAAGTACATAGATCACATCTATACGGTCAGAATTTAAAAATAAAATGAAAAAGCCCAAAAAACTATTTAGCACGTGGTTTTCCACTGACCCAATACTCTCTCTCTCTCTATGTATATATATGAAAACTTTAGTTTGTTTATGAACCAAATATATTGAGATTTTCATAGTTTTTTTTTGTAAATCTAACCTTGCATATGCATTGGCTGTGGTCTATTGCTAGGAGTCGACTGTTGGATCATTGCAATTGGATAAAGAAATGTGGCTTTTTATGCTTGCATGTTTATGAAAATTCTAGGTCATCCATTTTCAACCCTTAAAAGATTCTTATAAGTTATAATTGGATGATCCAAGAGGCTGTTTCTATAAAATCAAGGGTCTAGATCACATTTGTGCAGTGAAATTTATAGGTGTAGACGGTTAGGACGTAGCCAATACCAAATCCAACTAATTGAATATTGGTTAATTTAACTCGGATTTAGATGGCAAAAAGATAATAAATAAGCTGAAAAAATACATGTAATCCGACATGTATCAGATTTGATCATGAAATCTTTATACAGACTTCAAATTTGATTACTAAAGTAAGATATCGGATATATCAAATCCATTGACATCTCTCTCTCTAACTTGATTCTTCTAGGTCCACATCAGACCAGGTCCGGTGTTAGTGAGAAGTAGGACCCGGCTCTTTACCTTCCTAAACTATACGCCTGAAACGATATTCTGAAAGGTTAGCTAGAGGGAAGAGTCTCATTTTTAATTGGGTTCAGATATGGACCCAGGTGATAGTGAACCGTGGCCCAAATCAGTTTTGATGTGACAAATAACTGGCCCAGAATCGGTCCAAATAATCCTAGGTTCTCCGAAATCCCATTGAGGGGAAGGGCAACCCCCTTCCAGCTCAGGCGCATCATTTATGATGTTTCGGGTCTAACGAGTCGCATGACTTAGAACCGATCAGTTTCGGACCCTGGTCAGTCCGAGGACACAAACAGTTTTAAGCACAAACACGAGCATGTGGGTCCTTGATCCATTTTAATATGTTTTAAGCAATGTCGTCAGTATCCTAATTGACACTGAATCGTTGGGCCACCGATTCAGTTGTATCCGGCCGATACCGATAATAAAAAAATTATAACATATCATTATTCATAACGGGACACGTGTTAAAACCATTAAAATAGTATTTTTAGTATCTTTTTACAAGTATTAAAAAATAGCCGATTCAGGACTGCAGCGTATCAAATTTCTGCGATACGATGCGTATCGGCCAGATACTGATAACATTGGTTTTAAGTTGCAGACCCGGACCTGACAGCAGAGGGTCCATCACCAGTCACCTGCAAAATGTGATGTCGCACTCAGACGTGGACCCAGACCCACATCAGCCTATTCACAATCGGACCCCATGGGCCCCACCACGGCTGCAAGGATCGTGAGTGCTTCCATGGATCGAGTCGCGTGTAGTCTAGAAAACTTGGGGTGATGGATGAGGGAGTGCCAGAGCCTGCAAACACATCTGATTCTGAGAAGGGTGGTCACGATTATCCTGCACAGTATGTCCTTGACCACGTCCAATACTCTCTCTCTCACTTGTATGTGTGTGCTCTGAGCTTAACAAATCGAGCCGATCCCAGGCCAACTTGGTCTGTTGCGCTCAAGATGAGCTTATCGAACTGAACCGAGCTCGGCCCAAACTCGAGATGAGCTGAGCTTGAACACCAATGGTTCAGGTTTGGGTTGAGCTCAAACCGAGCCTGAGCACCATTTTACTTGGGTGAGCCGAGCTTGAACATGCCAAGCTCAACTCAAGTTCGGCTTATGAGTATCCCTAGTCACAATTTTTTTTATTACACAAATTTTCAACAAAGTTTATATATTGTTTCATCAAATTTTATCCATCATAAACAATCACTGGGTTATCCTTGGGTTAACACTAACGATATGTTTGGAAGCTTTTTTCAAAAGTGAAAGCAAATCACAAGAGATTTGAAATCTCAAGCAATTCAAATTTCATGTTTGTCTAATGCAAGGAAAGAAATCTCATGTGCATGAGAATCCAAATTTTCTGTTTGGTTGTTTGACATGAGATTCAAATATCACCATACTCTAGCCTTTGAGTTCCATGACAAACAGGAAAAAAATAAATATTTGTGTACTGTAGATTAAAGAATAGTTTGAAATGAATTTGCATTAACAAAGGATTTCTATCAACAAATCTATACTTGATCATGCATACATTTTATATATTTATTCATCTTATTCTATGCATGATCTAGTGTAAAATCGCATTAAAAACCCATCTTTATCGTTGTTTTTGAGAAATTGCTTTGAAACCCAATTTTAAAAAAAAAATCATATTTTTCGATTCGGCCCTGTGTTTTTTGGTATTTTTATTAGATAAAATTTTTCTAATTCATAATTTAGTTAGATTAGGACTTACTTTATTACTTTGAATTAGTTTTAGAAAATACCCCTTTGAAAAACACATTTTTAAGAGGGGACCTATTTTGGAAATTGAAAATACTTTAAACTCTTTTTGAAAACTTTGTTTTTAACCTAATTAGGCTTATAAATAGTAGTTTTGAGGGCTGAAAAATATTTTTTCCAACAACCCTCTTTCCTCCCTTGCCTCCATCTTCCCTTCTCCCTTATTCTTCTTCATTCTTGGCCAATTTCTTTTCTCGTTCTTCTTCCTCTTCTTATTCTTTATTTCATCGATCCTCTAAACCCTGTCATCATCGACTCTTCTTACCTTCTTTGTCGGGGAGGCATCTATGCAGTTGGGATCAACCACTTTCTCCTCTTAACCAGTCCGTCGGAGGTGATCCGCAAGGTGAACTTCTTCTCCCGCTTCTTCGTAATATTTAGGATTGATGCATCGTAGTTTATTTTTATTTTCAACATTGCATATAGGATATTCATGTAGTTTAAAGCTAGCATAGTATTGATTTTGAAGTCAGCCATGTTGTGTGTTTCGTGTTTTTTTTAGTTAATGGGTAGCATCTTTTGTTAATTTTATGCAGCCACGTTTTTAGTTTAGTTTTATATTTTTTTAATAGTAAGTTTTTTTTTGCAAACTGCATGTTAATTTTCTTACTCAGTTGATTTTTTTATTTCAGCGTCCTTTCTATATTTGCGAACATCAGTTCTTTTTCTTAGTCTTTAGATTCAACATTGTTTTTTGTTAAATAGGTTCAACGTCTTTTCTTTTTATTATTTAGGTCAATGTCTTTTGTTAATGGTTTTCATTCAACACATCACTGTTTATTAATGGTTTTCATTCAGCCACGTTTCTTAATTGTTAATTGTTAATTTAAATTGTCGTCATCTTGCGTGATTCATAGCTGCCGAGTTTGTGCTTTCATCCTTAGTTACATAAGTTATTAGACTAAATAGATTAAATAGTAGTAAATTCATAACAGTCCGTTAGGTATGTGATGTTGAGTTTCATTAATTAATTAGAATAGGTTTAGTCAAATTCCATGCTTTTAATTAGTCATTGTCATTATTAGTTAAATTGGATTCATGAATTATTGATTAGTTAATGTCTTATGGTTTAAATTTAGTTAAATTGTAAGCTTGCCCTTTGTTCTTGTTAACTAGTTATTTCTTAATAGTTAGTGAATTAATTCTTGAATTTCGGTTAGAAGAGTTTCTTTCAGTCTTAGTTACATTAATTCTTAGTTTGTTAAGTAATTAACTTCTTGATAGTAGTGGTTTGTTTTGTTATTTTGTCCTTTAGTGTTTAGATTGTTTAGTTTGTTCAAGTTTGTTATATGTCGAGTTAGTTTCTTGACATATAGTGATTAGATTATTAGCATCTAGAAGTATTTCTTTTCGTGGTTCTACTCGTTTTGTGTTTTTGTTTCACATGAAAGCGTTTGACCTGTGGTAGAGCCCTTTTTGTGCCCTCAAAGTACCCTCTAAGGTCCCCTTAAGCCATCGGAAGTGCCATCAGGGAGCCCTTTAGTAAACCACACAAAAATGTTCAGCCTAAGTAGCTAAAGGGTACATAGAGGGACGGATAAAGGAAAGTAAATCAATCAAGAAGGGACAAGAAGACTCGAAGTACTGAAGCCTTTTCTTTTCTTTTTAGATTAAGGTTTTATTTTTTATATTTATTCATTTAATTGGGTCTGTAATAAGCCATTTATTTATTTTGTTTAAGCCCTTTGCGTAGGGCCGTACTCTCTTAGTTAGTTAATTATTGAATTAATTCTTTTTATTTTGGCAATAAACAGTAGTTTAGCTTGTGTGTTTGAATACAAGTATTTCTCGTTCTCAGAGTTTGACCCGGACTCCACCACTCGTGCGAGCCAGTTTTTATATTTTTGGTGTCTGACTTTCACTTGGTTTTCATTAAAAATATTGCTTTAAAAAGTATTTTCATAAAACTCACACCAAATTTTGGCACCGTTGCTTGGAAACAACGAGTAATATAAGTATTCACTTTATTGCCATTGTTTGTTCACGTTATTTAGGTTGCTAGTTTACTTTTTGTTCTTTAATTAGCTAGGACTGTTTAGTTTACTTTCCCTGTTAATTACTTAGGATTGCTTAGTTTGCTTTCTGCATTTAGGTTTAGAACCATGTGTTTGCATATCGTAGAGACCATCTTACTCTTCCTGCACAACCCACCTACTAGGATACCCTTAGAGGTGACTGCACACGATTAGTATCGTGCTCATAGATTTTTTTTTCTGCAAAATCCCTACTGGATGCAAGTGTGTGGTGTTTGTTTGTTTCCTGCTTTCTAGTTATTTTTTTCTTTACCTGCTTTGTGGTTTGACCGCTTTGCATGTTAGGTAGGTAGAAAACCTGTCACTTAGGATGGTTGCTGCACCGGTCTACCCTGAGGTGTATGCAAGGGCGATGCTCGCTTGACCCCGAGCTTGTAGAGATAGTCGAGGACCCGGGTCCCTTATTAGGAAAGCTCATTGATCTGACCCCATAGCCCAAGATCAGTCATTGACCCGTCCTCTTAGGGAGTACTTCACTCCCAATGCTTACACTCTGGCCTCTTGTATCGCGAGATCCGTTGTAGGAGTGCCACAATTTGAAATTAAGGCTAACATAATCCATATGCTTTCATCTTTCTATAGCCTGAACAATGAAGACCTATATTGTCATCTCGATGAGTTTCTCGAGATCTGCTCTACAATGCAGATTAATAATTTTGGAGATGACACATTGGGGTTGACGTTGTTCTCGTTCTTTCTCAAGGATAAAGCTATGCACTGGCTGAAGGCCCTCGATACTGTTCAGTTTATCACTTGGGAACACATGCAACGTGAGTTCCTCAAAAAGTATTTCTCAATTGGTAAGACAAACCAGTTTCGTAAAACCATTACTAATTTCTCTTAGATTGAGGGAGAACAGTTCCATAAGACCTGGGAGAGGATGAAAGATCTTCTTCGAAAGTGTCTTCACCACCAGGTGCCCTGTTGGCAACTGGTGCAGTATTTTTACGATGGCCTGACCGAGAAGGATATGCAAATGGTTGATTCTTTGTGTGCGGGCAGGTTCATACTCAAGAGGGAGGATGAGGCGTGGGCCCTATTCGATACGTTGAGCAAAAATGCTATGCACCATGCCATGTCCTTGTGGCTTGATAGGACCACACCTGTTTCTAGTGGTCCTACAAAGGGAGAGATTTACGAAGTTGGGCCCGATCATGATTTGCAAATCAAAGTAGACTTGTTGACTAGGAAAGCAGATCAATTACTGGCTAACCCAGCTTCGATAAATTCAGTAGGAAAGTGTGTGAGTTATGCATTAGCCCTACACACATTGTTTCTGAGTGTCTGACAGTACCACTCTATCCTGAATTCATTCAAGAGCAAGTGAATGCTTCCCAAGGTTTTGCCCGACCGGTGCATGGTCCTTATGTACCCACCTATAACCCGAGATGACAAAATCATCTCAACTTTGGGTGAAAAAATCTACAAGAGTCACCCTACATGCCTACCCAGACACAGAACAGACAGGGTAACCTCCCACAAGGTTACTCGCATCTCACATTTCCACAGGCCCACCCCTTGCTTAGCTTGCCTTCTCCTCAAGAGCCCACATCGAGCCCATCTTTTCATGAGAAGTTGTTAGAGACCTTTTCTGACATTAAGGCCAACCTCTGTTAACACACGCAGTCGATAGCGAAGCTAGAGACTCAGGTGAGACAGTTGGCTGAGGCCTTGAGCAGGCGTAGCGAGAAAAGCCTCCCGAGTCAGTCTGTCGTCAACCCGAAGGGTAAGAAATCTATTTCTTATGGCCTGAACTTCACAAAGTCCCACAAAGAGCAGGCCAATTTTGTTGTGACCCTTCAGAGTGGGAAGGCATTTCACCCTACTCAGGAGTCGACTAGCGAGCCCACTGCCACACCTATTGCCCAATCGATCTTTTTCACTAGGCCCGAGGAAAGCGGGCAGGGCTCACGGTTTGTGTTGTCTCCTTCGTATATCCTTAGAGCCCCTATTCCTCAGGCCTTAACCAAACTGATTGATTTTGGAAAGCAGGGGGCACGCATGTACGAGATGCTTGACATGTTTAAGCAGGTCCACATAAACATCTCCTGCTCGATGCCATCCAATAGGTGCCTGCCTATGCAAAGTTTCTCAAAGAACTTTGCACACAAAAGAGAAAATTGAGGTCATTGCCCAAGACGATCTTCTTGACTGAGCAGGTGAACTCCATGTTTCAACACTAAGCCCCACCCAAGCTCAAAGATCCTGGGGCACCGATTATCTCGTGTGTTATAGGAAACATGACTATTGAGCGTGCATTGCTCGATCTTAGAGCAAGTGTAAATATTTTGTCGGGTTCCCTATATGACACTTTCGGGATTGAGGATTTGAAGCCCACAACTACTGTTTTGCAGTTGGCTGACAAGTCTACTAAGAGTCCTTGAGGAATCTTGGAGGATGTGTTAGCCAAGGTCGAGGACTTTTACTTCGCTGTCGATTTTCTTGTTCTGGACATGGAGGGCATTGATATCGCTAGCCAGATCCCCATAATTTTTGGCAGACCATTCTTGGATACTGTCCATGCTCGTATCGATTGTCATACTGGAGAGATGGAGCTTTCTTTTGGCAACAAGTGTGTGTGTGCTTGCATATCTTTGATATTGCCAAGAGAGCGATAAGACATGACAATTGTTTTCAGGTGACAAACGTCATAGAGAAGCAATCTGGTCCACAGTTGGAGGTGTGTCCTACTAGTCATTTGGTTTATGACTCACCATCATTTGAGACTAGTCTCCATGTGGAGATGAAGCTCCTTCATCCCAAGTTCTAGAGTCATCGTAGGATCCTTAGGGATAGAGTTGGAGGAAACACTATTTTTCTTAGAACCCCTGATTAAGCATGACTTCATATCCATTAATTTCATGGACGATGAGGCAACCCATATTTATGATATACTATTAGTAGCTTTAGTAGTTTTTATGTAGTTTTCTTCTTTCATGAGTGCAAATGATAGATTGTGTATGCATTTTATTTTGTGGTGCAATTTTTATGAGTTGCAAACTGTTAGACAGGTGAAATCTCTGTAGAGCCATTCATATGCCACATCGGGTATGGTTCCATAGTGTGGATCATGTGACTTCTACCTCGCTTCTTCCTTTTTTTTTTGTTCTCATATGCATTCACTCAGTTTGATACAAGCATGGGAGAGAGCCACTGAGGACAATGTCATTCAATCATGGGGAGGGGTGTAGTTTGCACACCCAAACTTTTTTTGTCTTTGTACTTGCACTTTTGATGTCAACTCATAAAAATTGGGCTTTTAAGGAATGAGTTTGACCTGATATGAATGCTTTACATAATCTAATATTTTTAGAGGATTTTTAAGCCCCACGATTTTTTTTTCTGACACGGATCTAGAAAATCATAATTATTTGTGGATTTCAAAGAAATGATTATAAATGCATGTTAGAGTTTATTTTGAATCATAAGTACGAATATGCACAGTTTTATTTTTAAAAACTAAGCAAATGAACAACATTGCATTCATGAGCTCAAAAAGTAAAAAAAGCATATGTTTAGTTGTTTTGATCTCTTTGTACTCTCCAGTAGATGTGCTCAGACACAAGTTGAAGTGTTTGATTCTCATGTCAAAAAGGATAACAAAGGAAATCATTTCTTTGTCTAGTTGATATATGTGGCCTATTTGGTTCGAGTAAGTAGAGCCTGAGGGTTGTTTACACCTGGTGCCCTAAAGTCATCTGGCTCGGGAGCCACTGGCCTAAAAGCTCGTTACATGAACTTTATAGAGAAACTAATAGATGTTGACATTGCACATGACAAAAAGTAAACTATACATAAACTATAAAAATTGAAGGTCTAGTGAATTGAGTAATTAAGTCAGAGGGATACTTTGTATCTGGTGCCCTAAGATCGTCTGACCTAGGAGTCACTGACCTAGGAGTCACTGACCTAAAGCTCATTACACGGGTCACAAAACTGAAAATTTGAAATAATGCTCAACAAAAGAAAGAAAAAAAAGGGTGTGAAAAATTAAAAATCAAGAAAAAGAAAAAAAAAGAGAAAAGAAAAAGAAAAGAGCGTAAAAGAAGAAAAAGTTCGCTGCTTAGAAGCAAATATTGAGAAAACCTGTGCAAAAAATATATGAGTGAGGATAAGTAAATAATGACATGTACATATTTGATTTTCTGAGAATAAAACATAGATGATTATGCTATTTAGAACAGTAAAAGAAAAAGTTTTTTCTATGGTGGTCTGTAAAAGACTCTAATCATGTTTTGAAAGTATAATGACACAAAATATTTGTAAAAACAAACTTCTTGATTGCCTAATAATTTTTGAAGTTGGTTATTGTTATGCATACATGACAAAGATGTTTGTAGGTAGCATTGCTGCAAACCCTCACGAGGCCTTACTCGTCTACTAGGGTAACCCAGGGGTTGAAAGGCTTGTTGCATATGCTAAATGCAACCATGATTCCTACGAAAGTGAGTTAGGTTTGTTTTGAGTAATTTAGTATATTTTACTTTTTGCTTCAGTTTGCTCAAGGACTAGCAAACGATAAGCATGGGGGTATTTGTTCATACACATATTTTACATGTTTATTTATCTTATTCTATGCATAATTCAGTGTAAAATCGCATTAAAAACCCATGTTTATCATTGTTTTCGAGAAATTACTTCGAAACCCAATTTTCAGAAAAAAAAAACATATTTTTCGATTCGGCCCTGTATTTTTTTGGTATTTTTATTAGATAGAATTTTTCTAATTCATAATTTAGTTAGATTAGAACTTACTTTATTACTTTAAATTAGTTTTAGAAAATACCCCTTTGAAAAACATGTTTTTAAGAGGGGACCTGTTTTGAAAATTTAAAAATATTTTGGACTCCTTTTGAAAACTTTATTTTTAACCTAATTAGGGTTATAAATAGTAGTTTTGAGGGCTGGAAAAATAATTTTTTTAGCAACCCTCTTGCCTCCATCTTCCCTTCTCCCTTCTTCTTCTTCATTCTTGGCCAATTTTTTTTCTCCTATTTCTCCTCCTTCCTCTTCTTATTCTTTATTTCATCGATCCTCTAAACCTCGTCTTCATCGACTTTTCTTCCCTTCTTCATTGAGCAGGCATGTATGCAGCTGGGATCAACCACTTTCTCCTCTCAACCAGTCTGTCAGAAGTGATCCGTAAGGTGAACTTCTTCTCCCCCTTCTCCGTAATATTTAGGATTGATGCATCGTAGTTTATTTTGATTTTCAACATTGCATATAGGATATTTGTGTAGTTTAAAGCTAGCATAGTATTGATTTTGAAGTCAGCCATGTAGTGTGTTTCATGTTTTTTTTAGTTAATGGGTAGCGTCTTTTGTTAATTTTATGCAGCCACATTTTTAGTTTAGTTTTATATTTTTTAACAGTAAGTTTTTTTTTTTTGCAAACTACATGTTAATTTTCTTACTCAGTTGATTTTTTTATTTCAGCATTGTTTCTATATTTGCGAACATCGGTTCTTTTTCTTAGTCTTTAGATTCAATGTTGTTTTTTGTTAAATAGGTTCAACATCTTTTCTTTTTATTATTTAGGTCAATGTCTTTTGTTAATGGTTTTCATTCAACACATCACCGTTTATTAATGGTTTTCATTCAGCCATGTTTCTTAATTGTTAATTCAAATTGTCGTCATCTTATGTGATTCATAGCTGCCGAGTTTGTGCTTTCATCCTTAGTTACATAAGTTATTAGACTAAATAAATTAAATAGTAGTAAATTCATAACAATCCATTAGGTATGTGCTGCTGAGTTTCATTAATTAATTAGAATAGATTTAATCAAATTCCATGCTTTTAATTAGTAATTGTCATTATTAGTTAAATTGAAATTATGAATTATTGATTAGTTAATGTCTTATGGTTTTAATTTAGTTAAATAGTCAGCTTGCTCTTCCTTCCTATTAACTAGTTATTTCTTAATAGTTAGTGAATTAATTCTTGAATTTTGGCTAGTCTAGTTTCTTTCAGTCTTAGTTACATTAATTCTTAGTTTGTTAAGTAATTAACTTCTTGATAGTAGTAGTTTGTTTTGTTATTTTGTCCTTTAATGTTCAGATTGTTTAGTTTGTTCAAGTTTGTTACATGTCGAGTTAGTTTCTTGACCTATAGTGATTAGATTATTAGCGTCTAGTAGTATTTCTTTTCGTGGTTCTGATTATTTTGTGTTTTTGTTTCGCAGGAGAGCGTTGGACATGCGGTAAAGCTCTTTTTGTGCCCTCAAAGTACCCTCTAAGGTCTTCTCAAGCCCTCAGAAGTGCCATTAGAGAGCTCTCAGAGAGCCCTTTAGTAAACCATAGAAAAGTGTCAACCTAAGTACCTAAAGGGTGCATAGAGGGAAGGATAAAAGGAAGTAAATTAATCAAGAAAGGACAAGAAGTCTCGAAGCACTGAAGCATTTTTTTTTCTTTTTAGATTAGGGTTTTATTTCTGATATTTATTCATTAAATTGGGTTTGTAATAAGCCATTTATTTATTTTGTTTAAGCCCTCTGCGTAGGGTCGTACTCCCTTAGTTAATTAATTATTTAATTAATTCTTTTTATTTTGGTAATAAAAAGTAGTTTAGCTTGTGTGTTTGGATACAAGTATTTTTCATTCCCTGAGTTTGACCCAGACTCCACCACTCGTGCGAGCCGGTTTTTATATTTTTGTTGTTTAGCTTTCACTTGATTTTTCATTAAAAATATTGTTTTAAAAAGTGTTTTCATAAAATTCACACCAATACCTTAACTAGAAACCTTCCACCAAAATTCATCATAGTTTCTCCTCCTCTAATCAAATCCCTAACAAGCGCCAATAGAAGTTCTAACCTATCTCTCACCAAAACATCAAATTACAGTTGAAAAACAAAAAAAGATGCAAAGTTACGAGATCTAACAAATTCGCATAGAGAAACCTCTAAGGAGACTAAAACTAAGTCGTTGTTGTAGATTTGATGGTAACCCTATGAAGAAGGAGTGGAGCATAGAGCGAAGAGGGAGAGAGTGAGCTGGGCAAGGGGTTATTGCCTTTTAGGAGAGCGAGAGGAGGGAGAAGACATGGGAAAGGAGAAAGGGGCATTGCTGGAGTGGAGTCTGGCTTCATCGCTAGAGGGAGCGAGATTGGTGTCGTCCTTGTTAGAAGAAGGGGAGAAGGTGAGAAGATAGATGTTGGGGCTTTGAGAGCCTCAACGTTCATCTTTGAAAAGACAATTGTGTGATTTTGAATCGTATGATTCAAAATCATTGGTTTCTCACAACCCAAAACTTTTTTTGTTTGGTTGTGATGAGAAACCAAATCAAATGAGATTTGAATTCTCATTTGTATGAGAATTTGAATCTCATGTGATGGAAACAAACATACCCTAAGGGTACGTTTGGTTGTTTTTATAAATGGTGTAAATCTCATAAGAATCACTCTCATGTGATTTACTTTCTCATGAGATTTCACTTCTCATATTTAGTTGGTTTGAGAAAAGGAATCTCATTTGTATGAGATTCATTTTTTTGTTTGCTAAGTTTGACACAAATTCATTTTCTCATGTTATACATAATTGGATCGGGGTCAGATATAGATCATGTATTGGATCAATGTTTTTTAGATTTAATGACCATGAATTGAATCTAATGGATCATGAATTGGACCAATGGATTTTTTGAATTTAGTGGATCATGGTTCATGGATTGTATCAATGGATTTTTTTGGACTTAATGGACTTGTACATGGAGTTTTATCGGATCATTGTTTGAGTTTATCATATTTGGATCTAAAGCTAGAGCTTGGATAAAATAAAATGGTTTTAAACAAATTATAAATATTTATACATGGATTTTTAATGCATCATGGATTGGATTTATCATAGTTGGATCCCGTGTTTCAATTTGGATCCAATAACATGATTTTAAACAAATTGTAAGTTTAATAAAAGAAAGCATATTTTAACAAAAAGAATGCAATTTTTTTGAAAACTTTCATTCTATTAACAAAAAAAAGATTGCTGCCCCTCCCACTTTTTTGAGAAAAAAGGCATACATTCTCATTTTTATTGATATTTTTACATGTACATACATTGCTTACGATGCGGTGATTGAGAACACTGAACTCTACTGACGAGTTGTCATTAGAAGTCCCTATTAGAACCATTAATCATGAGCATGTTAAACTGACACCTCTAAAAGCATGACACAACCCCGATCTTTACTTTCTTTAACATTTTTCATTCTCTCAACTCTTGCATGATTCTGACTTGTAATAACTTCATGCTTGGAGCTACACCCTCAAAAATAATCTTCGTTTTTGTGGAACCACAACCTCCATGAGATCAAAACCCAAGAAAAACTCATAGTCCCCTTTACCAGCCCTCTTTAATGTCGATGTGAGAGGAACACATCTCACATATTGCATAAGCTATCACACAAAACCTTGTTAAAGAAAAACACTTACAGCTTCCTGAATCATATGCACCTAGCGAATAGGTGCTTATTGAATTCCACATCACTGAAACCTGATCATTTGAAGGGTGTTATCCGTTCTTGCCCTGCCTTAGAGAATGAGCCAACCAAACAAACTCACCCTTGGAGGTTGGTTAGCCCCCCCCCCCCCCCCCCCCCCAAGGCATTGATCAGGCAGTCACAGAAAGGGTGTTTGCACTTGGTGACATGAGGCCAAACTATACTATCCAGTTTGCTTGAGATCCCACATTATGTTCTTATTGTTCATAATCTTCACACCTGCCAATAATCCCAGTAAGTCCCTAAACTGTTGTGTGGTAACTAGACTATATCGTTGGGCTACCTTGATTTGCCATTGGCCTTCGACCGACCAATAGTCCATGACCTTCTCTCCCATGCCTCTATTGATATGAAAAATATTAAGATATCTAAAATTAGCTGAGTGAGAGGAGCCCAAACATCCATCTAAAAAGATATTTTTTCTCCACGACTACAACTCCTCTCACTTGGTTGAAGCATAAAATGAAAAAAAAAACAAAAAAATCCAATGACATGCATGAAGCTCATTGGAATCTGATGAAATATAGAATACGAGAAGAGAGCCAGATATAACGTGGTTCAGTCCTAGGCCTACAACCACGGACTGAAACGTGTGCACATGTTATTGATGTCTTTGCAACAAGGTACAAGAGGGTTTATATAGCCCTGAAGAGGTCGATGGACCAGAACGATAAGGATGCAATGATCCTTATAGTTAGGTGCTACATATAAGAGCAAGACATGAAGAGGAGTCTTTGAGAAAGGAGAAACTCATCTTGACTGGGTTCCTGAAGAGATCACGATATCATGGGAGTCCCACCGTGATCGGGAGACTGTAATTTTAACATAATCCCTTCTTTTTCCTTCCCCTTCCTTTGTTTTACACACACACAGATCATCGCCTACCCCTGCCTCCCCTCCTCTGACGCCGTCTCCTTTGTCCATTTCTCCCCTGCTCCTCCCCACAATGTCGTCCTCACCTCCTCCTCCTCACTCACCGGCTTCTCCTCCACCACCCTCCTCCCCCGCTCCATCTTTGGCATCACCTTCTACCTTGACAGAAAGACCATCGCCCTCCTCTGCCTCTTTGGCCGCCCTTCGACACTGCCTCCCGCTTTACCCTCCTCTGCTTCTTCGGTCACTCTCCTTTCCCCTCTGGCCTTTTTCTTCATATAGGAGAGAGAAGAAGATGAGGGAGATGAACATTGTGGGGAACCCCAACGTTCACCTGAATTT
Source organism: Nuphar pumila (assembly GCF_984573655.1). Classification (NCBI taxonomy): domain Eukaryota; kingdom Viridiplantae; phylum Streptophyta; class Magnoliopsida; order Nymphaeales; family Nymphaeaceae; genus Nuphar; species Nuphar pumila. The sequence continues at coordinate 114,530,043 of NC_143252.1, read as the reverse complement.
TACGGGTGTGATTTTGAATCTTGCAAATCTCATGTTTGACGTGAATGAGAATCATTCTCATTTGAATGAGAGAGTGATTTCCGTGTGATTGAAACAAACTTCCTCCAACTCATGTTTTGAAGTTACCATTCTATCCCTTAAAATTACTTCTGACCTGACCCATCCCTAACTATCACATCCAGGGTGTCAATGGGTTGAGTTTGACCCAGACTAGATTCGTACAAAACTCTATAGGGTCAGGGTTTGGTGATAAATAAGAACGTCAGATTAGTATCAGGGTCAGACTCGAAGGGTTCTATTAATATATGGATTTATGTATGGTTTGTGAAATTCCATACTAGACTCTTGCTCGACCCGGGTTTCAACTAAGATATGTAATTTTTCAGTGTAAATATTTTTTTTATTTTAGGGTCCTCGTATGATTTGTCTTATGATGTGTTCAATTGAACCCAAGTTCAGACCCAATACCATCATCTCAAATCAGGTCTGGATTTGATTTCACCCGAGTCTGAACAAAACCAGACCTGTTGATACCACAACAAGCAACTTTTTAGTTTTTACTTAGAGAAACTGCCATAGAAACATAGATTTAGTCACGTTGGCTCTACTTGCCATACTTACGGTCATTGTCTTGGCAGCATAAAACTCAAAAGGCTTACCCATAACCCCATAGAGCTGCTAAGCTTAGGCTTGGGCAGAAAGCCTATGAGATTTGAATCTAAACCACCTACCTAGCAACCTATGGCCCATCCCACTATGTCAAACCACTTGGGTGTACTACACCTAGCAACTTGTTGGCAAATTTTTAGAAAAACTTTTATATAATGAAGATTAAATTCTAGCAAACCAATAGAGCCATCATCAATCCGACTCCTTGATAGCACAACTAGGTTTAGGTTTGACAACTTAGAAAAATCATACACATTCAAGTAAGGATTTTCATAAGGGTGTAGCTGGGTCAAGTATATCCGCTCGACCCAATGCTGGAACCGATTATACTTGAACCAACTCGACCCAACGATGGAACAAATTATACATAAATCAACTCGACCCAATTTTAGTACTCATGGATTCATATTAGGAATGCAAATGGGTCGGATCTATGATGGGAGATTTGCAATTTTTAGCTATTTTGAATACAGTTTTGATCCAAATCTTCACGTATTTAATTGTTTTGGATCCAAACCATTTGCATCTCTAGGTCAGATTAGGTCCAAAATATAGACCTGTATTGAAAACAGGTCAACTCTTGGGTATTGAAAATGAAGACCCGAACCCGTTTGGACCCAACTTGAATTTTATAGCCGAACCAAATAGTTTTGCATAATGTAAAACTAAATCAACTTGATTATCTATCCGAACCCATTTTATTCTTGAACTGACTTGATCCTAGGGGCAGAGCCACGTTAATAGACGGGTGGGCACATGTCTACCTTGACCTGCTGAAATCCCTTAAGAGGGATATAGGTCAGGGTGGGAGCCGCGTATAACATGGGTAGTGCCCACCTTGACCAGGTTAGGACGGTTAGGGTGGGCATTAAGCCCAACCCAAAAGGGCTTCCCCAATTTTTCCCTAGCCTCTCTCTCTCCCCCCAACCCCACTGTGCAGCTACGCAGGCCCTCACCCACCAACCCTCTCTGTGACTCCATAGCACAGGCCCATAGGGTCCCCACCTGCTCTTGCCCTCCCTCACCCTTCGACCCTTCCTGTGACGATGCAACCCTACACTGCAATGCAGACCCGCAAGCCCCCCCCCCACAACCCCTCTCTCCCTCCAACATTCCTGCGCCCTTTGTCACTCCTCACAACATCACAACCACAACAGACCCATCGCCACTTCCCAATCACCCCCACTCCCTCGCTTGCCCTTTGACCCTTTCTGGTACCCCACAAGCCACTCACTCTCTTTCACCCTTAGCCCCTACCCACAAACCCATAGCAGCAAAGTCACAGGCCCACAAGGATCGTGTGGCCTGACCCTTTCTCTCTCTCTGGATTCCCTCCTGTGATCCCACCTCTCTCTTTCTCTTTCTCTACTTTCTATGTGTCCCCTCCCCCAAACGGCCTGACCCCACAACCATAGGACACAAGACATGCCCATCAGCCATCATCCAGGGACATCGTGGCAACCGCCAGACATCCGCTATAGTGCACACGGGATGAGGTCCTCCTCCCCCTCCCCCCCCCCCCCCCCTCTCATTTCTGGTTGCTTTGATTAATATATTTTAATTAGTATTTTTATTATATTTTTTAATTAGAATATGAAATTATGATTGTTGTTTGTTAGGATTAGAATTTAGGTTTCAATTTGCTTTTTCTTAAATAGTTGTATTTCAAAAAATTAAGGGTTTTGTTGTTTTTTATTTCAATTAACTTATGTATGAAAACTATGAATGATGTTTGTTAGGATTGTGGTTTTTATTTAGTTTTTTTTTAAATATGATAAATATTTAAGTAGGTATTAAAGTTTTTTTTTGTATTTTTTCTTAACAGCATTTAGATTTTTGTTTTGTTTTTAAATAAGATGAATATTTAATTTAGGTATTTTTAGTTAACATTATGTATGATCCACATGCTTGATTTTAGTTAGAAATTTGAGGGTTTTGTTATTTTTTGTTTCAATTAGCTTATGTATGAAAACTATGAATAATGTATATTAAGATTGAATTATTTATTTATTTATTTTTAAATAGCATGACTATTTAATTAGTTTTTAGAGTTTTTTATGTTTTCTGTAATGAATAATGCATATATAGTTTTTTATAAGATTTTCAAAATCAATGGCTTACAATTTTTATAAAATTTTGAGGCTCTAAATACCATTATTTTCATCCAAAATGCATGATCCAAGTGTCGATTTTTAGTAAATTAATCATGTCGAACACATCTATGGGGTCAAAGTTTTGAGAAAAAAAAAACTGAAAATTCATTAACATGTTTCACTCAACACAGTGCACATTTTGTAAATTTTCGTTTACCAAATATATATAGTTTTGAAGATAGGTTGGACGATCACACGCGATCAAACGGCAATACTGCATCTTTTTTTTTGTTGCACCCTCCATAGCTTTAGTTGCTGTCTTGACCGCCACTAAATCTCCAAGTGAAAAAACACATACTTAGCGGTGGTTAAAAAACCACCACTAAATTTTTTTTTTTTGAGATAAAATGAGTGCACAACATTACGCTGCGTGTACCAAGATGTTCAAAGGAAAACCCGTCTAAAGATATGGGTTTTCCTCTCTCTCTCTCTCTCTCTCTCTCTCTCTCTCTCTATATATATATATATATATATATATATATATATATATATATATATATATATATATATATATATATATATGAGAGATGTAATGTGTTTAGCATGATTGATTTACTAGAAATTGAGTCAGATATGATGCAATTTGGATGAAAAAAATGGTATTTAAAGCCTAAAAAAAAATTTATAAAAATTGTAAACCGTTGCGTTTTGAAACTTATAAAAACTTATCCATGCATCGGAATCAAATGATTCAAGTGTCAATTATATTAAGCATTTTTTTTAATGTCTTGACCTTTTGGCTGTTCAAGTATAATTTCTCTTCTCACCAGTGATAAAATTTTGTATGTTTAAACAAAATTTAAAGGCATCTAAAAATCGGTCCTTCAATATGCATGGCAGTGGACTTGGGAAAGCGGAGATATATCCATTGGAACCTGCCCCATTTAGGGCAGCGATGAAAGACATGAAACGGTGAATGAACTGAGGATGTAGATGAAAATAAAAACTCATGCGAGAAAATGAACTTAGGCTTTTCGCCGCCCAGCTTCATCCTCGTTGGTAAAATGATTAAAATACTCTTAATTATTTAATAAAATTGCATAAACAGTAACGAAAACGAGACATAGGCGAGGGTGAAGACTAAGACAAATTTGAGATGGAGCAGGCATGAAGGTCCAAAGTGGACCGTCACAAGAATGGAGGACACTATTTACAGATGAGGCAGGAATCGAGACCTTGTCCTCCGAGTCTGGCCCAGTCCTCTGCCATCCCTATTGCTCATTTGCGTCACAACATTCCAATTACCAAAGCAGCTTAGCTTAGTTGGAAGGGCATTTTTTCATCAGTTTGAGTGAACCCGTAGAGCAATAATGTTATTAATAAACAGTAACAACAATAAAATATGAAAATTAATAAAAATCATGTCCCTTTTCACGTACTTGCAATAATTTACTGCAATAGAATAAATTTATTGTTTTTCGGGAATAAAACCATAAAAAAAAATCATAGGAAAACAACTAAAATGTGAAAATGCCCGCTTGAGAAGAACGGGATCTTAGGATTCCCGCTCAGATGACGTGGCATACAGTAAGCCACGTGCTAGGTAACAAGTGGACAATCTGGGCCCCACCGACCGGCGTCCTATCTGTCACGCACAGAGGCCACACAGGATGAACCGCAGGAAAAAAGGATGGGCTCCATGTCAGCTCCCCGTCACCACGCGACATGTGCGTCCTACACTTTAACCATCTTTCCACTCTGCTGGACCCCATCACTTCCGTCCAACCAATTGTTCCCTGCCACGTGAACATGTACGATTGGGAGTAGCAAAAGTGGAATGATGCGGTGAGGAAAGAAAATCTTAGGACAATTTTCTCTGCAAAAAAAAAATTAATGAATAAATAAATCCTAATTTTTTTTTAACAAGATGTTCAATTGCAAATTTGCAACGATAAAGATGGACGATGTCGGTGAGATCTTTCAAGGGTTGGATATAAATAGCCGTTGATCCTCTCCCTCTCTTCTCATTCACAAACCTGTTCTCCTTTGGTTGGCCACCAATCTCCAGTTGGTCCCTCTTTGAGAGAGAGAGAGAGAGAGAGTGTTCTATTTTTTTTGCTACTCATCTGTTGATTTCTACATCTCTTTCGCTCTCTTGATCACCATGGCCAGTGCAGAGGTAAGAAGCTCTATGAGAACTCCAAAAAAAAAGCCAGTATTGCTTATGAGTAAGAGTAACCATATCTTCTAATAATATATTTGTATTGGGAATGGTTGGTGGGGGTGCCTTGAGTCAGTTTTTCTCATAGTCTACAAAACTTAATTGATGATTCTTTGTTTAAAGTGAGATCTAGGGATGATCACCATCCATTCTTATGTAGAGACATATCCATTTGGCAAATGAAACTTACAGCATCAAGTGCACTCAGTGTTGCTCAAAAACTAATAACATAAGAGAGGCCTGAATCATGAACTTGGAAGTAGGAACGAGAATGGATCTTGAAGACAACAGAGATGTGTGTGAGGACATGCCAAAATTCTCTATGCTGTCTTTCCTCATTTCCTCTACCTTGCTTTAGTTAAAATATCATGCTTGCTGGCTGCTGTAGTTTTATCTGAGCAATCACATGGAAGCTCTCTCTCTCTCTCTCTCTCTCTCTCTCTCTCTCTCTCTCTCTCTCTCTCTCTCTCTCTCTCTCTCTCTCTCTCTCTATCTATCTATCTATATATATATATATATTATGTCAGATCTTTCTGAAATTTATATGGTGATTTTTCTGTGAACATTTTTTTAAATATATGATCAAGATCAACATGTTTGAGATTGTATTTGATCAATTTTTTAATCTGTGTCAGGTTGCAGCAGCTGCTGTTGAGGTTCAGGCTAGCACAACGGAAGAAGTGAGCGAGCAGACTACCGTGGTGGAAGAGAAAGAGACACCACCGCCTGAGCCAGCTGCCGAGACAATACAGGTTGCAGTGGTGGAAGAGACGAAGGAGACACTGGTAGAGGAGGAGGAGGTGAAGGTGGAAGCACGAGCACCACAACCGGCAGAGGTGGAGACCAAGGAGGAAGAGCCCCCAGCAGCTGTAGAGGAGGAGAAGGAAGAGACTGTGGAAGAGACAACAGAAGCTGTGGTGGAAGAGACAACAGAAAAAAAGGTTGTTGAGGAAGAAGCAGAGACTTCACCAACCCCTGTTGTTGAAGAGACTGAGGCCCCACCAGCCCCCTCCACCACTGAAAGCGTTGAGGTTGTGGCTGAGGCAGTTGCTGCAGAGGAGACCACTGTGACTGAGTAGAGATCTTCTTTGGTTGGGTGCTTATGGCTTTTTTGGGTTTGTGGAGATTCTTAATTAGCGGGTGATTATGGTCTTTGTCAGTCAGATCATAGGGTTTATTATGTGTATTTTTGTTTGATATTTATGGTGTTGCTCTTGTTGGGTGCATGCTGTTGATGTAAAAGAAGGATTTCCTTCTCTGTTTTTTCTTGTTTTTTGTTATAATAGTTACTATCCTTATTTAGTTCAATTAAACAATCTCGTTTCATTTGTTACTTACGAACATCCTAGACATCGTATAGGTTTCTAGGGTTTATTAGTGACTGGCATGGAGAGAATGACTAGATTAATAATCTTAGTGGTTGAAAAAAAACACATATGGGCAGGTTTTTTATTAATGTTAACTTACAGACGAATTTTATATGATTTACTTAGTATAAAACATGCTTTAATTGTGGTACTTTTCATGGCTGTGTGTGTTTTTTTCAGAGCGATTAACAATCAACGGCTCATGTCTCACTAAAAGTTGATGACGATAAATATTAAATTTTTTGCGTTAAATCGGTTCAACCCAAAGTGTGTTCTTAAGTAAAACAAGCCATAACACATCTATGGGTTTAGATTAAGTGAAAATACATGTAACTAAGTTTTTTTTGTGTTTAGGAGCTACTAATTTTCCTCTCTCTCTCAAAATATGCTCATTTTTCCTACACATCTATGGGTTTAGATTAAGTGAAAAAATGGTAGCTCCTAAACATGTAACTAAGTTTGTCTAAATCTATTCTCTTCAAAATTTCCAGCTCCTTACAGCATTCGCTCCTTGGGAGAATGGGGTTCTAATGGGTTTTTGATTTGTTCAACTATCCTCAGATTTGTTTTACCTTTATCCCATTTTCATTTAAACAGAATCCCTAAAATCTACTTGTATTCTTTGCAAGAACCAAAAAAGCATCAAGCTCAGTGTCCAAATCCTGTGTGTCGTCACTATAAGGCATACTTAAAGCAGACTTGAATGTGAAATAAAGGTCCCCAGTTTCATAATGGGCTTAAGTTAAAGTTGGATGCAATTCCAACGTTTAGAATGGCATCTCTTGCTGCAAGGCCGAAGCCAATGAGAAACTATCCTCGATAAGCAGAGGGAGAGTACGCATAGAATTGTGACGACACAACGGATACTGAAATAGAGCTGCGGTCGATGTGAAACCTCTCAGGGATGACTCAAACATAAAGATGCATGGTTTTTAGGGATGCAAATGGTTCGGATCTGGAATAGTTAATGTGGATATGTAGCCAAATCGGATTCGGAACAGCCAAAAAATTGCAAAACCTCTATACTGGATCCGACCTATTTACATCCATACTGGTTTCTTTCTGTTGTCCAAAAAAACAGAATCTAAGGAATATATAGAGCATGACCACAAGTAATAATATCACAAGCAAATTGCATAGGCAAGGGTTATACTAGGCCCACCACCCATTCAAGTGCTGCAGATTTCCATCTTGGTCATATAGCTTTGACAGCCTTAAAGATAAACTTTATTAAAGGCATTGAACTGGTTCTTTACAATTTAGATACTTTTTCCAACGTCCCTCTTAATAATAGTGAGCTCCAGTCTCTTTCCACCACCTTTTTCTTTTAAGAGGACACCAGCCTAACAGTGCCCTCATCCAACCAGGCTTAGCGTTGGTGTTTTGAGATTTTACACTATAATTTCTGTAGCTTTCTTTGATTTATAACCCGAAGAAACTGCACCCGGCATGAAGTCGCACTGGCTCAGCCTGCCATACATATGGTCATCGTGCTGACAGCTTAAAAAGCCTATGCTATGCGTTGGGTTGCGCAGAGGGGCGACGCCCATGAGAATTGAAACCTTGACTGCCCGTCTAGCAGCCTAAAGGCCCCCACCCCACTAGGCCAACCCCCCTTGGGGCCTAATTTCTCTAGCTTACACAAGTATCCAATGGTTTTTTTCTTTGATGACCTAGTTTCTGACCGAAGCAGGTAATTAATCTCCTAGCGAGGATCGCCAATACGCAAACCATTAGGGAGCCCACTACTGAAAGGCACCTGCTGGGAGTCGAACCTAGGAGAAAGGGGTCAACACACAAACCCTTATAGAGTCCACTAGTGAAAGACACCCGCACACCTGATAGGAGTGGAACCTAGAACGAAGGGGTCAATACATAAACCCCTACCGAGCCTACTAGTGAAAGGCACCCCCACACCTAGTGAGAGTCGAACATGAGACAAAGATATCAGCACCTTCTCTCCAGACCTGCTACCACTTGGGCGACCCGGGTGAATGTAGTGTATCCAATGTTGGTGTCAATTGCTACGAGACAATGCCATCATCACGTCCACATCCACAGTTGAGATGGTACCTACGTAATAATCTCATGATGGCCACTGTATCTTTCATGAGATTCTCCCATGTGGTTGGTAGGAGCTGTCAGTGAACGTCTCCCTGCGGTTGGACGTTGCAGGTTCAAAACACCATGGTACGTTGAATAATAACTGGTGGGGTCTGCCAAACCCCAACTTGCTATTCAAAAAAACAAAAAAAAATCTTGGACTGGGTCTCATGCTAAATTCAATATGCTAGTCAGAGATTCACAGTATTCAAATGAGTCTTCAATGTTTTGAGATTCTTAAAAAAAAAATGAATTCTTTCGTGGTGCATTTGATAGTCCTAGAGATCTTTGGATCTCTTGGCTGGAGGTTGGATTTGGCATAGGGCCTACACCAGATCTGCCCCCCAAGCAAACAAGGGGATCCTACATCCACTGCATCGGACCTATTAGGGTTTACAGTGATGACTTTTCTAGTTTGGAGATTTGGAAAAGGATCCACAGGGATCTGTAACCTTAACCTTGTCTATGTGTTGAATAATAACGAGGGATTCTGTGGTTATAAACTAATTGAAGTTTTTGTTTTTGGATTTATAACCAGAAGAAATTACACCCAGCACGAAGACCTGATCACGCTGGCTTAACCTGCCACACCTACAGTCATTGTGCTGGCAGCTTAAAACTCCCAAGCTAGGAATCCTGCTCCCGGGTCCTATGCTACATGTTGGCTCGTGCAGAAGGGAGATGCCCATGAGAATCGAACCTTAACTGCCGGTCTAACAGCCAAGGCCCCACCCCCACTCCTCTAACCCTCTTGGGTTAAACTAATTGAAGCTTGATTTTGAATATTTTGTTTTCCAGGTTCAAGCTAGCATGTTCCTGTTTGGGAAGACCCACTTCAATTATTGAAGTATGACAACGACTAAGCATTATGAAGGAAAAAAAAAGATAAAGAAAAAGTAAAGTGACAGTAAACCGGTACTTATTCCTTATTTTTTCATTTGCAGATGATCAATGAGACTTGTGATTACCTTGTTTGATGAGAACTCTCATGCTAACCACCAATTCCACACTCAAGAAACACATTATACCTTGTGTGGATGATGCACTTTTCTTCATACTAATTCCACACAGAATTAATCAAGCATCAGAATCATGCAAAAGTTGCCAAATTTGAATCAAGTAAAAGAAAGAGGAGGAAAGTGTCCTAATTGTTTCATTAAAATCAGAGATGCAAACGGATGGGATTTGGATCAGCTAAATACATAAGAAAATCAAATCCAGATGGGGTTGGAACAGCCAAAAATCATAACAGTACATACTGGACCCGGTCCATTTGCATCTCTAATTAAAATCAATGAATCTTCATTTAATATATCTTGGTTTCACGAGGAATGATAAACGACTTTTCCAAGCAGACCTTGTCCAGATAAACTAGGTTCTTGGTAGCATCACTGAGAAGTGGGTCCAAAACTTTGTAGTTCCCCATGAGAATATATTATTTGGATTGTCCTTGAGATGCTCCCCAAATAATGAAACACAACATAGGATACTAGAAAGAATGTTTTAAACAGTAAAATGAAATGCATAAATACGTGCATGAGAGGAATTACCTAGTCAAACACACACACTAGGAACTTGCCCCAAAGGGGGTTGGCTTAGTGGGGTGGGGGTGTTGGCAGCTAGACGGGCAGTTAAGGTTCGATTCCTATGGGCATCACCCCTCTGCACAAGCCAACCTATCATAGGTCCCGAGGGCAGAGGTCCTAGCCTCAGAGTTTTATGCTTCCGGCACAATGATCGTAGATATGGCAGGCTAAACCAGTACGGCCAGGTCTTCATGCGAGGTGCAGTTTCTTGGAGTTATAAATCCAAAAAAACAAACGCACACACACGCTAGGACTATTTATTATAATTGAACTTATGAACTACCAGAACATTGTGTAGGGCATATTTCACCTCAAATGCTTTTCCATGCACACAAACCTGTCAAGTGACTCTTGGTAAACAAGATGGACTCTTGGTAAACAAGATGGACTCTTGGAAAGACAGTTACTGCTGTTTGGAATTGGCATCTCAAGACATGATTCATTGTGCTAGGCACTAGGAAACCTCAAAAGTGTTTTAGGTATTAAAAGAAGATAAAAGAGATTTTGTAGGGAAAAAGCTGTCTCATCTGTACATGTAGCTGCAAGAACATTCAGTTTGCTTTTGATACAGTATAGAGGAGTCAGGTAATCATCTTCTTTCTTTTAGCAAACACACTTCTCCATTGCTTGAGGCCAAGTGTGATTGAGAATGAGAAGACTGTAGCCTGTCTGACCAAGTATTGCATGTATTACAAATTACCCAGAAAAAAGGCTCTTTGATTGTCAAACACTGACAACACTTTTAAGGGGGAGACATAGAATTGGGAGTTCCCAAAAGAAAAATGGCTCCAATTCTGGCTTGCATCTCACCCTTAGCAGGGCTGAACAGTAGACAGGCTTGGAACAATTTGCAGAAGAAAAAAGAGCGCTACAGCTCAACTTAGTCTAAACCTCGATTATTCTTAATTAATATTAATAATACTCATATTGCATAATGTGATTAGTAGGGGTGCACAATGAGCCGAGCTAACCCGAGCTGGGCTTGTTTAAGCTCGGCTCAAGTTTGTTTGTGAAGATAAATGAGCCGAATTTGAACATAAGACCAGGCTTAGCCTAGGTAAATGAGCCGAGCTTGATCAAGGCACTGAATTCGAAAAGCTCGGTTAGGCTCGATCTGGTATTATGTATTCATTTGTTTTCCATGTGATATAAAAATTGATTTTTGCCTTAATGGGTATAGCACTTGTTTCTTGTTAAAAGATGACTAAAGTAGTTATCACAATGCACCTGTGCATTTAATATTCGTGCCTTTTTCTGTGTCTTTTATATCAGAAAAGTAAGGCCTACCCTAGTGATAAAGGTAAGCCTAGGGGTATCCCAAACGAGAGGGTTGTGTATGTTCGCCCCCGATGATTCACTGAATCCCATGTCTGTGTTCGGGGCTTTGAATGAGCACCACGTATACAAGCACATGGGCTCGTATTCCCGTGTATGTTGACATAACTTTGCATCAGACTCTGGTGTTGTTGCAAAGACTTAAGTACCCTTTCTTGCTATTCTTCTCATAAAGTGATGGTTTGAGAAAATGATAAAAATGCCCTTCATTCAAAAACGAAAAAACAAACAGTTCAAAAAAAGGACAAACATGTCCTCCATCCAGAAAGTCGAGGATGATGTTGACTCTTCAAAGTCTTCTTCTTTTTCTGTTCAAAAAAACGACAAACATGTCTTCTTCTTCTTTCTCCGTAAAACACTGTAAAACCCTCTCTCTCTAGAGAAGAAATCAAGGAAAACAAAGAGTTCTTCCTGGAGAAGGCCATGAACAACAACCCTTTCACTCTCTCTCTCTTCTTTCTCTACTTCTGTGCACATCCAACAGACGATCCTACATTGCTCCATCGTCATCTTCTTCTTCTTCTTTCTTCGTAAAACACTGTAAAACCCTCTCTCTCTCTCTAGAGAAGAAATCAAGGGAGGTAAAGGGTTCCTCCTGGAGAAGGCCATGAACACCAACCCTCTCACTCTCTCTCCCTTCTCTCTCTACTTATGTGCCTGATTTAGAGTTTTTGCCCTTACAGGAGAGGGGTCTGGGGGCTCCTCCCAACGTGGGTAGCATCATTCAACTTGAAGAGTTGTGGAGTCTGATTCAAATTTTTTATCCATTCATATTTTAAGGCATTAGATCTCATTTTTGAACATCCACGCATGTGCAGTTTGCTTTCATCATATTCAGTTGTTTTCTAGATTATACTTTGAATTCTTGTGCATTTTAGATCTATCGATTTGTATGTAACCAGAGCTCATTTTAACTTGAATTTTTTACTGCAACTTCATGCATATGTCTTCATGCTCTCCACCAAAAATCAGATCATTCTGAGTTTGTTTGACCCACTTAAAAAATCGAGATTCAAAACCTGTTATTTTGCACCGTCAGGATTTTAGCAGAATCAGGACCAACTTGCGGAAGTGATTTCTCCCTAACCAGAGATGATTTTTCCGATCCGTAAAAAGGGTTGTTTTCTAAATTGAATCTAGTTTGATCATACCAAATATTAGCGATTTCTATGGTGTTTTCGTACCAGTTTCGGGTAAAAAACCATAACCCTGTCACCCTGTATCATTTTAACGGCTCAGATTTTGATCCATTTTGTTTGAATTTTATTTTCCTAATGGAAGATCATTTTTCAATTATGTAAAACAGGTTCTCTTCGTTTATGTGTCTAATTCATCCCTGTAAAATTTTACAATTTTTCATGGTCAATTACTATTTTATTTTGATTAAATACCAGAACCTTGTATCCAGATTTTATAAATGTTCTGATTTTGGCCCCCATATCATGACTGTTGTAGCACTTCTTTAACAAATCGTTATTTGATTGGCAATATTCTTCAGCAAATTATTGTTATGATTTTTTTGAGTCTCTAATGAGTCTCTACTATGATTTGTAGTATTTTTGGGTCTCTAACGAGCCTCACAATGATTTATAGTGTTGTTCGATCTTTTAACTATGATTTATAGTGCTTTGGGGTCTCCACCGAGCCCCACAACGATTTGTAGTATTTTTCGGTCTTTTAACTATGATTTATAGTGTTTTCGGGTCTCTAACGAGACCCACAGCGATTTATAGTGTTGTTGAACCTCGCTATAGCGATTTGTAGTGTTTCTCGCTAAACACTACAGCGATTTGTGATACAAATCGCTATCCGAATCATGACCAAATGGTCAGGGTCATATCTCCCTAACCAGAGATCGGATTTCAAATCCGTAAAAAGTGGTGTCTTCGTTATGAAGTCTAGTTTATTCTTGTAAATTTTCAGCGATTTCTATGATTATTTAATACCCCATTTGGATCTAAAACCAGACCCCTATCAGTCTGCCTTATTTGAGTGACATAGGTTTTTATGTCATTTTGTAAGAGTCATATCTCCCCAACGGAAGATCATTTTTCAAATCCGTAAAAAGGGTTTTCTTCCTCTATATGTCTAGTTTATATCTAAAAAGTTTTATAACTTTTTATGCTCATTTGATATTTCGAGCTTGTTAAAAACCGAGACATGTTATAAAATGTTATAAAACTTAAAAAGTTTGAAACTTCCTCTATGTGTCTCGATTTTTAACAGGTTTGAAATATCAAATGAGCATAAAAAGTTATAAAACTCTCTAGATATAAACTAAACACATAGAGGAAGAAAACCCTTTTTACGGATTTGGAAAATGATCTTCTGTTGGGGCGATATGACTCTTACAAAATGAAATAAAAATCTATGTCACTCAAATAAGACAGACTGATAGGGGTCTGGTTTTAGATCCAAATGGGGTATCAAATTACCATAAAAATCGCTGAACATTTACAGGAATAAACTAGACTTCATAACAAAGATACGACTTTTTACGGATTTGAAATCCGATCTCTGGTTAGGGAGATATGGCCCTTACAAGTTGGTCCTGATTCGGATAGCGATTTGTATCACAAATCGCTGTAGTGTTTAGCGATTTGTAGTGTTTCTCGCTAAACACTACAGCGATTTGTGATACAAATCGCTATCTGAATCATGACCAACTTGTCAGGGTCATATCTCCCTAACCAAAGATCGGATTTCAAATCCGTAAAAAGTGGTGTCTTCGTTATGAAGTCTAGTTTATTCCTGTAAATTTTCAGCAATTTCTATGGTCATTTGTACCCCATTTGGATCTAAAACCAGACCCCTATCAGTCTGTCTTATTTGAGTGACATAGGTTTTTATTTCATTTTGTAAGAGTCATATCTCCCCAACGGAAGATCATTTTTTAAATCCGTAAAAAAGGTTTTCTTCATCTATGTGTCTAGTTTATATCTGGAAAGTTTTATAACTTTTTATGCTCATTTGATATTTCAAACCTGTTAAAAATCGAGACACATAGAGGAAGTTTCAAACTTTTTAAGTTTTATAATATTTTATAACATGTCTCGGTTTTTAACAGGTTCGAAATATCAAATGAGCATAAAAAGTTATAAAACTTTTTAGATATAAACTAGACACATAGAGGAAGAAAACCCTTTTTACGGATTTGAAAAATGATCTTCCGTTGGGGAGATATGACTCTTACAAAATGACATAAAAACCTATGTCACTCAAATAAGGCAGACTGATAGGGGTCTGGTTTTAGATCCAAATGGGGATTAAATAATCATAGAAATCGCTGAAAATTTACAAGAATAAACTAGACTTCATAACGAAGACACCACTTTTTACGGATTTGAAATCCGATCTCTGGTTAGGGAGATATGACCCTGACCATTTGGTCATGATTCGGATAGCGATTTGTATCACAAATCGCTGTAGTGTTTAGCGAGAAACACTACAAATCGCTATAGCGAGGTCCAACAACACTATAAATCGCTGTGGGTCTCGTTAGAGACCCGAAAACACTATAAATCATAGTTAAAAGACCGAAAAATACTACAAATCGTTGTGGGGCTCGGTGGAGACCCCAAAGCACTATAAATCATAGTTAAAAGATCGAACAACACTATAAATCATTGTGAGGCTCGTTAGAGACCCAAAAATACTACAAATCATAGTAGAGACTCATTAGAGACTCAAAAAAATCATAACAATAATTTGCTGAAGAATATTGCCAATCAAATAACGATTTGTTAAAGAAGTGCTACAACAGTCATGATATGGGGGCCAAAATCAGAACATTTATAAAATCTGGATACAAGGTTCTGGTATTTAATCAAAATAAAATAGTAATTGACCATGAAAAATTGTAAAATTTTACAGGGATGAATTAGACACATAAACAAAGAGAACCTGTTTTACATAATTGAAAAATGATCTTCCATTAGGAAAATAAAATTCAAACAAAATGGATCAAAATCTGAGCCGTTAAAATGATACAGGGTGACAGGGTTATGGTTTTTTACCCGAAACTGGTACGAAAACACCATAGAAATCGCTAATATTTGGTATGATCAAACTAGATTCAATTTAGAAAACAACCCTTTTTACGGATCGGAAAAATCATCTCTGGTTAGGGAGAAATCACTTCCGCAAGTTGGTCCTGATTCTGCTAAAATCCTGACGGTGCAAAATAACAGGTTTTGAATCTCGATTTTTTAAGTGGGTCAAACAAACTCAGAATGATCTGATTTTTGGTGGAGAGCATGAAGACATATGCATGAAGTTGCAGTAAAAAATTCAAGTTAAAATGAGCTCTGGTTACATACAAATCGATAGATCTAAAATGCACAAGAATTCAAAGTATAATCTAGAAAACAACTGAATATGCTGAAAGCAAACTGCACATGCGTGGATGTTCAAAAATGAGATCTAATGCCTTAAAATATGAATGGATAAAAACTTTGAATCAGACTCCACAACTCTTCAAGTTGAATGATGCTACCCACGTTGGGAGGAGCCCCCAGACCCCTCTCCTGTAAGGGCAAAAACTCTAAATCCGGTTCCACAACTCATCAAGTTGAACGATGCTACAGTTAGTGTGCAGGTCAGTCGGTGTTTGATGGAGAAATGTTGGATCATTTGTTGGATGTGCACAGAAGTAGAGAGAGAAGGGAGAGAGAGTGAGATGAGGTTTTACCCCTCTCTTGTAAGGGTAAAAACTCTGAATCAGGATCTACAACTCATTTAGTTGAATGATGATACCCACGCTGGGAGGAGCCCCCAAACCCTCCTCCTGTAAGGGTAAAAACTCTGAATCAGGCTTCACAAGAGTCAATGTATAGGTCAGTCGGTGCTTGATGGAGCAATGTATGATCTTCTAATGGATGTGCACAGAAGCAGAAATAGAAGGGAGAGAGAGAGTGAGAGGGTTGATGTTCATGGCCTCCTCCAGGGGAGATTTCTTTCTCGGATAATCCTGCAGTGCAGAGACTGGGTCTTAAATAATCATCTTCGGGGCACTTAAGTCTTTACAACCACTCATTTTCAAGAACCGTCATTTTTTTTTGCACCAATGGAGGAGAGGGTACTTAAGTCTTTGCAATCTTATCAAACTCCAACGCTAATTAATGCTGACAAACATGGGGATACGAGACGCACATGCTTACATACGTGGTGCTCTTTGGGACCCCCGATCATGAGATGTAGCTAACTGCCCTGTTCGGGGGGGGGGGCATATAACCTGCTTCGATCCCAAACAGACCCAAACTTTTCTTATGAGTGTCCATGAACATTATTTCGATTGAAAAAAACATAAATCCATTTGGGTTAGATTAGAATCTAAAAAACTCTTAATTCTTATCTCATTCATGATTTTTAAATATAGGAGTTGACCCTTAAAGCTCGAAAAATCTTCCATCTTAATGCTGAAAAAAGAAAGCTTACCCTAGTCTTGCGTTCACTGTGACCTCTCAACTTGATCCTTAAACTTCTCTACTTACGTGGAGGTATTGTCGAAGTCATTGCAACAGCCAATCGCACCCAAGCAAAGGTGTTGTTAGATCAAAGAAGAGCCTAAAAGGTAAAATGAACAGCAAAGTCTAAAAAAGATGATTTTTCTAGATCAATTTGATAGTTTGTTCTTTTGTTTTTGTGTTCGTTAAGTTCTTTTCTGCTGTCTTTTGCATAAATACCTATATCCGTTTGATTTTTATTGCATAATCCATTCGGAGGGATTTGGAATCCCGAATTCAAACTTTCTTTATAGTGAGTTTTGATTCATGAAGATCAAAACCTACTGCTTTACCTTCTTGTGGAGGAGGGTCGATGCTTGAAATAGGTATTTAAACCTTTTAAATGAATTTTAAAAGGGTTTTTGCGAAATCCAGGTGAGTGAATATTTTTTTATGCAAATTTTTTGTTAACACATATGCTTCCATTATTGAAGGCCTTTTGTGCTTTAGCCCCTTTAGGAGTCAGGAGATGGCCCCTTGAGGAGGGGCATTTGAATGCACCTACTTATTTGCAAAATGGAATATGCTTTTCTTCATATGAGTATGAGTAGGTGAAACCAAACACACCCTACTTGGGCAAAAAAGGCTTATGTAGACCCAGTCGTAGGACACTCACCAAGGTTTCTTCTTGCACAAAAGACCTTCAATCCTTGAAACATATGAAAATCTGCCTTTTGGTAGGGAAAGTTGACTTTGGAGTGGTCTATCACTAAAAGTTGGATAATGTTAGCACTTGGTTAATTGGGATTCCTTTAAGATCAAGGACAATTTAGCACTCAAATGAATCATATCACTAGAAAAGGAATGGAAATGATACCTAGAAAATAGGGAATTAGAACTATCATGCATTCATGGAGATGGTGCACTTTAATTCTATAAAATGGGACACTTAAAAACAATTCCCAACTTTTTAAATCCAGCTGCAGGAATATATGCCATAACGCAACCTAGAATTTTCTCAGGGGATGTCCATTTTCCAAACAAGCAATAAGATGTGATGACTCTTTACATTAGTTTATTAACTATGAGAATCAATGAACAAAAGGTTCATTATATATATATATATATATAGGGATGTCAACATGCAGAGTTTGATTCAGGCTCAGGTACGTAGAACCATGGCCCCGATTTTCGGGTATGGTTCTGAACCCGAGTCTAATTGGACCTATCATAAGAAAAACCATACCCGGACCCGATAAGAACTACATGAACCAGACTTGGGTCATACCTGGTAAAACAATATTTTTTATCATTTTTGCATTAAAAAATCATGGGTCTTAATTCACTATAAGAAAAACGTGAATTAGATACGGCAATTTACGATGGAAATAATCCATCATAATTTTGCGACAGATTAGCAAGAGAAGATTAGTCATTCCTAAAATTAGAATTAGTTGCAGAATTTGCGACGAAAAAATTCTATCTCAAAATTCAACCCTTATTAACGACAAAAACTTTCTGTCTCAAACTCCATCGCAACTTCGTGACATAATTTTTCTGTCGTTAATCTATCACTAATTAGCGACAAATTTTAAGATAGAATTTTTTCATCGCTAATTTGTCGCTAATGTTCGATGTAAAATGATGCAGCTAGGGCACAAAATGAACTTTGCTCTCTCTCTCTCTCTCTCTCTCTCTCTCTCTCTCTCTCTCTCTCTCTCTCTTCCCTCTTCTGTCGACCGCCCTAGCACTGCTCGTCATCTCTGCCCCTACTCTCCGGCATCCCACCGATAGCTCCCTCAGGAGACATCACCGATCACCTCCCTTCAGCCTCCCTTGGTTGTTCCCCCTTTGTCACCCCTTTCCCTCGGTTGAGCCCTCTGTCCCACTAGCCATATTTCGGCCACCCAACTTGGCCAACGACCCCCACTCTGTGTCCGACGCTCTCAAGTATTCTCTTCCCCCTCTTTGTTGTCTTCTTCTGCATCTTCTTTCTTCTTGTCTCTTGTCTCTCTTCTTTATCTTTGTGTTGGCCTGCAGCTCGCCGGCAACCCCACCCTCCCTTTCTAGCAGCTTCGTTGGGCAACCCCACTTCCCTCTTCGATAGTCTTGTCGTGCCTTTAAAAGGGCACAGAGGGTCGAACCCTCTCTGCCTTCCTCCTCTCTCTCCCCGATTGTGCCTCCCCTCTCATCGCCGCCCTCGTCCCTCTTTGCCCTCTCTCCTCTCTCAACTGACCTCCATCCCCCGACCGACAGTCATCAGAGACCCCCCCCCCCTCTCGTCTTCACCCCTCCACAACCTCCTCGATCGCTCTCTTCTCTCTTGACCCATGTCGTCGGTCATCCTCCTATTTCGATAGCCTCGCTCTGCAGTCGACCCGCAGCTGGATCCCCTTCGCCGGTGAGTCTGCAGGTATACCACCTCTCTCTCTCTCTCTCTCTCTCTCTCTCTCTCTCTCTCTCTCTCTCTCTCTCTCTCTCTCTCTCTCTCTCTCTCTACCAGGCAGGGGCAGAGCCCCTGCCGGCCCTTGATGGGTTGCTGCCCCTGTTATCCCTTCGGCCGGCAGAGGCGAGGCCCCCTGTTGCCTTTGGGTTTCCGACACAAGGGCTTCGCCCCTTGCCCCTTTTCATTTCCCTGTCTGACAAGGGTGTGTCCCCTTCCCCTCCTTCTTCTTCTTTCATTTTTATTATTTAGCATGCTAATATGTTGTGCCTTCGCAGCTCGCATGACGTAGCCGCACGCAGCTCGTGGCCTGAGACCTTTAGCTTGTATATTCGAGACGTGTGCAACCTCTGAAACCCCCAAGGTGAAAAAAAGTAGATACAAGAATGCTAAGCAAAATATGCATCTTTAGATCGTATATAAATGTGCATTGCAGGTGCATAGTAGAGCAAAATACATGATGCTTAATGCTAAGCATCACATGCGGCTTAAAATGCCATGTGAAAAGAAACAAGAAAAATGCAAATGCAAATGTAAATGCATACAAATCGGGTAAATACCTGTGGTTAGGGGTGGCAATCGGGTCGGGTTGGCAGGTCGACCCGGCGGGTTGGTGGGTCAGCATACCTCAACTCGAACTGTTTATTAAATGGGTCAGTTGTGGCAAACACGAACCCGACCCGTTTATTAAACGGGTAACCCGGCACGACCCACCAACCCGTTTAATAAACGGGTTGGCGGGTCGACCTGCCCGCCTAACCCATTTATTAAACGGGTCAGCTGGGTTGGCGGGTTGGCATACCCCTAACACGAACCCGACCTGTTTAATAAACGGGTTAGGCGGGTCGACCCGTTTATTAAACGGGTTAGTTTAAGCCCAACCTGAACCCGCCTAAGAGGCGAGTTGGCGGGTCATGTCAGGTTTTTCCACCCCTACCCGTGGTGAGTAAGTGATGCAAGCACATCACATGTTATTTACTTTCTTCGATGCAACACTTTCCTGCTCACATACTCACTTAGTTGTGGATCTCTAGGATTGTTTTATTGAAGTTTGGAGATCATGCTGAGCATGATTTGAATGTATAATAATAGAAGTGCTCTTATTTTTGTAGTTTGGATTTCATTCTAGTCATGATAATAATTAGCGAGATATTGAAGTGTGTTTGTTGCAGGTACATGTTTGGCATTATTGTGATATGAATGATTGAATGTATTGCAATGTTTGACATGACTATCTATGCTTGCATGAAGTTATTTTCGATTTGATTATGCATTCTATATAAAATTGTATCATGAAAACATGCTTAAATTGAATGTATCATGTTTGTGAATGTGATTTCATCTTTCTAAATATCCTTGTGATATATATATATATATATATCAAATCATTACATCCACCATCAATACATGAAAAAATTGATATTTTTTTCATCGACACATTATTATGATTCTCTTTTAACTAATGAAGATAATATCCATAATATTATAGGATAAAATGGCTGCAAACCATGAATGGATGTACCGTAGGATAGTTGATAATGAGGTATCACTTGAATATATGGATGGTGTTGACAGTTTTATTGAATTTGCAACGGTAAGTATCAGTAAAGTGGATCTCATCAGTCGAATCAGGTGACTCTGCACGATGTGTAAGAACAATCGATTTGTAGAACCTCATGGCGTTAGACATCACCTATACAGGAAGGGTTTTGTGAGTGGTTATCAGAATTTGACATTTCATGGTAAAAAAGTTTGGAACAATTTTGACGCACGGGTGGATGTGGTGCACGATAATCTATATGTGAATTTGATATTTGATATTTGATACCGCAGGACCAGAACTGGGTTCTACTATGGGTCCTAGTGATGTACCAACTGGAGTAGAGGAAGAAGCAACAAACGATGCAATTAGTAGATTTTATAACTTACTTAGAGATGTTGATGAACCACTGTGGAATGGTTGCGAGAGTCACACTATCTTGTTTACAGTTCTTCAACTACTGAATTTGAAGTCAGAGTATAATTTGAGCCAATCATGTTTTGACTGTCTGTGCTCTATTGTGAAGAGTATGTTGCCTAAAGATGAGAATTTGCCAGAAAATCTCTATTGTGCGAAGGTTATGGTCAACACTCTAGGTATGTGGTATCAAAAGATAGATATTTATCCAAATCATTGCATGTTGTATTTCAAAAATCAAGAAAATAGCAGATCATGTCTGTCATGTTAGCATCTTCAGTTCAAGCTAAAGACAAGGAGAAATGGTAGCACGAAATCAAAAGAAGTGTCATACAAGTCACTCTGCTATATTTTTCTCACCCCTAGATTATAACGACTGTATATGTCTTCGAGGACAACTAAACAAATGATATGACATGCAAATAAAGTTTGACATAATGAAGACAAGATCACACATCTTGTTGACGCGAAAGCTTGGAAGCACTTTGATCGTACTCATCAGAACTTCGCAATGGAAGTGAAAAATGTTAGACTCGGTTTATGTACAGATGAATTTAATCCATTTGGGGTAGATCAACCCCATACTCGTGTTGGTCGATATTTGTCACCCCATACAACCTTCCTCCAAGCCTGTGTATGAAGCGTCAAAATTTTTTCTTGTCTCTATTGATCCCTGGTTTGACTTCTCTCAGCCAAAATCTTGATGTATATTTAAGGCCATTGATTGATGAACTGAAAATACTGTGGGATGACAGTGTTCTCATGTACGATGCCCATAAAAAATAAAACTTCAATATGAAGGTTGTTGTTCTATGGACAATTAGTGACTTCCCTGCATATGGTATGTTATCTGGTTGGAGCACACATGAGAGGTTGGCATGTTCGTACTACATGGAGGATACAAAATCTTTTAGATTGACACATGGAAGGAAGTTGTGCTGGTTTGTTTGTCACCATCGATTTTTACCCAACAACCATCTATTCCGATGATAAAGAAATGTGTTTCGAGCAGGCATAACTGAAATAAAAGATCCACCTACATGGTTGTCTGGCATAGAGATTTTAAGACGATTGTGATACTTTTCATATGGACTGACAGATGCCCATAGTCTGACGCCCTTCCTTGGATTTGAGAATGATCATAATTGGACAAAGAAATCTATATTTTGGAAACTACCATATTGGTCGACTTTATTGATACGACCTAATTTGAATGTGATACATGTGAAAAAAATGTGTGATAATATGTTCAATACGGTAATGAATGTCAAAGAGAAAATAAAGGATAATCCGAAGGCCCGTATGGATTTAAAAGTAATATGTAAAATATCAGAATTGGAACTCTAAGAGTACAATGACAAAGTACTGAAATTAAAGGTAAGGTAAGTGCTTGGACCATATCAAGTAAAGCAGGTATGTCAGTGGTTGAGACAATTGAAATTTTCAGATGAATACATCTCTAACATTGCTCAGGCTGTGAAGATAGACGAGGGATAATTATATGGGTTGAAGAGCTATGATTGTCATGTCATTATGTAATGGTTGATTCTCCTAGCATTCCATGATATGTTAGACAAACCTATATGAGGGTATTATCTGAGTTGAGTAAATTTTTTAGAACATTGTGTGCATCGAAAGTTGTAGTAACTGAGGTAAAGAATCTTGAGGATTTTGTCATCACTACTATTTGTCAGATAGATAAGATATTTTCGCTAGCATTTTTTGATGTTATGAAACATGTGATCATACATTTTCCATATGAACTTAGAGTTGGTGGTTCTGTATAATATTAGTGGATGTACCCATTTGAAAGATATATTTTTATTTATACTTTTCTCTTTGGTGCTATTGAGAATTTATTATATTACAAGATGTATATTGTTGACAGATGCATGTTTGACCTAAAAAAAAGGTTCAGAATAAAGTAAGAGTGGAGGGTTCAATTTGTGAGGCATACACTTTAGAAGAGATTTCAAATTTCTTATCTATGTACTTTGAATCTCACATTTCAACATGTTACACTTGCCCACCTCGTAATGATGATGAAGAACAAGTTACCGTGGTCGACAAACTATGGATATTTAAACCACTTGGGCATACTTTTGGCAGTTGCCGGTCAAGACTCTTGGAAGATCGAGAGCAAGACGCAGCACAAATCTATGTTCTTTTTAATTGCTCAGTGATCGACCCCTACATCGAGTAAGTATATTTAATATGTAACACTAGGTTTTCTACGTGCGTACATGGTTTGATAATATAAATATTTATTAAGTGCAGACGATTTGATCTGGAGTTACGAAGAGAAATTCCATATCTCACTGATTCAGAAGTACAGAAAGAACATGAAAATAAGTTTGGGGCATAGTTCAAAGAGTTAGTAAGGATGATGACATGCATTCTTTTCGTATAAACAACAATATGTTACTTAATAGGTCATGATTACAATCATTATTTATGCTTGCAGGTCCACCATAGTGATGTTAATGATCAAGGAATATGCAATTTACAAAATGGTCTAACCAAAGTTGTGCAATATTACAACGGGTATATCATAAATGATTATCGATTTCATACAAAAGACTACGGTATAAACAAGTCAGCGATAAATAGTTGTGTGCGTATCAAGGGTAACAATTACGGTGAAAATAAACTTGACTACTATGATGTTATTGAAGAAATAATGAAGTTCACTTAAGCATAAATAGCACGGTAACTTTATTCAAGTGTCATTGGTTTGATTCCATAATAACAAGAGTCGACAAAGCCTCAGGCATTATAAAGGTGAATCATAAATCAAGGTTTAAAACATATAAACTATTCATATTAGCATCGCAAGTTCAACAAGTTTATTATATTTTATATCTGAATACAAGGAAGTCAGATAGAAATGAATGGTGGTCGGTTTGCAAGGTGAAGTCTAAATTATACCCCGAGTATGATCAGTTACAGAAAGATAAGATTGTTGAAGATGGTGATTACTATCAATCAGATGATATGTATGACTTCTCTTATGGTCACGATGTCACACATGGTTTGCATGTCACATCTTCATTGTCCAATGACACACATATGAAAGAATGTGATTCAAATGATATACCAAGTGGATGAGCGTTGAATGAAGAAGAAGACGAAGATGATGAAGAGGAGGAGGAGGAAGACGAAGAATATGAAAGTCAAACAAGTGATGATGAAGCATACTCGAGCTAGTGAAATACATCTTGTAATACATACCACATCACTTTTTCATATGCTCTTATGTTTGTATTACGTAGACCATGCTAGTCATGGTTGTAGTTAGCGGGATATTGGAGTGTGTTTGCTGCAGGTAGATGTTTAACATTGTTGTGATATGAATGATTTAAATATATTGCCATATTTGATGTGACTATATGCATGCTTGCATGAAGTTGTTTTTTATTTGATTATGTATCCATGTTCATGGAATTGCATATCATGTTACATTTCATGCATACTTAGCATATACATGCATAGTTATAAAACTGATTCATGTCGGACCTTTAAATATTTACATTTCATGCATATGCCATATCCATGCTAAGATCAAGAGTTATGTAACTGATCCCAATAACATTTTTATTTGTTAGAATATGGTTCGTGGAGGTCACAGTGGTCGAGCACCCAATGGTCGAAGACTAAGTGGAGGTTGTGGGACATCATTAGGTAGATATCTTTGTGTTATATTTAAATATAGGAATTCATTATGTTTTTACTTATATGTTGATGTAAAAATTGTTACTTATTAATTGTCTTTATAGGATTCTAGCTCAGTGATAGTCAGTCTCAACCTTCGTCTTCACGTAATGCTTCAATATGTATATCATTTAAATAATTGTATAATTGATTAGTTTATATGTGCATTGTGTGAATTTCTAACTCATTGTTCTATAGATAATTTTTTGCCTGCACATGACCCACTTACACCAGCTACTCATACACATCACGAGACAACGCTGGATGCAGAGTCTTCTCAGTCTGACACACGATGACTCATCCAAATCCTATATATCGATAGACGACCATAAGTATTACATTGTCACTTATCCAATACTTATCTTATTAATAGTATATATCAATAGTTGATTGTTAATGCGCATAAATTTATGTGCAGTGCGAGGTTTGAGCCATAAGAAGTAATACGAGAAATTAGAAAGTCACTAGTTCAGCATCTACCAAGATCGGTCGCTCAATAGAAAGAGTACCTGAAGGAGGTGTTGAAAAGATTATAGTCATTATTCATGGTATATAATCGTTTATCATAGCTAATGTGCTTCATATTTAATTTTTTGTTATAGTCATGTGCACTAACTTTCTGAAATTATTTATAGGTTTCGAATTGCTTCACGATTACAAAGCAGGAGCAATATACGAGGCTAGTGCGGCAGAAGGTTGTTGTCAGTCGATTTGCCGACATGCTACACAATATGAAGATTGCAGCAATAAAAGCAGCTGGTGAAATAGATGATCCAATGTAGTGGAAGGGCCATGACCCTTCTACTATCAGGACAGATTATTGGGATGCAATGTGCAATAAGTGGGCGAGTCATGAATTTTGAAACTGCTCAGCAAAGGCTGCACAAAACTGAGCAAAGATGCCCAATGTCCATCTACACACAGGTGGTTCTAGGACTTTTGGGAGCCACCAGAAGAAAATGATAACTCATCAATATATATATATATATATATATATATATAATCAAATTTATAAGTATTTCTGTATACTTTTTAATTAATTTTTTTATCATTTAACCTTGCAGAAAGCCGAAAAAGGAGGCATTGTGTCTTACAAGAATGTGTTTGTAGAAACACATAAATGTAAGAGCACGAGCGAGTTTATATCAGAGAATGCGAGAGCAACAACGATATGTATTTATTGTATTAATAAATATTATAATATACAAGTTACCATGAATTATATTCTCACAAATATTGTAATTCTTAATTATTAATTCATGCTGTAATCATTACTTTGTAGGAGTCATACAAGCAACAGATGGTAGAGTGACATGGTGATGACTCCACTCAGCATCCGTCTTTTAATCCTACAGCATGGGTGACTGCAACCGGTGAACCCCAAAAGGGTCATGTGTTCGGGTTTGGGAGCAATATGAACACCACACCAGTCGTTGCCTCCTACAACCAGGGCTCTCAGAGTTCTCCCAGCAACATCAACTCTCATCGTCTGATTGACCCTGCTGTTTCTTGGGATGGTGTCCACCAGCTTTTTCAAGACACAATGCGTGACTTTTTACATGAAGTCATTCCCAACCTTGTCCATAATGAGTTGTGCAACTTTTTTTGAGACAAGGGAACTTCGTCTATATTCAACATGAGCTTTGGTGCCCGTCAGGTATAAAGTTTCATGTCATTTGTTTCATGTCGTTAGATTTCAAGCTAGTATATGCATGATTGAATACATATATGAATGATTGAATCACTATGTATTTTTATTGCTTGCATTAGAACACATATAAGCATGATTTCATCACTATGAAAGTTTTTTTACTGTCTTATAACACATATATGCATGATTGAATTACTATAAAAGTTTTTTGACAAACTTAGAATATATATAAGCTTGATTTCATCACTATGAAAGTTTTTTTACTGTATTATAACACATATATGCATGATTGAATCACTATAAAAGTTTTTGACAACATTAGAACACATATAAACATGATTTCATCACTAAAAAAGTTTTTTGACTGCCTTATAACACATATATGCATGATTGAATTACTATGAAAGTTTTTTAACAACCTTAGAACACATATAAACATGATTTCAACACTATGAATATTTTTTGACTACCTTATAACACATATATGCATGATTGAATTACTATGAAAGTTTTTTGACAACCTTAGAACATATATAAGCATGATTTCATCACTACAAATGTTTTTTTACTGTCTTATAACACATATATGCATGATTGAATCACTACGAAAGTTTTTTGACAACCTTAGAACACATATAAGCATGATTTCATCACTATGAAAGTTTTTTGACTGCCTTATAACACATATATACATGATTGAATCATTATGAAAGTTTTTTGACAACCTTAAAACACATATAAGCATGATTTTATCACTATGAATGTTTTTTTACTGCCTTATAACACAAATATGCATGATTGAATTACTATAAAAGTTTTTTGACAACCTTAGAACACATATAAACATGACTTCATCACTATGAAAGTTTTTTTACTATCTTATAACATATATATGCATGATTGAATTACTATAAAAGTTTTTGACAACCTTAGAACACATATAAGCATGATTTCATCACTATGAAGGTTTTTTGACTGCCTTATAGCACATATATGCATGATTAAGTCACTATAAAAGTTTTTGACAACCTTAGAATACATATAAGCATGATTTCATCACTATGAAAGTTTTTTTATTACCTTATAACACATATATGCATGATTGAATTACTATGAAAGATTTTTGACAACCTTAGAACACATAAGCATGATTTAATCACTATGAACATTTTTTGACGGCCTTACAACACATATATGCATGATTGAATTACTATGAAAGTTTTTTGACAACCTTAGAACACATATAAGCATGATTTCATTACTATGATTTTTTTTACTGCCTTATAACACATATATGCATGATTTCATCAGTATGAAAGTTTTTTGACAACCTCTGAATACATATAAGTATGATTTCATCACTATGAAAGTTTTTTGACTGCCTTATAACACATATATGCATGATTGTGATACATAACACATTTATTTGACACCCTTATAAACCATATATGCATGCTTGAATCACTATGACATTTTTTTGATAACTTTAGAACACATATCTGTATGATTGAATCACTATGATTTTTTTTATCAGCCTTAGAACACATATCTGAATTATGTTAATGTCCTTCACTTTATTGCTAGTCTATGTGTCATTCAGCCATGTTATTTTGATTGCCTTAGATTAGGTGCATTGCATATAATTTATTTCATTATATTTTGTTTATCAATACTAATATTTTGATTCTCTTGTAGGATGCTGGAGATGATCATCGTAGAGGAGCTGATGGAGGCATAGATGAAGGAACAGATCGAGACAATGAAGAGGATGATGCTCTGAATCTTGGCGATGATTAGATTCATGTGTTGAATTTATTTCATGTACTTGTTGTTTCAAATGAAACTCTTTGTATATGTTCACTTGTAACTAATTAGAACTTGGCGAAGATTATAGTGGGTTGTTAAATTTGTTTCACTTATAACTTGTGTTAAATTTGTTTCACCTGCTTTGTATATGTATTTTTTATGTGTACTTTATTTTTTATACACAGGTTATATAAATTATATAACGAGAAATTTTTTCTCGATATTTATATTTCAAATAATTTTTTTTAAAATTTTATGACGGATTAGCGACGGATATTATCCGTCGCTAATATTCGTCATGAATTTAGCAACAGATTAGAGATGAATATTTATCTGTCTCAAAAAATGAATCAACGATATTTTGTGACGGAATGTAATCCATCACGAATTCGTCGATAAATTGGTGACAGAACTTAACAACGAAAATGTATCTATCATTAAATTTTAGAGACAGATTATTGATAGATATGTATCTATCACAAAACCAAATCAGTCCTTATTTAGTGACAGATTAGCGACAGATCATGACATTCGCTAATCCATCATGAATTAAAGACGGAAGTAGCGATAGATCAGTTCTATCGCTAATTAGCAACCAAGAAATTTCGACGGATGCTATCCATCGCTAAGCCATCACCAATTCGTCGCTAAACGGATTAGCGATGAATTATCGTCGGATAGCGTCCGTTACTAAACTGCAGAATTCTTGTAGTGATTGGAACTCGAGTCTTGTATAAAATTTCATAAACTATACCCGGGTCCATGTATTAATCAGACCTTCGGGTCCAAACCCGGGTCTTAATCAGGTCTTCTTATTTATCGCCATACCCGGACCCTATAGGGTTTGGTTCGAGTTGGTTCCGGGTAAACCCGATCCATTGACACCCCTAATTATGTAACAAGATTCATAGATGACTTGCCAATAGTGATCAGGGTGCTGATGACCTATTGTTTTTTTTTTATTTCAATCAGGATGGTTTGAAAAGGTTGTGATAGACAATGAAGTTATTATGAAGCAGATCATTTTACATTGTACAATATGATCAGTTATATTCAATCCCCACCATACATCTCACTTGAAAACTGCAAGAGTGGGCCCACACACATCTTCATCAAATGAGATATGCGGTTGGCAGGGATTAAATATTAGTGATGAATCCCATGACATTGATTTCTTATCTTTCTAAGTGATAATGACTAGAATTTTAAGCCCGCATCAGATCCAAATCCAACTAACTTCCTGCCCCTTTGGGATCACGATTTACACATAAAACAACATTAAGGGATTAGATAATCACCGAGCTTCCTTTTAGATCTTTACTTTTATTGAAAGACATGAGTGTCAGCTTGCTTCTTAGAGGTGAAAAATCAAACCAACCGATAATAGCATTGTTACAACCAATGTTGTCAGTATCGGTGTCGACCCTGTATCGTTTGGCCAACCATTTAGGTGAATCAGCCATACCTATACTCAAGTGAACCGTTCTGAATCAGCCAAAAAATAATTAAAAAATTTTAGGTGTCAATCAAAATGTGCACACACAGCAAAACAATCAATATTACCAAAATATGCTTCTCAAAATACCAATGAGATGCAGCCTATAGCACAAACGATGTATGAGCAGCAATACTAACTCAAATTCATCACAATCATAACTTGGTGCAATATAAGCACCCAAATCAATTCTGCATAAAAAACATGCATAATAACCGCAAAAGAGTGCAAGATGACCCACAAATACAGACTAGACTGTAGGATTTTCACATGAAGGGCAGGATAACACAATGTGTAGTCATATAAGTCCAACTGCAACGATCAAACAAAATTCCAAAAAACAAGTTACCGCCCCTATATGACCCTCCAAAGTTCCTCAAAACTCGTCCAAAAATGAGATAATCCTTGTTGTGAGATGCCAGAGCATTTCGACCTCTACACCAATATATATATATATATATATATATATATATATATATATATATATATATATATAGAGAGAGAGAGAGAGAGAGAGAGAGAGAGGGGGGGGCTGGACCCCAAAGGTAGGCGTATTTTGAGGGTCTCGTACACCTCTCTTTTTTATAACCTTTTTCATTTAAAAATTTGACGAAAACTTAGCACTTAACAAACATGTTAAGTGCCACATGGCATTCATCCGAAAACTACAATGGTCGGTTGGGATTTTTGCATGAGCAAAAGGCTCATGTTCAGCATGACCTGATCTGCTTCCATTGAGTGGAGCTTAATTTTCGTAAAAAATACATTGTCTCAAAGCTAGAAGCAATGGTAATTTTATCTTGAAGGCCAGCGCTTTGAAGCCAAACACTCCAACTACTAATTCTACACTACTGGGAACAAAAATCCTCCCGATCCTTTTGCGAGTCTAACCCAGTTGAACACATGTTCATCTTTTGCTATCCGAGCTTATTTTACTAGTCTTAATGAGTTCTTCACGAGCCAAACCACAGGTTGCTCAGCTTATCTCGTTTCTCAACCCTAGAATGGGGCACCCAAATTCTTGTTTCCTACCAACTATATATATATATATATATATATATATATATATATATTCACTAAAATATGAGAACTGAAATATGGGAATAGAATATGAGAATTAGTAATATGGGCATTTTCAACACTTTTTTTGCAAAATCCAACCATGTGGATGTGCTTGGCATGGTGAATTTGTTAAGAATCAATTATTGGTTCATATATTTTTAATGAAAAAATGAGATTTTTGAATGTTTGAATATTTATGAAGATTATGAGCGATTGATTTTAAAGCCTTAAAAAAATTTATTTATGCATCAAAATCGGATGATTCAAAGGCGCTTCAAGAAAAAAGAACAAAAAAATCTATAAGAATTGTGGTTCACACATTAGTTCTCAGTTCTCATATTCTAGTGATTATATATATATATATATATATATATATATATATATATATATATATATATATATATATATATACTGGTTGGTAAAAACCGTATAAAAAGTACTAGAGAAGTTCAAAAACCCATTTAGCATGTGGTTTAGCACCGACCCATTATCACCAAATGGGTTTAGCAGGGACCCATTACTCAAGTAATGGGTTGGTGTTAAACAGCTTGCTAAATAGGTTTTCAGGTTTATTTTATTTTTAAATTTTAACCGTACAAATGTGTTTATAGGAATCAGCTCTTAAACATTTGATTCCTACACACGGTTTAGTACCAAATGGGTTTAGCATCGACCCATTACTCTTGCTATATATATATATATATATATATATATATATATATATATATATATATATATATATATATATATATATATATATATATATAGAGAGAGAGAGAGAGAGAGAGAGAGCCTAACTATAGGCATCAACATTGCGAAAAATAGGTTCAACCCACACTGAAACTGCCGGGAAAGAGAGAGATGACATGGGCGATATGACGTGGGGTTACAAATGAATCGTCGTTTACACAAGATTATTCGGAATGAAATTGGTGGCTGTGAACAACTGAAGGAGTGAAGGGCAGTGAATTGTACACCCGTGACTCTGTGCATGTCAGCCTCCCTCCCTCTCCACCACAACCCACTAAAAGCCAAAACCTACTGCACTCACGGGCCTAAACATAAAATCCCATCCCCACCTCTCCCTTTCATTATTTAAAGCCACGTCGAGGCCACCCATTGAGCAGAGCCAGTGTGGGAGTGGGTGCAGCACACAGTCTCAACTCATCAGCAATGGAGGCCGCCAAGGTGTTGGTTATCATGGTTCTGCTGGTGGCAGTGACCCTGAGTGCTGCAGCTGGGTTCGGTCTGGGACCTCTAGGAGGAACCCAGCCTGCAGCAGGCCTCTGCAACATGAGCCAAGATGGGCTCATGGCTTGCAAGCCATGGGTCAGTGGTCCAGAATCCCCGGTAGCAGACCCATCTGCAGCCTGCTGCGCCGCTCTCGCTGCAGCGGACATGGTCTGCCTCTGCTCGTACCGCAACTCCATGATGCTGCCTGCTCTTGGGATCGACCCCAAGCTGGCCATGCAGCTCCCTAAAAAGTGCAACATCATCTCACCACCTCAATGCTAAGGTGCCAATTCCTCTGCATTTCTGCTGCATTTTTTGCTAAGTTTTATGTATTTTGACACCTACCACAAGATGAAGAGGAAGGATAGGTGCAATGTAATTGCACACCTTTAGTGTGCTGCTGCACCGAATCACCCTCTATCTTTTGGGATACAGTCTGTCAGAGATGGGGCCCATCAGCAGATAGTGGGTGATGTCCTGCAGCACACCAAAACTGTGCAATCACATTGCACCTGATCTGACCTCCAAGATGAATGCCTCTGAGAATTTTTTTATGCTGCGTCAATTCGTTCATTTTTTATGCTTTAGAGTTTAGATGTCATTACATTCATCCATAAGATGAATGACTAAATTTTTGTGGGACCCATATGTGTTGTAAACTATCCAATGTTTGGGTTACCGTTCATCACAAGAATGAACGACATCCAAGGCACCTCCAAAGGTCTGACTTAGTCATGTCTGATCACATAATCCATTACATCAATCCTAAAGAGTGCTTGCCTAAAACAACTGAGAATATTGCGGGGCCCACATTTAACAGCCAACCTGCCCATAGTCTCCTAGCAAGCCAATCCACATGTGGATCACCACTAGGGGTGTCAATGGGACGGGTTTACCCGGACCGGACCCCTACCAAACCCTATAGGGTCTGGGTATGGTGATAAATAAGAAGACCCAATTAAGACCTGGGTCAGGACCATGGTTCCGGGTATAGTTTGTAAAATTTTATATATACTATACCCGTGCCCGACCCGAGTTCCTATTAAGACTCTCAATTTTTCAATGTAAAAAGGATAAAAAATATTATTTTATGAGGTATGGCCCGGGTCTGGTTCATGTAGTTTTTATTGGGTCTGGGTATACTTTCTCTTATGGTGGGTCCAATTAGACTTCAGTCCGGACCTGATAATCGGGGTCAGGTTTGGCCAAACCAGACCCGTTGACACCCCTAATCAGCACAGTTGGAGCAGAAATATAGGCCAAATTAAACTTGAATGAGACATATTTTGCAATTAACAAGAGCTTATTTAATAATTTCACTTTATTTTATTTTGTTGCAGTGTATTACCATCAAGTGTGGAAGAGTGGTTATAACGCATGGCTCAGCGACTGGAGAGAGTAATAGGTGTAGAGAGATGAACTAGTTCATCTCCTTAGGACTTTATTGTACTTTTCCCTTGGGCTGTTTCATGTTATCTAAGATCAGACTTAGTTTGGTGGTTTTAGATTGTCATGTATAATCTGTGAAATGGAAAATGTATGTTGATCCTTCCATAGTCTTTTTTCACATTTTTTGTTTGGATTTGAACCTTTGAGTACTGACCCACGTCGTTGGGATAAGGCATGATGATCTGGACCTCCGAGTAATGCTTAATCCATCATTTCACGGTAATGCAATTAGGGGTGGGCATTGGGCATGGGCAGTCTCGCCTGGGCCAGTTTAGAGCTAGGCCTTCCGGGCTTTAAGTGCGGCCTAACCCCGAGATGGCTTGGCCCGGTTCTTAATGGGCTTTGGTTTGAAAATCAGCTCATTGGCCCAACCGGTCAATGTAAAGCGGGCCCAGCCCGGCCCAAATCCATTTGTAAATAGTAATAATTAATAAGTTTTCAACTTTCCATGCACCCAATTAATCGTCTTTTTAGTTTTCATAAAATTAATGTTAACTCATTAGGTAAATAATAATACTTACCAAGTTATTATGCAATAGTTAATTTTTTATTTTATTATTATTAAAAAATTATTAAATAACTCAGGTCCGTTAGCCCAGCGCATGTATATAACAGGTCAGGTTTTGGTTCGGTACCTAACTGGCTCGGGCCTAAAACCTTGGCCCAAACCCGGACCATGGGAGGTTGGCTTGGCCCATGGAGCTGCCCGGCCCGTTGCCCACCCCTAAATGCAATTGGATCACGGAAGACGCACACAAATATGTATGCACGCACGCCTACACACAAAAAAAAAAATAGAGGTTTTTGTTCCTTTTTTTTGTTGTCAAAGTTTTACTAGAAAAATGTGTTTTAAAGAGTTATATGCAAACAACAAGGCTAATCAGTCCATGTTAGACACGTTTGGAATAAAAAAAGGTCAGTAAACAGAAAGCCATATAAAAAAAGGATCGTATCCTCTGACATATGATAGAGAGGATATATCTCATGTCAATCCTAGCTGTCAACTTGATGCACTTGGACGGCTAGGATCAGTCCGTAGCTAGGTCAAAATATAGACTAATGTTCCTATCATATGTCAGATGATGGGATCCATACTCGGCCAGATTAACAAATCAAGGTCCCTTGTCACAAAATTTGTTATTTTCGAGTGCCAAAAGGTTCAAATACAGATCGTCCCTTGTCACAACTGTTCAAGAAGACCATTGAAGCCGGAACAAAAGAGTAGCACCTTTTAGGGAATATGGGTCAGGCAGGGCCCATCCTAACTCGTGCCCACCTATCACAAGGGGCTGGCAATGCCTGCCCGACTCAAGGACAACCCTCTGTGAAGCTCCACCGCTCACCCCGCAAGGATATTCGTGTATCTCTGCCTTCTGCGAAGCTCCACCGCTCTGCTCCACCATTCATCTTCCTTTAGTGCTAGATTCATTAAGTGTATGTATGAAAAAATAATAGAATTAATGTAATTGAAAAAATAATATGTGAATATTAAATTTATTGAGGCTTATAATGAGAGGGTAAGCTATTAGACTCTGCGAAATCAAGTTTTTGAGCACTTAAGGTTAAGTTTCCTCAACTACGAAGATAAAGGAAGCCTCCAAATTAGACTGATTAACGAACTCATGAGTGAAGTATAATGCATCAGGTTGAAGGTATTGGAAGCTCTCTCTCAATTAGGTCATCCCTTACCCGGTATTGGTGAAAGGTGTCCGATTAAGGTTAAGCAGGTTAAGCCTGTGTTAGTACCCACGGGGCTAAGAAGTGAAACCCTAAGTATATGTGCATTTATAAAGTCATGGTATGCATCACGTAAAAAAACATCCTTAAATAAAATCAATTAAAGTCAATTCATGCATGAAAAGGCTATTAATTCTTTATCGGTAAATGCTTGTATTATTTACTTGCTTATGCATAAAATTGCTAATTATTTATGAATGTTATACTTGTTATACTTGTTATGCAGTTGTAATATCATGCATACTGGAAATGAATACTTGCTTGAATTAGTATGTAAATTTATTGAAATATGTTCATGTATACTGGTTTTGGTTTACCTGTGTTGATATTCTCTATCAAACTTTTATGAGTATGACCCGTTTTATGGGTTTTCAGGTGAAATATGATGTATAGCTGCAGAGCGGATGCAAGATGTTGAGACGACATCGATAGTCAGTATTTTCCTTTTTTGGGGATAGTTTTGAAAAAACATTTATAGTTATTTTGGATTGAAAATACTCTGATATGAATTTTAAATTATTAGAACTAAATTTAATTTTAATAGTGAATGTTATTCGCATTTTAATTCAGTCATGATGATTGTTTGCTCTGCAACACAGTCAAAATGTTTAACCCAAAGAAAAAAAGTTATTTTCCTTGATTTTAAAAGAAAAAAATTCATGAATTTTTTTTTTCGTGTTAAAAAATTGGAGTGTTACAATTATTATATATATAATACTCAGGTCAGATTGGATACCCAGCAAAAATCATGACCCATACCCAATCTGCATATTGTTTGTGTCGATCAAGATATTATTCAGGTTGACACTTTTCATACCCATAACCTAGAATTTAGGTTTAGGTTGAGTCGGGTACCCAATATAAACTGGAATCATTGACAACCCTTCTTATTACCACCTACCAAGGCATTCTATAGAAAGAAGGGTGCTTCCATGATTTACATATTACTAGTGGCAGAGGCAGGAATTTAAACTAGGGTGGACACAAACACAAAGTAGCTTAAAATTATGTTAGAATATTACCGTCCATGTGTCTAGGGTTTGATTCATCCATGCGGATAACATTTACAAATATACAATATGGGTTGGATAACATGCATTCACTCAATAAATTTTAAAAAAAAGGATTAAAATACAAAATCTCTAAAATCTAAAGTGTATAAAAATTTTTGGATTTATCATCATTCACTCAATAAATTACAAAAATAGGGATTAAAATACAAGATCCCTAAAATCTAAAGCATATTAAAAAAATTATAGGATTTAACATCATTTAATCAATAAATTATAAAAATAAGGATTAAAATAGAAAATTCCTAAATTCTAAAGCATACAAAAAATTTCAGATTTAGAATCATTCACTCAATAAATTACAAAAATAAGGATTAAAATACAGAATCCCTAAAATCTAAAGTTTAACCGAAAAAATCCTTAACCCTAAAATCAGACATGAATTCACATAAGAAATCCACTAAAATACAAAAAACCAAAAATCTAAGCAATAAATAAAAAACTAAAAACACTAATCCCAAACTCTAATAGAGAGAAAGAGAGAGAACCTTGATGTGGGATGTGGGCATGCCAGAGAGAGGACATCAACACCAGAGTGGGGGAGAGGGCGAAGCAGAGCAGTGGAGCCTCACAAGGGTGGAGATATGCAAACATCCTCGCAAAGGACAGAACCTTGCAAAAGGCTTAGGGTCAAAGAGAGAGATATTTTGGGCGCAGCTAGGGCAAAATCGGTGGAGAGCCCGAGAGGGTGGGGGGATTGGGGAAGGAGAGAGGACACTCAAGGGTTTTACCAATCGGAGGCCAGCCAATGTATGGTAGGTGATGAGGGATTTTCCCTTGGATTATCAACAAAATAAAGGAGGAATGTCCTTATATGATTCTTGTGGTTATGTAGAGGGTGATTCCTCTGGGCTCTGGAAAATTGAAAAAAGAAAA
The DNA here is from genome assembly GCF_984573655.1 of Nuphar pumila. Classification (NCBI taxonomy): domain Eukaryota; kingdom Viridiplantae; phylum Streptophyta; class Magnoliopsida; order Nymphaeales; family Nymphaeaceae; genus Nuphar; species Nuphar pumila. Next base: position 114,492,735 of record NC_143252.1, on the reverse strand, counting down.
AAAAAGATTAAAGATTAGACCATAGTGACAAATATCGTGAGATTTATGAAAATCTCGCAATAATATCACAAGAAATTGCCTGAAAGTTTAAAACTGCAATTTCTCATAAGATTTTCAAAATATCACGAGATTTATGAAAAACATAAATAGAGTGATTTAAACATGATATTTATATTTTAAACAACTATTTATCATGAAAAAACCATGTGTTTTTATTTTTAAATAATTTTTATTAATATTTTCTTATAAAAAACAAATTTTTTATTTTTAAATTTATTTTTATTCTTGAGATTTTGCCAAAAAAATGCAAGATTTATGGAAATTTTCAAAATTTCACAAGTTTTTGAAAAATGATATATTGACATTTTCAACTTTTGTTACTATGGATTGGACAATAGAGCTACAATCCTCTCTAGGTTTTTGAGGGTTTACAATGAAAAGAGATAAAGACCATAGATAGAATTGTGTTTCCATAAGTTACTTATTACTAGGGGTGTCAACGGGCTGGTTTAAGGTTGACCCAAACCCACCTATATAACTAGTAACTATGTTCGAGTTTTTTTGAGTTACGAAAATAAAATCCCAAAGTAGGACCTGAATAATTTTAAAATTTTAAATTTATTATTATTATATATATAATAAATTCTAATAATACGGTCATATTATGATGCAAATTATAACACATTCACTTTCACTTATGTATTTATTCATAGGCATTGAATATAATTAATAGCATGCATCCACACATAGTCACATGCTATATTACAATGCACATGCATATGCAAAATCTCAATAATAGTGTTCATTCATTCATTGGCGTGCAATAACAATTCATTTGATATCATGCTTATTAAGAATTTAAAACATGCATTTACACATCATTTCAGGTAACAATTGCATGTTAATTTATCATTCAAATCTATGCATTAACATTATGAGTTCATACTTTGCATAACTTAACCAGTCCATATTTAGTTTGGGACCCGATTAAGCAAGATTTTTCCTACTGTTACAATAGCACTGTTTTGTACACAGACTGAGACCAAAGTTCATTTTTTTACAGAACATGCATATTTTTGTCAGCTTTCATATGTCATAAACCATTCATAAAAACTTCACATAACAAGGGAGATATGTTTAGTAGTTAGTACCCATACACAATGACGGGTTCACTCGGGCGAGTAGAAGAGTCAAACTGTGTCACATGTGATTTTCTTTTTTTTCTTTAAGTCATAACTCACATAATAGAGACTTTTCCACTAATATATAAACACATAAAAAATGTATCATGCACAATGACTGAAAAATAAGACATGATTAGAATTAATAACGCATGCAAAATAGACATTTTCGATCTAGCCGGCCTAAAGGTTTTCACATAACCGATATTAAAAATTCAATTTAAAACATGGCTAACATATTTGAATTCATAAAGAACTATGAATAAACCATGAGTGGTTCCACCCTTTATAAGAGAACAATCCACGGTTCTCATAAACATTCAAAGATTGGTAAAAATACCTATTGATTTCTTCTTCTTTTTCATTGGAATATTGGTCATATATCTGGATAGAACGCATCCCTATTAATAGGGACTGGTTTGATCCGGCTGGGCTTAGGTTCAGGTTTGATCCTTTACTAGATCAGACCCTAAAGGTTCATACTTTTTTTTTATTTAAAACTCAACAGGCCCAGCCCATGATAGAGCTGGTCTGTCATAATATATATATATATATATATATATATATATATATATATATATATATATATATATATATATATATATATATATATATATATATATATATATATATTACAACTATCACTAGAGTGTGGACAGACCCAGTTTCATATGGGGATTGGTCATATCCAACTTTTAGAGTCTGGGTTGGGCTTAGGTCTGATTCGTAATCAGATCATACCCCAAAGGTCCAAACATTTTCTATAAAAATATCACCTCCCTGTGAATTGGGCCATGATTGCCATGCAAAGTAGCATGCTTTTAACCAACTTATAATGTGGACTAAAAAAATGTATGGATATGGCCTAGCTGTGAGGGTTTCACAAAATTATGGTTTTCTTATTTTAGTAAAGAGTTTTATTATCGTAAAGAGTGACAACCGTTCATGGTCTCCAATGCCATGTATTACAAAGGTGCAATATCATTAGATCTTCACAAGAAAAAGCCATCTCTTTGAGTGAGCGAACATCTCACAACAATGGAGAATGTCAGCAAGTAGGAAGGTTGTTTAATGTTTACACCTTTTTTTAGTCTAACGTGTACACATTGTTTTCTTTTCAAAAGAGTAGCTTACATATTTATTTTATCGATAAAAATGTCATCCTTATATATCTCATGAATATTAAGAACACACATCAGCCCATACCTATTGAATTTCCAATGCCAACGTATCATGAGGTTTCAACCAATATTCTAGATTAGAAAAAATACCGGATGTTTATCACTATAAGCTCAATTGAAAAAAAAAAAACCAAACACACATTCACAACATACCGTATCCCCTTATGCCTATCTATCAAGTTATTGAAAATTACTTCAAACCTTGCTTTTTGAATCAAGATGGCTGACCATGTTTTACCAGCTGGGATGAATCATACTAAGATAAAACATATGTTGAATCATAATGAATACAGGCAAGATTATAATCACGTTTATATATATATATATACATAACAGATTTATTACAAAACTGATCAGACCCATTTATGTTTTCAAATCAGGTCTGATATGAGCATATTAGGGCCTTGCACAAGTGATTGGTCCATCAAAGGACTAGTTCCTGTGGACGTTTAACTACTTGTTAGTGACACAACCATGCTCGTCACTTTCAATATTTATCGCCTGATCAAAAAATTTTTTTTTTCGGAATTCAAATTTATATGAAACGAACCAGATTGCATCGTGGTTGAACTCGATTAGGTCTGAAATCAAATTTACTCAAAACCTAGCTTTGTAAAAACCCATTGTTCGCACTGAAATCAAGGTTTTCTCAAAACTAATTTCAGTGTTCGAAAATCTTAAACAGATATCAGTCTCGGTTGTGTTTGGACTGATATACAATTTTAGTAAAAGGTTCTAAATCAAAGTATGCTCATGCATATGGGTTCTAATCTACATGTATCATATTAGAAACCCTTACCTTGAATCATCGAAATCAGTAGATGTTAAAGCTGAAATGATCAGTTTGATGGCTCAATTTGTACACTTACTTCGAAGTGTGGCTGCAACTCCTTGATCAGTCATCCTTCTAATGGAGTTTCAGACCTCCAAATATGCATGTTGGAAGAAAGTGATGAAAAGAGATAAGAGAGAGAGAGAGAGAGAGAGAGAAGGAAAAGACAAATAAAAAGGGGTGTGTGAGCTCCCCCTTTATAGGTTCTAACTCTTTTTTTAATCATTATGGCAACGTAGGAGACGTCCCACCCACATTGCCTACATGGACTCCCTCTTAATCAAGAGGGCTCACTAAGAGCGGCATCCCCTCTTGATTTCAACTTTTCAATAAAGTTTTAAAAAGAATATTAGTTTCTTAATACATAAGCCCATTTTAAATTTTGGTAATTATTGACCTTTTTTCTCTATCTTTATAAAAGATAGAAACTAGTTTTGAAAACTGCATACTAATAAGGAAAGATGTGATTGTTTATTTCTTATTCTTTCATGTATGAGCGAATGAGGACAATTTGTGTAGTAAAGACTTTTAATTTTCTGGTCTTATTAACATGTTCACATCTAATCGAATCTCAAAATATATTGGGTCTAGTTTATATACATCTAAATGAGATTCATGTCCTTTACTATTTGAATATTGAACCCTGGTGGGACTCAATTAACTACTTGGACCCACCCAACCCTAATATCATAATCCATTGACATCCCTCATTGACATCAATCAGATTAGAGATACCAAGATATCCATTGTCAAACTCAATCATGTCAAAAATAATATTTTGGATATCTTCTCAAAACTGGATCCAAATATTCAAAAGCAGCAAAATAGTGCTTTCCAATAGTGGTATAGCTAATATGGATCATATATAGTGAATAAATTAAGTTGAATACATTTACGGTTGTTAATATTAGAAATAATCTAGTGGTTGCATCTTATGCAAAACCTCATAGACTATATATATATATATATATATATATATATATATATATATATATATATATATATATATATTATGTAAGAGTTTCAGCTACATCAAAAGGGCCCACTAGGGTGGGACGTCCTACCCTAGGGATGTATGTTTCCCATTAAAGTAACTTAAAAAAATATTTAAGTTATCGTATTATTACTAAGTAGCCTTAGTTTTTTATAAGGAAACCTTTAAAATTTCCATTGACTTTATATTTAATGAGGTTCTTTTTCAAAATTTCAGATTTTTCAATGTAGGAAGGTGTTATATAGGATGAGCCCATACAGAGGATGTCCCACCCTATTGGACCCCCACAATTCCATAAATTTTGGTTAAGTTTTAATTTTTAAATCCAATAAATTGCCTAACTGGATTTTTCTAAGGATTTCCATCTTGGATTTTAAATCCAATTGGGATCCAATCTAAATTAGTTAAATCCACACCACATCCATCTCCATACTTATATTCACACTTAATTCAAACTAAATTAAATTCTAAATGTAAGTTTGCTCGAATTAAATTAAAGTTTAATTATAATTTGAATTCAATTTAACATTGAGTTTAAATTCAATTCCAAACCTTAATTAATTTTTTATTTCTTTTAACATGTAAATTAACTCTCAAGTTAACATTAATTCAATTTTTTATTTTTCACCTAAATTAAATATAAAACATTATTTTTTATTATTTAATAATTTCTAAAAATCAAAGATGTTACATCATTCCCCCTTAAAGAAATTTCTTCTGCAATATTATAGCAAAATTTTCATAAATCTTCTAATATTTGTTACTATGATCCAATTTTTTTTTCTTTTTCTTTTAAATTTCTCAATGCCCATGAGAATGACCCTCAACATAACCACAAGAATCAGATCAGGACATTTGTCCTTTCTTTTTAGACACACACACACCTTTTTATCCTTTTCCAATCAACACCTCCACAAGAACCCATCCAGTATGGGCAGAACAATGACGACCCAAATAGTACCAACCAAACACGTCCTCGGTAATCTGTGGGTCGGGTTTGAGTTATGATTATTTTTCTATATATTTTTAGAAACATTCAAATTACATGGGTTGAGCCCAAACATGACCAGACATAACCCTAACCCCGCTAGGAAGGGTTAGATGTGGCCAATACCATATTTGACTAATGGAATGTTAGCCAAACGGATTCAGAGTCTGATGGTGAAAAGTTCATACCAGATCTGCTTTTATTTGTGCAAATGGATTCAAATATCCATCAAATTCGGATATTTGTCGGATTCAATAGCAAAAAATCAAAACTATATCCACATCTCTGGTTACAATGGGATATGGTTTTGTCTTGCCAAATTCAACTAAGGCTCTGTTTGGGAGCCTGCAGTCGGAGGAGTTGGGATGACATCGGAGGTAGTTAGCTGAGTTAGACTACCCTATATGCAGTTGAAGGCTGATTGGGATAAGGATTTGAGGGAAGCAATCCACCAGCTTCAAATCTCTATTTTTTCAAATTTCAAGTCCCCTTGTAAAAAGGAGGTATTTGTTGGATCATATTTCAGATCACACAGTTTCACAATCGTCATCATGATATAAAACACGAAATAAATCAAGAAATACAACAGTGTAAATAACATGATTAACAGACGACCGAAACAGTAACAGGGAGCAAGCATGGCATTTTCCGCATCAGACCAAAATCCAGACGTAAGCATATAAACAAACACAGGCACAGAACATAAAGAAAACAACATGCACATGTTTAGAATATGCAGCAGGCTAAGGCGTACGAAAGTACTCCCCTTAGAGAAGATTCGCCCCCACATACTGTGCAGATCAGGGTCCGGCGTCCTTCCCCCAGGATACAATAGCCACGACGAACCGAACGGTGCACTCCGGCGGATCGTCCTTCGAAAACAGCCTCTTCGAACCACAGTTGCAGAACAACCCCTTTCGGGATAACTCACAGGAAAAAGAGAGAGAGATGGGAAATCGCAGAATGCTTCTTCAGAAATCGTCTGTCTCAGTCTCCCCGTAACCCCACCCCTGACCACGCTTTTATAACCCACGAACGGTTATGAAACGTGGAAGGAGCCCGTTACGGAATCCGAGGGGACGTGATCCGTTAACGATCTTCGAAAGATCGAGACCCGTTACGGAATCCGAAGCGTCATAACGGACACGGAATACGAGGAGTCGTGATCCGTTATCCATTCCCATAACCCGTTACCGAATCCAAATCCAAAGAAACTTTGGGTAAAAAGATACTTGTCTTGATTGGATATGGCCCTAAAGGGCCAATTACCCGAACCCGAACCCGAACCCGGCCCGGCCCGGCCCGGCCCGGCCCGGCCCGGCCCGGCCCGGCCCGGCTCGGCTCGGCACGGCACGGCGGGCGGGCGCGCGCGTGTGTGTGTGGTGGTCATCCCACTCTATTGTTCTCAAGAACAAGTGTATGAGTTCTCAAGTGGCTTATAAATCCCATAGAAAACTCAAGCACAAGCAATGTGGAACTATTCCACCTTATCAAGACCACTTCTTTCAAAACAACCCAGTTTCTCCTTTGAATTCTCTCTACCATCCTTCTTACACCTAACATTCCCCCACAAATTCAAAGAATGAAATGGGAGGAAACCAAGATGCAAGATGAGACAATCTGCAACAGGACATATCATGCTTTCAGCAATGGTACCTTCCGGTTTGAACCACTACCTTAGTTGACTAACTTTACCCCCACAGGAACGAAGTGAACTGAAGTCTTGAACTTGAACCTTTGGTGTAGGAGTGTCCATTAGCAACAACACGATAAAGGTTCTGGTTGTAATCTTTAGGGGCGGCGCGTTAATGGCCATGCGCCCGAATCCTGTTTCATGAGTGACTTCAGAAATAACCCAATTCCTTGAACTGCGGCCACAAAGTCACACTCACATAGGTGGGCTTCTCCAAAGATGCACTGCTAACATCTCGCCTTGAAAGCTTTGAACCCATTCAGAGTTTTAACTCTTCCTTAACTTGCAGCTACAGCACCTTTCCAGAGTAAACAGAGGAACAGACACAGATACAAAGTATCATATTTAATAAGGTGCTATCCAGTTCACCCTACAGCTTGTTATTACCACATTGAACCTACTTTGTGGGATCTCCACTCAGATAGGTTGGGTTGCTACTGTAGATGAACTACTGATGGGTTTCAGTCCCATCCCCTCTCTGGATTTTAGGACTAAAGACTTATCTAGTCCTTTCGTTAATGGATCAGCTGTGTTCTCTTTGGATCCAACATAGTCCACAGCAACCACTAACTGAGACACCAGTTCCCTTACAGATTTTATTCTGACTTGGATGTGTCTCCTCTGCTTTTGGTTATATTTTGTGCTTTTAATCTTTGCAATTGTGTCCATATTGTCACAATGCACAGATATCGCAGGAATTGGCTTGCACATTAAAGGAAGTTCTTCAAGAAGTCCCTTTAACCATTCAGCTTCCAATCCAGTGACATCTAAAGCATAGAGTTCAGCCTCAAAAGTAGACCGAGACAAGATGGTCTGCTTTACTGATCTCCAGGCGACTGCGCCGCCACCCAAGGTAAATACATACCCTGTCACGCCATAACTGCCAGAGTTCATGGCTATCCAGCTTGCATCACTATATCCCTCGAGAACTGCAGGGAATCTCTTGTAATGCAAACTCAAGAAAATAGTTCCTTTCAGGTATCTAAGTACCCTGTCCAATGCCTTCCAATGAGTGCGATTTGGACAACTTGTGTATCTACTTAATTTTGTCACGGAGAACGAAATATCTGGTCTCGTGCAATTTGCAAGATACATCAAACTTCCAATAATCTGGGAATACCTCAATTGAGACACAGGAACACCAGTCGTATTCTTATGAAGAGGAATAGAAGGGTCATATGGAGTTGCTACAGATCTCCCTTGGTTATATCCAAATTTCACAAGTACTTTCTCGAAAAAGTGAGATTGTGAAATGGTTAACTCTTCAGCTGAACGAGTCAGCTTTAAGCCTAAGATCACGCTTGCAACACCCATATCCTTCATATCAAACTTACTACTAAGAAACGACTTTGTCTCATTAACAATTCCCATATTGGAACCAAACAATAGAATATCATCTACATACAGGCATAAAATAATACAACCATCACTTTTGACTTTACAATAAACACACTTATCAGATTCATTGACAACAAAGCCAAATGATAATATAATATTATCAAACTTCTCATGCCATTGTTTAGGGGCTTGTTTCAGTCCATATAATGACTTAACAAGTCTACAAACTTTATCTTCATTACCAGGAGCCACATAACCCTCAGGTTGATCCATATAGATCTCTTCTTCAAGATCGCCATGCAAGAAAGCAGTCTTCACGTCCATTTGATGGACCGAGAGATCATAAATGGAAGCCAGTGCAATAAGCACTCTAATAGTGGTCATCCGGGTAACCGGAGAATAGGTATCGAAATAGTCTATTCCCTCCTTTTGTTTGAACCCCTTGGCAACCAGTCTCGCCTTGTACTTGTCAATGGATCCATCTGGTTTCAACTTCTTCTTAAAGATCCATTTGCACCCAATTGTGGAACTACCACGAGGGAGGTCAACCAGTTCCCAAGTACCATTAGAGATAATGGAATCCATTTCACTCTTGATGGCATCTTTCCAATGCTTTGCTTCAGGTGAAGCCATTGCATCTCGGAAAGTGGGAGGATCATCTTCGATAAGGTAAGTGATAAAGTCACTTCCCAAATCCTTGGTAATCCTTGGTCTCTTGCTCCTTCTAGGTTCAACCACTTCCTCAGACTCATCGGGTCTAGGATGGGAACAAGATGGTTCTACCCCCACATCTGTCATCCTTTCCACATGTTCGGGAATGGAACCAGAAGTTGAAGGTATATCTACAGAAGACAGATTCTGAGGTACACCAACTTTCATGGGAAATACATCCTCAAAGAATGTAGCTTCCCGAAGCTCTACAATAGAGTTAACATCTATGCCAGATATCTCAGACTTAATTACTAAGAACTTGTAGGCATAGTTGTTCTCTACATAACCCAAAAAGACAGCATCTACTGTTTTAGGACCCAGCTTCTTCCTATTATGCTCTGGGACAAGTACCTTAGCAAGGCACCCCCACACTTTAAGGTATTTTAAGCTAGCTTTCCTATTTCTCCAGAGTTCGAAAGGGCTACTATCCTTATGCTTTTGAGGTACTCTATTCAGAATATGGCAAGCCGTATTCAGAGCATCCCCCCACATATAGGTAGGTTATCCAGAACTCCCAAGTAGAGTATTTATCATGTCAGTTAGGGTTCTATTCTTTCTTTCTGCAATCCCATTGGATTGAGGAGAATATGGAGCAGTAAACTCATGAACTATTCCAACAGATTTGCAATATTCATCGAGTTTATTAGAGGTATATTCTCCTCCTCTATCAGACCTCAATCTTTTAAGTTTTCTACCAGTTTGTGTTTCTGCTTCATTCTTAAAGTTAAGAAACTTATCAAAAGCTTCATCTTTTGATTTTAGAAGATACACGTAATAGTATTTAGTGCAATCATCTATAAAAGTGATAAAATACTTTTTATGATTTCTAGTTAACACTCCATTAAACTCACAGATATCTGTATGCACCAGATCCAATATTTCAGAATCTCTAACAATCGTATGGAATGGTTTCCTACATTGTTTTGCTTGCACACAAATTTCTCATTTTTTAGTTTTATCAATGGAATGCTCAGGAATCATTTTCAAGTTCATCATGCGTTTCACAGAATTGAAATTCACATGACCTAATCTGTTATGCCATAAATCAGATGATTCTATGTTATAAGCAACATTAGACAATGAATAAAAAGAAACATCATTTTCTAATTTATCACTGCAAACATGTTCAACACGAAGTTTGAATAAACCATCATCTAAATACCCCTTGCCAATAAAAGTTCCAGAATGTAAAATAACAACTTTATTACATTTAAAGTTAAATTCATAACCCTCTCTAACAAGACATGAACCACTTAGAATGTTCCTTCTAACTACAGGCACATGATGCACTCTGTGTAAAGATAGAACTCGTCCTGAAGGAAACTTCAGATCCACGCGTCCAATCCCTAACACCTTTGCAGCCGTTGAATTGCCCATAGTCACGGATCTGCCTGCAGCAGCCTGGTATAAGACAAAGACAGACTTATCAGCACATACGTGCACATTAGCCCCAGTGTCAACCAGCCACTCAGTTGGCTCATAAACGTGATAGATTTGTGGGTTAATAGAAACATACCCAGTACTGGTCCCAACGACCTCAGTCACCATGTTGACTTGAGGCGTTCCTTCTGTGGTCCCATGAGCTTTGGCTTTCTTGGAAGGACATTCCTTAGCCCAGTGCCCAACCTGCCCACAGTTCCAGCAAGGTTTGTTCTTTGCCTTTTTCTGGATTTTGGCCTTAGGTTTAAACTGGGTTTTCATTGCAGATTTTGGTTTTTGTCCCTTGCCCTTAAAAGCTCCGATCATCATGTTCACCTTAGGCGGTTCAGTTGGCATTACGATCTGTTTCTGGCTCCTATGCTCCTCTTCAATGGCAATGGCTACCATAAGATCATCTAGAGAAATTTTTCCTCTACGGTGCTTAAGAGACATACCGAAGTCTACCCAAGACTTAGGAAATTTCTCTACGATGGTCATAACCTGAAACTTCTCAGAAAGTTTCATTTCAGCCTCAGCCAAACTATGGAGCAGTAGCAGAAACTCGTGTGCCTGCTCAGTGACCGACTTGCCTTCTACCATCTGATATTTCAGAAACTTGGCAACTGAGTACTTTTCAAGACCTTGGTCTTCGGTATTGTTCTTCTTGTCAAGTTGATCCCACAAACCCTTAGCAGTGGTAGACGAAGAACAATACACATCGAACAATGTGTTGTATAGAGCCAACAGTATGCAACCACGGCATATACTGTCCTTTTCTTTCCACTCTACAGCCGCAGTGACTGCAGCAGGGTCAGGGTTCGTATCAGACACCGAAGGGCAGTCGATTTCCAGAACATTCAACAGCCCTATCGTAGTGAACCAGATCTTCATGCGTTGCTGTCAACGCTTGAAATTCTGCCCGGCAAACTTTTCCGGCATACCGGACATGTCCACTTTTGGTACAAACGCAGAAGAAGTCGACATGCTTAGAATCTTCTCTAAGACTGTTGGATCATATTTCAGATCACACAGTTTCACAATCGTCATCATGATATAAAACACGAAATAAATCAAGAAATACAACAGTGTAAATAACATGATTAACAGACGACCGAAACAGTAACAGGGAGCAAGCATGGCATTTTCCGCATCAGACCAAAATCCAGACGTAAGCATATAAACAAACACAGGCACAGAACATAAAGAAAACAACATGCACATGTTTAGAATATGCAGCAGGCTAAGGCGTACGAAAGTACTCCCCTTAGAGAAGATTCGCCCCCACATACTGTGCAGATCAGGGTCCGGCGTCCTTCCCCCAGGATACAATAGCCACGACGAACCGAACGGTGCACTCCGGCGGATCGTCCTTCGAAAACAGCCTCTTTGAACCACAGTTGCAGAACAACCCCTTTCGGGATAACTCACAGGAAAAAGAGAGAGAGATGGGAAATCGCAGAATGCTTCTTCAGAAATCGTCTGTCTCAGTCTCCCCGTAACCCCACCCCTGACCACGCTTTTATAACCCACGAACGGTTATGAAACGTGGAAGGAGCCCGTTACGGAATCCGAGGGGACGTGATCCGTTAACGGTCTTAGAAAGATCGAGACCCGTTACGGAATCCGAAGCGTCATAACGGGCACGGAATACGAGGAGTCGTGATCCGTTATCCATTCCCATAACCCGTTACCGAATCCAAATCCAAAGAAACTTTGGGTAAAAAGATACTTGTCTTGATTGGATATGGCCCTAAAGGGCCAATTACCCGAACCCGAACCCGAGCCTGGCCCGGCCCGGCTCGGCACGGCACGGCACGGCACGGCACGGCGGGCGGGCGCGCGCGCGTGTGTGTGGTGGTCATCCCACTCTATTGTTCTCAAGAACAAGTGTATGAGTTCTCAAGTGGCTTATAAATCCCATAGAAAACTCAAGCACAAGCAATGTGGGACTATTCCACCTTATCAAGACCACTTCTTTCAAAACAACCCAGTTTCTCCTTTGAATTCTCTCTACCATCCTTCTTACACCTAACATTCCCCCACAAATTCAAAGAATGAAATGGGAGGAAACCAAGATGCAAGATGAGACAATCTGCAACAGGACATATCATGCTTTCAGCAATGGTACCTTCCGGTTTGAACCACTACCTTAGTTGACTAACTTTACCCCCACAGGAACGAAGTGAACTGAAGTCTTGAACTTGAACCTTTGGTGTAGGAGTGTCTATTAGCAACAACACGATAAAGGTTCTGGTTGTAATCTTTAGGGGCGGCGCGTTAATGGCCATGCGCCCGAATCCTGTTTCATGAGTGACTTCAGGAATAACCCAATTCCTTGAACTGCGGCCACACAGTCACACTCACATAGGTGAGCTTCTCCAAAGATGCACTGCTAACATCTCGCCTTAAAAGCTTTGAACCCATTCAGAGTTTTAACTCTTCCTTAACTTGCAGCTACAGCACCTTTCCAGAGTAAACAGAGGAACAGACACAGATACAAAGTATCATATTTAATAAGGTGCTATCCAGTTCACCCTACAGCTTGTTATTACCACATTGAACCTACTTTGTGGGATCTCCACTCAGATAGGTTGGGTTGCTACTGTAGATGAACTACTGATGGGTTTCAGTCCTATCCCCTCTCTGGATTTTAGGACTAAAGACTTATCTAGTCCTTTCGTTAATGGATCAGTTGTGTTCTCTTTGGATCCAACATAGTCCACAGCAACCACTAACTGAGACACCAGTTCCCTTACAGATTTTATTCTGACTTGGATGTGTCTCCTCTGCTTTTGGTTATATTTTGTGATTTTAATCTTTGCAATTGTGGCCATATTGTCACAATGCACAGATATCGCAGGAATTGGCTTGCACATTAAAGGAAGTTCTTCAAGAAGTCCCTTTAACCATTCAGCTTCCAATCCAGTGACATCTAAAGCATAGAGTTCAGCCTCAAAAGTAGACCGAGACAAGATGGTCTGCTTTACTGATCTCCAGGCGACTGCGCCGCCACCCAAGGTAAATACATACCCTGTCACGCCATAACTGCCAGAGTTCATGGCTATCCAGCTTGCATCACTATATCCCTCAAGAACTGCAGGGAATCTCTTGTAATGCAAACTCAAGAAAATAGTTCCTTTCAGGTATCTAAGTACCCTGTCCAATGCCTTCCAATGAGTGCGATTTGGACAACTTGTGTATCTACTTAATTTTGTCACGGAGAACGAAATATCCGGTCTCGTGCAATTTGCAAGATACATCAAACTTCCAATAATCTGGGAATACCTCAATTGAGACACAGGAACACCAGTCGTATTCTTATGAAGAGGAATAGAAGGGTCATATGGAGTTGCTACAGATCTCCCTTGGTTATATCCAAATTTCACAAGTACTTTCTCGAAAAAGTGAGATTGTGAAATGGTTAACTCTTCAGCTGAACGAGTCAGCTTTAAGCCTAAGATCACGCTTGCAACACCCATATCCTTCATATCAAACTTACTACTAAGAAACGACTTTATCTCATTAACAATTCCCATATTGGAACCAAACAATAGAATATCATCTACATACAGGCATAAAATAATACAACCATCACTTTTGACTTTACAATAAACACACTTATCAGATTCATTGACAACAAAGCCAAATGATAATATAATATTATCAAACTTCTCATGCCATTGTTTAGGGGCTTGTTTCAGTCCATATAATGACTTAACAAGTCTATAAACTTTATCTTCATTACCAGGAGCCACATAACCCTCAGGTTGATCCATATAGATCTCTTCTTCAAGATCGCCATGCAAGAAAGCAGTCTTCACGTCCATTTGATGGACCGAGAGATCATAAATGGAAGCCAGTGCAATAAGCACTCTAATAGTGGTCATCCGGGTAACCGGAGAATAGGTATCGAAATAGTCTATTCCCTCCTTTTGTTTGAACCCCTTGGCAACCAGTCTCGCCTTGTACTTGTCAATGGATCCATCTGGTTTCAACTTCTTCTTAAAGATCCATTTGCACCCAATTGTGGAACTACCACGAGGGAGGTCAACCAGTTCCCAAGTACCATTAGAGATAATGGAATCCATTTCACTCTTGATGGCATCTTTCCAATGCTTTGCTTCAGGTGAAGCCATTGCATCTCGGAAAGTGGGAGGATCATCTTCGATAAGGTAAGTGATAAAGTCACTTCCCAAATCCTTGGTAATCCTTGGTCTCTTGCTCCTTCTAGGTTCAACCACTTCCTCAGACTCATCGGGTCTAGGATGGGAACAAGATGGTTCTACCCCCACATCTGTCATCCTTTCCACATGTTCGGGAATGGAACCAGAAGTTGAAGGTATATCTACAGAAGACAGATTCTGAGGTACACCAACTTTCATGGGAAATACATCCTCAAAGAATGTAGCTTCCCGAAGCTCTACAATAGAGTTAACATCTATGCCAGATATCTCAGACTTAATTACTAAGAACTTGTAGGCATAGCTGTTCTCTACATAACCCAAAAAGACAGCATCTACTGTTTTAGGACCCAGCTTCTTCCTATTGTGCTCTGGGACAAGTACCTTAGCAAGGCACCCTCACACTTTAAGGTATTTTAAGCTAGCTTTCCTATTTCTCCAGAGTTCGAAAGGGCTACTATCCTTATGCTTTTGAGGTACTCTATTCAGAATATGGCAAGCCGTATTCAGAGCATCCCCCCACATATAGGTAGGTAATCCAGAACTCCCAAGTAGAGTATTTATCATGTCAGTTAGGGTTCTATTCTTTCTTTCTGCAATCCCATTGGATTGAGGAGAATATGGAGCAGTAAACTCATGAACTATTCCAACAGATTTGCAATATTCATCGAGTTTATTAGAGGTATATTCTCCTCCTCTATCAGACCTCAATCTTTTAAGTTTTCTACCAGTTTGTGTTTCTGCTTCATTCTTAAAGTTAAGAAACTTATCAAAAGCTTCATCTTTTGATTTTAGCAGATACACGTAATAGTATTTAGTGCAATCATCTATAAAAGTGATAAAATACTTTTTATGATTTCTAGTTAACACTCCATTAAACTCACAGATATCTGTATGCACCAGATCCAATATTTCAGAATCTCTAACAATCGTATGGAATGGTTTCCTACATTGTTTTGCTTGCACACAAATTTCACATTTTTTAGTTTTATCAATGGAATGCTCAGGAATCATTTTCAAGTTCATCATGCGTTTCACAGAATTGAAATTCACATGACCTAATCTGTTATGCCATAAATCAGATGATTCTATGTTATAAGCAACATTAGACAATGAATCAAAAGAAACATCATTTTCTAATTTATCACTGCAAACATGTTCAACACGAAGTTTGAATAAACCATCATCTAAATACCCCTTGCCAATAAAAGTTCCAGAATGTAAAATAACAACTTTATTACATTTAAAGTTAAATTCATAACCCTCTCTAACAAGACATGAACCACTTAGAATGTTCCTTCTAACTACAGGCACATGATGCACTCTATGTAAAGATAGAACTCGTCCTGAAGGAAACTTCAGATCCACGCGTCCAATCCCTAACACCTTTGCAGCCGTTGAATTGCCCATAGTCACGGATCTGCCTGCAGCAGCCTGGTATGAGACAAAGACAGACTTATCAGCACAGACGTGCACATTAGCCCCAGTGTCAACCAGCCACTCAGTTGGCTCATAAACGTGATAGATTTGTGGGTTAATAGAAACATACCCAGTACTGGTCCCAACGACCTCAGTCACCATGTTGACTTGAGGCGTTCCTTCTGTGGTCCCATGAGCTTTGGCTTTCTTGGAAGGACATTCCTTAGCCCAGTGCCCAACCTGCCCACAGTTCCAGCAAGGTTTGTTCTTTGCCTTTTTCTGGATTTTGGCCTTAGGTTTAAACTGGGTTTTCATTGCAGATTTTGGTTTTTGTCCCTTGCTTTTAAAAGCTCCGGTCATCATGTTCACCTTAGGCGGTTCAGTTGGCATTACGATCTGTTTCTGGCTCCTATGCTCCTCTTCAATGGCAATGGCTACCATAAGATCATCTAGAGAAATTTTTCCTCTACGGTGCTTAAGAGACATACAGAAGTCTACCCAAGACTTAGGAAATTTCTCTACGATGGTCATAACCTGAAACTTCTCAGAAAGTTTCATTTCAGCCTCAGCCAAACTATGGAGCAGTAGCAGAAACTCGTGTGCCTGCTCAGTGACCGACTTGCCTTCTACCATCTGATATTTCAGAAACTTGGCAACTGAGTACTTTTCAAGACCTTGGTCTTCGGTATTGTACTTCTTGTCAAGTTGATCCCACAAACCCTTAGCAGTGGTAGACGAAGAACAATACACATCGAACAATGTGTTGGACAGAGCCAACAGTATGCAACCACGGCATATACTGTCCTTTTCTTTCCACTCTACAGCCGCAGTGACTGCAGCAGGGTCAGGGTTCGTATCAGACACCGAAGGGCAGTCGATTTCCAGAACATTCAACAGCCCTATCGTAGTGAACCAGATCTTCATGCGTTGCTGCCAACGCTTGAAATTCTGCCCGGCAAACTTTTCCGGCATACCGGACATGTCCACTTTTGGTACAAACGCAGAAGAAGTCGACATGCTTAGAATCTTCTCTAAGACTGTTGGATCATATTTCAGATCACACAGTTTCACAATCGTCATCATGATATAAAACACGAAATAAATCAAGAAATACAACAGTGTAAATAACATGATTAACAGACGACCGAAACAGTAACAGGGAGCAAGCATGGCATTTTCCGCATCAGACCAAAATCCAGACGTAAGCATATAAACAAACACAGGCACAGAACATAAAGAAAACAACATGCACATGTTTAGAATATGCAGCAAGCTAAGGCGTACGAAAGTACTCCCCTTAGAGAAGATTCGCCCCCACATACTGTGCAGATCAGGGTCCGGCGTCCTTCCCTTAGGATACAATAGCCACGACGAACCGAACGGTGCACTCCGGCGGATCATCCTTCGAAAACAGCCTATTCGAACCACAGTTGCAGAACAACCCCTTTCGGGATAACTCACAGGAAAAAGAGAGAGAGATGGGAAATCGCAGAATGCTTCTTCAGAAATCGTCTGTCTCAGTCTCCCCGTAACCCCACCCCTGACCACGCTTTTATAACCCACGAACGGTTATGAAACGTGGAAGGAGCCCGTTACGGAATCCGAGGGGACGTGATCCGTTAACGGTCTTCGAAAGATCGAGACCCGTTACGGAATCCGAAGCGTCATAACGGGCACGGAATACGAGGAGTCGTGATCCGTTATCCATTCTCATAACCCGTTACCGAATCCAAATCCAAAAAAACTTTGGGTAAAAAGATACTTGTCTTGATTGGATATGGCCCTAAAGGGCCAATTACCCGAACCCGAACCGGCACGGCACGGCACGGCGGGCGGGTGCGCGCGCGTGTGTGTGGTGGTCATCCCACTCTATTGTTCTCAAGAACAAGTGTATGAGTTCTCAAGTGGCTTATAAATCCCATAGAAAACTCAAGCACAAGCAATGTGGGACTATTCCACCTTATCAAGACCACTTCTTTCAAAACAACCCAGTTTCTCCTTTGAATTATCTCTACCATCCTTCTTACACCTAACAGTATTTGGGATCACAGGGAATCCGATGGCTCCCTGAAATTCTGATAATGTACACTTTTTTACTGCGTTTACATCAGTAAACCCCTTTTTGAACATTTTTTTACTGCATTTACTTCAGTGAATCCCCTTTTATCTATATATGTGTTGACGCTCCTCCATGTGGCTCACTGAAAATTGCTCCAATGTTGTTTTTCTCTGGTTCTCAATCTCAAGAGGTAAAACAATAGGTTATTCTTGTTTTTTTTCTCCTTTAAATTTTCTTTGTTTTTTGAGTGTTTATTTGTGCGTTTATGGTTAGAATCTGCTTGTTACCTGGTTTTGTTTCCTTGATATTGATTTTTTTGGGGTGATATTTGGGACCATGGTCATCACCAACATGGAGTCGCTTCTATACCTCCATCTGCAATCTCAAAGCTGCAGAGATGTGTAGAGTCCTGTATAAGTTTATGTTTCATCAAAATAATGGAGAAAGAGAGAGAGAGATGGAAACTGTTTGAAACTCAAGGCATCGACATAGATCTTGACATGCTGCTGAATATTTTTTAACTTGTAAGATGTTCATGTGATTGCCAAAGCATCCCTGCTTTCTATTTTTTCTTCTTCAAAAGGCTTGCGCTAAAGAAGTCATCGGATTCACCTTGGTCGGTTGTGGAAGACCAATACAGAGGATGGTGACAACTGAGTTTGGTTGCCTGCAGTTCTTTTTTTTGGGCATTGATTTCATTTTCCACAGCATGATACAAAGGAATAAAGAATTCATTTTTGCTATTTATAAAGGACAACTTTATATAGATTCACTAATTTACCCACAGGATTCAGATTTCAATGCTAAGAAAAGACTCAATTGGAATGGTAGAATGCATGGTATCAGCATAGACTTTCTTTGCCTCAGTACCATTCTGTAACCATCTAGAACCACAATTAGTCAGCGCTGAAATGTTATCTGAACCTGTTGAAGCAACAGGTTGCTCCAACTCAAAATGTGAGAATGTTAGAGGCGCCATTTCAAGATTATATGGTGCCAACTGTAAGTTCAGCGATTGGGTACTTAAAATTGGCACCATAGATATAGAAGATGATGCAGATGATGCTTAATTGTACAACAAAACAGAACCACACACAAGCACACATACACGTACCCCTCTTAACACAATTATGCTTTCAAGATCAACATTTCCCTTATGAACAGAAAATGCAATTGACAACATTGGTGAAGATATCAAGGTGCACATGGCAGAGCAAATTTTAATAATACATGATTCATCTTCACTAACAACAGCAAAAATAGACCAATGCGTACATGTAAAAATACTCTCCAAAATTGAAGTACAAAGACTTTGAGAACAGATAATCTCCATGCAGCAGTAAAAACTTTGAAATCAAATAACATCCATAATTAATATTTATGTTTAATTTAAATGCAATTAAATCTGATATAACATTTCTCTACATTCTTTGCTACTCAAATACCATGCTACATATTCCAAACATGACAAGGAATCAGTAGTTGAAAGTCTGAATCTTTTAAGGAGTTGTTATACTTCCAAACAACAGAAAGAGTCTACATCTCCTTTGAAATCCATTTCCCTTGAAGTCCATTAGTTGTACTTTCTCCGACTCCTTGCAAATCCTTCAACACGGGTAACAGAGCCTAAATGGAATCGAATTCGGTCTGATATCTGATAAAATCTGATTTATTGACATTCTTAAACTGGAGACTTGTCATTTGGGCAGATTCAGGTGCACCTTGCTGGAACAGATACCCAACCCATTTACAGCCCTGAGTGCACTTTGGGTATGAAGTGATTTTGAACAATTGAAAATCCTTCTGTTTCATTTGAACCAGGGGTACGGTTTAGCTACCGCATCTAGCTTAGGGTTGTCTTGTTATAGTCCGCAATTTATCATGAAAAATGTAAATTTACAGCCGAAAGTATGCAGTACTAAAGACATCCTCAAAAATCAATCCCAAATGTGGCAACTGAATCCATTATGGGTTTTGAAATTTAGGTTTTCTGCTCAATTACATCTCCATTAATAAAATGGCTAATTATCTTTTCTTTTCTTTCCTTTCACACAAAAAGAAAAGAAGGAAAAGAAGCTAACTAAAGAGGGGAAAGAAGCCACTTTAATTTGGAGGCTTATCCTGCTTAACCTACTAATCAGCTCAAAATTGCATTTTTTTTTATTACAAGGAGTCCATGCATGAAATGATTAAAAGTTAATTGGAATATATTATTATTAACTCCCATCATGTACTTATGCTTCTAACTTCTCATAGAAGCAAAAATTCAAATCTAATTTCTTTGATAAAAAATAATTTCAAGGAATGAATATGATCAACATGAACAAACAATATTGGCCATAATTTTTACGGATATATATACTGCTTTCTGCAATTATACAACTTACATACTATTGGCAACTACATCATTAATACTTTAAAAAACTAGAAAGATGCATGATCATTTTTAAATTGATTATCACATCTAACATTTGCATCTTGTAAAATTTGAACAAATTTGTAACCCGTCTTGAGAGGCACAAGTATCATGCTGCTCCTGTTAAAGGACAAACACAGGCAATTTGTGGTAATAAGTTTAGATCATTTTATATTGATTATAGCTGAACTATCAACATATTAACCACATATTTTAGCATATCCATACTATATTCTATTACTAAATAAACCAAGGGCTCATATCTTTTCAAGTTAAGATCAAATTATTCCTAACCCACATGGTTAGTGTCTACCCCCGTGAGCAAGGTAAGAATGAGTCCAATTTGGTGTCACGGGCCTTAAGCCTCCCCCAAGGCTATTTAAGGCCATATGGGATGCACAACATTGAACATAGTGAGCTAAGTGGCAATTAAGCAGGGGAGAAATGGAGATTAAGCTCAGGGTGATGGCTGTGGCTGTAACCATGTTGTCTGTGGTGCTGAGCACATGCACCGCAGCTCGAACCCAGGGCTTGTGCAGCTTGACTAACGAGAGGTTTGCAGCTTGCAAGTCTGCGGTCACTAGCACCGGTCTGGCATCGCCCCCCAGTGCCTTCTGCAGTTTGTTGCACAGCTCTAGCTGGAGCTGACATGCCTTGCCTTTGCTCCTACAAGAACTCTAGGATCTTGCCTGCTTTGGGGATCAACCCTCAGCTTGCTATGGAGCTTCCCAAGAAGTGTGGAGTGACCCTGCCATACCCATGTTAAACTTTCCAAGTAGGTATATTTTATGCATGATTCCATGTTTTTCATGAGTTTGTTTTAAGTTTTTCGTGTTATGTTTGCCCAAAAAGGGGTTAGTGTAGTGGGAGCGGGCCTCGGCTGTCTTACGGGCCGTCGGGGTTTCGATTCCCATAGGAACTACCCTTGTGTAAGTCATGCCCAGCATAGACCCTGGGGGGGAGGGTTCTAGCCTCGGAGTTTTATGCCACTGGGATGGCGAGCATGTCTCTGCATGCCAGGTGTGCTCTCTCCGGGGTTATAAGTCCAAAAAAAAAATACAGTCTATGTTTTCCCTCTTGTTTTCAAGAATTTGTTTTCTTCATCTTGTGTTTATGAATTTGACATGGGATTCTTCAAGCCTTGAATCTGAAAAGATCCAATTGAGCCAACTCAAGTCAAGGACAAGCCTATATCAAGTTGGTCAATTCTGAAGTATATATGGTTCAACTAACTGATCCATGGATTTTTTTATTGCAGAACCATGCTGTCGGAGGCTTGCATCAACCAATCAAGCTGTAGTTTGTGGCCTCTTTTAGGCTGACTTAGTTGAGTGATAGAGCTAGTGTTTTGTTGTTCATTTGAAGTTTAGTTTTTTTTTCAGGATTATAGTACTGCTTACTAATGTTTGTCATAGAGTGTAATCTTTGTTAGTCTAGTCTACTGAGTGTTAAGTGTTCTTTTGCCTTGTCGAAAAACACATGTAATGGTGTTAATTAAGTTAGTAGTTAGTTCTCTACTTCCATTATGCATTTTGGTTAACTGGTGTGCCTTGGGTTGAGGATTTGATTAACCCATATCCACATGGAACAACCTTACTAGACTGCCCAATTCATCACTAAGATTAAAATTTATGCCTTCACATAAAACCGTATTCAAATCATATATAAATTAAAGTATATTATGCATATGAGGAATCATATATATATATATATATATATATATATATATATATATATGTGTGTGTGTGTGTCAAGGCCAAATATGATGAATATGGTAAAATACACTTCAAAAGCTTTGGATGAAGACTTGAGCCTTCAAGCTTTTGGAATTGCACCAGCTGGTATAGTACGTGGATTCTTGATGCATGACTCAAATGTACATTGTGGCCCTTCTTAGGTATGACTTAAAATAAATACTTGAAGTGAAATAATCTGACAATGATATAGATGACACTCATTTTTAGCGCAATACCATAACTGACCATGAACCAGAAAATATACCAAACTTGGCCAAGTTACTTTTTTCTTGACAGTTTTTCTCTTCTTTTTTTTTGGGTCCCAATTATGTCACATAATTTTTTTAGGCCACAACTTAGACAAGTAGATTGAACAAGACGTCTAATTTTTTTATGTGACAAAAAGGTAAAACGGTCAAGAAAAAATCAATCAGCCAGGTTTGTCATATTTTGAGTTGTGAATAAGCTATGTTTGTCATATTTTTTTGGGTCTTGGCCAAAACACAGAAGCGTTTTCTTCGGGTCAAAGCACTAAAAGAAAAGAACCAGGAAACGGGGCGGCATAGGAACCACCAGACCCAAGAGAAAGATGATGCACACCCAAATATTTACAGAGCCCACCAGTTAAAGTCACCCGCACAGTAAAAGCTGAGATAAAGGAATAACCACCTTTTCCCTAGGACCGTTGCCACTTGGGCTAGATGGCATCCTCGGTCAGATTTTGGCAAGACCCTGGTGGATATAAGATATGGTCCGAACATAAGGCAAGTTAAAGAACTAGATCCATTAAACAGATGGTGATTGGGTCTTGGGCCCAGTCAACATTCCCAACAGAGAGAAAGTTTGCATTTAATCATGGAAGGAAAATATTTCTATAAGAAACAATTTATTGTACATGTTTACTAATTATTTCATTTTTATCTTCTTTAGGGTTAGATTTGCAAAAAAACTATGAAAAACTTGATTCATATCAGCAAACATACATATATATATAGAGAGAGAGAAACTAGAATATGTTTACTAACCAAATATGTTTGCTGGTATGAATTGAGGTTTTCATAGTTTTTTTTTTTTTTTTTTCAAATCTAACCCTACAGATGCATTTGGCGTGGTCCATTTGCTAGGAATCGATTGTTTGATCATCATAATCAAATCAAGAATACTTAGGATGAAAATGGGTCGATGTTTTTAACCCAGGTCTAAACTGGATTCAACTCACATTAACTGATCCAGATAGTGTATATCTGAATCTAGTTTAGATCTGGAATAGATAAAGTCAATCAGATATGGATATGTGGATGGTTCCGATCCATAATGGGTTCAAACCTGACCCATTTATATTTTCCCTTAAAAAACAGTGTCTTCCTGGATACAATAATATAGGATCCAATTTTTGAACTGGATACTGAACTTTATTGTACAATTCAAGTTAGATTAAGATGACACCCGCCTAGGTCGCTGAGTGGTAGCGGGCCTGGGGTGAAGGTGTGGATCCCTTCATCTCAGCTTCGACTCCCACTGGGTCTGCAGGTGCCTTTAACTGGTGGGCTCCACTTGGGGGTTGATGACCCCACCCGGGGTTTTCTTTGCTGGGGGCCGGCCCCATTAAGTGACCTGGTTCTCGATGAGACTTTCTCGCCATAAAAAAATTTGTTGGATTCAGATCTGAAACCTAACCCATCCTTCAAAAGTTGAAACCAATATCAGGTCTATCCTGACCTGACTCTTATCCAGCCCATTTTCAAATGAGGTTGGGCTTGGTTGAATTTGGGTCAGAATCTGGTAAACAGATGTGATTGGATCCTAGTTGAGCTTGATCTAATCTGACATAGAAGTTGATATATTTTACATATTAATTTCGATTAATTCAATAATAGATTGACTCGTATGATGACCAAACCATAGATAAGATATATTTGAATATGGTTAACCAGATCCAACAATAGGATCTCCTTCAAAAATTAGGTTCACTGCTATATCAAGCTTCACCCAACATCCCAATCCATGCTCAATCTGTTTTGAGAGAGAGAGAGAGAGAGCTAATAAGGAAGGGCTAGTTTCCTAATAATAAGTTCTTTAATTTGGGAAAGGTGTATAGATAAAACAGTCATTCTAATTGATAACTAACAGAAGTTATTAGAGGTAACTAGGGGTGGGCAAAGGGCCGGGCGGCCTGATGAACCAAGCCGACCCGGCCCGCCATAGGCCGGATTTGGGCCAAGATTTTAGGCCCGGGCTCATTAGGTACTGGGCCAAAACCTGGCCCGTTATATACATGGGCCGGACCCGGACTAGCTCGATGGGCCTGAGTTATTTATTAGTTTTTTTATAATATAAATTTTTTAAAAATTAACTACTGTGTAGTAACTTGTTAACTATTACTATTTACCTAATTAGTTGCATTAATTTTATGAAAGCTAGAAAATAATTAGTGGGGTACATGGGAAGATGGAAACTTGTTAATTATTACTATTTTCAAATGGATTTGGGTCAGGACAGCCCACTTTACATTGGTCCATTGGAACAGGTCATGGGTTGCTCTTCAAACCCGAGTCCATTAAGAACCGGGCCAAAATTCAGCTGGTTAGTAAACAAACAGGCTAGGCCAGGCCGATGCCCACCCCTAGAGGTAACTGCCTTGGTTCCCTGACAAAAACTTTGGTGAGAAGTTGAAAATTTCCCCAAAAAAATAATGTACACACCCATTTTAAAACTGCTATATCATATCAAATAAACAATCTATAGCAGACTAAAATAGAACTTTAATTCTTATAAAACCCGCTAAAGAACTACATCACATAGACACGTCCAAAAGGACACGAGACAGCTGTTTTTTTTTTGTTCAATTTCATATTGTATAAGGGGACATGACACGAGCGTATGTTGAAGGATCCCTGTGGCAAAGCTTGTTAACTCAGCAGTCCTCCACATCCATAGGCAAATCGAACCGGCACAGAGGACATGAATGATGCTGCTTAAGCCAGTTGACTATGCACTCGTTATGGTACATATGAGAACAAGGCATCACGGTTGCACCCACCCCTGCCCTAAACTGGCTCAGGCAAATGACACAAACCTCTCCTTCGCCGAGCCCTCCGTCGATCTTTACCTTCCTCAACGCTTCAACCGTAGATCTCAACGCAGGCGACGGCCTCATCTCCTGATCATGGAAAGATGCTTCCATCAACCTTGTGATGTCTTGATCAGGGGCTTGCACCGACTCTTCCAGTTGCGTGGGTGATGCTTCCATGGCTTGGTCAATGGTAGTGACTATTCTGACTATGTTCAGGCCAAGCTGCATCGACGACGATGATTGGTGGACCAACTTATGGATCTCTTTACCGATGCCTGAGCTTATTGCATTCACAAAAGCAGAATCCACGGTCATATTTGTTAAGATATTAGACACCAAGAAGATGGCTTCACCTCTAGTCTGAAACCTTTTGAGACCCAAGTTGTGGACCCTGTGAACATAGGTTTGAGCCGTCGGTGCTGAGCCTGAGCCTACTGAGTGAGTCAGGTAGAAGTCAAGGTGAACCCTGACTCGTGGAGATGATCTCCTCCTGCTGCTGCTGCTCCTCCTAGCACATCTTGGCTCCATAATACAACAATCAACTTTGATAGACATCTCTCTCTCTCTCTCTCTCTCTCTCTCGATCTCGATTAGAAGCTTTAAAAGAAAGCAGCAAAGGAAAAGGCAACTGTCTTACAAAAGGAAAGCTGTAAGAATTCTCATTATGATAGAGTTTTAAATTTAGTAAGTTGGTATCCAACATAGGTAGCCATTGACCAAGTATTTGAGACTTGGTCGAGAAACGGGCTCACTTAAGTAAGCTAAGTCTAGTGAGCCTTAGCAATATGGTCAACAACGGATAGTGTTGAACCAGATTTCTTCTAAGAGCCGTCCATCAAGGCTGGGATGAGTTGAGATCAAAGGAGCGGCTAAGTGTCAGAATTGTATGGGGGCTCACAGCAGCGTGACAAATATCGCGAGATTTACTAAAAGCTTGCTATGATATCCGAGAAATTGCCTTAAAGTTTAAAACAGCAATTTCTCG
This sequence comes from Nuphar pumila, assembly GCF_984573655.1. Classification (NCBI taxonomy): domain Eukaryota; kingdom Viridiplantae; phylum Streptophyta; class Magnoliopsida; order Nymphaeales; family Nymphaeaceae; genus Nuphar; species Nuphar pumila. The sequence continues at coordinate 114,466,529 of NC_143252.1, read as the reverse complement.
AGAGATTTTCAAAATATCATGAGATTTATGAAAAAAACATAAATACCATGATTTAAATGTTTTAAACGGCTATTTATCACCAAAAAAATCGTGTATTTTTTATTTTTAAATAATTTTTATTAATATGTTCTTATAAAAAATAATTTTATGTTTCCTTTAAATGCTTGGACACAACCAGGTGTTCATGAACAACTTGGATCGATGTCAATGGTGAAAATGTGTCATGCACTCTAATAGAGAACAAAAATGCACGATTTAACGTGGATCTGTTGTCCATAGACTTTAGGTTCACGATGTTGATCACTCCACACAGAAAAATCGTGTGGGTATTTCCTTTGATGTTTATTTATAGTTTACATGTTTGATTAGAGACCTACTCAATGTATGAGCCAGCCAATTCATAGGTCTTTTGTAACCTGTTACAAGAGGGAGTCCTCAGTTTAATCATCTTGTTACAAAAGGGAGACTTTCTTTCTACATTAATTTTGGCCTCGATCTTCCACAGTGTGGACTTCCTTGATCTCCTTTCCATTTGATGCATCACCAATTCTGGACTCTTTCAACATGTGGACTCCCTTGGCCTCATCAATTCTGGACTCTTCCAAAGTGTGTGCTTCCTTGATCTTCTTTTTGTTTGACACGTCAGCTGAAGTGGATCTGATCCATGGGGTCTGGATTTGGTGGACTTGAATCTGATCCTCTAATTACATCTCCTCACAAGCTCAATGGGCTCTGTTGAATGGTGATCTTGGACCGTAGGTGAGCAAATCAAACGAAAGTGAGTGGCTTTAATTATGAGGAGATCAACAATTTGTTCTTCGGTAAGAAGATAACGAACACGAAGTTCTCCTTTAGCTGCTTTGTCACGTATAAAATAAACATCTAGTTTGATGTGTTTGCTTTGAGAGTGCAAGACGGGGTTCACTGAAAGATATGTTGCACTAATGTTGTTGCACCAATTAAATAGTTGGAGGCATGGGCGACGGATAGCCCAGTTCACGCATGAGATAACTAATCTATGTAATTTCAGCAGCAACATTAGCAAGAGCACAATATTCAGCTTTCGTGCTTGCTTTCGAGAGCTTCAGGAAATTAAACCCAATGAAAACTATATAGGCACCATCAGGACACCCAGCCCAATCAACATTAGTTTAAACAAGTGAAGTAAAACGAGACTGAGGAGACCCTTTATATATTGTACAGTCCGCAACAATCTAATGATCCTGAGTTGGGTGATGAATATATTGACATATTTTATACACAACAAAAGCCAAAATAGGATGGGTTAGAGTCAAATATTAGAGAGCACTCTTACTACACTGTGAAACAAAGTAGGATCTTCAAAGGCGTCACCCGTTAGTGCAGAGAGGCATGAGTTGACTGCTATGAGTGTAAACACTGGTTTGTCACCCATCATATTTGTGCACCATATTTGTGTGAAAGAGAAGGTCCAAAGTATATTTCATCTGAGTAAGCATTAAACCATTGGGGTTTAAGGAAGCTTAACAGCTAAAAAAAATGTAAGAAGCCCATATCTTTTAGAGCAAAAAGCTTTATTTAAGCAGTCAACCAAAGAACAAATTTGTTGAAAGAAATTTCTCGTAATAAGAATATCATCAACATAAATAAGAACAAAGATGGTGAGAGAGTCATTATTAAATATAAAAAGGGATGAGTTCGCCTTGAGCTCTCCAAAGTTATAGTGACAAGGCAAGAGCTAAGCTTTTTAGAACAAAGCACGTGAAGCCTGTTTAAGGTCATACAAAGCCTTGTGTAGATGACAATTCTGAAATCTGGGAGGCTAGATCATATAAATTTTTTCATCAAGCGGCCCATTTAAGAAGGCATTATGTACATCAAATTGACAAACTTTTCACTCAAAATTGACAACTATAGAAAAGACCAATCCAATGGTAGCGAGTTTGATGACAAGGTTGAAGGTCTCTAAGTAGTCAATATCCTCCTTCTGATGAAAGCCCTTAGCAAAGTGGCAAGCTTTGTAGCATTCAAGTGAGTCGTTTGCCTTCTTTTTAATTCTATAAATCTATTTCCATCCAATCACATTATGGGAAGGATGTGGAGAAAAAAAGACCACATGTAATTCTTTAAGAGAGCAGCCTAGCCTATTCTTCCATCATTGCATTGTGCCACCTATGGTCTTTATAAGTTATATCAAATGTGGTAGGTTCAGGTTTAACATAGAGTTCAATCAGGAGTGCCTATGAGAGAGGGTATTTGGTAGAGGAATAGCATTTATGTGTGTCATATGATGAGTGCAGGTGGGAAGAGACAATAGGGGTAGGAGAAGGGTTTAGAGTAGGACTACTGAGCTCAATAGTAGGTAACAGTGGTATAGGGGAGGGCATGTGTAGCTCAGTGGGGGACTCATTATAGCAGGATTGAACGCAGGTTGTCTTGCAAAGAGGATAGGTTAGTGGGGGAAGGAAAACGGATCCACTTAAGGGAATGAGAACCATGGGCAATTGGTTGGCTTAGGAGAGGTAACTTGATGAAGTGGTTGTTTGCATGGGAAGTATGACTCTTCAAACACTACATGCCCATAAATTATAATTTTCTTAGTTTTTTATCAAGGTAGTAATATCCTTTATGTTGATTGCTATATCCCAATAAAATGTGCATAGTAGATTTGAAATCGAGCTTATGAAAATCTTAAGAAAATTGTAATCATGTGGCTTCTTCAATAAAACCTCAAGATAACTCTTTTTACTTGTAGTTGGTGATAGGAGCTGATTGATCAAATAAAATGCATTATGCATAGTATATGGCCAATAATTTTGACTAACACCTGATTGAGTGTAGTGTCAATAATATGATGATGTTTTTTCTCTAAATTCTCATTTTTCTCATGTATGTATGGACATGAAATTCAGTGTCCTATGCCACATGAGTTAAGATATTGAGATATGACTCTATACTCTCTGCCTGAGTCATTGTGAAAGAACTTGATTTGTCTGTCTATCACATTCTCAACATATACTTTAAACTTTTGAAAAGTAACCAAGGCATCATATTTATTTTTTAGAATATATATCCAAGTGTATTTTGAATATGCATCAATAAAATGAATATTCATAAAAAAATAATAGGTACAGGACCCCAAATATCATAATAAACTATATCTGATGGTCCAAAAACAATAATAGAAGCAAAAAAAATAGAAGATTGTGACTATTCCCAAGTTCACAAGCTTCACAAACTTTACTCAAAATACTTTTATAAAAGGGTAACCTAAACTTATTGACTATTTGTTATACTCTCAAGGACGAATGTCCCAATCGTTGATGTCATCTTTCCAACGAAGTTCTCTCTCCAACCATTGCATGCTTGCTTCTTTCCATGGGAATTTGATAGAATTCATTTTTACTTGTCTTTGATGAGGATCTTTCCCGATATTTGATCCTTATGAACAATCATGATGAAATTCTAAAAAATATCTTATTATCATTGGTAAACTTATTCACTGAAATGAGATTTTCCTTTACATGAGGCACATGCAAATTTTCACTAGCATAAGAGAAGAATCATAACCAAATATATAAGAGAATCCAATGTGTTTTATATTCAAACCTGGGTCATTACAAACTTGTATTGAATCAAGTCCATGATATTCAAATTGAATGGATGGATTGGCCATCGTGGGTGGCTCCTAAATATGGGAACCAACTATCATCTTTATACAATATGGTGCCTACACTATATGCTTGAGGCAGACTAGAGTGGGAGAATTATCGACATTTCTTAGTCGAGCGCCCAAGTGCATTGCAGATTTGACACACAGTCTTGTCTGTTCGTTGGACCAGATTTTGTACAGTTTTGAGAAAAGTCAGGTATGTTTTGGTATTGACCACGACCACCTTGATTTCTGCCATAGCCATGACCTTGCCCATGATTTTGATATCTTTGATATCTTCCTCCACCACGATTTTCTCTCTTTCGATAAAAGTTTCTGCCCTGATTTTCTTGACATTATGCTAGATTAATGGAAGGATTTTCATTGACCCTTAAGAATTTGCATGACTAAATCATCGTTATCTGTAGGCTTATCAGCCATTGCAAGCTAGTAGACGATTTTTCTAGCCTAAAAAGTATTCATTTATATTTTTCAACGCTTTTCAGGTTTTGAAGATGGCTTTTCAATTCAATTGAACAATTAAAGAGTGCAAATGAGCAGCATAAGACTGCTTCATGGTATTCCAAACTTCAAAAGAGGTTTGAAGACCACTATTTGGCTATGTATGGATTTTTGTCAATGATGAAATCAGCCTAGTCAATAAAATTAAGTTGATCGTGTCTTTGCCATAAGACATATTCATGATTAAGTTCCTGGGGCCTGAATTTTATAATTTTTTGTAGACATGGCTTGAAGTCATTCACGAATCCCATTTACTCATATGAGTTTAGAATGAGAAGAACTAGTATTCCAAGAGCAAATAGTTCTCTGAGGTTAGCTTCTTAAACAGAAAATATTAAAGATTGAATGAGGTTGGTGATCGATGAAAATGATGTGTGGGTGTTTCACTTAATGTTTATTTATAGTTTACATGTTTGATTAGAGACCTACTCAATGTATGAGCCAATTCATAGGTCTTTTGTAACCTGTTACAAGAGGGAGTCCTCAATTTAATCATCTTGTTACAAGATGAAAACTTTCTTTATGCATTAATCTTGGACTCTTCCATACGTACGTGTGGACTTTCTTGATCTCCTTTCCATTTGATGCCTCACCAATTCTGGACTCTTCCAACGTGTCGACTCCCTTGGCCTCTGATCTTCTTTTCATTTGACACATCAGTTGAAGTGGATCTGATCCATGGGTCTGGATTTGGTGGACCTGAATCTGATCCTCTAACACATCCAGACCGGATCCATTTCATTGAATCTGGTGAATGCCTAGCAGATCCAGTGCCATTATATGAGGATTTCAAATATGACAGAATATGTTAAAATTCCAAAAGTTTTTTAAAATCTGAGTCATATCGCACCATATTGTATCACAAATTTTGAGAAGATGCAACTGGGCATCTAAACGGGTCAAGATCTGACTCCGGTCAGGCTTTACCCAACACTGGATCTGGATCTCTAAGTCAGATCACACCATAAAGTTCTGAATCCAGTTGTGATGCGACTCTGATACAATGGGACAGTCTGATAAAAATGGGTTAAAATCTACTGATTTTTACGTGAAATAAAAACATGTCAGTTTAAACTTGATTCTGACCTGAACCAAATCATTGATTTTTATGTAGGTCAGAACCAGATCCAAAATAAATCTTAATATATTTGTTCTGGATCTGAGTCAGATCCAGATCAGAACTTTGATCTGTTTGAAACCCCTCTTCGTTTGGATTGAGTCATATGTTATCCCATTGTATGTGATAGGAAAAGATCCACGCTGTCCATCCTGGCAATGGACGGCTCTTGGCTAGGTTGCACAGCGGCAGGGTGTGCAAATGGACTGGACTGTATGGGACATCTGGTCCAAATCTGATAATTTGTTTTGTGATATGGATCTTAAAGTAAGACTTAAACGTGTATCGTGATTGCGTTTTGGATTATATTATTGTATTTTTATTCCAGGGCAAAGTGGTCTTTTCTGAATATTTATGTTTGGATTCAGATCTAATCTGATCCATTTGCGATTTCTGCATCTAAAATTCTTGCTTACAGCCTTTTTTCCTGAATTTAGCATTACCATATAAATTTCGGGTCTTGATTAAACTCTAATATGTTGGAATTAGTTCGAATCTGGATTTGGATTATAGATTCATATTCAAATTTATTGTGATTTGAATAGATTGTGATTCAAATCTACAAAGAGAGGGAGGCAAGGAGCAGGATCTAATTAGATGTCTATTTTATACTATTCATCAGGGCAAGAGGACTCAATTCCGGATTGTGAACAATCACTTTATCTCACCCAAATTGCACATTGGATTCTTGATCATAAAAGAGGATACATTGAAATCTGAACCATTTAGGAATTCCAACCCGACCTGCAAGGAATGAAAACTCATCAGAAATCTGATGCTATAAATGGTCTCTTGGATCTAAGTCCAAACATGCCAATCCATATCCAGACCTGATAATGCAAGATAAGATTCAGCTCTGCCTAGAAGTCAGAGGGAAACCAGTACAACCCCTTTATATGTTGCACCATAACCCATTATTCTAACAATTACGGATACAGAAGTTCCGAATTTGGTTTGAATGTGGTTTGGAAAAGGCATTACCATATCTGGTTCCAGATAGATTTTTACCCTAACTGACATTGATTAACACATAAATGGATTCAGATAATGATAGGGCTTCCATTTCTTGTGAATTGGTTATGGAAATCTCAGACCGGTTTAGAAATATTCAGTATTGGAAGGTGTTTAGTGAAACAGATCAGTGGGTGCGGGGGGCACTGGACCTCGATTCGGTTCCACTGACATGATGGATGAAAGGATGTAAAGGGGTCTGGCTCAGGTTGGATCTATGCATTACAGAATCTGACCTAATTGGATCTAACCTAATCGGATCGAGATTCAAATTCTGAGTTGAATGGGATCGGCTAAAACGGATCCAGATCTGACTAGCTTAAAATCCAACATTTACACATATTTGGATTCTGATTTTAGTCAGACTGGGACCTTAGTTAGATTTGGATTAGAAGCTTGAAACCGAGCCGGGATCTGATTATTAATCGGATCCGACTTTGGCGATCCAATCCAAAATTAGTTTTGGATTTGGGCTGGATGTTGGATAACATACAACCCATTGACATAGGATACGTTAGTCATTTACGACAAAGTGGAGGACCTCTAAGGAAAGGGATGTAGTGGTCAACTTCCAAATTCCAACTCAACCTCGGATCATGACGTGGCAATACCTTCCTAAACCGACAGAATCCCCGCAACCTTTGGATTGTCGGGTGGCACTCCTTTGTTCCCGACACTGTCGGGGTGTCGGGAACCGAGTAACGACAAAAAATACCGTTCCAACAATCCTCATCCACCAAAAATTAAAATAAATAAATAAATCGAGCCACTCTCTCTTCGACACGTGTCCTTATGATGACGTGGCGAGAATCCGTTGGCTGGATATTGTTAAAAAAAAACTTAAAGAAAAGGGTGGCCGTTTAAGAAGGAGCCGTTTCAGGCCGGCCGTTTAAGGAGGAGCGTTTTATTTTTTATTTTATTCTCTCATAAATTTTTTAAAATTAATTAAGTATCTATTACTATTTTCTTATTTTACTATTTAATTCATTTGTTTGTTATTTAAGAAATATTAACATGAGCTCCCCTCACAATTTTGCATGGGATGCGAAGGTGAAATCTTGCTTCTCCCCCTAACAAATTTTCATTTAATTTTGTTCCTTTTAATTCAATATTCCTTTCTTTTGAAGAAACGTCGCTTTAAATCCTGATAATTCTTGTAATTAATCATCTTGTTCTTTCTTTAACATTTTTTTTTGGTCTCAAAGATAAGAATCTAAGGATCTTTTTTTTGTGTTTTTTGCCTCTCTTTTTCCATTTTTTGCTCCATGGGCGCTACTGTTGGATTGAAAGATGCTTTTAGTTCTAAGCCTTTTGTTTTTTTCTTTTAATTTGATGGGAGTTTAGAGTGTTTCCAGGATCGACGCATAGGTATCAAGAAAATGGGACGAGGTATGATCTTGTTTCTTTTGATGTTCCATGTTGCGCTAGCTCAGAAGTCGCCGCAGAAATGGAAGACGTTGAGCGGTACGAGTTGCATAGCTTATCTTGGTTTTCTATCTTTTTATGTTTTGTAATTCCATTTTAAGATTGAAATTTTGTTTGGTATTGTTAGCACAACAGTTTTGTGATTTAGCTTCATGCTTAGCTAAAATTATTAAAGAAAGGATGTCTAAATTCACAATCATGGACTTAATTTCTGAATTTGGCTCCATGTGTGGCAAAAGGGCCAAATTGTACATCTAATAGATAGACATATCGTGATAAAAAATGCCCACATCACAAGCAATTTATTTATTTTTATGATGAGAAAACCTTGCCAAAGCGAGGAAAACCCCAAGTGGGGCCACACGATCACCCTGCCTTACGTGGCCCACCTCTGAAATCTATGCACACACCCAATGCGCTAGTGGGGTTTGATCCGGTGCCTTCATCTCAGCATCCTCAAAAACCACCCCGCATGCAGTCACATCACAAACATTTTTCAAAACCACTCTCTCATTCCTTACAACACTGTCGTTGCTATGGTTTCATAAATCATGTATATATTGATGACTGAATGAGATATTTGTTACATTTCGTATGCTCATAATAGCCACTATTAAAATGACATTTCATATGTTCATAATACAGGTGATGCACCAATGATCGTAGCACGGGGTGGGTATTCGGGGCTGTTCCCGGAATCCAGTAATCTTGCATATGATTCTGTTGGTTCTATCAGCTTACCTGGATATGCTATTTACTGTGACCTGCAACTCACAAAGGATGGCAATGGCATATGTCGAAGTGATTTGAGGCTGGATAACTCTACAAATATTGCAATGGTTTACCCCAAGGGTTCTAACACTTACAATGTCAATGGGAAACCAGTCAGAGGGTGGTTTGCAATTGATTTTACATCAAGGCAACTATTCACCAATGTCACATGTAAATTAGAATTCTATCTCTTGTTTCATCAAACTTGATCTCTTTACTTATTTGTATCTTCAAGATGCTAAATTTTTATCGCAAAGCTCGCACGGGCTCTGCACACTTGGCTAGGTGGGGTTCACACTGAGAGATATAGGGATGGCAGTGGACCGGGGTGGGGGTGGAGACACCGTCTCAAAAACCTGCCCTCCATCCCCGCACGGGTTTTGATTTTAACCTCCATCCATGTTTCATGTTATCCATCTCCGGTCCAAACGGGGCGAGGCAGAGTAGGGCCCTCTTTCCCTTTGGTCCATTGCCATCACTAAAGAAGGATTGGGGACGGGGCAGGGCAAGGCGGGGTGGGACGGGGTGGGGTGGGGGAAAGTGTAAGTTCATCTCCGCATGGGTTTTGATTTTAACCTCCATCCCCGTTTCATGTCCTCCATCCCTTGTCCAAACGGGGCGAGGCAGGGCGGGGCCCCATTTCTCCCCGGTCCACTGCCATCCCTAGAGAGATAGTGAGCCGCCGAGTTAACTCACCTGAGTCACTGGGTCACATGTGGCCAAACCGAGGCTGAGTTCCAAGACTGCCAATCATGATTAAGATGATGTCTCTCTTTGTTGTGAAAACATCAGTTTTTGTTTGATGAAGGCATGTGCATTGCGTCTATGTTTCAAGACAGCTTTGCTGGTGGACTAAATTCTGTGCCTTTTCACAATAAGTGAATGATGTCTTGGTGTCTTTTCTATTAGCCAAGTAGGAGCCAATAAACACATAATCAATTAATTGCTATTTTAGTCGGTTGGTTATTTCTAATCATGAACTAACATTTTCCAAGTTCTCATTATTTGTTTTGTTATCATATTTCATTTCATGCAACAATGACCATGTAAATAGCTAGTTGTTCTTATACTCTGTTTGGAACCTAACCACAATTTTCTTTCTTGTTATGCCTAAACAGTGATCCAAAATATTTATTCTCGACCAAGCATCTTTGATAATCAAGCACCAATCACTACTCTTGACGATGTTGGAGGACTTAGAGCACCTCATCTCTGGGTGAATGTGCAGGTGTGTTACACCTATATTGGTGTGCATTGTTTCTTATAGTTTCATGTCATTGCTAAGGCTGGTAAACCAACCGAGCAGCTCATGGCTTCACTAAGTTCAAATCACCAAAAGCTCATTCAAACTCGCCAAATAAGCTCGGTGAACCAAGCAACTTGGCTCGTATAAGCTAGACAACCCAAGCCCGAACGAAACCTGGTTGTAAACAAGCGGACAACATGTGTTTGGTTTGTTCGGCTTGTTTACCAGCCCTAGTCACTGCTTACCTTTGCAAGACTAAAAGCCAAATTTTCTCATCATTTTTCTTGTATGAGATATGCAATTCTTTATGTTCTTAGAAAATTTCCTCTTGTTCTTATTGCAGTATGACTTGTTCTTCAAGCAACACATTCTAGACATGGCATCATATATTATATCTGCGACAAAGAGTATGAGTATTGATTATATCTCCTCACCAGAAGTTGCCTTTCTCCAAAGTATGCAAGGAAAAATGGGACCAAAAACAAAGTTTATATTTAAATTTTTAGAAGCAGATACTATGGAGCCTACGACAAATAGCACATATGGTTCAATGGTAGCTAAGCTTTCATTCATCAAAACATTTGCATCTGGGATTCTTGTTCCTAAGGAGTACATATGGCCAGTTGACACTAAGGGGTATTTGCAGCATGCAACTACCCTTGTAAATGATGCTCACAAACTCGGATTGCAAGTTTATGCAGCTACTTTTGCAAATGATATCCCAGCTAGCTATAATTACAGCTATGATCCTGTAACTGAGTATTTGCAGTTCATAGATAATTCTGACTTCTCTGTTGATGGCATGCTTACTGACTTCCCCTCGACTGCTTCAGAGGCAATTGGTGAGAATTCTCAACTTTATCTTATTCTTTGCACTTTATAAATTGGTTGTCTAATATGGCATGGAATGAGTATATAAAACAACTTAAAACTAGTGTTCTTTTTCTAGTTTTTGCTTTTATTATTCAATATGGATTTTTTTTAAGAACACTTAATTATTAACTTCCAATAAGATTTTAGGAATTCTAGAAATGTGTTAAGCTCACTATTCATACATACCAACTTTATCTTTTTTATTGGACATGATCATTCCTATAAATAACAGAACACACTTTTTAAATATTGCTACAATTTTCTACTATCTTTATTTGAAATGTTCTTAATGGCTTTACCTTTCAGTATTATAGAATATCTCACAATTTATGTAGCATGCAAGTATAAATTCTTAATTGAGAATTGTAACCATGCACTTACATTTTATCAAAAAGGGAACATGTTTGGTTATGAAAAAAATGAAACACATTTGATTAAGAACCAATAAATAAGGTAAAACACTCTTTACTAATACAAATATGAATTTTATATACCACAAGTAGTTATTTACAATTTACTCAAGAAATATCAAAAGCCACGATAATTTATACCTATGATCATTTTATGCTACCAATGACAACATTCTTTTTTGTTTATCATGTCCTTTTAAGTTTTTTTTTTTGTGAGGTTGAGTTTAAGTTGCTTGCTTTTTTTATCTTTGTAGGTTGCATGGTCACTAATAGCACAACACCTAACGATGGTGAGTTGTATTTTACATGGCATCTATATTTTGTGTATTGTGTGCGTGGATGTGTATTTGCAAGCATGTCTACTATAAAATACTAAGAAAGAACTTTATTTTCAAAGAAAAATACTAATATATAGCCTTAGCTTAATAAATGTGCATTGTTTTCAGGAAAACCTTTGGTTATAACACATAATGGTGCAAGTGGAGTGTTTGCTGGCTGTACAAATCTTGCTTATCAACGAGCTGTAGATGATGGTGCTGATATCATTGATTGCTCTGTTCAAATGACAAAAGATGGTGTTCCCATTTGCTTGAGTAGTGTGGACCTCATGGTTGGTACAACAGCAATGAGTTCATACATGCCCCGTTCTAACGTGGTTCCAGAGATCCAAGAAAAGAGTGGCATCTTCTCTTTTGATCTCACATGGAATGAGATACAAAGCTTATCACGTATGTATCTTACAATTCTATTTTTAACAATGACTTTCACAAAGAGTCTTAACTCGAATTATATAAAGAAGAACTATTTGCAAGTAGAGAACTCATTCTTTAATCACGTACACTTTGTTTCACCATCGTTTTTTTTTTAAAAAAAAATCTGAGTTTTTGTTTCTAATTCTGGTGGTCTTAAAAAAATTTAAAAATACTATCGACAAATGTGTTATTTTTTGCATCTTGGTGCTTATGCTAAAACCAAGAAGAAATTTCATTGGCAGCAAGTGCTTGAAATTCCTCCTAACTGAAAATATTTCATTTGTTTGAGGGGAATGATCGTAAAGTAAGTTGCATTTGATATGTTTGATTGATTCTATAAAAGGCTTACCACTACTTTGAAGTGCCTTTAAATTGCATTGCCTAATTTATTTTTCAAGTTACTTTCAAGCTCCTGGAGATATTTTATGAGTTTGACATTGTTTATGTTACAAAGAAAGTTCTATCAATGTCTATGATTATATCCTATTGAAGTTAACTATTTGTGTATAAAAAAAATTTGTCGCTTCATGGACAACGAGTTCTTGATCATCACCTACATTCTCTCACTAGCTTAACAATTATGCTAAATGCTTTCACATTTTACTCATATTTATTATCAAAATTAAAATTGTGGTCATTTAAATTTTCTTGGCTAATTAACTTAATAGTTCTAAAATGTACTTATAAACCTTTGATGTTCATTTGAATATGCTCATGTGTATATGATGATTATTTTTAATAAGATTTATGTTCAGATAAATGTGTTCTTCTATAGATCTAGGCCTCAAAACCTTGATAAACTTTCATGTTATATGAAAAATTTATTGTTCTTTCTATTAAGTGAACCAGATCAAAGAGATTACTTACATTGACAGTTGGTGCTTTTCATTTTGCAGCTGAGTTGACTAGCCCATATGCATCACAAGCAGGCTTAAAAAGAAATCCTGCATGTAGAAATGAAGGAAAGTTTATGACACTAGCTGATTTTCTGGCCTTTGCAAAAGAGAAGTCAGTTTCAGGTGTTTTGATTAACATTCAGGTGAATGTATTTGGTGTATGTCAAGTCTTTTTTTACTCATAATAGCCTTTGGAAGTGAAACTTATCTAAGGAGAAAATTGCAATGTATATATAATAAAAAAAAAGGTTAAACATGAATACAAATTTCTTTCAAAAGAATTAAGATAAAGGATGAAATAAACCCACTTGGCAGGCCTGACAAACTTGTTTGCAATTTAAAGGTTGTCAGTAAATTCTTGGTTAGGTATAGCAGAAGCTAATCTCAGTGTATAAAGTTTTGATAACCTATTTATTGACAAGTTGTCAACGAATTTGAGCAACTCAACCTGATTTTTCATGTTTGAATTATGAAATCCTATTTAATTTGATGCATTTAATTTAATGTATTCTAAAAGGCAAATCCTAATTACTTCATATATTCCTGATATAATAAAATTTTACCTTCTTTTGCAAGATAATGGTTAATAGTCTTAAAATATGTTATCATGCATTTTTAGATCATTCTAATAGTGTTTTGTTTTTTACTAATTTAGAATCTCATGTACAGAATGCTTTTTACCTAGCATCCAAAAAGGGACTTAGTATAACAGATGCAGTTATCAATGCCTTGCATAATGCAAGCTATGACAAGCAAACAACTCAAAAAGTTATGATACAATCAGATGACAGTGCTGTACTTTCCAAATTTAAACAAGAAAAAAGTTACAATAGAGTATACACCATTGATGAGGTAATCAGCAGTGCTAGTCCATCAAGCATAGATGATATCAAGCAGTTCGCAGATGTGGTTAATGTTGGCAAATCTTCCACAATGACAAACTCGGGCTTCTTTATCACAAGCTTTACTAATGTTGTAGACAAGATGCATGCAAAGAACATCTCAGTTTATGTATCTGTGCTCCGAAACGAGTTCATCACTTTAGCCTTTGATTTCTTTTCTGATCCATTGATCGAGATAGCGACTTTTGTTCAAGCACTGAAAGTTGAAGGTCTTGTAACTGAATTTCCTGCAACTGCAAGCAATTACCTGAGTAAGTGCCAAGCACATATATGTTCTTGTTTGGTATGCCTTCCATGCTTAAAATTGTGATATATTGATCAAATGATTCCTGTGTATGTGTGAGTGTGTGTGGGTGTGTGATCAAGTGTTGTGATTTGCACATGTAGACAATTGTTCCTTTCTGTTCATATGGATCAGGAATGTTATAATTCTATGACCTTCTTACTATTATGTATACCTTGTGTAGGAAGTTCATGTTACAAACCTAACAAGGATACAAGATACACCATTTTACCTATTGGGCCGGGTTCTCTAGCTCCACCAGATTCCTTGCCACCTGCTGAAGCACCAGCTCCAATTCTCAACGTTGCTGACATCACCGAGCCACCACTACCACCAGCATCAATTGTGCCTGATAATTCTTTGTCACCTGCCCCAACAAAATCTGCACACTCCAATAGTCAGCCAGCAGTTGGAATCAACATAGTGTTGTCTCTAGTCATGTTGGCATTTAGTATTACAATTTTAAACATGTATATGTTACAGATTGGTTTTAAATAACTTCATTTGTAATTTTGTTAGCATACACTATTTTCACATAATTTTTGTTAAGTTGATCTATTGATCAACATTGTGTACTAAAGCTTGAAATG